>NC_044278.2:40429997-41860497 GCF_004027225.2 Strigops habroptila | reverse complement strand
AAAATCTTTACCAGAGTCAGTGATTTATTAACTTTAGAGAATATAGTACCTGAATTTTGATTCCATACAGTCAGAAGCACATCTTCCTTTCCACACACCCCCCCCTTTTTTTTTGTTCAATTTGTGTTAAAATAATTGTATTTTTTCATTTGTACATTTGTTCTGGTAGTATCTTTAGTATGTTCTGCATGTGTATAAGTATACCTCTTTTTGTATAGCCATATGTGCATTCTGCAACAGTGATGGTCTTAAAAGATTTGCTTGCTGCTGAACTTGGATATTATTAAAACAATGATGGGGTGATAATAGGTGTAGAACTATTTCAGAATGCGACTGAGAACTGAAAGGCAATTTCAGTCAGTTTGTATAGTTTAGTTTCCAGAAGGCCTTAGGTGCATTATTGATTAAATTCTCATTTAGGAAGAAAGTAGGAGCTTTTATATGCATCTCTAAGTTGGATGGTATGGTAACTCGAAGGTATTGACTGGCTGTGTGATATACGACGGTCACAGTTGTCTTTTACTCAGAGGAGCAGAGTGATGCTGGTTGTCATTCTTACTCTGCTGTATGGCAGCGTAAATAGTCCCCTTTCTAACCAACCTGGTGGGAAAAGTCAATATCCCATCAGCAAAGGAGGTAAACACATCAGGAGCTGTGTCCTCTCTCATCTTCCCCTGCTCTGTATTACTACAGTTCTTTAAATCTCTTCTCCCCAGTCATCAGATGCACTTGTGTCATTCAAATACATGGTGTGGCTGTGCTGCAGACACAGCCGCTGCCTGCCTCTCCTCCCGGAGCTCCCGGCTCCCATTCTCTTATAATTGAAACTTAAAATTGGCCTCATTACTTCAACGAGGCCCCTCATATTTCTCCTTTTTTTTTCAGTCCACCCTTTCGTGCTTGCCTCTACGAGGGTAATTGCATCTAAGAAATGTTTGAAGCGTACTGTCAGAAAGGTTATTGCGTATAATTGAAGTTTAGATTTAATGGGGGGGTGGGGGGCTAGGCGCTCCATTAGTGGGATGGCTGGAGCCTGCATTGGAGCTGTACACGGGCCTCTATTTTTGTTCTCTACTTTCAGTCCTGGTTTATTGTTTGCCTCATCGTTCACATGATTAATGTGCCCTCCTGTTCTGTTCACATGTGCCAGCTGTTTCTCCCCATTGATACATTTCACCTTGGTCCCTCTTGAGCTCCAGGAAGCTTTAAACTATTTTAGCCTCATCTGGCGCTACGAGGATGGTATATTCCACCATTCCTTGGTATAAAGGTGTGGTTTTGCTAACATGTGCACAGTGGCAAGTGAACCCACTTAACTGTGTCATTTATCTTGGAAATGCATAAACTAGTTAGTGCTGAATTTGTGGCAAAGTAGGTTTGGTGTTTTTGTGGATCTGGTTATTGCAATTTTCAATGTTTGTCTAATTAAACCCCACATTTAAATAATTTCAGGATCATTAAATGTGTTTATGCTGTAGTGACTTCAGTCTGTTAATGAACACATTCTTGTAATCAAAGTTTTTATTGTATTGGTGGTGTAGTTTAAGGAAATGTGAATTCTGCCAAAAGATCTGAGGCCATTAGTGTCTGGGTAATGGTGAGAATATGGTATCTTTAATTATGCATCTTCCTCTGTGTGCTTACTGCCCAAACTTGGCAATATAAATACCTAAATCTGAATACGACAGCACAATACCTACCTTCTTCACAAGGATGCATGAAAGGTGCTTACCAAAGTGCTTTTAATCAACATATTCAGTTACTCAAACCGGCATCATTAATTTAAATTTTAATTTAATTTTTGAAGATTTGATAGCATCATGCAGAGCAATTGAGTTCAGTGGAACTTTGTGAAGAACATGGAAAACCTAAGCAGGTGGCAATTGCTCAGTAAAACATTGCTCTTTGTATCATATCCAGTAGTTAATCTTCTGAGCTCATCTTAAAACATCTGAAGCTCTAAAAAAATTAGTTATAAATCCTCAGGGAGGAGGAATTCAGAAACACCAAAATTGTAATAGCTATTTCTGTTCCTATGCCCCCCTTCCTTGTAATCTTCTCATGTAGCAGTCCTTGCCATAGCTGCTGAGACAAAGGTGCGTCCCATGGGATGTCTTTATCTCTGTCACATTGCAGGAGTCACTGCAAAAGAATCATTTCTTCCCTCACACGGGTGGGCTCAAAAAACCAGCATGTCCCTCTCCTCCAAACCCTTCTCTTAAAGAAACTCATCTGCTTTTAGAGACAACTGTTTTTTCATCTCAACTTGTGCCATGTAGTAAAAGCCATTCAAGAGGGGATGGAGGCTCCTTTGTTATGAGTTCAAAGCACGAGGAGGGCAGTACCAATGCTGTGAAGGTGACAGGAAGAAATGAGACAACAGCTTTTAGGCACAGCTTATGAGCAACAGAAGGATTGTGTTGGTTTCTCACAAGACACATGCTTATGCTGCACCTAAATGTCTGGAAAGCTTGACCTTTAGGTACCTGTGCCATCTTCTTGTAGTTCTGCTTGACCTGAAGTCCCTCCAGCCTAATGGGGGAAACTGTCTGAGAGGGCACCTCATTTTGCAGCATATTCTTCGTGTGTGCTCAGTAATGCAGACTGTCCAGCGCTGCATGTTCAAAGGTGTAACTGCAGATGCAGGCTTTTGGGTAGGAGCTCATGTTTCTAGAACATGGAGCTGGTTGGAAAGGAAGAGCACAACTGCACCATATCTGCATCAGGTTGGCATTGATGTAGATCAGTATTTTGCTCTTTTAATCTTCGTCCACAGCCTTCGTAAAGCAAAAGCTGGACCAACCACCCAAACAAAATCCCTGGATTTTTTTGGATGGCATAAAATTAAAAAAAAAAAAAAAAGAAAAAAAAAAAGAACAGTTTGGGCTTCGCTGCTGAACACATGAGCATGAGTTTGCACACACACAAACATACAGGCGAATAAATGTCTCGCATTCCTGACGTTTCCTCACAGGTATTATTGATCAAACATTTGGGAATGGCTGTCTTCAGTCATGTATCAGGTGAACCTGATGTCTCCTGGTTGAGATACCAGGCGTCTTCTCTCTCTTTCAGGGTAGGATAGCATGGAATTGCCCTGTTTGTTCTACTGCCCTCTTCCTTCCAGTACCTCTGTAGTGCTGAGCATCATGATTTCCTTCCTGCACGCACAAGATGGGTAATAAGTCTGTCCCAAGTTGTGCCAGTGCCAGTATTTGCAGCAGCAGGAACGAGAAAAGTGAAGCATGGTTTCCTTCTTTCCTGAAGCCAAACTTGGGCAGCATCTTCCCCTACTTCAGACCCCCATGATCTCTGCAAGCGCTCACCAAGACAGCTGCTCATTTTAAATGAGATCCTTTCAGAGCCAGCCCTGCCATCGCTTATTTTCTCTGCTGTGGCTTAGTGAACCCCCATTTCACTCCGGTTGGGTGACGTGGCTGGGCAAGCGGTGCTTCATGCCAGCTCCTGGCATGAGCCACTGCGCCCATACCGGTGGGGCTGAGGGAGCTTCAGCCTCACGGCCATGTGCAGGTTCACCATGGCCTCTCACTGGCTGGAACAGTGCGGTACAGGGAGAGGCGGGGGAAGGCAGCAGAAGTTGGAAGAGCTTGCTTGTAAATGTCATTTTTGTTAGCCTCAGCACTCATCTCTTATTTTCAAATACCATGACTTGCAGTAGCAGTGAACGCAAAAGTACTGACTTTTTGTGGTCATTTAATCCTCTGCTTTTTTTTCTTTGTTCCTTCAGAGTATTTGAAGAAGCCACTCAGGAGGGAAGTCTCTGAGGCCTACAAAAGACTGAAGAGCACCGTAGACAAATGTCTGTCCACAAGTGGCTACTCAGAAGTGAACCTTGGCAAACTCTTCGCCATCAGTATAGGAAGATCTGTGGGAGACTCCAATAATGAAAGACAGTGATTGATTAAAAATGGAGGGAGGCAAGAGGCTAGTTCCTGTTTAACAGTCTTGATCCCGAAAGCAACAGTCTATTTCAGTGTGCACAATGATGTTTTAATAATCTTGTTTCTTCAGAGCAGGAAAAATGGAAGATGAAAATGGGACTTGTGAGTCATGTGGTCATGAAATACTCAAGGTGGTTTTACCTTCCATTCTTCACTGAGAAGTCAGGGTTATTAAAATACGGAGCAGTTGAGTTTGGCAGTATATTTTGTTGTGTATATAGACCTGTGAGGGAAAAGGGGGTGGGGGAATTGCTGCTTTAATTGGATAATTCCCAGTGAGAGTTGCTGGAATGTAAGTGATCCTAGACTTTGCTCCAGGGTATTTAGTAGAGGTGCTCTCAGGAAGAGAGGTTAGTCGAGGTCTCAGTAGGAGCACTAATGTTTTGCCTTTTCACAGTTTTATCTTCTTCCTGATCATAAACATACCAATTAAAAACAATACGAAACCTAAATGCCTTTAAATGTCCTAACACCTTCTGAACAGACGTAAGGACACTTTGCTTTCAAATTTATTAAAGGTAATGACTGAAACCTGGAGATGCTAAAAATAGGGACCATTTCCAAGTCTTTCTCTTCACGCATTGTATTTTGCTATGTGGGAGACTTCTATCTGGGTGTAAAGACATGTACATGTACAAACCCGGTTTCATACATATGCAGGATATAACCGTATTTCATTTCTTTCTATGCAAAGAATTTGAAAGTAAGCAACCCATGGGGAAAAATATGTTTGCGATGGCATTGTAACCAATAATGGGGGAAAGGAGAGTAGAGAATCATTGTTTCTGTTCTGTAATAATTATTGTATTGGAGTTTCTAAAGGTTTTATAAGCAAATTGTATTTTTCACTTTTAATAAAATGACAAGCAGATCTGACAAGAAAAGAGCATAAATTTGGGTCCATATCTTTGTACACAAAATATTGTTGTGCTCGCTGTTAAGTTTGCAATGTGATACATTCATGTAAGGTTATAAAAAATTTTCTCTTAAATCTTTTACAGTAAAAAATGTGAAGTTTTCTTAATACTTGAAAAAAAATAAAGCTTTCTAGTAAAAGAGAATCTGACTTGATCATCTGACTGCTGAAAATACACCAAGCTAGGTCAGATTGCACCAGACTTTTCCTGGTTTTACAGAAGTGCTCATGTGTCCATTGATGATCAGCTGTTAGCAAAGGGCGCTTGAAGAAGAAAAAGTAAGAGCATCAGCACAAACATGTTGGGCACCGAAGGGATACATGTGTCTGTGTTGAAGTATTTTATGACATTCATTTGTCCCTAAAATGGCATCAGAAGATGCTGTCTGTCAGTACGAGTAATGCCTAAATACACAGTCATCTTTTGAGCAACTTTTCGGGCTTACTTAGTTCATTTTTACTCCCACTGAGTCACATCACATGAGAAATCAAACCTGCTCAGTCCCTGGCTTTGTGCTGATGCTGGCCTACACCCCTGGCAGGCTTTCACTCCTTCCCAACATGTTTAGTTGGGTTATTGTACAAGAGACTTTATTTGGAGGCTTGTCCTGGAGAGACGGTGTTGCTGCCTGGATGGCATGTTGATGTTGCAGCTCTTTGAAAGATTCTGGCTTCCTGTGATTTCACACGGGGTTTCTTAGGTTTTCCATGTCCAAGCCAAATAGGATTATGAAGATATTACTGATACTAACTGGGTAGAATGCCTTAGGAAAGCGGAAAGTGTGACCTTCTCCTCCAAACGTTAGGTATACAAATAAAATGGATAGATATGGCATAACCTGACCCTGTGGCACTTGTATGTATCTGTATAATTACAGCTGAAGAGCCTGTTAATTTGCAAGTTTAGGGATGTTTAGATTAAATGAGAGCGTTGTGGAATGATTGTGTAGGGTGCAGCAGCATATAGTGGCCCTGCAAGGGGCTGCTCCCCCCGCACAGCCACAGAGGAGCCCCGCTCTGCGGCTGGGGGCAAGGGCGGAGGGGCCCCGCAGTCCGGGAGGCTTTGTACCCCGAATTAAGGCCAGTTTTAATTTCTCTCAGGAGAGTTCGTCAGAGCGGAGCTGGAGTCTTGGCAAGGAGGAAAGTGGATTCCCCCCTCCCGCCCCTAATCAGCTCCGGGCACCATGCCTCATCCTGGCCCCGGAGAAGGGCTGGGAAACGCAAAATCATCTTTACAGCGTTTAATATTAAATGGAGCTGGTAAATGCGGGAGCTGTAAACGATTTGGGGGGAAAAATGAAGTGTGCAGGTCTGCGGCTTGAGGCTGATCCGGCCCGAAGTGCCTTCCCTTCCCTCCTATCCCGCATTCCTGCCTCCCCCCAGGGCTGTTAAAATTAAGGTTTGTGTTTATTTGTATTTATTTGCAGTTGGGGAAGAGGAGTGTTGATGTATGGAGCCTGTAGCCAGGTTTCGCTGATGCCATATGTGATAGGAGAACCAATTCCCACCCGCAAACACGGCTGTCGCTCTGCCAACCCCCCCTTTCCCCTGTCAGAGGCAACAGAAAAAGACGACTTTTTGCTGCTGCGGGAGCGGAGCCCATCATCACCTTCTTCTTCTTCTTTTCTTCTTCTTCTTCTTCTTCCCTTTTCCATCCTTCCCCGGCTTCTGCAGAGCCCCTTCCCGGACCCGTCCTCCCGCAGCCTCCCTTATAGCAGTTTAATAGATTAACTCATCTGCGCCAGCCTCAAATTTCCGATTAAAATTCCTCCATCCCGAAGGCGGCATTATCAGGTGGTTGGAGGCTGTTTTCAAACCTTGGGTTTGAATAGCAGCGGCTCTGCATTAATTTAACCACTAAGCTAATAAGTAGGTTTCGTTTTGTTATGCTAAGCTTTATTGCTTTTCTTTTGATCCGAATGGTGTTGTTGAGCAAAGCAGCAGACAAGGCATTCTTTGATGAGGGAATTAGCGCTCTATTCTCCCTCTATTATTCATAGCACAGTGGAATATGTAAGTACCTGAGGGTGTCAAAGGAGAGCAGGCTCTATTGCAAAGTGTTCGCCTTGTTTCTCTCAATAGCTGACTATGAGATGATAAACCGCTTAATACACCGCACTAATTGGATGAGAGCAGAAAGAGATGGGAATTAAGGCCCGGCGAAAGGGGAGAGTGCTCCGAGCCTGCCTTCAGCCCCCCTTCGGCACTCCAGCAGCGCCGGAGGAGGCACAAGCTTTCTATGGGCAGACGGGGGGGTGGGGGGGGGGTGTTGCGCGGAGATAAAATGAACCTGTTAGCGCCTTCAGGTAATACACTAATTATTGCGCAGTATAAATACCACTACTGGGTTTATAACACGGAGGTAAACTTCTTTTGAGAGGGTTATAGGATTGCTTGGCAGCGGTAGAGATCCTAATAAGGGACCAGAGTAATAACCCCCTGGATTAACAAAATTGCCGCTTGCAGAAGTATGATTCGGGCTTTTACGAAGATTTCAGCGGAAAGAATAAAAATGACTGAATGACATTTCTTAATGCGTAATGGCTTGATAATGATTCCCTTTTCTTTAAGGAAAAAATGTATATTTCAGTCCGCGCCGTTCGTCGTGGCCCGGGAACGAGCCTTATTTTCCCCGTATCTATGGACTATTTTCCCCAAGCCTATGGTGGGTTTTACAACTCAGAAATGCCTCGGGGGGAGGCTGGGGGGGGTGCGAACCGCCGTGGGTGACGGGGCCGCCGCGGCGGAGGGTCGCCCGGGCTCCCACGGGCGGTGCCGGCTACGGCGGCGCTTCCTGCCCGGCGGCTCCCGGGGCCGAGGCCGCCCCGCGGAGCGACCCGGAGAGACGGGACGGACCGGGCCAGGCCGGTCCCGGCCCCCTCGGTGCGTGCAAGGGGCCGCGGGGGACCGGGCTCTTTCCCGGTGCCGGCCTCCGGCTGCCGCTGTGGAGCGGTGCCGCTATTAAACCAAATCCTCGAAACCCCCACGACAAGCCTCCGCTCCGGGGGCCCGGCCCGGCCCGGCCCCACGCCCGCCGCCCGTCGCCCGTGGGGGGACGGGGCTTGGTGCGGGGCACCGGGGCCCATCGGGGCATCCCGGGGAAGGGGAGCGGGTTTTGCCGCTGCTCTCCGCGGGGTTTCACGCGTTTCTGGTCCTGCTCCGTGGAAGAGGCAGGGGAGAGAGCTGCGCACATCCCCAAAAAATGGAAAAGAAAGAAAAAAGAAAGAAAATTAAAATGAAAGAAAAAAAGGGGGGTAACGGAAAGTGGGGAGAAAACCGAAATTCATCTCGGGAAGAACGGGGCTGGCAGAGACAAGGAACAGGCGCGGAGAAACTTTCCTGCCCCCCAGGAGGGGTGCAGGAGCCAAGCAAAACGTTCCCCCAAATCCCTAGCATGCCGTGTCCCCCCCGGCTTTCGGCAGCGGCGGGACCAGGGCCTGCCCCATCCCCGCCCGGGGGGTGCGTGGGGCGGCTTCCCGCGGCGTGGGGGTCTCTGGCCCGAGCGGCGGCCCCGGCCCCGCCGGGGGGACACGGCCCCGCACGGCGGAGAGCGGGCAGGTACCGCCGTGGGAGCCCTCGGCCCCGCTAGCGGCGAATGCCCTGCCCAGCGGGACCCCGCGGCCCCCCGCTCTGGCAACCGCCCCGGTCCATGAGCCACCCGCGCCCCGCCAGGCCCCAGCGGTGGGAAGGCGGGGGGGCGGTAGGTAGCCCCCGGCCGCCCCGGCGGGGCTTAGCCCCGGGCCGCCCCGCAGGGTCCGGGCTCCCCTCTCGGGCTGCCGTTCCTTCGCTCTTTTTCTTTTCTTTCTTTTCTTTTTTTGTTAAACATACATTTTTGTTTATTTTCCGAAAGTGGCACTTCTCCACCGGATAGCAAGGAAAAGTGTTAACAATAACGACATTACACGAAGAAAGGTACTGTACCATCGCCTCTTGAGGGTTTCAGAAACCTCTACAGTTAATAAGTTAAATAAAGGGTTTGTACATAAATATTTGTCTAGGAGCCCTATAGGATATCTACAACACAGTAAGAATCTACAGAATGACAAACTTTTACAACACTACACTGAGTGCAATTGTTTTATAACATTTCAAATATACAAAGCTCTGTTCTTTTTTTTTTTCTTTTTTTATAACAACGGTATGTACAGAATCAATAATCACAGTTTAGTGACTTCAACAGTCCATATTCTAGCAGTGTATTTCCCTTTGGTTTGCTATAAAACCCTTGGTTGGTGTAGTGATAAAGAATATAACGAGAAAAAAAAGACAGACCCTTCCTCTTAAGTGCACTGGTTCATCCCACAGCATCAGACGGACTTTCAGCCCCCTCGGGGAGCGCACGCAGCTCGCCGCAGCCACACATAACACATTCTCCAGTGCTCCTACCAGACCAACCTCACATCATCCCAGATGGGGTTTTAAGAAGATTTGGGTACCTTTCCCCCCTCCCTTTGCTCTGCTTGCCTTTTTTTCCCCCCCCCCTTTCTTAATTACAATTTTTTTTCTTTCTTCATTAATTTTTTTCTTGCCAGATAAACAGAAGGAAAAATATTCCGTGTAGGTGACACTAATATAGAATAACTTTTATTAGGGATTTTTTTTTCCTCTTTTTTTTACCTCTGACTACTCGGAGAGGAATTGAACACGCCGTACATTTAAGAAATGTACCAGCCAAGGAGTTACTTTCCGAGGAGCCGCCAAGTGTCGGCTCACTCGTGTGAGGGCTGATGCGAGAGGCGCTCGCTGTCTCCGCGTTCCCACCTCGAGAACCCACCGCAGACTCAGCTGCTGGTCCTCTTGTGTTTGGTTCCCCCTCCCTTCCCCCCCAAATTACTGTTATTCTCCCGCCCCCCCCCCCGCCCCGTTTGGTCTTGATTCGTGCTGTCTGAGGTGACCTTTCTTTATCCGTGTATTTACTCTCCCTTCTCCCTCTCTCTCCCTTCTCCCTCCACAGCCCAGCCGCGCCCCGGGACGCAGCCGGGCCTTAGCACACCTCTTTCCCGGTGCTGTTCCCGGGGAGGATGTTGAGCTGGGTGAGCTGGGCGGCGTGCTCCTTGGCCTTCAGCCGCAGGGCGGCGATGCTGGAGGCCCGCCGGTCGGCGGCGGCGCTGGCCGGGTCCCCCAGCCCCGCCGAGCCCACCGCGCCCTCGGGGGCCGGCGCCGGCTGCCGCAGGAGGGCGGCAGCGCTGGAGGCGCTGCCCAGGGGGGCCATGGTGGAAAAGAGCCTGCAAGAGAAGCAGAGACGGCCGTCACTGCCGAGCCGGGGCCCTATGCTTCCGCCCGGCCCCGCTCGATTCGGGGACCCGCTCCAAAAACCCGACGCTGGAGGGCAAAAGGCTGTTTTTCTGGGGGTCAGAGGCTCGGGGTGGCTGCTCCCTGGCTGGCGCTAAAATTACCGGGGGAACCTCCGGCCCCACCAAGACTACGCTCGCCCCATCCATCAACCGGGCCTCAGCCCTCTCCGCCTGCCCCGACGGGACGGCCCCAGCTCTGTCGGACGCCGCCCGGGGGTTCACCCGCTTCATTCTCTGACACCCAGCGCGGCCCGGTCTGCGCCTGGCGGAGCCACTCAAACCCGCCCGTACCCACAGCCAAAAACCTGCCCGCGCCGGGCTCCCGATCCCTCAAATACCCGCGACACCCCGCGCGAGGCAGTCCGCGCCTATCTCGCGTGGAGCGGGAACACCGGGTCCTGCTCCCTCCCTGCCCCCGGGTTCTCCCTGCGAACGCCGCCACCGCGCCGGTACCCGCGGACCGGCCGCCCCGACGGGGGGGACCCGCGACGGTGAGGGAAGGGGGTAAAGCGCCCCCCCCCCCGCCCAATGAGAGGCGGGGGGCGGAAGCACGTGACCCTCGCGGCGCCCAATCGGCGGCGGCCGCCAGCGCTCCAATTTCGAATGGCGGGGCGGCCCGCGCGAGACCGGTCCCGCACGCGACGCGCGGGAGCCCCGCAGGTGCCCGCGGCCCGGCCCGAGTCCCCCCGCGGTGTGCGGTACCTGCCGAAGGCGGGGCTGATGAAGGCCGGGTGGCGGAACACGGCCGCGCCCAGGAAGGTGCCGAGGCCGAGCGGGGTCCCGCCGGGGGGCAGCGCCGCGGAGCCGGGGGGCGGCGGCGGCAGGCTGGGGAAGGCGGCGGCCGCGGCGGCGGCGGCGGTCCAGGCGGAGTCTAGAGCTGGGTGATGAGGAGGGAAAGGACTAGCATCAAGGTATGGACTGAGGGGGTGAGTTGCTGACAGGGGACCAGGGAAAGGCAAACCTGGGGGGTGTGTCTGAGCCCCAGCCTTTTCCCTCTTCCGCCACTTAGCCCTACGGTTCTGGAACCATACCTGAAAGCCAAAAGAAAAATCGGTTTTAATGTGCCTGTCCGCCACCGCGCCGGGGCGAGCCCCGCGGCAGCTCCGCTCCGGCCCGACGGCGCCCGCTCCTCCGCCGCCACCTCTAACGGGCCCACGCGTGTCAGCGCGGCGGGTAGCTCCGCGCGGGTTCCGGTGGTGCCCCCCGGAGCGGTCTCAGTCCCGCCGGCGGCGGCGGGCGCGGCGGGCAGTGCGGGCGGAGCAGCTCCGCGGCCCCGCTCCCGCCGCGCTGGGACAGCGGTGCAACCACCCTTTTCCCGGTGGGAACGGGCGGGTTTGCGTTCCGCGCGCGCAGCCAGAGCGGGAGCTGCGCGGCTCTGTTTGCTGAAGGGAATATTCACAAATTATTTCGTTTGGGGAGCGTGGACTTCGGTTTGGGTTTTATTTTTCCCTTTTAGAGCGAGGGAAAAAAATAATCGTGATTTCAGTAACGTCTGAAACGAAGAAACGATTTGCGAGGCCACCAGAGCAGCAAACACACGTTTCCGGGAGGCCCTTTTAGGCTCTATTTTCCCCAAGTTGCTCAGGAAGCCACGGCGGTGCCGACCCCCGCCTCTTGCCCCTTTCCCGCACAGCACAAATCGTGACCTAACACGGGCTTAACACAGGGGAGATGCAGAGGGAAAATAAACCACTGCGTTCCAAAGGCACAGGAAAGATCCGCTCAGGCACCCAGCGCGAGGCATCGCTCCCCACTGGCGAGCGGGACCTGGGCAGACACACGCATTTCTCAGCTGTTTCGGGTAGTGGGGGCCGAGACAGCGCTGCGAGCCCGCAGTGAGGCCCCGGCTCTCCCGAGGGAAGGGAGGCGGGCAGCGGCGCGGCGGGGCTCCCGCACGGCTGGACTGCGAGCACGGCTTCCCACGCGGGACACGGCATCGCGCCAGGCAGCAGCGTGGCACGGGGGGAAGCGTCTTTCCCAGCTAAAACTCAATTAGGAAGCTGTCCTCGCCGCAATTCCCCCTTCTCGAATTAATAAGCCCGAGCACACCCTGAGGTAAACGAAGGGACTCTCATAATTCATATTCCCTTAATTACCTCTTCTGCCGTGAATAGAGGGGAGAGAAAGGGGGTGTCTTTCGTTTTTAAAAGTTATTTAACTTTCCCACGACTCGTTCCCCTGAGCTGAAAATACTGATTTGCTGTCACATCTCTGTTTGACAATGGAGAAATGTGTCAACAGAAAGGAGGGGACAAATCTCATCATTAGCCCCTCTAATGCAAGAAGCTGTTGTGTATTAAATGAGCCATATGGAATTTATTATGCTTTATCAGCGCCCGACTTTAACTGTAAAGTGATTTGCTCAGCTTCAAACCCAGAGACATCTGTTTTCTGTTGGCAATCAGGGCATCCCAGTGTTTATCGTCTCTTTGGTTATGAGACCCGGGTTGGGAAATGCACTCTGGTATGGGGCGGCAAACACCTTTAATAGCATTGCACTCACTCGCTATTAGATCAATGCAGGCTTATTGCTATCAAAAATGGGAAATCAAATAGCATTAGCCAGCTCCTTGGGCGGGCGGAGAGGAAATCAAACAACATTTCGCCTTCAAATGGCCCTGTTTGTTCTAGCACTAAGTGGGCTTTTATGAAGCCCGATTGGAGATTTGATGGCAGCCAAATACCCGGCTTGCGGCTGAGCGGGTCTCTAACAACCCAAGCCCCGCGGGGTACCCGTGTTTTAACCGCACCGGGCTTCGCCAGCCGGTGGCTCGGCCACGCCGGGGAGGCCCGAGGCCACCCCCCCGGGCGCCACCGAGGGACACCCGGTCCCGCCGCCACCACTCACCTGCACTCGGGCTTCGGTCAGATCGAGCCTCATGGCCAGCTCTTCCCTGGGGGAAGACACACACGGCGCCGTCAGCCCGGTGCACCCCGAGCCGCTCCCCGCCCGCGGCTCCGCGCACTGGACGGGCCCCGTATCCCGGTACCCGGGGGAAGCCGGGCCGAAAGTGGCGGCAGGCGGTGTCCGCCAGCGGACTTTCGGCCCGGCTCTGTGACGCCAGACTGGGCGAAAGTCAGGACTCCCAAGTTTTGGGCACAACCTCCCCCCCACCCCTTCCCGCCGTTCCCCAAATTCGGCCTGTCCCCGCCGCAGCAGCGGCGGCGCGGGGGGCGGCCGCCGAGGCGGTGTGCACTGTCGCCTTTAAGGCGGAATGGGAACCATTAAGCCGTTACAAAACCCGCTCGTCAGCCCCGTGCCCAGCATGAGCAGCGCTCCCGGCGTAACCGGGGCCCCGCCGCACTGGCGGAAAAGCCGAAGACGTAAAAAACACACAAAATCCCCTTCCCCCCCAGCACCAAAACAAACAAAAAAAGCGTGGTTTGTTCATACACACAGACACACCCCCCCCCCCCGAGAAGCCTCTCCCAGGGCTGAGGCTCCGAGGTGGGCCCGGTGGGTGATGTGCGGTACCGAGGGTGGGGGGGACAAAATGCTCCCGCGGACATCCCCCCCGGCAAAACAAACGAGAAAACAGAGGGTCTCCTTGATCGAAAAATGCGGTTTTGGGGGCTCTGCCCTCCTCTAAGCTAAAGGCGACGAGGGGTGTGTATGTGTGTATTTGCGGGCAGCGGGCTCTGCCACTCTCCCTGCCTGCACTTCCCGCTGAGGAGCCGCCAGCCAAATCCGCCGCCGCGGGGCTCCTATTTTAAACGGGAAAATGTCCCCGAAAGGGCGGAAAGAGCCGGGCCGGGCTCCACCGGGCCCCCGAGGCGGCTCCGGGCAGCGAGGGGCCCCGACGTGCCGGGCCAGTATTTTTAGGCAGCGGCACTTTGATCTCTGCCCCTGCCGAGGCTTCCCCAGGCCGGGCCGGGCTCCAGCCCCTCAGGGAGCGAGTAACCGATCCCGGCGGCAGCGACGGAGCAGGGCAGCGGGTAAAAATAGCCCACGGCGGCGGCCTGCAGGCGGTCCCGGCCCGCGCGGGCGCTGCGGGCCCTGGGCCCCCCCGGAGCCCGAACCTGCTCCCCGTCCCCTCCCAGCCCGGGGGTGCCCGCGGTAGAATTCATGCCGGGGTCGGTATGGAGGTGGCGGTACAGTACACCACGGCCCCGACCCTCCCTCCGGGGCTCGCCCGCTCCGCGTTCGCCCGGGATCTCGGCGCCGGTACCTGGTGAAGACGTCGGGGTAGTGGGTTTTCTGGAAGGCCCTCTCCAGCTCCTCCAGCTGGTAGCTGGTGAAGGTGGTACGGTAGCGGCGCTGCTTCCTCTTGAGCAGCCCCTCCTCGGAGTCGCTGCCGGCCGAGAGGCAGACGCTCTCCTCGCCGTCCTTGCCCTCGCCGTCCTCGGGGTGCAGCAGCAGCTCCTCCTTGGGGGACAGATCCCTGCCCTCCGCCCCGGGGGCCGCGGCGGTGCCCCGGCGAGCCTCCTTCAGCAGCCCCCCGCCGTCCTCGCCCAGCAGCTCCTCCTCCTCGTCGTCCTCCAGCTCTTCTTCCTCCTCGTCCTCCTCTTCCAGCATCTCTTCGTCCTCTTCCTCCTCTTCCTCCTCCTCGGCGGCCGGCGCGGCGGGGCCCGGCCGCTCCTCGACGTGCGCGGCGGGGCTGCCCAGCTCGTCCCGGGCGGGCGGCGGCGACACGAAGGGAGCGTTTTCTCGGTAGCTCTTGCTGCGGCTGATGCTGACCTGCGGGGCCTGGCTGATCTTCAGCGTGTCCCACGGGGCGGCGGCGGGCACGGGGCCGGCGCCCCCCTCCGGCCGCCCCTCCGGACGGTCCCCCCGCGGCCCGGCCGCCCGCGGCGGCAGCAGTCGGCCCCCGCCCGGCCCGTAGAGCCGGCGCAGTTTGGGGGGAAGGTGCAGCTCAGCCGGCTCGAAGGGAGGGCTGCCCTTGGGGGACCCTGCGCCGGGAACGAGGTGGGAAGGGGGTAAGCAGTCGTAGCAGTCGGACGGGGCAGGCAGGTGTGGGGGAGAAGGGTACAGAGGGAAGAGAGAAGGGGGGGGAGAGAATGAGAGACACGGTCAGTGGGATCAGCGCGAAGAGCCCAGGACAAGACCCCAGCCCCGCAGCCACCCTTCGGGCATCGCTTTCCGTCCCGCACCGGGCTAAGACTTACACACACACCCACACCCTCAGACCGGCTCCTGCCCGCGCCGCTGCTCCCGGCCTGGGAAGACATTCCCCGTGCTACGAGGCCCGGCCCGGCGCCCATTCGGCTGTGGAACAGGCGGCGGGGGGTCGGGCGGCCCGGGGCCTGCGCCAGCACCTCCCCGGCAGCCGCCACTGCCGGGCCCCGTCCCGCACTGCGCGGCAGCGCCGGCCCCGCTGGCCTGGGGCTCCTCCGGTTGGTTTTGGTGGAGATTTTTTTTTTCTTTTATTTTTTCTCCCTTTTGTTCCCCCTCCTACCACCTCCCCCCTCCTCCAAGTTTCCTTTTGAAGGAAGGTTTCTACCCGCCCGGCTGCGAACGCCGGGGACACAGGGAAAGCGCAGGGAGAGAGATCATCCGTGGGAGCACCGGCCAGGCTCCCCGCCGCCCCGGAGAGGCTGCTCCCAGCTGCGGGCCGGGGGCGACGGCTGCAGGAGCCCCGTTATTCCCGCCCTGCCCACTCGCCAGGATCCGTTACAGGCTTAAGGCGAAGGGGCGAGTCGTTCCCTGCGCGGATCACAGCTCGCACCCGTTTGGTTTAAATTATTACAGATATATCGAAAGCGAGAGCAACCTAAAGCGGCAGTACCCGACCTGCCCGGGATTAACCGGGCTGGATTTCGGGCACGGCTCTGGCCGCGCTCCTGGGCAGCACGGCAGCCGCAAGTGAGCGCAGTAACAGAATAACGGCGGCTGCGGTCCCAGCCGGGGAGAGAGCGAGGCCGCGCTGCTCGGGATTTGGGAGTTGGGGGGGTGAAGGGGACAGCTGGCCATACCCTGCCCGACGCCAGGGAGAAGGAGCGGAGCGAGCAGGATGGGGCGGCGTCGTCGGGTCTTACCTTGCGCGGCCTTATCGGCGTCGGGGCGGGCGGCGATGGCCGGCAGGCTGGGCGCGGCACCGAGCAGCCGCACCTTGCAGGGGCTCCGCCGGCCCAGGATGCTGTCGATGCAGTAGGAGGACAGCAAAGTTGGCGATTTACTTTTGCACTCGGGGCGCTCAGCGCAGCTCTCCTCCGGGTAGGGCCCGCTCATGGCGGTGGCGGGGCGGCGGGGCCGTGCCGAGGGCCGGGCGGGCTGCGGCGGCGCAGAGGCCCCCGGCGCTGCCCTGTGCCGCCGGGACGCCCGTCACGGGGGGAGTGAGCGGTGGCCGCGGCGCTCTTGAGTCCCCTCGGCTCCACGTGCGGCCAGCCGCACCCTGATTGGCTCTCGCCGGAGGCCGGGCGGCCGCCGACAGACGGCGCCCGGTAAACCCCGGATCGGATCACTCCGGATCGGTGCCCGCCCCGAGCGGCCGCGCTGCCCCCCACCCCTAAACCCCCCTCTCGCGGCCCCGCCCGCCGCGCCCCACCCTGCCCCGCCCCGGTCCGTGGCGGCGGGAGCCGTCGGAGGTGACCGGGATGGGCGGTGGCGGAGCTCCCGGGTCGCCTCGACCTGCATCCTCCTCCCCGACGGTGGCCCCGCTCCCCGCTCGGCCCGGCCCGAGTCCCAGGCGATGCCCGAGCGAGACGGGGTGGGCCCCGCCGGGGAATCCACTCCGGGTTTTCCCCCCGGCAGCCCGGCGGAGCGCTGTGCCGCGCAAGAGCGCGCAGCGGCCGCGCTCGCAACCGGTGCTTAAAAACAGTGGGGAGCGCTCCTGGAACTTCATCGTAACCAGCGCCGGGCGGCGCCGCCGGGGTGAGGCCGCGGAGGGGGAAGCCGGCGGAGCGCCCTCGGGCAGAGCAGGGCGCGCAGCCCGCTCCCTGCCCTGACCGCCGCTGCCGTTCCCCGCACGCACATCTTCCCTTCGCGGGCGCTTTCGACATTGTTTCGGGACTGGAAACCCCCTCCGAGGGTTGGTTTTTCTACCCCCTCTCCTCCTTCTTTCTTCCCCGTTAAACGGCTCAGGCGGCCTCGGGCTGCACTTCTGGGCATTTTGGGCTCTGTTTGGACCGGCACGTTGGGACTAACGCCCGCTCACATGTGCGCGCCTCGTCCCGGGCTCCTGCCTGCACCGGCGCGGCGGAGGAACCGGCCATCCCAAATAGCCCATCCGCTCGCTCGGGTGGTTCCCGGCCCCGAGCCCCAGCGGGAAAACAGCCCCATTTTTTCTCTTCGTGCCGCAATTAATTCCCGTGCTAATCCCGCGTCTCCTAATTACTTGACCAGCGGGAATTAAGAGAAAGGATGGGCCATTGTCTGTGTGTGTCCGTACGGGTGTGGGCACAACGCCTCTCTGGCTGTGCCCTTACACACTCTCACACGCTCCCAGCTTCTATAGGTGTGTGTCCGTCAGTACTACGCGAGGACACGCGTTACCCCCGAGCTGTCTTCTCCCCTCGAGCGGGCCCCGCGGGGCTCCCGCCCGCCGTTCCTCCGGCCCTGCCCCCGCGGGCCGCCGCGATGCCTGCGGGGGACGCCCCGACGTGCGACTCGTGGGCCTTGCGCTCCCCGGCGGGGTGGCCACAGCCTGGCCCGGCTTTGCGGGGGATGCCACGCTGCCCTTTGCCGTAGCTGCTGAGCTCTCGGGAGCTTTTGCCATCCCCGGGAGGAGCAGCAATTAATTCATTAACTCAGTAACTAAAAAAAACCACCTCACCCCAACCCAACCCAACAAACCAACCAACAAACAAAAAGACAAGGAGAAGACCCAAAGGTTCCCTTGGAACCTGCTTCCTGCTGTGCCGGGCGGCTCCGCTGGGGCATCCCCACCGGGGCTTGCCCGTGAGAAGCGGCGCTGCGGCGGGAGGGGAGCCCGGCCCGAGCCCGCCTCCCCTTCGCCTGGCCGGGCGCCGGCCGAGCCGCTGCCGGCGAGCAGCGGGCACGGGGCGGCGGAGAGCGGGGCCGGGCTGGGCTCCCGCGCCGCCCGCCCGCGACGGGGGAGTAGCCGGATGGGACGGGCGACCCTCGGCGCGGCAGCTGCTATGGCTCCTCCAGCGCCGGGCCCTGCCGGTGCCGCGGGCGATGCGAGCCGAGGCTGCGGCTGACGGGTGCCAGGGACGCGGGGAGTCCTGCGAGGCCTTCCCGCCTTCCGCGCCTTGTCCTTAGCCCTCCCCGCCCCATTCCCTCGCCCATCCGTGCCCGGGCCGCGCCGGAGTCTCTGCCTGCCCCGCGGCCCTGCCCGGGGACAGCGGCCCCGGCCGGCCCGGGGCGCGGGGAGGGCCGGCGGCATTCCCACCCGCGGGAGAAAGATGCTTCGCGGTGCGAGCTCGTCTCTGCCAAGTCACTTTGTTGTTTTATTTATTTTTTTTAACAAACTTTCACTCATTTATGGTCTCTCCCTCTTCCCCCCCCTCCCCTTCCCCTTCCCCCTGCAACCTGCTAATTTAACACTGGAGCGCGTTATTGCAGTGTTAGGGGGAGAGAACGAGAGAGAGAAAACAACAATACTGCAATGATCCAAATGATACAGTAAAATTATAGCAATTATAGTTCTGCTCGGAGAAGAAAACCTTGCTGAGCTCAGCCAAACAACCCGATGCCTCGTACGGATAACAAGCCCCGGGACTGACAGCCGGTGCTGGGAGAGGCAGGAGAGCACAAACGGAAATATTTGCCTCTTCCACTCCAGCCAGCTCAGATCAACACCCTCGGCGGCCGCTGCCGTAACAATATCGGCTCGGGCTCCGCGCAGCCGGGGCCTCCGCGCTGGGTTTCGCGCCGGGGACCGGCCCCTGCGGCCCTTCGCACCCACCCGCGCCCGGCTCTACTCCGGCCCCGCCGGCGATCGGGACGCTGGGAAATCCGGACGCGCCGGCAACGGCGCTGCCGCCCCTGCCGGGGACCGGCGCGTACCGGCTACCCGACCCGGCTGCCCTCTCCGCAAACGGCCGCTTCCCACCGCAGGAGCGGGCGTGGGGGCCCCGCGGCCAGGCCCGGGCTGCCCCTCGCCGCCTCCCCTCCGAGCGCGCAGCGGAGCGGGGGGCCCGCCCGCTTCGTTCCGCCACCAAGAGCGGGGCCAGGCTCGCGGCTCTCCGCTCCGCTCCCCCGGGGCGCGCAGCGGGGCACCGGGCAGGGCGACCGGAGCTCCCCGGAGCCGCCACTCGACGGCTCCCGCAGAAGCGCACCCGCGTCCCGGGCCTGCCCCACGCTCCAGCGGCCCCGGGGCTCTGTTTCTAGTGGGTTTTGAGTTTTTATCGGTTTCCCCTGCTTCTCTTCCTTTCTCGTTACGCAGAGCCCCGTCCTCCCTGCAGAAACCATCCTTGCAAGAAGACATGGCTGCGAAATGGCAGTTGGCTCTCACGCCCGGGGAAAGATGTTTGATCTTAGGGCTAAGATCGGCTTCAGCCACAGCGGCCGAAACTGTGGGGGGTCGGTTCACGACTCGGTGCGAGTCTGTTTTAACCTTGGAGGGAGCAGCGGCTACCTTGGTTGGAGAGGAGCTCCCCTCGCTGCTGCGGCCACTGGTTTGTCACCTCCGAGCAAGGGACAGCCCGAAGCCCGGAGCGGGCCGTGCCCCCTCCAAAGCCCCCGCTGCAGCTGCTGAACACGGGCACCCATCTGGTGGGTTCCCGCTCCCTGCGAGCCGTGCCCCTGGGTGGAGCTGCAGCGGCAGGCGCAGCCCACAGCTGGGCTCTCACACAACCTGTTGGGTTTGGTGGGTTTTTCACTCTCTCTGCGATGAGGAAGAAAACGGTAACAACGACTTTAAATCCTCCAGTGCTTGATTTATCACTATTTACTTGGGGGGTGGGAGGGGTGGTGGGTAGGAAGAAGGGGGGAGAAAGGCTTGTGCAGGAGCTGTAGGCAGGTATAGAAACTCCGCGTTTCCTCTGCGTGTCCTCTAGGTTTCTCTGTGGTTTCCTCCCCTTCCCTCGACGTGCTGTACGCCCCGGCCCCAGCCCGCTCCTGGCGCTGCGCTAGAGGAGCCACAGGCCCCGGTTAGCCCAGCGTCAGCGCCAGAGAAGGGCAGAGTCTGAAGCGCCACATGCCCGGGTGCGCAGGAGAGTGAAACACTGACCAGTGGTCTTCTACAGGTGCCATTTAGCCTTGCTTTTTTCTTCCCTTCCCCTTTCTCTCCCCACAATGTTCAGGGTTATGGTTCTGTACACAAGAGCCCTAGAGCTGGCACGGGGAAGGCGAGGTGCCCATCTCACTTGGTAGCAGGCGGTGGAGAAATGTCTGGTGCCCCTTAGCTGGGATGAACTGGCACATAACTCCCCTCGTGAGCCGCATGGCATCGTTATCTCAATTCATATTTAATATGTATTTTTCACCCTTATGGAGAATGTTGTTCCAAAACCCCTTCTGGGCACAGCCCTGACTTCACACAGTTCAGCTCTGAGCCATGGCGATGGGCAGAGGGCTGGGTGCCCTCGACTGCACCACCACCACTACCACAGAGGCAACCTTGCTCATGACCTGGGATACCTTTAAGAACCTTATTCTGCAAGGGTTTTGTTAATCACTTTAAAAAATAATTGGCTAAAACCTGACAGGCAGTGGTGAAGGATTACAGCACAGCTGTGCATCCCCCAAAACCACGGCCAGACAGGTGGGGGAGAACCAGCATCTCTGCGTATCCCATGGGGCTCTGCCAAGTCACTGGTCACCGGATTACACCTCTGGGTTCAATGGCTTAACCGCCTTCTCATTTCAACTGGGATAAAGATTATCCCCTTATTGCAGTGTTAATTTAAATGATGAATAACTTAGAGCCAGCAGTGCCCACTGGGGTGCTGCACCAAAACTGCGTTGCGGAGTGGTGCTGGACTTGCTCACCTTTGAATTTGCATCCAGAGAAAACCTCATTTTTCAGGTATTGCCTTTTTTTGGACTCCGATCGCCATTTTCACCAGTTTTCAGCCTGAGGCTGCAGCACCCACTTGAGTGGTAAAGGGAGGGAGCCCTGTGGGGAAGGGGGTGCTGGCAGCTTCCAGCGCAGGTCGCAGGAGCTGACCTGCGACCACAGCCCAGCAGGCAGGAGGTCAGCTGCAGTGTGTGTAGCCACATCCTCACTTCACAGTTAGCTGGACCAGCAAGGCTCAGTTTGCCTCGGACACAGGGACTTGCAGCACTGCTGCTTTTCTGTCTTTGAAGCAGCCCCAGTTCTTGTTGCTTGCTTTGGTTTCTGCACTGGCTCAGGGAGTGATTTCTCTATTAACTTTCATCTGGACAGAGGCTTGATCAGCAGTGGTGGTGACTCTGGAATAATTATTCATATACTTAATATTTAGCCCATGCCTATGTGTGGGCAGAATCTGGGCTTTGTTCCATAGATTTAATTTAAAAAAAAAAAAAAAAAGGTATTTTCTAAATCCTTTTCCATTCAGTTGTCATTAGTATTTTAATTCCTTGGTGATTTATTTTTCTGTTAACCTGGTTTTCACTACAGACAGAGGACAGCAGTTAGCTTTAGGTGAATGTGTCTCACCTTTATTTCTCTTCTGGTGTTTCCCCACTTGTAGTAACTCAAAACTTCTCCTCTGGTCCACACTCCAGAAGCACCCCCAGCTCACTTTTGGGTTGGCCCTTTTTTGCATGACCATGACACCAGAACAGGTCTGCAATGATGGCTCTGAGAAATCTAGTCACTGACAATAACTCAGTTGGATTTAATGACTCCATTTAACTAACTTACTCCTTGAGTCTTGTCACCAAGCCAGCACTCCTGGAAATTATTTGGAAAACTGGAGCTGGCCATGCAGCTCGGTGGTGCAGCCTCTTGGAGGCCTCTCTTTCACGCCTCAGGTTGGCTTTGGGAGCTGGGGCTGGGGAGAGGTGTGTGGGTGCTTTGCTGGCATGTCACCTTCTCCAGCTCCCCAGCCTTACTGGTACTTCACAGCTCGATTTCTGTAGTGTTCCTTCTCTGTATCTCTTTTTTTTTTTCTCCCATTATGCTGGGCTTCATGAAATCCCGTCAGGGCTGGCAGTTTGCTGGCTGAGGCTGGGATGCCATCAGAACCAGCTCTGTCCCTTTTGCCAGCTTGGGTCCTTAGAGCTCTTCTGAGGCTTTTCCTAGGTTTTTAGATTTACCTGGGAGCCCCCTGACTTTGCCATTTTTCCTCTCCATCCCCTTCCCATGTATAAATTCTCCCAAGGATCTCAGCTGCCCCACGCCTCCGGAAGCTCTGTCTGCCCCTGCTGACTGCAGTGGTGTTTCTGTAAGGAAGTGGTAGATTCCCTGGCACTGTGTGGCTTCAATTCAAGACCAGTGCTTTTCTAGAAGACATTTTTTCACCTAATGTAAACTGTTTGGCTAAATATAAGAGGAACAGGGTGAAGCTGTGCATCCTACAGCCCTACAACTGCATCTTCCAGGAGGTTGGGTGATGGATGTAGATATGGTTCTTCTGACCCTATAAAACCCATGGATAAAATCCCAGTAGCTTTCTTGCAGTAAACCTTAGAAACTCAGTGAAATTATTAATGCATTAAGGTGCAGTGGTCTAAAGAAATTAAAATGATGATCATAGGCTTATTTAACATTATACCTTCTGTGTTATTTTCTTTTGTATGTGCTGACTAGAACTGAGCAAAGGCTTCATAACAAATAATTTATTTGTCAAATATATTCTGTTCTTCTGCTCATAGAATATCCATGAGCAAGAGCATCGTTTTCTCAAATGTATTTGCTATCTGAAATGCTCCAGTGGTTCCTTTAAATTAATAACAGAAGGGCTTGACTGCAAATGGCTTCCTATGTTTAGCTGTGGTTGGCCAAATAAACACTCTGATATCGATTGCATTACCTGCCTGTTGCGCCAGCAACACACCGGTTGTGCAAATAGGTGTATGTGTGTGAATGTCACAGCTGGGTTTCCTCAGCTTCTCCGTGGGCAAGTCTCAACGTGGTTTTTCTGCAAGCATTAGTACCACCGAAACGCGATCGCTCCACTCTCCGCAGAGGGGGTGTGAACGTAGCTGAAGCAAATCCATTAAAAATTCAAATGAGCGTTCAATGAGCAAAGGACATTTTCCACCCTCTTTGACTAGCTAGGGTGTGACCTTCATGTGGTGCTATGTTCTATTTCAGTAAATGCAGCCACACAGGGACAGAGCAGGAATCAGAATGATCCAGAGAAGGGCATGAGTTGGAGCTGGTCCGGCATTTCATTGCTCAGAGATGTTATCCATGAGATCAGGGTTGTTTAATCCAGAAGCATGGCTGAAGTGATACAGGGAAGTGATAGAGGGAAGAGACAGCAAACTCTCTGTGAACCTCTTGGACCATTCCCCTTAACCAATCTAACCTAAACCCCATACTTAGTATTTTCTACATCTGTGGATGTCATTGCTTCTCGTTGTCACTGAGGGAGCACTGCTATCTCATAAAGATCATTTTCTTTTTAAGTTTGGTTAGGAAGAATCCTCATTTCACATAAAGGAATGGTCATTTTTCCTGGGGTAGGCTCATGGACACATGGAGAAAAATCTTCAATGGTCTTACATTAAGAAGCTGTCTGTCAGTGCTTGTCATGGCTTTTTTTTGGTGTTGGCACCTTTATATGGAGCATCCTTCCTATAAATCATGGCTGAATGCTGGTCAGATCATCAACGGATCTATTCTGATATAACATCCATGTTTATCTGCTTAATATTCTGCATCTCTTTTAATATAAGATTCAAAAAGTACTCTGCCGTGCTTTATAGGAAGCGGGATGGTTTATGGAAATAAGCTGTGTTGTGTAAATGCTGAGGTACGAATGAACTCATTGTCTCCCAAGTGTAAGACCACTGAAAAAGACACAGAGCAGAGATCTCCTAAACTGCACTGAGGACAATCCATCGATAACACAGGTAACAGCAGCCAAACATGCAGAAGTGAATAGATGGAAGAGTTTCTTCCGAGGTACCTAAATCAAGCATAGCTGTAAATTAGACTTGTAAAGTAGAATGGGAAAACAAAAGTGAGGAAAATCTGATGTTCTGAAATAATGAAGAATGGAGATGTATTCTTCAAAACGTCTGTGCTAACACTAGTTATGCTCCTGAAGAACACGATAGCTGGGACCACAGGTGTGTGTGACATTATAGAGAAGTATGAGTGGGCTGGTAGGGAGCAGAGTGCTTCCTTCCAAATTCAAAGGGTTTTTTTCTTAACGGAAAAAATTCAATTTGATTGTAAATTGGCTCAGCAATTCCAACAGCTGCAATTTGTTGGACTGTTGATTTGAAGTTTTCCATTAAAAAATAAAATAATTAAAAAAAAAAAAGATTACGTGTTTTAAGCTTTCTCCTTCATACATAATTCTTAGAAACCTCTGTAGACAGATATTTTCATGGGCACAGATTAAAATCTTGAAATCACAGGGTGTAAGTTATTATTTGGAATCAATGCACCTTCTTGTCTTTTAGCTCTTTATCAAACCTTGAAAAAGACTTGGCACTTACAGAGCTCAGTTATTGTTTCCATTCTTGAAAACTAAAAATGATATTATGGAACCACAGAAGAGCTAACTTTAAACAAAAGACGTTGGATTTAACTATTTAACTAAATTATTGTTCCTGTCTTGTAACCCTTACTCATATTCTTTCATTCCTCGAGTCAGCAGGGTTTTCTCATGAGTGAAAGCACATTTGTACGATGTTTTTTGTGTTGCTACCCAGGCAATCGCAGCAGAAATAGGTAAAGACTTTGGCTGGGCTTTCAGGTGAGCCAGGGGCTACTTGAGAAGCCTGTTTCCTTCCTTCAGCAGAGGGGCTGCTGTCACCCATTTTGTATAGGAAAATGTCAGTTTTCTTCCCTTTGAAGAAGAGCTAGAAGGGATGGTTTGGCTTCTTTACAGTTTCAGTTTTTGTTTTGGTTTGGTTGTTTTTGTTCTAACATTATCAGAATGTCTGGGGGGTTCTGGATGTTCTCGGCGTTTCTAGAACTGAACATGGCGTATGATTTTTAAAACTGCTGTGTCAGAGGCTTTTCTGTGGACCCGTCACTGGGAACATTAGCACATGTCCTCCTTCACTGCATGCAAACTTATAATGAGAATAACTAGACAATCATTTACAGTTATTATAATTGTTTATTCTGTGAAAGAGACACAAATAACTATGTTTTTGTTTGTTTGTTTGTTTGTTTTTACCTGGTACAAAGCTGTACAAATTCATTGGACAAAGAGCTCTTCAGAACCGAAGGTGCATTCTGACCTGCAGTGTGGCAGACAGAAACCCAAATGCCTGTAACATGAAGTACTCCACATGTTTTTCTCTTTCTGCAGTTCACAGCAGGAAGAGGACTTGGGGACTAGGGAGCAAAACCAGGCAGAAGGCATTTCATAGGCTGTTCCCAGTGTTTCAAAAGAAAACAAAAGGAAGAGTGTCCAAGGAGAATCAGGCATGCCTCACTGAATTTCCATGAAGTGCTACAAAGGAGAAGAATATGAATACAGCAGTAGGAACTTAGGAGAACCTTCTTACTTATAGGCTGACAACTACAGTCTGGATCCAAAGGTAGCCTTATTGAGTTGTGTGTAAGGATTATCACTCAGGGAAGTGAGGCCAGATCAAGCCCAGTGGAATTCAGTCAAAACAGGGCTGTGATTTGGTAGGAAAATGCAAGTCAGGTTTGTATTCCCATTCTGGTTGAAATAAAATCCGTATTCAGTCGGTGTGAGCTTTTTGACTAATGTGAAAGCTATGCAAAACTCAACATGCTTCATTACCTGGGATACCTTTAAGAATGCATAAACGATGTAGGACACCAACTCTTATTTTCAACAGTGCTTTTAGGAAACCAAATCTATCTGGATGTCAGTAGGATTTGGTGGCTGTGTCACTCCGGACACAGAATGGACATTGCTAAATCTTCTTGGCATGTTTATTCTGAATATTTTAGAATAAACTGGGGTTGATTTAGAAACTGCTGGTCTGGCAATACATCTCCAGAGATTTCCGCTTGGCCATCCATGCTCTCCAGGGTCTCCTTGGAAGAAAAGCATATTGGGTAGCTTTTGAAACATCAGTATCTTTATAGAAGAGCTCAAATACAGTAAATATCATGGTAAATACCATCACTATTTATGGCAAAAGGTTGATCTCTAAGTTTCTGTGCAAATTTAAAAGTTATTGCTTACATTATATACTCTGAATTGCGTTTCACCCACCTGCTGTTCCAGACCAACAAATGCGCATAGTCTTTGTGCAACGCTAGTGGCAGTTTCACAATTAGAGACCCTTGGCTGCACCAGGAGGCCCTTATTCGTTCACAGCTTGTGAATCCTTGTGCTCCTGCTGGGGGAAAGACCCCGGGCTTTGAGCCTGTGGCACTGCCCAGGACTGGGCTAGAAGTCAGCAGCCTTGAGCTGTGCAGGAGAAAAAAAATCACAGCAGTTTCTGCAGCCCTTTGCAAAGTGGTGTGATGGAAATGATGCTGAAGGGAAAAAAAAAAAGTGTATCAGTACTCGGTAACCTTGCCAGATGCTCACTGTGTATTCAAGGAATCATCTGGATGTCTTCTGTCTCACATTAAAAACTGATTTGGGTTACTCCAGTGTGTTAAGCCAACTAGTTGCATGTAGACACAGACCTTGGTCAGAAATTGTGCAAGACACACTTTACCCCTGAGAAGTCGCTCAAGGTTCAGACAACCCTTCCTGAAGAGCCAGCTGGTCCATGGCGTATCACAACACGTGGGGTGACAACACGGCTCCAAAAGCAGTGTTTCTGTTTGAAGGTGGCTTGTTGCACCATAAGGGCACGAAATGCAGCAGAGACGGCATCCGCTTCTCACATCACTGTCACTGCTGCATATCAGCACAGTCCCGTGGCACAGCTGAGGGAGAGCTCCAGGGTGGCATTCAATTTAAGCTTCACATCTATTGGCTTTCTTCTCAGCCCCTTGTGAGCAACATTTGCTCCAGATACCAGATCTACTAATGATTTTTTTTTCCCCTCCCCCTTGCTCACACTTTAATTGCGGGGTATATGTAATACCCTTAGGAACAGCTATTGCCACCTGTATTATTATTTATGCTGTGAAAACGAAGCTTGTGGCAATGTATTTATTAACACTGTGCCCTGGAATCACATGAGTTAACAGCTTAATCCTGTGATTGTAAACACTTTTCCTGATATGTTCAAGCACTATCCATGTTTTTTAACTTCACATCGGGAAACTGGGAGCATGAGCAGGCTATATTTTTTACAGAAAATCTATTCTTTATCAAAAAAATCTCATAATGAAGTGATTTATCCATCTAATAGTGCCTGCCTTACAAAGCATAATGCTTTTGCAAAAGAAAGAGTTAAACAAAACATTTATGCAGTATAAACTTTGCTCCTTTGCATTAAAATGCACTTTATTCATACTGTAGATTTCTCTTCCAGCTACGGCTATTGTTTGTCACTAACAGCTAGCTTTTGTGAAGTTAATAAATGTGCATAATAAGGACATAAAGGTATGGAGAAGTAATACTGTAATCCTTTTGTTTGGATAATCAGTCTAATGTATGCAAATTAAACCTTATTAGTACTAGGGTTTTGTGTCTGCTTATCAAAATGTGCCATTTTCATGAAAATTGGAAGTCCATTATATAAAGTTATTATTAACAATCATTTAGGAATTATATACGGTATGCAAATTAAAGTTGATTACAACTAATTAAGGGCTTTCTTTGTTATTTGACCTTGTCTGCTTTTTATGTAAATATGTTTCTTTTGGTCTGGCATATTTTTAGACTCAGAAAAGTATATTAAGACAAGTTACATTATGTATTTTTAATATAGTTTTGTATTGCATAAAAAGCCCCTTGCTATTGTTTAAGCGCCTGGTTTCATGCTGGGCTGTATGGAGCGACGATATGTAGACACGCGTGCCTTGTGGCTTTAGGGCAGCTCTGCAAGATGGACCCGTGGCGGAATTGTAGTAACACACTTCCAAAGCCTTCCAATGGTTTAAGGAAAAATGATAAAAAACAAACAAAAAAATCCCCTGTGAAATATAAACAGCCTTCATGCCAGAGTAGCCTTTGTTCCACTACTTATCAAACTGGATAAGCCTTAGTTTAGAGGCTCCAAACACTGCTAAGTAATAAATGATTGGTCCTTACTTGCAAGGTACATTGCAGAACTTAATCACTTGCTCTCATCCCCAGGACCACTGATCTCAGGATAAAAGACTTTTAGCACAGACAACACAACGAGCTCAGGAACAGCAGCCTCTGGGAAGATTTGTGTACCTGTCAAAACCCTAGAAGGTTAGGCATTAAGTGCCTAATGAAAAATGAAATGAAAAAAATCTCCTGAAGAAAACTTGGGTGAGTTGAATAATATTTCTATTAAAAACAACAGCAGCACGTAATACAATTTTGGTGTGTTTTATACATAAAGAAGAAACCTGCCATGTAAGCCAGTCATCAGTGTGAAGATGGGAGATGGCAGATTTCGCAGTGTGTTGGAATCAATACCTTCACACCTTCAGGCTTTCAGTCAGAATAAAACATGCAAGAGCAGGAAAAGGTTGAGACATAAGGGGTATAAAGTAGAAATATCTTAGAAATATGTATAAAACTTGTCACCACATATTCTTTAAGTCTAAAATATTGTGATCTGAGGAAAGATAAGCATAAATCTTGGCGTTTGGTGGGATTTCTGCAGCTTCGCTCACCTCTGGCACAAAAGCATGGGCACAGGGGGACATTAATGCTAGAAAAAAACCTTCTGGGCGAGGTTATGTATTTGAGCATGAAACTGTGGATATGCTTTCTGCAACCTTGGTATCTTGCATTTCCTGTCAGGCAATCACGGAACCTCCTCAGCTGGACATTTGGGGCTCACATGATCTGTCCTCTCTTGCCGATGGGAACATGTCCCACCACCATACCCCCACAGGCAGCGCTGGTCCCTGGCTAAGCGAGGGCTGGCCTCCTGAACACTTGATGATGGGTGGTGTGGGAGCATGGGTGTTGAGATCTGACTGGGAAAGGCAGGCACGCTGGGATCAGACTGGGAGAAGGAGTATTGCAGTATTGCACCCTGAAAAGGGATGGTGAGGATGTCTCTGCTCTCCCTCCTCATTCTTCTTCAGAGCTGCTTATGACACAGAAGCTCCTGTCTTTTCACTGCTGAAGGCCAATTCAGAAAGCTCTTGCTGTCTCCCTTGCAAAAGCTGAGTCTCTGGGCTAGGTGTCCAAATCCCTAGGAACCCAGTCAGCTTCAAAGGCCAGGTCTTGAATATCTGCTGCAAACCGCTGGATGGGAAGTTACAAACTGCCGATTACTGGCATGACTTATTCAGCAACTATTTGAGAAGATATTTGAACAATTGGAGAAGTTGGTGATTTGTTCCCTCACAGTGGGACCACAAGGTGCAATTCAGCCGGTGACTTATTGCGATGAATTGTCTAGGGCTATAGCAGGGACATTTTGCTCAATGTTCCGCTGCTGTGGCAGGAGCTGAAAAATGGAAAATCAGAACAAGCAAAACACGTCTCTGCCACATGGGGCAATGGCTGACCTCAGTCACCCTCCCTTGCAGCTGGCAAAGTAATGCTGAAGGCAGGAATGGAGCTGCTGCAGCCACAGAGAGGTGCAACCTGTGCGTGGGGGATTGTGGTGGGGACGAGCAGCCGTCTGCCCCTCACTGCACTGCGGCAGGGTGCCAGCATATTCCCCTGGGAAGGAGGTGACCAAGGGCCCAGCAATGCTCCCTCTTCATGGGTGGCACTAAGCAGATGTGACAAAAAGAAAGTTTTTATTTCAAACATTTTCTGATGAAGAAAAGAAATTAATCTAACAATGTCTTCTCGTCCACCTAATAAATAGTGAGTGTTCTCACCTCAGTCTTGGGAACTCAAGGCTTTCAAAAGGTGGAAAGCAAAGCTAAGAGGGGATCTCGAATGATTTTCTCTAACAGAATAAGGATGAAACCCTGATGCCATCAAAGGTAGTAATTCAGGATTTCCCTCAGGGAGGTGAAAGTCATTGTCGTGTTTTTAAAATAGTTGCAATTTTCTGTCTCTAAATAGCACAGACTACAAAATGTATTGCAAGGGGAATATAAAAATAGTCAAACTCTTCAAATCTTTTAATTCAATGAGAATGTAATATGCAATTAAAATTAATTATCTCATAATCGAACTGTAGACACTGATTATTGCATCATTTTCATAAGAGACATGCATCTTAACTTGCATAATTTCTGGTATCACTGCAGAGTTATCTCAGGAAAGAATCTGGGCCCAAATGTATTCATGCCTTAGTGCTCAGAATGGAGCAGTTGTGGCTGGATATGGCTTTTCCTCCACAGAGTGCTTTGAGCATCTCTTTGCAAGGCAGAGCCTCTACCTTCACCCTTGGTGTGCAATTCATTCACTCCTCCCCAGCATCTCCGAGTCAGTTCCGCTGCCCCATTTTTTCACTCCCATTTGCCATCATCTTAGAATCAGAGAATCACAGAATCATTTAGGTTGGAAAAGACCTTTAAGATCATCGAGTCCAACTGTTACCCTTGCACTGCCAAATCCACCACTAAACCATGTCCTTAAGTGCCACATCTACATGCTGTTAAATACCTCCAGGGATGGTGACTCAATCACCTTGCAAACTAATCTTCCCATTTTCCACAATATCCTTGCAGGTGAGACCTTGCTTTCAGGCCTGTTTTCAACTGCCTCAGTGGCTTCATGGGTTGCAGCAACTTTTTCAGAGCTCCCTTAGGGCTCTGATCCCATGAGGATTTTCCCTCTCCTGCTGGGTCCTGGCTGCTATATATGTATTTTTGTAAGTTCTTTGAAAGCACCATTATAGTGCCTTGAGACAGACCCCCATCAGCCTCCGGGGAGCTGATAAAAAGAGTCTGGGAATGTCTTGTCCTGGTTATGCCCTGGTAATACCCTGCCTTCACGACCCTGAGTTTCATCCTTAACTATTTGTCCTGTTCATGTGCCGTGCAAGCTGATTAAGGGGTTTTTGTTTGTTTAGGTTTTGTTCATTTGGTTGGGGTTTTTGTTGTTATTGTTTTGTTTGTTTGTTTGTTTGTTTTTTGTAGGATTGAGAAGCATATTTAGTTTCTCCTTCTGGACATTCCCGTCCCTCTCTCTGGGAATTGCTCCACTGTGCTTTGGGCAGATGTTCTTAAGCAGGTTCCTTCACCTCCTCAGCTGTTTGAATTTGCATTTAATTTAAAAATGATTCACTTGTGATTTAGAAGAAAAAATCGTATGCGGATTCTCAGGATGGGGTTTGAGTAAGCCAAGCCTATTTGGTCATAGGTAAGGAGGTTCCAGTTGTTTTCAGCAAAGGCTGCTTTTCATAAGCAAATAAAGGCCTTTTATTTTACTTTTTCCTGCACATGTAAGCTATCGGTAAAACATCCCTATCTGTTTGGATGTAGAGCAATATATTCAAGTTTCTTTTTCACCCATGATGCATTATATGGTTTCTGATTTTGATTAAACCATTTTAATAGCCCTAGACTAATTTCCTTGAAGGTACCCAGGAACAGCTGAATTTTGCTCTTAACACGCTGATACCATAAGGCCGAAACTTTGTGACTTCTCCAGTTTCTCAGACTATTAACAACTGCATCCCACATTGGCTGTGTGGCAGTCAGTCTGGATGGTTGGTTTTTCACCCTTTCCAAGCATCCTTCTTCCCACCTCACTTTCAGAATGCATCTTCTGAAAATGGCTTTTTTTTCTTGGCCTCTCGTTCTGTGCAGTTTTTTTAATTTCCTCCACTTGCTGAGATGTCTTCAGCCTCCACTGACCGTTGGGAATCATATGGATAAGGACAGCACAGAGGTGCTCTGCCTTGTTTCCCTCTTACTGGGTGGCAGGAGTTTCCTCCTTCCTATTGCTGCAGGGCTTGTCTGCTTCCTCCATGTGTGTAGGATCTACATTTGCCATTCACTGCTGCACTGGATGAACATCTGGGGAAGCCTTGTTAGGTGCACTAGGAATCTTTTAATAATGACAAATAAAAAAAAAAGCAAACAGAGAAGTGGATTTGCACATTATTCATCCCGATAAATATAACTATGAAATTGCTTTATAACTTTGGACACAGTTGGAGCTTTATAATAGGTTGTCAGTGAGGTAGCACCTGTAATCCTAATGCCTGGGTCTATTTTCCTAATTTTACCTATGAACTCCATTTTACAATGCCAAGGGGATAACCCTGGGTCTGAGGTGAGGGGTGAGGGTTTAATTCCTCCTGCCTTTCCCCCTTCTACCGCAGCCTCAGGTTTCTCCAAGCCATCTCAGTTCTAGAAAACACTCTGATATTTGCTTTCATATGGATGAAGGTTTCAAATTTGTCCACATTTTCTTAACGGTACTTACTGTAGCATATTTGTGTCCCCGTTAGACACAGAAATCATTTTGTAGTTCAACTGTTTCAAAGAAAACAACTGTCAAATTACTCTTCAGAGGAAAGGAAGGAAAGAAGGATGAAGTGGGTGGAGTGTAAGTAACAATTACTGTAGGCTGATAATATTTGAAGATTCATAGAGGGATGTATTTCATGGGCCATACGTGTATGTAACAAATTCGCCTACTCTGTAATCCTTCTCTTTATTGACAACACAACGATCAGCTCTTTCCAGAATGGTAAACTGCAGAATGTTTTTCTTCTGCAAATGCTGCATTTGAGCTCAAATAACTAATGTGAAGCATTATTACTGGAGAAAGCTGGCAAGCCTACTGAGCAGGTTAGTGATTCAGGCATAAATCCCTCACCAAAGGAACCTTCAGCGCCTGCTTTCTTTTTGAGTCCTAGGTCTTGATTTTCAAATTGAAGGATGATGCAGCCCCAGGGGTCTGCAACTCCAGAAATTGCTCAGAATTTGTAGAAATTGGGCATTTACTAGTATATATTGAAATATGGGAAAGGGAAATGTAATTTAGGAGCCTCTTCTGCAGCCCTCAACCCCAGCTACCAAGATGAAGAAAACAAGCAAGTCATGCATGCAGGATGCATAGCTGCCATTACATAATCTAACACTACTAAACTGTATTTTCATAGTGAGAATCCCCCTAAAACTTCAAGCAAAACTTCTTTCTATTTCTTGAAACACAGGGGTCCATACCCATAGCTTGTTTTTACATTTAAATTATTTTTTTTTTTTTTTTCCCCAAAAGGAGGCAAGGAGGAGAATCCAGCCATAGAGAACAAAGAATATATTTTCCCTTTTCCTTCATTTGAAGTTTTTTTTTTAATCCAGGACTATACTGATGGGCTAATAATAGCAAGCAGTTATGAAATGCACCGCTTTTTCCCAGCAGATTCTGGCGGCACTGCATAGTCTAATTTTTGAAGATGTGCCTGCTCTTCTTATGGTTCCCAGGCCCTGGTTACTTATCCAGCACAACCACCTTTTAAACAGCTTGAAATAGTGAAATAAGAATTTTGGGCAAAGTCAGAAGAAGTGTAGGGGTATGTTTCCTTCCCTGGGCCTGAGGTGGCTCCCAGTCCTATTACCTGTGGAAAACAGTCACCCAGCCCAGCATTAAAACTTGTGGCTCCAGAGCAGCTCAGGCCACATCCCATATTCTTCTCCTTCTGTGCTTTTGAGATAGCAGAGATGCTGTATCATTATCTATTCCTGTATCCCAGCACCTAAGCTTTCTGATGCAATGAGGGGAAAAGGGACTGCAGGCACAGGGCTGAGCTGGCCAGTCTGTACCAGCATCCCCTCCTTGGGATGCAAGCCGTGCAGGAGACACGGGCATCCTCCAGTGCCTCTCAGCGGGACACCCTGGATGCTGGTTAGGGATACAGGGACCCTGAGGTAGCTGTAATTTATACCGGAGCTGCTCAGGACAGACAGCGAGAGCTATGTGAGTGGCGTCCTGCTGTAATCCTTTCAGCTTCTTGCACTGAGCATATCCCTGCAAGGGGGGGGAATCTTGCTCACCAGCTTTTCATCTTTTAGAAGAAGAAACAAAGAGAAAAATACTTCTTTCCTTTTTTTTTTTGGTGCCTGCTTTTTCCCCACTTTGACATTTCATGTATATACTGGTTTTGTATTTTCTCTTTTCCCTGTGTTTCGAAGGCCCTTAATAAATAAAAGATGTGAACACAAAATTGCTATTCAAATTCAATTGTCTCAAATTACATCTAGAATGAAACAAAAATCTAGTGAACTGTGATTTTGTGTGGCAAAGGCAGCTCAATGCTATTCAATCCAGTGGGAAAGATACAGAGTATTAAAAAAATGCCAACTAGCAAAGAAAAGAGGTAGGGACAGTGCAGTAAAGAACAGCATAATACTTTAATGGTCTGAAGAGGTTTTTCAACAAAACTGTTACTAATACTGGGTATTCTTCTAAGCTCAGTTCTTATCATCACAAAGCCATTAGCTCTTTGGTAGTCACAGTCTTCCCTATATCTATATCATGTCTTTTTATTTGTCTTTGTCTTCTTCTGCTTGACTGGTAACATGCAGCACCCTTGCGCTGTATACTTATTTCAAGACTGACTGCAACAGTTATAAATATCTCCTCGGCACTGAAGGAGGCAAATAAAAAAGTGATGAGCTTCAGTAGCCAGAGTTCTGAATTGCTGCAGACGAGAGAGTGTGTCAGCAAAGCCTTGTGAGACAAAAATATTGCTGGCTGGTTTTTGTAACTTTAAAGAAGAAACCTTTGGTTATATTCATGATAACAGAGATAAAATTATGATCAGAATTGCTTTTCCTCTTGCACTTCAACAGGGTACTTGAATAGCCAGAAAGGATGTTTCCCTATAGCAGCAGGTCTGTGCTGCTTGTCTCCTGAATATTTTGTCTTTAGGCACGATCTTGATGAAGATTTAGCAATAGGCTCTTAGCTCTGGGTGGGGGATTAGGGTATTTTGTGCTGTGCCTCCTGTTTGAGGAGGCAGAAGAGCCACTGCATTTACTGAATTATGATGTACACTGGCACGTAAAGAATCACAGTGACACCTTTTTCTGCTAAGTGCTGTGGAAGCTCTGCACATCTCATCCCTTGTCTGCAACAGCAGCAACACGTGGTTTTTTCCTCTGTGCTTTCAAGAAATAAAAACCATGTGAATTTGGTCTCCATGCATAAACACAATTTAAAGTTAAAAGCTTAACAAACCTTTTTTTTTTTTCCTTTTAAATCTTGCTTCTTGCCAGTTAGACACAGCGTTGGGTATGCTCTTTAAATTAGAAAGGAAAAAAAAAGCAGCTTCTCACAATTACATGAGAGTGAGCACTTACTTTTGGTGTTTTTTGGGACCTATACATCAGCTGATCCAGGGACATGCTTTGCACCATGGTCTTCAGCAGAGAAAGATAAATTATGGAGAATAGATCAAAAGAAGGAGTTGTGGTCTAGACATTTACTATGTCTTTAACAGTATTATCTCCAGGAGTGCACCAAGGATTAAGACCTCAGAGCATAACAACTGACTTGGAATTTGTCAAAGTATCAGAACAGGATTATCCGAAATAGATATGCGATCACAGAAACAGGAGTTGCATGGTACTCAGCAGTCATAGCTTCTGGTGCACTGAGCTCTTGTCCAAGGGCTGGGCTTTGCAGGCCCTTCTGGCAAAGTTAGCTTTTTTAGGGAATGTAGAGAGAAATAAAGCAGCCACTTTGCAGAAGCCAATGGAAAAGCTCTTTATGTGCAAGGAGTAAAATTTGGACTTTCTTTGGAGATGAGGATGTCCTCAAGTGGCATTGCTAGCAGACTGAAAGTAGGAATTAATCATAAGATTAAGAGACAGGGTGCTACAGAAGCTATGTGCTAAAGAACCATATAGATGAGGATTAAAAAGTTGAGGTAGATGAGTGAAGACAGATGACACCAGATGTTGCAAGTTCACCTTTGTAATGAGTAAACCAAGAAAGGTCAAGTTGTTCCTGATGTCTTGAACAGGGCTGCGACTCTGCGCTGATGTTTTGTGAATGAAGGTTTTGGTTGTGTAATGGCTTAACACCAGTGCAGGTCAGAGCGACAAGTGAAATCTGGGCTTCGGTGCAACTGCTGAGTAGGAGCTGTTTCAGCGTTAAGTGTGGGTGATCAGCGGAGAAGGGTGCAAAGCCCCAGGCACCAGGCAGGCAGTGATACCTGAGATGCGCAGAAGAGAGGCAGTGCCAGGGTCTTCAGGGGGGAGCTGGAGGGAGGGTAAACACGGATGAGGAGGGAAATCAGGTGAGGAGAGGCCCTACATGACCTTGCCCTGGGCTGGCTTTTAGGAGTTGCAGGTATTTTCATGTTGGCAGCAAGGAGCAGGTCAAAGAGTAAAGGCTGGAGGAAGATTAAGAAAGGAACGGTTTTCCCCCCTTGGAAAGGGGGACATTTAAATTCCCTGTTGCCTGTGGTGTCTGATCATGCTAAGTAGCATCCTTCCACTCTCAGTACAAGGAGGACTTGGATATTGATCATTTAGATGGTGCATGATGGATAATCTCATTTCTGTACAGTACTCCTTATCCAAGCTGCTTTGCTCAATTAAACTCTGCTCAGCAGAGACTATACAAATCTGCTGTAAAGTTCATGCCGTGACCACATTTCCTATCAATTTCTCCACCGGAACGTATATTAATGGAAACACGGGGATATATTAATTGTACAATTTTGAATAAATGCAACCTTAGCGGAGTACATTTTTTTATTATTATTTAATAATTATGAGTTCAGGCTTTTCTTAATTTCCTGCTGTGAGCTTTTAAAAGTCACTGCAATGCTGAAACATAAATAGAGTACGTGATGTAACACTTTGCCTAGGCAAATATCATAGACATTTTTACCCCAGGAAAATGTAATGAAATTAAAAAACCTCGTTCACTTCATTTGAAATTTTGCTCTGTTGAAACCAAATAAGGGAAAACCCAAATCAAGATGAAACAATATTTACTTAAAAAAAATAAACTAACATTTGCTAAGATCTGAGTAAGCAAAAATAAATGAGAAAAATCCACAGACAGCATGAAAATAGTATTAAAAAAAAAAACCCCAAACCTTTAAAAATGTGGATGGGAAAATATCCAACCTGCCTAAGTTTTTCTTAGCTGTTCCATTCCATATGCAACAAAACACAGGTAGGATGATGATCAAATTCTCCCAGGAGGCAGAAAGTCAGAAATGGAGTCCAATGTGAGACATGAGGCCAAGGTGACCTGGTACCATCCACAACAGATGGATTATCATTTTTTACTCTCTTACCACTTGGCCATCAAACTCCTGCATTTTCTCCATTCCCCCTCTCCTGTTTGGTTTCTTCCTAATTCCTCATCTTTATATTTTTTTCTTTTCTTCTTTGTCTTCCTTTCTTAGCCACTTGCCTTGTTCTGACAATATGATTACTTAATACTTACCTGCCAAATTAACTGACTTATTTTACCAACGAGTGGATATACCATTCCCTGACAGTTGGTACTTGACAGTCGCACAATCTTTATTATGTCCATGAGGCACGTTCTATAACAGGAAAATTCCAGTAAGTATGGTGGGCTTTCTCTCCAACATGCTACTGTTACATAGCAGCATGAACCAGTATGTGTGTTGATTTGCCCTCTCTGTTTGACTTTTTAAGGCAATAACATGTGAATAATTAAAAAAATCTTTTGCAACCCACTCATCCTCTCTCCTTTATTCCAAAAATCACACCCAACTGACCTCGTACTGAGAACACCATTCCATTCTGCAAGACTCTGTCTTTTCACAATGAAAAGAAAAAAACCCTATTTGGTTAATTGAGCAATTTGCTTAACTGGATACATTGTAGAAATGTATAGTGGAAATGCTAATGTATTAAGTATGAGTGTGTATTTGTATGCGTGGGGAAAAAGAAATGCTATATAGATGCTGTAGTTAGAATGCTGCATAAATACCTGAGGCAAAACAATTCTTATTGGAGGTATATTTTGAGGTTTACCTGCTAAGAGTTGTTCATTGTCAATAAAATGGAAGTAAATAAAGGGAAATTGCTTAAATTTGACCTGAAGTTTATTGCTTAAATTTGGCCTGATTCTTTTTTTTTTGTTTAGATTGAATGATACATACAGAGCTTGGGGAATCATCTTCTTTCTCTTTTTATTAGCATGGTACTTGGATCCTAGCTCCAAGATCACCAAATTTTTTTACAGTGAGAACAATCAATCACTGCAATAACCTCTCCAGGGATGTGGTAGATTCCCCACTGCTGGAGGTTTTCAAGATGGGATTGGACAGGGTGCTAGATAATCTCATTTAGGCTCCCCTTCCCATGAAAGGTTGGACCAGATGATCTTTCGAGGTCCCTTCCAACCTTGACTGTTGTATGTTTCTATGAAGTATAAGACAGACTTAGAAAGAGAAAATCCACCTACCGGGAAGCTAATAACAATTGCAGGCCTCCATGGAAGGACTGAACTGAAGACTGAGGGAGCTTTTCTGTCCAGAATCCATTTCATTCCCAGCCAGTTCAAAACCTCTTTTATACCTACTGGACAGTTTTTTGCATGTTGCGTGGGAAATAAGGAAATGGGTTTATTTTTCTTCTTTTACCTTCTCTCCACATACACTAGCAACTTTATGGGTAGATATTTGAGGATAAATGGATTGCCTTTCTCACACAAAGGTTTTAAATACAACGTTTATTTTCTGACTAAAAAGTAGGTTAGTCGATTTTAGTGGCTTTCCTTCCACTGAGGATCATCAGCTTATATTTGCTGTAAAAATGACACTATCATTATAAAAGCTCCTTCTGTTGGGATTCACTGCACCATTTAGACCAGATAGCAGTGTAAAGTCCTAATGGAGAAATAAACATTTGAGTGTCTTTCCTCATACTGTAATTGCCACATTTAGGTGCTTTGTATGTGAAAACAGAAATATGTAGAAAATTTACTTGTTCATTCCATATGCTAGAAATTTTACCATCCTGCCTGCATATGTTGTTTGACATATGTGTGTGTGTGTGTGGTATACACCAAAGCAGAAGTTTCCTTTCTTTTTACGTGGCGATGGAGATTCTTTGTGACATAAAATGTAACTCCATTCCTGTTGCCTCTTGGAAAGAGAAAAGCTCACATAAAAACCCACAAACAACCTGCTGAGAGAAAAGCCAAGGGAAAATGGCAGCAAGAAACTCTCAAGCTAGAGCTGTAGCAAAATTATGGTATCAGAGGTGAAGTCTCAAAGCGAGGAAGATATGACAAATCGGTATGCAGTGCTCAAAACTCCTTGATTTGGTAGGACACATAGTTATACCATGTTCCAGAGATTTTTCTTCTGTATTGGAACAGCTGGCCAGTCCTGATGAGCCTCTGCAGTCCATATTGGGACTGTGCCAGGAGAGCTGGGAGCTCAGACACCAGCACAGGTCACCCTGGGATGGGGTCCTTCTCCTCATCTTGCTGATTTAACACCATCAGCACCCTGGGTCAGAGAGATCCTTACAGTAGCACCCGTCATGTTGTAGCATCTCTCTGGCAGAGTGCTTGGCTGTGAAGGTGGTGAAGAAAGGCTTTTGGGAAGTGGGGGTTCAAGTGCATTCTCTGCTGTAGGCACATATTTAGGATAAGTTTAATGTAGATACACTAAGGAAAGAACTTGACTTGATAGATCAAATTAGGGAAAAGGGTGCTTGCTGGGAAAAAGAATTGCCATTACAAAGGGCACTTGTAATGTTAGGAGATCTGGGTTTAGGAATGTACAGATTGGGGAACATATTTTGTTGACCTCTTCTCCCAGAGTAATTGAAAATTATTCAGCTCTGCTGAGTGTAACTGCCAACAGCTTCTGCTTCATATAATTGAGTTCTCTACCCTCAATTTATTTGCCTGTGTTTCAGTCTTTGAAAAAAATAGCACTTAACCTTTTATTGTTTATTCAGACTTATTTAGAGAAAACAAAATTCTCTGTGGCTGGCTGTATCGACTGCAATTTTGCTGAGCTCTGGAATGAGGTGAGTGTCAATAGAAGCAGCTCAAAACCTCTTTCTTCTAGGGTTATTACTGCCAGTGTAAACACTTTTGAATGATATTGGATGTCCCTGATTATGTTAGCATGTGGAATGGATACAGCCCCTTTTTCCTCAAAGGACTCAACACGTGTTCGTGTCAGGCAGGTACCTCATGAGGCAGGTGCCTGCAATTATTGTGTCATTTGTGTCCGGGTTTTCACCCAAAACACGAGAAACCCTAAAAACCAAAACCATTGGAAAAGTCATATTTGAAGTGTCTTGATTTCAGAGAAAATCTCACTGGAATTGGAATCCACTTATCAGGTATGGAACTTCCCAATGCAAAGTGCAGTGCTGCTGCTGAGATGGGTGGTACTTTACTAGCTTGCAGGCAGCTAGCCTGGGTTTTGCCTCATCATTGTCTTCTCTTCCACCACGTTTAAGAGGAGGCTTTGTAGCTCTCTGCAGCTGCTTTAGAGTTCGGAGTGGCTCTTATACAACCTGCCTCCTACCCCTCTTTATTCTAGTATGTTTAGCCAGATTTTTGATGTGTCTCAGGATGACACCTCAGTGGTAATCAGGTAGGTATGTTGGTTAGATTATGCCCAAAGCTTTAAGCAGCACTGATTTATTTACTAACAACTGATCCAAATGGCATAATTTTTCCAATGTCTTGACACTTCAAGGCCAATTTCTAATTCTGTGGGCTGATGTGTGCTCCCGGCCTGTCAGTGACCCCCTGCCGAGTGCTGGTGTTACCAGCACTTCCAATTGGCCTATCTTGCGTGAGAGGCATTTTTAAAGTATGTCCATGGTACTTTTTATTCTTGAGTCTTGCTCCTTAAACTGGGCACTGGGCAGTGGGCTGCTTGCACTGGGCTGTCTGAGAAGCCAGGCGTTAGGTGTACAGTGCCTGGCAGAAGATTAAAGAAGGTTTACAGAGCACTGTGGGCAGGGAGCTGGGAAACATAGAGATGTGGCTGTTAGGGGGAGGGTTACGTCATGTCACCTGGAGAGAAAGCTAGCGTAAGAACCCAAGAGCTTTTGTTCTGCCTACAATGGTTCAAATTCCTCAAGGTGAGAACCCGCCCAGGGAGGACCCGGTCCTTGCTCTGGGGTCTCTGCCAATTTGAAGTGCAGCTGATGAGTTGGCTGGTAATACCCAGAAGGAAAACAAAATCTTTGTCACAGGCTGTGGAAGTGCTGTGGAGCTATCATCCTTGCTGAGGAAAATCAGTGATAACCAAATGGTGTGTGACCTGCCTCCCTGGGTATGTGCCCTCCCTACAGACCTTCGCAGTGGGCTTGGCAGCCCAGAGGCATAGTCACTGCCCAGGATATGGAACACATGGCTGCTGTGGACTTCTCTGTGACTATAATGCAGTATTAAGTGGTTTCGCAGCCTTGTAAATCCAGTGATTTCAGGACTTATTTTTGCCTCCCATGGCAAAGGAAACACGAGCCATGGGAGTGTCCTTGTGGAGTGGGGAATACAGAAGGAAAAGGTTGTGCTTTCCCCTTCAGCCTCTGATTTATGTGCTTTTAGCTCTTCTAGTAGGTAAGGTATGTCCTGTGTCAACCTTCATGGTCAGGCACAGCAGCTTTTGGTGCTCTGAAAAGAAAATTATGACTATCCTCAACCTCTACTTTTCAGAATAAATCTTGTCTAGAATAGCTCTATTGTTTCTTACACAGTAGAAAACTGTTGGTTTTCCATGACTTTGGCAGGGTTGTAATACCTCTGAGGGCGTGATTTTGCCTGACACTTTGTCTGTGAATAACCTGTCACAGGCAGTGATCCTACAAACATTCTGGCATGTCAGTGGTCTTACAGGTTTTTCCATGCATGAATATACACGACTGTTAGAACTCAGGGCTTAGGCACGGAGATGTTATTGTTTGCAAAGGTAGTCATTTCCCAAGTGTGATGTCAAAAACCTATGTTCAGTCTGGATTGTTTTCTGCAGTTCTAGAGGTTTATCAAACTGTGTAACTTCCTAAATAGGACTGTGTATAGTTGTTTCAGAGAGACTCACCTGTCTGAACAAATGAATGTTTATTATGTTCTAAAATTAAAAGGATATCGGGCTTGTTTTTGCAAAGATGCCCGTAAGTCTCTTGGTTTTTTCTTTTTTTTTTTTTTTGGCAAATGGATCCATGCAATGTATTTGTGAACAACATTCTTCATGTACATGCAAGATGCATTTCCTGATGGGAGAAAATAATCCAAGCCTATAGCTGTTCAGTTCTTGACTGCCACTTGATAGAGGACTGAACCTTGCATGCTAATAAACAGCAAATACCGGCATGCCAGTTTTGTGGTGCTCTGACTCTAGAGTATTTATCATTGTCTGGCATGCTTCTTTCATTGCCTTGCCTATAATTTCCCACAGTCAGAGGAAACACTTATAGGAAATAGACTGGCCATAGGATGCAAAGATCACAGTCATCTCAGTGATTTGTTACTGCCTGTCATATTAGAAGAACTGAGGTTATGACAGTGTTTCCTCTTTAATCAGCTGGAAGAGAAGGGTCCTCCCAGGCATGTGAAACACTACTTACTTTTCTCTTACAAAATGGAATGATTTTGAGAAGTGCCAAGCCATTAAAGATTCCGCAGTGTTGCAGAAAGGTTGTAAGAGGCCACTGTTGCTGACACAAGCTCGGTGAGTTTAAGGGCCAGATCCTCAGAAGGTGCAAACCAGCACCCTTCAGTTGACATCAGCTGGGTGATGGAGCTCAACCAGAGGGCCTGCAATGCTGCATTTACTGTTTTACTTTCTCAAATGTCATTCCAGTAACTTCATTGGATAATTTTTTTTTTTGTTGTTCTGTTAGTGAGTAATCCATCAGAATCTGATTTTGCCCACTGCAGTACAGCATATTAGCAAGTCCCTACCTTTCTGTCCAGCCTGCTTGCTAAGATGGGCACAGTGAAGACATACTTTGAATGCATCTAGGTTCACATTTAAATAATGTCTGAAATTCTAGAGTGGTTCACTTTCTTTGTTTCTTTCTTTCTTTGTTTCTTTCTTCCTTTCTCTGTTCCTTTCTTTCCATTCTTTCTTTTTTTCTTTTTTGGTCTAATCACAAGCTGTAGAAGCTTTTTATGGCCTGTTTTGCTACTTGGAAGTACTACGAAGCTGCTGCTCATGATACAGTCTGGGTTGAGCCTGGTTGGTAGAGACACGTTAAAAGAAGTAATCTAAATAAAAGTGCATGGCCTCTTAGACCCAAAATTGGTTCGCTTGCCAGTCCCAATTCATTTATCTTACAAAAAAAAAAAAACCAAAAAAAAACCCACCAAAAAAAAAACCCAAACAAAACAAAAACCACCAAACCCCAAAAAAACCCAAACCACCAACCAGAAAAAGAATTCTCAGCAAATTCCTATCAGTTTCACAGGGGTCATTTGCTTCTCTGGCTTCCACTAAGGATATCATTACGCTCTTTAGTCCTAACCCAGTCCTAACCTGCTCAGCTTTCTAAATAGTTTGTTTAATTAATCCCCTGTCTTTCTGATTGTGAGTGCCATGTACTGCAAGTGAGATTTTGATGCAAAGCATCACTAAATTAATTAGTTTTGGCCTTGATCCACCAGATTTAATGGGGGTATTTGCACGTTCAAAGGTAGACAACTGTTGAAGTGCCTCAATGAATGGGGCACTTCTCTCTTAATGAGGGGCCTAGGCGGCTTGGCCTCTGGCTGCTGTGTGAAGTTAGCAGGGGTACTTACTGCCTCGGCAGACAACCTCTGCTCCCACGAAGCCTTTATGATATTTTAGTTATATCTTCTACAGAAGTGGAACACCTTGATTAATCTTCATCTTATTTTCTGCCTTCTTCTCGTGTATCCCTGTGTTACCTCACATTGAAGATATTCCCACTGAATTTGATGTAATCTCTATGCACATCTCAAGCAGTGCTCTGGTTAAGGCCACATAATCTCTAGCTTGAAAGGTTTGATCAACAACAGCTCAAATGTTAGATTTTTAACAGAATTAATCCTGTCTGTTCATGGACTGATTCTTAATTTGGTTCTTGGCCAGCATTTTACTGTTATCTTGAAGACCAGGATTAAAACTGATGCTATCTTTGGGTGGTTGCAGGACAGCAGTGCATTCCACAGCAAAAGACTCCACTTGTTAACTTTTCATCAGCATGTACACAAGGGAAATGGACATTGCCAACCTGACTTTGGTTCCTGTGCCTGTTTAGGGCAACTCACTGAGCAGCCAGACTCTATATATCCTCTTTCAGTAAAACACTGGCACCGCAGAAATTCTGAGTATTTCCCATCCACCTCACTAAAACCAGAATTTCATTGTCATGGGCTCTTCCCAGTGTGGGAGGATACCCGTGCCCAGCAGCATGTGCCAAGATTCAGCAAACAGCATTGCAAAGCTTTTTAAACAGTCACTCTTGCAAACGATACAAGTCATTCTTGATGGCTTCGCCTGGCTGTGCAAGGCACTACTTGGGTTTTGCAGGTATGTTACAGGTGAGGCATTATAAGACACAGAACTCAAGAGATAAATCATAGACCATGAGCTTTGTCCTTGGATTTGGAGGATGAAACCCAAAACCAACTCTGGTGGAATAGCAACCTCTTTGGTGAACCTAGTGTTAGCAAGTGTGACACAATCTAGCAATCTGAACTGCCAAGTGGGGAACTTTAGCTTTACTGGTATTTATTTCCTAGTACCCCAGGTTTCCAGGCAACTAAGGAGGAAAACATCATGACTTCAGGATGACCCTTCTGCTCAAGGCAATAGTGATGCAGTGCTTCATCTTGAGAAGACAACTCTGAAAGACTGGGAACTGAGGTCCTGCCTAACTCAAACGGCTAGTCAGATTTCCATCAGAGTCTTTGGGAGTGTAAAAGTTCATCCTGGAAAGTGAAGCCTTGGTCCACTACTGAACAGTCTTGCTGGGAAAATCCTGCCTCCCTTCCAAAAGGAAGCAATAGCGTAATGGTGCTGCTGTGGTTGAGGGGGTGCTGCTCAGGGCAGAGGAATAAATCCCCGGCTGTCATGGAATCATTCTCCAGCAGCAACGACTTTAGGCTGTGGTCTTTCCCCGCATTTTTATCTTAGACCAGGACCACTCTAGTAACCAAAATGAAAAAGCATCTGTAGAGCTTAATGGCTCCTAGGTCTCCCCATTTGTCAGATGCATGTATGATATAAACTTAACTACTTTTAGCTGTGCTCAACTGGTAAAGCAGCGAACACTCAGTGGAGTCAAGGTGCAAACCAGCCTCAGGGGGCGGATTTCAACAAACCACACAAGGATGCTGTAGAGGGACTCTTCATCAGGATCTGTAGTGATAGGACCAGGGCTAATGGGTTTAAACAGGGTGTCCTGGGTTCAGCTATAGCAGTCATTTTTCTCCTGCTTAGTAGCTGGTGCAGTGCTGTGTTTTTTAACTTTCAGCCTGGGAACAACGCTGATAACACCAATGTTTTTAGTTGTTGCTAAGTAATGTTTATTCCAACCAAGGACTTTCTCAGTCTCATGCTTTGCCAGGGAGGAGGGGAAGCTGGGAGGAAGCAGAGACAGGACACCTGACCCAAACTAGCCAAAGGGGTATTCCATACCACAGCACGTCATGCCCAGTATATAAACCGGGGGGAGTTACCCGGAAGGCCCAGATCACTGCTCGGGTCGGGCTGGGTATCGGTCGGCGGGTGGTGAGCAATTGTATCCTCTCCCCTTGTTATTTCACTAATCGTTATTATCATTGGTGGTAGCAGTAGTGGTTTTGTGTTATACCTTAGTTGCGGGACTGCTCTTATCTCAACCCGTGGGAGTTGCATTCTTCCCATTCTCCTCCCCATCCCTCCGGGAGCGGGGGGAGGAAGAAGGGGGGGGGGGGGGAGTGAGCGAGCGGCTGTGTGGTTCTGAGTTACCGGCTGGGCTCAAACCACGACACAGGGGAAGTTCAGGTTAGGTATAAGGAAGAAGTTCTTTACTGTGAGGGTGGTGAGGCACTGGAACAGGCTAGCCAAAGAAATGGTAAATGCTCCATCCCTGGCAGTGTTCAAGGCCAGGTTGGACAGGGCCTTGGGTTACATGGTCTACTGTGAAGCGTCCCTGCCCACAGCAGGGGGATTGGAACTTGATGATCTTTAAGGTCCTTCCCAACCCTAACCATTCTATGATTCTATGAAATACTGCAATTTTTGTTCTCCCTTGTTCTGGAAGTGATATGAGTGGCAGTATAATATCTGTCCAAATAAGTCAATATCCATCCTGAATGGTTGTTTACATAAATCAAATTTTGGGGGCCCTGTGCTGCAAACACCTGATTTCTGTGATAGTGACGATTTTACTTGATTGACTTGCTTTTGACAAGGCGCCCAGGCCCTGCTGGCTCCCCAGGCAGGCACAGCAGGACTCTGTCTCATCTTCCCCAGCGCCAGGATCCTGACCCAGCGTGGCCCACTGAAGGCAGTGCCCGGCTGGTCCGGCGTGTGTTCGGTGCGAGCACAGGGGTAATGAACACATGGCAGGCTCCTGTGGGAGCCCTGCCACTGTTAAATTTGTAGCCAATTAGCCGTGTTGCACAATTCCAGCAGAGTAACACCAGTCTCTATAGACCCGGTATAGAGAGAGAAATTAGTTTAGACAAATACCTCTTAATCCCTTGTTCTTGGCTGGTCTGGAGCGCCTACTGCTAAGTGCTAATAGCGCTGGGAAATCCCAATTCCCAGTGTCAAGGGCTTAGAAGAATCAGTCTATTAAAGGGAGACATTTATTTTGCATTAGCTTTGATCAGCGGCTCCTAGGTGAAATCTCCTTAAGTAAATAAACTCCGCGGCCTCCCGCCCGGGGGAACGTGGGCTTCTCGCCGAGCGGCCGAGGGAAAGGGCTCCGGGGTCGCTTTCCGCCGCGGGAGCAGCCGCCGGCCTGGGCCGAGCACTCGCGCAGGCCCACGATGCCGGGAGACCGGGGCCGGAAGGAGCCGTCCGCCCGCGAGCCGGGCCGCGCTGAGCGGTACCGTGCGGTGCGGTGCGGTGCGGTGCGGTGCGGTGCCAGCCGAGGCGGCGGCGGCGGCGGGGATGGCGGCGGCGGTTGGGCGATCTCGCGCTGCCCCCCGGCGGCCGTTAAGGGCCGTGCTGCCGCCCGCCGCCCCGCTCCGGCCCCCCGGTTCTGCCCTCGCTCCCCGGCAGTTCGGCAAGGGCAGGGCTGGGCCCCAGCCTCACTGCGGCCCGGAGCAGCCCCGGGGCCCTGTCGCGGTGCTGAGCGGGGCGCCGGGGTGGGGTGGGGCGCCCCTCGGTCGGGTCGGGTCAACCCGACCCTCGGGCAGGGACGGCCGGTGCCTTGGGGGTGAGAGGGAGCCCGCCTGGCCCGGGAGCCGGGTGTGCCCCCCCCCGCGGGAGTCGTGGCTCAAGGCAAGGCCAGGGACGCTCAACCGACCCATCCGCCCTCCCACCGGGGCGCCGAGTGGGGCAAGCCGCACAGTCAATGGCCTTGCCCTTTCCAATACCAGCTGCCCATACCTGTTTTGGGTATTAAAATGTCACTGTTTGAACGCAAAAAAGCTGAAGAGTGAAGTTACTCAATCGGCGTCACTACATCATGTCCTCATGTCAGGTAGCTGGAGATTTTCCATGGCATTAGAGAATAATATCTTGCACCTGGGGCTGCCGCGCGCAACAGGAGTGTGTTTTTAAGCTTCAGCCTCCCCATGTATTCTAGATGCAATTTGCCAAATGATACTGATGTATAAATAAGCTAAGCATAGCATAAAAGGTGGAAATTGCATGGGAAGCTTCCCCAACACGATTACGAGGCCCTTGTAACATTATAACATTACTTAGGGGCTCCAGAAGCTTCTGGGACTGAGGGGAAATTGCACTGACACATGCAAAGTAAGTTGGGAACCGACCAGCATTTTCTGATCACAGAGTGACATGCAGGGGGAAAAAATAATGTCTTGCTCCTAAATACTAATTATTTGCATGCATTGGGTCTTGGTCCATAATTGGAATGTGAGCAATCTGTACACATAAAATGTAGCAATTTCTGTACTTATGTAAGTAGCTGTTATCGAAAAATTACATAGCTTACTACTGTGTTAACTTTATGACTGCTTCCTGGCATTGCTTGGACGCGCGGTACCTGCAGAAGGTACCTGCTGGGTTTCTGAATGCATCAGGTACATCCTAGCATTTCCGTGACTTCGGAGGAATGTTAATAGCATGACAGTAGCACAGCAGGCTTCACGGAAGAGCGGCGGGGAAGGAGGATGAGCAATGATGGTTACATTAGGGCCACTTTGTGAGTGTCTAAAATAATTTTACAGATGAAGTACCCATATATTAAGCAAGGTTGCGAAGATGGAATGGTGGAAGTTGGTTTTCTAAGTGGCCAGCTTGCAAGTACCCAATTATTTTTCAGCTGTAAATAGCAAATGTGGCTTCAAGTTCATGCTCATCTCGGAGCCTTTTTCTCAGGGGGACTGTTGGGTCTGTGTGCTGACTTTCGAATCCACAGATAGGTGATCTGTGTACACTCTTGCTCTGGTCACCTTTTCTGTTCCTCTTGGCCTTTGTCCTTGGGGTTAGCATCCATTATACTGTGGTTGCAGCTACGTTGAGTAACTTGTAAGCATAAGCTGCCTCTACTCTTTCTCCGGGTGAGCCAGGTAGGCTTTTCTGTGCGACAGGGTCTCAGCTCAGTTTGGGGGAATGATTACCTACCAGAGGTGAGCATAGTTTATGGAGCAGAGCTGGCGTCTTCTATGCTGAACACTCCCACATGCGTAGGCTGGCTGTACTTTCCACTGTGGAGAGTGGCATGGGTCAGCTGTCAGTTTGGAGTACTGTCAGGATGGGACCTGGCTACGAACCATGTGTAGTTCTCTAATGAATCAACATCTTTGCAGTGGGAAACATGAGGACTGCTGGAGGCTTCTTGACTGTGTCAAGGACACCCAATGGATAAAGGTAAGGCAAAATGAAATTCACGTTAGAAATAAGTTGTGTATTTTTAACATTTAATTAACAGACAGATTGCCAGGAGGTGTAGCAGATTTTTTTTACCCCTATTGCTTTTAAGTTTTTAAATGAAGACTGGATGTCTTTGTAGAAGATATACTCTAATCCAAATGTAAATTGTTGGGATCAATGCAAGAATTACTGGATGAACTTCTCTGGCCCTTACTATGCTGCATGTCAGACTAGATGATGCTAACAATCACTTCTGGCAATAAAAATGTATGAGCAGTAGAAAATTATAAGTTTGAGAAGAATAAAATGATATGAAATTAACTCTATAACGGAAATGTTTTTGCAGTATAAACTCCTCTTTAACTTCAGTTGCATTATTTCACATTCTCAGTGAAAGCAACACACATGTATAGTTGTATTTTCACATTAAAAACAACAGCTGAGGAACTTAAACAAGGAAAAGTTAATGTAGGTCAAAAGTGAGGGAACTGACTGCCAGTAAAAGGTCTATCTGCCCCTGTTAGCTTGCCACTCAGTTTCACTATGGAGGAACGATTTTCTGCAGCTGTTGCTTATACTTGACTCACTTGATTTTTAGACATTCTCCCATTTCGGACACGATAGGATTGAATAGGTAATTGACTATGCCTTTCTTGGTAGATGAATGGTGTTTAACCCTCTCAGACAACTGTCTTGCAGCACTCAAAGCAGGCTTTCAACCTCTCCATATTGGCCCAGCGGTCCTGGGAACAAACCCTGACTTCAAGGGAAACAGCTCCTGTGACCTGGTATTTGTTTGGCATGTTCAAAAATCTCTGTAAGTGAACAGGAGATGGAGGATAGGGCAAGTACAATTCCTGTGTGACTGCCTAAACTGCTAACTCCAGGTAACGTCCACTGGAGCAATGTGTGTACATGGAAGTGAGCAAACCCAGAATTCGTATTGTGAACCACCTTTCTGCTTTCTGGTTTTTTTTTTTTTTTTTTTCTTTTTTTTTCTTTTCCTGAGAGCTGTCAAAGAAAGGAGTGGGAATGAAAGCTGTTTTCATAGCCATTGGAAAAGTCTATTTTATTTTTTAAATAAAAAGAGGGTGCCAAGGCCTCATATTTCAATCTTTTTCTGCTTTCTCTCCAACATAATTCCTGAGGAAGGGCTTGATCTGAGCTGAGCTGAATCATGTCTTGTGGAAAGGTACAAATTTTTGAGCTGTCTCTTTCTATTTTGGCTGAGGTGAAGCAGTAAATTCTATTTTTGCCATATTTCTTCCCATTGAGATTTTCAAGACTTGATTTCCTAGCCTAAAAAGACCTGGCACAAGATAGGTACCTCTGAGACATTTTCAGTGAGAAATTGTCTGGCCTGCTCACTTTGCAGAATGCCTGTTCTCCAAAACTCTTCCACAGTAAGAGAGACATGAAGAGAACTAGGTATTTCTTGGATGTGACATATCTGGGCCATTTTCAGCTGCTATAACAGGATTAGGTAAAATTGTAACTTAGAGAAATTTCTCTACAAGGGACTATAGACTACTAGTTCATCTATAAATGTCCACATTGTATTTACCTGGTGTTGGCCATTGAACATTAACTGGGATTAAACATGAAAGATCAGTGGAGGAGAGAGCAGGAGGTAATATTTTCCAAAAATACTTAAAGACATATGCTTACAAAGCAGAAGTGTGGGAATTTGTAGTAAAGGAAAGGGGGCCGCTAGTTTTGAACAGAATATAAGCCAGTGGTAGAACTTGGAAACTGGTGAATGTTGAAATCTTCTTAAGACATCATTTTTGCTCAGCTGAGTGCCTCCCTTGATACTGCCCAAGCATGCTCTAATGTAACAAGCACTTATATCATAGCATCCGGTGACTTATGTATTCCTTTTCATTTTACCTTGAATTTCTCTGGTAAACAGCCTATGTCTCCGTACAGCTAAGGGGAGAGTATGAGAAAAAATGGCTGCTTTGGACACTCGTTCCAACACAGCAAAATATCAGGAGGGAAACAACCCCTCTCCCACCCTCCTCCAAATTTGGCTTGAAGCTGTGGCGTTGCCTAGCTGTATAGAGCAGCCCCAGACTCAGGGTCAGAGTGGCTACATCTGCTCTAGTGATTTGGGATGGTACTGAGAACATTCCTGACACTGGAGCTTGATTGTGAGGTTAGATTTAGAATGTGGTCCCTGGCATGGTTTTGACCTGGGATAACTAACATTCTCTCAAACAATTTTTAGATAATTTCTTTGCTTTCAGGTCCAAGTGCCCTTTAACCATCAATCAGCTGAGAATATTTTCTCTCCCAGTTTTTCTGAGATCCACATATCTGGGCTGTGTCTAGTGTTTCCTTGCAGGTTGCTGTAACAACTATGCTTCCTTTTCTGTTTCACAGACTTTCAAACCTCCCCAGATTCAGAACAAATTCCTCAGCCTTGGAAGCACCTCTTTGTTTGGACTGTCGCACATATTGTCAGTGCGTGGTTATTGATTCAACAACTCAGCAGACAAAAGGACCATCTTGGGTTCTTACACTTGCCTTTAAATGAGAGTTGTCAATTAGGCCCTTCGGTTTCAAAGAAGTTTAAGCTGACCAAACAATCTGGCACCTATTCACTCACACAAAGGGGAAGAAATCAGAAGAAGTAAATATTGCATATTAAATCTCCTTGTCTATGAAATCCAAACAGTTGCCAAAATATGCTGGTTGTTGAGATATGCTACATCTCAGATACTATCTAAACTCTTAATTCCAGAGTCTAAAGCATGTATTCATACCACCATTGTTTGAGCTGCAGTTGAACACTGCAATGACTTTTAATCCACTTTCTTTCTTCCCTCTTTTGTTCCTTGACCCTGGACCTGTCAAAATCACTTACTTTATCTACTACTCTGATTGTATAGTTCAGCTCTTTGAATCTCTTCTCTAATTCCTCTTGTTTTGTTTATTTCCTATTTTTTAATTCTTTCCTTTGCATCTTCAGCCAAATGACATCTTTGTCGTCTTCTTTCATCATAACCTCTTAAACTCCTTATTGCTCTGTTGGGTACTGTTCCAGGGTCACATATGACCATAGAAGGATTTTGACTGTATTTAGCTGAGGCCTGGAGTTAGTCCTTTACCCACCTGCATCCTAAATGTCCATCTTTGTGGCTTTGTCTACATTTGTACCAGCACATGGAATACCATTTCTCTCCAGGGCAAGTATTTGTAGTGCCCTAGGGCTCCCTGGATTTTATAGACCCAATTCTAATCTGCAGAGCCTGTGATACAAGGGGAAAACTAGGCATGCACAAGAAGCATTGCTGAGAACTGCCGGACTAACTGGAAAACCAGGTAGGGCCAAGGTGGTCAAAATAGTGATCTAGCTTTAGGTCTTGAGTTTTCTGGTGGTCAGGCCTGGAACCATATCATAGAATCAGAATCATTTAGATTGGAAAAGACCATTGAGTCCAACCATTAACCTGACACTGCCAAGTCCACGATTAAACCTTGTCCCTCAGTGCCACATCTACATGTCTTTTAAATGCCTTCAGGGATGGTGTCTAAAGAGACAGGCAATAAATGGTTTCTCATACGGCTTTCTAGGGAGCTCCTCCTGAGATTGTGAAAGACCATTTTCTAAGTTTGCATCCTGCCTGAATGCCAGCTGAGACTTCAGCCCACATCTTCTACAGTTAAGAAAATGTCCTAACTCCCAAGTTATATCTATTTTTGGTGCATGGCTCTCTGTCTATCCTGCTGAAGATCTAACACAGCTGTACCATCTAATTAAACTGTATGGAAGGACATACTAGCCTAGGTAGGCTCTGTCAGAGAAACTCAATAGAACAGATGAGCAATTTTTTTTAGCAAAGTAGTTTTTGGCATGAAAATGCACTGTTTTCTTAACATGTTTTCTTGGAAAAGTAAGATCTACTTGAATGTGCTTAGTGGTTCAGACACTTGTGATGTGCACTGAGAGAGTACCTAATTATTCTTTTGTGTACCTCTGAATGTCCTAGTGACCTCCCTTTCTCTAAGTATTCTTGAATTCTTTTTCTTTGAGAAAAATAAACAAACACAATGTGAGAATAAAATATCAGTTTTCTCTTTGGTGTGGAATACAGTGCATGTTTTTGGCCAACCCTATTTGATGGCTGTTCCAATAATCTCTCTTCTGCAGATTTTCTTGTAAAAATATGTCCTTGCACTATTTCACATTCTAGTTCTTTAAAAAGTGCAATGACAGTCCCTAGTCTGTTATGAAATCCATGGACTTCTCAGTCACATTCCCTATTACTCAGGGAGCAAAAATGCCAGGTTCCCGTGTACAGCCCTCTAGAGTTCTTCTGGGACAATTTCTGAAAGGTCTTCTGGATTTGTGTGTGCTCCTAGGAGGAACTGCTCAGCTCTCTCTGGAGGCTCCACCTTGCCCAGCAACCTGTCATAAACCAGAGGCAGCTGTAAGTGCCTCAGGAGGAAGGTACAAAGAAACCTGTGTCAGGCATGTCTAAACTAATCTGCTCCTGAAGAAAGATTTCCTCCCCTTCAATATTAAAAAGTAATAATAATAAAAAAATCAAAACCTTGAAGCAGGAAGATAGTTAGCTTTTCTGCAGAATTGCTGCCTTTTAAATGTTTTTGAGCATTTCTAAAGGTAAGAGGTGCCTAACCCTCAGCTGAGTCCTATTGGATTCACTTCATCATGTGGTTGGGTTTTTCATATGTTAATTGTGTGAAAGTGTGTCTCCTTTAGTATAAATTTTGAATCTTCCATGCTTAAATTTTGTGAAATGTCTCTTTGTTCTTGCATTATGATAAAAAGGGGGGGTGGGGTGGGGAAAAGCACCTCATCTATCTTTTCTATCATGCTTCTTTTGATCATTTCCTCTTTTACTCATTTCATCTCCTAGGTAAACAGTCCAATTCTGTTCCATTTTGTTTCATTTCTGAGGTTTTCCATCCCTAATTATTCTCATCACCCATCTCTTAACTCTTTTTCTATCTGTTATATCCTTTTTTGACATTTTAGGTGCAGATTGTTGCAGGTGCAATTTAGATCACTTAGATGTCCAAGTCCCTGACTTATGGATGCAATCAGGGACTCAGAGATCTAAGTAACTAGATTGCAGACACAAATAATTACGTTGCAAAATGTGCCTGCAAGTTTTGTGCCCATGAGAAATGGTTAAAGCTAGCTAAAGATCAGAGCCTTAATCACAAGCAAAATATCCCCATCACTCTTTAGAAAAGGACCCCCTCCATTTGAACAAAGTACTATCACAGGAAAAAATATCTTCTTAAACTCTTCCTATACAGAGCTCTATAAGTGAATGGAATAATCAGCCAGGAAGACATGGAACAGCTGGTGGAAAAGTTGGAGTGAGAGCTGATTTTTTTTTTTTTCCTGAAACAAAAATATTTGAACTGAACTTTATTTCCTAGATTTTCTGTACTGACTGAAACGAAGTTTTCATTGACAGTTGAAAAATGTAGCTCTTCTTTCAAATGTATGAAGAGAAGTTTTCATGCTTTTCCGCTATTTCTTCTGAAAGGGAAAAAATATTTTTGTCTTTGAAAACCTAATAATTCAAAATTAATGAAATATTCAATATTGGAAAAAAAAATTATGTTCCATTCCTTCCCATTAAACCTCCTTATTACAACTACATTGAAAAAGAAAACAAACGATAATAAATAACAATATATAAATAATTGAAGAAGGAACCGGGTATATTCTAGAATTAGAGACAGTGGTAAGCTTCAATGTTAATCTGTAAACATATGTAACTTTCAAAATATTCTGGACCTGTAGTGCTACTCTCTGCTGTGGACTGTGAGCTGTGGAAGAGGAGAAGAAAGCTGGCAGGGGGAATGTATAATAGTGTCTGGGCAATTGCAGCCAACTTTTTCCTCCTGTCCTCCCAAATTGGATTTTTATTTCGTGCGCATTTTAGCCCTGAGTCTGCTCCAGTCCCAACTGGTCCACCTCCTTTGCTCTGCTAGTCAGCATTCCTAAATAATAATGGCTTTTGGTCATCACATGAGGCTGAGATTTGTTAGACATTATTGCCAAACCTTAGTATGGGCAACACAAAAATAAGTTGATTTCCAGAACGAAATAAACTTCACATCTCACCAAGCCTGCCTATAGTACAAGACATTCCATAAGGGAGATTATATCCTTAAGAGTCTTTCTTATTTAATTAAATGCCATATTATTTACTGTCTGAGGCTAAGCTTGGCTTAGCTTGTAACACTCTTCTTAATTTTAGAACACTTTTACGTGGCACTTCCTAAAGCTAAATTGAAGGGATGTTTGGTAACACTTTGAAATACTACTAATGTATGGCAGTGAAACATCTGCAATATGTTTCAGTGTCAATAGATACAGATGATTGTTCTAACAAACAATCAAACATCATCTGAATTTTCTGTGAAACTGTAAAAAAGAACAACAAACCACACACTAAGTCTGAAATTTGAAACTATACATTCTGTTTCGCTTTAACTGATCCTTTCGACATTAATTTGCACTTCCCTGTTTGCAACAGTACCGTAAGTATGCTGAAGGTGAAGAGATGGCTCAGATTTCTTCATTGCTGTATTCATGTTCCATGTCTGGGAGAAAGCAGATGTCACTCTCATCTTCAAGAAGAGAAAGGAGAAGGATCTGAGGAACTACAAACTGGTCAGCCTCACTTTGGTTGCTGGGTAGGTCATGGAACAAATAATACTGAAAGCCATTTTGAAGTATATAAGGGACAAGAAGGTGACTAGAAGTAGTCAACATGGATTTATGAAGAGGAAGTCATGCTTGACCAACCTGAAAGCCTTCTGTGGTGAAATGACTGGAAGAAGAATAGTAGTGGATATTGCTTGTCTTGAGTTTATAGCAAGGCTTTCAACACTGTGTCCCATAACAAAGACAGATCAATGAAGTATGGAGTAGGTAAGTAGACAGTGGGTAGAATGATTCTCCTTCCAGATTCCTACTCATGCAGAGACAGCTAATATCTTTAAGCTATAGCTTCTCTCGGGTAGAGAGGTCACAAGGCCTCCGGCAGTCTGTAAGGCTGAATGGCCCTGAAAGAGCACTTACAGGGGTAGTAGCTCCCTCAGATGACACTGAAGGCAGTGGTAAGCAAAAGATGCCTGGATAAGAAGCTTGTGTTATTGGGTATTTTGGAGGAGCAACGCTTCTTAGATGTCCTTAGTTCAGGCCACTTGTTTGTGTGATCCTCTATGATCACATCTGTTTTCACAGATCTTTCAAATGAGGTCATGCATGACAGATATTTCACTTGAACATGGATTTCTGTTTTTTGCGTACTGTTGGCAAGCATTAAGGATTAACTAGTTTAGATGTTAAACAGCAGAAAAAATAATCTCATTTATTTTCTTGTATCATTATCTAAGCTCAAAACCTGGACCAGAAAATTTTGCAATTTAACATCACAAAGTTATTTTAATATCAGTTTCAAGACCCAGCCAATAGACACACCCAAAAAAAGCATGAAGTGAGATTTGGCTTCTTGTTCTTTAGGGACACCCTATTCCTTCATTCCAGCTATCTGTGACATAGCACATGCTTTTCTATATACACAGCCTAGAAATAAAAGTCTAGAATAGGTTGGAATATTTTTTCCTATAAATTTTTGCATTTTTGCCTTTGGCCATAAAATAGGTAAGTGTGGAAATTTACATTGTAGGCTTCTAAAATTCATTGAGATAATTTCCCAATTTCCTACCAGTTCCCTACCTCAGTTTCCCATTAATGGCTGTTCCTTCCTGAGTAAGAAACCTCTTTCTATGCTTTATGTTCTTCCAAACGGCTTGAAAAACCTGACTGTACTTTTTCTTGCATTTCAAACATAGTCAATATTTGCAACACCCTGAAAAATGGCTGAGATTATGATGAACATATGGCTAAGGTATGGGCAGAGCTATGTGGAAAGCAAAATTAGAATTATTTCACCAGTATACAAGTGAAATTTCACATGCAGCCACTTACTATTTTACAAATCTCAAAATAATGAAGTTTATATTAATTATTTTTATGTCTCAGCTCTACCATTTGCTTAATTATTTTTAGTACAATTTCATTGTGTTCCCTATCCAAAAAGCTTCTGATAATTTCTTTGAAATCTTGTTTTGGTTTTGTTTTGTTTTGTTCTTTGTTTATGTATTACAGAGGCAAGATGCCTAACAGCTTGAGGCCTTTACAAAGCACAAGACCTCTTGAGTCCTCATTTCGTCACCTCCTGTCTTTGAAGTGGGAACATTTTTGTTCTTAGTCACCCTTTTTTTCTCCCTCTTCTCCCTGCTATTTAATATTTGCAAGCTTTTCAAGGTCTGCTTTTCTTCTCAACTGCTCACCCTGTCCTGCTCACCATTACATGGAGTCAATTGCTAATCTGGCTCCTCACCAGCCTCTTTGGTTCTTGCCCACCCTTTTGCTGTGCAAGGACAAGGTCATATGCAAAGCTTTCCCCCTTCTTGCTCTACATAGATTTCATGGCCATTTTAATGGCAATGAAAACTTTATAAATGTCTATTGGTTCATGAATACTTCATAACCATGCATTGCTGGTCTCAGAAATAATGGTATTTGGCAAATGTTTTTAAAAGACCCATGGAATAAATTCTGCTTTTTTTCCTAAGCTTCCGAGGTAATTTGAACTTTTGCAATCACCCTTCCTCAGAAGGTTGGAAGAAATGTCTTCAACATTTGTATCATTTCTGTATTGTATTGTACTGTATTCAGTTAGTTTTCTAATGAAAAATTATAAAGCGCTTTTCAAATAGCCCTTAACAGCAGAAGGCTCCAATTTACAGTAATACCAGAAAATCTGTGATCTGGATTTTCATGAGTTCCAGTGTAAACGTATGAGAGACTGCTGTGGTTGCTAGCCTTTTTTATGAGTACTGGCTAAGCTTTGAAAACCTGGTCCTATCCAGTCAAGGTGTAAACCTCTGAGCTTGATTCCTCACCCCTCAGCTAGGTGCCAATTTGATTTAGACTCCCTGTGTATCCCATGACAAGAGAGAGGCAACACAACATGAAGGATGGCTAACCCCACATTTGTCTAAAGCACCCTTTGTAGGACCTTGCTTTCCTTACTGATGTTATGGAGACGGTACTGTCCATGTGCCTAACCTGGACAAGTTGGTAAGGTGGGATGAATTTTTGACCTCCAAAATAATTTGATATTTTTGTGCCTGGCTGTATAAGGATGAAGGCAATGAGAGGGTTACCTCATTCTCATGCTTTATGCAGCCCAAGGGTTCTGTGTTGCATGCATGAAGTGTCTGGACACTTCTGTAATCATTCCAGCCCTCTGGGTCTGACTCCCTTGTGCTAAGACCTCCTCCATCATAGTGTGGCTTGCTGCTGCACTTGAGGCTGGCTGTAACTTTACAGAATGGGAGGTTGCTAGGATTGTTGCTTCCTCCTCTCTTCCTGCTGCTGGCAGGTCTCTTCTGCAGTGGTTTGGTTTCCTCAGTTTTAGGATGCTCCACAGTGGCTAAGAGGCAGGTGCTGCAATCGTCTCCCTTCTGTAGGGACCTTCTTCCATAATAACCCTAGTCTGACTGAGACTATTAGGGCTTTTTGGTGGAAAAACGTTTAAACAGTGGATCCTGTGATTAGGTTTAGGCATGGAGGAGGCCTTGATTGGATTGAAGGTGATGTAGTTGTGCAGTTTCTTCTTTTGTTGCTATGAAAAAGCAAGTCAGTGACAGAATATAGGTGTCTCGAGATGCAGGCAACGGCAGAGTAGAATTTCATATTAGACCAAGCACTGAAATTCAGCCTCAGCTACACGAGTCCTGTTTTGGCTGTAGTCCTCTAGCTCTTTACTGCACTTTACTGCATCAGGCCCTTATTAATGAATGCATTTTTTTTTTCCCTTTTTTTCTCTCTCTCTCTTTTTTTTTTATTTTATTTTATTTTATTTTATTTTTTATTGGAAAAGGTAGGGTTTATGGTTTTTCTTGTAAGTCATGCAGAGGTCTTGGCATTTTAAGCACCCCAAGGGTGAACTAGTATTACAAAGGAAGGGGTTTATGTCTGATTTATTTATGATGAACTCATTTCTGCTGCACAGAACCTATGTTGCCTGAAACATTTTTGTTTAAATAGAGTAATATTTTAATCTTGTGCTTTGGGTCCTTTTAAACCTGATTCTATTTTGTGCTCCTATTATCCCAATAACAGTTCAATTAGGAGTGGTTAAAAATCAAGATATTTATTTTAATTGCATGCTTATCTTTTGAGGTTATATTGCAGTAAATAAGGAACATTTGAAGAAAAAAAACCTAACATTGCAACATGTCTTGTCACATTATACTTACCCTACACCTGATTTCAAATGTAAATTGCACAGCATTTAGCTCTAATGAAAATACTCTAGTGAAGGAAATTGTTAAGATTTTCTGGTGCTCCCCTAGGGGTAATATTAAAACCTCCATTACTAACATCTCACTCTGAGAAGACAAAATGTGCACTGAGAATACAAAAGCTCTGTTGGCATCTAAATGTGTGCCAATTAATTCACAGTTACAGACCTGCAGATCTGTATGAAGATGTAAAAATAGGACCTGGGAAAGCTATTTAGATTCCTCTATAACAAGGCTCCTTGACCCTGGATTTCTAGTGTTAGTTTAATCATGGCATTCTGCTTTCTATTTATTTATATAGATGCCTCAATGAACAAATTAATAATTATACAGCACATTGACAAACATGCCGAGTAATATTTGCCAGATTTTAAATTAATTTAATTCAAGGGCCACTTCATTTACAGGATTCATAGGCACATCAAGGAGTAGCTTTTGCTTCATTGCTATTCAGATTACACCAAGATTTTCCATCATTTTTTCTCTCCTTTTTATCTCACTCCCCTCCCTTCACTGAGGAAGACAATTTAACTTGCTTTTCCAAATAGGTAGTTACTTTCAGGCAGGTGGAAGACAGGTAAATGATAGACAAACAGAAATGTAGATAAATGCATGGGTGACATACATTTAGAGAGATAATAATTTTTGTTATGAAAAAAAAGGAAAACAATTAGGTAACGCTAACATCTCATCTTTATTTTCCCATTACTTCCAATTTTCAATCTATCTCCTTTTGTTTTTCACCTACAATTTCCTTTGAAAATTATTTTAATTTCAAGTCTGTCTTGTGATTCTGTGGAGGAGTGCTTCTGTTCTGTGTTGAACATCAACTCAGTCACACAGAAGTGCCATGCTTTGTATTGTTTGTCAACAGAAACTTGATATTAAGACCAGCAACTGGCTTGAATTGCTGTATTTGAATTGAGAAATGTATGCCCTATGTCAGGGAAGTTGAACTCTTTTTATTGCAGGCTGTGTCCTTTGAGAAGAGGGAAGGAGATGATCATCAATCTTTAAAAACACTCCCCTCCTCCCCCCCACCTTTCCCCAACATTGCCAAGTAAAAGAAAAGTCACAGGACAGTGCTGCTTTTATTTACTGGTCTTTTCTTTCTGTTTCTCATTTCTTGATTCTTCTGGAAAAAAACAGGACAAATTGGTATGTGAAAAAGGTGTTGTTGTTTTTTTTTTCTTAAGAGGTATCAGATTGCTGTATTAGCCAATGCATAGCAGGGTCCTCTGCTGGAATATAGAGAATCTGAGAGATATTTAATATTTCCATGATATTATTTAGAAGAACTGCAATGTTGGGGAGATTAGGACCCCTTCATTACACTTTTTTTCTACCTCACATGATGTATGTTTCCATCTCTTTAGTTACAACAACACCCCTGCTGAGATGCTGGCACTTACAGATGCACGTTGTAGATCGAAACCCTTGAAATCCCTTTCATTCCCTTGCTATTACCTAATTTGTGCCCGCAAAATCCTTCCCTTGGCAAATGAGATTGCCAGTCCCAGGACTCACTCCACTCAGCCAGCACAGCAGCATGGCAGAGCCTGAGCTACCATATCCCCCTCATTGCGTCCTTCTGTCCCTCTGCTCCCTGAGGCAGCAGTGCTTCCTCAGAAATACTGCACCTAGCCTGGGTACCCAGAACTTCCTTTCTGGGCTGAGCACTACTTCACCTGAGTCAATTGCAAGGTGAATATGAAATAGTCCACAGATGCTCAGTAGTTTGTTAAACAGAGGTAGCTTGACCATCTGTGTTTGTTTTACTTGTCTTTGCTAACTAAATCTAGCCACAGGCATAGCTGAGCTTTTAGGGCCCAGTTTTTTTAGGGACCAGATCCTCAAAGGCATGAAGTCCAACTAACAATGGGAACTGGGTCCTAAAAGCTTTGGAGGAGGGATGCTGTGCAATTATACTTAACTTCAAAGATGTATCTAGATAGTGAAACTGAGGGCTGTGAATGGGCTTCATATCACCCAGCTTCCAGGGGGAGACTCAAACATGTGCATGTCGGTGTCTGTAAGTGAGTGAGCTGCCTTTGCTTCCACAATGTATACTGGAGGTCTCAGACTTAATTCAGTTGTGTTAACATATGCCTTGAGAACTCTCTAGGTTGTTGAAGACTTCTGCATGAAGCTGACGCATATGACAGAGGTCCTACAGAGACATATTTTCTTCAGCGGCTGGAGGCGTGGGACCATATGCTAAGGTACCCCTGTTACCTGCTTTGGGTGAACTGCATATAAGCTCCACTGACTAGATCTGCATGGACTGTACTGGGAGCTCAGATACTTCACTCACCTGTAGAGTCCTACATGTTGGTGCCTAAAATAAGATGTCCTAGGTGATGGTGAAGCCCATCCTAAATATCTACTGGTAGGCAGAGGTAGCAAGATGAGATTAATCTAGGGATATTAACAAGAAGAAGACAGAATTTAAAGGAAGACAAGTGAATCGTCTTTTCCTGCCCCATCCCCCAGCTCTACTGAAAGCGAAATTCAGAGAGGAAAATTCTTTAGGGCATACATGGATCTGTCTGGAGAAGAGCAGTGAATCAGAAACCATTGCAGGGAAGATCAGAGGGGCTGGGAGTGAATTGTATAGCAGCATTTGAACTAAATGCGTATTTCTGATTTGCGTGAGGCCACTTAAAAGGTGGAATAACAGCAGCTGCCAAAATGCAAGATAGGTATTATGGAGATAAAAGAGGGCTGTGAAGAAAACCGAGAAATAATTTTTATACCTTTAACATATATTGCATTTAGGAAACTTGTGAGTTATCAATGAATTGTAAGGTTCTTCTCAGAAACAAATAGGAAATAGCTGTGCTTCATGTAAGACATTAGCAGTCTCTCACTCTTACATCTGAACAACTTTTCACGGTAAAATTGCTTTAGCTGGCACGATTATCACTGTTCACTGCTGTATTCAGCATGCTGCTGAATGTGATAATGAGTGATGTCTTTTTTCCATCACTTCAATACAGGTATGCAATTTATTCCGCCAGTAAACACTATTATAATGTAAAATTTATAATACAATATCTTTCAATGCCAGTCAGAGTGATGGTTTGAAGGAACTCGAATGTGTGTGTTATGTATCAGAGCAAACAAACCCTACATTAACAACAAAGTTGCTTACTTGGCAAAATGGTTTAGCTGCCTTGCTTTGATTCTTCGTATGCATATATTAGCAGCAACACTGTTTACTGTATTGTCATGGCCCCAAACTCTCCCAGTCTTTCTATACAATCCTCACAGTATCATGGGTACCAAAGGAAATGGGCATTGCCATGTCACGTATTAGGCATTTTTAGCATTAGGTTTACTTTGTAACAGCCCCACAGCTTAAACCCAGGGTCAGCACAACTAATGATCCTTGATGTCATTAGCCAGATAAACCCTCTCTCACATTATTCCTGCACATTTAAGTTGACAACACAAATAAATACTTTCTGCTGTGTGTCTGTGTGGGGGTAGTGTTCTTTCTTTCAAGAGCTTTTAGATGATATTCCAAATAATTTCTAATAATTTAAAAGCCTTTTAAAGAACAGGCTCTTCTTCCAATAATTGACAGGCAAGACAATACCAGAGGGGGAGGCAAGGTGGAGAGGGGCGGAGGTGTAGATTGCTCTATATAAAAGCTGCTAAATTATGTTGTCAAAATTATAGCAACATTTTTTTTTTTTCCAGAAGCCTTGAAAGATCACACTCCTCCAGTCCCAGACTCCTGGCTTTTGTTTGTTTTGTGCAACCAACCTAAAACTTCATGTCATGATATCTCTTGTAATTGGCGTCACTTGTTCAATTCAAAATCAGCCTAGGACCAGGAACCCCAACATGTGACTGAAAGGTTGTTTCCATTTTTACACAGAACTGTAAGAATAAAGAATTTTGTCTGCTGCTGGTGGTACCTGTGATGTGTAGGTTGGATCTGTGCTTCAAATCTCTCTGTCTGCCCAGCCATCTGTCCATATTCCACATCCCAGATGCTGAGCAAAGCTCAGTAGCTTGGTGCACTTTTCAGCTTTGGTTCATACAGAGTGTCTTATTAAAGTGGGAGAACAAGCAACCCTTCAAAAAACAGGCTGAGAAAACAAGTGATTCCCTTCCATGAACTGAGGGAGAGAGTGAGATACCATTCCAGCTTTTGGTATTCAACTGTGCAATAGGCATTGCATCCTGTAGTGCTTTATGGCATCTGTCTGCTGGAAAGGCTGATTAAAAAGGAAGGGTAAATGCATGCTGTTATCATCTGATGACATTTCAATAAAATGACAATATTTTTATTATTTTTAAGAAACCTTTCTAAGAGTAAATGGTGTGTTTTTAAAAAATATGCTGCACATGATCTGCATGTGTTAAAAGTCTTGATCTCTTTGACAGGTAGATGAGTAAACTGCACTCACTCCTAGCTGCAAGACAAGGAAGGAAGGATTTGGTCTAGAAACCTGCTGAAGAAAGGGACTTGTTGACACTCTTTGGAGCAATATGAACACCTCTCCGTCCTCTCTGTATTTCGGCTAGGCAAGCTAAATGTCTGACCTCAGCTACTGTGATAGAATTTGTCTTGGTACTGCCAGGCATTTGGGATCTTGGGTGAATCATGTCCCCTTGTTATGCCTCATTGTTGAACTGGAGATGATGATGGTAAATATATAATTTGTAAAGTACTCTGAGATCTTTAGAAACGAGATCTGATTTCCTCTTGTGCTTCAAAATCAAGTGCAGAAATTGTATTACAAATTTAAAAGTGGATTCGTTTGAGAACTGAAACTGAAAGCAGAGACTTCATCTTCCGACTAGTCAAAATCTGAAATCACACTCTGCTCTTGTAACAATTGTCTTAATTACCCAAAGGTGACAATCAGCAATGATCCTAATCTAATGGTCATGTGCTAATTTTTGACTGGTCTGCTGCTCTCAAATCCAGAAGTCTTTTAAGAGTAGGCAATAAGTTGTGTTTTATCTTTGCTACTCTCCCATCTACCTGCTCTATATTATGCCTTTGATGACAAGGGTTACTGCAAAGATTAATGGGATTTAAGTATGTGTATTGTTTGTGTATATATTTAAATGCACACAATGTTTCAAAGCTAAATGGTGGCATAACAGGTGAAACCAGTGCCTGACATGTAACTGAGAAGCCAGTCTTAAATGGTATTGGCCAATTCTGAAAGTTCCTTTCTCAGGTGTGGAAGAACTGATGTTGATCTTCTGACACATAGGATGCAGATGTCATTTGTTTCCATCTTAGTCTTGCCCCTAACCTAGCTCTGCCTGGAGGCTGTCACCAGTGTAAACTACATCCTGTTTGGTTTGTTTTTTCTTATTTTTTGTGTATTTGTTTTCCTCAGGTTTCTCCATCTCCTGCTCCTTCTAAGTCAAAGCAGTCCTTAGTTGCCACTTTGGAACAGAATTCAAATCACATTGTGACTGATTGTGACTGTACCAAGAATCAGACCTGGAACTTTAAAACATGTTTTTGTCTATTCAAGTGCCAAGGTAACAAAACATGCTATTTCTAAAATACTGAAAAAAAAAAAATTCATATGTATATGTATCTCAAGGATTACTGTGTTACCTGTAAAAAACAGTTTACCATGAATCTGTGAAGAATGGTAACTTTCAATCCATTGAGTGATTAACTAACTCCTCCCAAAAAAGTGTCACGAGTATCTGCAAATAAAGGATTAAGATCAAGAAAGCACTTCTGTAATGAGCGTGCTTCTAACATGATGCTATAATCATGTGTGCAGGGTTACAAAATAATTTGCCTTTGCAGTAACTCTTGTGGCAGTAAGTACCAAGGGAGTAATAATTTGTGTTTGCTATGCACTGTAAGCTGTTGTCAAACAGATAACTTGTCTACATGTTCAGAATCAGCGTCTCCTGCTGTTCAACTCTATGGACAATGGGGTTTTAATCAATGAGGCACTTACAGTAGAATATAGGTTCAGACTGTGCATGGAGGTGCTCTAGTACTGGTAGAGAGGCAGTAACTGCTCTCTGAATAGCACACTATATTAGCTGCTGGAGGCAAGTGGTTTCTTTTTTATTTTTCTTTTGCAAGAACATCACTTTTCTGTACCATAAATCCTGGTCATGATTTATATTTTGGTGCTTTATTCCATTTTTTGTTTTCAATGTATTCCTTAAATAAGCCAACTGTAAGTTATTTTTTGTCACTGGAGATGGAGAAATGTGAGTTAACTCTTACCCATTAGCTCTGAAATAAATAAGGTCTTCCATCAGAAATAATAAAGTGAGTCAAACTCAATGCCACATTAAATCACTTGAAAGCTTTTGAAACCATTAACCAGCAGGCTGAGCTGTTTCTTTAGTGAAAATCACCCACTGGTCAAGATGAGAAGATGACTTCTATATTTCTCTTCTATAGATCAGAATGAGATAAATCCAAATACTACATACTGGAATAAAATTATAAACACCTTGAAGCTTCACTGTAAGAAGTCACTGGTTGTTGCCCAATAAAAGACTTTTGTTACAACTGTACATGCTGTTTACCAAGTAAACAGAGGATTCCAGTAGTTAATAACTCTTGCCTGGATTATGCCCTCTTCACCCACTGCCTGGCTGGCACCTCATTTGGCCTCTTGGCAAGAACTGGAGCACAAGCTTGGCTTGCTACAACAGAGACTGTAAGTAGATATTTGCACCTTACTGGAGTGAAATGTTTTTTCCAGCAGTACTGGTAAAGCAGGTCTCACATGTAAAAGCCGTGGGAAGCTTGACTGGAGCAACCATATTTGCCAGTCCCTCCAACTGTCCCTTCACAACTCTAACAGTGAAGAGAATTCAGCCTTGGATTAGAGCTTCAGTTCTTCAGTTCTCATGAACCAGAGGGAAAGATTTATTATGCATTAGCACTATGATGACTGACAAGATGAAATGTATCTTGAGAAAGCATATCTGGTGGCTCAGGGGACTCATTTTATGCAGCCCAACTCCCAGAAAGGCCAGTTTACTTCCTTAACTGGTGTGCGTATCACACAGATTTGGATTTCCTGTAGCGGGCAATAGGATCTTTCCTCTTGTCTTTGGCTTTCACTGTTACTATGGTGGTCTTCTTTATACACGGGATTGGTACCCACTTGCTCAAGGCTGCACTCCTTGTGTCTGTGAAATGCCTACCAAAATGTTCATTTGGCCAAAAGCTTCACAAGATGCACAAGGCATATTTTCAGTTGAACTGGAAGTAGGAAGGTCTCCAGGAGTGGCTAATAGGTGGAAGATATGGATACATTCCTCTATGTTCCCCTGCTTCCCCCACACAGTGGATTGGCTTGGAACTGCTAGGAACCTTGGCACCAGCACAACCTTGTGGCAGGACACTAAGATGGGAGCTGCACTGGAACTGCTCATGAAGCCCATTTCATTCAAGTCAACATGTAGCCCCTTCTAACCTATATGTATCTGCAAATCCAATGTGGTTCAGTAATCCTTCTTGTTATCACTGGGTCGTAGTAGGCTGGTATCCATACCATGGTAGTCAACAGAAAACATGGACATCGAGGCTGTATCTTGATTTCTTTAACATTTTCAACATTTTCAGAAGTGGATGCCTTTAATTCAGTTAGATACTTCTGAAAATATTACCCTTTGGAGCTAAATTGTGGGTGTCCGTTTCACCTGGATAAGTATCATTCTTTAAATGCATTACTGAGTGAATATTCTTGTGGTTCATTTAATTCATTAGGCAATTTTCAGCCAGCTGAAAATGGCTGGTAAAATGAGGTTTAATGGATAAATTAGCTGCTGGTTGATAACAATATTCACTCAGGGTCAGTTTCATTGGCCATTGTTCATATCAAGTAGGACTTTCACTATGTGAGCGACCAAATTCCCCAGGTTTAACTGTGCACTGCAGTCTCATCCAGTCTAGTGGCATCTAATCTAGGGCCCATGAACTTTCCTTGTGCTCACTTATTATGTCTGGTTGTCTTTGCTGGATATGTCCTGACCACATTTTAAAATGAAGGATGGCCTCTTCCATCCCTTGATAGTCTAGGATAAGAGAAATTCAACAGTACATAAGCCATGGGAACTAATGTTTCCAGAACAACTTTCTGACATAGCCACTATTTTACATTTTGGAAGTGAAGGACTACCAAATATTGAACATTATGAATCAAATTTTCACCTCTCATAAAAAAATTTTTCAGAAGGGGAATATGTTAATTTCCCCCCCTCTTTTCCCCTATGATGCAGAATTTCAGATTCATTAAATTAATTTGAGAATTATTAAAAATATTATCCTAAATAACAATTAGTTTCTGAGTTCCTTTTTTTAAAACATTTTAGAAGCTAAATTTCTTGGTTCTAAGTAAAGATTTCATGTTTATATCTTTTATATCTGTGTTTCCTTCATGACATTTTTATAGAAGATTTTGTTTTTACACATTGTTTGGGTTTTTCTTTAGTAGTTTTTATGATAGTTTCATCTCAGATGATCAACATTATAATTACCACCTAAAGTTTAGCCTCTGCAGTGTTACCAATATGGAACATTACATTCTGAATGCTCACTTTAAATTATAACCATTTTGACAGCTGTGCTGCTTAGTATTATCTAAGCAAAGCAAATGTATAGGGTATTCAAGTGTGAGTGTTGATGTTTTTCAGCCCAGTCACCTAGAAACTAGGGTTTTTCTCAAGCATGAACTGAACTGGTTTGCTTTATATTCTATGTTGCACCTCTTTGCTCAGTTACATAGCACAGGCTGTTTTCCTATAAAGGTACCTACAGCTCTCAGGTACTATGGGAATTCAGGATTCACTTTGTGTTATGGCAGTGAAACCTCCATAGTGCCTATGACTTCTCAAGAAAGCCAGTGAAAGGAAATGGCACTTTTCATGAGTCATACAATGACCATGCTATTGAGCTAGCTGAGACCAAGCTGATGCTGCTTCTCAATACATGGAGGTGCATTGTGCCATCCTGGTTAAAAAAAAAAAAAATCACCTAAAGTGTGTGTAGCATAAACACTGAGATTTTTGACTCTCTAGGTGAAGCTGCTGGTATACCAAAGCAGGTGATTTTGTTAACTGTATTGTTATCCTTGACAGGTGCCTCATAAATATGGGCTGATCAAATCTAGTCCAGTTTATTGGATAGGAATAATTTTGTCTCTAAGGAAAAGCCAATATTTTGAGAGATTTCTCTGCCCACTTTGCTCCCTTGAGCCTACTCAGATGGCTGAGAGAAAAAAGTATATGCCTTCTAGGACCAGCAGACAGCTGAGAAAGAGTATTTTCCTAGTGTTCCTCTCAAGAAGTGGCCCATAATCTTGCCTATATGAAGCAGTAAGTTTGTTTTAGAGGCACACAGCTGTTTTTTAAAGTTGCTGCTTGCTGGGACCATTGGATGCTTTTAAACGGACTTGTATTTAGCTACCACATCATCTCTCCCTCTCTGGAAGCTCATGTCTGTTTTAGGGGGATGAAAACTGCTTTCAGTTCCGTATTTCACTGTCTGCTAAAATCAGGAGAATCAGTAGAATGCTATAAAATTGGAAATTTGGACTTCATCTTCCATTACAAAGAGGAAGATTGCTATTTTCTTTCTCCAGGGAAGGCAACATTTCCAACTGACTAGTGGAAAAGACCAGTTTTACTCAAAGATGTTGTAAGGCACTAGTGTATGGAGTAACCAGTTTATGGAACAGGATGAAGGGTGGAGAACAAGACAATTGTGCCAAGAGAAATTGTTTAAATTGCTCCATGTGCTCTAAAGTATTCTGAATAAGCTTAAAGGTGGGAGGGGAGAAAGTTTCTGTTTTCTTAACTGCATTGTAAATGCAGGAGGGAGAGTGACTTATGGACTTAGTGCTTAGGCTCCATAACACCTAATGCCCAATATTGAAATCCCCCATGTTTCACACATCCATACTGCTTCATATGTGCTTCATACAAGCGCTCATACATGAAGTACAGGAGATAACAGCACTTGCTAGACTTTAAGGCCATGTAGTAATAAACCCTCACTTTTCCTTGTCTCCAAAACAGTTGATCCATCACTATGCATCCATTCTCATCAATGAAAATACTTGATTTTCAGAGGTTGAATTATGCTTTGTACTACGCACCACTACTATTTTCCACTGGAGTCTTTCCACTGTAGGAAATTCAGCATATTAGCCTCTTTGTATCACTACAGCTGGTGAAATATATGCCTGGATTGGTGAGCTCCGAGCCTTATTTTCTGCTCCTTCATACTGCTTTTCCTGCCCTTTGCCTCTACTGGCTTCAGTAGTGTACAGACTCAGAGGCTTTACTTAAATGGACAAATTCTGCTTACGAACACGTTTGTGTTTTGATAAGGGCCTTGGTACTACTTTGGAAGAAAATGAGTGTTGCTTGAGAACAAGACATGGTCCAGGAAGCTGTATCTCTGACACAACAATGTGAAGAAAACAGCCATAGCTACTTAGGTTTTTGGCTGTTGATAGCAAATCAGTGCTGTTTGTTCTGTTGTGTCACTGTTCATCTCTAGATGAGGTGAAATGAATCAGGAGGGCTAGTAAGCACCCTTGCTGGAGCTGGCAGTGTCTGAAGAAATGTTTACTGAAAATAAATGAATGCCTTAACTTACTGGTGGCCTTAACCTACTGGTGGCCTTAACCTGCTCTTTATAAAACATAGCTTGACGGATGCATAACTGTATCCCAAGAAAACTGTTTGCTCAAATCTTAAAGGAAATAGTTACCTTTCCATTATTGTTATTTTTGGTATAGTAAAGGCAACAAAATATTGCTTAAATGGAATACCTCAATCATGCAAAAAATTAATTAATTTCTTACAGCAATGCTAGTCTGTTTGATGGAAACCTCCAGAATGAATGGGCTTCTATTTCTTGCTGCAAGCTGTTGCTATCATGTAGAGGAGCTATTGCTCTATCAGAAATCATGCCTAAGACTATTATTCCAAGGAGACAATTTTTTTATAAAGAAGTGATTTGTTATTTTGAAACCTTGGCAAATAAACACATAAAGAAGGTGTTTGGAGACATGGCAGTAGTTCTGATTAGGAAGCTACAATGCTAGTTTACTTAATTTTGTTTTAGAGAAGGGAACAGAATTTGGCATGAGCAACAAATCTATACAAAGTCATTTGTCAAGCTCAGCTGGCATCAGTGTGATGTCCTTGAAAGTAGACTGCTTCACCTTTTACTCTGATATGGAGGAGAGATTGCTGTTTTAAATCTAAAACATTGAGAAAGACAATGCGCAAATAGCTGGCACTATCTTTTAGTGAAAATTCAGGAACGTGCTAAGACAGGAACAGAGCATATACAAATTATTTTGACTTTGTCACATAAAGGTATGTTTCCCTGTATTGATTGTGCTACAAGGTTTTACTGTTTTTTCATCATCTTATTGAAAATCTTGGACTCTGTAAGGAACATGGTCAATAGATGGCAGCAAGCCATTTAGCCTGACTATTACCTCTTTTGGACAATCCTCTGTACACAATCAATGCTCCCCTTCCCCTTTTAAAAAAAATATCTCCTTCTTTTCAGTTTTAAAGGTTGCAATAAGTTATAAAGGTTGCAATAAACCAGTGACAATTATTCATCTGTTTCATCAAACAAATATACTGCTGCAGATATATAGTGTGTCTGCAGCAGATAAATAACATCATAGTTTAACCTCCATGTTTCTTCAGCCAAATAGATATAACCCCCTTTCATTGGGATCCAGAGTGATAAGAATTAGTGATTCTCCTTCTATAGCATACTCAGTTGCCCCCATGATAACCTCATGTGACAGTGAGTAAAACTGGCAGGAAGAGAAAGTTGGTAACATGAATTTACTGCATGAAGAAGAGGACAATAGTTCTTTAAAGTACAGTAGCTGACAATAGTTACTCACAGAAGTATTCCTTCCAGAAACTGCAGTAAGAGCTCATTATATTACCCAAACTGACCACGCTTCCCAAAAGGAGTTTTAATCTATTAGTTCAGGGTAGGAGCTTCAACACCAGACCACTTTCTGTGGTCTCAGTCCTGGTTCTGACACTAAATGCTTGTGCAGCCTTGAAAATGGATGAGAAGATCTCTTTGTGAAATCTTTAGGAATCTATAAAGCAAGCCAGCACATGACCTTGATCTTTACCCAGTCTTTCTCCTCTGATATCTTCTCCCTGATATTCCAGTATGACTACCTTAGAGCAAGAGATTCCTGTAAAAGAAGAGGAGGAAAAGGTGTATTGGTTTTGTTATTAATCTCTTGCAAAGCTAATTGCGATTACAGTGGAAAACAATTATTTCCTCTGTGATATTGCAAGATCAAGCAACTTGGGAATCATTGCCAAACACTGAAATGTGCTAGGACTACCTCTTTGCTGGGTGATTAGTGTTGTTCTGCTTTGAGTTGATACATGCTTGGTGATTATACTGGCAGTATTGACACCTTTGGACGTTCTTATAGAAAGTTAAGATTCATTTGAGAAAGGATAGGTAATATCACATTCTAAAACGAAAGGCGTGGTGATAAAAGCTCAAGTTTCACAGTTTATTTAGTAAAAGTGCATTTATTTAAGAGAAGCCTGAGAAGTATGTTTTATGTCCTTATTTTGTTATATGTATGTATCTGTTTTATAGCTATTTTAGGGATTCAATACTTTAAAGATTTATAAAGCCAAGTGATATAAAGAGCATTTGAAAACAGAATCATCTTTTTCTTACATACCTAGAGCAGGAGCATTTACTCAGATCAACCCCAGGCATCAGCATATGCTGGGGGCTGCTCAATTGGAAATCAGCTTGGCCGAAAAGAACCTGGTGGGTCCTGGTGGATACTAAGTTGACAATCAGGCGCCAATGTGCCCTTGCCACAAGGAAAGTGAATGGTATCTTTGGCTGCATTGGCTGCATTGGCGAGTACTGCCAGCAGGTTGAGGTAGGTGATCTTTCCGCTTTATTATCACTGGTGATGCCACAGCTGAAGTATTGTGTCCAGTTCTGGGCTCCGCAGTACAGAGACATGGATATACTGCAGGGAATCTAATGAATTGCCATGAAGATGGTTAAAGAACGGGAGCATCTCTCCTATGAGGAAAGGCTGAGAGAACTGGGACTTTTCAGCCTAAAGAAAAGTCTCAGGAGGGAACTCATCAATGTATATAAATACCTGAAGGGATGGTGCAGAGGACAGAGGCAGGCTATTTTCAGTGGTGCCCAGTGACAGGACCAGGAGCAAAGACACAAACTGAAACACAAGGAGGCTCCATCAGGACATGAGGAAACTTTTTTTTTTTTACCGTGAGGGAGACTGAGCACTGGCACAGATTGCTCAGCTGTGGAATCTCCCTCCTTGGAGATATTTAAAAGCTGGCTGGACATGGTCCTGGGCAAGTGGCTCTAGGTGGCCCTGCTTGATCAGGGAGTTGAACTAGATGCCCTCCAGAGCTCCTTCCCAACCTGAACCATTCTGTGATTCTAACTATGATTCCTTACTTAATCTTTCAATTTAGAACATCATATACTTTATAAGATCCTTATGAACCTAGATATTTTCTGTGCTGCGTTCCCATGTTTCTTACTGTATTCATGTTCTGAATAAGTTCTTTTTTCTTTTTTTTTTCATCTCAAAGTTATACTGTTTCTTTTTTGCACTTTCTGCTTCTGCATTTGTTTTCCTCTTTCCCTCCCTTCTTCCTTCATTTGGATGGAAACAATTTCCCCACCTTGATATTTTCAGGCTGTTGAAAGTTCACACCCCACCTTTCTTTTTGACTCCTCTCCTGCATTTAAGTCCAAATCTCACATCTACCATCACAACTGTGTTCTTGCTTTTCTTCCTTCAACAGCAGAGATCACATGTCCAACCTGTCCCTCCCTCTATCCCATTCCACTTTTTCCATCTCTGTGATTAAGTCTCCTCGATGCTTTCCCTAATCTTTCACTCATCTCTCCTTCTGACCCTCATGTGTAATGGTAGAGTGTTATCTTCTAAGCAAAATCACTCATCCCCATCAGAATAAATAATTAAAAAAATAATTAAAGGCATATATTCCCATGGTAGCATAGGCATAGACTGTAGGAAAGGTTGTGCTATTATGATTACACTAAAAAATAAAACTTCTCTCCAGCAGTTAGCATGTCTGGTAGCTTCAATCTCTCTCATACCATGCTGGCAGCTTCCTCTCTTTTTTGTGCTATGGAGTGCCCCTGGCTTCTACAGTCAGCCTGGGAGGAGGAGTAGGATTTAACATGAGCAGTATGACTTTGCCAGCTGAAGTTTAAATGTCCCTTTCACTCATCCCTTAGGACATCTGCTGACACAGTGCTGTGCAGATTAATCTATTTTATCACATCTCTGGTACTTGGAGCCCCTTCCCATCTACAGGTTACTTTTCCCTGTTTGCCGGTTCTGAAGACACATTGCTAAAGCCTCAGAGAGGGGTGTAGGCTGAGGCATTCTCCACTCCCATGCGTGATAGTTCTAAGAAAATTCCTTTGGGGGATTCTGCCCTGTGTGGGTTTGGTTTTTTTGTTATTATTCTTTCTCATTCTCTCCCACCCCTACTTCTGATCCCTCCTTCTCCTTTCTGGGGCAGCACTGTCCCAGCCCATCTCTTTTCTTCTCAGCAGTGCAGTCAGCTACTCCTTACTGAAGTCCTTGCCCTCAGCCTTTCCCTCCGCTTGCTGCTCCTGAGTCTCCAGCTGCCTCTTCTTACCATCATCCCAGATTCTGGGAACCCTCTCTCTAACCACCAGCTTCTCACTTTTCAGTCTTGCCAATCAGACTGACCCTTGGCATGTTCAAGATATTCTGGGTACCAGTGCCACAGTCTTTTATCTGCTGTCTGCCCTTTCTTCCAGTGACTGGTTACTGATTACTTGGCTGCTGCATCATAGCGTCTTCTTAGAGGTTTTGTCCCTGTCTTTCTGGACAAATTTACTTCACCAGTTTCTGCTCTTAACCTCACAATTCTCTTCTGATAATGATGAAATTGTTTGTATATGACTATTACAACAACTTCTAGACTAATAGTTTTGTAGCTGACCCCATATTGCTGGCTTGGTTTGCATGTTTTTTTACACACATACGTTTGGTGCAGAATGTAAGGGTCTGAGTCCTTATCTTGGTCTAGATCTACTAGGGTAGACATCCAGGCTGCTACCACAGCACCAACATTAGATTAATTGTTCTTTTCATTAGCATTTAGGGAGCATGTGCATGTGGGAGCAGCCTCGCATAATTTGCAGCCCAAACAGGAATTCTGGAGGGTGATCCATAATACCGAAATATGGGGAACCTTCCTTTTGCCTCTGAAAGCCTTTCTGACTTTTTAAAATGCTGAGTCAATGCTTAACCAAGCATGAGTTCTGTGAAAACTTACAGGCATGAAGCACATGCATTGGCTTATAGTGTACACCTGTAAGGACGCCCTTGAATTTTGGTAGGGTCGGAGCCCAATTTAGGAGTAATCTTACTGACCACTGGATGTCACTGCGACACTGCAGGAATGAAAATTAAGGCAAGGATTTTCAAAAGCATCCAAAGGATTTGAGAGCATTAGTTCTTATGGCCATCATTTCAACTTAAAAGCCACCCTGTTATGGCTTTTGGGAATTGCCCTGAAATGATTTGGGAGCCTACATCCCACTGGTGTACAGTGAGCTTTAATTTTGAGAGTTAGGCATTCCAGTCTATCAAAAATGTGTGTCAATTAGTATCATGCTAAAAAGTCATGTGTGTCTCTCAGAAAGGGGATTCCCAAAAGGGGTTGTGGTTGCACTGTTTTCTGTCGTTGCTACAGTGAAGATTTTGATGATAAATTAAATTTAAGATTTTTTTTTTTTTTCAAATAAAAGTAAATGCAGAACTGAAGGAGATTTCAAGAGCTCATTTAATCTAGCACACCTTAGAGCTGGCATCAGATAATGTCAACGCTAATTTAATTTTCTCTTAACAGCTGCAGCAATTTCATAACCTCATTCAAGAAAGAAACAATTTTTTTACTGTAACTTTCAGATCATGATTTCCAAACTCTTTCTATTCTTGTTCTTCCCCTCTGCAGAGATGCAAAGAAAGAAAATTAGGAGTTGTAAGAACACATAATGCCACATAAAATAGCCTATGGAGACATAAAATATTCTATGATACTATGATATAGTATTATATTATGTGATTAAAAAAAAAGTGAATTCTACTTAGTAATGAAAAGAGCAATCTGGGACACTGGACTACTTAGCTCATTCCCGAAAACGTAAAACTAACAAATGGAGACACGTATATTCAGCAGATCACTTGAATTCGAAAGAATTATTTCATCTTTAGGTTACTGAAAAGAAACCTCACTTGGAGAGTTGTGGAAAAGGCTGCTGATAATAACAGACAACTTATTGTGGCAAGACCTATAGGACTTAAGTTATGGGTGAATCATAAATATGAAAATCAAGTTTGCTCTTTAGTTACAATTGCGATGCAGCTGGCTGTCAGGGCTGTGCTTGTATGAACACCCAGTACACTTAATTCATTAATTCCTCTTGTGGTCCAGGAACATCCCACCTAGTCTCTGCATAGATGAGATACAGACTGGATTGAGGCAGCAGGCCAGTGTGAAAACAGCAAACCTTCACAACTGTTTATTTGACTGTTACATGAGCCTGACCAGGTGAGAACTTTAGACAGTTCTTGAAATTCCTTGAGGCAGCACCTGCTGTGTGTAGTCCAATTTTTATGCTTGAATATGTTGATTAACATCCTGGGTGGAATGTCCCAGAGACTCGTATAGGTGGTTCCCACTGTGGAAGTGATCAAATCGTACATAGATAAGACATTTGTAAATAGTCAGTGGAAATGGTTTCTGCAAAAATGGTCATGTAGGATGTTATTCATACATAGTTAAAATACTTATGAAACACTCTGTGTGTAGTTAGGATATATCAGCAGTAAAGAAGTGCTTTGGGGAGTCTCTTCTGATCCAGCTGAAGATGGTGCAGTAGGGACCTCTGCGATGGAGGCTTCTATTGCCACCCAACTGTGGCTGAGTGTCCTGTATGGGAGATTTCATTCCCCCTGCAAGCGTCACTCTATCCAAGAACCCAAGATAACAGTAAATGATTTTCTCTCCTTTTCTTTTTTTTTAATGATTTTTTCAATGTTCTGTCCTTGAAGGTCTGTGCAATGTTATATATAATTCATGCAAAATACCAGCCAATCAAATTGCAGTGATTTTGCTGTGAAAATAAGTAAAAAAAAGCCTGAAATTTCAGGGGTAAATGATGCCACTTTCAATAATTTTCCTAAAATACTTTTGAAATTTGCAATGCCACCCTCTCTCCCCCTCAAAACTGGAAGTTCCTATCTTTTCAACAAAGTTGATTTTTACGTACATTAAGTTGACTAATGGGTATTTTGTTTCTCCCTTGATTCTTCTACTGCAATATAGATACCAGAAGTCACTTTCTAACTTCAGAAACAATGACAGCTTTTCAAGGCTAAATAATGCCTTTCATAGACTCACTTCATTATTTATTTCCCCTCAGAGATCTGTGAATACTGCCATGCCTTAATTATTACATGGCCTTTGAGTTTCTGAAGTTTCTCTGTACCTTCTACTTTGAAAAATTAGAGCAAGTTGTGCAATTATAAATCGATGTACCTTCACTAGAGGGTCTGGCCTGTAGTTAGTATGTTGCTGGTATTTAAAGTGCTTTAAGAATTGCAGCCACAACAGGAGTCTCCAAGAATATCTAGTCTAAAGGATCTTTGCTTGACATGATGCCCATTAACAGAATTTCACAGATGGTCAAGCCTGAGTTTTATTTATTGTTCAAGTTAAGCCAGAGCTTTGTCCATAATTAATGATAGTAGTAAACATTTTTCTCAGCTCGGGAGTTGGATAAACATGACCCCCTGGAAGGAAAGCCAAAACTGAGAGATAATGAATATTTACTGACAAATTACGAGACATAAATTCAATACTAAATGGGTAAATTGTTTAATGTCAGCTAGACCCCTGTGGGTTGTGTGCCACAAATGGTCTGAGATGGAAAGCAGAATTCAGGTTAAAGTTAGAGTTCAGCAAAAGACAGAGCCTAGAGCTATGGTTGGAGTGGGGTTGGAAATGGGCATCCAAACTAAATATGCACTCATGAAAATAAGGAAACCTTGTAGAACCCTTGTAGCTATTTCTCATCAGGCTTCTCCTAAACAGTCAGAAATGTCAATATTGCTACTTAATCTGAGCCCAGGATGGAACATACTGACAGGAGCCAGTATGAGGTTAGTGCCTCAGGGACTCACAAGAACTATCAGTAAAAACGAATAGCAGCTTACATCCAGGGCTTGCAGCTGGTGACTATGTAGGTTGCTTGTTAGCAGAGTTCTGGCACTGACAACACTACATAGTGGGAATTCTTTATTAAGATTCATTAAAAGGATTGGTCTAGACAAATTTTAAGTAACCCACCTTAAAGCATGACATGAAAACCATCATTTAAGTCTGTGGCTATATGCAGCACATTTTTACCCAGAGGAAAAGCCACCTAACATGCCCCTGATTCCCTGAAGGTGATATTTAAGAAAAAACTCCAAGTAACAGCAGTTGAAAATAGCTAAATTATGCCCTACCTGAATGGTCGTGTTTCACATACACAGGTTTTTCAGATTGAATGCTATATACTTACAGAAAAAATTCAAAAGAAGAAAGGCTGGTTGGGAAAGAGTGAGAGAAATTTAGAAAATTATTGAGAATCATTACCCCAGCAAAGGATTCCCTTCTTTTGTGGAGAACAAAACCAGTTTGCCAGAAGAGATTGTTCCCAAACTCAGCACCTGAAAATTTGCAAGCTGACACTTCTCAGCATCTAAAAAACACTGTTTGGAGGCAGTTGCAAGTATGTCACAAATAAACATGAAAGTTCTTTGCTATCCCGGTAAGCCAGAGTGTAAAAACGGCAGTGGCATTCCCCAGAAGCCTTGGAAGATTTATAGCAATTCAGTCAAATAGCAGCATTTTCTTCGCATATTTGATAGGTGGAGCATAGATACAACCATCCTTTCCATGTAGAAGGGCTTTTCTTCAGCTTTTTCTCTTTTTCAAGTCTCAGCTGATGTCAACATGGAATAGCAGCTCTCATATGTTTTGATGGTATATGTATTGGCTGCTCTTATACCTACTGACACAACAGCTTAGTTTAAGAGTCCTTGGAGAGATATGCAGGCAATGAGTCCTTGGGTGGTCCTTGGGACTGTACTCTTGCATTGAGTTAGGAGCTCTTTCATTACACTGCACTAGAGGAACATAGGTACTTGTTTTTCTGTGTAAGGGATGAGTGAATGAACTAATCAATCATTAATTTCATGCCTCTCAAGCATGAAGTTGTCTGACACTCAAAAGCAAAGGAGTTGACTCTGTTCTTCTTTACACCTTGTTTAACCTAATGAAACAGCAATGCTTTTTTTTTTTTTCTTTTAATATAGAAGAGAGCTCAGAATAGGCCTTAATAACTTTCAGATCACCTTACAGGGAAAGTGACTTTCCTCTAAAATTTAATCTGAAGACATTATAGAGAAACAAGGAAACTTGTGAGTTCTTCAGATCCTGAGGCATGTTGATTCCTGGAACTGCCGTCATGATGTGATTTAAGTATTTGTTTCCTTATAAATATGGTGTCCATTCTGTCAGCCAAAGGAAATAGGACTTTTGGCTGCTACAAGTTACAACCAACCTTGTTTTTGACTATACAAAAAAGCAATGATTGATGACTCAGAATGATATGACCTATGAAAGTTTGTAGTTGGCCTTGACTAAGAATTTCTACTTGGTATTTTTGGGTTTTGCTCACATTTGATGATTCCTGAGGTTCTACCCAGCATGCAGGGTTCAATTCTGCTGCTGGTGGCTGTTACAGCCTGCAGGTGACATACATGGATATGAAAGGCTTGTGATGACATACCATGGTTCATGCGAAGGAGCAGGGGCCATCCTGGGTTTGGGTGATCTTTAGCTAGATCAAATGTTTCAAAAGCAAACGAAAAGAGGATCTTGTCCCAGGTTTTCTCACTGCTTCCATAGAAGAGAGGTGGTGATAACATACTTACTCTAGAGCATGCTTGATTCACCCCTTGGTGAAGCCTGCTCCTCTGGCTGGCATGTTCCGTGTTGTTCTCAGCATCTCTCCTGACGATGGGAGGGGTGTGTGGGAAAGGAGTGCAGGGCGAAAGGGCTCCCCTGGTGTTCTAGCTGCGCTCTAGGCAGATTTCAGTCCTTAAGATCTGGGGGAGTTTAGGCAGTCTTCATGTCCTTTCCTCTTGGTGTCTAGGATAGAAATGGGACTTCATAATCCCAGCTTCTTACTGTTTGTGTTTTCTCCTTGAACATTTGTTTGTTTGTTTATTTGTTTCTCCCCCCAAGAAAATCTGCTTGTTTTTCCTGTATTTATGCTTCCTGGCAGGTGCTTAAGAGACTGGTGGAGTAAATTACAACACTTAACTGAGCTTTTCTCTGACTGCCACAATCCTCAGCACATGCCAGGTCAGGTCTTCACTGCAGAGGAAACCCACTTAGCAAGGTGCTAATTTACTTCAGGGAAAGAGATTACTGATCACAGTAGATTTCTACAGCAGGTGAATATGTAATTCAGAGTGAATAATTTATAAAAGTATTCAGCCTCATTATCTGCTTAAAGTAAGTCCAGGAGTAGTTCAGAATGTTATGTTTGTTATTAAATGTTTCTACTACCTCTGTCTCTTAGATTTATTTTTCTGACTTGCTTGTTGAACTATAACTTGGCCAGATCAAACCAGAGTGGACAGGTGTGCAAACTCTTCCTTTGCATGTGTAGACTGAAAATAAGATTTATAAAGGTTTTGGTACATTTAATTTTGAAAATTTGTTTTCCATAAAAGCTTGTCATCAGCCAATGAAAATTTAATGGAAAGCAAGCACAAAATGAATCATTTAAAATGATCCACAGCTAATAAACAGAACATTGGTATTATGCTTTCAGGCAAAGATTTTTGAACAATTGCATTGTGTGTGGATTTTTTTTTTTTTTTAATTAGGCATCTAAAAATTGATGTAGGAATATCCAATGGAAACTGTCAATTATTCTGTCATGGTTTAACCCAGCAGGCAGCTAAATACCATGCAGCCACTCACCCACTCCGCCACCTCAGTGAGACCTGGGAGAGAATTGGGGAAAAAAGTAAAATTCATGGGTTGAGATAAGAGACAGAAAAGGAAGGTATAATAACAATAATAACAATAATAGTAATAGAATTATAATATACAAAGCAAGTGATGCACAATGCAGCTGCTCACCACCTGCTGACCAATACCCAGCCAGTTCCTACGCAGCGGCCTCTGGCCAGTTTACCCCCTAGTATATGTGCTGAGCATGACCCCATATGGTATGGGATATCCCTTGGTAATTTGGGGTCAGCTGTCCTGGCTGCGCTCCCTCCCAGGTTCTTGTGCACCCTCAGACTACTTGCTGATGGGAAGGTGTGAGAAGCAGAAAAGTCCTTGTCTTAGTGTAAACACTGCTGAGCAACAACTAAAATATCAGTGTGTTATCAACATTTTTCTCATCCTAAATCAAAAACACAGCACTGTACCAGCTACTAGGAAGAAAATTAACTCTATCCCAGCCCAAACCAGGACACTTTTTGATTTTTAAAAATCATGACATTTATTTAAATATGTAGATTTGGACATATCAACCTAATAGCAGATTCCTGTTTTCAAACTAACATGAAAATGTTGCTTAATCAATCCTCGAAATGGTAAGATGGTTCCATACTACAATTTCCCTTTGGCACTGGATAGACCTACAATATCAAGTTAGACTGCATGAAGGTCTCTCCTGTGGTCTCTTCACTGAAGGTAAATTGTATTTTTAAATAGAGGGAACACAGCACTGTGATTGGTGGTAAGGCATGTTCTTGACGGGGAGAGAGGAAGTGATAGTGATGTGTTGAAAAATGAAGACAGTTTTTCTTAGTTTTTATGTATCCCTCTTGTAGGTAGAAAACTCGGAGCCTTTTAAAGTATGGAGGCAAATTAGTATTGTTTTGCTTTGTCAGCTTCTCCTTTCTATTAGATGCACACTTTCTTCCAAGGATTTCTCTTCCCCACTTGGCTCTTAACATCCTTCTCCTTCTCTCAATGTGTATGAGTGCCATCTCTCCATCTCCCAAGGGAGCAGTAAGCCTCCTTCAGCAGTTACCTCCATTTTTCAGCACTGCAGTCTGCTTGCTGAATCAATCCCCATCTAGACCACAAACCACTCAGCCTCTTTTTAGCTCAGGCCAGCTCAAACACTTTCTACTCAGAAACATCCTTGTCCTGCAGCTCCCAGATGAGACTGTTTTCATCCCACTGTGTGGAATTCCATCTTTATCACTGCCATTTGATAGCACCAGGCTAAACAGATAAACCCCCCACTGTCCTGCCATAGTTCCTAGCTTTAAGGCTTGGGGATACAATCATAAGCTCCGAAAATTTCTCTTCTTTCCCGTTACCCATCGTCAGTGGGTTCAGGAAACCACAACCCTTTCCCAACAGCTTAAATAGATTGACCTGTGTCAAAAAATGCAATTGGCAGGCAGCAGTCTTAAACACGCATTAATATAATTTATCTTTTGCTGAAAGCTCTAGAAAACCAGGACCAAAGGTAATGAAGAGTGTCTAAATATGAGATTACAGAATCTGACATATTTTGGCAGATGCCGAACACTCTGCTCTGTGGTTGCTCCATTTTGTTGACAGCCTATCTGCTAGCAGGTCTCTGGAGATTTGGGGGCTGAAGACACTGTGTGTGTCAGTACTGCTATAATGTGCCTTGTGAAGGTAATCCAGCCAAGCCATGCATTCCTGGTACAGTGTCTCATTCCTTTGCCACCTGTAGTCTACTAATTTTCTGCAAGGCAGGGTTCCCTGTCACCATATCTGTGGTAGGGGCCTCTGGGTCCATAGAGAGGATTGAAATGAAGGCGCCACGCAGTGGTACTGCAACCTGCTGTACCTCAGTCATGGGATGCAACAAATAGACCTAACTGGAAAGTTTCAAACTTTTTCTTTCCAGCAACACATCCTATCCTCTCCCTTAATTTTCCATGCGAGCTTCCAAGGGAAGGGTTTCTGTTCTCTAACTAGCAGTAGGGAAACTACTCCTTTGACTTTTCTACTTTAAATATGTAGTGGCCGGGGCAGAAAGCTGGCTGTGAATATATCAATACTTACTTAATGTGACCTTTGTCCCTCACTTGTCCTGTCTGGGTCCCTGCTGGAAGAAGCTATGGTGCCAGCCTGAGTGCCTGCAGAAACCAAGACAGGGAGTGGGCATTAGCTATTGACCCGGTTCTCGCAGAGAGCCCGCTGATCCTGTCCCGTACCCCCTTGAGCCTGAAACAGCAGGAGAGACTTGTTGAGGGCTGTGTGCTGAGAGTGAAGCCACGTGTCTTTGTTATCGTCCAGACTGTGCTTTCCACCATGATTATTTGTGTTATTTAATTTAATTTCTTTATTATGAATAGGTGTTTCAGTATTAAGATTGCTTGTGTAGTGATGTACTCATAGCAAAATGAGGAAAACCTTTTGGTGTTTCCACATTTGGTGGAACAAAGATTCAGTGATGATAATGTGTTTTTTTACCATCTTTTTTAAAGAAAGACTTTAATGAAATGTATGTGAATGTGTGCGTTTGTGTGAGAAAGAGAAGAAACATAGTACAGTTTATACGCTGTATGATGTTTTACAGCTAGGATACTATTTTTTTCTCCTACAAAGGCTGTTAAAATAGAAGTGCCATTTAGGAGTAGGATTTACAGTTACTTTAGCATATGCCCTGAAAAAATGTATATCTACAGGGGATAGTAGTTCATGGAGAAAACAAGTTGGTGCTGAGAAGTTCAATTACTCTCCTGAAATATCGATAATGTAGCTGGAAGAAAGAAAAAACAACAGGCCACTTCCTATATTGGTTGTATTCTCAAAACATCTATAAAGGCTTGCTGCCAGCAGCAAGAAAGTAATAACTGTAAATGTTGCTCAGTGGGAAGACTTAGTGATAGAGGCCCTCTGTTTGAAATTTTACCGAAGCCCTGTCAACACTGTGCTAACTTTCAGGTTTTTGCATTTTTATTTTTATTATTATTTCTATTGTTCTTGGCAGGTGCATGCATCGGTAGGTGAACTCAGGGTCTCCCTCCTGGCAAAGGCTCCGTCTTTTCAAGTCGCTCAACATAAACCTGTTCGCTGGCCCTGAGCTCTGCTGAAATTAATTTTAAATCTACTATTCTTCACAGTCCTTACAGACTTTCTAAGGTCCTGTTGGATTTGCTTAAAGAAAGCTTAAGCATTAGAATGAGCAATGTAATTGTATTTCTTAAAAAATTACCAAACCTTTTCTGCAATTCCTTTAATTGGCAGTTAGGGTTGAATTCTTTAATAATAATAATAATAATAATAATAATAATAAAAAACCCATCCACATTCTAGGATGCTTGAGGCAAAGTGTTATGTGCTTTTTCTTCTTCTTGAGGTACTGGCACCTGTGCCTGTTCTCAACAGCACAAGATCTTGTGCATATAAAAAACCCAGAATATTGTGTGATTGCACCATTGCATGTGGGAGCTGACAGAGCTTCTCCATTGAATGGGGCAGCCTTTTATTGGAATTGCTCCTGAGGAATCTTCTGGGCTTGCCTCTGAGGGAGAGATGTTGCTGACCTGAGGTGCTGAAACAAATAAGCTGAAAACAGATTGAGGTGAATTAATTGATTTTTTTCTTTTCTCAGGAGCTTGAAACGAACAACAGAATCTTTTCCCTTCCTTCTATTTCTTCTTCCTTTTTTATAACCATTCTCAGCTGAAGGTTTTAAAAATGTTTTTACAGTTATTTTACGTATTTCAAAATAACATTTATTAGCCTAATATCTCTAATTATGCATGATGGGTGAGTCACATGTAAAGTGTGCTCCCACATCTTCTTCAGTTGAATTCATATACATACTTACCTAATTTGGCAGCAGCGGCATGGCTAGGTGTTAAATGAAATTAATCCTGCTCAGATTAACTCTCAGAGTTAATCTCAGTGCAACAAGGACTTTAAGATTCTGGTCCTTCTAGGTTTTCCCTATTTTTCTGTTGTAGGGATCATTACTTTAAAACACTCGAGCTCAGAAGACAAATGTGTGTAGAGGTGGATTGTTGAGAATGCAATCAGGTTTTCTGTTCAGCCAGTGAAATTTACTACTGCTAATGAATAAATTTATACAAGAGCAGTTCAGTTACTTTGGGGGTGAGCACAGAACAGCAGGGAGAAAGAGCTTCAGAACAGGCTTATGTTAGCATTTAATTTTAGATCAGCAGAGCATTTCCGAAACAAATCTCCCACATTTCTGCCTTGCTGTCCTGTGGTTTGCCCCTGGGAGCAGTTCCAGGACACAGATTCCTGGTTTCTGCTGACATAGGGAAGGTCCCCACCTACTCAGGGATGCTCACTCCACATGACTATGCTGACTTTTGTCCAGACAAACCCTCTTATGGATACCTTTAGGGTGGATATCAGATCCCCAGTACTACCAGTTTGCTCCTCAGATCATTGTGGCATACTGCAAGCTGAATTAGACAGAACTACAGTGCCGTTCAGCCAGTATGACCCTTCATTTGGGTGATAGACGACCATGACAACTGTGCCGGAGCACTCGCCCTAATATTTAATGGCGGTCAGTAAATCTAGATGATACCTGTTACTACAGTTTATGGTTGTTGTCAAACATTTACAAAGTGGAGATACTTCCTGGCCACAGAGGTTGGCTCTTTCTGTGGTGTCTGTGTGACAGTGGATATGCTAATACACCCAAAGAGCTCCCTGGGGGAAAATGAAGATGAAAAAAGCCATCTTATTTTTAATTTGGAAAGCAATGTGTGGAAAGTTCCTGTTTCAAAGGTAGGTTTAGCTCCTGTGGCAGTTTTGTCTTTTGCACTCATGAGCCTCTCACTGCATCTCAGTAATTTCCATAGCACATGCCTGTTTGTTTGGCTGACCAGAAATGAAGGGAAAGGCTCTGGTGGATGAGATCCTGCCAACTACACCAATTTGTTGTGAACTGGAGATTTGGATCGCTTGAAGAACTACTGTCAAAGGTATCAGGAGCTGTGGTTTTAATATGGTATTCTGAAAGCGCAACTTCACAAAGTTTGATGTCAAGATTCACTCTATTACTATATGGCGCAATCATTTGAACAATGATTCAGAAGTAAAAAGACACAAATCAAAGTTACCAAGTCACCAATCAAAGTTACCATCCTACAAGGTTATATGCACTACCAGTCACTTACCAAAGATCTGCTGCTGGTAAGAGATGTCTCTGCCTCAAGGAGCAACCTTGAAAGGTGTCTCAGCTCAAGGGGCGACCACTGCCTTGCAGCCAGATGCTTAACAGGGAGAGCTCAAAGACAGCTCACTTATGCTGTCATGTTTATGGAATAAAGTGGTTGGCTTGTACATGTGATAGGAAAGGTAGGCATGAGATTCCTTATACCTACAACTAGCTTCGTACCTTGATAAATGAGTCCTGGAAAAGCCACCCGTTATTTATGTGCTAATCACATGATCGCTGTTCCAAGCTCACGTGCCCTGATGCTCACTATGCAGCTCGGTCTTTTGTGGGTTTTCAGAGAACAGATTGAAACTATAAGAGTTCCTGGTCCATTTACGGCTTTGGCCTTTACTTCCTTTGGAAGCTGAACCAAACTACTGCTAATCTGGTTAAGGGGTTGAATGCATCCATCACACGGTGCTATCTGGATCATGGCCTCTGTGCTGGAGTGAGGGCAGCAGTGGCTCAGATGGCACTGAAGGCCCTGCATTTTGGTCTTCTGCAACTTGGGTATGGGCTTCCTGCTCCTTGTCTCGTTAAAGTGAGTGGCACGTTTTCTGGCACAAGAGAGATTGCAGCTTCTTCAGCTATATTTTTTTATTATGAATTGGTCATGTGTCACAATAAACACACACACACGTAAAGCCATCTTTGACTGTATTGCAGTAAGATCTGGAAAAAGGTTTATTAAAGTCCTAATAATTTTGCATAATAAGGGAACAAGTATGGTTTCCAGCAATATCTGATACATTATCTTCAGAAACCGAGGAACTTGATGGAGTTCCTTATATTTTCTAGAAATAGAAGTGTATATAATATACTGATTATATATTCAATAATCAGTAACCTTGTGGTTTTTTTTTTTTTTTTAAAATCTCTGGGGGTACCTATTTTCCTTATTAGGTATTTGAAACATTTTACCTTTTGTGTTCACTAAAAAACATAAGCAGTCAGACTGGGCAAAAAGACAAATATCAAAATCAGAAAAAATGCACTTGAGGTGTACATTTATGAAAGACAAAGCTTTACATTACACTTTGGATAATGGACTGGTTAGATTATATAGAGGGCTGCTTTAAGCAGTCATGCAGGTGATCAGCTGAAATAATTTGCCTTATACATGTTATTCTTTCATTAAAAGGTCAAATAAAATTGTTCTGGAAACCTAGTGGGTACTTTAAATGGCTAGTTACTCAAAATGGCCTTTTGGGGGTGGCACTAAAGAGAGTCTCAAGTGTAGGTTTTGTTGTATTTTGTCCCATATTAATTTTTAGGGTAAAAAAATAACCAAAACCCAAATGCTGTTTTCTTAATGACGCTATCACACTGAGCTCTACCTGTTGTTTGCACTCTTTCTAGAAGATGGATACGCCTTCTCAGTAAAAATATGGAAATGTGAGGCCGTGTCACTTACGTGTGATGCCTTGTGCTTGCAAACAATCCCATAATACACTGGCTTTCAGAACTGGCTCAAGATCTTTTTGCAAAAAAAGTAAAGTCTTCTGCCATTATCTACCCTACTGGAGGGCTTTGCTCAGTGTTTCAATGTTCTTAAACTTTCATGGGTATTCAGCTTAAATTAATTCCTGATTAATTTTATGATCACTTATTAATCACTGTGAACATTGTCCTAGAGACTGTACCCCTTTGGAATATATGCCCATGAGGAGTTTGGAGAGAGGAATATTCTCACTTAGCCTTCATTTTGCCTGACTGAAGAAGACAGGTTCTTGTAGTTCCTTAGTCAAGTAAGGTACTCTTTCCTCACGTAAGACTAACAGCTTCTCCACTCCTATTTCAGTTTATCTTTCTCACCTGTCAGTGACTGGAGGTGGATGGACTATGTTAGATGAGATATTCTTTGTGCCCTGTACAACGTCGTTACTGTCGGGAGAATTCATCAATACAAATACACCACTGAACTGTGTTTGCCTTTCTCCTGAAAGACAAACTCTTTCAGTGGCTTGCAGGCACTTGGTCAAGAAATTAGCAAACTTGGGTTCTTATTTTCAGATATTTTGAATTAATGAGAACTGAATAAAACTGTTGGAGCATATTGCAAGCTGTTGTTATATTAATTCATGAAACATGCTAAAATGTGCTGGATGTGAAATCTCCTGAATGTTTTCTTTTCACTTGGGTTTTCAGTCTGTTCCAGCGGGTGGCACAAGAAGCACAAAAAACCAGGTGAATTTTCATCCCAACATATCCCATAGGATTTCTGGTTAGTAACTATTGTAGTTCTGAGTTAAAAATAATAAAAGAAACTCAAGAGGGTAAGGAAATGCATTTCTCAAACTGAGCAAGGGTCACTGACTTCAAGGTGGTCAGCATGTGTATCAGCTGTTTGGTATCACACATTGTGGATGTTTGACTGTTCAATGTTGTTTTCTATTCAGCAGTGTCTACAGGTACAGACTTGAAGGGGCCAAGCTGTGAGCTTCCCATCCTGAGAGCACTACGGCTGAGGACAGGCGTGTTTGTCATTGTGTGGGAGCTGCAGATCTGACCTAGTGTGTGTCCACTGAGTGACTCTGTTGTGTGTGCTGTGACGATAGGCTCTGTGTTGCAGCATGTATTTGGCTACTTCAGTGGCATTGAAATGATCTTTATTATATTCAGTTCCATGTTTACAGCTGGACCTGAAAAAAGAAAACTAAAAAGATCTGATGTAAGTACTGCAGCTAAGATATTGTCTGGAGAACATCCTACCCTAATATTTTTTTGGGGGGGGTATTTGGGGTGTTTTATGAAAGCTAATAAAGGACATACAGATACTCCATCCACTATGACACATCCATGTGATTGCTGCTCCACTGAAAACTTGAAAGAAACAACTTATGTTTGATTCACAGAAGTGATTAGCAAAACCAATCCTACTGTGACAGAGACGGATTTTGTGGAGCAAAATCACTGGGGATTTGAAGACACTGTGCAGGGTTGGGAACATGAATGTGTATTCCAGGTAAGTGGTGAGAGAGGGTAGAAACATCACAACAGGTTTCAGGAGGCCTGGAGGAGTCAGCTGGGTCTGAGAGGCCTGTAGATGGGAGAAGTCCCTGTGTTACTCCACACTCTTGCCAGCGCATGGACTCTGACCTCCCCTTTGAAGCAGGAAGGATATGAATGCAGCAGAAACACAAAGCAGAAGTTGGCTGTTTTGGTCATGCCTGATGTGATGTCCAGCAATTTGCTAGGTCATTGAGAGCCCACTTTGCCTGCTGTTGGAGTAGACCTTGGATGCTAAAGGCAAGCATATATGACAGAGTCAGAAGAGGAAGAAGTGAGAACAGAGGACAAAAGGAAGAGTTACTTGTTAGAAGAAGGTCTAGTAACAAATTGTTCAGTGAAGTCTGTTTTCCCAACAGTCCAAAGTTAGCACTTCTTTGGGAGATGTTTTTTCCATCAGAAAGAAATTGTCGTTTAATCTGGGCAGCTTCTAGTAGAAGCCTGTTGGATTTTGGCAAGCAGTGTTTGGAAACGCCTAAGTCCCTGGGCCACTGGTACTTAGTGCCCTAGGGGGAGCTAAGAGCTGGGAACTGTTATGTGCCCTGGAGCTTTTATGGTCTTCTATGCTTCACTGGGGAAGCTTCTGGGAGTCTGAAGATGGATCACTTCTGAGATCTAAAATGCTGATTTCAGGGACATATGTGTGTGTGTCTAAGTCCCAGATGGGCTGGCCAGTAGCCTGAATGATTCATATCTGAAGTGCTTTGGCTCCAGAGCCGAGGTGTGCAGGGCTTGCAGGCTCAGGAAACTCACCATTAAGGTACAGTAGCATGTGGCACTGGTGGTAGTTGCTCTTCACATTATGCAAGGCCCCAAGGCTGACTGGTACAGGTTACAATTAGATTTTGGAGACTGCTGAATTCTTGGATTTGAGAAGGAAATAAAAGAAGAAAGCACTGAAGAGATAAAAAAAAAAAAAATGGTGAAGAAGTGGCAATTAAAAGCTCCTGGAAATATGGAGAAGAAGATTTAAAACTGGAGAAAATTCAGCCTGATATTTTCTGTGTCTAAGTCTTCACACAAGCCAAATAGTCAGGAGGTAGCTTTATTTCTGATTGTCACTGATTTCAAAGCACAGGGCATTTAATACTGTTCAGCTCACTGACAGAGAAGAATTTTTCATCTGCATTATGGAAAAGTGAAGAATTATTTACTTCATCTGAAAAAAATAAATACAGAACAATGAGAACAGAGAAAAAGTTGGGAATGGAGACTTTGCAACCTCAGACTAGTCAGAACCATGAAATTCTTGGAGACTGAGGTGCTGGTAAGAGATCAGAATCTGACTGGGAGCTGAGCCAAATCCCCAAGGAAAGACTGGTGAGACTCAGAGTTTTATCTTAAAAGACAGCAGCTCAGCAGGAGTTTTGCAGGCTGAGCTCTGATGATGCTCAGGTTGGTACAACATCCACAAGGCAGCTTTTAACCGCACCAGAAGCAGAGGCAGGTTCAGTTTGAAGTGGGTGCCTATTAGAAGTAACAGTGGTGTCCCATCACTGCAAGGCATTGTCACTCTGGCAAGAAACACATTATTACTGAGATTTCCTGCTCTCTGCAGGACAGTGCAATGGCCAGGATCCATTTGCTTGCATCTGTTCCATGGGGCTTGGGGGCATTTGCTGGTCAGGAGAAAATTTTTGCTGAAGGAAGGTCTGCTGGTGGTATAGTTTTACTTGCTTCTCTTTGTTCCCTAGGCTGTGTCCAAATCTCCTTTCCTTACTCCCAGTCCCAGTCTTACTCTTGGCGTTAGTTCTCCAGTGAGAGACTAAATTTTCCCAAAGAGTGGGGAAATTCCTCCTGTTTTCTGTTGTTTTGATTCATCTGCCCTGAGGTACTCGGCACTGTACAGTTCAAGTTCTTTCATGCTCTAGGAGCAGTGTGCCCAGAGACGTGTGCATGGGTCAGCTGGTGGAGGTTGTGGTGATGGGTGGTGTGAGGGACAGTGAGTGGTGATGGAGAACCACAGCCCTTGGGTGTCTTTTCTGCCCTCTTCATCCCTATGTTCTGTTGGCAGCAGCTCTTTTACCTCAGATGGCTGGGGCTCAGCTTCCTCTGCTTTTCTCTCTCCAGCAGAAGCCCTGCCCAAGGAGATGGTGGTGAGTGAGGTGGATGGATAAGGCCAGGAGGGGCTAAGAAGCTGGCAGGAGAGAACAGGAGAGGAGGTGACCAGGGTTGAGTCAGCAGGCAGTCTTGTCCCACAGCATTGGTGTTTCAGTTCAGAGCTGCCTTTCTATAGGAAAAGCCCCAACGCAGAGAACCATGGCCCCAAGCTAAATCTCTCCTGGCGAGCCCAGAAACAGGGAGCTGAGTGTTCGGGGGATGCAAGTCTGACAGAAGATAAGCAGAGCTAGCTGGGATCTTTTCCCTGTTTTCATTTAATTCAGGTCCTCGGATGACATGTCCTTGTGCGGTCTCAGAGCACAGAGCCTTCACATGAGCAGAGCTGCATGCCATACATCTTGAGTTGGGTGGTCGTATTAGTACTGCTTTGATGACTACACTTCACAGTCATAAGGGAAATAGAGGTGAAGTTGCTTTAGGCTGTGCTTTGCCTGTCTCAGCTTTGGATTCTGACCTTTGCTGCTGAGTTGCTTTTATTCCCACTGCAGCAGGAGAGATGTATGGAGATAAAAGTCTTCCGGATGGTGCAGAGAAGAGAAGCGGTGTCACTTGGTGGTTTGTGAAAGCTAGCCAAGCAAAGCAGGTTGCATAACTGTGCAATACCCTTAGGGAACAAGGTGTATTTTTTCCCTTGCTGTTTAGTAAGTGACCCAGTTTGTGGTAGTTTTTAATATCATATTGCAACTTTTTTTTAAACAACGAGCAAATGACAGGAATCAGCAACTTGGTTAACAACAGTCCATAAGAAAAGGCAGTATGACCCAGAAAGAGTCTGACATTTGTTTTTCAAATAGAGGTAAGGGTCAATTCTCCCGTTAAATTGTTTGCCTTGTTAGCCTCAGTAAGTGCTACTCTTGAGGATCAGAAGGAAACCACAACACTATAGCTTTTTCCTATTCTTTGTGAAGACTAGCTGCTTTGAGCTCTTTCATACATTTTTGTAGGTGCAATTTGTCTATTAAACTATCCCAGCATATTTAAAATAAAATTAGCAATAATCGTGCAGACAGAACAAGAGAATAAGGTACAGCACAACCTGTTTGGTAGATATTGTATTTGTGATAGGTATGGAAGCCAGACCAGAGAGCCCTCAGGCTTCCCACTCAGCATCTTAACTTTATAATATCACATTAAAAAACATATCCTTCATGGGTTCTGTAAAGCCTGTATTATCTGTGGATCTTTTCCCCAAAGCTTCTATTTTGAAGCCTTCTATAACTCCTTTATTGTTTGCAGTATCTGTTTTTGAGTATTATGCTGGCAGAGAGCATTGGCTCAGTAGCAACCTACATGTATGAGTCAAAACAAGGCCCGTGGGAAATAAATTTTAGGGCAGAATTGTCTGCAATAGACAACAGGTGAACTGTCGTTGGGCATTAGTGTACCTGGGGAAATGTGCTGTTCTGAACAGCGAGGAGAGACTTACCTGGACTTCACAGGTAGGCTGTGACAAACACGACCAGCCTTGCCTGAGGCGAGAGCTGGAGATTTCTGGGTAATCTGCTCCGCAACATGTCCTCAAAAATGTGGATGAAATTGGCGATGTAATGCAAGGAAATTACTTCCAAAATGAACAGGAGAGACTGAAAAATTGTCTCATCAGTGTGCAGCTCAGATGAAAATCAAAATGGGAAAAAGTTTGCAAAAAGGCATGCAAGAGGAAAGAAATAGAAAGAAATAAACACAGAAAAGTGAACAATAGTACATCCTCAGTGGTCTTTGCCTACGTAAATTAGGGTGCCTTAGGCCTTTTGTGGCAAGGGACAAGCTGTGTTATGCCATAACTAGTCTCAAGGGAGAGCAAAAGAAATGGAGTGGGTCTTCAAGTGCATAACAGAAATTAAACACGTTTGCATTTATTAACAGATTGCTTAACATCACTGCTACTTTAATAACACTGCTACATGTATTTCATTAGCAGCAAGCCACTGGCAAATAATGGCTCTCAGTTATTATTAGGAGACATACCTAATGTCCTTACTATGCTAATGCGCAGTTTCAGTTCAACTCATATGCAGCTCTATCACTGAACACATATGTCCACCACCTTGTTAGGTACGGTGAGATTCAGCTCTCCTCAATCTAGACACCAACACAGCCTCCGCCAGCCCCATAGCGTGACCCATAGCCCCCGCCAGACCCATCCCTCTTGCACTCCTCTGTGGGAACACGCAAACTGTCTTTCCCTAAGAAGCACAGCAGAGATAAAACTTCCATAAGCGCATTTTTTCTCTGACCTGCTGACAATACACAATGTCTAAGGTATAATACAAAACTACTACTGCTACCACCAATAATAATGATAAAGGAAATAGCAAGGGGAGAGAATACAATTGCTCACCACCCGCTGACCGATACCCAGCCCGACCCAGGCAGTGATCTGGGCTTTCCGGGTAACTCCCCCCAGTTTATATACTGGGCATGACGTGCTGTGGTATGGAATACCCCTTTGGACAGTTTGGGTCAGGTGTCCTGTCTCTGCCTCCTCCCAGCTTCCCCTCCTCCCTGGCAGAGCATGAGACTAAGAAAGTCCTTGGTCAGAGTAAACATTACTTAGCAACAACTGAAAACATCGCTGTTATCAGCACGGTTTCCAGGCTGAAAGTCAAAACCACAGCACTGCACCAGCTACTAAGAAGGAGAAAAATGACTGCTATAGCTGAACCCAGGACACGGTTACACTGGTAAAATTGCCCAAAGACAGATTGAACTGGACACTCTCCCTCCTTCCCCTTCAACTGGTTTCCTTCAGAGACTGATTTCAGTCTTCCCCATAGTCTTGCAGGAAAAGGTCTGGTGTGTGGAACAATCCCTTGCACTGAGCAAGCACAGAGTAATGCCTTCAGTTCCAGATGGATCTAGTCCCAAAAGTCTTCATCCCTGGATAATTCCCCCTCCCTGCTCCCAAAGTTTCTTACTTCTCAGCAGCTCATTTCTCCTTCCCTCTGTGACAAGCAAAGCATTAAATATAAATCTTTGCTGTGACATCTATTTTTAAAGTAAGTGGAATGGCACTGGAGGGAATAAAAAGCCAAACTGAACAGCATTTCTTGTTGTCTTCTGATTAAGCTCCCCGCAATGTGAACAAGCAAATGTCACCAGCATTGCCTTCCCTGTGTGAGAGGCAGCAGGTTTGTTTGCAGTTGCTGGTGGCAGCCCTGGTTGAGCCTCTCCTGCTGGGCAGCCCTGGGCTGGACATGTCCCCTGGCTGCCCGTGCCTGAGCTTCCCATAGCCCTGGCGCTTGCACCACCTGCTCTCACTGGGTTGTCGCTGGCATGTCCCTGGGTGCAGTGCTGGCTTGTGCACCTGCCGCCAGAGGTGCGACTGCTGGATGGGCTACCCCAACTCGAGAGCACCAAGCACGTGGTCCCTCAGTCCTTCAATCCCTCTGTATGTGCTGTGATCCCCCATGACATGCTGGGAGCTGAAGTGTGCCTCTTCCCAGACTGTGTGCCTTGTGAGCTGGCTTGTTCACAACTTGGTGCCCTTTGGTGACCCATGACAGATGAGGAAATCAGCCACCATTTCTCTCAGGTATTTCCCAATGCAGCCTTTCTTTGCAGAAAACAGGAGAGTGTGTCAAACTCTGTGTCAAACTGAGAAACACCTGTACACTATTTTTCAGGCACAGGCTTTCCAGGTAGGGATTGCATCTCTTCTTGATGCTGTCTTACACAGTTTTCTCTTCCTACACAGTGCTGGTGGTGCGCACATTCCTGCCTTGTGGCTTCTCCCTGCTTCCTTGGAGCCAGGGGAGGCTGCAGTGAAAGCAGTGGCTGGCAGTTATCCATACTGCCTCCTACATTCTCCCTCATCCTTTTCCTTATTCTCATTTCCTTGCTGTCAGGGAACATTTTTTTGAGTAGGGTCAGTTCATCTTTGATGTCTCAATACATGTTCTTGGCCTGTTCTTTCTGTTAAGGATCTGCTCCGGAAAGTCTTATCCCTTTTATAATTTCCCTTGCTTAAATCAGTCCCCTGGAGAACTGCACTCCTCTGGGAGGTGGCTAGATGGCAGGTTAATAGGAGGAGGAATAACAGGGATAGATGCAGAGCTAACAAGAACAGAAGATATGAGTCTCCATCGATCTTTCATTTTCAGCTCACTGTCAATGCCAAGTGTTAGGCTAGCATAGAGGTAAAATACACAGGAGAGTACCAATCCCCTTGCAGTCAAAATCTGGTCTGTAACTTGGTATTAAATACACATTAGGAATCCAAAAGAATTAACAAACTGTTATCATATTGATTCCCCAAATTACTGTTGGCCCAAGTGACATTTGTATGGGTTAAAGGAGGTGCAATGCTGGTGAAAGGAGGTACAATAAATCAAAGCAGGCCATCAGGAGAAGGTATGCTGTTAGGATTTAAACATTACTTGTAAATCTCTTTTTGAAAACAGAACAGTGATTTTTCTTTTTAAAGCTTTTCTACTCAGTGACAGACAAAGGTAGTCCATTAGAACACGTTAAGACCAAGCCCAAACCTTCCTGGGTTTCCAAGTCTGCTGGTAGCTGTGTGGGTAGCAGTGACACAGGAGATGTGAATAATTGATTTTACTGTTGGTCGCCCAGAGTCAACCATTTCCATCAGCCAGCAGCTGAGTATGTACTTGCTGCTTCAAATTGGGTCCAACTGAGAGTATCTGGCACTGGTATCTGCAAGGACTTGTACTGCACTAAGTCTCCCAATTGCAAACATTTGTATGAGGCATTTCTCTTGCAAGGCTCATCTGAAACCTGTGTGCATGTGCAGATTCAGCTTTATTCCTACAGTGAAATTGTCTCTTCATTCTGCTTCCAGAAAAAGCTTGTGTAAATCCCTGCTTCTCCAGATGGCACAGGCTCTGTAGCTACCAGTTACTACACATTTTACAACTATTCATACCCAGTTCAGTACAAAGCTCTCTGTTTCAGAGGTGACAAACCAGAGACTTGGTACCTGTGAACACATGGGATCCAGAAGACCTCAGAGTGCCAGAATTGCTAAATAGCTGGCTGAAAAGTAGACTGTTCCTTGCACTTCAGATGCTGGACTTTCCAGCTGCAGAACATGTAGTGAAGGACAATGTGTCATTCTGAAGCTGGGAAAAAAAAAGCAGGAAAAGTGCACAATGCTTCCCTGTCTGTATGTTCTCTGAAGTCTTCATAACAGTTGATAATTGGTTGAATGCTCAATTTAAATAGCAAATGCCATTTTTACATAATCCTTTTTGGTAAGAAACTGTTTTTAATTTGCAGGTGTGTCAGCAGTGCTGGTGCATCAGATGTTCCGTGTGGGAAAACACTTTAGCATGTTTTAAGCAAGGACTATTTTCTCTTGAAACAAAGGTTTTTTTGTCTCTCTCCTGCCAAGCTATTAGACCTAATGTGTGACTGATGTAATCCAAGCCTTGCACCACTGGTGGAATGGGGAGAATTTCAGACTGGTATTCTCTAGCCTGTGGATTTATGGCAGGGTGGCTCATTCGAAGCAAGTATTTTCTGGCAACTAAAAAACATCTGGGTGGAAATGTCCAAATAGAGAAACTATTGTAACCACCTGCTGGGTGGTGGTTTGGGCTCAGGGAGATGGAGCTGAGCGGTGCTGGACAAAAGCAGGGAGCACAGAGCTGATGATGTGGGGCAGGCAAGGGGAGTGCTGGGGAAGATGGTTCTTTCTGAGCCTTATTTATAGAGAAGGTGGCTGAAGCCTCAGGGCTGGGGTGCCACTGGAGCAATAAGGGCCAAAATCCTCTCAGCCAAGTACAGTAACTTGGCTAGCAGGGCAGACACCCAGCAAGTCACCTAGCCAGGCAGTCGCATAACCAAGTTCAGTTCCTTCTCTCTTTGCAGGGGTTTGAAACCACATCTTCAGTCTTATGACAAAAGCATCAGTCATTTAGTGGCTGGAAAAATAGGGGATGTAGTTCTAAATCCTCTTGCTCGGGGAAGAATTGAACTATCGACTGTTGACACTGTGCTTTCGTGTAAGTAATACCCTGGGGACCTCAGTTTTTTATTTTCTAGTTTTTCTAGAGACTTAATGTAAACAACACTATTTCTGAGAAATTATATTTAATGTCCAACCGAGCTGTGGTTGCTCCCCAGAATCCATAGAATTCTGTTTATTTGTTTGTTTTGGTTTTGAAACTGTCTTTGCAGGCAAATTTAAATTTACTGAGGATAAATATTCTCACACATTAGTAATTGAGCACTGAATTGGTAGTGGAAAAGGAGGGATTACAATCCCTACCTCTGGTCCTCATAGGGTGTATGCCAAATTGCATGCCGCGATTACGGTTGCATTGATCTCCTCTGCTCCCAGTACTACAGTCTCTTTTGTCCAGAACCGTACTTATCACTAGTAAACATTTTGGTTTGTAGAAAGTCCCATCAGATGTGATGTTAAGTTTGTTTAATTACAAGTAAAGAATTTTGCTGGTTAATTTCATCCTCTTCTGATTTGCCATGTCCTTTGATCTTCTGCATTGCTGATCAGAGTGTCACGTCCTTTTCGTTCCTTGGCTAAATCCATCTTATCCATAGATCTGACAAAACATTTGGTTCCCAGATGCATTCCTGATCAGAGCGGGCCAGGAATTTCCTGACAAAGCATGCCTTTGTTGAAAAATGCCAATTTGTAAAATCTAAGTGCTTTACAGATGCATCTCTTCTTTGATGAATTTCAGCAAACTACAGGAAGGTTTCTGCTTTTGGGATTTGTTCCAGATTGAATTGCCACAAATTTGAAAGTCCAGCAAAGCCTGCCTTGAGAAAGGGAGCTCAGGGGGATGCTATACTCCTTATTCTGTGGAAGTGGCATCAGATAAAGTGACAGCAGCCTGTTGAGTCCTGTGGAGCCAGAATTCACTGGGGTGATATCCAGCTTATAAATTTCAAATCAGAATGTTCCAGAGCCCTGGATATGCTGACATTTCCACCCCCCCCCCCCAAAATTTGAAAATTTCACATTCCAGGTGAATCTCATGCCTTGGTGGGAGATGGAAGAGCACCTACATTCAGGCCGGGGGTATTCCTGAGAGCTTTTCCCTGTTCTGCAAAATCTGGAAATGCAGCTTTTAAAAATTGAATTCCCCAGGCTGAAGAGGGGAATAAATCAGGGTATATTTTTTGCTACTGAAAACAAGAAAACAACACAATGTTTTCATGTTTAGGGGTGCAGAGTCTTAGGGACTGGAAGTCTTTGTTTATCTAAAAGTCAGGCAAAATATAGGAAGCTTATTTAGACAGTAGTAATGCACAGCACGAGCGGTAGCCTTCGGCTCTGTTCAGGAGGGTCTGAAAAGGACAGCAAGTTCAATCTCAACATCCATTAAATCTTTAACCTTTCTTGCTATTCTTAACTGAAGCTAGTGGAAGAGGAAGTGGGAATATTTTAATAGTTGTGAAATACTCTTTTCATGAATTATTTTTCTCTGAGTGGATGAAATGCAGCACTGTATGGACACATTATGTTCTCATGGTCTGCCTCATTTAAAGAAACATTCACACCAAGCACGGTCACAAATCTTTAAATGGCTTCTTTATTATTTTTCTCTTGTTATTGTGCCTCTGCAGGGTCTATATAGAAGAAAATCAGTAGATCAGCAGAATGCTGCTGCTATTGCAGAGCCTTTGTGTAGATCTGTATGGCAGTATAAATATGAACAATATTCCACTGAATCCCATCCCTCATTATTTTGAGGCCATTTCCTCAGCAGGCTGTCACACAATACTAAGAACAAGTTGGGTTCACAACTACTTGAGTGAAGCAGTGAATAAAAGAATATATGCCTCTTTGTGGAAAGAAAACCTGCCTAGGCCCAAATAGGAGGAAATCACTGCAAATGCACCTTGTATCTACTTGTCTAAATAGACCTATTCATTTCTGTACAATATGCTTTCCAGTCCTGAGGTTATCTCTCAGCCCATTTTTTTTTTTTAAATCAGCCTCATCATAATAAGCACACTGGGGATAGATTTTGTTGACTCACTTCTTTAAAGCTATCTTATAAATATGCAGTAAGTATATTTGTGAGAATTCAGACCTCTGCATTCCCAGGTTAAATGCTCAGTTGGTTTTTGGCTGTATCTCTACCTAATGCCTGATAGAATCACAGAAGGACAACAAAAAAACATTCCCATAATCCTATCACATTGGAAAAGTCCATTATTTGAATACTTCCATGGAAGGGACCTGCCACTTCTCTCGGGAATAACAGAGGAGCTGTTGCTGCCCAGCATTGCCCAACCGTGGAGGAGGTATCCTAAGTATGGGGGCAATTTTAGAGCCCGTAGGCTTAACAGATCAAAGGAAGGATACTTTCTTAGTGTAAGGATTGCAAGGAAGCCCTAGGCCCAGTTAAAAGGATACTGCAGAGGTTCAAGTGGCTCATCCTGGAACATCAGGGAACTAACTTCAAACTGGCAACCTCTTTCCTTATGAAATGAGGAATGATGCTTCTTACCATTTTACTTTCTGCAGGAAATGTACATACTGGTGATTAAGAGCCCTGAGTGGGGCAGGCAAGCTACAATAATGGGATTATATGTCTGTCATGGTTGGGGCTCCAAATGGCATTTTTCATTTTAACCTTGAAAATGCTGCCCCTGGAAACAGTAACTTAATCAGAGCCTGCAAATAGATTGATTTTTTTTTTTTTTTTCTAAATTGTCTTTGAGGAAATGCTCACAAATCATTTTACAACTTCTTCAACAGAAAAAGTTCTTTTTCTTGGTTTTGCAAAAACATAGTTATCTATGAAAAAAAAGGAAACTTTTTCTTATTGACTCCACTTTTTCTTAATCCTGAGACAATGAACACTGCTGTTCATTGGGGGAAAAAAAAGTGCAGTGTCTTCTCACAGGTGTCGTATGACAATTCTGGGAATGCAGAAGTCCAGAATGTTTTTCTTGTATCTCATTTTTGCTGATTCAGTGTGAGTATTCACTAGATACAGTGTCTCTTGTCACATGGCCCCTGTATATCCATTTTCTGTCACCTGCACTTAAGCCATTAAGTGCTTACTGTTTTTCATGTTGTAAGGATTAGGAAATCAGGATTATTAATGCATTTGTTTTCAGAAAAAACCTGCCTCTTCATCTGAATATATCTTTGCTGCTTCCACAGGAGGTAAAATAACTGCTACCGTACAATTAAACACACTCTTAGACAACAAGTTTCAAATAAAAAGCCCAAGAAAAACATACACACACACTCATGCATGCCCCATCCCCCGCCAAATATATTCCAGTGATGCACAGACATGATCTCCATTGTTATAACTAGTTATCTATAGTTAGTAACACATTTCCCATGTTTTTACAAGTGATGCTCAGTTAATATCTCTACCCAAGCAGTAGGCTTTCTCTGACACTCAGGGGAGCAGGCTGAGCACCATGAGTAGTGAAACAGGCAGTACACAGCAGCCCACCCCCCCAGCCAAAGCTGCCCCAGGAGTCAGAGACTCATGGATGGAATGGCAGCAGGGTAAGGCTGGTTTCAGCCACCCATTCCCCTTGATTTTGGGGATTTCTTCACAGACTTGAACTGAGAGGCCTGTGCTTTTGCCAACCCCCATGCAAAAGCCACATGGGCTCAAAGCTATGGCTGACTTATGTGTGTTGTGTGAGCACATTGCCTCTTGTTCCTCATTCAGAGGTGGCCCAGGTCCAGCCAGCCCAGGAAAGTGGGCTCAGGGAGCTAAATTCATCCTTACCAGCCTTTATAAAGATGCTGCAAGCTGCCACTCCACTGAAGGAACTGGGAATAGCAGAATGCGGTGTAAGACCTAGAAAATATCATATATATATAGAGAGGCAGGAGGTGCACTATTCCTTTAGGCAGGCTAACAAAGTAACATGAAGATGCAGTTTTTGGGTTTTTTTTTTGTCTTTTTGTGCTGAGGGGAGCTCATGAGAGCAGGGTATATTTCAAATGTAGTTAATTAAAGACTGCTTTGTTTGTAATTCCATGTGGAATTGTCCATGATTGCAAGCAGTTTCAAGAAAAACAATACACAGCATTTTTCTTTTGGTGCTGTTACTGGTTTAAGTGTTACATACTACTGTGGTATCCAGTAACAAGAGAAAGGAGGAAGCCTTGTGGATGTTGCTAGAGCTATTTGAAAATTAACCTTTTCCTGTTGAAATGTTGTGATGCAAAGAAATTGTCAGGGCAGAAACTTGCCAAAAAAAAGAAAGCTGAAACGTGATAACATTTTGGATTTCTGTAGCATCACTGACAAGAAAAGCCTTCAAGCAGGAAACAAATAAACGCAACACTCCCTTATCCGTGTGATTTTTGGCAACCCACCAAAACCTGTTTCTTTTCTGTTTAGAGAACAGTTTTTCATTCCTGATGTATTTCAAATCTAAAAGGAAAGGATGAAAGGTGTTTTCTTTTTTTATTCCCCTCTCCCCCCCAGAGAAGGTCTGTTTTGTCAAAAGGCTGTTTTCTGTGGAACACCATTTCAGCTGAACAGTTTCAACAAGGTCTTGTTGCTTCTGAACTCAGGCTTCCTGTGCAGTAGCGCACTGTGCTGTTGGCACGCTCCTTTAACAGTCTGTAGCATATTTAGTGTCATCTGTTCTTGTTTCCTTTGCTAAGACATGGGCATTGTGCCTTATACCTTTTTGTATCCTTAGATCATTGATATTTTTATTGTTTTTAAAAATAAACCCCCACTTGCAGCTTAAACATTTCTTAACAAAATTTAATTTTTTACTAAACCCTACTTTGGATTTAATGTAATAATGCAATAAAAGCTCTGTGGATATTGCTGAGTTGGTTGGCATCTGTTGCAAGGAGCTGAGCATTTTCATTTTCACTGAAGGTCACAGGATGAGGGTGCTAAATACTTGGCTTCTTGGGCCTATGCTACATAAGACTGTGAATATTTGTTTGCATAATCCTAGTTAAGAAAAAAAAAGATCATTATTATTATTTAATATAGAAACAGAGATATCTAAGTGCAAGCCAAATTTGCTAGCACAGAGGAACCAGGGTAGAATTTGTCATATTTTCTGTTGGGAAAGGTCAGCAGAAAGATACTACTTGAACCAGAAACAAGTGTGGCTGGGGTAATTATTTATATAAGGCTGTGTCAGAATTACTCTGCCTTCCCTGTGTTGTGTTGGGTTGATGACATTTGCACTCCCTGGCCCTTGGACCATGTTTGAAGACAAATCTAAAAGAATAAACCTAAAGGTCAAAAGACACAGGATTTATCTGATCAAATACAGCTGTTTATACTACACATACATGGTGTTTAACCATCACCATCAGCTCTCTTTGCAGGCAGCAATGGAAAGTAAGGACTTCTGTGGTGGGAGTGAAGCAGCTATTTTATGTGGTCAGAGGAATCTTGTCCTGGAAGGACTGCAGAGAAAGGACAGGCAGGCGAGAGATGAACATATGTGCTGCAGCTATCATCTCAGGCGCCTGCATGTTCTGGAAACCTGCTTATAAGAGTTCTCTAATTGTATTTTCAGTGATGAGTTTACCATGTTAACAATTACAGTTAATCAGTGGCAAGGGAGACTCAGTGTCATTATTGGTCTTCTGATTGGCAGCTGTAATGCATCTACCAGGTTGCAGGATGTAGTTTTAGCAAAAGAAAATCCTCGTCCCAAAGAGCTTAGAATAACAGTTCAACCTGGATCATGTTCCTGGGACTTTCCCTGGTTGTTTATGCCATATATAAAAATGAAGCTAAAATTGGGCCAAATCAATTTGTATTGTAACTCCAGAAATGCTATTTCAGTCTGGATTTAATATTCATGACTTCACTGAAATTCTGAGTGGCATCAGACTGTTACATCAGAGACTATTCAGTGCAAAAGTGTTTGCCAAGGGTCATTGTGCTGGTTTTGGCTGGGGTAGAGTTAATTTTCTTCACAGTACCTAGTATGGGGCTATGTTTTGGATTTGTGCTGGAAAGAGTGTTGATAATTCAGGGATGCTTTCATTATCGCTGAGAAGTGCTTACACAGAGCCAAGTCCTTTTCTGCCTCTCACATTCCCCACCCCACCAGCGAGGAGGCTAAGGGTGCACAAGAAGTTAAGAGGGGACACAGCTGGGACAGCTGACCCCAACTGACCAGAGGAATATCCAATACCATATGGCATCATGCTCCGCATGCGGAGCTGGGGGAAGAAGAAGGAAGAGGGGGACATTTAGAGTGGTGGCATTTTCTTCCCAAGTAGCGGTTACTCATGATGGAGCCCTGCTGTCCTGGAGGTGGCTGAACACCTGCCTGCTGGTGGGAAGTGGTGAATTATTTCCTTTTTTTATTTCCTTTTTTGCTTTGCTTGCATGCACGGCTTTTGCTTTACCTATTACACTGTATCTCAACCCATGAGTTTTCTCACTTTTACCCTTCTGATTCTCTACCCCATCTCACCGGGGGTCAGAGGGGAAGTCAGTGAACAGCTGTGTGGGACTTAGTTGCTGGATGGGTTTAAACCACAACAGTTATTTATCCTCAATGTCCCTGTGAAGGTGTAAAAGACTAGGATAAAACCCGAGAAGACTGTTCTGTCCAGGTGGGGTACAAGATTTGGTTAGAAACAATTGGTTTCATGTTCTGCAGAGGCTGAGGACAAAGCAGGAATATTACTTTGTCATATCCTTGGACCTTTCCTTTGGGGACCTTGTAGTCTCCTGTTGCTTTGTTTTGGAATATGGTCCTCTAGTACCTCATCTTGCAGACTATGATTTGGAAGTTCATGTTGAAGCTCCTAACACTTCCTGGGAAATATTCCAGCTCAGATTACAGTGCTGAGTCCCTCTGTTTCTCTCTGCCTGTCTGTGAGCTTATGTACTTTGTTTGGACAACTCTTAAAAATGTCCAACAATGCTGTCTGTGCGTGTTTCCCAGCAAAGTTATTATAGTTGGTTCTGCTTTTCCCATTGAAATCTTGGAATGAACATGACTAGAAAGCACCACCTTGGACATTCAGCACACCCCTTGTTTCAATACGTAATATAGAAAACCAGTATCTCATTTTAAAGATAAACTGCTCTGATAGATAATTACCTGTCAGTGCCAGCAAGTCAGATCTTAATTCAAAGTGGAATTTATCTGACCTTGCCTCTAGTTAACAGGTTTTTTCTGTTGGCAAGGCTAAAGAGTTGCCCTCTACCAGGTCTGTTCTCTGTTTGCCCCTTTAGACCTACCTCCTCTCTATTTCGTCTTTCATAAAGGTATGTTTTGAGCCTGTAAGGCTTACAAAACAAACTTTGCTCTCAAGCCTTTGGTTCTTCTTCCTGTCTTTCTGTGAACATGCTCCACACCATTGTGGATGACAGAACTAGCTCTGGTATTCCTAACTGGCCAGCCCCTTCTACAGCAGCAAAATCCTTTCTCTATTGTTTGATATACTGCCTTTCTCACTGTCAAGCACCTTTCACGCTGCTCAGTGTGACAACTCCCATGTACCATCCCTGAATTCTGTGTTCCTATCATGTCAGTGGGATCTGCATCCCACACTTAGCTGTATTTCAGAATATTTTTTCTATGCATTTGAGCCATCAAGCTTAGCCATGCAATTGAAATCCTTCTGTAAGGGCAAGTATTTTCCTCATTATTTGCTACTCCACTAATCTCTATAATCTGTAAACTTTGTTGACAACTATTGTTAATCTTGGTATAGACCTCTATTTAAAACTTCATCTTAGAAGACTGAATAGGGATCACAACTAATGTATGATATATGGGCTTAATGATGGCATCTTTTTGAAGACAGCCATAAAATTTTAAAAAGCCCTTGTAGTTCTTTTAAAGTTGATGGCAAAAGTATGAGTGGCAAATAATTTTATATTTGTATCAATATGCTTTTGGAGCAGTTTAATCTGTTATATTAAATGATAATGACTGGAATAAAATTATTACGATTTATTGAGCCAAGAGCTAAATTATCCATAACAAAGTATGGTATCTAAGCAACTGTATGGACAGCCACAAGGGACTAGTAATGAAATGTTGAAACAGGAAAATTTCAGAGTAAGATATTGTTCTTCATGTCTAACTTTCCAAAAAGCTTTCTTTTCAATTATGTTTGTTCTATTACAGATTTCTTTACTTAGTTTTCAGCTATTCTTCTGTGCTTGTCTCCCCTCTTAGCAGATGAATTCTTTCTTCCATTTTTCTCATCACATTAGTGGTCACAGGCATGTCATAACATGATTAAGCTTTTCTTGGAATAAAGCAGGATGGAAAGCGTGACCAGAAAAGCTTTGGCGATTCCATCTAGTCTAATGCCATGCAAGGCAGGAAATGTCTGAATGACTTACTGAAAAACAAAATAAGGTTAAATCTTGTGAGATTGTGGGGACCTTTAAATTATAAATCATTAAAAATGACATACTCAAAGGCACCATTATATTCAGTTGGGACTCAACATTTCAGGTTGCTTCTGAGAAATTTTTAAAGCCTGAAGCTAATTGGAATATTTCCTAAGGTTTGTTATTTTATTTTTTTTTAAAGTGACTTAATTTATTAAAATGGAAAAAGGTTTTATTCTTTACTTAAGTCTGGATATCTTGTGCTGTTGACACCACAGATTTTGCAACATGTTTTCTTTAGACTCAGGAAGTATAGCTAGCTACATGCAAAGATGAAACAGCTGTGGGACTAATGAAAAAGTTAAAATGGAAAAGAAAAGTGTATTCAAATTGGAAAAATTATGTCCTTTTAGGTCACAAAGAAGTCTCAGCTCTAATAGATGGGCCGTGGTGTGTTTCATCTGCTGCACTCAACCTGGTATTCACTGTGCAGTGACAAAGCTGCATCTTCATTGGAGCAGATTAGCTGGGCATACCTAAGATGAGGAGTAGATGTCTCCTTGGTGTGAAGCAACTTCAGGGGGTAGCCGTGGTCGGGGTGAAAAAAACAATGTAAAAGCTTGAGCAAGCACAAGGGAGAGCTTGGCTTAAACATTTGCCTTCCATAGTGAAATGCATTTGTTCCTGAATAGCTCTGTCCACAACTTGCTATCTCTCTGGGGAGAAAGCATACATGTTTCTGACTGCAGGGCTCTCTCTGGGACAGGCAAGATCCAAGCATAATCTGCAGATTTTTGATCTGAGGACTTTTAATTCAGTTGTACCCCTTTAGATCACAATATTCATTATGCATGGTAACACTGTGAATATAGAGCTAGAATGTTTAAATGGAATTACAGTATTTGATGGAAACCATCAGTTTTGTTGAAATAAGTATTACGTATTATAAAAGCATACTTTGCTTTCATTTTATATGTTTGTATTCTGGAAGTATAAACAATAAACTGAAGTATTCTGATAATTACTTGGGTTACTTCCTATGTCCTTTTTAAGTGCTCCACTGTGAAAAAGCTGAGATTTTCCAGTTTTCTTTCAAAATACTTTGAAAGGTCAGAGTTTGCAAGATGCCAAATGTATGTATTTTGAATTTGAATTTCAATTTAGAAAAATTGGAAAATATGCTTTTCCCCTAAAGAAAGAGGGAAGAGGAAGAGAGAAAGAGACATACATCCTGACTCTGCACAAGAACATCAGAAGAAACGTGCGCTATCAGTAGAAATATATTTACTGTTGCCTGTAATCTATGTTTTCCATTCACACCAATTTCTGAGCAGACTGGGGCCTATTTTCCATTTGTTATATGTGAGTAATTTCCATCGTTGAAAATGGAAGTTATTTGTTGTATCAAAGAGAAAAATGTGGTTAGAAGGTGATTGTAACTGGTTTTTTCCCCCTAATTTTCTGTGCTGTGTGTTACTATTTTGTGGAGTGCCATCTTTTTATTTTTTCTGCAATGTTTCTCATATTCTGAATAAAGCCAGCTTGCAATAATTTCAAAAAGAAAAGTATCCTTTACTTTAGTGTGCTCTCATTTCAGGGCTCTCTGCAGGAAAACTTGCAGATCTGGATAGCTTTTTCCGCTTCATTTTGGTCTGTTTTACTTTGTTAAAGCCATGCTGATGGTCCCAATGATCTCTGCTCAGCTGCTGAGTTTCAGTACAAATTGGAAGCTCACAGCAGTCCTTCTGGCTCATATCATCAATTTTAGGTTTTTAACACTAAAGAGCTTAGCACATCACCATGAGAAACTAGAAAGAATTTCTCAGTTGGGGAGGGGTGCAAGCTGTCTCAAAAGCTTGGAAGCCACAGAATGGAAGAATCACATTTGTATTTCCAGGGTAATGCTGCTAATGATTAAAATATTCCTAATATTTCCCAAACAACTGCGCAGATTCAGAATGTTCAGATCTTCTGCCCTTTATTGACAAGGGGAATTTTGCCCTTAAATTAATGTGAATGATGGGCCTTCTTGAATAGTTTCAACTTGGAGGAGCTAATTTGTGCTAAGCACTCAATGTGCTGTGTAGGAAAGCAGCGTAGAAGCTGTTCTATTGCTTCTGCCTTTCCTTGCATAGTCATATTCGTGCTCTGGTTGTACAGAGAGTGGAGTTGCTACTGCAAGTGAAGTTTCGGGAGTGTTCTTGTGATCTAAAACTTTTTTTTCTTTTTGGTAGTATGTTTTACATTTTGCAGATTTAGATCTGGTTGGAAACCATGTGTCTCCAGTCTGAAGGATCCCAGGATGACATTTGTCTGTCTGGCTTTACCTTGCCTTGTAACACTCACGTCTTCCTCTGAGCTTTCCCTCAACTACCGTTGTCATTTGCAAGAAATGCACACTTTTATGCATTAGTTCTAAAAGCTGACCTAAAGGATATCAAATGAACTCATCATTCCCAGAAGAGGGATATTCCCAGTGCAATTTCAGAGCCATATTTGTGCATTAAAATACCCAGTATCTGGACAATCTTTCTCAAAAGAACAAACAAAATCATTTGGCATGAAACAATGTGACAACGGAAGATCTCAGAAAGCTTTTTTAGTTTTGTTTGCTTGTTTTTGCAGACGTATGGCTGTGCTTCAAAGCTCTATTGGCTGACTCCCTGACTTCTTCCTTCTAGACTATAACTGTGCACTGCAAATAATTCTGTTACCTAAATACATGCCAGTGACCTTTCTTATCCTGCAAACAAGTGGCCTGCTTCCTTAACATCAGTGTATGAGAAAGGGATGAAGTGTTTGAGCAACCAATTATAAGAATCACTGTCTTATCTCTGGTCAGTTTGCCATTCATTGTGGAATGACTGAGTGCACCCAGTCTTAGTGTTGGAATTTTTCTTTGCTAAATTCAGGCTACTGATAAGCCACTCTGAAGTACATTGGAAAACTGAGATCTTACCCAACCAAGAGAAAGGAGAAGCTGCTGGATTTAAGATTATGAGCCTGTGCTGCCTAAGGATGAGTAATGAGTCAGATTATGTACTGCTGTGGTGCTATAAGAACTGCTGCTGTATGCCAAGCCTTACCAACTGTGAAATTACTATTTCTGCTTGATAATGTTTTGTTTTAAAGCAGGATTTAGAGAAAAGGCAATAACGGAACTTTTAAGACAAATCAGACTGCTTGTCAGAACTTTTTCCTTTGGTCTTCAGCCAACAGTCACATTTTTGAAAGCTTTAGACTTGGTATCTTCTCAACTGTCACACTGTTTTCATTTCCCTCCAATTCACTGGATAATTCAGTTGAATTGGTTAAATTTTAAAGGAATACAGTCACTATTGTTTTGCCAAATTGGGACACACTCCTTGAAAAACATGTTTGCACATTGAAATATTTTCTATGGTAAAAGTAACTGTTGTTTTCAACACGCTTTGAAAAGAGAATTTAGGGTTTGATTACTGAGTTAGACTAGCAGCCTTGGAAACTAAAATCCTCTATTTTTACTAACTTGGCAGAGGAAGGGATACTTTTCTACCTTAACAATGCCTGCATAGCTACCTCTAGGATAGTTCAGATATCATCTGGATTTTGAGGTCTCTTTGCTGAAAGTACAAAAAGTACGTTGGTTGTCAGGGAATTTATAGTTCTGTCAATTAAACCTGCCTAAGATCCTGACTGGTACTTGGGCCTGGCTGTAGTATCCAGTTTCTGAGCAGAATTTCTGAGTTTAACAAGACTGCTGAAATGCCTAGGTACTTTGGCTGAGGTGGAGTCTAAGAGCATCAATTCATTTTTTGTAATATTCTGTGTGAGTAGCTTTCTGATATGTGCATTTGTCCAGTGGTTTCTGAAGGTCAGAAATCCAGTAAGGAATTGGAGCGGTAAGAATCTGCTTTCTATTTCTTATTGTCAGGAGCATTCAGTTTCTCTCCAATCCTTTTCCAAAAGGAATAATGATGCTCACTCCACCTGTGGTTTTAGAAATAGGCAACCATGATGTACATCTAAGATGAAGGGAAAATAAATTTCTAAGAGTAATTTTTAATTAATGATAGTGCCAGTGTTTTATTAATAACCAGCAGGTTATAATGGACAGTTACAAAACTCCAAAATAAATAAATAATATTAGTTGGAATAATCTGTTCTGTACTTATGAGAACTGGTAACATTAATGCTGATATTTAAATATTTGCTTTCACCACATTTGCTTTGAATATACTTACTCAGTGATTCATAAGCTCCGAGTTATCTGTGGATTAGCTAGGCATGAGATTTGCCTCATGAAAATTTTGGTCCTTCCTCCTGCCACCTCTCCTACCTCCTTTTCTGCCACAAAATACTTTTATACAGATGCCCCTGAGTAAGGTGGTGTAACGTAGTTTGACTTCCTTTGTCAAGAAGTCAAACAGCCCAGCTCTAACAAATAGACAGAAATCACCATATTCACTGAGATAAAGATGGCTGAAAACCCAAGCCAAATCTGACTGACAGACGGGTTGCTTGAAGATTATGAAGTGACAACTCAATGAGGCTTTTGGAAGTCCATCAAGTCTTAGAGAGAAAGGACATGGGTGAGGCTTTTCTGAAGTAAATTTTATATTAAATGTTCTCATTCTCCTGCTGGAGCAAAAACGTACCATGCAGCTTCTTGGCTGAGAGATTTGGAAAGAGATATAGGCTGGAAAGTGTTTTAGGAATGTTTTTCCTGCAGAGGTATAGTCTCATGCCGACTGAACTGCAACCTTTCGAGCAGAGGGTGCCGACACCCAGAGCGCGGCGCGCAGGGCTGTTGATTCAGCACCAAAGCCAGCTCCCACACTGTCGCAGACGGGAATTCAAGCTTCAGCACCACGGCCAGCGCCAGCAGGCAGGAGGTGACATGTCGTGACAGGGCACCGTGTGACGACAACTGTTTATCATTTGTCCGTCAAAAGATGATTGCTCAGACCGGTAAACTGCTAGTGCTGACCTGACTGCAAGGAAAGGTCTGCTTGTGCCGGTGAGGAGGTGGCTGGGATGGACCTTGGAGAAAGCACTGGTAGAACATGCTGGAGAGCAGGCACTGCCTGATGGACCCTGTGCTATGGGACAGAGATAGGCCTGGGATACGGCCAGCTGGAGGAGACAGAGCTGAAAGAGGTCCAGCCTGGGAGAGTGCAGCAGCAAGGCTTGGGGTTCCCGACCTCAGAACCAGTACTACCTGACAAAGGGTCTTCTTCACCCCTTTTTGGTGGAAATCCCATTCCATGAGGATAATTCCTAGTAGAAGTACTCCATTACGTAAATTTACAGAGGTCTGTGCAGTGCAGCTTATAGCTTTGACCCTGGTCATGACCACTGACTGGCTGCCTGCAGATTTCTTCAGAGAGAGGTTTACATTTCCCTTTTTAAAAAAAAAATATGGGAAATCACACACATAGACTCTGTGGAAAGAACATTAACTTAGCAAATCATAGAATCGTAGAATCATAGAATAGTTTGTGTTGGAAGGGATCTTCAAAAGTCATCTAGCCCAACCCTTTGCAATGAGTAGGTACATCTTGAACTAGATCAGGTTGCCCAGAATCACAGCCGTCCTGGCCTAGAATGTCTCCAGGGATGACACATCCACCACCTCTCTGGGCAACCTGTGCCAGTATTTTACCACCCTCATCGTAAAGAATTTTTAACTCATGTCCAGCCTGAATCTCCCCTCTTTTAGTCTAAAGCCATTACCCCTTGTCCTATCACAACAGCCCCTGCTAAAAAGTCTCACACCATCTTTCTTTAAGGCCCCTTTTAAGAGCTGAAAGGCTGCAATAAATAGCGATTGATAATGATAGATTAATGATAGGTTAGTGATAGATAATAGTGATATCAATAGTGAGTAGCTGTCATAGGCCACTATAAGTCTGTCTTCACAAGCTTAGCTTTTCCTGGTGTTCCTGTACATTATCTTTCCATGGGATCTCTGCTCATACAAGATAACATGGAGCTGCCCTGGCAATGAGTCAGGTATGTTAGGAAGTTGCTGCCTGTAGGACTTGTCAAAGTCAAAAAAAGTATAGTAATTGAGGCAAGGGACTGCAAAAAGAGATAGGGCACTTCTGATATGAATATGTGCTGTCATTGAGAACTGTTCCTCTACCGTGATGGGAAAGTTGCTTAAACCAAGATTTTCACATGTGACTACTACTTGGACAGTCTGCATTTTCTCATCCCACATTTGAAGTGATTAGGATTCCTGATTTGCAGAGGTTTTGGCACAAGCAACACCACCTGGGCACACTGGAACATGTCCATAAAAAGATGATTCTAAGTACATGTCAGGTGCTACATAACTGAAGGGATTATGAAAAATCAGCTCCTGTAAAACTCAAATAGACTTCAAGTTTACAACTTCCAATTTCCATTGCAAAACTCCCTATGCTTAAATCTCTACAATTTCATCTTCTTGAAGTGTTGGGAAATATAATTTTCTTCATATTTGCAAAGTTCTTAAGCTCCATGGAAAAGCATGCAATATACATTCATAGACGTGATAACTGTCAATCCCCATTGCAAGCTAAAGTGCTGTGGAACGTAAAGGCAAGAATGACTACCCAAGCTAGAGTAACTATGAAAGCAGATAATGGGATAAATGTTATTTCACCTTTTGGCCACCTGTTGCAATACAGCCCAAGCCAGCAATGACTGAAAGTCATTACTGTTTGACAGCTGCCCCATGAGCTTTGTAAAATGACCATGTAATTGTTCTCAGCCTTTTTTCTTGTGGACAGGTGTCCATACCATGATTAGCACTAATTGGCAATGTTGTTGGCAGTCACAGAAGGAAAACTAATGAAAGAATGAGTGTGGAGGGAGAATGGTTTTCTCAGTCCCCAAAGAGATATGCCTGTCTGTGTGCCTGCCTATTCTGGGAACAGAATGTCGGCTCTGTGCCCCTCCAAACGTATTGTTTATGAGAACTCAAGTTCTATTACGAGAGAGAAACACTGACTAGTTGAAAGTGAAATTGAGGCTCACAATGGAAGACCTGGTTTAGGAAATTTTAAACCTGTGCCTTGATCAATGTTTGGTTAATTTAAACTAGGTTAGAAAGTAAATTTTGATTTCAGAAAGGGGGCAAATGTGGAGAAAGAGCTTTAAAAATACAGCATTCCAAGGAGAACTTAGAGCAGGCCGAAGTGAAACGTGTCTTAGAAGGATGTAGAAAAAGTAAAAAAAAAGATGATTGTGTGTAAGGAAAAAGAGAAGATCTTTCCTAGGAAGTGAAGGGCTGAAGGAGACCTGAGTATGTGTGGGAGAGTATGATACTGTTGTGCTACCACGTAGGAAAAATAGAGGGGACATGCATTGATTCCTGTATATCATTTCATTCTCCTCAATGACTTATCAGCATGGAGCCAACTGCATCTTGTATAATGGATGTACTTTCTGTAGGATCAATACAGACTCATCACACAGCTGGCAGTATTGAACATCTTTTCTGTCCCAGCCTACAGCATTTATTCTCTCTTTTGTTGCTTATACCACCTTATGTGTTCTGTTGGCATGGCATTAATGGGTTTTGCTGGGTAATGTTAAAAAACTTGTCTCCACACACACATAAGAGCACAGAGGAACAATGGCAATGGGGAACCTGAATAATACCCTTATCTAACCCCTTCCAGGGCTGTCATGTGAGGGTGACCAGCCCCATGGTCAGAGGGTGACACTATTACAATGACTCAGTGGAAAGGGTCTCTGGACTACTTTTTGAATAGCAGGGATAACCTATAGCGATAAAAAACTTACTGTGGGAGGCCAGGATGAGTGTTTTGTGACTGCACAAGATTTTTATTGGATGTTTTGGGGAGGAACTGCAAGTGGGGAAAGGGATAGATCTAGGTGATTAGGGAGGAAAAAAATTGGAAAACTGGACTCGTAAGGGGCTTGTTCTATGTAAAAAGGTTGCTGGCCTGTATGCTGTCTGGCCATGCCTGGCTCCTGGTTAGGGAAGTCTGTCCTGTCTGCTGACCAAACTCAATTTTCCTGGGTGAGTGACTCTATTTTGCATGCATGCATACGCATGTATGTCTGCTTTTACAACTGAAGTAGGACCACAGGCCATAAAGTACCAGCACATGGGACATGTGAGAGTGCACTTGTCAGCGTGTGGTCACTAGCAAACATCAAGCCAGTCTAGCTGGTGAGACAAGTAAGTGGCCTGAGAGCCAGGTATTGAAGCAGCCGTAAGTCTGGGCCAGATACTAGGGAGTCCAGAGGGCTGAGAGATGACTACTGGAGGGACACTGTGTGGTCTAAGCATGACCTGTGAGACTTGTTTGGGTGTATGTGTGGTCAGCTACTGTGGGGCTGATGCTGTGTCTGCATGTGAATGTGTTTATATGCCTGTCTGCAAAGTGAGAGGTATGTACCAGCAACCAGATTGGGGTGTGCACACCACAGCTGGAGAGACCTGTGAGCTAACATTTGGGTGCTGGATAGACTGAGTGACCAGCTATTGGAGAAATCCCTATTGTGTATATATGGGTATATTTCCCATTAATGGACCTTCATCATGATTAGGCAGAGAGGACATTGATGCTGTTTGAGTCTGCATGAGTGCTGACTGTTTCTGTCTATATTGTTCTGTGTGGCTTGCTGCATGTATACATATATGTGCTGTATAAATGTGTGTGTGCATGTACCTGCTGGGAATACATGGTTGTGCTGCTTGCTGGCTGGACTGTGGGCATGGAGCTGCAGTAGCCTTGCCTCTACTGGGTTATTTGGTTCGGCAGCCCCTAGCAGTATGTAGTATGTATAATCATCATGAATGCAGAAAGAATCCAGGGGAAGTCAGTATTTGAGTATTCCCAAACTGTGTATATTTTCCCAAACATGATGTCTCTTGAGACTGAGGAAAATAACCCGTTTGAGGCAAAAGTCCTAAAACAAAGGAAGGTAGGAGAAATAGGACACATTATATTTAGGCTAGTCTTTCCTGTTATATATTTATTCTTATTTTATAGAGAAATCTATTCTTCTTATATTTATCTTTCTCTTTAAGAGGTAAAACCACCACAGAAAGTAAAAATGTAGGTGATGTACTGAGATTAGATTTTCTGGAGAATGATTCCCTTCATTCCCTTGCTAACGTGCCTATGGGTGTTGCTCTATTAGGATAATTGTAGCATTTTATTATGTTGGCAGATCCTTTGTAATATTTTTTGTACCCATTAAGCGACAATGGATGTAAGGAAATCTTGTCTCAGGAGCAGTAGTTGTCACACCATACAGGATGTCACTTATGAGAGAGATGGCATTTTAAGGGCTGCTGTCTGCATGTGACAGCCTTGTCCAGCCTGAAAGTCCTGGCTCTTAGAGCACTGCCTCATCCTAGTACAGCTCTCCTTTTACCTGTTGCAGTTACAGACAGCAGGTGATTTATAGAACTGTTAGAACACAAAAAAGGGGGACGTAGGATCATGGATTTCCAATTCCATTTCTGAGATAAAAAGTAAAGGGTTAGGGCAGATGCTTTTCAAACCTAACAAAGGTATCTTCTACTTTTATTTATAGTCATTTATGATGCCAGATATTTTAAGTATTTTAAGCTCATTAATGAATGTATTTACCTGATGACTATGGTAATAACAACATTTCAAGACAAAGGAAGAAATCTTCAAGTAAATATATATGGTGTTCAAATACTGTTGCCGCTGCTACTTCTTTGCATATTGTTTACTGGTCCAGAGGGGTAAAACTTCAAACTGAATCACTGCAGGGCCACACTCGTCAAATCATTTGTAGATGTATGCTGTGAATGAGATTATGGTTTGGTAACAGCGGAGACTGGTTAAAATGTCATGAATTAATTTCACATGAAACACTGGAAAAGCTTTGAACCTAGAGGCAAAAGAGGAATAAAAAAAGGAAGTTCCAAAAAAGTTTCCTTTCCAAAAAAGGAAAAAAATGCCTTCCAAATGCTGAATATCTTCATATTCAAAACTATGTTACTGTAATTATAGGGCAATGACTTTTTTTTTTAATAATATGAAATTGTAACAATAAACATTCTGTGCTGCTGGAGTGCTATCTTGTAGCTCTCCTCACAGGATATGACTGGAAGCCAAGATGCTACATTCCTTCACAGGGGGCTCAGCTGTACGAATGTCTCTTAGCTGAACATATGTTTTTTGTCTTAGAAGGTTGTGGCTTCTGATAAGACAAAACTCTTATGCCAAAAATTGAAGGATAAAACTGTCTGTGAATGTGGGATGAGTAATAATAATATTGAAAAAGATTTCTTCAAACCAAAAATAAAGGTAGCCAGTGGAAAGTCAGACTAAAGTTGAGGAAGAACTGTATGCAGCTCCCTCTTACCACCCAGCCCACCCTCAGTGCACTCCTTGCACTGGAAGTTACCCAAATGCCCTCAACTCTGACACGGTTTAACTTACACAATTTTAGCACTCTGTGTTTAAACTCTGTTCAGCTTGATGCATTGATTCCCGAAAGCTTTTGCTCTTGAATAATTCAAGAAAGTCAACTGTCAGCCAGCATATAATTTGGAGAATTGCCTTTGTACTTTTTAAAATCCTGCAGCATGTGTCAGCAACTGCCTGAAGCTCAATTTTAACAGTTATGTATTAGAGTTCAGCTTGTACTGAGGTGTATTTATATGAAGAGACTCTATGGGTTTAGACTTCTCCCATCAGTTTTGCACATAGACTCCAATATCACATTGGAGAATGGTTTCATGTTGTGTTATTGAACTGAAAGTTGATAGGTCTGATAATTTCCATCAAGCTTTTCACTGTCATTATACTTGAATATCAGTGATGCATTTCTATAAAGCTGTGAGCATTGCCAGTCTAATCTCAGGTTATAGCAAGACATTAAAGCCACTGGAATTCAATAATGGAAGAGAAGAGTGAGAAACTCTAAAAGAGGAAAAAAGTGAAAAACTTTCTGGGGAACCAAGACTTCCTAGGTTCCACAGAGCTGAAAAATTAAGTTTGGATGTAGAAACTGAAAGCATATAAACAAAATATAAAGTATTATATATAAGCTAAACTGTATCAACTAAAACATATGGTTCATAGGCACATGACAAGACTAAGCTGAAGCCTAATGCATATAAAATGAGTTCATATAAAAGAAGTCTGATGAAATCAAGGCATTCAGCACACTAAACTCCTGAACAACACTACCAAGGAGACGGGGTGGTTCATTGGCTTTTTATATAGTATGACAGTGCTGCTCAGGAATCAAACCCTTGTTGCTTTCAGCACTTTGCAAAGATGTGATATGGAGACCCGCAGAGCCAGCATCATTACATTTGCATGGAATTGCGTGTGTGTTGTACAAACTTTGGCTGAGATTTTGCCACGTCAGATGGATCTGGATCCTGGGGTTTACTTAAGAATAAATGAGATCAGAACTTTTATCCCACCTGATTTTCTCACACATTCACTTACCTTTTCCCACACTATGTACACCTGCCAGGGAGGTCGCTGCTGGTCCAGGATGGTTGAGCATAAAGTATTGCTGATTCGTGCTGAGATGCTCAGTTACTGGTATTATGTACACAAAGGTCCCTGGGCATCCTCAGCATTCATTCTCTTCACCATGCCCTAGACAAACTGCATGGTGGTAAGAGCAAGAATTCAGGCCTATGCCCAGTACATGGACCAGGTTCAGTGTCATTGTCCCTGTGCAGCTTCAGTATCTGTTAAAGAGGGGCCTATGTTCTTTGCTTCCGAACCCATTTTTGTCCTCTATCAGCAGGGCACATTGTCAGGGGTAGTCCTGGTTTGTGGCATCTGTCATACTTTAGGGTTAACCCTGGGGGGAGATAGTGGACCTAGTGAGGTCCCTTGATGTAGGAATACCAGTTATCTCTGTGACTAACTTCACAAAGTTTCCTGCCCAAACTCATTAATACACTACAACAATATTGTTTGCCAATTAATTAGCTAGGGTTAACTGGCAAGTAGCCAGTTTTGCCAATATACATTTCACAGAGTTTAATTATATTGTTCTGAAAACTGCATAATAGGCTTAATTTTCTGGCTAGATAGTTCAAGTAGATGCAGCACTAGATTTTAGAATGAAGCATTTGATAATGGTCTGTTATGTGACACAGTTGACTAGAATACTAGTTTGCAGGAAATGAAAACCATTCGTTCATAAAGACACAGCAGTTTGAGTCACTGTCTGTTGCAGACATTAAAATAAAAAATCAAGTAGTTTCCTTTTCTGGGTGAAAGTAACAGCTGTACAAACTTCAAGGTAACATGCTCAGAAGAGAGTGTTTCTTACTTACCTGGTAAGAAATAGGCTTTTAAGTATTTAGCAGTAAAATGCACAAATGCTGTATTATTGTGTCGTTCAGCTGTGGCCTTTGACAGGTTCTACAGAATAGGGCACTTGTCTTCTATGTGACTCCAGACTTGCAGGTATTATCTGAATGCATGACCTAGGACCAGGCTTTCCAAAAATCTCATTGAGAGGGTGCAGGATGGCGGTGCCATTTCTTTCGCTTGAAGTTAGATTATACGGAGGAGAAGTGAAGAGGAAGAAAGAAGTAGGATGCATGATATAGCGGGTTTATTGCTTGCTTAAAAGACAAGAAAAGGATTCCCATGCCTACCAGAAATACACGTTGAGTATAATATATTGAATCTCCATGTACATTTTTATAAAAATATAAATATAGATTTATTTGGATCTGGGCTGTATTTTTTTTCCTTTTCAATAGGATTTATGCTTTTTAATAATTTAAAATGTGTGGATTAATATGTCTACAATGAGTAGCAGTAATTTCTTTCTTCCATTACACATTCAAATCAGTAGAAAACATTGCATTTACCAAGACATCATTTCTTTCTTCAATACACCATATGAAGGAAGAAACCAAGGAGATATGAGGCGAGGCAGTGCCAACAGTCTGCTTATTTTTCTTTTTATCTGAGTGCGTACAAATTTATTTACTTGCTGGACTTTGCAAATGTGGGGAGAGGAAGAACAGGGTGTGTAAGGGGTAGATGAGTGTGGTGACGTCAGCTTTGGAGAGTTGGCCTGAATTTCACTCCTTCTATGTCTAACCCTGTCACAGCCATATGTTTAACCCATTCACAGCCATTTTACTTCAGTTTTGAGCAACTGCCTCTGGGCTAAGAGTGGGACTATGTTTTGTATGGTTGTATGCAGGGAGGTAAATGATAGCAAACACCTTTGGGCTTTTATAGCTCAAACTCGTTTACTGTCTAGTGTACAGGAAGAAGAAGGCACCTATTAAATAATAATTAAGAAATTTTTCTAATCAAGAAGGCTTTCTTAAAAAATGTCTAAATCTGGGACCATTGAGCTTCACAGCCCTTTCATACAGGGCTTGTACGAGGCCTACCTCATGAAAAAGGCTTGACTAGGATGTAGCTTTGGCATTGCAGTATGCCATGTTAAGTAAGTTTTAGAGCTTCTTTTATTGCTTCTTCAACTTCTGAGAGTATTGGCAGAGTCTTTATTGGAAGTAGGTTTCCAGATTCTCTGCTCTAATCTTGCCACCTACAGTATTCAGTGAAGTCTGACTTGGGAAGGAATTGTTCTTGGCTTTATTCTCTAAGTGATCCAGTCCTAACAATGAGTCTATGATGATCAATTTAATTTATGTTTTGTCATAAACTGTTACCTACTTGACTTGTCTGTGTAATATGCAGCCTCACTCAAAAGAGCTGTTGGATATATTTTCAATTGCTTTGTGTGAGTCATTGTTCTAGAGGGAGCTTTTATTATAGATTGAATACCTGGGATGATAAGTTTACATGTATAAGAACAGACATATGCTGTAATAAAATTATACCTATTTCCGATGTGTGCATATATTCACATACAAGTATGCATTTGCATTAGTACAAATACAGACTCAGAGGGGCTTGGGGATAGAAGAATGAGAAGGAAATGTTGTAATACTGCCAAGAGGAAGCACAGTATCTTTGGTCATGATTATTATTAATTATTTATTCCTGTTGCTACATATGACAAGGTTGTTCACACAGTCTCTATCCTTCTTGCAGAGTCTCCTAGGCTGCTTGCTTTTTTCAATGCTAAACCAGCAACTTTAAAAGCAACACTATGGGAGAAAGGACGAGAAAAGGATGATTCTGGACATGCAGAAAAGTTAAAAAAACCCCCACCTGAAATGAGAAGCTGAATACCTACCACCAGAAGAGACTACCTTTAATATCTTTTCATGTACTCCTGCAAGTACTAAGCAGAAAATAATCCAAGTACAAGGTCATGGTAAGGGGGGAGGAGTTTATAAACAGGTGAGACTGAACTATAGTAATTAGAAAACTAGACCAGATCTAACTGGAAACCTTCATGCTAGAGCCGTAGAAGTTAGGTGTAAGGGTGGGGTTTGTTTATCTGTCTGTTTCTGGCAACTGCTTTATGTGCTTGGACTAGGCAGGACAAGTTGCTCCAGTGTGCCTGGATACATCCCACCTCACCTTGCCATCTGCAGCGTCGACAGACATATTTGAGTCAGTCACACTGAGCTCCGCCTGCATGTTAAAGGCGATTTTTTGAGTTCAGTTTATCTGCTTGTTTTAGGTCTCTATTTTAAGATGAGTGGTGCTCTGGTTGTGCCCCCACCTCTCCACTCCCTGCAGCAAGCACCTTGTTCCTCCTGGTGTCTCCAGCGCACACTGAAGACATCTACACTGGATCAAATGGCTGTCAGCTGAGCTTTGGGAGTTAACTGGACTTATTTTTTGCCCTTAGTAAGCATGAGGTCAGCTATATTGCCTGCAGTCTCGGTGAAAGATTCGAATTAGTGTAATTTACCTTTCATTTGGAGTAGGCTTTGCTTGCACACGACTGGTCACTACTGTCCCACTGAGGCAAGCTGTCATGTGTCCTCCCAGCACCGATGCAGTTACCCTGACAGGAAAAGTGCTTCCATTAGTACTTTTTCTGCTATGCGAGCCAATATGAGCCAGAGTGGCAAAGTGGTTTAGCTTTTTTGCTGGTATAAGCTAAGATTATGGTAGGAGTTGCCGCTGTAGTTATGCTTGTGTGCAGACTCTGACGTGGAGCCCATAGGTGCATCGCTGCAGGGATCTGCTGGGCAGGGGATCACAGGGGAGTAAAGTAACAACAGGCATCTGAAGGGTGAGGGATGAGGGTAAGAGTCCTTCAGAAAGTGAATCAAAACAACGTGTTGCAAAATTATTCCCCAAGGTTAACTCCACAGGAAACATAATATTGGATATGTAAAGCTCCACTCTGTCAACCACATCCACCTGACAGCAAGTGTAACTGATAAACACATCGAAGTACACTAAATTGTCATTATTTGATTTAAAACATAAAGTGCAACAAAATTGATGACTTTACAAGTTGGTTTCTGATTGCTATGTTTTTCTATGTTGAGTTCTCTGCAAAAACCTTGGGTTTCATTTTCAGATTCATCTTTTTCACCTCATCTGCCTGGGAAACTCTAACATCAGAACTAAACAAGGACAAACTTCATTTAAAAAAAAAACAAGCTGTCTTTCAGATCTACTGTCAGTGACAATAGCCAGCTTTTGTTGTGTGATTCTGATAGTGGCCCAAAAGAGAAAGTCTGGCAGTGGTGCCCTTTTTGGGAATTTTGGAAAGAGGTTTTGGAGATTATTTTGGATTTTCTGAACTATTTGAATTATTTGTTGGCAGCCACAGGCGAGTGGCATTTTACAGTATGTTAAAATCAAGCTTTGATATCTGAAAATAGGTCCTTTGGTATGGAGCTTGTCTTCCTTGATTCTCACATAAACTGCATATTTATCATAGCTGAGTGATAAATGGTGATATTCTGGTGTTTTATATGCAGTGAAATGACAAGGTCAGTTTTAATTAAGCTAAGATCAAGCCCAGTCTGTATTGCACACTTCTGATTAGGTTACTTCAAATTAACGTAAGTTTTTGGAGACTTCACTGAAGTCAGTGGTGTTAAACACCAGCTGTGCTGGCAGATAAGCGTGGGATATAAGAAGGAGATAGAATTCACATTGAAATTAGCACTTGGCACAATATAATTCTCTGATTGCAAACTATGCGAAGTTGCCTGTGCTAATTGGTTGATTTTATTTGAAGCAGATGTTGTTAGCTTTCCCACTAATGATCTGGAGAGAAATTTTTTTGAAAGACATGCCATGTTGGGTTCTCTGCAGTATAATAAGCTAATTACAACTTTAAGTACTTGCAATAATTAGCACAATGTGTATAAAGGGGTCCTGATCTTTTCACCCTGCTGCAATATTGTTAAGGTATCATAAAAAACAAAAAAGAGAGCTAGCTGGGTTTAGTTTTCTCAATCTAGCTTCTTGTTTTCCCAGACTTTTATATTAAGGAGATAATGAACTAGACTTTAGTCTTTATTTTTATGCACACCAAAAAGATTTAAACCTTTCTCCGTCTGTTTTTCTCTAACTCCCTTCTCTAAATCTTTAAATCAAGTGTCTTTAATCTTATCTTTGTCCATTGAGGTAAAGTCTTCCAGCACCTGAATAATCCCATTAGTAAACAGTTCTGTACAGCAATGGAGTATTTGTTTCCTATTAATTCGTTTGATCATTTGCCCACGTATTACCGAGATCCAAGGTACACCTGACTTACAGAAAGAAAACAAACAAAGCCACCCTGAAAGCTTCCTTCTTTCTAGAGGAACTGTGCTCCTTGTGCTGTGTACTGGTGATTAAAAACTGCCGTCAGTTTGCAAAATAGGCACAGGAAGACCATGAAGTGACCCTGCCTGTAGAAAAAAAGGAAAATCAAGATGAGTTATATGAAAACGGTGAATCAGAAGTTACCCTCATAATACCTTTTGAAACTCTTTATGAGTGCTGCAGATGGTGTGTAAACTACAGAAATGGCTGTTCTGAGAAACCAGTTTAACAAATACCTCAATTTATCTAGAGGTCTCCTGGCATGGTTTGGTGAAACTTGCTCTTCAGAAATCTTCAGCTAGTATTTACATCAAAGATGCTTTCACTTCTCTGTGGAAGTCACTAGAAGCCAGATATAACCATCTGTACAGATATGGTCATATTTCCCAGTTCCCTTATTTTGCTTGCTGAGGAATGATGTGATGAAATCTCTCAGACAAGTTATGCCATTTCAGGATGCCCCAGCTGCTTGTGTGACACGTGTAGGCTGGTTACCAGACACTGGTGCCATACAGTATCTCCGTGCTGCTACCTGAGAGAAGGGTCAGGGGACGGTCCCTCTGAGTTTGTGATCTGGGAAACTGATTTATTGCCTGGGGCTGCAAGGGCAGATATTTCGAGGCAGCAGGTGCCTTGGACAGTCGTTTCGTGGTGGACTGTGTACTGAAGCCGGTTTACATTTAGACAGGTTGAGCCATACTGTTTGCAGTCAGTGGGCTCCAGCACATGGAGGTGGTGCAGCGAGAAAGAGAATGACAAAGTACGAGGCCCACAAAGTCTTTTGGGCAGGCAGAGGCATGTGCAGGGGCATCCATGTCACTTGTAGAGGTAGAGCAGGAGGGAGCCGGTGAAGAGCCCGAGCAGCCAGCAGTTTGACTGGACTCCTGCTGTCCTAAAAGATCCTCTCTGAAAGTGCATAAGGCCCAAATGTTTCTTCTTTAGGTCCTTTTAACTGCAAGTCATATTTGTGGGCTGTGTTTCCCCTTGGTACATATCAGAAAACAGGATAGTTTCAACCTATCATTTTTTCTTTTTCTTCTCTTTCTTTTCTATATTGGTTTTCAAAAGAAATGCATCTTGTGCGTGTTAGGGCATGAGTTGGCTGTCCTTGTGTACCTCTCTGTAAAGTGCATGTAAGGAAGGTGTTCAAAAACAGATCTTGGATTTAGCATGGGATACTTCACTGAGGTATTTTCCTGGGTTAGCAAAAAGGACACAAAATTTTAATTATTGCTTTATTTTCATCAAGCTTTGTCCTTTAAAATAGGCTAGTAAATCTACATCTTGAGGATGGGGGTAGTGAAAGCAAATATTTGTCATCATTGCAGTGGTGAGCCTTAAGGAAAACTGTTGAGTTAGCACTAAAACGTCACTCAAAATAAACCACGATTTGTTTTCTGTAGCTCCTTAAGACCATACTAATTAATCTTATTGCTTTGGGCAAAATCTTCTAGTTGCGGGTTTAAGCTAAAGCAAACATGCTACTTCCCTTCAGTCTGAAGAATTGGTAAGCAAAGATTCTTTGTTATTTTAATCTCATGATTCAATCTCCTGCTGCATTAATTTGGTGATTTGACTAATTGGTGGTTTAACCTATTATTAGTGTTCTTCCATTAATTTCCTGATGCAATTTTAATGACATCTTGGTGTCACTATTGAATTAAAGCCTGTTTAATTTTTTTTTTTTTTTTTTTTAAATAAGAGAGCAGTAGTTTTAGATGTGGTTATCTCTTTGCTGAACTTTAACCTCTTTATTCATTCTGCTAAAACTCATGGAAGTATAGAGGGCTGTATCTTTTTAATGTAGCAGATTTATTCGTGAGTCAAACAACTGATTTACCCAAGAATTTCTGTGTTTTTTGCAGAGTCCATTACAATGTTCTTAGTCCATTACTCTATCTGGAGGTCCTACTCCAAAGACCACATGCAATGCATCTAAAGGTTTCCATGTGAAAAAACAGCTTCTGGGGCCAGGAGATGGTCACCATGAGTATTCTGTTTGGACTATGGCAATGTAACGAAGCAGAAACTGAGTTCTTGGCTTTGCTACAGCTCATCCTAGGCATCCACACAAACCTCTCAGTTTCCTCGTGCCTCACTGCCTGTTCTTGACCCAAGTAAAATGGGGATCTTGATTCATTCTTTTCATCTTTTTCCACTTATATTTATGCTTTGTACAGTGCTGGTTAGGATCTTGAAGAGCTGTGTGGCACAAATCAGTAAAGAGCAACTGTGTAATTAAAACCAGGTAGTACCAGATATGGTGAAACCAGAATAACTCATAAATTGCAAAACCAAGAAAGAGTGACCCTACTGTCGATGAAGCCTTGCAACAGCTTTACTGGGTCATGCCTCTGTAGCACTGACTCTGATGCAGGGGAGTGTAAGATGTGTTGACAGCCATTGTGAGAAATTTACCATGATGTGAACAGTCATAACATTTCTAGTTTATTTAGCAGTGTAGTGCAACTCGCAGGAGGACGAGCTGTGCAGCTTGCCCAGTGGCAGATGTGGTGACAATGTGCATCCAGCCACGCAGTGCACAAGCAAAGCATCCCCACATCCTGGTCCCTCCTTGGCTAAAGAGACACTAAGGTCATGGCACTGTTACCTAGCAACTAATGAGAGCTGATTAATCCATTTGTGGGCGTCAAATGCTGCAGTGATGTATGTGAGCCTGTGCCTGCTTCTACTATTTGTGTAGTGGCAGGAAAAGCAAGTAACAATTACGGGTGAATGGCATCAGTAATGCTGACAACGGCATCATTAGATGTATAAATAATCACAGCCAACAGTGACTTTCTGTTTTCAACACTAGCATCAGATTTTGAATTTCTAAACTGCGCTATTGTTTCTTTGAATGCTTTGGTATAGACAGGCTTTAAATGGGAAAGGAATGATCCTGGCAGATACAGAGCAATTCATTTTTTTCAGAAAAGTGAGATCTTTGCTTTCTAGTGGGTTCCCTGCATAAGCAAAGCTTCCCCTCGTCTTCAATGTATGTACCTCAATTGCCTGATCAAACTAAAGAAAGGGAAAGTCTTCTGAAAGCAACTCTTTTGAGTTTTAGGGGCCTCTGAAGAGCTAAATAAAAAAGAGCGTATTTTATAATGCATCTGCTTGCTGTCTGCAGCACATTCTGCAGAAGGCCGGTACCTCACCCTGTCAATGTCTAATGAACTGTGCAGTTCCATATGATTTATCATTGCTGTTGTTCCACCAAGAACGATCAATAATATATTCTATATAATTTCTTTTTACTTCCAAATGCACCCAGCAGGGTACAGGAACTTTAATTAAATAGTTGGAAAAAAGTGGAAACCCTTTCCATATTTTAACAGAGAAGACGTTAGCAGACTTGCTAGTGTTTTAAAGGCTTAAACTCAAAACAAAACCACTTTTCAAATACAGTTTGCATTTTTTAAATAGGAGATCTCATGAAAAAAATCAAGAATTTCTATGTGGGAAAGAGACTTCAGAGTGAATAGTATTAAAGGAAGAGATAAGACTTTAAAGAATCTATTTTTTTACAGTTTGGTTTAGACAATAAAGCCAGAAAAGCAAACTCCCTGCGGCTCCGAAAAAAGTAACAAGCAGTGAAGTTTGGCTGAGACCCAGCTGCAATACAATGTTGCCCTGTTTCTCCTGCCCTTCATCTTCCCACTGCCTCAAATGCCCTGCATGAGACCTTCCGTTTTCAGGCATTAATTTTAGATTTTTTTTCCCTGGCTCAGGAGGATAATGGAATGCAAAATTGTCTCCCCTGAAATGACGAAATTGTTTTGGGGGCAGAAGTGAAGGGAGAAGGCCAATTCTCTTGCTGAAAACCAGACCAATCTGAGCTATAATACATTTTTTGCCTCCCTCTATCATGATTACTTACCCTTCTCTGTCTTGTTTATTCTAACCACTGAGAAAATTGTGTTGGAGAGATTTTCTTCTGATTAGTGATTAGACACAAAAGGAAATTTGGACCGTCTTCCCCACTCATTCCTCTTCCTTTGTGCTAGGCTTTTAGCAGCACTTACGCGTTTTCACCAGACTTTCCTGAAAAGTCTCTTTCTTGTGTGCTGCATTCACACTCCCCAAATAACGTGGAAATCAGATGTTTGCCCCTTGACCAAGGGTGTTTTGGAGATGGTAATGTGAGGTCTGCTTTTCTTTTCTAAATCTCAGATCACTGTGGAAAATGGTTGCTGCTGGCTGAGGAACATCTGATAATGCCCCCTCCACAGACCTTGCCAAGGGAGCAAGGGGTTTCTGCCCAAAGTCAGAACACAAAAGTCAGATCATGGGGGCATACCAGACTGTCCTCTTCAAGTGTATTTAAACCCTAATTGACCTCTGAAGCTTAAAAGAGGCAGCTGGACAGTCAAGAGTAGGAGGATATACAGGAGATTTTAAAAGCAAGCAAAGTGTTGTTTAAAACCTTTTAGCCTTTTCTCCCTGGAGGCAAATGGCAGAACATGTTCACCTCCCTGTAGGTGTCCAGTCTTCCCACCACAAACAAAGGAAACATGGCAGAAGGGTGTTTACAGCCTGTACAAGAAGGAAGAAGTGCACCAGCTGAATTAAATGTTGAGGGTTTTTTTTTTTTTTTTTAGAGTAGAAAAGAAGGGTAAAGAAGCTGCTGTTTTGTTCCTGAATATTTATACAGGGGGCATTTACCTGAGATGCAGTTGTGTATATGCTGTTTAGCACATACATGCTCTCTCACCTTCCCCAGCAGGAAAATGTTGCTGCAGGCACATAAAAAAAGGTGTTTGAAAACCCAGCTCTTAGAGGAATCATGCTGGGGAAGGGTGACAGGGCGGGAGGCGAAAAGAGAGAGCCATGGTGAGCCTGGACCATGTTGTGCAATTAGATATTTCTTTTCCCACAGAGGATTTTTCTGCCCTTGCCTCACTTTTCTTTTTAGTCCAGCCCTTCCTCTCTCCCCTTGGCCCTCAGCATTTATCATCTCACCCACTCAACTTGCCCAGTTCCTCCCAGGAGCTGACACTGCTCTCCGGCTTTGGAAGTGGGAGGAGGTGAAGCAGTCCCATGCTGCAAGCATCCAAAGGCTGCCTGTGAAGACTCTGACTTCTAAAATGTTTACTAAGGTCCATGGCCACTTCGATCTGTTTAAAGGTAAATTAAAGGAAAGTGTATTAAGAACATATTCTTTCTGTGCTCATGGGAGTTGCAGGGCAGCAAATGGAGAGTGCTGATCAGTGCTTGGCCCTGGGTATTTCCCACAGGTGAAGAGGTGAATGGCCAGGGCTGAGGAGGAGGTGGATGGAGGGAAAAGGATAAGGATGGGGAGGGATGTTGCCCAACAGTTAATACATGTAATACGTTTCTGTTAGAGGGAAAACTAACACTCTGGATTTTCATCCTAATTTAAGCCGACGACAAATACTGAAGTGTCAGTATCTCAGACTCTGAGTTCTAGAAAAAGCAAAAGAATAGTTGTTCAAAAATTTTTGTAGCTTTTACTAGCAGACTGTTAACTTAAATGAAGTATCTCCTTAGGCCTTAGTTAGTCAGTACAAGTGACAGAACAAAGTCCTTTTTAGAACCTCTTTTCAGAACATACATCAATTACATTGGTGGCATGAGAGGGTTTAAAACAGGACTGAAGAAGGGTATTAACACCTTGGTTGTCCAATGTGTGGTGTTTGCACCAAGAACAGGGAAGGATTTCTTTTGAAACTCTGTCCCGGCACAAATGTTTGTGGCACAAATGTTTGTGCCTGTCTGGGGCATGTCTTTTTTGGCCAAAGTTGCTTGGTGCTCCAGTCACACGTTTAACAGCCTTTTAAGTGTTCTTCACTTAAGCATTTTCTTGCTTGTTGTCAGTATCTGCTAAGAATAATGCCTAGAAAGGTTTACACGAAGACAGAGGAGGCCCATTTCCTACACAGCACTTACAAGAGCATGCAAGTTTATTTTACCCTCCAAATTGTTTGGAGTTGGTTCTTAGCCTTACATTGCTGCAAGCACTTGTTGGTTTTGTATGGAATTGGACCTCTGACATTCCTTCTTATGTGGAGAGGAATTTAGACTTTCAGGGTGGCTCCTATTCTCAACTAGACACCTCCTTAAAACATAAGTCACTATGATGCCTCTGGATCATTTTGTTTTGTCAGTGGTCACATCTGTCCTGAAACGATACAGGGTTTTTTTGTTAAAAATTGTCCAAAGATAGATGAGGCTGTTCTCTCAGTAAAGTCCTTTCATATAAATATAGTTAAGCACTGGGAGAACCTCTTCTGATACCTGTTTGGTTATTTTAAACAGTGGCTGCTTCATACAACCACACAGTTAATAAGAACCACTGCATCGCCCTTGCTCTCCTTTTGTGTGGCCCTGTGAATCTGTCTGTAGTTAAGAATGTCCAAACATCATCAGCAGGAAGACTAAGAGTTTTCTCTCCCCAAGCCCCCTATAGGTTGAGATGAGAATGCTCTTCGGATATAGTCTCCGGCAGGGCCATTTCAGCAGGTATCCTGAAGAAGTGTTTTCACCATGCAGTTACAAGTGGCACACTTAGGAAAGGAAGGCCTTGCTTCTTTCCTGGGGGAATAAGAAATACCCTGTCTTAATAGGTAAGACAAGTCTTCACTGTGGACTGGAAGGGAATCACCAAAGCCTGTTTCAAGTGTGATGCAGCCACAGTTTAAATTGTGAGCTTACAGTGCTTTGATCCTTGGTATGCCAACAGAAACTTAGTCTGAAGGTGGTGAGCCTGCAAGAGACATCAACTTTTCACAAGTCATCTCAGGCCACCGCAGTATGTGTCTCCAGGTCCCCTCTAACACTCGCACATGCTGGGTACCTACCAAAACTTGGTGGGGGCTAACACAGCAGATGTTTTGTCTAGGATGATCCCACACACTGCATGACAAGTGTGGTCTCTCTGTTGTGTTATTCTGGTGTCTGCTTCAAGGGGCAGGGAAGACACCTTTTTTGCTTCATGTTTGTGCTGTACATCTTGCATCTCTAAAACAAAAATAACAGTGCTTTATCCGCCCCTTCCTGCCCCCTCCCCTCTCCTTTTGGCTGCAGGGCAGCCAATATGTTTTTAACCATGCTTTGGTACTATTGAATGTCAGTCACTGATTTGAGTTGATCTAAGTTTGACTTCCTTCTCAACTCTGTAATCTGTTTTTCTCTGTGCAATATTGATTTTTTACAAAAGAGAGCTGAAATCAATTAAAACCAAACAATTTTGACACTTTGGGCTTTCTGCTGTGGTAGCAGTTAATCACATGTTCATAAATATGGGTCAGAAAGATGACATTAAAATTTAATGCAGTTGGGGAAAATAAATTAAAAAGGTCTGCTGGAGAGGTTTTGCCATAGTTCTCTTTCCACAGTCTGTCAGAAGATGCATAAACCTGTGACCTCTTTTGTACACAATTACAATCTATCTCCTCTATCTAAAGCCTGGTAATTACAAGGTTATGTAGTCCCTTGGCAGGCTGAAGAAAAGGTTACTCTCATTTTCTTCTAAGGGCTTTAGAGTAATACTGTGCACTGGAAAGGTGCATAGTCATTTAATCCTGTGTGAACGGAGAGGAGGGATGGTGACTCTTGCCATTGCTGCTTAGTTACTACTGAAATGACAACCCTGAATTTATGTTTTAGTTAGTACTATCATTCTCCTTATGTGCGCAGTGTGTGTGTGAGAGTGTGTGTGTGTCTCTGGACTGTGACTGCAGACACCCGTGTGCTACTGAATCGGGCATGCTACTGAACAGGCAGCAGTAACACAAACATAGCAACTGCGAACTTTTGGGCAGGAAAAGAATAGGAAGTGATGGATGTGGGAGCAGCTACAGATGGGCAAACATGTTCACATGTTAAAAGGTGCTGCAGCTTACAGAAGAAAAGTTAATGCTTAAAGGCCTTTATATTCATCAGCTCACCCACAGGCAGTTTAATTTAACCCTCTGCTATAGCAATGCCAGCCACAAGATATGATGGATTCCTCATTACGGTGCATGATGCTCCAAATCTTTGAGCCCATAGAGACAGTGATCCTCTGTTCCAAGTAGATGGCAATATCCTCTTCTTTTTCTTGCCCCTGCGCCACTGCTGATGAGTTCACTGAAGTAGTTTAGTGAAAGATGAGAAATTCCCTGTACAAAGTCAGCAGCTATTATATCCAACTCACAGCAGACTAGAATACCATGGACCACCTGTGAGTGCTGGATTTGCTTCTGGGCAACAGCGACTGCCCTCACTCTGATCTTGTGGCAGTCTGTAGGGCTCAGCATGCCAGGCAGCTTTCTATGCTGTGATCCTAGGATCTTGAAATACTGTTTAACACTTAATACAATCAACAAGACTAATAATTAGAAATGAATCCAATGAATACTTGGAAAGAGTTCAAAAAAGAAAGAAGACAAATGAGAATGTTATTTCCCTGGAGATTTTCTCAGTATTTTCCATTTGTGACCCATCACCTATCCTGCTGTTGTGTAGTCAAGGTACTGGTGCCCTGCAGTAAGGGGGATGCCCACTGGATGTCATGATTGCTCCACAAAAGTGCAAACACAGTGTAATTTATCTAGCAGTCAAAATGTTATTCCTGAGAGGAAGCAATTTTTGGACGTATATTTTGTGTAGTTATTCTCTCTCTCTCTCTGTTTCAGCCTCTCATCTATACACATGCATAAATCCTCGGATTTCTTGAACTGTGCAGAATCAGAAAGTCACAGCTAAAACCCTGTGTCTGTTGGATTGTATGTGATTTGTGTGAAAACAAAAGGATGACATAAATTTGTTGGAAAAAATTACATAGGGGAAGACTCTTGCCACTGATTTCAGAAAAAGTTAGTCACCCACATACCTTTGAAAAATCAGGGTTGTACTGCCATGGTTAATGAGAGAGAGGGAGAGTCTGTAATTGCAATCAAATAGATTCAATCACTTAAGTCAGTGATTAATGAGATCAACAAATTGTATGTGGGTCATCTCAGCTTTAGAGTCACGTCCTGCCTGTAAGCTCTTTATAGAGAGAAAGTAAATAAGAAATGAACCAAAAAACTCACCAAACTTACTTTCCCCCTGCCAAAACCTCTTCTCCAGCTATCTGAATTCATAGTGCATTGAAAATATGACTGCTAATGCCTACATTCTGCAAATGTCAGAGATGGCTATCTCTTATTTTAATTTACTATTTAAATGTATTAAACATAAAAGGAATCTTGTTAAATGTCATAATCATAATGACAATCCAAATGAAATTAGCTAGAAGAGTCAATTAGATTCAGAGACCAAGCAGGAAGTAAAATGAGTTACTGGGAAAGGAGGATCCCCTAGACACTACACAGCATGGATTACAGTCTTAAATGTCATGTGGAAATGAATACAGTGCTAATGTTCTCATATTTAATGGTATGTTATTTGCTCAGTTTCCAGAAGGTATTTTTTTATTTTGTTCTTGAAGGGTTAGGCAAACCTGTGGACTTGGTAAACGCAAAAATTGTGCAGCAGTAGTTGGCTACCTGAATTGCAAGCAGACAAAGACTGTCTGGATCCACAAACATTAATTTGTAGAAATGAAGCTGACATTTATGCAGAAATTATAAATATTTTCAGTCACAGAATTGTTTAGGTTGGAAAAGACATTTAAAATCATGAAGTTCGACTGCTAAACCGACACTGTCAAGGCCACCACTAAACCGAGTCCCGAAGTGCCACATCTACATGTCTTTTAAATACCTCCAGTGATGGTGACACAGTGACTTCCCTGGGCAGCCTGTTCCGATGCTTGGCCACCCTTTTTAGTGAAGAATTCTTTCCTGATATCCAATCTAAACCTCCCCTAGTGCAGCTTGAGACCATTTTCTCTTGTCCTGTCACTTGTTACTTGGGAGGAGACACTGACACCCACTTCACTACAACCTCCTTTCAGGTAGTTGTAGAAAGCAATAAAGTCTCCCGAGCCTCCCTTTTTTCAGGCTAAACAACCCCCGTTTCTTCAGTGACTCCACACAGGACTTATGCTTTACACCCTTCACCAGCTTTGTTACCATTCTTTGGACACACTCCAGCACCTCAATGTCTTTCTTCTTGTGAGAAGCACAAAACTGAACACAGGATTTGAGTTGCAGCCTCACCAGTGCCAAGTACGGGGAGGACAGTCACTTCCCTTGTCCTGCTGGCCACACTATTTCTCATACACTCCTCTTATTTTCAGTATCAAAATAGCTGGTATTCCTGTGTGGCCAGAAAGGAGAAAGAAAGTGGAAAACAAATGCTTTTGTGAACAGGACAGATAAATTTTCATCATTTACTGTGGAGACAATATCAGTCCTTTTCCTCTCTGCCTCAGGCTTTACTTTCCTGAAATGCTGATAGAGGCAGTTCCATGATCATACTGTTGGCCATTCCTACCAATACTATCTCCAGCAACAGGTCTTACAGACCCCATCAACAGATATTTTCCTTATTAGTCCACCTTGTTTAGTTGTATGTCTTTTATTTTTATGGAGTGTCCAGATACTGATTCTTTGGCCAAGATCTTTTTCAAGATCAGATTTCTGATTTGCATTCTACTGTCGTATTTCTTCAGCAGAGAACAACTTCAGATTACGATTATGTTGTAAGTCTTTTCTGTCACTCAGTCACTAATATTTTGCAACTATTTCCAGTAGAATGAAGACAGAGTAAAGGTACAAGATCAACTCATAGCTTGCAGATAGATAACTTCAGAATAACTTCAAGGGTGACAGGATGCAGTTTAAAACATCATGTAAGTTAAAAATAGGAAAGGCCTTACAGTTTCTAAAATATTCTGCATACAAATGTTGTTCCTATCTTGTCCTCCTCTTCTATTAACTTGCAATTCATATTAGGACTTCTCTTAGTCTCATTTTTCTTCAGTCCCAGCATGAAAGATTATGAAGGACAAAACAAGAATAGAAAGTTCACCAAGTGGAAGTGACTCTTGATTACTTAAATTTCTGGTGGATTAATTATCTTTTACAACACAGCTCCCGAGGGCACTAAAACCACGAACAATGGCTTTGCAGTTCAACTGGTGTAAACTGTTTTGCCCTTGTTTTGAACATCGCAGATGAGTTTATTTGTGACAGGAAGCAGAAAGGAGAAGCTCAGCTGGGATGGTCCAGGCATCAAAGAAAGACCTGTTCTCCTTCAAGATGCAGCCGATGGTCTCTAGTGTCTGTGCTTCCCAACAGCTCTGTGCCCCCTATGTGTGCCCCCTTCCTTTTGGGATGGAGTGGTCAGGAAAGTTGTGGGTGAATGGTGGTTTTGAGCTATGCTGTAGTGATGTTTTGTGCTTGTTTTCATTCTCTTACTCCTATTCCTATCTGTCTTTTTGTCTTTCCGACTACTGAACATTGAGCTGACACTTCAGGAAATTACCCAGAGTTATTCTGAGACCTCTTTCATGAATTGTTAATGTAGACCCCATCATTGCATATGTATAGTTACAATTGTTATTTTGCCATGTGCATTACTTTGCATTTATTGACATTGAATCTCTTCTGCCACTTATTACCCTGTCACTCAGTATCATGAAATCTTTCTGCAAGTCTTTGAGGTCAGTTTTAGGTTTGATTTTCCCACGTGCTTTTCTACCAGCTGAAAATTTGCCACCTAACTAAAAGAGATTCATGATATTAATGGTAATGAATAGACTTCTACAGTTCACTTATGAATATATGGTGAACAGAGCTGGCTTTAGCCCTGAAACTTACTCCTGTGGGATAACCTCCCTCTGCTGTAAAAACTGCCCAGCCACAATTTTTGACAGCTCAGCTTTTAAAGTAACAAATATTAATTAGTGGGCTGCCTCTCTCTTCTTCCGTGACAGTTTAGTATCATTAAGAGCTTTTAGTGCCCAAACTTTTCAAAAGCTTTTGGAAAATTCAGGTATGTGATATAACCACGTCACCCCTCTCCATATGCTCACTGATCTTTCAACAGAGCATCAATAGCCTTTTGAAGCATTTCCTTCCTTTAAAAAGCCATGTTGTATCTTACTTGTCTTCAATATATCTATGTGTTATTTATTACAAAACTACTGCTGTTCAGTTCACTATGTCATCCAGGCATACTGCACAGTAGCTGTCATTGTCAGTGTAGCTCTTATAAATTGTGGTCCCATTCTCTGCCTTTTATTTCTCCTCTACAGACACCCATCTAAACCATAGATTCAGACCTATGCAACTTCATAGTTTAGCAATGTTGTGCCTCTGCTGCTTGACCCTGGGTGAAGATCATCTGATCCTCTCAGTTTCTTGTGATTCTTTGCCTTTGTTCATGACACTCTGGATCGGGATTATTCCCTGGGCTTATCTCCATTATGATGGGGGTGTCAGCGAGTCTCACAGCTCCTATGGGAGGGACCATGGAGAAGAGTTAATCAAGTTTTTCTCCTTCAGATTAATCTTCCCTGAAGGCTGCTTTTAGATGAGTAGGACTTTTCAGCCTGGCTTGGTCTCTGGCAGCCTTCCAGGTACTGTTTTTTGGAAAAAGTATGTTTGATTTTTTCTTCTTTAACAAGTCATTCTTCCTAGTCTTTTAAATGCATCTGATAAGGTTTTATGGATGTCTTCTTAGAATTTAAGCTGTTTTTTATTTTTCTCACTTAGACTTGTTTTTTTAAAGATCCCTCTTTTATCAGTAATGGCAGCATTTACTCTGCCATTTAACACTGTTGGCTTTTACTGTGGTCAGATGGTAATCTTTTCTCATGGGCAGTGCATTATGAGACTCTAATGAGCAATCTGTAAAGAATTCCATAAATTGGGCCTCCTACATGTGGTTGCTGCCTCTGCCAGTCCACTGAACTCCCTTCTGTGTAGCCATCTCATTCTCCTCTCTTTGAAATTAAACACTCCTGTGAGGCTTCTATATTTTGTGTAACTTTTATGTACCTTACAGTACTAATCTAGAGTGGCTGTTTGACACTGGTATCGTGGGTCATCTACTGTGTCTTTCTTGGGTTAAAATCTTGACAGGAGAGACCTGGCTTATCTCACCAGCTGGTTCAAGAAGTAAAGATTCATGTTGCTTAATAATCTGACTGCAGCATCCCTCCGGAGTGTGAACTTAGTTAGGCCATAAGAGGCCAGACCAGACTATTTGTACTACTGTTCCTATGGTGGGTTTACCCTGGCCAGCCACCAGACACCCACCCGACATCTCTCCTGTCCTGTGGGGTGGGGGGGAAACAGAAGGAAGGTCAGAAGACTTGTGGATTGAGATAATGACTGTTTAACAGAGAAATGAAAAGCTGAGAGCACAAACAAAGCAAAAAAAGGAACTCATTCACTACTTCCCATTGGCAGGCAGATGCCCAGCCACTTTGAGAAAAGCAGGCTCTCAGCACTGTGGTTTGCTTGGGCAGACAAATACTGTAACTACAAATACCTCCTCTTCCCTTCCCTTCCCTTCCTTGAGCTTTTATTGCTGACAATGATACCATATGATATGGAATATCCCTTTGGTCAATTCATGTCAGCTGTCCTGGCTGTGTCCTCTCCCAGCCTCTTACCCACTCCCAGCCTACTCACTTTGGGAGAGGAGGAGAAGAGAGGAAGCCTTGACGTTGTGCAAGCACTGTTTCAGCAATAGCCAAAACATTGCTGTGTTATCAGCACCTTTTTAACGACAAATCAAGCATCATCCTGGCTGCTACGAAGAAAGTTAAGTTCTCACAGCCAGACCCAGTACAATCTCCACCCCTTATTCCATATTGTTTGTATCATACTTAGGTTCCACCCTATCTGGTATGTCCAAATATCCTCTGACCATCCCATTTATACACTGCTTCATTTTTATACCCTACTCAAATCCTTCCACTTACCTACATAACCCACATCCCATTACAATATATCATACTTCTATCATACTTCTATCAGACTTCTATCTATACTTATATCATACTTCTATATCATACTTCTATCTATATATATCCCTTATATCCATTACAATATATCATACTTTCTATCTAAGAAAGGAAAAATATTTCTTTTTCCTTTCCATGATGGGCTTGGCCTTGGCCAGTGGCAGGACCATCTTGGAGCCAGCTGACATTGCTCAGTTAGACACAGGGGAAGCTTATAGTAGTTTCTCACATAAGCCACCCCTGTAGCCTCCCCACTACCAAAATCTTACCATGCAAAACCAATACAATAGAGATGTCTTCTAACCAGGCACTGATGTCTTTCCACCATCCCAAATGAGTTTATGTCTGTGCTACCAGTAGGTCTGCTTCCCTTGTCACCTGCACAGGGTGTTTGCTCATGCGGTCAGTATATAGGTAGGCTACTGGCCGCTTTTCTCTAAGCTTAGCTGGATAGCTTTCACTTCTGCAAAATGACTTGACTCAACTTCTCCTTTAACAGCTTTTATAACTTGTCATGTGGGATTCCACACAGCAGCTTTCCACTTCCAGTGGTTTCCTATAACATGACACGATCTGTTGGTAAATGGAGCATGGTGCCTTTCACCTTCAGATAACCCATAGTATGGCGGTGCCTCTTTGGCATGTGTCACCTTCTTCAGAAATGCTCCAAAATCTCTGCATTCTGTCCAGTCCATGATGTCTTCTGGGATTCCTGGGTGGTTGGGATTCCCCATGTGAGCCCCTTTTGTGATCAATGCTACCCATGTATTCCATGTAGCATCAGTCACATGATTTGTAGAGGGAACTTCCCCTTTGAACATCCAGTACAACGTAGCAGTCAGGATGCCAAGAAGAGCTGTGCTTCAACAACTTCTGAAGCAGCTTGAACCCCTTCATATGCTGCTAGTATCACATTTTTTATTATTACTATTTGGGTTGTAGTGGGCCTCAGATCCTGAATACCCCCTGGCTTCAAAGCCCTAGAGGTTGACTTTGTGTTTCTTCTGGTGTTTTCTGCCAAAGGCTCCAGGTGAGACCATGTTCCATGGCTGCAGTGTAGAGCACAGGTCTCAAAGCTGGTCCAGGCCCAAGCGCTTCCAGATGAGCTGCATCCTGTTTGATGTGTTCAAAGGCTTAATGCTGCTCAAAATATTTCTTCTTTGGGGTTGCTTGACAGACAGGGCTCACAAGCTGACTGTAATGCAGAAGATGCCTTCTCCAGAGACCTACAATGCCTAGAGAAGGTTGTGTGTCTTTGATGTAAGCTGATGGTCACATAGATGGTATCTCACGGTTCACATCCATAGGGATGTGGCAACGTCCACCTTGCCATTTTATTTTCAACATCCAGATGTCTCATGCAGAACCTTCGACCTTGCTTTATTTTATGGCAAAACCAGCTTTCAGAAAGGTCTGGATTATTCTTTTTGCTTTCTCAAATGCTTCCCTTCCTGTTTTGCCCCACACAGTAATGTCATTAATGTATTTCAGATGTTCAGGTGTGCCACCCTTTTCTGATGCTGTCTGTATCAGTTCATGACAAATGGTAGGGCTGTGCTTTCACCCCTGGGGCAGTCGATTCCAGGCATGTTGGACATCCCTTCATGCAAGAGCAAACTGTGGTCTGCACTCTGTCACTAAAGAGACTGAGAAAAATACATTGGGAATGTCAGCTGTGGCATTCCACTTGACTGCCTCTGGCTCCAGTTAATATTGGAGTCATAGCATGTGCAGGACAGCACTCTACCCTCTTCACCCATATAGTATTAGGGTGCGATGTCACCAGTGTCCAGCAGCGCCTGGCACTATGTGGATCTGACAGCCTAGCACCCTGGATCCATGGGAAAAGGGGCAAGAGAGAGATGTCTTTCAGGAGTGGGATGCAACCCATGCCTCATGGGGAGACATCCACCTCAATGCAGTGCCTTGAGTGGCAGTTGTGGAGCACATCACCATTTGGGCTACTGTGAACTCCACCACAGCCAGTCCCAGAGCAGCTCCCAAATGAAAAAAGAGGCACTGCAATGAGGAGAAGAGAAGCTGTTCTGATGCATCTCCAAAAAAACTGGGCTGTTACAGGGCCTGGTGGGTAGAGATGTTTTCCAGTGTGGGTCCCACATGAACAGTCATGAGAACAGAACTGAGGAACTGAGTTATACCTTTATGTGAATCTCTTTCTTGGGGAGAAATTGGAGGCTTTGGTGGACAGGGAAAGTCCCTGAGGAAGGGAAGCACTTATGCCATTAATACAAAGCCCAAGGAGCTCTGTATTATCAGCAGCAAATTCTTGAATGTTGATTGCAACTCATGAGGCAAATCAGAATTCAGCAGCTGGGCAACGTGTCAAGGGATATAGTGTGTGTTTGTAGCTGTACGTTTTAGATGACTATACCAAGATCTACAATATCAGAGGGCCTACAAAGAGAGTGCAAAGGTAAAGACACTTCTACAAATACTAAATGAACTGCTCTGTTTTGTCTGAAAGAGAGGCGGTACCCAGCAATCTGCTGGTACCTGGAAAATAATAGCTGACATTTCTGATCTATCAAGAGGTTATTTATACAGGTATTTATATTATATATATCTATGTTGTTAAAGAGTGAGAGCATTTTGTCCTTTCTCTGAGACAGTCACTTGAAAAAGAATATATTTGTCTGGGCTATGAGATCTGGCTGCTACCTGGAATCAGCAGGCAGCCTTTCAGGCTTAGGAAAATCAAAACATAGAGACCATGTCTCTTTTTTTTGACCTTCATACTTTTACAAAAACACTTAATTTCTTTCACCCACCAAAATGGCTCCTGGCTGCTTTCTACACAAAAGACTGGTTATTACATGCTGACAAATTGCTTTGGCTTTGCAAATAGAAAATTCAGTAATACTTCGCATAAACCCAATGATCTGGACACCTGAAGTGATATAAGGATATATCCATGAAGGAAAGGAGGAAAAGGTGGGCAACTAGATTTACCTTTTAAATCTTATCCATTGAACAGTCCAACTTTTGAAGATATTTGCTATTTATATCAATATCAGAGAGCAGGAGGGGAAGGAGAATGTACATTTAAATTATTCATTAAAAGCAGGTCCTGGTGCAGTTTTGAACTCCTTCACCTAAATTAAAGATGATTTTCTTTCAATCTAAGTGCTCATATTAATGTTTTCAACTGGTAGATCACAGGTTTCATGTGCCAGCACATGGGCATCTGGGACACTTAAAGGTTAGCTGACATCAGTAAAGGTGGGTGACAAATAGGCAGTGTCAGAAGGCGTGGAAGTATAGGATGGTTGCTCAGCTGTATGCCCGGGTGGTATTGGAAGCTTAGGCACGGGCTTAGTTATTCTCACTGATACATGGTTGGCTCAGTCTGAGCTCTTCTTCAACATCTGGATTTTCCTTTCGTTGATGAACTCTACTGGGAAACAAAAAACCTGTCTTAGGGCTGAAAACTCTGGTGAGGCAGTGGGCCCCAGGTGTTTGAAATCTGGGCAATGCACTGTTGAGCTGACCAATGCATTTTAAAAAGCAGGACCCTGGTATATCTTCCATCAGCCCAAATATCATCCTGGCAAATGAGTCTAGAGAAATTGTTATTGTACCTCTGTAATATGGGAAAGCAAAACGCAGAGAGAAGCAGATACAGACATTTTATCCAAAACAAATGGGCTGAGGAACAAAATTGCTCATCAGAGTAATCAACTTTAAAGAGTCCTTCTTTTCTCGACCTCAATCCTTGTTCACTTATTGCACTTAGGTAATTTTAAAAACATCAACGTAACTATGCTGTTGTTAATTTTAAGTACAGTAAAATAACATTTTATTGCTTGCACAATTCCCTGAACAATTGCATTTCCTTTGTCACACTTCCTTGGCAAGTAAAAGTGCCTGAGCAGTGATTGTTGGGTAAATTAGTATCATTCACAAGCTCATTTTGCACTTTGGAGTGTCAAATATTTGACTAAGAAAACTTCTTCCCTGTTGTTGTTGGATGTGGGAGGAAGGGAGAAGGTAAGTAAATTTTCGTAATAAAAGAGTTAGACGCAGTTTTGAATGTCAGTTTTATATATGTTGATAAAACCTGCAGACACAATCTGCTTCTGACTGTGATTTCACTAGTGTGCTATAACTTCCCACACTGTCTAATGAAAAAGCACAAAGGGAATAATAGGCCTATTGATTTAAATCTTATTTAACAAAACAAAAAAATATCAGTGACAGTGTGCAATTCCACAGGGAATGCTAGGCTAAAAAGAAACTATAGGCAGGAAACAGGATGGGGTTCTCAAACATCTGTGTTGCACAATGCCAGGGATTTAATTTAGGGGTGACTCAGCTTAATCTGTGGGGCAGGCCCTCTCTAGAGGCCCAATGCCCTGTTGGCAAGGTTGTGGGATCTGCAAGAAAGGATGGCAGCTCCCCTGCTGCTTGCCTGAGCTCTCTTACTGCAAACCCAGGGAATGAATGATGAAGGGGGATTGATTTGCTTTGGGGTCTCCTGCATTGCTGCGTGGCCGCAGTGCAGCTCACCTTGACTGTGAGCACACCCTGGCAGGCGCTCCAGGGTCCTCTGCCTTGGGTGTGACCCGAAGGGATCAAGTTCAGAATCTTAAATTCTCTTAATAACCTATGGAAGGAGGGAGACTAAACCTCTGTGAGTTTAAATGTCAAACACAGATTAGATACTTGCATTAGCTGGAGTGACCATTTACACAGCAGTGTAACAGTTCTGTCTTCTTCCAAATCCCACTTTTGGGCAACTTTGGGTTGAAATGCTGGCATCTGATATAGTGACATTCTGTCTGATGTCACCCAGAGACACAAAACTCAGCTTCCAGAGAACAAGATCTAAAATACGCACATTTCCAACTGATAAAACACATTATGCAAGAATATATAGATGGAGGAGGCAGGCTTATGAGTGTAGACTTATGATTGTGGAAGACCATATTTATTATGTCATTGGCGTTTTTCTTGACATAGGAAATGTCACCTAACACAGACAAAAAACATGCAAGAGAAAAGATGCTGATTAATAAATGTGGGTAGGTTAGAACAGCTTATCTGCATTTCCTTCCGTGCTGTGAAGGGTAACACTGGCGTGATGGAGGAAGGCAGAAAGATGTACTTATTAATGATTAGTAAAGGGCAGAATTTTAGATCTCACAACTGACATGGGCTCCTGAAGTCTGCTAATTAAACCATCTGAAGGTCTGATCAACGGCATTTAATGTGGTGATTGCTTAGCAAGATGTAAATAATTAGATGAAGGCTACTAATAATATACTTCTGCAAAGTATAACTTAGCACTGCTGTCTAAAAAGTGACACTGCCTGCAGATCCTGTGGTTCATTTTCCTCAGTGTAACAGCCTAATGATTAAATACCAAGTACAGATCAGGCCAGGACTAAGCCTTGAATTCTTCTTCAAAGTAAATATAGACTGCTTAATCTGGAGAATAGTAAGAAGGGGTGGATGTCCTTTCAAAGAGGCCCATTGCTCTTTATTGGCTGAAGAGGTGCCACAGTTTCTGTGGCTAGAGCTAAGTGAGATGACTCCTGCAACTAACATGGGGTTTAGCTGGGACTGAATCAGCACAAACAGTTGCAGCTGCAATCCTGTCACTGTTTCCTTTGGCTGCTGCCTTTACATCAAACTCTTTCCTGGGCTTGCTTTTCCTTTTGTACTGCCATGCCCTCCCCTGAGCCTCAGGGCTGAACCCCCTTTTTGAGATGCCCCAGTCCTCTAGAGAGGGCTCTTCACCTCTGCACCCCGCAGACCTCTCCTTCTGAGGCAGAGGACAGGTCTTCCTTCATCAGCGTCCCTTGGGTGTAGGTTTGCGAGTTAGTTTTGCTTCCCACAGGGGCGGGAGGTCAGCCGGTCTGATTGCTTCCCAAGCAGTACTCTGCTGACTGGGTTATGAGGTAGGAGCAGTTTCTGCTCGTTGATAGAGGCTTAGCAGGAACTCGAGCACTTTTTCCAGGTGAGCTGTTGCTGCGGCTGAAATCTGGCAGACTGTCAGTCTGGCTTGTGTGCAGACCCGAGCTACATTGAGATGATCGGTTCTGTGAAGGCGTACATGACAGTTGGCATACCTACTGGCAGAAATCATGTACCAGGATAATTTTATGAGTAGGGATGCAAGCATCTGCAGAAATTTAAATAAAAGATAATTTAGACAGAAGCTAGCCAGAGGTTTCAGGCTTATACATCATGTAAATCTAACCCCTATTGACCTACTGGCTTAAACATTATTTGAACATCCACAAAAACATCTCTTATTTATTAATTCTTTCTTAACTGTTTATAAATGGGACCCTAATATGAAGTGTGATTAAGTTTTGTCCATTTTGCTCCAAAAACTAGCTCCATGCAAGAAATTCCTGTAAATTATCCAAAGCAGCAGCAGTCCTTAGCCTTAATTACAACATTCATTGCACACTTACGCTATCATACAAGCTTTGTTTTTAGCAAAACTCAAGAATTATCTTTTTTTTTTTTTTTTTGCAGTTTTAACATGCATCCTCAGGGAAGAGTCTGTAGAAAGGCAGCAGGCTCTGAAATGAGCTATGGTTTTTGCTGCACATTAAAAAAATGACTAATTGATCCCTCCCTCTTCCAGTTTATGCCTTGCTCATCTGCTACCCTCGCCCTGGAGTACTCAAGTGCTTTCTCCAAGAGGCTACCTTACAGACATTGCTGAACTTCTCCAAGATCTGAAGCCACCTTTTGGGCCAAAGAGGCAGATACTTTCTTTGTTGAGATCTGGAAACCAGGTGCTCCTTTGCCTGTCAGGCCTGGGAAACTGGATCTGGCAGCATGTCCCAGGGATCAGACCCTGGTACTACTGATCCTTCAGAAGCCAGAAGGTGAGGAAGGAGAGAGGAGCATGATCACACCACTAAAAAAACCTCAGCTCACTGGGGTCAGTGTATGCATTTTTCTGGTGTCTACAGCTCCTCTGCCTGCCACACATGCCCATCACTTGGGTCTGGTCTGGAACTGAAATGTTAGGAATTGGCATTATGGCTTTGTCTAACTGGATGCAACAAGCAGTTCTAAATCTTTGCAGTCTTCCCAGTTACGTGCTGGGTGTGCACCCAGGTGCTCAGCACCTCCATTGCACCTTCATTGTTTTACTGGGTACGGGCAGAGTGGGGAGTGACAGGGGTGGGCTAAGAGGAGGGCAGGAGTCCCACAACCATCCTATAGCTGTATGCTTCTGTATGACTATACTGCTATAGGATAAGTAGGTAGGATACAGCTGTGGCTGCAGCATAATTGTTCTTGTGGGCTAAGGTGGAAGTAAGATGACAGACAGGTCAAAATGGGAAGAAAATAAATGAAAGAAATCCAAGCTGGATTTATCAGAAACTAAAAATTAGAAGGGATGAAGAAAGAAAGAAAAAAATTAGAATAAGAAGCTGGCAATCCCGAAATGAAGTAGAACATAAATTCCAGAGATCAGAAAGCCAAAATAAATTTAAGCAGACTTTGACCTCTTCAGGAACCTCCTTAGTAAGGTTTCATGGGATACAGTCCTAGAGGGCAGGGGGGCCCAAGACTGCTGGCTGATATTCAAGGATCACCTGCTACGTGCTCAAGAGTGTTGCATCCCGACTAGAAGAAAGTGCAGCAGGAGGGCCAGGAGACCTCCATGGATGGACAAGGAGCTGCTGAGGAAACTTAGAGGGAAAAAAGAAGCTTATAGAAGGTGGAAGCAAGGACAGGCGGCCTGGGAAGAATACAGGAGCATTGCCCGAGAAGCTAGGGACCAGGTTAGGAAAGCTAAGGCCCAGCTAGAATTAAGTTTGGCAAGGGATGTAAAAGATAACAGGAAAGGATTCTATAGATACGTAGCAAATAAAAGACAGGCTAGGGACAATGTAGGCCCTCTCCAGAAGCTATCAGGAGAAGTGGCTACCATGGATTTGGAGAAGGCTGAGGTTCTTAATGACTTCTTTGCCTCAGTCTTCACCAGCAAATGCTCTGACCACACAACCCAAGTCTTGGAAAGCAAATGCAGGGACTGTGAGAACGAAGACCTTAGGCCCACTGTAGGAGAGGATCAGGTTCGAGACCATCTTAAGAACCTGAACGTGCACAAGTCCATGGGACCTGATGAAATCCATCCATGGGTCCTGAAGGAGCTGGCGAATGAAGTTGCTAAGCCACTGTCCATCATATTCGAAAAATCCTGGCAGTCAGGTGAAGTTCCCAATGACTGGAAGAAGGGTAATATAACCCCCATTTTCAAGAAGGGGAAGGTGGAAGACCCGGGGAACTACAGACCAGTCAGTCTCACCTCTGTGCCTGGCAAAATCTTGGAACAGTTTCTCCTGGAAAACATGCTAAGGCACATGAAAAACAATGAGGTGGTTGGTGACAGCCAACATGGCTTCACTAAGGGGAAATCCTGCCTGACCAATTTTGTGGCCTTCTAGATGGAGCCACGGAACTGATGGACAGCGGCAGAGCAGTTGATGTCATCTACCTGGACTTGTGCAAAGCATTCGACACTGTCCCACATGACATCCTTGTCTCTAAATTGGAGAGACATCAATTTGATAGATGGACCACTCGGTGGATAAAAAACTGGCTCGATGGCCGCACGCAAAGAGTTGTGGTAAATGGCTCGATGTCCAGTTGGAAACCTGTGACGAGTGGTGTCCCTCAGGGATCGGTGTTGGGACCGGTCCTGTTCAACATCTTTGTCGGTGACATGGACAGTGGGATTGAGTGCGCCCTCAGCAAGTTTGCCGATGACACCAAGCTGTGTGGTTCGGTTGATATGCTGGAGGGAAGGGGTGCCATCCAGAGGGACCTTGACACCCTTGTGAGGTGGGCCGATGCCAACCTTATGAAGTTTAACCAAGCCAAGTGCAAGGTCCTACACCTGGGTCGGGGCAACCCCAGGCACTGCTACAGACTGGGCAGAGAAGAGATTCAGAGCAGCCCTGCAGAAAAGGACTTGGGGGTGTTGGTTGACGAAAAGCTTAACATGAGCCGGCAGTGTGCGCTTGCAGCCCAGAAAGCCAACCGTATCCTGGGCTGCATCAAAAGAAGCGTGAGCAGCAGGTCGAAGGAGGTGATCCTGCCCCTCTACTCTGCTCTTGTGAGACCCCACTTGGAGTACTGTGTACAGTTCTGGTGTCCTCAACATAAAAAGGACATGGAGCTGTTGGAGCGAGTCCAGAGGAGGGCCACGAGGATGATAAGAGGACTGGAGCACCTCCCATATGAAGACAGGCTGAGAAAGTTGGGGCTGTTCAGCCTGGAGAAGAGAAGGCTGCGTGGTGACCTCATAGCAGCCTTCCAGTATCTGAAGGGGGTCTACAAGGATGCTGGGGAGGGACTCTTCCTTAGGGACTGTAGTGGTAGGACAAGGGGTAATGGGTTCAAACTTAAACAGAGGAAGTTTAGATTAGATATAAGGAAGAAGTTCTTTACAGTAAGGGTGGTGAAGCACTGGAATGGGTTGCCCAGGGAGGTTGTGGATGCTCCATCCCTGGCGGTGTTCAAGGCCAGGTTGGACAGAGCCTTGAGCCACATGGTTTAGGGCAAGGTGTCCCTGCCCATGGCAGGGGGGTTGGAACTAGATGATCTTAAGGTCCTTTCCAACCCTTACGATTCTATGATTCTATGATTCTATGATTCTAATGTTTTAGAAACAGAACAGTGATAGTGAAATACCTGCTGAAGACCCCAAAATATCAGAGAGACAAAATAATCCCTGTTTTGGAGGGATCCTAGTAGTTTCTGGTGGATTGATGATTAGACTTGCCTAGCTCTAAATCAGTGTGTCTTGCTCCCAGTTCTGTTACTGATATTCATCTTCTATTTTGAAATAGAATTAACATCCCATATCTTAAGTTTCTGTGGAACCCTACAGTCTTCAGCATTTGTTCCATTTTTGATTGATATGCTTCAGGTGAATGTTTATATTATTAATTTTTACAGTGCCACAGGATGTAACAAAACATTCTACAGTGCTACAAATAAAATAAAACAAAAAATCAATTTTAAAACAAAAATAAAAATACATCTTTTAAAAATGCTTTATCATCCCTACCCCAAAAAACGCTCACAGAAATTACCATATTTTTACAAAATATTTAGTATCAACTTACCAGCAGTGAAAGTTTGCTTTAACAGGAGCTGACCAGCTTTGCTATTAATTCAATCAAAGAAAGAACACGGGGGAAAAGCAGTGACTGATTTACTACTGCTTTTTGCTATTGTGCATTCATTTACATTCATGGACAGGAAGTATAAAATACACATACATAAACAAAAGCAGGCATGTACCATTCAGAATGCAGGTAGAAATAGCTACATAAAGAGCAAGGCAATAGGGAATCAGGTACAATATGGTGTTATCCTTGAAAATAAAGAATTCATATAATTTGGGTTTAATTGTCCATGTACGATATCTGGCATTTATCTGTTTTGAGTGTTCACCTACTTTCACTTTAATTTTTAAAGAGACACTGTCTCAGCAAGGATAAAGACCATTTTATTTGTATGTTGCAAATAAGAAATACAGTGGAAAAAGAAAAAAAAAGAGGTGTTCCCCTTCGGAATAAAATCCCTCAGCAGCTGTAAACCCTCTGTGGTTGGGGTTGGTGATATGTTGAAAGGGTAGAGCAAGCTACCCAAAAGAGAATGAGCAAGCTCTGCATTTGAATGCTTATGCATTTGAGCAAATAGATCACACATGGTTCTCTAGATAAAAACAAAAGAAGTAATTAACTGCAAATTACATGTTGATAATCATTCCTGTTGAGAACTTGGCTGAATTTTCTCATGTTTAGTAGCTCTCCATCGCTCTTCTGACATATAGGAAAGTCTGAAAATGATGGGAAAAGAGGCAAGATTTCAAAGCCTTTCCAGTTCAGCACTTCTCAGTGCTCTCTTTCTTGCTGCTTAGGATGGGCTCCTTTGAACCCAGAAGTGCAGACACAGAAACTGTTTTAAAAGGCATCCCTATGGAGCCTATGTTTTGCTTTCCTTCCATTTGTTCGCCTTTCCTGTCCTGTATTTCATATCAGAGACAGTTGTACTTTACATTTTTAACTCAGATTGACTTAACTTCCTGCTCACTTCTTCCTTTACTGCTAGGTCAGCCACCTGCAATAATATCCAAATTTTGCTTTCACTTTCCAAATCTCCAGCTTCATCTTTTCAAGCCAAGTAGCACAGCCACCTCAGGCGCTTTGGATCCATGAACTCATTGAGAATTTGCTAGCTGTTTCATATGCTGTCCAAAGCCATTCACACCTCTATTTTGTTCCTGGAAGCAGTAAAATTACTTGAGTTAGAGGAGAGATCTACTGGGTAAAACAGCTGTTAACGTGCGAAGTGTGGTGTTCATGCAACCTACAAGCATGGTATTAATATCAATGCCATTTCTTTGCCCAGTCTGCCTTCAATAATAAAAAATGTGTGACATCAGTTTGAGGCAATACTGTTTGATGTGGGCTAAGTATACACAATCATGGAAACTGGAGCACAGACATATGGTTGTTGTGCATTCTACTGTCTTCTCAGACATCCACCCTCAGCTCCTCTGAAGTCACCCTTGCTCTCATATGAATTTGATGAGAATATGGTAGCTTCCTATCCAGATCTGCCTTTGTCCTGATCTGTATGCAGTTCTGCCTGCCGATTCCCTGTCTGCCCGTTGCCCCTCCTGGTTCTGTAGCTCAGGTCATTCTTTTATTGACCCTTCCTCATTCATATCTGCTTGACCTTTCATTGGACAAATTCTTGTTGTTGCCCACCAATATCTCTATTAATCATACTTTTTTTTTTCCTCATTTCTCTCTTTCCTAACTCCCAATTTAATGTTACTGCCTCATGGCAAACCGACTGCCAAACGGACTCTCTGTCCTTTCCTACAACTGGATAAGCTCACGAGTGGGATAAATATGTACTTTCTATAATTATGGGACCCCTATTGCTCCATTTTCTGCGGCAGTGTAGGTTCTCCAGCTATCCTCTGGGATAATCAACATGGGGTGGGCAGCATTAAGGGCTCCCTCTGCAGTGGGGCAACAACTGGCTGGCTGGCATGAGAAGTGAAGGAGGGGTCAATTGAGGATTCAGTGGACAGCATGGTAAGTCCTGAAAGATCTGCAAGATGGGCACTTTAGGTAGTTACAGGCTTTTAGATGCATATGTTGGGGTGTCTTCTGAATTTGGATGTTACACAGGAGGTACTTGCGATGCTTCACAGTTTGAGATGTAAATGTTACCTGAGTAAAGTCACCTTAAATTTGTAGGTATTTACATTCTTCTGTTCAGAGACCCGTATTTCAGGTTCCAAGGCTTTTTACAGCAATCACCTTTAAATATAAATAAATTCCTTTTATAGTAAAATCAGTACACCAGCATTCCACAGCTAGCCAAATATATCTTAATCCTGCAGAAGTCAAAGGGATGCTGTCCACTGACACTGATGATCTCTTGATAGTCATTAATCAATATTTGCTATGCAGTAATTTACATGTCCTTGTTCTATTAGGAGTGATGTTAAAAGGTTTAGATTAGCCTTTAATTTAACAATATTTCTTGTTGTTTTCCTACATCCATGAATAGATTCAGGCTAGTTTACAAATTTACATAAATTCTCTTGTTTAAAGAGAAAAAAATGTCAAAATAGCTTCAGATACCTTCCATTTTGTTCTTTGTTGCTCCTCTGTGTTTCTGTCTCTATCTATATGTTAGTATTAAGAAGGTCTGCTTTTACACTTATGATATGAGGTCTGTCAAAACAATGCATTAAATAATTCTGAATCATTATTATCCAATACTACATCTGTTCCTTTCTTATTTTTTTCTTCCCCTTAGATGGTCCAGGATTGAAACCTGCTATTTGATGGATGTTATACAGTTGTGGCTGAAACATTCTTTTGTCCTCCTACTCAGAAGCCTTCAAACTATTGTGTTCATCACTCAAAGACCTCAAAAGGTGTTTCCTGTGACCCTTCCAGGGGTCTGAACTGGTACAAATATGATCCTTACACTGATCCATTCCTTTCAGTCAGTAGCGAGAAGATGGTCTGAAGCAGCACTCATGAGGTGTGGACAACAAGGTGGAGAAAGACAAGAATTACGGATTTATTTTAGAATGTATGTACTCCATGGCCAGCACAAAGATTTGGGGACAGGGGAAGGTAAATGAGATCAAATGTAGCCTGCAGCAATTTTCCTTCTGGAAAAATCTTTAAGAGGTTGCTTTAAGCCTGAGGATAGTATAACGCTTGCTCTGCAGGCTGTGGGATTGCTCTATGGGAGATCTACCCGTTGGGCACCAAGGAACAGAAAGCACAAACAAAACTTATGGGGCTTTCTAATTCTTGAATCCAGTCCCAAGAAATTGCAGGGAATCATGAACAAATATTTAATCAAGAAATGTCTGTTCAGCCCACAGCAGGCCACAAAACATTTCCCCAAATTCTCTACAAGCTTATGACCTGGACTAAAATACAAAAAAGCCACAACTGACTTGTGCTTTAGGAAAAGGTCAAGGACAAAATCCCAGGTTTTTTCAATGATAGGAACTGCCTTGATGAAATACTGGGTGATCCTGGCAAGCGGAGTTTTCCTTCTTTGCAAATCAGGGCAAAAATCTTCTTCCAGCATTGTCATTGTGCCAGGGGAAAAATTCCTGTCTCTGACTGAATTAGCTGTAATCACATGGACGAGGCATACAGATTCAAGCCATCAATGCCAGCAGACTCAATATCACTAAGGCATAAATGCACCAGTGCACCCTCTGCATCACACTGGGAGCAATAGCTAATCTGTGCTTCAGAATGATGGAAACTAATTCTCACTCCAAAGCTGGCTATACATCATTCATTGGAGAAGCTGTGTTGGCTGTGCCTACTCCTCCTTGAAACTATCTATCTTCTAGTTTCTCTAAGTGAGGTTTTTCTTAGGAGAAAGGATTGCCCTCTCTCTGGCTTCAATAGGTGATCACTTGCTTTGCCTTCAATAGCTTGTATGTGCCACATGGTACTGAATATAGGATCAAGCTTTAGAAAAAACAAAAAGAAATGTAGAGAACAAGTCAGTAATATCTGTGATATAAGAGAATGCTAGAACTGGGTGTTATTTAATCCAATAGCATCTGTCTTTATTTTGCTAGCCTGTTCTCCTGAACACCCCACAAGTGGAGTAATTCCTTCATGCAATCTCAGTCTAGAGACAGGCTGAGAATCTGTCATTTGAAATGCCAGTGCTCAGGGTGTTGCTTGTAAATGCTGGCAGTCACTGTACTTGTGTGTAAACATGTATGCATGTGTGTATATGTGGTTTTATATATTTCAATTTCTATTTCTAAAATGTTCTCCTCAGTGTGATTTATAAATGGTTTTATACCCCTGGTCATGTCATTCTGGAATGTGATGGAGCAGCAGAGGCATTACAGTGCATTTGCAGCACAATTCCAAAACATTCCTCTTGACCCTCATCAGAGGGCCTAGGACCCAGTAGTAGCAGCGAATCTGCACAAATGTTGCTAACCTGTGACTGAGACACCAAAAATGCTTCCTAAAGCTTTGAAGCAGTAAAGCTGGTGGCTTTCAGTATTCAATAAACGTTGTGTTTTTAGAATGCATGGCCTTACACTTGTAAGAGTTACCATTGGCTTTATGAAGTTTCTTGAGAAATGGTAACAATGCTTATAACTCTTTTCTTATCATCTGAAAACTGATACCAGGCTAATGATTGATACATTTATTGCTGATGAATGTCTGTGGGATGAGAATGTCATGCCCAGACACCCTAAACAGAAAGTCTTATGGGAGCCCAATCTGCTAAAGCTGGGAAATATGCAGAATGAGACAAAACCTAGAGAGTGGTTTTACTTTGCTCAACAGCTAAGTACCTGTGGCTGTTACAAATAACATTTCCTGGATACAGTTTGTATCACCCCAGGAACAATTTAGAATTTTTTGCAAATTGGAAGAGCTATAGGAAAAGTATGAACAAGGCCCTGGAGGTATTCCAGTCCAAAAGGCTGTATAGACCCCTCTGAATTAAGCGTGCTGTGCATATGATTGTAGAAGCCACAACCTGGCAACACACTTGGTTCCTTCCCTGTCCCTGTTCCTGTCAAGTGAGCTGATGAAATGTCACTTTTGAAATTGTTTTCTGCAGATACTGTGAGATTTCACATGATAATATAATCATATGTCTGGAGTGTTGGAATGGAAGGATACAGGCTTTTCAGGTAAGACAGTCTGGGGAGATGCGGAGGGATGTTGCCCTCTATGTCAGTGGCCAGCTGGAGTGTGCAGAGCTTTGCCCGGGGATGGGTGAAGAGCCAACTGAGGGCTTATGGATTAAAGGGAGGGCAGGAACAGGGGACATTAGAGTGGGAGTCTGCTACAGGCCACCCAACCAGGTAGACGGAGCAGATGAGGCCATCTACAGACCAATAGGACCAGCCTCACAAGCTGCTCAGCTTCATAAGCCGTTGTCTTCATGGGGGACTTCAACTACTCTGGTATCTGTCGAACGAACAAGACAGCAGGGCGTAAGCAATCCAGGAGGTTCCTGGAATGCATTGATGATAACTTCCTTCTCCAAGTGGCAGAGGAACCAACAAGGAAAGGGAATATACTGGACGTTGTCTCACCAGCAGGGAGGGCTGGTGGGGAATGTGAAGCTGAAGGGCAGCCTTGGCTGTATGACAACGAAACGCTGGAGTTTAAGATCCTTAGGGTGGTGAGGAAGCTGTTCAGTAAGCTTGCTACCCTGGACTTCAGGAGAACAGATTTTGAAAGTTCTGCTTGTTGGAGTGCCATGGGATAAAGCCCTGGAGGGAAGAGGGGCCCAAGAAAGCTGGTTAATATTCAAGGATCACCTCCTCCAAACTCTCATGGCAGGGGGTTTGGATCTAGATGATCTTTAAGATCCCTTCCAACTCTAACCATTCTGTGATTCTATGATATATTAGACACATGCATATCATGGCTCAGCATCTTCACATGAGATTGACACCTGCCCTCCACATCCTTCATTACATCAGTATTGAATACGTATGCAAGAATAAAGGACTGGCTTGTGCCAGAGTAAAACTAGTGTACTGGAATAAAAATGGCCAGCCTCTTTATAAACCAGGAGGGCATACATTTTTTCAAATCCTTTTCTTTGGGAGATTTAGTTGTCTTAATAAGCACAACTCGCCTTTCAGCTGTGCAGAAATGATGTGTTTGGCAAGCTGCTATTCCTGCCCTTTCCAACAGCCTGTGCCATAGGCAAAGCCCTATCCCTTTTCAGCAGCAATATCTGTGCTAGCTGCAGTGGCAGCTGTGTGCCAGAGAGCAAATCTTGACCTTTCTGGTTTTGAAAAATAGATTAAATTGTGCTTACTTTAAGTTTCTAGCAATGAGCATTATCCCAGCAAGATCAGGGTGGACTTGAAGACTATTATATATTTGAAGTAAAGTAAAATGCAATGAGTTTATTTAAAAGTGAGTATATGTGCACACATGTATGGGTGTATCTCTCTCTAAGCAGGGGAAGACAGACTTTTCTGCCATGCAATAATGTCAGAAAATATAATGAGGGAACATTATACATGCAAAGAGTTATGGTAAATGGCTCAATGTCCAGTTGGAAAACAGTAACAAGCAGTGTCCCTCAGGGGTTGGTGTTGGGACCTGTCTTGTTCAACATCTTTGTCAGTGACATGGACAGTCGGATTGAGTGCACCCTCAGCAAGTTTGCTAATGACACCAAGCTGTGTGGTTCAGTTGATACGCTGGAGGGAAGGGATGCCATCCAGAGGGACCTTGACACGCTTGTGAGGTGGGCCGATGCCAACCTTATGAAGTTCAACCAAGCCAAGTGCAAGGTCCTACACCCGGGTCAGGGCAATCCCAGGCGCTGCTACAGGTTGGGCAGAGAAGAGATTCAGAGCAGCCCTGCAGAGAAGGACTTGGGGGTGTTGGTTGATAAGAAGCTTAACATGAGCCAGCAGTGTGCGCTCGCAGCCCAGAAAGCCAACCGTATCCTGGGCTGCATCAAAAGAAGCGTGACCAGCAGGTCGAAGGAGGTGATCCTGCCCCTCTACTCTGCTCTTGTGAGACCTCACTTGGAGTACTGTGTACAGTTCTGGTGTCCTCAACATAAAAAGGACATGGAGCTGTTGGAGCAAGTCCAGAGGAGGGCCATGAGGATGATAAGGGGGCTAGAGCACCTCCCATATGAAGACAGGCTGAGAGAGTTGGGGCTGTTCAGCCTGGAGAAGAGAAGGCTGTGTGGAGACCTCATAGCAGCCTTCCAGTATCTGAAGGGGGTCTATAAGGATGCTGGGGAGGGACTCTCCCTTAGGGGCTGTAGTGATAGGACAAGGAGTAATGGCTTCAGACTTAAAGAGGGGAAGTTTATATTAGATATAAGGAAGAAGTTCTTTACAGTGAGGGTGATGAGGCACTGGAATGGATTGCCCAAGGAAGTTGTGAATGCTCCATCCCTGGCGGTGTTTAAGGCCGGGTTGGACAGAGCCTTGGGCAACATGATTTAGTGCTAGGTATGAGTGGGGGATTGGAACTAGATGATCTTAAGGTCCTTTCCAACCCTTGCTCTTCTATGATTCTATGACTCTATAAGTATATTGAAGTCATATGGGTTTTAGGTATTTCATCTTAGAATGAGAATTTTGCACCATAGGCATTAAGAAAAATACTGCTCTGGCTTTGCTATTGCTCTAAGTGCTAGTAAGTGCTGGTGACCTTTCAAAGAAAGGACAACCTTTTGTAACTAAAGAGAAGATGAAAAGTAATGCTGTAATATATTGGCCACTTTGCTAAGGTAAAAAGGAAGTGTAAGGTGGAGAGGTATATCCGAGTCAGAATATTGACCTAGAATGAAATGAGGGTATATCCTAATGGGTGGAGGTACAGCTTTTTCCCCCCCCTTCCTTTCCCTCCACCTTGTTTTATTTCCAAGTGTTATACAGAGTTAGCTGAGGCTGTAACCTGAAATAGCTAAGAACAGATCTTCCCTCTGAAGAATCAGTTTTTCTTTGCTGGAACAGGTGTGTCGAGAACCCTGTCAGATGCTCATACATCAGGAACTGTGAGGGGCCTGAGAAAAAGTGTTTCCAAGACTGCAAGGAGACAGTTAAAGAGAATGAATGAGCTTTGTACAGGTGTTGGAAAGGGAACATAATAAAGAAGAGGGAAGGCGAAATGGGCTTTTTCCAAAATCTGCAAGTCATTGGTACCAATTTTTCTGGGCCTAGTGTACGATGATATATTTACTTCTATCTTGCATATAAGGACATTTTCAAAAGATGTTTAAAGAGAACTTATTAATGGGCTTTATGCTCATGAGTTTGCATGCCACATTCAGGAATAGTGTCGGAGACCTGAGGCATCACCTGCTAGTGTACTACAGGGAGCTTTTGTCCTGTGCGGGATATCTGGGAGAAGTAGTCCTAGGGAGAGGAAAACGGATTAAGAGCAGGTGCACCAAAGAAAGCATTGTGCAGCTGCGTGAGTGTTGGCAGCAATATTTCAGAGGAAAACAGTAAAAAGAGAGAAGGATTGATGTGAGTTCCCAATCTTTAGTGAAATGATCTCAGATTCAAGAATGGCTTTATTCCCTGGACATACCCCTTTTCTGTATAATGTCTTCTATAATGAAAGTGGATTTTCTTTTCTTTTCTTTTCCTTTTTTTTTTTTTTTTTGTTTAGAATTGGAAAGAAAAAGAATGTTCAAACTGGAAAAGAAAATGAAAAGCAGCAAGCCATTGTGAAGGGTAACAAATGTGGGATGTGACATAAAATCTCCAACCATGGAAGCATTTTATTTTTGGCTACCTCAAAAGCACACCAGCCTCTGTGCTGACCAAGGAAAGAATGTGGTGCTTGTGGCACGTGCCAGCAGGGAGCAAGAGAAATGTCTGAAGACTTCCCTAGGACTTCCTAATATCACATGCAGTACACTGGGGACAACAGCCTTCCTAGACACATTGTCTTTTTCATGGAGATGTGACATGTACCTTCCTTGGGACTTGAGGCAAAGTTGCAGTTGAGTCCTGATGTATTAGAAGACTGGAAGGGAGCAAAATGAAAAAGCAAGGGGAAGAGCTGTTACCTGACATGTGGGGAAAATGCTAACTCTCCTGAACAGATCGGTAGCTGTCATGGTTTAAGCCCAGCCGGTAACTCAGAACCATGCAGCTGTTCGCTAACCTCCTCTCTCCCCTCCTCTCCCCTCCCTCCATGCAGGATGGGGAGGAGAATCGAAAGAATGTAAAACTCATAGGTTGAGATAAGAACAATCCAATAACTCAAGTATAATATAAAACTACTACTACCATCAATAATAATAATGATAAGTGAAATAACAAGGGGAGAGAATATAAAATTAAAAGGGGAAAGGAAAACAATAAACCCAAGTGATGCACAATACAATTGCTCACCACCTGCCGACCGATACCCAGCCCGACCCAAGCAGCGATCTGAGCCTTCCGGGTAACTCCCCTCAGTTTATATACTGGGCATGACGTGCTGTGGTATGGAATACTCCTTTGGACAGTTTGGGTCAGGTGTCCTGTCTCTGCTTCCTCCTGGCTTCTTGTGCCCCTCCTCGCTGGCAGAGCATGAGACTGAAAAGCCCTTGATCAGGGTAAGCATTACTTAGCAACAGCTAAAAACATCGGTGTGTTATCAGCAGTATTCTCAGACTAAATTCGAAAACACAGCACTGCAGCAGCTACTAGGAAGGAGAAAAAATAACTGTTACAGCTGAACCCAGGACAGCTCCATTTCTGAAGCTTAAACCATTAAACTGCCTCCGAGGACATGAAATGCTTGCCCAGGTTATGCTGTTAATGTGACCATCAAGTTGTGGTGAGTGATTGATGACTGTTCAAGGTCTTTTTGTAAATTGGCCTTGTATCCTGGATGGTAGAAGGAATAAGTTTGACAGTTACTGTGATTTTTTTAAACAGCATTCCTTGTCAGCAGTCTGACCTCTGCAGATTGCTTTCTGATCCTCTGAGCAGCAAGTCAAATATATTGTTATTTTATGAATGTCTTTCCACCCTCCCAATTTCTAAAGTTTCTGGGGAGTGTGAGGCTCATGAGCAGAGTGCTAATATATGTCTATAAATTGTGTTGATGGCAGTACAGTGCTTGAGCATTCCTTGGGGGAGAAGGTTTTACAGCCGTTACCAAAATCCTTTGCTCTACATTAGGCATGATACCTGCCATAATGACCATAGCCTGATTACAAGTTATTGTTAGCTGCCATTCACTGTTATTTAATTTGCAACAGGGCTCAGAGGCTAACAGTTAGGAGGACAGCATGAATCTCAGTAGACCAAAAGTTGCCAAGTCCTTGTGGAGTCTGGACAAGCCCTTGAAGGCCAGAGCTGCAACTCAGGTGTGCTGGTCACAAGCTGACTGAGTGCCTGAGTACTGGTTTCATCCTTATGTGAGATCTTCCTTCCATCTGAACCAAAACTACCCAAGATGAAAGGGTTAAGTGCATTAGTACTCCATGCCAAAACAACTGCCTTTTACATGCCCCGTTCCGAGAAACAGTCCAAAATCCTCTGAATTTTGAGTAAGAGCATGATGGAAGCAACACTCCATGCATGTCTTGTTCTCATTAAGCATGAGACTCCAGCAAACCTCAGAAAATGAGCTTGAGGAATCATTGAACAGGCCTGGTCTATTTAATACAATGTTCTAATGTAATATATGCAACTAATATTGCCTAAGATAACTAAAAAGCCTAAGCTTTCCCTGTCTGCCAAGGGAGAGTCAAGCAGCTGATGATGAGATCCAAAAGAGGCAACATGCATAACTGTTGTTATGTTTGACAGGTGCAGTGGATAAATGTAAAGCAGTCTTAGCAGAAGGGGTCATAAGCTGGAGCTACCCCACAGCTGGGTTTATGGAGTCAAACTCACTTTTACTTTTCATTTAATTTGTCTACCAACATTTTCTCCCAGTGGAAAGAAAAGATGTAAACAGGACATAAATGATTCTTGCTCTGAAGTCAGAGGAAACATTCCACATTTCACAGTTTACATGTAATGTCTTAAATATAAAGCACGAATAACAGTAACTTCCTTAGTTCACACAGATAGGAAATGATATATAAAGGATCCTGAGATGGTTGCAGATTAAAATAATGGGAATCTTGAGAAGAAATCCCTTAGGTAGAGAAGGTAGTATTCATCACACTGGGGGCCTGGTGTGCTGGGTACTATATAAAGATGTAGGAAATGACACTTTGTCCCCCAAGTCTCCACTTATTTTCCTCCTCTAGTAGCTAGTTAAGTGCGAGCCCAGTAGCCTGTTTGCATACTCTGTGATTGGTATCAATGTTTGTATTAGTATTCAAAAAACAACAAAGGGTGTGTTAAAAATAGCAGAGATGACAGAAAGAGGGCAATTACTTGGTTGTGTGAATAGGAAGGATAATATTAAGTTACTGTGTAATTAAGGTTAGACCAAGGTGAAATAAAGATAACAAACAAGGAAAGTAAGGAAAGGTTACTCATTCTGGACCCAGACCTACCGCTACCAAATTTAATAGCAGGTTTGTGCCGACCTCTGTAAAAGCAAGCAGGAGTAGACCTGATGTTAATTTAGAGACATATTCATAAGGCAGTTTAGTGAAACTGGATAATGTATAATAGCAAAAGAAAACACAGACAAATAAATAAAAGGGAACTTACTGAACTGAGCTCATCTTGGAAGTGGTTTGATATGAGCTGTTCTCTCACATCATGCTGCGTGCTTATTATGAGAGGTGAAACGCAAGGTTTTGTTCCACATTAGATTATTTATGGGCTTTCTTCAGGGCAAATTGTTTTCAAAAGACCTGAACCTGGATGTGTTCTGCCACTGGGCATTCTCAGGCTGCAGGGCTGCTTACCAGCAGGGTACCAGTATTGTTTTCATGCTTGACTGGGAAATATTCATGGCTTAAATTCCATCTTGTTTGCAGCTATCAGAAAATGCTGCGTTCTTTTACTGAACAGGCATGGAAATTATTGATTTTTCCCTGTGCTTGCAGGAACGTTTCTTGGGGGGTTGCTGGGACTGCCTGAAATGGTTCAAGAAAATTGCTTGTGAGACAGAGAAGGAAACTAATTAAATCTTCAGAGAGCAAAAGGGCTTAAATGATGAAAGATGGTGGTAAATTACTTAGCTAACAAATAGGTGTCTTGGAAATTGAAGTACAAATTAGGTTATCTAATTTTTCACTGCAAACCTAAGCAATTCCATTAATATGATTTCCATCTGGTGATAATATTTCATGGCTCATCAGGAGCTTGCTGAGACATATTAACAACAACTGGAAACAATGGTAAGACAAAGCTTTTGTTTCCTGGTAAGGTGTTGAGAATTTTCCTAAGAAAAGGACCTTAAATAATGATAATGCTTTCATGTGTTGCTACATTCACGCTACCAATCCTAGCCCTGTATGTGTCCAACTGAATTGAGCATATGATGATAATTTAGGGAAATAAGTTTGATCCCTTTATCTTCATGCATGTCGTCAATATTACCACTTGGCACTGCACTGAGAAACAGGGGTAGTTATGATGCATATTGGCCACGTATCAGGTAGGATTCTTCTGGGACAGGAACCAGTGCTTTTGTCTCTAGACTGGCTCTGTCTGCTGCGCATGTTCCATTGTAGTACCAATACAACTTTTTCACTGTATTCCCCTTCTCTCTGAACACACTCTCAGCAACACTCTTGAGCTCTTCCTGTTATTTTACTATGGTTAGGAACTGCAGGTGGGGAGGGCATTAGGAAGAGGAGCACCTAGCTACTGCTCAGAAGCCTTTACCAGCATTTTTTGTAAGTTATTGGGTCAGATTTTCCAGCAATCCTCTTTGTGCTCACTAGCAACGAATAAGATTACTTACTTGGAGCACATGCTGCTATCACTGCAGCTTTGATTTTCTTATACGTACATTGCCTTCACTATGTTGCAGCATTAATTCTGCAGTGAGAAAATGCATATTGCTCACAGGTGTCTGTAAGTTATCTCATTCCACCTGCCTACACACTGATATTTGGCAACATCATTGTATAATATACAGAGGGATTTTTTTCCCTTCTTTAAAGCATGATTCTAAATCTGGAAGTAACTGGGAAAGCTGTTGCAAAATTATGGGAGACTTTTATTTTGGCCAATTCCCACCATGCTACAATTCATTTTGTGGTTAGTGCAATGTATATAGTGGCAGAGACAGATGAACAAACGAACATGGTCCTAATTTAAAAACAACATTTTTTCAGCAATAGCTATACAGAGTGCACGTCTGACAAAGGAGGAGGGAAATCTGAAGGGTGACTTTAACCTTCAAATGATTTCAACATGGTCTTGGATCTGGTCTCCCTTTCCCTTCCTGCTTTTTCTCTAAGCTATTAATCAATAAAGTCATCCAGCAGCAGTATCAGTTGGTATTTTATAGTATCAGATATGGCAGTGTTCAGCTAGGGCAAATGACAGCATGGCTGAGCCTTTCTGTGGCCTTTTAAAACAGACAACTGCATCTTATACCAAATGGAGCAGGTTGTAGGGCCTCCATGGTGGGTACAGTCAAGAGCAGCAAATCAGATCCAAGTCTGGTCTAGCTGTGACAACTTTTGCCAATTCCAGACAAGAAACGTACATTTGTTTTTTACCAAGAGTTGCTGGCTTGTCAGATGGCATGTTGAAGCTCAGAAATAGCAGACCAGCTTAAAAGCCTAAGACAAAAAGTTCAGGGATATTGCAGAAGCAGCTCTTCCTTTGTTTTTCCTACCAACCCACACTGCTCCCTACCCTGCAACTCATTTGGGTTGTACCCTGCAGAGGCTCGGCAGGGGAGCTGCAAAAGAAGACCTACTCTTTACCAATGATGTTCCTTCAAGATGTGGAGATAGAGCTTTTCCCTTTTTGACTCCAATTCTATATGGACTATGTATCATTTTTTGAGGTGACATACAGTGTATAGTCACAGGATCCAGTTTACTGACCTCTATAATATGCACCCACACAGTGAAATTGCACTCGTATATTACTAAAATAATGAACTTTACTGCCCTACTGTACATTACTAATGAAATAAGTTCTCCCTTCATTAGTAGCTTAATAGGTTTTCTGCTTCATGTCAGTTGTAATCCTTATTTAACATCACCAAAGAAAAATCCTTTTGTTTCTACATCAGAAGCATGCACATTTTACTCCTATTATATTGCTAACATGATCCTTCTTGCTTCAATAACCCACGTTCCTGCATCAGTAGCTTTAAATGAAGACTGAATCTTTACAATATCATCTTGGAATAGGACTGGGGTTCCTTTAGAAATGTTCAGGACAGTGCCCCTTCTCCACTTATATATTGGTAGATATAGTAGTCAACATGTTCTGTGCAAGAAATCCAGATTTAGGGTGTAAAATGTGATCAGGAATGAACCGAAATATAGCAGCCAGAGACTTTACAGATCTTAAGAGACAAATTCTAGTAGAGCAGTAGTTAGTGTATCTGTCAAAACCAGCTGTTTCCTTGGCATTCTGTTTCAAGGGAAAATTAAAATCCATGATTATCTGCATTCAATCTATACCATAAGAATGATGATAAGATTGATGATCAAAGCCGTGTTTCTGTCTCAAGGGTCCCCCTGCTGTTTACATGCCTTACTCCTACTTAGGAACCACAGTGACAGATGTAGCTGTCAGACACAATCTGCAATTGCTTGAAATATGGTTCCCTGGCTGGTTCACGCGTGTGAGGCCCTGCTTGTCGAGTCCTGTGTGATGTAGTAATCTGTTTCTTACTTGTTTAAGAAACCTGCAGGAATAATTTAATCCATGTTAATGGTATCAGCCTATGGTCCTAAAGTGAACACTGAAGCTATAATTCAGTTTCAGGACTCTGCTGCCATACATAAGCCATAAGAATGAAGAAGGCTTTTTGAATTCAATGACTATCTTATTCATTCAAACACGGTGTATTTGATCTTTACTATCCTTTACGAAATGCTCCTTTTTTCAGCGCTGTTAGAGGGTTTGTCTTGCTTTCAGGTCATTGTTTATTCAGTTATTTAGGTTCATTCTTCTCCCTTCATTATCGATGTTGATTAAAAAGGCCTGCTTAGGAAAAGGAAGATGCTATTGTCCTTTCTTTGGCCATTTATTCTAATTGCTTTTTGCTTGTGGTGTGAATTAGGCCTGTTTTATCATGTACATCTCTCTTGCTCTTTCATGCCTGGATGAGGGCTGAGCACATGCTGGAGCATTCATGAAAAATTAAGATGTTTGGCAGAAACATGTGTTTGGAGTCACTCCTACCAAGGCAGAACAGGTAGGAGTAACTCCTAGCCAAGGCCAGAGACTCAAAATGATTGGGAAAGGTACTGCTCAATTTATGAGCTAAGTATTTGACATCCATTCAGTACCTCCACACTTCTGTTGGGGCACAGTGCAGTGGCAAGGCATGGGTTACTTGTCTCTGGGAGCCATGTTAGCTCCAGCTGCATATCTAGTGGGAAGCTGTCTCCAGTCTGTCACTGTACATTCAGCTTCTGATGCAGAACAAGCAGCAGCCAATACTCATGTAAACTGATCACAGCAGTAATGGCAATTGGGGAATACAGCACAAGGTTTCTTCAGCATTATGGTAACTTTTTTTCCCTCCATGGCTAAAGAAAAGTGATAATGTTGCTGGTTTGTTTAATTTTACAGACCACCCTTAAAACAATAAAACCCCCACACTATTGATTTGGGAGCTTCTTTCGCATTAAAGCTATAGTGTCAGCACACTCAGAGGTACTTTGGCTTTGAATCCTAGTGACTCCGATGGAAGGAGTTGCACTTAAGGTACTTAAAGGCTGATTTTAAGAATGCATTTAGACACCTAAATATGCAGATAGTTTCCTGTTGTCTTTTGCAATAAGCACTATGAAAAAGTCTTCTGCAGGATTTAATTCTCCTTGCTATGCGCATGAGAGAGTTTACTTTTAAAAATCTGCTTTGAAGCCCATTTGAAAATGTTACCCCAAGAGAGCAGCGATGGTCTATAGCTTGAAACTTTTAAATACAATCTGGACTTTAGGTCTCTTCTGTGAGGGTGCTAGGTCTGGCCACTGTCATAGATGTATTTGGGATCTAATTTAGTCTGTCTGTTTTTGTCTTCCTCAGGTGTGTGTGCTGTTGAGGAGGGAACTGGATAACTGATAACAAATGCGCAGTGAAAGTGCATTTGTTCTTATGTGCGAATGATTATTCATAGAATATTTTTGCTTCATTGGCCAGCTCTGTCAAGTATCCACCCACCTACGATAAGCAGACTTAGAAATGTCACAAAAGTAAGGGCTTGAATATTTAATGCACTGAGGGCTTGATTCAGATCTTCTTTAATAACACTGCCTTCAAAGTCAGCTGGCAAGAACATCACAGGGTTGGATCTGGTGCCAGTGTGGAACACTGGGTATGAAAACAACAAGAGGTGTGGAAAAGAAAATGTAACACATAGTACCTCTATGATTTAAAAAGTGATCATTGTTATTTTGGTGTCATTTCCATAGGATATCTAAAGACATATGAGTGAGAATCTTCCCTTTAGGAGCACTCTAACTTTACATTTTTAGCAATTCAAATGGCAAAAAAATATTATTTTCTTCCTACTTCTTTTTGTGGAAAAAGGAAGCCTTTACCTTGTCTCCTACTTCAATGTCTTCTTGCTGCTATGCATTTTAACTATCAATCTTCATTTACTTTGCTATACAGAAAAATTAACCTTCCAGGAGGGGTACTTTTTTTAAAGTGCAGCATAATTTCTTAGTACCATCAACATTTGTTGAACTGTCACTAGTTGTATTGGGTGAGCAATGCTGATAGTGTCTGTACTTCATCTTCATATCAATGAAAGCCTGATGATCAATTTATTTTCTTGTCAAATACATTCTTTAATGGGTTGCATTTTGTGTGGTTGACTATTCTGATGAAATCAATTTAATTAACTATCAAGATTTGACAGAACACATTCAGGCGGTGTCATTCATTTCATAAGAATAATAATTTCAATCAAAGACAAATTGCCAACCATTCTAATGAGGTATCTCAACATTAGCAGGATTTCATGCTAATGATCAAATTGAGATATTTCAGGGTTTCTAACAAATTATGATTATAAACCAGATATTGCATTAATACCAGGGTACATTGTTACTATTTATTCACCAAGTCATCAGCGTTTAAAATGAATTCTTATGAGCTCCTACATGCGTAAGTTGGTTGGGAAAAGAAGGAAGCAAATTATTCTTCTTTCAGCTTGTCATTCAGGACCTTGTACCACTCAGTTACTTCAGGAAGGCAGCCAATACCCTTACATCACAACTCACACTTTGTGGGGTGCAGATTCCCTATGAACAAATAAGCAGTGGTGTATGCAGCTTGTGAGAGTTTACATTGCTGTACTGTGCTATTGCTCCATATTATTATAGTGGGAGGCTGAATATCAGCAGGATCTATTACAATACTGGATGATTAAAGTACTTCTTGACTTTCCACAAGATTTTAAATTCAGGATCAAGGAGGGGGAGGCATAGTGTGTGACAGAAACACAGAAAGAAAAGGAGGGGATTATGCTTCAGCAGCCTTTGTGATAAAATAGTAGTAATTAGTTTCAGTAAAATCCCATAATAGTTTTTTTGCACTTTGCAGGAAACCAAGTGGCAGACAGATAAAACAAATTACTTTACTCAGGGCAATTAGTAAGCTATTACAAGGTTCTGACGATATTTCGCCATGACTGCAAAGATCATGGTCTATTTTTCCAAGAACTTCATGTTCCTGAAAATCTCATCCATTTTAAACCTATCATTGTGTGTACATAGAGCCACTACATCTCTCTGAGCACAGCCCACACTGTAGCAGAGGATGGAGAGATAATGATTTCTGTGACCACGTTGAGGAGAGCGCGAATTTGTAACTCTTGCTGTTTACTCATCTGAAATAAACCACCAGTGCTACCATTGTGTGTATGGCTCTCTGAAACATAGTACAAGAAAAACATCTGGGTTTTATTGTCCTTGCATTCTTGTACTGGACTAGCAGATTTAAGTGAAAATTCACACTGCAGATTTAAGTGTTCAGACTTGCATGGCTGATTCCTGATAGTGACACTATTAGAAAGGAAAAATGTTTTCTTGGCAAAAGAGTACAAAGATTTCAAACTAATCACAAATAGCAATGAAACATCAGTTTTCAAATTTTTTCTTTTGGTTGAAAACACTTTTTGAGTTTGTGTTTCAAGAAGGAGCCTGCCTTGTTACATTAAAGGTTGGCTTCATATAAGAGTAATTCAACCATTAAACAGAACAATAAAAAAATACCTAAACAAGTATGGTACAGAAAAATTACAGGTTTGAAATATTGCAGAATGCCCTGCATTGTTTTATGGCTAAGTTTTAATGAAAATTATGCAAAATATGAAGATCTTCACATTTACAAGTGGGAAGTTTAATTTACTTTTTTGAAGAGAAAGCCTTTTTTTATTGCATTGAGACCAAGGGAATTATACTGGTATAAAATGTAGGAACAGCATAGAAGTAGTATTAGTAGTATTCTCTAGCAAGACTTCTGTCCAAGAGCACCAGGTCTCCTGACATATGCTGCCTGACCATGATTTCTGTAAAGAATATTCCAATTCCTGCAAGACCCTGAACTCTATTTCTAAGCTATATCCCATCAAGTATTAATAGCTAAAAGCATTTTGCATTACAAGTAGGCTGGTAGGATTCAATATGTCTTTTTACTGAAAACTGATAGCTAAAATCAAAGCTTATTCTTGGTTATAATTTTTAGACGGTTTCAGCCTCCTCCTGTTTTTCACTTCTGGACCTTCAAACCAGCTCTGTAATTTTGGGTTTGGCCAGTCAGCTCTTTTAGATCAGAAATTACAGCTTGTGCAGCTTGGGTACAACCTAGTGCTGGCATCCCAAAGAAGAAAATTCACTGATATGAACTTGCATCTTTTCATAACTAATTTTATTGTTATGATTACTTCTAGGTTGTATCACAGTTGAATTGTGTATGTTAAATGAAAGCTTGTACAACAATTTGTTTATTTCCTCTGCCAGACAGACTGCAGGAGACTTACTGGTCTCTTCAGGCAGAGACCCCAATAACTGGGTCATTAAATGCTCAGATTTATTAGCAGCAGTCAGAAAAAGAGTTGAATTATATTAGTCATGGTCTCTACCCATCACTCACCTTATCTTCTGACTACAGATTAATGGTGTTAAAGAAAATAACATGATGGAGATATCTGGAAACACATGAAGTTCATGTAGGCTAATGGCATGTTCGTGAGCTTGACCAGACAGTAACAACACTCAGTCTAGTTGAATGGAGGATGGAACTTACGGCTGGGCCTGGGACTGCAGGTGATGACTCTAGTGAATAGATTTCAAGAAGAAGTGGGTTTTCTTTGGAAATTTTCTTGGGAGGCGTTGGAAAAAAAATTGGCAAAACCAATTTAATCATTAAAAGTCCTCTTTTGCTGTTATCCCCTTGGTAAGTCACTGATCCAAGAACAGAAAATGTGCTTAAAGGAAATGTGGGTGCTATAATTATCACTCGAACATTTTAATGTTGTCTTCCAATGAAGCAGCATTTATTATTGATTTTATGGGGAAATGTTATTACAGTAATGTCAGGACTTAATTTTGAATTTATTAAAGAAAGAAGGGGGATAGCATTAACGTAGATTAGCATGTTAATACTGTTTCTCATACAGTTGCTACTTAGTTACCAGAATTACCAGAATGTGTGCAACAACAATATATACTATTTCATAGCAATTATTACATGGCTAGTCTTCTGTTACTGTTATGTCAGACTTTAATATTACTGTTGTTTTGTATGCTCTGTTATAGACAAAGCTTGAATTCATTTGTGGTCCTTGAGAATGTCATGATGGGTCTAACAAAACTCTGAGACTTCCGAATTGTCTTTATCCATTGCAAAGTAATTCTGCCTCAAAATAGTAGAATTTGTGCTCTAAGTCCTGGTGCTACAGGCTGGGGGAATTCATAAGCGGAACAGAAGACAAGAGCAACAGCAGAATACCCTGAGCTAAACCCCAGGCCTCTGGGGCTGGAAGCATCTGTATTCTAGTTTTCTCTGAGAAATAAAATACTATCTCCTTGACTTCAGTGTAAAATACAAACACTATTAAATACCACTTAAAGAAGCAAGGTTCTTTACAACCTATGCACATCAAAACTGTGCTTTGGGTTTGTATGTGGGAGTTGCTAGAACATGTATGTTAATCTTGCAGTCTCTCTATACCTTTTTCTTACAAGGCCAGGAGATCCTGCATGGTCACAGTGGGTAGTTCCCTCAAAACGTTGGTGTTTCCTCCCTCAGGACCATGCCAGATGGTGGGGACCTGAAGACACTGCTTGCTGACACGCTCCTCCAGCCTGGGTCTGAACTGGGAGTTACCACTCTCATTAGCAACAGTTCTATATGCAGGTAAAGGGCTACAATAAGGGCTTTAAGATGTTTCTAAATGCCTTTTAGGGAAGGGAAAAAAAAGGTAAAGAAAGCAGGTCATTACAGTTGACATGATTATTTTCACATATGGCAATCAAATTTGGATCCTATTCTACATCTTTGACCATATCAAAGCTTTCGTAATTGGAAGGGTGTACCTAGAAAGAATTTGGGCTCCTGAAGAGACCAGCTGATTGACAAGTTTGTTAGCAGGGAAAAAAAAAAAAAAAGGCAGATATAGGAATAGAAATTATTTATTTTTGATGCAGGAAAGCACTTGGATTTTGATTGCGTAACATGGACAAAAATCCTTTGGACTGAAATGTACTCAAATGATAAGGGAGGCCTGATAGGCTCTTGAAAGGTTGGGGTATTCTGAGCTAAATAATTTTGCTGAGGTGTTTGTAAAGTCACTGTCATCCAAATGATATTTTTAATGTGGAAATAATGTGAATGTAAATTGAGGCAAAGCAAACTGTTCAAAGCAAAATTGAGGCATGTAGCAAAATTGAGGCATGTAGCATTGAGGCTACATATTTTATGAGACAGCTGATTGTATACAGCTTTATGTGGATATGCATATTTGTTGGTATGAATGATAAAGCGTCTTGTTCAAAAAATGATTCATTAGTTTTTTCTCGGTGATGATAACTTTATTGTCCATTGATCAACTTGTTCTGCCAAATGAAAAATGGAAGTATCAATGTGCTGACACATTATAACTTTATGTTTGTTTAAAATGCAGTAACAAAGAATGTCAGTTTTGCTTTTTTATTCCTGCCTGAGTAAGCATGCAATTTTCTGCGTTGATTTTGATACAGATGTTCAGATATACATCTGGTGAAAGTAACAAATATTCTTTTAGTTCTGTCAAGTTTTGGGCCAACCTGGTGGTTAACACTACTATTGTCACATTTATGTCTTTCTATTTCTGAACAGAAGTTACGGCAAGGCTATATAAAAACTTGTCACTTCTTCAGTAGAAAAAAGAAGAGTTTCTGACCAAAAAAAGAAAAAAAAAAAAAAAGAGTGTTTACTGCCTGAGAATAATAAAGTAGACTTCATGCTGAACAGACCTCACATGTGAAAACTCCCACAAACACCTCAACATCCGAGCCCCTGAGTCTCAATTCTGAATTGAAAAGATCTTCTGTTAGTAACAGTACTGCTCAGTCCCTGAGGCCTTTTAAAGTTCAACTCCAAGACAATGACTCTGCAAAAATAGTCTTATGGGGATTTGGTGATAATTTCCAGTAATGAGAAATCTCATCTGTTCAATTTCTAAATAAAACAATTTTTTTTTCTTCTATCGGCCAGCCTTACACATATAGCTTGAGAAAATGAAAGCCAAGACCCATCCTTTCATATTCACAGTTTACTAACAATAACATACTTATCTGGGCCTTAGCAATTCTGTTTGTGGTGTGCAAGATGGATTAAAAACCGTACCGCTCCTCTACTATGTAATGGACTCTGCAGTGCTAAAAAGAAGTAGGAAAGGTAATAAAAGTGTATTTCAGCCAGTAAAGCAAACAGATTCTACTACTGAATACACACTAGGAGCAGATGGCTGTAATAATACACGTAGTTGGCACAGAGACTTTCAGAGAAAAAAAAAAGAAATATTTTTTGGTCCTGATTTCCCCATTATATCCAAACAGCATTCAGTCACACAAAGGTGGCAAGGTGGCTATGGCTTGCCTACGGAGGCTCAAACTAAGGCTGCTGGAACATTGTAAAGGGAAAAACCAAAATTAAATTAAAGGATGCATATAATGAAAAGCATCTGCTTAGCTCAGAAATATGTTATTGTTTAAAAAAAATTGTCCCAAAGCTAAACTATTTTACACGAAAAGATGAAATATTTCTGTTGGATGCACTGCCCTTGGATCTTGTAGGATTTAATTTTGCTCCATCATGTACCCTTTTTTTCTCCCTGCATTTACACTCCCAGTTCAACTACATCTCTCCTGTAGGCCAGGAGCTATCCTGGGAGACATGTGAATCACAGAAGAGGCAGTCTGGCTGGAAAACCAGGCACATAGGGGAGAAGTTGGAATCAAAGTTGCAGTAAGGTATTGCAGCTGCATTTTCAAACTGTATTATTTCATGCTTGACCACATTTCTTTCTAGGATGTGTAGGCTACACACTCACACCCTCAATTTTGTGACACAAGAAAAACTATACACAGATGACAGTGAAAAATCACTTCCTCTAATTTTTTTGGAGGTGAGAAGGAAAGGAAAATAACTTCGAATGAGCTCTAGCTAAGACACCATATGCATCCTCTGAAGACTTAAGAACATTACCCCAGTTCTGCCCTGATCCTCACTGGACTTACCTGTCCTTGCTTCTCTGGCATTCCTCCATCATCCTGCTGTTCTGAGGAACAGCATGAATGTGTAACAATGAGGATTCAGACTGAGGCAGGAGAAATTAATTTCTTCCTCTGCCTCTTGATATTTCTACCAGTTGACTGAAGTTGTTCACATTTTGGGAATTCAAGTTTCTTGAGTTTGAGGTTCCCAGACAGCAGTGACAGATCTCTCCTCTGCAACATTCCATCTAAGGTGTTGTGAAAAAGCGAGAAAGTTGCATGTAAAAGAAAGTTTGTAACTTTTAAATTGGTTTTGTCTGCTTGTAAACGAACACAACGTTTGTATCTGTTAAATCTTTTTAATTATTAAGTAGTCCTAAGGGCACCTGGAAATTAAAGGATGATTGGAAGAAATAATGTGATGAGGAAATTTGGGATACAGAGTGTTAAACTATCCTTCAAAGTGTCAGTAATTAAAATTAATTAAGGTTCATGACTAGCATTGGGAGACTACAGAAGAAGAGTGAATCTACAGGGAAATAAAATGAGAGGTTACTAGACTTTTTTTTCCTCACTGGCCATTTGACTATTACAACAGAAACTTTGAAAAGCTTTTTATGATATGTTTGCTTTTGAACCAAGGAGTTTGTTTTGGGTGCTTTTTTTTTATTATTATTATTTCCCCCCCCCCCCAATAAAAACAGTTACTCAATAATATGTAGGAGACTGGTGAAACGCTGGAACAGGCTGCCCAAGGAAGCTGTGAGTGCTCCAGCCCTAGCAGTGTTCAAGGCCAGGCTGGAGAGAACCTTGAGCAACCTGGTCTAGTGGAAGATGTCCCCGCTCATGGCAGGGGGATTGGAACTTAATGATCTTTAAGGTCCCTTCCAAACCTCACCATTCTATGATTCTATGATTACCTTCTAATGCTTTAAACATACAGAAGACTCCTCCCCTACATGTTTGCGTTACATGAAAGGAACAATAGGTAGTCCTATCAGCATCCATGCTTACTTGCCTTTTATAAGCAAATATCCCCTGTGTATCTTTGTATTATATGGTCAGTTTAGCAGGCACTTGTGAAAACTGGACCTCCAATGTTTTCCTCTAATCACATGGTCAGAGAGAAACTTTCAGTATCTTTTCATGTGGCTAGTGAGTATCTTAGTTAAGTGTGCAAGTAGGATTTTATTGTTTTATTCAAGGAGGCATGGTAAATTAACCTTACATGTCCTTTCACTAAAAACCAATTCTACATTAGTTCATCTTCTGGCAATTTATATTTATGGAAAAACTTAATATCCACTTAGTCTTCTGCTCCCTTTGACACCATATGAATAAGCATATGACAAGAAATGTGTTAAAAACATATTTTTATTTGTATACAAAACCTGAATTATAGTTGAAACTGAATTTTTAAAAACAATGTTTCTTTTTTAAACCTATGGCTTTTATCCTCTTTTTGGTGACAAGTTACACCCTTTTTGCTTTATAGCTGGACACACAAAGGAATTTATTCTTGGGAGTTCAGCTGCCATTTTAATTGTTGGTACCCAGAACTCAGAGTATCAAAATGCTCTATTGCTGCCGCAGCCTGAAAGCACCTAGTTTTCTTTTGTTTAAGTTTTCTGCTCCCTGGTCCTGCCTTTCCCAAGGCATCATGCGGTAGCCAAGATTAGGGAGCAGCCACAGAGGGCATGGATGGTTTCTCTTCTCTCAGTGTGCTTACACTGCCCATCTCTCAGGCAGTGTGATGGCTCTTCCCAGTAGTGGGGTGATAGATCAGTCCACGCTGTTGAAGCTATTCCCTTTTTTGTACAGTACAGTCAGTGAGTCAGGCATGGAACACGGAAAACACATGACTACCTGGCACTGCAAGAGAATTGGGATGGATATCTACTTGCTCCATAGAAAATGTTGGAGTGATTGATGTCTGATGTTGAAAGAATGCAGCTCTCCTCCTTCCTCAGTAACAGCCAGGTTGACAGGACTAGAGGGCCCCTTGGCCTCTTTCTCTGGAGGAATCAATATTTAGTAACTATGTAAAAAGGTGGAAGAGTTTTTAATAGAAAAGAATAGAATTCTCCTTCTGGAAATCTACTAAAATAATGGTGAATATGGTACTTTTTGGTATCTGCTCAGCTGCAGGCACAAATTGGATCCAGGTCTCCTATGTCAGCTATGGGTTTGGCAGGTCCAGTGATTTTTCCTCTGACAGTGTCTTGAGGCACAGGAATAAGCTGTTCTTGCTTTTTAGGAGGACCCTCTCCTCCTTGTATCCACTTCTGGAGGCATCTGGGTCATCTAAGTTCCTGCAGGATCCATAATGCCATCTCATCACTGAAGCTGAAACTGTGACACTGGAAAGCAGAAGGAAGAACTGACTGGGCTAGAACGAGAGGGAACAAGCTGGATTATGTCCTGTTGATTCTTGTTTGGGGTAGCACTTGCCATTACAATGCATAGTGTAACCACTGGATAAAATATGCAAGCACATCCTGGCAGAGATTTGCTAGCCTGGTCCAGGTGAGGGCCCCACTGCTGAGCTGAGAAGTCTTGCATGGCTTGTGATTCTCCTTCCAATGGGAATGATTAAGCAGCTCCCCTGGAGGCTGAGCATTTCCAGGCTCCTGGACAGGCATAATGTGTCCTAACTGCCCATGCTGTCTAATTGTGGTGTGTTATCTGGTCTCCAGGCTGGAGCAGCCAGATGGGCTACCCATGCAGGGAGGCTTTCCTCTGTGGTGCAGCCTAAGGGACTGTGCTAGCTCTAATTACCTGGAGCTACAGGGGGGCTTGTGTTGTGTTGGCCCCAGAATCTGGAGCCTGGAAGCATTAGACCCCTTACTCTGAGGCAATCAAACCAGAGTTGTCGCAGGGCTCACTCAGGCCTAGTAATATTTGTTTTAAACCCAGAATGCTTGAAATTTGAAATACCTGGATATCAACAAACTGGTGTTTTATGTCAAAACCTTGATGGAAATAAAATTCAAGCTAGCTCTATTCATACTTCTAGAGAAAACATTAACTGTCACAGATAATGTAATAGGCAGAGAATTCACTGCACATTACTCAGGTATGTTGCACAATAAACAATAGAAATAGGTGCCCAAGTGCAAGGTTAATCTCCTTCACAGGTTTCTTCTACTTGGTTTCTAATGACGCTTACAATCACAGGCAAAAAATTCAACTCAGGTTGTAAAATATATCAGGCTTCTCAAAACTGTTTTTTATGTTTATCTGTAGTTAGTGAAGCATTTTTTCCATGGGAACTAAAAGGCATCTGATAAGTTTAAGATAAAATAAATCCATATGTATGTGTGTGCCTGGAAAAGTTAACAGTCTTGGGGGAGATACTGAACAGTGCTAGAGAAAGTCTGCCTATGGTCTCCAGGGGGAATGGAACAGGGGGAATCAATAATGTTCTCCAAGAAACTTTCCAAACCTCATGAAGTTCAACCAAGCCAAGTGCAAGATCCTACACCTGGGTCAGGGCAATCCCAGGCACAGCTACAGGTTGGGCAGAGAAATGAATCAGAGCAGCCCTGAGAAGAAGGATTTAGGGGTGTTGTTCAATGAGAAACTGAACAGGAGCTGGCAGCGTGCACTCGCAGACCGGAAAGCTAACCATATCCTGGGCTGTATCAAAAGAAGTGTGACCAGCAGGTCAAAGGAGGTGATCCTGCCCCTCTACTCTGCTCTCATGAGACCCCGCTTGGAGGACTGCATACAGTTCTGATGCCCCCAACGTAAGAAGGACATGGAGCTGTTGGAGCAAGTCCAGAGGAGGGCCACGAGGATGATAAGGAAGTGCGAGCACTTCCCATATGAAGACAGGCTGCGAAAGTTGGGGCTGTTCAGCCTGGAGAAGAGAAGGCTGTGTGGAGACCTCATAGCAGCCTTCCAGTGTCTGAAGGGGGCCTACTAGGATGTTGGAGAAGGACTCTTCATCAGAGACTGTAGTGATAAGACAAGAGGTAGTGGGTTCAGACTTAATCAGGGGAGATTTGGTTTGGAGATAAGGAAGAAATCCTTTGTTGTGAGAGTGGTGAGGCACTGGAACAGGCTGCCCAAGGAAGTTGTGAATGCTTCATCCCTGGCGGTGTCCAAAGCCAGGTCGGACATGGCCCTGAGCAACCTCATCTAGTGGGAGGTGTCCTTGCCCATGGCAGGGGGGGTGGAACAAGATGATCGTAAGATCCTTTCCAACCCAAACCATTCTATTATTCTGTTCTATGAAACAAACAGACCCTTCCCCATCTGCGTTTGAGGTAATCACAGCATAGCAACTAAGAAAAAGCCCTTCTATCTTACTGAAATAATACATAGGTTTTTGCAGATGGAATATAATCGTGGTCTTTGGTTTTGCACATGGCAGCTGGTGAGTGCAGCTGCAGGTGAGCAGGGCCACCAGTCCCTGGGTGAAGCCCGTGCCTTGTCACCAGCGGTGGTGGGTGTCCGTCAACAGCCCTGCTCCCAGAACCAGGGATGGGGAGGGGAGGTGAGGGCAGCAACAAGGATTAATGCTTCCTGAGCAGCTTCGTTCCCCCAGTGTCAGAGATCCACTGTGTAGAAAGATAAATATTTGTGTTTTGTGGGTCGGCTACACCTGTGGTGGACAAAGGGCTCCATAAATCCTCTTGTCTGTCCAATAAAGAAAACAGTGCTTCATGCTTGTGTGACATCACAAATATTTGCCAGGTCCACCTGGAGGTCATCAGTATGCAGCTGTGCCCTTTGGCCTCTCATTTTCAGCTAGGATTTAACTAGTGCCTTTGCTCTGTCTTACCAGCTCTGATTTTCCATTGTGCATAAAACAAATACTAACTGGTGGCTGGAAACTTGCTTCTCATTCACCTAGTCAGCTCCCCGGTCTCCTATATTACACCATTAATGTGCGATGGGGTTAATAAATACAAAGAGAAAAGGAGGAGGCAACATGTTTAAACATGTTGCTGTCTTGGAAAGACTGGGAGGAACGCCCCTTCTTGCAGAACACAGATGTGGGTAAAATATGAAGCTGTTTTCTCTGCGCATTAGACTATGCCAACATAGATTTCATAAATATAGGTCACCCACTGTTATTTGATATTTACTTGGAAATATGATGAATCTTCTTATGTATGAGTTAGTGATCTCAATTCAGAAGACACTTTCACTCTAATGGGGAACATGTCTGTAGTAAATAATATTTTGCATTCCAGAAATTGTTTAATCTGAGTAACAGGAATACTTCTGAATTATTATCCCTATATGATGCTCCATGTCATTTAGTCCTTTTTCTGTTATCTCCCCCTCTTTAACCCTTTTGAGTTGTCAACAATGTTATGTCTTTACCAGTAATAAGAAATATAAATCTATATTACCAATATATATGTATGCCTATATTCCATAGGAATCCTCTGTAGCTCTTGTCATCTGTAAAGCAATAATGTATAACATAAGAAATGAATCTTTTTGTCCATTTTTGACTCATCGCTTCTTGCATTTCCGCTACAGGAAGTGGTAAATAGAAGCAATAGATTTGCTTTCTAGTACATCCATCCCTCTCTAAAACAGTCCCTCGGGTGATCAGTGACTTCAGGTGCCTCTCTGCCTCTAAACATTTTTACTACAAGGTCTGGATTCCTTCTATTTCTGAGAGAGAAAGGAAAGAAAGAAAGGAAAGAAAGGAAAGAAAGAAAGGAAAGAAAGGAAGGAAGGAAGAAAGGAAGGAAGGAAAGAAAGGAAGGAAGGAAGAAAGGAAGGAAGGAAGAAAGGAAGGAAGGAAGAAAGGAAGGAAGGAAAGGAAGGAAGGAAAAAAGGAAGGAAGGAAGGAAGGAAGGAAGGAAGGAAGGAAGGAAGGAAGGAAGGAAGGAAGGAAGGAAGGAAGGAAGAAAAAGAAAGAAAGAAAGAAAATCTGTGTCACATATTAATTAAAACTTTTGAATAGAATTATTTTAATCTCATTTTCACCTTTTTGTATGAGTTTCCCATTGTTGCCAAGCTCCACACAGATCTCATTACCCTGGAGGTTTCTTCAAGCTGCAGTCAGAGGATTAATTTGATTTTGTGAGAAGCCTAGCTTTCACCAAAACAAAATCAACAGCAATAGTAACAATGATTTAGAAGAAAGAAGAAAAGAGAATTTGTGGTCTCTGTGACTGAGCACAAAACCTCAGACACTAAATGAACAAATAGAATGAAAGGGGAAAAAAATTTAAAAAAAGCCTTTTATTAGTTTTCCACCTGCATGATTATAAGCAAAAAGACTATTTTATCTATTTTTGACCTTCATGCATGCTTTTTTGAATTACATCCTGACTTCTTTGAAAGTTTATGTAATTACCACTTCTAAAAGCAAAGGATTCATTTTAAAGGCAACACACAGTTTCAGCCAGCTATGAAAAAAAAGAGGTGTATCATGGATTCAGTGCTGTGTGGATGTATCTCTGGGATATCTTAACACTGGGCAAGAGGAATAAAAGACAGTTTTGAAACTGCCATTGAACTGTGACTCTCTAAAGCTCATCTGAATGATGTTTCAAGTGCATCTTCATTTACTTTCTTGGGGAAGGTGTTGTTTATAAGTCTAACATGCACATGCTGGTTTTACATGCTGGTTCACACAGTTTAATATATATATATCAAAATCAATGGTCATTGGAACAGGTAGCTTGCAAAAACTTGGAATAAACTTGATGACCTGAGTAGTTTAAAAATGGGATAAACTAATTAGCTCTTCAGAAGAATCAAATTCAGCTATTTATTTGTTAAGCATCTGCTCAGATCACAGTAAGAACAGCCAAGAAGTTCCTGAACACTTGCATTCCTATAGCTTTATTTTGGGAAAAAAACAACCAACCAACCAAAAAAAAAAAAGCAAAAAAAAAAACCCCAAAAAACAGCCCAAAACCAAAAACCCCAAACCAAACAAAACAGAAAGTTGTAATTCCCAGCTACTGATACTCAGTGTTCTGGAGCTCTGACTTCTAATATGTACAGTACAGCTGTGGGCGACCGTCCCTAGGCAGTACTCAGTTATTTAATAGGCGCTGTATCTGCTATCTCCTACACGTAGGTGTAGGTATGGCACTACAGTCACCTCGTTAACTTTGTTACATCTTGGCATCAGTTCAAAGGACACTAAGATCTAAGACCTTTTAAAAGCTAAGCAAATCACAGTGCCAGAGGAACAGTAAGTAAATACATACGCAGGCACTTCAGTATGAGTGACCTGCTTTAGAGCACATGCAGTGTCTGCTGAATTCAGCGTGACTAATCTTAAGAAATTAGGTTACAAATTCTTAGAGAAAAATAAAGCCCCATTATTCTAGGCTTCTAAAACATACTCCAAGCCTAACAAATGCTTTGCAGATTTCACTGTGGGTCGGAAGCTTTGGATACAAACACTGAGGTGTTACTGTTGCACAACCATCCTTATGACCTATTCATCACTGCCTTAAACTGGTATTTCCTTAAAGGAGACTGGGGTCCCTTCTTTCCTGTTATTCTTTTTTTTTCCTTTGTGATTTTAATTTTAGTTTTTTCATATAATAAATTTTTGTTTGTGTGTTTTTCTTTTTTTTTTTTTTAAATTCTCCATAGTTTGGTTACAGATTTACATACAGTCTTTCTTCCTTTCTTTTTCTTTCAGAGTTGATTTCCCCCAGTACTAAGAGCAGTCTTGTAACATTTAGCTTTTTCCACAGAGGGGAGATACTGGAGCATCCTTCCTTAAAGTCACTGGCTTGATATACTGTGAAAGTACACTGAACGTTGCTTTTGACTGCTTTCAGCCACTGCATTCCATTGATCAGAAATGTGGTTCTCTTGAATGCAAAGGGAGACCTATTTTTCCCTTTCCTTTTCTTTGTAAATGCAGTGCTTGCAGCAAGAACATGATGACTTTTTAATGGGATATGTTGTTGTTGTCATTGTTTAGATAACTAATACCACACTGAGGTTTGGGTTTGGCTGCTTTCAAAATTTGTTTTGCAATTGACAAACAGCAAAATATTGTACATTCGCAACATGAGAAAGAGCAAATAATAAATAAAATCAGTGCAAATGATTAATGCTCCTCACTGAAAGTTAACAATGACTTCTCCACAGAACAAGAGCTGGAAAGAAATACTTTGTAAGGGACGCAAATGTGTGTTGAGTACATGGAGGGAATGAAAGCACCTAGGATGTCATATGGCACCGAGATCCAGAGCTCCTGAAGCCAAAACTACAGCATTGGGACTGAGTGCTCTTCAGAGAAACACAATTCTGTCAGCATCAGCACTTTCCACTGACAAAATGTTGAAGGTTCACAGCAAAGCTTAAAAAAAGAGGCCATTTTTCTCACAGACGCTTGAGGCTGTCGTGCTGCTCAGCTATGACATGCCCATTGAGACAAAAAGAGCCACAGAAGTTCTGCACAGCCGAGTAGTGACAAACAGTGCCTGTATCATTGCAAGTGGTGCTGCACAGGACTTCCAAAAAGCCACTGGGTTTAAAATGCTGCTGAATGTTACCATGACCCTTGCAAAACTGGCCTGAAATGTACAGTTGATCAAGGATGGCATTTTAGGAACAATGAACTCTTTCAGCCTGGAAGTAATTGCTGGAGACGCAAGACCCTTGAATATCATTCTACAGTTTCAGGCCTCAGTGAACAACTTAAACAGTTGCAAACCCACACAGCACTCCCTTTCTGTTCCAAATCCTCACCATCCTTTCTCTTTACTTTTCCCATCTTACAAACCTGATATAGGCATTGCTGTTACTGAAGTAAAACACTGCACTGCAGTATTTACTCAAACGGGAGCAGCAGGAGATATGACACCTCATAAAGTGCTGGGAAAGTGCAGCCTTACATGCGATCTCCTCTTAAGACCACCAGAGGTTTCAGGGGTGCTGCAAGACTAAACCAGGAACTAGCTTCCAAAGAGCTGTTTAAGTTTGTATGTTTTAATACATCACAAAACAAATAACCTTTATGATATTCTTCACAACCCCTTTACATTGCCCTGTGAACAGGGGGAGTAGAGGGCAGTAGTCGTACACCAGCATGAGCAATTCCCTTCCAAAGTGCTTGCAGTACTCAGCTTTATGATTCGTGAAATCCATGAAGCCCCAAGGAAACTCTGTGTCTACAGGGAATTTCAGCTGATCTAGAAGCTATTTATCAACTTCATTCATCCTCTTGGATTTACATAGACACAGGAGTAAAGGATGGCTCAAAAATAAGAAGGACTGCAAGAGTTATAATTTTATTGGACTGAACTATCCCTAAAATGAATAAATATTTAAATGTGAGCAATCATATTGCAGCCACACACATTAGATGTTTATAGTCCAGTGTTGACCTTGTATTCACACCATTTTTCTTCTACTATTTTCCATTGTAGGTGATTTGATGGTTTTATTTTCAGTTCACTTCATATGACTCTTTTTTACTCTTCATAAATTGCCAGACTAATGGGACAATTCTTCAGCAATTACACTGAAATGAGCACAACAATGCCCTGGTTATGTTTCATATTTCAATACATGGGAGCACTGCATGCCATCTTTTCCCTTGAATTTCCAGTATATTAAACTTTAATAAAGATATTACTCAATGTTAGGTAAGACTACTGACAGCAGTGAATTCCTGTTTAATTTTTCTGAGTACAGTTTGCATCAGTGCATCATGCTGTGAGGCCAGATGAGATCTAACTCACAGAGGGAGTAGGATGCTAGCAACCAGTCAGCTCAAGCCATTCCTCCTGTTTTCTAATTCCAAGACTGCCTAGTTACAAAGCTTTTGAGTAGGAACAAGAATCCGTGGCTTGCACTCCTTGCTGAGTGCCCCAAATGTAGTGAATGGAGGTCCCACTGGCGTCTTTCTGCAGCTATAGTTTATAGTGCACAGCACCCATCACTGTTTTTCAGAGGTTATAGAAGCAATCTTTGCAGCTGTACTTCCTTTAAAAATCTGATGTTTTTATTCCTGTACATAAAGAACAAAGCCTTCTGGGCGTATATGTTTTAGCTCTTGTAAGACCCTAGGCAAATTGTCTGGCACTAGCAGCTAAGAACACAACAAAACATGTTTCTTATAGGTATGTAAGAGAACTGAGGTGCAGTCATTCCTTTAGAAATGGGAGGGGGTTGGACATCCAACTGTCTTTTATAGTTCAGTAAACCTCTTCCACAAAACATACGCTTTCTTCTCAAAAACCTGTTTCACTATATATCCTACGGAAAGAACTGCCTTAATAAAGTAGTATCTTTTATTCAGAGACAAAATCTTGAAAACATCAGTCACATTGAGAGCAGCTCTGATTTCATTTCCTTAAAATATTTGACTCTATTCCTTGCCTTCAGACATTTCTTATCACAGAGCTAGAAGTGAAGATGTGAATCAAACAGGCAGAGGAGATAACTGAGGTAAGAATGAAGTCACTTCTGAATGTCCATCCATGTTGTATAAAATCTATTGATTCATACTGCAAGCTGCTTCAGATGAGAACAGATTCCTCCCTTGTACAATCTTGTAAAATGTTGAATAAACTGTTTGGAGACACCTAAAAATAAAATGGCACCTAGTGCAATTGTGCTGGCCTGACCTGAGTATTCCTATTTGTGGGCAGTTATTTACATGCATATCTCCAGCTAACTTACTCGGAATTCTGGAGCAAGGAGTTGTCTACTCAAGGAGACAAATCATCTGGGCTACCAGAGCTAATGTTTGCTTTCTCTCTTGGTTTCACCAGTTTTATCTGTTGAGGAGTACTTATGCCTTTGACTTACTTGAGTATGTGTTGATGCTACTAGTAGACACAAAGGTCAAAATGCTTTAGAGGCTCCCATATTTGGATGCAGGCGCCTAAGCTGATTAGCTATTTATTCAGCAGAATTTATTTAGTCTTCAGGCTAAATTATTTAAAAATTCTTTTAGTCTGCATTTCTAAATTTCAATCATTAAGAATATTTTATGAGCTACTTTGGACAATTCTGTGTCATGTTGAAGATAGTTGTGTAGTTTCATATATTTAGGTGTTCAGGTATCAAATAACAAACTTAAGAGGAAACTTAAGAGGGAAGTCCTGCCCTTATGTCACTTGGACATCTGAACTGTCCACTTCAAAAACTCTTGTTGACAAGTCATTAGAAAACTTTTAAATTTAAAACATTTAAATGTGAACCTTTAATTTTCAATCTGTCATTTATTATGGCATATTATTTAATTATAATGGACAATGCATACAAGTATATACTTGTCATAATATGAGACCTCATGGTTGGTCTACTAGATAAGGCACTACATATGGATCAAGCGAATTGAGTTCTGTATGTCTCTTTGGGTCTCAGCCCTTCAGTTTTTTTGGACACTGGCATGGGTAAAATTAATAGAATCACAAAATGGTTTGGAGTGGAAGGGACATTTAACGGTCATCTGGTCCACTCCCCCTGCAGTGAGCAGGAACATTTTCAACTATATCAGGCTGCTCAGAGCCCCACCTAACCCGACCTTGAATGTCTCCAGGGATGGGGCATCCGCCTATTGCCTCTCTGGGCAACCTGTTCCAGTGTTTCACCACTGTCATTCATAATAAAAAAATTCTTCCTTATATCTAGTCTGAATCTACACACTTGTAATTTAAAATTCATGCCTTTCTCTTGAAGCTGAATGAGACTTCTAGACTGTAAATTCCTAGCTAGGTAGGCTCTAATTTACCGTACAAAATAGTGAATGTGGTGGGGCACCCAACTCAGAGGGGACATTTAAATTTGATATAAACAGGGTAAAAAAGTACAGCAGAAAAATACCCCTATAAAATGTGAGATGCCACTGTATATATAAGTAATTCCTTAAGGTTTTCTCCCTACCTTGATCTTTTTTTTTGCAGTAGGTTTTTTTTTTGTGCCTTTTTTTTGCCCCTCAGTTCATAAGGCTTGCTGTTAAAATAAAATCAGATTCAAATATGGAAAATATCCATGTTCTCCAGTGAGTTGTAAAGGCTTCTTCCTGTCGTTAACCACAGCTGCTCTCTTACAGCCAGTTCTTCAATGCTTCAGCACTGTTACTTATTCATATGAACTTCAGATCAACTGCTAATGTAACAATAAGGTCTTCCTGTTAGAAGAGTATCTCTGCTAGATAAGAGTTCTGCAGGTTACTGTTTTTTCAAAGAAACAAACTATGTCATGGGTTGGAATTACTTTGCAGGGCAAACTTTTAAACCTCCTCAATATCTTCTCACCTGCTGAAGGAGAAAAAATTCCTCAACTGAGACAGATTTGCACTGATTAGATCTGTCATGTTATTTTCTGTTCCAGTGTGACTGGGTAAGAGTTACACAAAAACCATGGAAAATCTCAGATGTGAGTTCATACACTATTCCCTTGAATGCAGCTGTTAAAAAATCTTATGGGTACTGTTAGCCTTGCTTTTAGCACAGTAGTCACACTGCCATTCTCTGTGTGTGCTTAGTGAGAGTGAGTCCAGCCATATAATAGTTGTAAAGAAGCCTGAGATTTAAAAAGGTCCCTGGGTTATTTCATGCTATAAAGTATTCATTTTTTGAATCAGATTTGTCAGTATCAGTGGTACAGATGATCAGCATATGCATCACTATCACTGCAGAGCCATATTTCCTTTAGACCAAAGCACTTTTTGGAGAGATCCATCCCTGATGGATACACTGAGGGTCAAACCATTCTCTATGAGATGGTGGAAACAGCAGGGGACATAAAGTAACAAGACAACACTAAATGCCCCTGAAAATGAATCCCTTCATGAATTTCATCTTAGCAGATCAGTGTCTGTTGAGACCACAGGTAGAACAGCAGTAGATGGACCTTAAAAACATTGGTGTTTCTGCTAGAAAATGCAGCTGATGACAACTCTGACAGAATTACAGACTTTGAAGTACAATTGGTGTTTGCCTCCAGAAAGACTTGGCTTGTTAGAGTTTCACTCTAGGTCTCAAAAGGAAGGGAAACTGTCTGCAAAGTTGCAGTCAAAAAGAGGGTCTGTTTTTGACTATGACAGGTGCAGTCCTTAGCCAGTTTGCTGCTTGATTGCAGTACCTAAACTTTATACAAGGCTTAAATGGAGACATTATAAAGGCTTATATGGAGACATTATAAAGGTGAGCTGATTCAAAAGCAAGCCAGGTGTCTCCAAATTGAAAGTTGGAAGGTTCAGCATTCACAAGCGAAAGCTTGTCGCCCTTCCTCCTCTCCCTCCCGAGAGTGCTGGCTCTCATAAAGCAGAAATTGTGGATGATATAATGCAATGCCTTAGCATTCATTATTGCAGTACTGATTAAACTAAGAGTCTTTTCCCACCCCTGTGGTCCCCCACATATTTCACCTGTCAACATAGTTTTTCAGTCTAAGGCCTGCATCTTTTGTCAGTGTTGAGGGTGCACGGTCCAAGATTGGTGAGATTGGAGAACTGTGGTGAGCCCCAGTTTGAGGTTGATTCAGCTTGCATTCACTGTGCCATAAATCTAGAGCAAATGTCCACTAGCAGGACCGATCACACTGGATCTCAACTGGTGAAATGTGAAAAGAGTCAGGCTCCATATGCCCTATTTCTGTTGTGTGTTCATCTTGTCATTTCTAAACTCTTTGTTGCTCAAGCTTGACAGTGTCTCAAGCTTGTGAACGTGATGGTCCAGTCTACTGGCATTTAGAATTGTCTCTACTAGATTAGAAAAGAAAGATGCTTTGTAGTTTCTGGGCTTTCATTTTCCCTTTGTTTCTGTTTTTATTGTTGAGTAGCTTTCACAAATCCACCTGTCTTGAAAGTAAATGAATTAGACTGTCAGCTAGTCTTTGCTTTAATGGGTTGAGTTAGTGCCTTGTATCTGTAGCTTTTCTCCTTAGGAAATTCATCTTTCTGAAATGCTCTGTGATTTTTGTGGGAGCAGTTTGCAGCAAAAGCAGCTGGACAAAGACAACTATTTGGCTGGTGGTTTGTTTGCAGAAGAAGAAAGGTGTCCTACCTGGATAAAGAAGGTATAGTAACAGTGAAATATTAGCTCCAGGATGCATGACCTCAGGTGCTCTCCTAACAGTTTCAGCTACGCTCTAAACCAGTGATCTTGACAGAATGCACTTGTAAACACTGGACTATTTTAAAAACATGACCCTAGGGTACCTGCTTTTGCCATTGTCCATCATTAAAAGCTAAATGAGGGGGGAAAAGCGTGTAAACATTTTGCAGAACAAAAAAATATCATAAAGTCTGTCTTCACAAGGAAGTTAGTGTGTCTTCCACATTATAGATATTAAAAGCAGTAAGGACTGCAAAGGATTACCAACCAAATGCATGTAAAATAGCTTCATGTACATATAACACTAAGAGAAGGGGCAAGCACATGAGATGAGGAGATGCTGAAGCAGATGAAGTTGCAAACCTCCTGTAACTTGAAACTAACTTTATTTAGCTGAACTTCTAAAATATAACCTAACCTAAGCTTTTAGACACAGTTAAGTGAGTACGTGAGGATTTTTTCCCTTCTGAAAAGAGATAGGCAAATCCCTTCTGTTCAGTAGAAAAGTTGCCTGGCATTAATATCCTTATGTTTTCCACTTACACTGAGAATTCAGGACTCTAGCAGATTCCCATGCTGGCTGCTGTCAAACACTTCATTCTCTCTGTCCTCCACAGAAGACTTCAGAGCCATGCCATCTATCCATAATACCATTTTTTTTCTTTTGGTTTCTGAGTGTGTTAGAGAAACTTACTAAGGTGTCCAATTTCTGATAAGTCTTGACCTACAGAAACATCATCATCAGTAATGACTGCCACAGGACAAGGACAAAGAGAGGTGGAGGGAATTGGTTGCCTTCAGTGACGAACAAGGAATGATATCAGAATCCAGTAAAAGTAATCAAGAATGTAATGGGGCTGTGAAATTAGGTATTCATAACAGTCAGAAAATCCATTTGTTAAGGTCACCAGTGGACTTTTTAAAATATAGAAATAGCTGACACACAACTGTGCTTTTGCTTATTCTTCCAGGCACTTTTCCTGAGCTCTTTTATGAGCTCTACAATACCAACACTGATGATGGCAGACTGCAAGGGTTATTTCTGCATATAATAAAAGTTTTCTTTATGTAACGATAGACAAGACATTAATACAAATTTTGTTACTTTGTGAGAGTTATGTCATCATCATGACATTCAACATTTCTGACACCTGAATGACTCAGAAGCAGTGGAAAAAAGATGTTTCAGTGGCATTGCATGTTTTGTTTGCCCCTGAAAACTTTAACTGGTTTCCAAAGTTGTTTTTAGGATGGCATTATTGAATGCTATACTGCTATGAACTGTCAATTGAACTGTCAGTCTATGGCTATGAAATACGTTGGCTGGTAGAAACGCAGAATGCTTCAGTCCTATATGGAGCATCATGAATTAAACACTGTTCCAGAAACAGTAGTGACATTTCCCTCTATCCAGTGGTAGGATGCTCAGGCAGAGCAGGAGATGGTCACAGCCAGTTGCCCTCTCTACCCTGTGACATTTCAAGACTATACCAGCACCTCCTAACAGGGAATTCTGTGTGGATCTCTTCCACTCTCTTTTGCTCACTGGTGCAGCTTGCCAGCTGAAATAAATATGTCTTGAGTTTTTAATGCTCTACATGATGCAAAACTAGTATCAAGCTTTTTTTCTTTTAACCTTTTTTTTTTTTCTTTTTTTTGGCTGATGAACAAGCACACATGGTTAAATTTCTTGTTTTCAGTGTGAATCACTCTCCTTTTATGTTCTCCCAATAGATTTTTCTTACAGCATCAAGCAGGTAAGAAGAAAAGAGGTAGAATGACACAGGTCATGCTTATTCCCTGATGCACTGCTACCTAGTATTTTTTTTAAACAACAAATGTCAGGTATCTGTCCTTCTAAAAAAACTATGGGAAAAATGATGATTTTCCATTTCAGTAGGGAAACACTTTGCATCTTCTAGGAGTGCAGTTCTTTGGGATTTAAAAAACGAATAGCTTGACCTTTAATAATGGCATCTTTTATTTAAGTGAATCCCCCAGATTACCTTGTGCTCATTTTTGTAATAGTGCACTCAGCATTGAGATATCCTGTGTTAAATGAATATGGCAAACTCTCACTTTAGCAGAAATATTGTAAAGCAAATATCATTAAAGACCATTGGCTATGGAAAAGTGCTTATGGGAAGCACTTTGTAGAAGCTCAGCTTATTTTCCCCTTTATTTTTTCATGCTTTCTTCTGAATTCTTTCCACTGAACTCTCTGGCTGAAGCTGAAACACTAGTATGGCACAGACAATAGCACTTAAATTATGCCTTGTAACTAACTATCTATCGTAGCCTAGTCTATTTTAAATGTTCATTAAAATGGCTCCCAGGAGTTTCAAAAGTTAATACAATTGAAACAATAGTTACATCTGTACTGTCCTTTAAGGAAGACAATGTAAAGGAGATGTTAACAATGCTCCTTCTGAGTTGTTCCCCATAAATACTCCAAGGGTGTTTCCCCCACACTAAAACCTGTAAAATTATGTCCTTATTGAAAACTGAGCTCACATGAGAATTAAATTATACACTTTGTCTGCTTAAACTGTCCCTGACTGTTCTCTTCTCTTGTCTTTGTATTTAGTTATCTCAGAATTTGTTCAGTAACAAATTCCAGCCTGGAATTTGGTCTTTACATTAGTGTCACCTTTGTCTTCATGGACAGTCACATCTCTTTTACTATATTGTTTCCCTGGATTTTTCTCCCATTATTGGCTTAGAGTTCAGACTCCTCATTGAACAAGCAGCCCAAAATATCCCCCAATTCTGTTTTAATATTTACTGCAAAGGTAATTTCAGTGCTTTAACTTTTCAAAAATACAAAAAATGCACACAAAAAAATCTTTTATAGAATCATAAAACAGTTTGGGTTGGAAGGGGCCTTCAAAGGTCCAACCCCCTGCAACAAGCAGGGACATCTTCAACTAGAGCAGTTTGCCCAGAACCACATCCAGCCTGGCCTTGAATGTCTCCAGGGATGGTGCATCCACCACCTCTCTGTGCAACTTGTGCCAGTGTTTTACCACCCTCATTGTAAAGATTTTTTTTATGGTGCCTTTGGAACTATTTGGAGGTGTTCTGTCAGAGTGCAGATTGGCTTAATGGACCCGGGGGTCACTGACATATCTCTGTCAGGTATTAACATGCTTCAGTGGAGAGAACTGATGATAAAAGAACTAATGGCTCTACTGAAATCAGTAGATTTTGTTCCAACAATCATTCTAAAGGGCTCTATAAGAGGGAAGTCATGCTTTTAAAGAAAGCATACAAAGAACGAAAAGTAGTTTTCAGCAGCATGGTCAATGTTTGAGTGCCACCTTTAATTCTTGCTTAATATTTAAGCAGCAGTACAATGGGGAGCAAGTATAGTCTATGTATTTTCCTAGCAATGACTCAAGCATTTATTTTTTGTAAGGATACCAATAGTAACTAATACACTTACAGACTGCTTAAAAAAAAAAAAGATAAAAGATCACCGTTATCTTCTTTCAAATTAAATCTATAATCTGTGGTTTCTCCAGTCAGAAAATACGGCTGCATTTTCCTCACTTTATGCTTAAACTCAGGTCTAGTCTGAGTGTTTTGGTGTGCCTAAAGAACTTGTTAATGAGAATTGAATTTTATTGCAGAACAGAGACCTCTCTCACACCATATTGGTCTTTAACACTTTCTGGCAGGATAAAGGCGGTTGGTCTCATGAAACCTCCATGTCACTGTAGTGGTACAGGCTGTGAGCAGCCTTTTCCCCAGCGTTTGGAATAAGAAAGGTTGTAATGAAGTATTTTCCTCCTTTTTTGAGTAGCCAGTGTATTTTACCTCACACTATCATTTCAAAGGCCTGACACAAATGAATCCCTCAGAAGGGATGAGGAAAGCCCTGGAGGCTGGAGTACAGTCTGCAACATCCTGTGAATTTAGCTGTGTAAAACTCTTAAAAGTTACAAAACCACGGTGAAAGATGTTAATTTTCAATTTAATAAGTGTGCTTTACTTACATTAACAGCCTTGATAAGTGCTCCAAACCACTGGTTTGTTGCTTCCTTCATGACACTCCTAGCCAAGTTGCCTTGCCCTTCAGAACAGCTGTTGATTGAGATCAGTGGTGGTCACAGTCCTGTAGCAGAAAATTATCCTGGACAGGCTTATAGGATACAGCTCTATTTTGCAAAGTGACACCTATAATCATTCCCTTTCTTATGGTTCTGAGGAAACCATAGCCTTCCAGCACCATCAGGTCTGTTAAACAGCCTAAATCAGTAGCAACATTTTGAGTCTGGAAGAAGGTGAAAGGCCTTAGGTCTAATCCTCCCTTCCCTTCTGTAGCAGAAATACTATCAATGGTAATGGGCTTAGGAATTGCCTAGCAGCTTTTGATCCAGCAAGCTGGAAAATCTTAGGGGTCCATTTGGAGAAAGGCACCTGTCAAGCAGAGTGGAGTATTTGCCTTTCTGAGAAAGAGTTTGGAAAGGTCACATAAAAGCTACAATCACCTCCTTGCCCCCATTTATTTTAAATGTGTTTGATCCTGCTGTGTATGAGGCCTTAAAATCATAAACAAGAATGATCTTAGACTCCTACTTTTCCTGACAGTAAGCTTTGGGACTTAGGTGGATTGAACTGACAGAGAAGTTTATTCAGAATAGCTCAGTATGAAATTTGTTGAAATAATAATTTGATTTCACTGAGGGGCATAGAAGATCTTTTAAAATGTGTGCTCAGGCCCACAGGTAGCTCAAAGTACACTCAGGGCAGTTTCTAAACAACCCCTTCAGGTCTAAATTAAGCCACTATGTTGTGAATTGGAGGTAGTATTACCTTCCCTTGTGTTATGGTAAGGAGACTTCAGACCTGCTCCCTAGTGACAGAATTAGCTTCAGAAAAATCTGAGAATCCTGGAAGAACTTCAGAGTGGGAGCACTGGGTGGAGGCAGTGCCACAGAGAAAGAAAAGTGAGAACAAGCACTGTACTTTGATTAAACTTTTCTTCCCCTGCAGTGTGGAGGGGAAAAGAACATCTCTGTAGGTGGGATTTTTTTTTTTTGTTCCCCAAGCTCTCACACTCTGTGTTTAAAAATACCAGCTTTTACTTTAGGCAAAAGGAGAAGCACTTGTGTTATTAAAGAAGATGAGTAAAGACTTTTGCTAGCAGAACAGATTTGAGATGCATCACAGCAGCACAGCATCTGTGTTAAGTGTAATATTTAATCTGCTGGCTGTGTTAGTGGAGCTGCCTTCTGTAGTGAAATGCTTGAGCATTTGCTTTAAATCTCAGAGATTCCATAATTAATTGCATGTGTAATGCAGTTCGTTTGGGAGATCTGTGATTACTTGCCTGTATGTTACCCAAAGACATTACAATATCAATAGCACCACTAATTTTAATTAAAACTTTGGAAAGTCTGCCGGTTGAAATATTCGTTATTATCACTTGATTATGTTGTTTTGTAATCCTCTGCACTTTCTCTTCATTACTGATTATCAAGACTATGCAAAAGTACAGCACTTTAAAGCATATACCTCTTCTATAAAGACAACAGTCTTCAGAGATGTGTTTTAATTTTGTTTTTGTTAAGAGACAAAATAATCTACCCATCCTTAAAGTACTAGGAGTATCTGTAATACAAGCCCACCATCTGCTGTGCCTTCAATCCTACAGTGCAACTGACCTCCAAAATGCTGACTGAAATTGAAGGCTCATGCAGTGGTTTGTCCATTTATCTTTTATGTCTATATTTTTTCATGCAGATCCGCCCGATAGAGGCGAGATTGAAAAGCTCATATATCCCAAGCAGACTCAGTCCATGTCACAGCTTGCAGTTGTAGTCCAAGAAAGATGTGGGAGTTAAGCAAAGTTTGATCAAAGGAATTACACCGTAGTAAGCACTGGACTTCAACCTGCACCACTTCTAAGAACACTGGAAAATTTGGTAAAGAACCAAATATCTATATTGACATTCTTAATAAAAGGCAGAACAACAGAAAATGGCTAGGTGAGGGATTTCTTAAATCATGCCATTCCTTTGCCAAAAAGATAAAGAGGGAATACATTCAGGATGCACCATGTGCACATGAGATTCAGTCATTCAAACCTGTTTCCGATAATGAATGACAAAAAAGCTGTCTCCAACTCTGTGGATAAAAGGGTTGAAAATCTTTAAGTAGACATCTCATTGCTCCAGCAGTTAAGTCATTGTAATTGGCTCTACTCTATATTTTTTTAAGAAGAAAGTTGATTCAGATAGACTGCAGTGACAGAACAATTGCTAATTCAATTTCATATAGTTTTAATTTTAAATGTTCTAATCCAGCATGATATAAATGGCAAACACACAGGCTGTCACTGACAGTCTATAAAAATGGATTTTTTGTAATCTGAAATTCCACCTTCTAAGTCTCAAAAAAAGCGTTTTTGACTTCAGCCCAGTACTTTTGCTTCTATTTTTTTTTTTTTTTTTGATCAGTGGCTCAAAGTCTCATTTTCCAAAAGCTCTCCAATCCTTTTCTGTCAATTTTCTTTTGTCCTTTAAAAGTCCTTCTCTGTAGCTGCATCTGTTGGAATGAGCAAAGGAGTTTCAGTGAGTTCTGTCCAAGCATCAGAAATTATTCTAAAAAACTAACCACTCATTCAAATAGAACCACAAGAAATTTTTGAAGAATCTTGTAGCCTATGGCCTGCCAGAATATATCACTCCATGGACATTGTATAACAGGTCCTGGGCATCTAGAAAACCGCATGAAAATAAAACTTCGATATTACTGGAGCAAGAATAAGGTTGTGAATAACTGCTGCCAATTAATAGTAGCTCCTTTGGAAGTAAGAATGACCTCAAGAATGGAACTAAAATGTGCTGATGCTCACAGTCTATAGAAGCTAAGAATCAGCTTGCCAGCACTTCAGCAAATTTTGTAGCAGCTGATATTTTTATATACTGTATAAAAATAACTACCACCATTTCTTTGTCTCATTGGCAATTTTATTGCTTTAATTGTGATCAGCTTGATAGTAGTAATTTCCTTAGTGGCCTATGCAACAAAATATAAGGAAGACAATTTTGCAGACTATTAAAGAGATAATTTAAAAAGAATTGTTCACTGTAATAGCTAGGATATATAATATTCATAGACTCAGCAACTATCAGGCCTTAAGAGATGATTTGCAATCATCTGCAGCACATCACACTGCCCTAGGACTTCTCTGAATGGAGGAATTTCCCTTGCCCCTAGTGTGGATGTGCTCAGCCTGGTGCTATTGCCCCCATTTGCGGGCAATTTGAGATGGGCTGTAAGCTGTATGGACTGTTCCAGAAAGCCAGGAACTTTTCTGACTTGCCCCAGTGCTCAGAGAGAGGCTTCGTGACAGAAGTAGCAGCTCAATTAAAGTCCAGGATGGTTGGGCCACTGATGCCCCTCAGGCAGGCAGCGTACACTCATGACAGATTGAAATGGGGACAAAAGCAGGGCTGCAAGTCTGAAGATAATATGGTGTAAGAATACATCCCACCTAGATTTAAAATTGTCCAATATTGACATGCTCACTGCAATAGGAGACTGAAAACACTGACTGGTTACCTATGTATTTCTGAGTATAGCTCAGAAATTTTGTCATAACATATCGATAGTTTAAATTTCCAGCTATTGCATCTCGCTGTATCATTGCCAGCTAGATGGAAGAACCAGCTATTGTAAAATTTCTCTTAGGTACTTACATCTTTCAAATCACCAAGTAATTTCCTTTTTGTTAAGCTAAAGGAATGAATTCCAGGTTGTGTGATCATTTCCACATTAGAGGACTATGAAGTGGCAGATGACAAAGGAGATGAAGCTGTTGGAGCGAGTCCAGAGGAGGGCCACGAGGATGATAAGGGGGCTGGAGCACCTCCCGTATGAAGACAGGCTGAGAAAGTTGGGGCTGTTCAGCCTGGAGAAGAGAAGGCTGTGTGGAGACCTCATAGCAGCCTTCCAGTATCTGAAGGGGGTCTACAAGGATGCTGGGGAGGGACTCTTCCTTAGGGACTGTAGTGGTAGGACAAGGGGTAGCGGGTTCAAACTTAAACAGGGGAAGTTTAGATTAGGTATAAGGGAGAAGTTCTTTACAGTGAGGGTGGTGAAGCACTGGAATGGGTTGCCCAGGGAGGTTGTGGATGCTCCATCCCCGGTGGTGTTCAAGGCCAGGTTGGACAGAGCCTTGGAACACATGGTTTAGTGTGAGGTGTCCCTGCCCATGGCAGGGGGTTGGAACTAGATGATCTTAAGGTCCTTTCCAACCCTAACTATTCTATGATTCTATGATTGTATGTAGAGGACTACAGACTAAACTTCTATTTTCCTGCTAGGTATATAAAAACATGATAAACAACAGATTTAAGTAAGTAGAATTCAGAAATTCAGTCTTTCTTGTGTAGACACAAGAATATGACACATGGCAAAGAATTAGCAAGGCTTTCATATTGGGAAGTCATACCTCACAAATAACTTAGAATTCTTTGAAGGAGCCAATGATAGATGAATACAATTACTAAGTTGGTCTGCTTGGATTTCCAAACGGCTTTGGACATGATTCCTCATCAAAAAGATTCAAGAAAACTAAGTTGTCTGGAGATAAAAGATAAATTCCTCTTGTGGTTTAATAAAAACAAATATGATAGGGAATGCAAAGATAGGAAAATGTGATTATGTGATTACTTGAAAGGAAACCAAAGGTACAGATAAGAAGCAGCATTACAATGGATGCTGCTGCTCGGGAAGTTTAGCTATTCAATATATTCATAAATGACCTAGAAAAGAAAATAGATACAGGGTGACAAAATATGCTGCTGCTGAGATATTATTCAAGGTATTCAATTCTCACACTGACTACAAAGAATTACAGGAGGATTTCATGATACTGAATGACTGGACAGGAGAATGGCAGATGAAATTCAAGGTCAATATATGCAAAGAGATTCACATGGAGAAACACATCCTTAATTGTACATACAGAATGATGGGTACTCAATTAGCTATTGCCTCTCAGGAGAAAGATGTTGAAATTGTTGTAGCTGGTGCTATTAAAACATCAGTTAAATGCTCAGCAGTGGTCAGAAGAGGAAAAAGTATGATAAGAATGGTTAGGAAATAAAATGAGAACAAAATATAAAATATCATTGTGTCACTTTATGAACGTGGAGTGTACCACATCTTGAACAGTGTGTATAGTTCTTGTTTATGTTTCTTGAAAAAGAGAAAAGGAAGCAAAAAATGTCAAGGGAATGTAATCATAGAGGTGGAATGGCTTCTTTCCAGGAAAAACTTAAAACAGCTTGGAAAGGAGAACTCAGGCTGATATTACATGTATATGTATATGTATATATATATATTAAAAATGTATATTTTTATACATTATTTATTAGATATAATATATTGTCATAATAATTATAATTTTATATATTAAATATATAAATTATTACATTCAATTAATATTTATATATAAATTAAATACTCATTCATATATTTAAATATAAATTAATTAATATTTATATATAATATATTATTTGTTATAATTATAATTAAAATAAATATATTATAATATAAAATATATAATGTATAATATATAATATAAATATATAAAATATATAATATAAATATAAAATTAAAAATAAACATATATATAAAAGAGATATAAAATAAATTTAAAATAATAAATTACATGGAGAAGATGTATGGAGAAAGTTTATTCCTTTGTCTTCATAGCACATTGTATGAAGGTCATGAAATAAAAATAGCAGCAGAGACAGAAAATAAACAAAAGGAAGTATGTTTTTACACTGTGTGTAATTAAATTACAGCACATCTTATGGGGGGAAGCTGTGGTGATCACATGTAGAGCTGGGTTCAAAATCTGCTAACAGTGTGAGCTATTAAACACCATGATATATCTCATGAATTCCATCAGCTGCAAGTTGTAGGGGTGAGACAGAGGCAGAGATACCACACAGTCCTTGCTTGGCTTTTTAATATTTCCTTAACCATCTGCCAGTTGCAGCTGTCCCTGAGGGAATATTAAGAAAGATTTCATTCTTACCTGCTACGGCTGTTTTGTTCCCAACTTTTATTATTTATCTTCTGATAATACAAAGAAGATCCATTCTCATTACTTACTATGCATGCAGAGTGAGCACCTCTCCTTGCCATTGAGTGCTTACTTGAAGACCTTGTTTTACAGGTAAATTTGCCTCAGCAAGATTATAGTTTGCCTCAGCAAGGTTATGTACCTTGTCCAAGGTCACACAGAGAGCCTGTTGCAATGTGTGGTTGGTAAGATCACCCTTGCGCTCCAAATGTGCTTAGGAAATATGTCAGATTTTAGTCATGAGTGTTTTTAATTATCTGGGCCTTGCTTGGGTTCATTATACTAAGTCGTTTAGGACCATGGTCTTATTAATTATACTGTAACTTTCTGTATCCAATGATTTAATTATAGAATATTACTTCATTAAAAACAACAAAACTAATCAAAATAAAGGATTGTTTAATACCCATAATTGAATTCTTAATCTTTTAAGCCAATTAAACATTGATTATTAATTAAGTGAAATGGAAAGTGCTGTCACCTCAACAGAGGAAAAAGCAGAGAGGAACGAACTAAGGCTTTTCTAGGCTGAATGAAGATGGGTATATTGGAAAACTCACAGATATCCATTAGTGGGAATAATGTCCCTGCTGCTGTTGGGACAGGCACATGTAAGTGTCTAAACCAGACATGACATGCATGGCAATTCTTTCGAGGTTCTGCTCTGCACAATCTAATCCCAAACTGAAATGCAGCATTAGCCATTTCCCAGGTGTTTCATCTGTGTAATGTGTTTGATGGTACTTCAATTCTAAAATTATTTCATGAATATCAGTGTTTTAAATCATTCATTAGGCAGGCTTTGCTGTTAAAAATGTATCTTCAGCCTCTTTTATGTTCCTTTTTTTTCTGCTCAAGTTAGCACAGCATGTTTGGGATCCTATAGTATCCTACAGTTTCCAACGTAAACAAATCAACTGTTTGCTTTTTCATCTTTACTTATATTTTCTACACTTTCTAAGGTTTTTCTGGGATAGTGTTATATTCTTGAAATTTCCTGAAACCGTTCCATTTAATAGGAACAATATAAAACCTTTTTCCTTCCTTTTTCTCCTTTCTAGCCTGTTTCCTTGAATACACCATTGTCACAACCAGTCTAACTTGCATTTTTTCTTTTCCTTCCTTTACTGCCTCTTCATTTGTCTGTAGCACTACCACTGTGAGGTTCTTTCTTATCCCAGCTGTCTCTTACCACTTTTACCTTTGTCCTGGTACTATAGGAGCAGAGTGTTCAGGCCCTCCATGCTGCCAGTGTCTTTTTAATTTCCTCTCATCTTTATTGCCTTTGAGCAATGCAGGAACTGCTGCACGGTACCTTTACTCCATGAATTTGAGAGACCCAAAACAGGTCAGGAGAACTTGACTGAAGGGAAAAGATAGCAATGTATACTGTTTTGCTAAATAATCAATGTCTGTGATATGACTCCACATATAGTTCCTGTGAAGTTAATGTTGCAGATCAACAGTGTGTTGAAAACCTCTTGAGTCAGGTATTGAAGTCAAATGGTTCACACACACGGTAGTGCCCATGTTGTCTTTGATCGATTGTCAACAGAACGCTCATTTACTACTCTAATGGATGGAAGCAGAACAATAAAGTAAATTGAATAGCTACAAGCTTGAAGAGAAAGAAATTCAGAATGTTTTGTCTGAGTGTGGTTGCTTCTGCCTCCTTTTCTGTCTTAAGGTGGTCTAGCTCTTGCTGCTAGACCTTGCTGCTGTTGACAAAACTCTTCCAGATATGTATCAGACGTCATATTGTGAGACATGACTCTCTTGCACTGAGTTACTCTAATGAAGAATGGACTCAAGTCTTGGTCCTGGTTCAGGATTCAACAGGATTGCCAAGCTCTATTCCATGTTCAGAAAAGTGCTACCACATTTTGAATTGGCTGTAACCTAGAGTTGAGTTTTGATTTCTAACTATGATGTTTTACATGAATGAAGTTGAAAAGTCAGCAGCCAGCTACTAATATGATGATACAGGTGTTAAAAGATACAGTAGTTAAAGGAAGGATGGCATTTTACCCGCTCATGACTAGTTATGGAAAACTGAGAGAAATGCATATTAGAATAGGGGAAAGCAGCCAAAGACTGAATCAAAAATGTTCACAAAAGAGCTAGAATACTGGTTGTAATACAACTCATTCAGTCAGTGAACAACAAGGAGTTGTGAGAATCCTAGGCTCCAGAGGTGACTGTTGCTCTCCAAAACAGTTGTCTCACATCCTTTTGTACTCCCATACTATAGACTTGCTCAGTCAGTGCAGCTAAACAGCGGTTTGAGCTTATGACACTGACTGGACATGATGGGTGAAATGCTGCCCCACTTTTAGGTGATGAGAGCTTTTCCACTGCCTTTGGTGTAGCCATGATTTATTTGAAGCATTAGACTTTAAGCACATAAACCTTTTTTCTCTTTGAATCATTGTTAATAATAATTAAAACAATGTGAAATCAACACTTGATGCAGGAGTTCTGAACTACATACATTTGAAATTAAATGAAATATTTTGTATTTCTTTGATTGCTTTAATATAATGTTATATCATGAATTATTTTATTAAACTGCTATGATTTTAATAAGAGTTACTTTTAACATATGTACATATAAACATGATGTTATTTTCCTGGCATATATAATATTTTTGCATGCAATTTTTTCCATTCTTGTCTTTTCTTTGTATAGATTCTTAAAACTTTGATGTGGTAGTTTCTCAAGTCTAAAGAGGCCAGCTAGTGTACCTTCATAATGAACCAAATTAGAAATAAATTAAACCCTCTGCTGCTTGTAGTTCTCACCACTTCCTGCTATATTGTAGTGGCAGCATGAAACTTATTTATCACTGTAAGAAAATATAAGCAGCTATTCAGAAAAAAGGAGACACATTCCTTACCTTTGTGCAACTTTGTGCAAACACAATTGACATGCAGTGTAAATTGAGCTTTACACTCAGAGAGGTGAGTGAAATGACAAACCTTTGAAGGCCTCTGTGGAAAAGCAATTGAGGCACAAAGAGTATGCACATTTTTTTCTTAGTTAATTTTGAATGTCTTGTGGTAAATTATTTTCTCTTTCATCTTTCTACAAATGTTGTAGTGATAGCACTGCTGGAGCTGTGTTTCACTAAAACCATCTAGGCACAGCTCTTGGTCATTTAGTCAGAGACGAAATGGAAGGATAACGGAGAGCTTTCCAGAAAAATACGATTACCTTCCAAAGTGAAAAATATCAGGCTGTGAAAAGATAAAATCTAAACATTTTCTGATGCTGTCTTGTTGTGTCATATCAAGTAAAACAATACCAGGTTGTAGTGGTTGGTGACAATAGAGGAAAGGTAAGCTTGTTATCATTGAAGGTAACCTTTATGAGTGAGATCTAGATATAAAATTGCTAGTCACTCTTCTTCAAATTACTCCAAAAAGTTAAAATTATGAAACATTTCTGAAAACCACATTCACTATCTTTTACTTAATTTCAGTACATAAATTTTAAATTTGTTGTGAAAAAGTTAATACCCGAGTTGAAAACATTAGTGAATTGATCTTTATTTCTGTGAATGTGTTACACATTTAACAGCATTCACAAAATAACTTTCACGTAGTAAGTTGTTTGTAAGCAGTCCACTCTAATTCTGAATCTGATTGTGTTGGCTTTGCTCCTTGATGTAAGAAAAAATAACTGGTGATGACATAGCTTCCCTATCCCCAAAACACACACAAACATCCTATCTTCATAAATACGTCAATATGAGATTTTACATATTCTGAGTCCAGTATATAAATTAGGCAAGAAATACCAGGGCATAAACAATATGTATACACAAGGCTGAATTCATCATTTGAAAGACCTAGCTAAATCTGATGTGATGATATTCAACCCATTGTAAAACACTGTAGTGCAGTGGGGTTGCAATTTCTTTTATTGCATTCCTGGTCCTTTTGCGGATATTTTGAAATGTCAGTGAAGTGCCTGTTTAGAGATTATATCTGGACTACATATATGGAATGCAAAAGAAAACAAGACATTCACAATGTACCAAATTTTATGAACTGAAAACCAGAAGAGCAGTCCTGAGGAATAGCTAGGAAACGTATTACACTTTGCTCAAGGCCAAATGCAAAAATAGCAAAAGGATTGCTGAAAAGAAAAGCAGGGTTTCAAAAAAAGGTATTTTCTTGCCTACAAATCCAGGATTTTGCAAAAGTATTTCAAATGTATGCTTAACTTGTTGAGTGTAAAACTGAAAAATTGTCCAAAACACTATTGAAATTTTGTTTTCATCTGAAAGAGAGGGTACCCTTATGCTTGGATGTTGACACCAGTGGCAGTGCTCAGGAACACACGGCAGTTCAGGCAGGGCAATTGAAGTATTCACTGAAGTATCTTGTAGAAAATGCTGAAGTGCTCTTCTGATCTGCTGGAAAGCTGCACTGACTCAAAAAGTGGTGGAGATGCATAGAAACTTTTAGACAAGGTAGTGTTTGCCAGAACCTGCTAGTGACAGTGGCGCTGCTGAAGGGGCTCCCACGTTGTTTCTACACATCAAGCCTTTAGATGGTTTTAATGTTGTTTTTAATTTTATTTTTGCATTTTCTAAACAAAAAATTCTACTGTTCAGGCTCAAAAGAAATATTCATCAAGAACAATAAACTGGTATTGGGAAAAGAGTTTGAAAGCCAAACAAAAATATTAGTCTTGACTTTTTTCACCCCCTGATTTTTTGGTACTCATGTTATTACTCTCCAGCAAAACCAGAGCATTTTTGATAGCTGGATGACTTTGACAGTTCATTATTTTTTGGGTAAAAAGGAAATTCCCAGAAAATGTGTCAGGTAAGATGACCTGTTTTTTTAATGGACTGTGGAGGACAGAGGGTGTCAGGCTGTTGTTGCACACTGGGAAGGAGCAGAAGAGCAGTGAGAAGCCAGGACAGAGGGGGAGAACAGGAAAAGAGGTAGAAGGAGCAGCAGGAAACCTTCACGCAGGGACAGCATTATCCTGGGCTACCTGCTGTCTCTCCAAAGCAGGAAAGCCAGCATGATGTGCTGTGAGAGCAAGAGAGGTCAGGAGGAGAGGCACTGGGCTGAAACCGAGTATGGGGAACAGAGATGAGAGGTGTTTCCCTCAGTGTTTGTTTAATTGTTTACCTTCCTGTTTTTCTTAATACTTGAATCAGTAATTAAAATTTTATGTTAATTGGCAGTAAATTAATTAAATGCAATTCCCCAGGCTGAAACTGTTTTGCCCATGGCAGGTCATTATGTTGAAACATTTGCTTCTGATGTGTTTCTGAGGAGGAATTTCAGTGATGAAGGTAGCATGGTTAGAAATGACCATGAAGTGATGGAGCCTTCTCAGGTGTCAATCTCACTGACCTCAGGATATGGATGGCTGTGTTTCTCCTTCTCCTTCCTGCTTTCTCCTGCTCTTCTCCCTCCCCATTTCCCATTGCTATTCCCTCTCCTTTAGGAAAGGCAGCACACCCCTATAAGAAAGCAACTTTGGTGACAGGGCGCAGAGTGGACATGCAATTAGCAGAAAACATCTTCACTACTTCAATTAGTAGAAAACATCTTCCCAGAAGAGATATGGTGGAAATTCTCAAGGTGTTGGAGAAACATGTCCTTGAAACTATTACAGTACATGGGGCAACCTTTGAGGATGGCTGTATGTTACCCATGTTGTATAAAGAGTTTTGCAGCTTTATTTAAACTGCATTATTAATATGAATGTAAAATAATCTACAATAATGCCTTGTCCTTTTCTGCACTGAGTACACTTCACAGGGGGAAAAAGGATGCACTTATTATCTGTCTGATGAATAAATGCGAAAATAAAACCTTATTATGAAGCTTACTTATATAGGTCTGTTTCAGATTTTAAACCATTATATCTTGCCTCTAAACTACATTATTCCCCAATGCCAACACAAATTTTCACAAGGAGGCATTTCGTACTACACATTTGAATTTATATAAAGTAAGGCATACAGTGTTCAACATATATCAGTAAAAGCCTTTGATTTATATTTCCTAAAACTAGGTCACATAAAGCATTCATTTTAGGATAAGGGTATGTATGAGCCCGCTTACACTGGCATCTTTGGCTCTGAATGAGAATATATAGCTGTGTTAAAGAGATATTTGTCAAGCAAAATAATGGCATATTGGTTTTTTCAGACTTAAAGGTGATAATTAGTCATGGTTTATGTGAGGCAATCAGTAATATACAGCTTCTCTGATATTGCTATTCACCCTGTAAGCACCCCTGTAAGTTTACCCTCAGTGCGTTACTATCCTAGTGGTGATTGATCATCCTGAGAAAAAGAGAGTTAAGGTGGGAAGTGGACTCCTACGTCTCAGAGTTCAGGACTGTGTTGCTGCATATAGCCACACTATATAACATCTTTTCTTTTTTGTCATCTCATCATTCCCTATGCTAAAATTCTAGTTTTGCTGGAATAAATTATTCTTCAAGAAAGTATTCTGTGCTCTCACTTTGCTGAATAATAGAGCCTTCTTATCTTTGTGGAGCTGTTGGATAAATGTTAATGCTCAGCTTATACTCATTAATTTATGCACCTACACAGATCTTTAAATTAAAGAGCTCCACTTCTTGTATTTTATCACAAATTATATTGTTCTTACAAAGCACAAACCAAATCCACTCCCAAACTTCATAAACTTGCCTAAAACCCACATTTTTTGTTCTCATCTAATAAAATAGGTTTTTGATTCCCCCAAATAACTTTGCAGCCCTTACATTAGTCCTTTGTAACCTGTGTTCATCCTCTTTGAACACTGATGTTCAAAGCACTGTAAGTGAAGCTAAGGCAGTGCTTTGTACAGATGCCTAATGCTTTCCTGTTGCTGAAATAGTTCACCTGAACATCATCAGAGGATCACATTTGCCTTATTTTCTTGACTGTATTACAGAAGTAGTAATTTTGTGCCTGATTAAATCAGCAAATGCAAATGTTAGTAAAATCACAACATTGATGAAGTAATTGTTTTTTAAGTAGCTAGATTTAATAAAGAGTTAATGTGGCTGTTCTGTTTTGTTTTCTTTTTGGTGCTAGGCACAGATGGTGTTAGGTGCAGACAATGCTTGGTAAGCAAAGGTTACACTGATTATAACTGACTGTCTGATCTATGTGAGAAAGTTTGAAACCTGGAACTTTGCTCTTTGGGCTGACTGAATATTGCCTTGCTTTAAGGCATAGATTAATTAATGAGTGGAGGATAGATAGAGAAAGTGTGAGAGGCAATTCATGGTTTTATGTACACTGCATGCTCAAGACGACATCCTTTCTCTGAGAAATTCAAACTCAACCACTTTCCTTAATTGACCCTTCGCACTTGAAATAATTTATTTCCAGTTTGTTCCTAGTTGTGTTTTGGCTTCCACTCTTGCACGGTAGGGTGGAGCCAGGTTTGTTCATGAAGGCTGTTAGCTTTTGCTGAAACCGCTGTTTTGGGGCTCTGCACATGTGGCAGTGAGATATGGTAGGTACGAGTAGATAAAGCAGTGAGGCAGGACACTCTTTAAATTTGGACTGAACTGAATAAATGAGAGGGAATGCTGTTAAAACTTTGTGACCTAATTTTTCTCTTGCATTTCACCAACCTACAGGATAGTCTAGGAGTCTTCTTCAAGATTTAATAAGCCCCTAGCTTCTCCTAGTTGAACTCTGAGAGGAAAGAAGCATCCCAGTGAATAAATGTCAGGAGCCAAGCTTAACTAGACTGTGTGAACGATGAACTTTTCCTAGCAGCATTGATTTTAAAGCTCTATTGGGCTAAAGGTTTATTCACACTGGTACAGAAAAGTCCAAGTGACTTAATTTCATCCCAGAGAAGGCATTAATCTCATAGGGATGGGTTGGAGGTCTGCCCTATAGATAGGGCTGGGTATCTGTAGAGACAGATAGCCTGGAGGATATCTGCACAGGAGAGTTGGAGCATGGGTGTCCCGTTACAGGGGTAGCTAAAGCATACCTTTCACATTTGAAGACACTCAGGGTGGGCTTCTTGCCATCAAATAAATGTCTGATAGTGCAGATTGCTGCAGAGGTAGCAAACAGTGAACACAGTAAACAGAGAACACAGTAAACATGGGGTCTTTTTAAAAAGACATTTATCACCATTTAGGCATGGGATTATTGGAGAGGGATTGTGGGAGGCAGTGATTTGGAGATGTTTTGTAAATCATGTATGACAAGTTCCTTGTATCATATCACAGCCCTGAGCAGAGACTCTAGAACAAAAGGCATAGGCTCTTCCGTGTGTCCATGAAAGGCCTGAAATTTTGGCTTTCTTATTCTCTTTAGGGAAGGCCTGAACACATACCAACAGGTGAGCAACTGAATCTGGAAGGAACCAACCTGAGGCTCCTTTGTAGTGCTCAGCAGTTCACATCCAGCATCACTGATCCCAGATGTACAACCACAGAAGAATGCAGAGGGGATGAAACTTCCCAGCTTCTGACTGAAAGTGGCTTCTCTTAAACTTTTAAAGATTGTATTTTTTGCTGGTTTATTTTTTGTGATATGAGCTCCTGCTGACATCACAGCTGAGCAAACACTTTCCTGTCGATAGGTATATGCTTTCCTCTCCTCTTGCAGCAGCAGAGACTATGGTAAGGTCTGAGCTGGCAAGAGAAGATCCAGCTTAGGGACCTGAAGGGAACTAAGGCAGGAGACAGCCATTTTGCTGAGCTGCTCTGTGTATGTCTTGACTGCAGCAAAGAGCCTTTCCACTGCAAATGGACATTAAATTTTTTATGAAGGAAGGTATTATCATAGCTTGGGAGGATGGGTGTGATCAAAGATATGTATTCAGCTTAGTGAGGGAACTACAAGCTATAAATACAAGGTGGGTTATTACAGGTGGGCAGATTAGTACTGGCTGTATGTTTTGACAGTGGAAGTTCACATTTTGCTTGCCTCAGGTAATAAATATAAAAGTTGGGTTTTTTTTTTTCTGTTATTCTTTTTGCATTTTCTTTATGTCTTAATTACCCTCCTGTCAGAAATAAGATATGAAAACCGACAATATAAAAGCTTGAGGTAACTTTTCCAAAGTTCTAGAAAGACTCAGGTGTAGTTTGATTTGAATTCAAAATGGTGATTCTTCTGAGAAAACAGTGCTGTCCCGGACTGAGATCTTCGTCACAGTCAGTCCTGTGACAGCATCCCAAACTTGCTTTCAGGTTTTTTTTCTGGGTTACAATGTATGACTTAAACAAGCTCTTGAGGCCTGTCAGAAGGATGCATGTTATTAAACTCCACTAATGTAAAACATCCTTTTAAAAAGTCGTTAAGTTTGGAACTTTTTCTACAATCACTTTATCAAAGCTTCAACCAGGTGATTAATCCAAATGGCACTATGCAAAGGATCGTTTCTGTGTCTCTTCCTATGATGCCCACACTTTTGCCTTCACTGCTCGAAATGAGGATGTTCTTTCTTCCATCTCTTTGAAAAGGCAATTCCTTTGCCAGAGAATGTGTTTCAGCTGTGGACAAATGAGAATCTGAACTAGCCCTCTGAATACACTTAAAAGTTGCACATAAAAAAAACCAAAACAACAAAAAACCCCCACCAACCCCCAACAAACAGACAACTTTGGAAAGACTTTCAATATCAAGAAAGCACGACTCAAGTTTTTGAGAGGTAGAGTAGGTCAGAGCAATTATAGATGAAATTCAAAGCATTATAGAGGACTTCTGAAAGAGGTCAATAATTGTAACATAGAAATAATCTACCTATTCCTCCCCTGTCACATTGATTGTGCTCCTTGAATCACATGTCCAACACTATATATCCTCACATTGTTGTCTTCTTCACTGGAATTTCAAAACTTACATTCCTCTTTCCACCTAATGCCCATCCTCATTCCTCTGTTATTTTTACAGTAATCAGCTGTGCCGATCAGAGGGCTGATGTCTTAAAGGTGTCTGTACACACGTTCAATATTTGTATAGCTTTTTATCAGATTATTGGCTTTTTTAATTCACTTGCTGTATCGGTCTATAAATGAAAGGGACATTATTGCAACAGCATTGGCTTTCCTCTTTTGTTGAGATTTTTCAAATAGCAGAGAGAGTTACCTTTTAAAACATAACTGTGATATGAAATGAACTCCAGATCTGTGCCACTTGAATTATTTAGCCTGACATTTAACAAATAAAGCAGCTTAAGTTCTCTGTGGAAGCAGCTTAGTTTAAAAAGAGGATGCAAATCAGACCAGTTGCATATTTAAAGTGTGACTGTGCCAGCGTGTGAACCCTGCCATGCTATCATGTCAACTTTTGATAGCCATTAAAGGAAGATGACATATTTTCTTTGAGCTTTGGTCATTTAGAAGTATGTAGAAGATTTCTTTCCCCTTGCAAGCCCACATTATGCAGTCTTGTTTTTTTAAATCCAATCTGTCTGTGTCAGAAGCCCAGCAGTACGTCTGCTTCCCTATATGAGGGAAATTGTTTTCTACTAACTGATGACCTCAGCATAGCAGTTTCTTTTCCAGAACATCAAAGCTCACAGTCAGACTTGCTGCAGCAAGTGCACTTTTGAGTGGCTTTATGACACGTAAAGACCCTCTTTGGCATTCATACTGTGCTTCTCTATTGTTTACAAGCTAGCAGTGAATTATTTATGGAAGTTGCTGGAGATATGACTCTCTTTCTGCCCAAAAGCTGTATTTTATCTTGTGGTGAGGTTTTATGTGAAAGCTATTTTGGGGGTTTATGTCCTCTTTACCTTTATTTGACAGGTTTTATGGTACCAATCCCTTGTTTCCATTTTTATTACTGTTAAAACACGTCTCAAAATTATTATTAAATGCAGCATGGCTTTAACTCAGCTGAACGATATTTCTCTTTGCATTTCTGTGTTTGAGTGATTTCAGGTGAGATCATACCAAACAAAATAACATGAATATTCTTCACAAATGAGCATCCATTCTGTGTCTTCAAAAAAAGCTTATGATCGTTGGTTCATATATGCAAAGTACACACCTTACATTGCTTCGCTCTACCAATATCCATAAATTATAACATCAGTAATAGCTGCATTGGCATAAAGCTGAATTGTTAGTTGTGACCAATGTTAAAACTCACTGATTGATTGTGCTAGTTTGTAGATACTGAAGCATCAAAGACAGGCAGTGTTATTACAGTTTGACCAACTGGTCTTAGAAATAACATACAGTTTCAGGTCTGTAGGAGAGAACTGCAATTCCATATTTTCTTTTTCCCACTTAACAGGAAGAGAGCAACTGCATGAATTGCCACATTACTCTGAAGAAGTTATTTGGACTTCTTTCCATAGATGCCAGACTCGGAATTAGTTCAGTTCAGGGAAAGGAATGATTCTGGACACCGGTAGTTAAAAGTGGCTGAGAAGAACCTTTCTGCCCCAGGTTCTTCACCTTAAATGCATTTATTCTTTGGATGATAGTACTGCCTAAATGTTGTAATTAAGTCCTCTGATAAAGGCAGATTTAGGAACTTCTCCATCTTTGAAGTTACCATTCAGACAAATGCATATCGTTTATCATCAGCTGAAAATGGACACTTTGGCCCTGTGTTTCAGTCTTTCTGTTTTGAGTTCAGGATCTGGAATTCTAATGTGTGTGTATTTAGAGCCTGAAAGCTTAAGAAAGTAGATATCTTCTGGATTTGTTATAATTGTCAGTGGCTATGCTGCTGTTACTTTGTATGGTTCTTCTAAAGTTTTTCACAGAGAAGCAACTGTGCATGTACGTATAGGTCTCATGGACTAAAACCTGAAGTACTTCAGAAAATCAAAATTCCAGGCTATAGGCATTTCTGTAATTGTTTTTGTAACATGGTCTTTCATGGTTGGTTTGGTAGCGGTGTAACTTGCCCATCAAACGCTGCATTCATTTCAACTAGCTTCATGTGCCTATGGTTTAGATGTGTAGAACTGAGATCACCAGCTTGAATCCCTTTATAGTCTATGGTGAAAAGTAGGCATCACTGAACATCATTGAAATTATTCTGACCCCAAGATATCTGTTCTGAGCAGCATTGGAGCTTTCATAGTGAAAAAGCGGCATGATCACATGATTTCTGTTCATGGCTGATTGGTTTAAATTTATTTGGGGTTGGCATGGCTTTTCAGCTTACAGGTATAAATCTTCTGGAAGGTGTTTTGAATATGCCACATCTGATTTCCAGGAGTGGGTAGGACCATGAGAAATCTGTTTCGTTTAATTAGAAGAGGGCTGGATAAACACTGAATGCTTTAGGATATATTATTTTTAGTGCTAGCTGTTCCTTTTGGAGTTGAAGTATTTATGTTGGCTGCTTCTTGTTCCTCTTCTTTGAGGAAATATGTGATCTTCTGAAGCACATCATGGCTGCCAAATTTCAGTCTGAAGGGCTCAGCTGAGTTGCCTAAACATTGGCATTTAGTTTCAATTGAGATGCTGAAGGGCATCCCTGACATCTGAATGGGGCTGACAGATATTACACAAGAAAGAAGGGAGGGAGATGGTACAGCAGCTGAAGGCCAGCCTGGAAAGTCTAGGACATTTCAAATGACATTAGCAGTCTATGCTTAGGATGTGAATCATGCCCTTTTTGACTTCCTTTTGTGATTTCCTTCAGCTGTCCAGGTATGGTACTGGGGCAAAAGAAATTGGAATCAGCTTCTCTAATTCTTCTAATTCAGCTTCTCTAATTCTCTAACTCTTACTATAACAGAGTCTTAGTGGAGACAGGACTTGTCACAGTAGTTGAAATTTCCTGTTTGACTTATTAATGTCTTGTCTTGTATTCACACATAGCTTTAAAGATCTCTATATGCAGGGACCTGCTCTTCTAGATCGACTGTTGGTATAGGCCTTGGCAACAATACAGATGTTCCTATGCCAGAACAAGCTCAACTGTAAAGGACTATGAGTGTGTTTGTCTCTGGAAGTGGAGACCTCCCTCCTGCTTGTTTATTCCATTTCTACTCACACATCACAGCAAACAGAACTTGGTCTTGATCTCAGTAGCTGGGGTATGGCATTTCATAAAGACCTAGTGCCTATTTGACTGACATTTTAAAATTCGCTTCTAAATCAAGGCCTCCCCACACAGTCAACCACCCACAGAATGACATTTCAGAAATAAAAGCATAACATCTCTGCAGATCTGTCCCTTGTTACTGAAGCATCTCCCTGTCTCCGACACAATTAAAGCCTTACCTATGAGTTACGGTCCTATATGTCAAGTAGGACCTCGTCTCTCAAAATCTGAAAGACTTTGAAACCTGCAAAAAGCTGATAAAATTCAGTCAGTAACTTCAAGACCTATTTTCTGCCTGAGTTAGGTGTCAATGTAGAGACATGATGAAGTCAAAACTAGCGAGGAATAAGGCTTACTGGCCCTCAAGGGAAGCTTTCATGCGTACTTATACCTAGGTTCTCCATACAGAGCTTCCATCAAATTCAACTGGACTTGTACCTGTAAAAAAACCTCAAAGTGAAGAGAAAAATGTTAGGTAACTAATTGTTTAGAAAGAATTCAGAGTACCGAGGAAAGCTATTTATTTGTTCTCTGATGAGCCTAATTATTCTTTAATTTCAACTGGTTTTTGTCATATCACTACTACTACAATTACATAGCTAACTAAATACATTTGTGGTTTAGATCACTCTATTTTAAGCACCTGTATTCTTTGTTCTTAAACACAGAAGGGCACAGTGTGGCAGCCTGCTGTCTTAAAAGATCCCCCTAATTATTAGCAGTAAAACGTAGCCCTGCGTCTTTCATTGAAAAGCTGATGTTTTTGTTCAAACCACCATCTATTACTTTCCTCTTCCAGACTACCACTGAAGGGAGGTGATGGTTTATGCTCAGATTTTTAAATCCAGCAGACAAGCTTCTCATATCTGGTCAATTACCTGTGTCCTACTTGCCCTTTCTGTCTAATCCCCCTCTTATATACAAGTCCTTTATGATGTGACAGTTGAACATTAAAAACAGTGTGAGGTTAGAGTAGAGGCAAGCTGAAAGTAACCCCTGTCTGAATGACAGATGCATGTGTTGTACTTATATTTTGCTTCTCCAGCACAAATGCCCATGAAACTAATCTTTCATATATGACTTCACAGAAATTTAAGTTAGAACAACATTTGTTCGGACACCTTTTAGAAATTAAAAACATTGACAAAATGAGTTTTGCATAGAAAGTCTATTTAGTGGTAATGCTTTTTTAAAAGTATAAGGTCCTGTAGAATTCCTATTAGAAATGACAGAACAAACCCTGCATTTGACACGTGGACAGTGGAGTAAAAATAAAGCACCTTAAATGCCTCGTGCTGTTGTGCTGATGGATGACACCTTCATGGTTTTTTTATGAATGACTTTTGTGTTGTAATTTTGGGACATTTCAACATGTAATTTAATCCCATTTGGAGTCAAGAAATTAATTTCTTTGTTGCCATTAGACCTTACTTTTCTTTTATACCCCAGCCTTTCAAATTCATATTAGAAGAAATGTAGATTGTATTCTATGATTTTAATTATGACCAATATGTGCTTGGACTAGATGTAACAGAGGAAGTAACCAAGAAAAGGTGCTATAGAATAAATATTTTCAACTCACTATCAGTTCTTCTGGGTGCCCTGGGACAGTTTAGGCCAGGGATCTTTTGCCTTTTCACAGGTCAAAAAGGAACCTTTTTAGATGTTTCGCCCAATATTTTGCCCCATATTTATATGTATTTGAATTGGCACTCAGGACCTGTACTCCTGTGTTCCAGAGATTTGTCTTATTCACTTTACTATTTAGTTAATTATAGCTAGTTTAAATAATATTTTTCCAAAGTGTGGTCTGAGGATGACTGGCAGACTGCAAAGATGTAGAAATTGTTTCCTGGCATTATTAAATTGTGTTTTCAATAACAGTTAGAATTCAAAGCTAAAGGGTGTATGACTGTCTACAAAAAATGAAGAGAGTATACAATGGCCCACTCCCCATTCCCAGATTGGAGAGTGATAGTGTGAATGGAGACTGCAGGTTCTGTCCCAACTAATTTTCATTCTGGACATTCCACTTTGCTTGGCTTAATCCTTATCCTTTCAAAGGCAGCAGTTTTTCAGGCATACTGCGCAATACTCAGGACTCATGTAGCATAGCACTAACTGAAAAGGTTAAAAATATGTTTTAATGTTCTTGCCAACACAAAGTATAAACCCTAGGACAAATGAAGAAGGGGTATTTATATCTGTGTATTGAGCTCTCAGAGGGCTCAGAAAATCCATACATTCACCACACAGCCCCCAACCCGCTGCCATTTCCATGCCCTTAACATGATATTTATTCATTACAAATTACAGCATTATCATGTCTGCATTCAATGCCTCTGTAATAGCGGAAGCAATAATCTAAACAGGCTGCTAGATTCCAATGACATATTCATTAGGACTGAATTATGAGTTCAGCACATCCTGAAAATAGGGACTGCATAGTACATTTGTACAGCTGTCATTTTGCTTCAGGCACAAACCAGGAAAGGAATGACTTCAAAATCAACTGCCATAGTTCTATACATACCAGCTGCTTTGGTAACTAGACCCTCCTTTCCTCCTCCAAATAGTATTCCTCTGACAGGATTTGCCAGGCAGAGCAAAGGAGTAAGTTGATATTTGGAAATAAATGTAAGAGAAAGAAAGAGGTTCAAAAATGTTGGGTGAATTATGCTCTGATACTAGCATTCATCAGAGAATAAAACTCACGTGCCACAATTTAATTTCTGTTTTAAAACAGTATAAAAGCACATAACTTCACATCATACCATATGGTGTTGAGTTAAATCTGCTTCATAGTTTTGAGTCAAGAACATATGCACCAATGAAGTGGCAGTTGTTATAGAAAATATGAGTGTTTTGTTAGTAAATAACATTGGAAAGCTACAAACAGCCCCTTAAGTGATTCTTTTCCTGCAGTAGATTAGTATGCAGAACAGCCATTACTATGAGTGAGCATTTACAGCTGAACAACTCATAATTACCTTAGAGGCCGAACAGGCTGGCTAGGTGTGTGTGAAAGTCTGCACAAGCTTGCTTGTCAGGAGATCACAGAAATACTTTTGTTATACCGCATGTGGCATTTTAATGTTTCAATTCCACCTCTTTGAATGAGGAGCGCTCAGGCTGTCAATCAGAGAAGAATAAGAGAAACAGCTCAGATGGATTTTCTCATTTGATCCTATATACCTTACGTGTGCAAGTCAAGACACAAATCCTGCTAAATGAAAGCTTAGTCAGACTATGCAGCCATTCACACTTGCCTATTCCAGTGGGGCAAAATTGCGGTTATCTCAGCACAGTGCTCTAAACCCAGTGACGAGGCGCTGGCAAACCAGAGTGTTCCAGCCTCCTAGCAAACTGGTGACATTGTAGACTGCATCAGTTACTGCGTGACAGCTTTATGGAGGTATGGGGGAAGGATGTAGGGCCACAGAGGAACTCTGCTCTCGTGAAACCCCACCTGGAGTACTGTGTTCAGCTCTGGGCCCCCAACACAAGAAGGACATGAACCTCTTCGAGCAAATCCAGAGGAGGCCAGAGAGATGATCAGAGGCCTGGAGCCCCTCTCCTCTGAAGACAGGCTGAGAAAATTGGGCTTTTTCAGCCTGGAGAAGAGAAGGCTCCGGGGCCACCTTATAGCAGCTTTCTAGTACCTAAAGGGGGCCTACAAGAAAGCTGGAGAGGGACATTTTACAAAAGTGACAGGACAAGGGGGAATGGTCTTAAGCTGAAAGAGGGGAGATTTAGATTACATATTAGGAAAAAAATCTTTACTGTGAGGGTGATGAGACAATGGAGCAGGTTGCCCAGAGAAGCTGTGGCTTCCCTATCCCTGGAAGCATTCAAAGCCGGGTTGGATGGGGCTTTGAGCAACTGAGTCTAGTGGAAGGTGTCCCTGCCCATGGCAGGGGGGCTATGGAACTACATGATGTTGAAGGTCCCTTCCAACTGAAACCATTCTATGAGTCTATGGTGACTTAGAGAAGGCTCTGTTGCCTTCTTAGTGCACTGACTTTTAGTGTGACTAGTACCATTCTAAGTCTGGGGAGTAAGAGGGTATTTTGGGTCCCTACCATGCCTTAGGCAAGGAAGTGACCACACTGAAATACTTAGACATCGTTTACTTCAATGCTAGTGCTGTCTAAAAGCAGTTTCTGAAGACTAGCATATCTGTATGCTGTTTACAGATGTGATAAAAGCTTAGAGAGAAATAATACCCTGACCAGCCACTGCCAAGCCCATCCCAGGAGCCATCAGCCCATCTAAGGCCCATCTGCACAAGCCCAGAAGAATAGAGACGCCCAATGGCAGGTAGCAGTGAACCTGAATCAAGGATTCCTGAGGAACCACCACCTTTCCTGGACAACTTTCAGGGCTGCCCCAGCAGACCCTCAGCCCCAGTGTCCAGGTGTGAAAGTCGTCACCATAAGTTATTGGGAGCAGCTCTGTGGATCACCTTTAGGACTAAGGCTTGCTACCCTTTTAGTGGGACACCTTGTGGGATGCAAAGGAAACACATTTTGGCATCTCATAGGACTTCAAGGAGGAACCAAAGGTGGGAAAAGGGAGATGTTCAGGTGATTTAAGGGGAATAAAAGTGGGAAAATGGAGGGCTGAGCAGGTCAAAAGAACTGGTTGTGTGTCAATAGTGGGCTGGTCGGTGTGCCTGTCTGGCTATGTCCTGTGCCTGGTCAGCACAGTCTGTCCTGTCTTCTTATTCATTCATTTGTAGCTCTTTCCTGGGTCAGTGTCAATTCTGTGTGTATGTGTGTGCATGGAGGTGTGAGTGCAGTAACTGGAGTCAGATCATATTTCAGAGCGCCCATGTGTCTATGATGCCAGTGACTACAGAGTGTGGAGGTGCGATCACTAGCAAAGACCAACATAGTGAGCAGGTGAAGTGGCCTGGGAACAGGAGTGTCAGTGGTCTCTAAGGGGCAGCTCTGAGTCCAGGAGTGCTTGTGTGTCTCTAAGGGCTGGGGCTTACAGCACAGGGGGCTGGTTACTGGGACCTGGGAAGTGCCAGCCATCTCTGTGTGTGCGTGTCCGTGCATGCATACATGCATGCACACATGAATGATAGTATGTTCCAGCTGCTGGAGGGGGGTTGCAGCTTTGGGGCTTTGTATGTCCAGGTACCAGTAATGGAGGAAGCTGGGATCAAGGGGCTGCTACTTGGCAGACTGTCTAAGACCAGCTGCTGGAGGGATCCACGCTGCACACACTCGTATTCTCACTAGGGGGCTTCTATCCCACTTAGCCAGAGAGGGGAGCAGAATGAGGCCTTTAGTGTTTTCTATGTTCATACAGGTGCTCTGAGTGCCTGTGATCTCTGTGGCTGGCCATGTAATATTTATATATATGTAATTATGCTTATACTTGTGTACGTATGTATGTGGCGTATGTGTGTGCCCCGTGTGCACATCCCTGCTGGGAGTACATCTTCAGCCACACTGCCAACTGGACCATGGGACATGGAGTGGCAGCAGCTTCACCTCTGCCAGAATGCTGCATCCCACATAATATATTTTCATAGAATCGTATTTATTATGTACTAAGTTTATTCAACCTTCTATTTTCTTTCCTCACTCACCATTCATGTTAAGAGTCCAGTGCCAAGAACAGGTTTCAAAAGGACAGAAAATGTCTGATGACTGCATGTTTTGGTAGGGCTAGACCTGTTTTTCAGGAACATATACCCCTTTCTCAACTCATGCCATTAGAAGCAACTATATAAAGCCCATCTTGCTGTGTGCTGAAGGGATCTGCTGGAGCACATGGATTCTGGGACTCACCCCTGTGGGTACTAAGAAAATGAAATTTTTCTTATCTCACAAGCCACTGACCAAGAACAGAGAGCATGGAAATAGGCTCATGACAGCTGTGAGTCTCCACAACTCATACTCAGCTCTCCATTCCTCCAGGGGAGGAATGACTGCCTTTTCTCAATTAATCCTGACGTAAGAAATATCAGACATGTGACAGCTGCCTTGACAAATATCTTAATCATAGTGCTTAATCTTTCTTTGTTGTCCTTCACAACCAATGAAACATGACTCTTACCTTCAAGCTTGACAAGATCTTGGAAATCTCAAACTAATTGGTAATCTTGAAGACTAAAACCTTTGAAAAAATGTTTACATGGCATAATGACATATATTTAATTACAAAATTCTTTAACACCTCTAGGACTCTGTAAAAGCTACTCTGATCTCTGCTGAGGGCAGTTGCTTTATTGCTGTCTTTGCTGACCTTCTTTTCTCTGACTTTGGCAGTTCTCACTCAGGTCTTTGGTTTTATAAATTCCTGTACTGTAGTATGACTGTGAATCTACAAGATAATATTTGGTGAGTGGCTGTTGTCTAACTAACTGGAGTGTTCTAGCCAACATTTTAGCTTTTCTATAAATAAAGCATTAGTTTGCCTTCAAGGTTCTGTGAAATTGTGACTAGTATTTTAAAAACATGTCTTCGGCTTCTTTCACATCCTTGCTCTCTTTTGCCCAAAAGAGGGCAGTCTATACCTGACTTTCATCCAATTCTTGCTCTTTTTTTTTTTTTTCCCCCCTTACATTCAATCATTAATTGCACAAAAGATGGTGCCACCTTTTATTTACAGCTCAAAATATGTGTATGTCCTTGGTTCATCTTTAATAAGAATCATTCAAAAATAAGGAAAAAGAAAACCATTCACTAAAACTCAGTAAATAATGAAGCACTTTTCCTTTTCAATATTTCTCTGCATGTAAAAGACAGGAGAAGGCTCACGGTTTGATCTACTGTGTTAACCTGTGAGCAGTTTCACTGGGGAAGTAGCACTTGGCCTTTCCCATGGTGAAAGGATAAAATCATCCAGTTCTATGCTTTTGTGTGGCACCATATTGGCCTTCTGTCTCTTTATCTTAAAGCTCCTTGGGACAAACGAATCAAAGTGTCATAGAATATCAGGTTCGAAGTGACCTCAAGTATCATCTGGTCCAACTTTTCTTGGCAAAAGCATGGTCTGGACAAGATGGGTCAGCACCCTGTCCAGCTGAATGAATCTTAAGTGTCCAATGTTGGGGAAGCCATCATTTCCCTAGGGAGATTATTTGAGTGGCTGATTGTTTGCATTGTGAAAAATTTTCTTATCGTGTCCAACCAGAATCTCCTTGTCTGTAATTTGTACCCATTACCCCTTGTCTTTTACTCCTTGTAAAAAGGGAGTCAGGAGTTATCTGCCTGAATAGCCAAGAATTCACCAATGCAACATGCTCTGAAAAGTAGTTATTGTTTAACTCTACATTTTGTCCTCTGTCTTCTTTACTGCTGTGGTCCATGCACTTGGTGTCCACATATTTTGTCTATGGCAGGAAAGGAAGAATGCTGTCATGTAACAGGCACCTCCATCACAGGGCTCTCACTTTGGTGTGTTTGTCTTTGGCCTGCAGTAGCACAGGGACAACCAAGCCCACTCTCCTACCTTTTACGAAGAAGCAGTATGGGAAAGTGGAGTTGTGAATTACGAAGCACAGCAGCCAGTGCAAGAAGATAAGAAAGCTTCTATTGAACCACCAGTGACAATTTAAAATGCAGCAGTCTGCTTGTAGATTTTATTTTTTCTTAATAATGGCTCAGTTTAGTTTCCTTTTTCTGAATGTGACTCAAGTAATTGAAGAGATTCAGGACAGGAGTTTGTGGAGGCTCACTTGGGATGGTCTTTGTAGCTGGCGATCTGTGAATAAGCTCTCTCACCCCAACACAATTGTTATACTTCACAACACCATGCACTTTCTATGCACAGACATGTGCATATATATACATATATAATACATGATGCATATGTATGTATACCATAAAAGCAACATCTAGTGAGGTGCTGTGGCGACTTAGACACATGTAAAAGAGCCTAAAAGGCACCCAACGTATTAAAAAGAGGCCTACTGGTTAATATTAAAAACCTAGCCCTGTTATTTTTCATTGATTAATATAGTTATTCACTAACATTGAGTAAATTAATGCCACCAAATCAACTACTCAACAGGGAGTTGTCTGAGCCAGTCTCCAGTTTAAAGAAGATTTCTCCTACTATGACATACCTTGAGTCTCTATGGCTGGGAGTTTTGAGTTTTGAGTGAATGGAAGAGATGAAGAGTGTACTTACATATACATATAATCAACTTACTCTTTTCATAGTCCATAAAATATCTGTGCCTGGACCTCTTTTATTACTTATATCACTCTCAAATGTCCTAGTTTTCCCTCTTTTGACTTTTTCCTCTCTGCAGATCTCCTCATGACTCACAGTAGGTTGTGAATGTAGTAGTAGCTACAGATTGTTGCTCCTTTCAGATATTATCTATTTCTTCACAATTTTCGGAAGTGGAATTAGAAATTACTATCCCACCACTAAGGTTCTGAACCTCTGGGGACTTACGACCAGAATGGTTTTATGAAATAATGGAGGGTCAAAAATGATAGACTTGACAACTAAAAGGCAGTGCTTAGAAATGGAAAAGTGAATGGATAGAGTGATCAGTTTCAGGGGCACTGAAAGGCCAGAGGCGAAATAAGACAGTTATTGCACAGTAACAGAAATCAATCACCTGCCTCTGCTTACTATCTTGGGCCTGAACTTTAAGTGTGTACCCCTCTGCAATCACCTACAAAACCAGCACAGGCCTAGAATTAGTCCAGCTCTCTTACTGTCTCCCTCTTGACAGCCCAGCTAATAGAAATGCTGGGCATGGAATTCAGGTAGTGCTTGTGAATCTATGTTTCAGAATGCTTTTGAGAATGATTTTTAAAAAGTATGTGAGCTAAATTCTGTCATGAATTTTACTGTATCTAATGATAGGTGCACATTAATCACTGCAAATATAATACGTTACTCCCTCCTGTGACTACAGCTGGAGGCTAAATTCTGTTGCAGTCTGGACTCCGCTGTACTCCCCAGTTTAGGGAAAAACTAGTTTGCTGAATATAAAGCCCATACAGGAGGTAAGAGGCATTTGCTTTATTTTCAGAACATGAATTAAATTAGAGTATAAAGCAGGATACATCAAAAAGAGGTGTTATCCCACTTATAAATCTGTGAGTTCTTGCCATCTAGCACTGTGGAAGTGACTCAGCTACTTGAATTGAAAGACAGCTAATTGTTTCCTAGGATTTCTGTCTTTCACTTTCTTTCATCAGAGAAAATAAAAAATATCTATGGTTTAGTTTGCATCTGTGGGTCAAGAACTGTCCATTGGTTTGGTTTCACTGAAGTAAATCAACCATGTAAAATATTCAGCTATTTTTTTTTCCAGATGATCCTTCATTGTCTTTTTTTTATTAGGGTTTTACCTATACCTATGCCTAAACCTGTATCTATCTATACCTATACCTATATACCTATACCTATACCCATACCTATACCATCTGTATAAATACCTACCTCTATCTCTATCTCTATCTCTCTCATCTCTATCTCTATCTCTATCTCTATCTCTATCTCTATCTCTATCTCTATCTCTATCTCTATCTCTATCTCATCCAATCTACATTTACATCTACATCTATCAATAGATACATATATACCTAATTATATATATCTATCTATCTCTCTATATATATCTATATCTATATCTATATCCATATCCATATCCATATCCATATCCATATATTTGTTCTTTAATTCAGTTTTAATACTCCAGATCCACATTTAGAAACTCAGCCAAAGCAAAACAAAGACAACAGCTATTTTTGCGCACAAAAAAGGAAAAGTTCTTAGCACTCACTGCTTCAAAAAAATCAGACCAAAAGTTTAATTTCACTTTTCTTCTGCTGACTTTGCTTCTTTTGAGCACCAATACTGTCTTATTAGCTGCTTTTGCTCAATTCTCAAGGTCAGGTTCTACCTACCTCTATATCTCTTTGAGCCTAATTGGTTTCCACTTCATTTTATGCATTTTAAATCTGCTCTGTGCCTGTTTTTCCATTTGACAGTCTGGTCAAATCTGTCCTATGACAAGTATAGGTGAAGCAAAACCACTTCTTGAAAAAGTGAGTTTGTATTTTCATGAAAATCCCTTTTCACTTCAGAAATGGTATTTGCCAGTAGAAGAATCACACATATTTGTATATAAAGGTATATATACTTAAAAAAGAGTATTCAAGAGCTGTAAAAGAGATTTTCAGAACTGCGGACTTGTATCTCTGGCTGCTCAGCTACCTTTAAAACTTGACTCTAGATACATCAGTTGAAGCATTTTTACATGGGTCTCGATTGAAACACTTAAAGCTTCGCTATCTCTTCAGAGAGCTTGTGCCTATTAGTTCCTCAGTCCAACGTGATTTCAGCTAAATGCAATAACATGCAGATTCATCACACAGCATTACCACTTACCATATGTGCAGATAGTCTGCCTTTCTTTTCGGTTATAGGCTTCTCCAGATTCCCTCATAGGGTGTCAACAGTGTGAAGGGATTTAATTTTTAAATCTAAACTTTTTATCCCAAACATATACATTATCATTTGTCTGAATAGTCCTAGAACAAAATACCTTACATAAGGAAAAGTTTAGAAAATAATTAAAGTAATTTATGTGCATATATATACACACAGAGACAGACACCCACACACACACTTTTATATGTGTATAAATATACACACACACAAACACATATGTATGTATACATATATATAGATATATCTCTCCCTAAAAAGAAAAAGAATTTCAGAAACTGTGCAGCTTTGTCAGATTTTTTTTTTTTCCACTGGGAGTAAGGGCCGATTAGGTAAGAAAGAAAGTGTATGCAATGAAAGATAAGAAATATACAAAACCTGCTTTATTGTCTGTCTTGTGCAGCACAGGACTTTGAAAGTTTAAAGGAAGGGTGAATTTGTTACATTCAAAAATAGGATACTTAAAACTTGAATGGAAACTTTTTCTTAACATTGCCAAGTAAGGATAAAGAAAGACATGTCAGTGAAACGGACATAAACTCAAGTAAACACAGTAATTTACTGTTAAAAAGACGCTGTTTTCTATCAATTTGTAAATATATGTATGGTCCATCATGTCAATGTAGGAAAGGAGACAGAACCAATCAGACAAATGAATTCAGCTTGAGGCAGCTGTGTGTGATATTCAAGCAGACTGGAGTTACAGTATTTTAAAAAAAGATGAATTCAAACCTGCTCTAGAGAAGTTTTCAGAAGTTACAAAAAGGATTGTATCAGGCCTTTTGTGATTGACAATATTACACTTGTTCACCCTGGAGAATGATTCAGACCTTAGAAACGAGATCCCCATAGGGCACATTTTGCTTAAAATTAATCACATGCATAAATGGTTTTTCTGAAATGGAACCCTGTAGGAAACTTAGCTAGAATTACAACCTGTTAGCAATATTAACTCTGTGGGATATATTATCGGGAAAAGTGGTTTTAATAAATAATATGTTTTTGTTCGGGGGACACTCACTGAAGATAAAGGTTCTGAAATAGGGTATCGAGCCAGTGAAAATGTTGGAAATTGGGATACTTCTAAAATAATGAAAAAAATGTTCAAGAATGTTTGCTCCAGCTGTCTTTCCCCAGCACTTAATACTGCTTATGGTTTAATACCATCTTACTACCACTGCCATTAGAAAAGGTTACACTACTGCAGGTATGCCATTGCATGCAGCGTTCAAACATAGTCCTCTCAGAAGTTTTCAGTTAAAATATAATAAACAAAAATGGATGTGACTCTATTTTGTTCAAGCTAATGATATATTGTGACTTAATGTGTTAGAAACAAGAAATCAGGAATACTGTATATTACTTTCACTGTGGGTGATCAAAACATTATTTAGTGCTTCTATAATTACGATATATTAGGAAAATTCATGTTCAGAGTTACAACATCCACCTGAATGGTTAGACTAGTTAGAGTACACTGAGCTATAATAGAAATCATAAAAGAGCACAGTTTAAAACATGCTAGCAGAATTTTCATTGATAATGTATTCAGCTAAGTTTGTTGTTAGCAAGCCACAGGTGTAAAGCACATTAAAATGAAATTGCAGTGACAGTTCAATGCAATTGTTACATATTACATATTAGGGCATATTTTTTCTATTTACTTTTAAGATATTTATGCACCTGAGCAACCAAATCTAAAAGATCATAAAAGAAGAAAAGGTAAAAAAAGAACTATAAAGCCAAATGACAAAGAGAACAAGAGTTATAAGCACAATAGGTGAGAATTGTAGTAAATGTGTAAATGGACAAGGAACTGCATAATGTTCTCACCTATACATTTTCCACCCTAGGAAGAAATCAAAATGCGCTTACCACAGGCTGCTGAATATTGCTGAGCTTTGACTAGACTCCTGGAACACTAATCACTTGCAAACTTTCAATTCTTAATGCAAATAGAAATTAAATAAACAGTCTTTTTCTGAGAACTCAATTTCTTTACTTTTCTCAGAAATTATTCTGCATACTGCAACTGCTTGTCTAATTCTTAAGGAACTTTCATTCACCTTTAATGACATCTCCATCTCCAGTCCATTCTCCCACTTGAGTCAAACAAGTTAGAAATTACAAAAAATAACTGGATTACAAAGCTAACTAGCTAATTAAATACAATTGCAAGAGAAAAAATAACATGCTTGTACCCTCTAAAAGGGGAGAAATAGAGACTTCAGGAAGCCTATTAGAGACTAGACTGTAGTTATTGATTTCACATGGAAAGCCATCAAATTCAGTGTTAAATCCCCCTCAGAGATAATTCTGTTTGAAGAGCAGACAAGTGTAATTTTTGCAACACACTTCTCTTGTCTACTCTTGGCATGTAGCACAACCACGTCAGCTACTTAATTAATGAAGGCTGGGTTGGAGCTAAGTCCAAGGAATTCAAAGACTTGAGTTTTGGTGTAAGTCACAAACTGCACATTTAGGTTCAGAGAAAACACACGAGCAATAATACAATCACTAGCACACTTGCTGAAAGATTTCAGCCTGATAGATTGGGATTTACACGTTTAAAACACAGAAGTTCAAGAGAAATCTGGTCTATCTACAGACACAGAAAGCTTCTTTTCTTGAAAGTTGTGTGGTTGGTGATCATGGATCACCAACGCACACTAAGAAATACTCATGCTGGGGGAAGACCCTACCCAATATATGGACATCTTTTGCAACGGAAGCTAGGCAGGCAGAAGTGGTGTAAGTGAACATTTTTGCCTTCTGTGGACAAGTGAACTGGAATACAGTGCTGCCAAAATGCATGCAAGTATCCCAAAGACCCAGCTGAAGAGCAGTCAGAGTAAAAGCTGCCTCTACATCTAGCAGCTGGAAACGGGCTTTCTTTGCATAAGCTAAAAATGAGAGAAGGAAAAATCAAAGGAGGCTGTCTCTTGCCTCAGGAGGAAGGATACCCAGTCTGGTCCCCCAGAATAGGCTGTCCTTGTGTATTTCCCACAGCTAGTGTTAAAAAGCCTGCACAGTCCAGGCAGCAAGACTAAAAATCCCAGTTCTGCTCACTTCTTGATAAAAGTGAGAATACAGCTCTTGCTTACCTCTGGCCAGGACTTGTCTCCAGCTATGACTTTCCTCCTTGGTAATGGCATGTCTTCTGTAGAGGTTTTAGAGGGTTACCTCTCCTACCTCGGTAGCTGAGGAAGAATAAAACCTGACATCTACTTCCCACATGAATATTCTAATCACCAAGTGATGAAACAAATGCAGGTAGTGTATTTGTGCCTCTGTTGCCTTTTGTATTTTTATATTAAAAGAAAAAGAAAAATATCTAGTCCTGTTCCACTAGGTGTCTATTCTTAGAAGACATTGAAGTAATTGGATTCTCCAGAGGCTGAGGCTGGTGCCCAGTGTTGTCTCTCAGTTTCCTTCATAAATACCAAGAAGGACAAAGCTGTCTGAGGAATCTCTTGGTCAACTTGGCTGCAGATCTCTTTCCAGAGGTTGTCAGAGGTATCTGTCTCCATCACTGACTTGGCAGGAAATGTAGGTGTTCCCTTTATGGGGCAAGGTGTCTTGAAATGTGTGAGGTTACAAACTTTGGTCATGTTCACTTGTCTGGTGTCTGCTGTACCACAATACATTGAAGAGAGAATGGGGATATGATTGATAATTCTAGACATTTAACTTTCATACCCAGTTAGGTAAAGTGGAGCCCAAAAGGAGCCAGTGGGGAAGGACAGAGTTTTCCTGAGGGTGATGTGGAACACCTAAGTAAGACTCCTGCTCTGAACTGCCCTATTTCTCTACTTATTATTGCTAAGCTACTTTGGTTAGTAACAGCAAATGTCTTAAAGCTTGCTGTTTGGATACTAGTTTGTGTAGCCTGTCACTTTCTCACAATTGCAAATATAATTTAAGTTTAAACACTTCCTGCTAGTCCTGCTCTCTAACGATGCCAATTAGTTACCTAACACTACCATTTGGTATAGCCATGCACCAAGTGCTTGATTGTACGAAGTACTGAAATAAAGAAAAATTGTCTTGTCATATCAGCAACACAGAACTGACCAACAGAAGGAGAAAATGAAGTATTGTTTCTGCAGCACAGCAATTCTTAAAAGCTGGTCTTGGCCTGCTGACAACCAGTCGCTCGCTGACTTCAGAAGTGCTGCAGGAAACCCATGTGTCACATCAAGGAAGCTTCCTTCTTTTCTTAAAAAAATATCCTCTTGATTTTACTTTGGTACTTACAGTGAATCAGAATCACGTTGGTCTGCTCATGACTTGCATCCGTTTACTCACTGGTTCATTATTCAACTTGTTTTGGAGATGCAACTTCATCTTTCTCAGAGGAAAATGGGACTTGTCTGAATTGCTCCAAATGGTAGTAAAAAGCAAGTCGGGAAAATAAGATTTCTTTTGTTTTATTAGAAAAGTGCTATGTCCCCTTACCAATAATAAAAAATTAATGAAAAGCAATCAGCAGAAGAAACAATTTTCAATAATGTTCTATTAAGCCATACTTGATAGCTTAACAGAACTGTGTTTATATTCAGTATTAAACTCCATGAAAAAGAAATTACAGAATTTCAGTCAGGCGTAGTATGATTTACCCACCATAAACATGGAACAGTGGCTGGTAGTATCTTTTTTATGACAAGACTAAAATTAATCTCAAGGCTTTCTGCAAATACACATACCAAAACATTATCAACCATGAAGATGTCTGCTGGATCTTAACTCTGATTTTGAGGTTTCATTTGTAAGTGCTGTACAAATGAATAATAAATAAAACTTTCAGTTAGTGGTGTATTAGTAGTTGCTTGCTGAGTTGATAGACTGTCTATAATCGTGGCTTGTGTGCACCTACTGATGTGCAGTGACCATTCATGAAATGTTATATTCCTGTCTGAAATTAAGGAATAATACCTATCAATCACATGTAACCCATTAAGAATATGTCCAGTACAAAGACATTAGGGGTGATGAGATTGCTCTTGCTGCATGATGCTCTCCTTCAGCAAAATGCCTTTGCCAAAGCTGGTGGGACTGTTTCCCTAAATCTCCTGTTGCAGGCATCCCCATTGCAGAGAGTAATCCTTTCTCATTTCAAACAATTCATGAAGGGATAAAACAACATATTAGTGTCTGTCTGATCTAAGGGGTTTATATATGTAATTATGATATTAACTGTCTAAGAAAAGAAAAAATAACTCCAAGCCTCCACATGCTTTATCATTCCTCTTAGCAATTGAGAGGAGTACTAGGATAACAAATGTCTCTAATTTGGCTTAAGCACTACCAAGAGTGTTGTTAATTTAGCTCTAGGAATGAGCTAGAAAATGAAAGAGTGTTGCTTTCTCTGTTACTGACTTCCACAGTTTAAAAGTAGTGCAAGTTTAGAGGGAGATTTTACTTATAGACAGCTGATGTCATCTAGGATGCATTAAGAGGATGTCAAGATACAGAACTTTACATGAGATCATGGTGTATACTAGGAGGAACAGGAAAAAAGACAGGCTCCCCTCTGAACCAAAAAAGGGATAAACCAAAAAAGTAATCAACTATCCTGTGCTTCCAGAATGGTTTTAAGCTGTGGAGCAGTAAACCATTTAATGTTTCTGTGATTTCAAGTCCATTTATTTTCTCAGAAATACTGAGCATAGTCCTATACCACTTCCAATGTTTTAGTTCCTCTTCCGTTTGGGAAATATTTGAAATATTATTTGGGCTTGCCAATTATATGCTTAATGTAGAAAGAAAGAAGAACAGCAAATGTTAGCTCTCATGAAGATAACAGTTATTTATCTTGCATTACTTTGTGAACACAGGTTAGAGAAATAGGCAGTGGTTGGAAATGTCAGGGCGAGTTGGGGAAGAAGTGCCCAGGCTAGCAGAGGAGCCGTGTTACTTCTGGGAGAGCACAGTCCTGTGCAAGTCTTGCACCCTCACCTACACGCAGCCCTCGTGCATGGGAAGACCTTGCTCTCAGACAACTTTGCCTGAACTTGGAACAGAAAAGAAAAGAGGAAAGAGCCTTTCTGAAAAAAAAAAACCAAACCCAAACCAACCCACCTCAAAACCAAACAACAAACCAACAACCAAAATCACAAGACCAAAAAACAATACAGTAAGCAGTGTCACCTGAGAAAACCTTGTCACACTGAATGATTCCTAAATCCTCTTTTCTCCTCCATCTTCTCCTCCATCACTTTTCCATCGACTTGAGAAGCCTGGAATAACTCCCACCTGCTACTGAAACTTTGTCAAATTGATTTGACACTAACTTTTTTTGACATTATCCTATTTTTCTTCAGTATTTATACATCCTCCTACAGGTCATTTATGTCTCTTTCTGGCATCTGTCCCAGTCCTCTTGGATAGGCAGAGTATGATAGCTTTAATGTAATTTTTTTCACAGTGTAATTTTTTTCTTTCTGCCTCCTCTGTCACTGAATTTGTCCCATGGCGTCAAAAGTGGCAGTGCCTTCTTCACAAGTCTCTTGGTAGATAGGTACGCACATGTACATGCACACACACACACAGAGGTTAAACAAAAGGAAAAGTCTTTCCTTTCAACCTTGTTCATTCTTCCTCTGTTCAGAATTATGAGCTCCTTTTTTTTCCCGTCTTAATCTTTTAGTATGGTTCTTCTTGATATTTAGCAATAAAGTTACTTTCTTCACCTTCATTTGTTACCGTTGAGGCTGACTGCATAGCACACATGACCCTCAAAAATACAGTGGTAAGTATTAAATTGATTTAAAAAAAGGCCCACACTGCACATTTCTTTAGCACTCAGACCAAAGAAACACTGTGTGCCTGATACTCATTTTATCAGCTACAAACTCAACAAAGGAAACTAATAGTTAGATTCTGATTATATGAATTCTTTGATTTTTTTCCCCTTATTTTCTGTAATATAAAATCTTCATATTAAGGGCCAATTTTCACAAGATTCAGTCATCAGCATGTATTTACACAATTTGCCATCAATTTGGCATTACTCGAGAAACCGGTAACTATGGGACATTTTATCTTGGAGAAGTAGCTGGAGGTGTTTGAGTCAAGTTAATAAAGGGTATAATAAAAGCAATCTGTTCCAGATAATCTTGCCCTTTCAGTTAGGTCTGTGCCTACTGACCCTCCTCCTCTTGAACCACATAGCATTTTATGTGATGATTAGAGGCTAAGGCTGTGCCAGAGCCTGTAATCATGAACCTTCTTTATTACAAGGAGCTTAAGACTAGGAGGGAGAACTTGAGAGCAAGAGAGTAAAAGGAGTTTCCAGCTGCTAGCATCAACCAATAAAATGATTTTAAACTGGATATTCTAGAGATTGTTATATTTTAGCCGCAGCTTCTTAAAAAGCTCACTCTCAATGTACTCTGTGCTGGAGATGGAGGACACAGCATCAGTTGTGTTCAGCACTTCTAATCATGCACACCTTATCATCCACATGGAAAATATGTGCTCTCTGTTATCAGTGGGATGGTACACACAGGGATGTCTATGCTGGCAAGAACCAAAGGAATTCATCTACAACTGAGAGAGCTGGGGAGATGCAGGAATCACCCACCCCAGGTGATTGATAGGACATAAGCCAGCTCTGCTCCTGAGCAGCCTCATGGTGTTCACAGGGAGGTGAGTTGAGGAAGGAGCTCTGCTTCAATCACAGTCATATGCAGATAGCATTGGTCTGCCTTTTGCCTTGATGGGCAAGCACAGCCAGTGCTGCACTGCACTGCCTGATCCCTGACCTGCATTCCTGTGTGAAACACAAACTGGAAGGAGACCAGCTGAGGAGCAAAAGATAGTATCTCTGATGAATGCTATCAGTGATAGTATCGTACAAATAAAAGTAGAGGAAAAAGGTTAAAATTCTGACCATGTTATTTTACACTGCTTTTTACTTAAAATTTCCTGAAAAAGAAAAAAGGCACCTGCATATACTTGACCAGCAGAGGAAGCAGGCATTGCCTTTACTTTGGTTCTTGGTGTGCCTGGATTTGGACACAGCTGGTCATGGTGCTGGAAAGCATTTCGCAAGCCCCAGCTGACTCATCCACTGTTTGGTTTAAGCTGATCAGCCTTTTCTGACATTGTTTTCTCTTTCCTTTTGTGTTAGCTCCTTCTTCAAATGTTCGGAGAGCATGCCCCATTGCACTTGATTACTGTGAACATCTTGCAGTCTCCTGTCAGAAGGAAACAATGAAAGTATTACCTTACAAGGCAAGAACAGGGAATAAAAGAGAAAAAAAAGACACAGGAAAAACAGACTCAGTAAAGTAAGTACTGCATAAAATAGCAAGAAGTCTGCCCTATTTCAAGTTGCGCTTTAGACAAATATGAATAATTTGCATTTTTAACTTCAAACATGTAATTTCTTAATCACAGGGGTTTTTTTTATGTGACTACAGCTGCAAAAACTCCAGAGGCTCAGGGGTTTTTATTTTGTTTTAATATTTTATTTTATTCTTAATTTTTCAGCTAACTACAGATAGATTTGGGTGGAATTTTAAATATAAGAATTTGTGTTTGGTTTTGATCACTAATTTTTTTTATTTTGGTGCCTTTCAGGACTGTGTTAGATAAAAATGCAACTCTTCCTGCTGAAACGTATTTTCAGTAAGATTTTTTTGCTTGGAAGAAATGAATCCTAATTTTGTAGTCAGTTTTATCAAAAGGAGAGAAGTTTATGATTTCCCTTTCAGCAAGGGAATCTGTCTATGTAAATTTTATGCATTTTTATTCTTTCTGTATGTTCCTAATTTTGTGCTTTCCATTACCAGTTTCTATGCACTACATTCCTCCTGATAAAGTACTAGATTGATACCAATATGCTTCTGTTCCTGAGTCAAACAGTGAAATCCTGCAGCAATTAAATAAACTTTTCACCAATTTCAGTATGCAGAGTGTGCTGAGCGGATGGTAGTAAATGAGATTAAGTGGAGCATACTTGGAGTACGTATGACTAACTGCTGGCTAGAAATCAAGAGGAGCAGCAACTAAATTCTAGCCAGCTCCCAAAACCCAACCACCTCTGGATTGCAAAGACTGCATCTTACTATTTTAATTTGGATCTGGAGTGCACTTTTGAAACAAATCTGAGTGTGTTTTTGTTCACACATTTAAGAGGAGGTTTAGAGAAATGAGTTCCTTTCAGGTAAAACAGGCCAGACTGTGCACTACAGGATTGCACCTCATTTGCTCCTGCCACTCATACACATTCAGCCTGTGTGAATTGGTTACAGGTACCCTGATGCAGAAGTCCCAAATTAAGTGTAATGTAGTTGTTGGGTCCTCAGCATTGTATCTCCCCCTCTGATTGTTTCTCATTCTTACAACTGCAGACACAGCCAAAGTTTGTACTTAGTTTGTGTTCAGCCACTTGGCGAATACCAAAAAGAGAGAAATCTTCAATAATATATATTAAAAAAACACCCTTTTTGTAATGAAAGTAGACTTATATTTTAAATGTATATCAAGGTTAATGGGTCTGATTTTGCCACAGGTGTGGAGCCAGGTGGGTGAAAGGAAGTTAAAGGAATTTTACCCAGAAGATGGGTGCCATAGAAACTGAGGAATATTATCTTGAAAAAGGACAATTTGAGTTCATCTTAGATTCATTTATAGTCTGTGATTGTGAAAGCTGTCCAAAGTTCACACAAAGTCAACACATCATACAAGTGCAGCCTTGCCTTACTGGGAAAATTTTATTCTATATGGATGTTTTCTAACATTCTACAGGTGAAATTTCTAGCAGTAAGACCTCTACTATTACACTGGCAGAAACCTTGCTACCAAAGTTAGTTCTAGCTCCACAACAGTTTCCAGCCTTACAGCTCATATTCACACCGAATTATGATTCAAGCTCTGTTTAAACAAATCCTTTCAGTAGTTCTTCCTCTTCTGAAATGGATTATGCTACTGTAGGAGAACCAATATAGTGTTGCCTACATTCCCAGACAGTGCTGGGATGTCTGTACCCAGAGTAAAGTTTGGACAAATTCCCACAGCTTATTCATGAAAGTATCCACGGTATTTTCTGGGCATGCCACAACCAAAAAAAGAAACACCACCAGTGGGGTTGCTGGTGGGTTGGATTGCAAAAAAAAAAGAAACACAAGTGTATTAACATGTCAACATCATTCAAGATGAAGCAAAAGTACTAAAAGCTTGCACTAATAAGCAGGAAACATACGTTATGCCAAAAGCAAACACAATTTTTGCTGGATAGAAATTTCATGAGTGTGTGCAAGGAGTTTCTGAGGTTTTTGAATAGTTTTTAATATGAGCTGAAGCAGCTAGGTAATAAAGACTTTGGCAATGTTGAGAAGATGGAATGAGAAGAGATTCCGTAATCTTCAGAACTATCACTCTTCAAGTGTCTTAAAAGAGAAGAAATGGGAATTGGCTGTAACCTGGTCTCATGTGTTAGCATAGGTGTGATTGAAAGTGATATTATTAGCATACAAATTGGTATCGTCCAAATGAACTCTTTTGGCTGGAGATAACAGCCAGGACTCTTCTCAAAAGAAGAAAAACTTAACGTCCTAGTGTATCACAGGAAGCAAATAAGCAATTTACACTGTAAAAAACATGTTGCAGAAATGTGAATTGCAAAATGATCAATTTGTAAGTAATCTTTATGTTGATTTCAGAAACTGAAATACAATTGCTTTGTTCATCAGTCTTGTATTGTTTTCAGTTCAAGCACTTGTTTTTCTTAAAGGGTTAGATTTTGACAGACTGTCAGAAAAGAGAGTGGTGGGTCAGGATCTAAATGATGTCATTCAGATTTTTTTTTTATTATTTTTTATGGAAAAACAATAAGAATGACATCTGTGGCATAAGGAACACCTCCAGGTCCTCAGTTCACCAATGTGCAGCCAGGATATCATCCGCGCTGAACAACATGTACTGTTACTCATTCAAAAGGCAGAACCTCAAGAAAACAAAGTCCTAATTCAGCAGTTAAGATCTCTGAGTGTATCTTTGTAGCACTGCATTAATCTTTATTAACCAGTTAGGGGAGCCCCTGTGGGATGTCTCAAAGGCTTAAACACTGGGCATGAGTCTAAATATCTTGCTGAACACAATCTAAGTGATTAGCTAGACAGTGCTTTTTGATCAAAGCCATTTTGATGTGAGATCCACAGTTAAGCAAATTCTGCAGCATGGCACTGTGCCTCTGCAGGAACTTTGCAGTGGAAAGGGAGTGCTGCTTCTGGGTGTTTACAATAAGCAGTAATGTGAGCTCTATTAGGCATCCAGTTAGAGGTAAAAACATAAACTGTGTGTGAAGATTATCTGGATAATTAAATTATTAAGTAAGCATTATGTAAGGCAGGGGGAGGGGGTTGTTATTAATGCTAATATTAAATTTTGACTGCGGAAGGCAGCCAGGTGCCTTTATTTCCCTCTAGGAGATGATTATCTCTTGATAAATCAAATTCCCTTCAGTGGCCTTATTGCAATTTCAGAACAGGCATATTATTAACAATGCTGTGTAGTTCTATCTTGGAAAAAATAGAGTTCAGCAGGCTGAACAGAACCTACAGCATTGCTGCGTAAATCCCAGGGATCAGTGTTACCACTCGGAGCATTAACCGGGACTCTTGGGTTGCCTATTTGCCTTTGGAATGTGAATTTCTGAGGTTCACTTTCAAGGCATATCTGGTGGGAAAATCTTCCTAGGAAATTGGAATGGCTAGGAAGCTAACAATAGCCACCTTCTCCTCATCCTCACTCACACCTGGTGGCCCACACTGGGGTCTGTTCAAATGCAGCAAACTGGGCTCCTCAATACAAGCAGTAGGTCCATAACGCAGAGTATGCAGCTGCGGAGTGTGCAGATTTCAGGGGAAAGAGACTGAATGCTTAGCCTACATCTGAGCAGGCAGCAAACAGGCTTTTCTAGCCTGACAAGCATTATGCCATCAGAGCCCTCTGCTCCTGTTGGTCACCTGACCTTGTCTTCCCTCCTTGTAGCTGGGGAGACCCTGGAAAATGGAGAACTATTGCAGGGGGAAGAGATAGGAGGATGCTTCTTGTAGGGTAGAGTAGGGATAAGAGAGAGGTGCCTGCTTGCCCCAGAGTTATCATGTAGTTTGACAGAGACAGCACAGATTCTATGGCACAACCATTACTTGCTTTCCATCCTGGTTTCAGGGAGCTGCTCTGGAAAGCCCCCTTTCTGCCTGGTCACTGGAACTACCTAGTTATGTCATGTACAGATGTCAGCAGGTACATCTCTCATTTCTGAGCAAAACTTGGCATGTAATTGTATTCCTTTAGGTATTGAATCCTGGTACAAAAGGCACACAGTTTGCTTGATTGTATTTGGAAAAATATTGCTGGCATCAATATTTCTCTTTTCTCAGCAGAGAAAACCAACCCCCAAACCATTTTCACGATACAGATTAATCTGCTCTTGTGTATTGGCATGACATATTTATACAGTGATATGGACTACTATCTTCCATATTTAGTGAGTATGGGTATGCAGCTTTGCACATATTAGAAATGCTGCAAAATAAATGTGAAAAAGTTAGTATTTTAGTTTTAATTTATACTCAAAGACAAGAGGTATCATTTCTCTGCAGTAGTTACATTTCAGCTGTTTGAAGCCAGCTGAGAGACAGCTGTGTGCCCACAGCCTCTCAAGGGTGTGATTATTTAATGATAAAACTAATTTTCTGCAGTGGCTGCTGATTACTATTGCAAAAATCATTTTAACGTAAATTGAAGTGGTGACTTTTTGAGCTGAAGGAAGGCAGGGTTGGCTACTCACAATATTGAGCAGCCTTTTCAGCAGAACTGTGGTAAGTCCCATAAAATAATACTACCTGTCAAAATGATTGGGTGAAGTCTAAAGTCCAATTTATCTTACAGTGGCAAATTGACTTCCTAGCTAAAAAAGAAACTCTTCTACCATGCTGTTAACAGCATAACTTTTAGTTGCATATTCCTTGAAGACAACAGTAATTCAAGGTTAAATGGGCTTTATGTTTGACATCCTCTGAGGCCAAATTTTGTATTGGGGAAGGCTTTCTCTTCACTCATGTTCAGAATGAGCCAGACACAGTCCTTAGCACCACAGAATCATTGAATCATAGAATCACTTAGGTTGGAAAAGACCCTTTTGGTCATGCAGTCCAACTGTACATGAACATGGAGGCTGAGCTCATATGGTGGGCTCTGAACAGAATGTTTGGAAATGGAATAAAAGTTTGAGGCAGAGGAAAAATAGGTGTGGTGATCCTTATGAGATATAAGCCACCTGCATATCAAGGAAAACATTTGCATTCGTCATTAACGTTATACATCTCCTTATCCTTTCCTGTGTGGATGTTTTCCCACAGCTGAAAGGCCTACAAAGGAACATCCTGTCTTCAGCATTTGGAAAGACAAAGGGAATGAAGGACATCTATTGTTTTTCTTATCACCTGCCAAACTAGGTGTTCTATACACTATAGAGGAGGAAAAACACATTTTTGATATTGTGGGATAAATTGTGCTTAAGGGAGATCCAAAAAAGGATGTTTAGGCAGGACCTTCTGACAAAATCAGAAAAATAATAAAAAAAAAGCCTTTCATTTTTGGTAAATTCTAAAACTTTCAGCTCTTGAGCCCCCTTCCACCCCCCCCCCCCCATTTCTCTTTGTATTATACATGTGTCAAGTTTGAAAAGACAAGTTCTGGCTTAAAAACACATTTTGGTTTTCAAATAGAATGTTTGCAGTCTTATTGAAGCAAAACATTTAATTTCAAAATTTCTAAATTTTTGAGTACTAAAAATATTTTTTATTTATGCCTCTCTAGAAGTTTAATATTTGACTAAGTTTATTAATACTTAGGAAAAAAGTATTTTCCTTAGCAAATCCACAGCAGACCAGTGGTTCCAGTTGATGAAGACAACATAAGCCTAGAAAACCACCACTAGCCATAAGTATGGGTTTGCTCTGGAGGTTTTCAATCACTTTCAGTTTGGGACACCTTGCCAGATAACAGCTGATGATAGCAGTGCAAATTTTAAAGGACAAAGTGGTATCAGCATTTGATGTCTACTACTTGACTAAAAACTGTAGAATTAAAATTTCTGCATTTTTAGTTGTACTGCACAGAAAAAGCAGTCCTCTAAAAATTACAACTGAGGGATAGAGTACAGGGTATAAAGACTGTATCTGAGAGTTATTATTACCATCAGTTATTATGTAAATTATTCCCCTTGCTCACAAACACACACACACACACTTTTTCATCCCGATTTAAAACATAATTGCAGCCCTTGACAGATTGCCATTGATTTTTTTTTCATAGAATGAATTAAAATATTTAAAGTAGGAAAAGATAGAAAGGAACATTATGTCCCATTAAACTAATCAAATGTACTAAAACTAACCCCTCCATCCCAAAACCACCCCCTGCTGCCATCTACTGCATCAAGATTTGTTATGAATGAACAAATCCACTTGGCATTTTACAAAATGAGGTCATGATAAGTGCATGAAAAAACAAAATCGAAGTCTTTTATAGCTGGCAGGATCCTGTCTTTGTAGCAGTGAGTTTAAATCAGGGCATCAAGATCACAAGAGTGCTTCCAAATCCTTACAAGAGCAAATTACAGTTTTCTGTTTCCTGACTATCTTTCATGAATGTTGTTCAAGTTTATTAAAAATCCTTCACCATTTTTCACAAGATGGTATAGAAGCCAATAGTATGAGTTGACTGAAAAAAGAGTTGTATCATTTGATGGGAGGGTAAGTTTAAAGGAAGCTGTAGAACAAGATGCACTGTATGTTACTTCAGAGGCAGGAAATCCCTCTGTGGCTGATGGTCAAAATCTGTGGCAGCTGAGCGGTTGCTTTCTCATACATTGATAGTCCTCTATCATTTGGGGAGAGGGCGGCAAAAGGCTGCAAAATGGAGTAATATCCATCCCTTCCTTGGGACATCCATGCTTAGGACCTCTGTAAGACATGCTTTCCCTCCACCCGTTTTCTTACAGGATCATTTCTGCAGCTGTATATAACTCACTCTGGGACATCAGGATGTTATCAAAGTTCTTACTACTAAGAATGATTCAGGGAGGAGGAATATAACTCATTGTCTTCAGGAAGGCCATTTTAATGTACTGTAGCAATTTAATCACTGTGACAATTAGTAGATGTGATTGACATCTTACTGGTAAATGTGTAAATGAGGAGTAGCACTTTTTCCTTCAAAAATCAACATTGGAAATTTTATGTTCAGTTATTGATCACAGAATCACAGAATCATAGAATGATTTGGGTTGGAAGGGACCTTCAACATCATCTAGTTCCAACCCCTCTGTCATGGTCAGGAACACCTTCCACTAAAACAGGTTGCTCAAGGCCCTAGTCTTTGTCATCTTGCTTGTTAATACCTTTTGGAGACAGTGGTTCCCTGTAGTAATTCCCCTTCTGAGCTCTATCATTTAATCATTTATACAATTCCTAGGTTTCTGAAAGATCCCCCAAGAAATCATCTCTGTTTCCTTCTGCTTTCCACCACACACCAATTGTTGTGGTTTGAGCCCAGCTGGTAACTCAGAACCACGCAGCCGCTCGCTCACTCCGCCCCTTCTTCCTCCCACCGCTCCCGGAGGGATGGGGAGGAGAATGGGAAGAATGTAACTCCCACGGGTTGAGATAAGAGCAGTCGCGCAACTAATACAAAACCACTACTGCTACCACCAATGATAATAATGATTAGTGAAATAACAAGGGGAGAGGATACAATTGCTCACCACCCGCCGACCAACACCCAGCCCGACCCGAGCAGTGATCTGAGCCTTCCGGGTAACTCCCCCCGGTTTATATACTGGGCATGACGTGCTGTGGTATGGAATACCCCTTTGGCTAGTTTGGGTCAGGTGTCCTGTCTCTGCTTCCTCCCAGCTTCCCCTCCTCCCTGGCAAAGCATGAGACTGAGAAAGTCCTTGGTCAGAATAAACATTACTTAGCAACAACCGAAAACATCAGTGTTATCAGTGCTGTTCCCAGGCTGAAAGTTAAAAAACACAGCACTGCACCAGCTATGAAGAAGGAGAAAAATGACTGCTATAGCTGAACCCAGGACACCAATGGAAAGATATTTACCACACTGATATTTGCATAATACAGTGTGTTGCTTAGGTCAGTGGTTTCTTACGGTCTCGCATGTCTTGTAGTCAGTCCTCTGTACTCAGTACAGTATAATCCTCTGTCAACTTTCGAGTGCATTGGAAAATGCACTTCAGATGTGATGACTAATTTTGCATAAAGAAAAGACATGATCTAATATAACAACCTGAAAGGATCTTATGAAGAATAATTTCACATGTCCGCATACATTGAAGCATTACAAAAAATGTACTTCAGTCATTTAATGTGCATACAAATATTCAAGACTACTTCTAAAAAGGTGACTACTCAATATATTATATCCTCTCAACTTGTAGTCTGAGTAATTCAGGTATGATCCTATTTCAGGAAGCAATAAAAAGAAAGATGAACAGTTAATAGAGGTAAGGAGAACAGAGAAAACACTGTCCTCATAGTGGTGCAGTTTTGACTGTGGCAAGAAGAAAAGAGCTGGCATACTTTTTGCTATATTAAAACATAACCATGTATTTAGAATTTTCCAACAGAATTTTAGTAAAAATTTACTCTTTCTCACTGACAGTTTGAGAAACTGGCATCTTCTTTGCCACTGTTTGTCATCCAAGATGAGACTGAGGTTCAGTTGCCTTAACACAGACACCTATTGCTGGTTTAGATCTTCAAGGGATGTTCCTGCTAACCTCTACCAGAAGGATGCAAGTTCCCCCTAGGTCTTGGGTTATACTTGCCAACACCCAGGGATGCCTCAGACACCTGAGGGCATCCAGAATGACCCTGGATTTGTGTGCTGAGGCAACCAAAACCCATTTTAGCTGCTTTCAAAATTCTTTTATGCATTTACAAAAGCAATTGATTTTTCCTGAATGGTTCAATATGGGCATTCAGTTTTATTGCTTCATATTTGGAAACTGTTACTTGTGCTTGTAACTGATCTCTTAAGTTATATTATTGTTTCCCTGCTTAACAACTTGAGATGAAACATTATTAAATTCATTGTAAACTAGAAGTGACATACAAATTTGGGGTGTGTTGGTTACGGTAAGAATTATCCAGCCAGGTCTCAAAAATTAATGTTTTTGAGTTGGTGAAGTGTTGTTGTTTTGTTATATAATTCCTGGTTTGTCAGCTGTGTAAATGGTTCTGTTGATTAGTTCCTAATAACCTAACTTACAAATATTTCATTTGTAAAAAGCATAGACAATAAACATGAATTAGACTCATACTCAGGTTCAAGTGTGCTGACTGTTTGGGAAATGTGACGCCGCAGCACAAATCATACAAATACCCAGCACCATGCTGACTGCAAAATTCATAACCAACGTAAAATTAAAAGTTGGCAGTTGACACCGTTTTTAGTTAGCTTAAGCTAAATAATACAGCCTTTTTGCAAGTTTTTGCATTAATGAAATTAGAGTGCCTAGTCTTCATGGGAAACGAACTTGGGAAGAATTGTAAACACAGTAAAATGGAAATTTTCTTTTGAGAACTTTGTGCTCAGGCAGTATGGAGATGGGTAGCAGCATAAAATCTCAAGACAAATTTGAACAAATGTTCACATATTCCCGCAGCACACATTTACAATATTTGCAGCTAGTCACCCGTTCCCTACCAAATGCTGTGCTTTGGAAACCAAGCAATAAGACTATGCTAGAGATGCTAATTAATCACACCTGAGTCTCATATTAGAGGATTTTTATTAGCCTGTTAAGACCACAGTAACAGTTCCACCCTGTGTACGCGATAAGAATACGAAATGTGTACTGATGTTTTTAACTGATAGTACTGTTTTATTCTGTAAGGAAGACATAGTCTGACCTTCTCAGATGCCATTTCCAGATACAGTGACCAAAATTGTAAGCCCCTGAAGGGCTATAATTTTGGTAGAAAATACCATTTTGATTTTATTTCTTGTAAGCTGTACACCATACACATACCCCGTATTTTATTAAATTACTACAGAAACAAGAAACTAGTAATTGATGGGGAAAAGGGAGTAATTCTGGTATTTCCATTTAATAGTCTTGAACAGTAGTTGCTAGTCTATCACATGCATATTGAGCTGCACAGAAACATAGTCTTGGTACTTACTCTATTGAATGTTAAAATAACTGGATTTTGAAATTATCCACTTTTGGAAGAGGTTACAAATGCACATGTCTAGACATGTTAAGAATTCTGTACTATACTGCATAGCTTTTGTGTTCTTGAAGAGCTGGGGTGTATGAGTATCTGACATATATGAACATTTGAAATCTTCATTAAAGTAGTTAGGATTTGAGAGGAGAGCAAAATAGACATGAAGATCACCTCTCAAGCTGTGAGAGGAATTTATATGACAATGAATGGGCTGCAGAAGGAAGTTGGCTTGGAATCTCCTTTTTAGAGCAGGTCTCAATTGCTTCAAGAAATAACTCAATTCAGGCATATTTAGTTAGTAAATGCTACACTACCTGAGCCAGAACAGTTTAATGCTACTCTGTATTTTAATTGCTAGGAAGGAATAGTTTGAACTGTGTTAGGTGGTGCTGCGTCCTTTCCAAAGTGCACTTACTCTTATCTCTTCTCTTTACTCTTTTTGGGACTAAAGCCAAGACCTTAATAATTTGGCTTGAGGAATGATTCTACAAAGGATTAAAACCAGAGGATGAGTACAGAAAATGTGAGCAAGAAAGATGGCTGGGGAGTTAGTTCCATATTTCAGCTGCTCTTTGCTTGCTTACTTCTCTGTTGATTTGTTCTATGCCTGTTTAAACATATTTTATTTTTAAATTTTCAAACTTACTTTGATAAGGAAAGTATATGGCACAGTGTCAATGTGAGGGTATTTCTCAGAAGGTTAAGTTAATTTACATGGAAAAATGCTTCCTCTCATAATGCAAATCAGAGACAACATAGCAGAAAAAAAATTGCTCCTGTTATATATTAATTATAAATGAGCTTTAGTGTAAAATTTATATGCTCATTTGAAAATGATCTCTGTTTTTTGCCTTGGAGTGCTGAATGGTAATTAGAATAAAAGGTGTTCCTGCAGTGGGGCCAAATGTGCTACCAAGGCTGTACTGCACAAGCTCCATGGTTTCCATAGTATACAACCCCAATATTTTCCAATTAGGAGTGACTAATGTTGCTCTATGTGTGGCAAAAATATAATCAGTCCTTTATCCCTGCTGGAAGCATATGAGCAGAAGCCCTCGCCAACAGCATAATTTTTTTTTTAAGCATTGTAGGACTTTGATTTAACTGAATCTATATCATGCTATATTTTTATATATATATATAAAAGTTGGAACTTTTTAGGATGATGTATAGTACAGCATAAGGTTTAGCCTATGCAAAACAGTTGGCTGCTGACGAACAAAGGAGGCATATGAGGAAATCACTGAAAAATAACACTCACTTAACTATACATAACTTGTCATGCACAACTTGCACCTTATGAAAAGGTTAAAATCTGTCACACAGTCTCTGAGTATCTGAGCATCAAAGCAGTATTAACTCTCTCAAAGGACATTATCTAAGTTTTGGAAGCAGAACAAATAACCTTTATGGCATTTTACATTCTGTAAGATTATTTGAACAACAGAGTTGAACATAATTGATCCCTGACTTCTGTCTTTCCTTCTCTAGATTACTTTGATGATGATCCCTAAACGGTCTTTGGTTCTGAGTCCCATGATGGAAACAACAATGTGTGACAGGCTGGCTGTGTAAGAGTCATCACTCTGGAAGATATGGTATTATACAGTCATTGTAATCATAAAATCCATTCCTGATCATCAGGTTTTAAATGTGAAATAACTAATTGTGTCATTTTAATAAAATGCCTTTCACAAGGGTCAATAGGTCATGGCAAGTAAATGCCAGCACAGAAGGAAGAAAACAGGTTGAGGACTTCCTCCAGGTTACACAGGAATTAGGGCTGGAGACCTTTTAGAAATGACAGACTCATAACCGTTAAACATACATACAAAATACCTATTACATAATTTGTCTGCATTATGCACTACTTTGCCACAAATGCTATTCCTCACACAAGGTGTCATGTCTTGTTTATCATCTCTTTTAATGGAAAATGTCAGAGAGGTTTTTTAAGCTAATTTTTCCAGGATGTTGAATGTAGTTTTTCCTTTGTTGCTGTCTATGGGATTTCTTTTATACATTCCTGAGGATGTTTCTTTTCCCTCCCCATGATTTGCTCCTACTGCAGAATACTAGTGCTTAGCCTCCTAGACCTCTTTATTAGTTTGTCACCACAAAATTCTACAGAGCTGGAGCCTAAAGGAGAGCAACCAATTTCAGACACATGGTATAATGGTTGTGCACTTTCCCTGGCTGCTTCTTCTGCAACAGCTTTTTCCCCATCAATAAAATACAGATAAAAATAATGGTCTTGGATTTATTTTATTTTATTTTTAAACCAAAAGACTCCAATATGTATTGTGGAAAATTTACATATATATATCTACACATATACATACATGTAAATGCTTAAAGTTCATTACTAAACCCATCACATACATGGGGTGCCTGGTACCTCCTCCCCCCCATATTCCATGCTTAGCTCTTATCCATGACCTCCTGTCTCACACCTTTTCCAGTTCCTGCACACATCTGACCCATCATCTATGTTCCTTATGGTCTGAGCTGCTGCACTTTTCCCATGATGAATCTCTATCTATCTATGTTACCCTGGAAATATGCTTATCTGCATCAAAATCCTTGCTGCTTTGCTTCTAGTGTTTGCAGTATTTCTTGGATTGGAATCCTCAGCAGAACTAATTAATGCAGCCTATAATAATTTATTTATATATGTAAGTGATCAGAAAAATGTTAGATAAATGCTTAACATTATGCACTACAATGGGATTACTCAAAGTTCATCAAGTTAAACATATGCAGGATGTTGGCATGACTGAAGCCACTGATTTAGACTAACACATACTCATGCAGGAGGTAGCAAAACTCTCTTGAGCTGCACACTGTGTTGCCCCTGGATGTTTGATTTTATTTTTTTTTTCTGTTCAGATGATGGTTCTTGACCCTCTGAACAGTAAAAGCCGGGACATTTTCACGTGAGTAGGAGGTTCCTTCTTGCCTTACTTTTGCATGAAGAATAGTGTTTGTAAATATGACAAGATTAATATCTTGGGCATTAGTATTGGTAATAAAAGAGCTAAGGAATAACTAGAGTAAAGAAAAGGAGTAGTAGACGGTAATAAGAGAGGATCTGTAACAGATTAGCTAAAATGAGATGTGGCTAAGCAATATGCCTTTTCTAGCCTGTGTGATCTTTAAACGTCTCTGTGTCAACACTCAAGTCAATTGTCCTAGAAGAGGGAGCAGACTGTGGTGTCAGTGGAAGTCTGCTGCTGCATGCACTCACCAAGGACAGCATGTTGTCTGCTGACAGCTTGTTTCACTTGTGGTTTATAAATGAACTTTGTAAGGCCTGATGTTTGGAAATCCAGTTGAAAATTAATGTTTCATCCAAAAACCTAAACCAGATGGTACTTGGCCAGTAATGCTGTTTGGAGCATTTCAGTGTGTAAGTAGATGCCCAGTTTCTCTTGCTGAGTGCCCACTTCTGATTCAATAAGCTATAATCCTTTTTTAATGTTTGAACGAATCATTCACCAAAATCATGGAAGGAGGCTGTGATTAAATGTGCAGTTCTACACAGCTCCAAGAATCCTTAAAATACCTGGCTGAAGCTAGAGTCTGATACACACCAGAAGCTGCAGGAAACAAAAATGTGTTCCCTAGTCTCAGTGTCATGAACTAAATTAGCCAAAACACTAAGCCAAAACACCTTTGCTGGGTATAGTCTGAAACCTGCTGATGCTGGTAATTGCAGTTATTCTGCTAAAATAAGCAAAAATGATCATTGTCACTGACAATCTGCTCTGAGATAGCAGCTTTTGCAACTAGAGGGCTTGATACCATGGTAGCATGTGCTAATGTCACAAGATATGTGCAATTTCTCTGGAGGCTTCAAGCAGATATCAGATACCTGGCACAATTTCCCTGTGCAACATCTGAAGGAAGCCAATTCCTTGCTTACCTTCTATAGTGGGCTATTTCTTTCTGGGTTTGGGTCATACTCTACACATTATTTGTCCATGTGGAAGATTTGGATACCAGTGTTTTGCTCTAAAACATAGTTCTCTGCCAGACTTTTCACTTTAATTGTACACAATTTGTTTTAGTACAGAAAACCAGAAGGTTGAGAATAGCACACTTTGAAGCATGCTATTCTTATTTTCAGTTTAACAGCTCAGGCTTTGGAATATTACAGAAACTGATGAGATTTTTAGAGACAAGTAATGTGTTTCAGCTCCGTAATAATGTCAGTTTGCTTAGGGAACAAAGGCTAATAAAGGTAATGCTTGTATTTGTCCAGCAATGTATCTCCTACTGCAGCATGCCAGGAGGAAAAGACCATACACAGTGCACCAGGTGTGCACAACTGCGTGTACAGAGCTGTGAATAAATCTTCAAGACAAGCTGCAGAACTGTATTTTAGTTCATCCCTTACCATGTGCTTGAGAAGAGTGCCTTCAAGGCACTGTACACAGTGGAACTGAAGATGGATGAATATCTGTTATCCTCAGCCTGACATGCCTGTGTGGCTGTGGCCACCCTCCTTGAGCTCTTCAGCTGTCCCCATGTTTGGTCCCAGAGGTGGTGCTGCTGCCTCCTATGCAGGGTCCTCTACCACTGCTTCTGCCTTGGGACATCCCTTTCTCTTGCTGCTCATGGGATTTCTAATGGGATTTCTAAATATTGTAATTTACTACTATATGGCTGTTTAATAGCAAATAATCTCCTGTTAAATAATTCTTAGACTTTTTAATGGTGTATGTGTGGGGAGGGAGAGGTGTCTTTATGAACACTGCCAGTATGAGGGTTCACTTGCAACTGAAGTGCCACAGCTACATCACTTACAAACAGCAGGAGCTGCCATGATGCTCTATAAATAAGACCAGAATAAATACCTGTTGCCTTATCCTCTGATCTATTGCTTACCAGCATGATTGTCTGTAATATATATATATTTTATCCCAGAGATTATAGGCCGTCTAGACCTTTATGATAGTTGTCTGTAAAACAGAGTGCACAATGGGGAATTTATTCTGGAAGGTTCTTAAATGTTGATAGAACGCAAGGAAAAAGTAGTATGTTTTTACTGACTGCCTTTCATCATTCAGGATAGGAATGCTGTATTGTACTGGTGTGATTTAAAAGAAAAAAGAGGAGGTTTTTTCATGACTATTTTTTTTTTTTTAATGTTTAATATGGAATTAAGTTAGAGGTTCTTATGGAAATAACTAGCCTAAAATATGTACTGTTAACTATCTATTTGTCATCCCTGATGTTAAAAGCCATAATACATAAAGCAGTCAAGATGAATCCTTGAATCCTATGTATTGCATGCTTTCACATGTGCAGAACCACACAAGATCCTCTATGACAAGGTGGCACCTGGTAAAAGTAACTCTCCAGCATAAGAGTGTGTGTGCTTACCTGCCTGCATAACTTTGTAAAACTTCATGCTGAACCTTACGATTCCACAGAGATGTTTTTCAACATGATAATGAAACAGAAGATGAAATGCTTGAGAGGAATTTGTTCTTGCTGATGAAGAGCAGAAATGCATACATTAAAATGTTTAAAAAAATAGTCTTAAGTCTCTAAGATAAGCACTAAAGTTGAGTAAAGTTCAGAAAAATTTACCTTGCAGTACTAATGCTGGATATTTACAAATATATTGATGACATTTTTAATACTGTTGTGAAATGTTACCACTTTGGGTAGAAAGAAGCAACTATTTTGGGCCCTGCCTTTCCTGTCTCTCTGCTCACTCTCTTTGCTTTGTCTGTGGTTCCAGGAATGGGGAACTGACAACTTACAGTGTATCTGCAGCCCACATTGTTTCTTCATGTAGCCCATATCCAGCCATATTTTTTCAGCAGTTTTGTCGGATAACGTTCAGTTATGCGTCAATTTTGACAGATAGCTTGAATGATCTGTTCAAATACCAGCAACAAAAAGATTCCTCATCCATGGTATAACTGGTTAGTAGTGACTGTTTATGTTGTCTCAGGGTTTGCTAGCCAAACAAACTTCATACACTACACTAGGCACTGAATAAACGCAAGCACTTTAGTATAAAATGTATGCTTAAACCAGTGTAACTGTTAATCATCTTGATTAGTCTTACTGAGAATAAGGTCCTATAGTTAAGAATACAGCATTGCTTATGAGTCAAAACATATCAAAGTAATTGTACAATAAGCGGCCTCAGCCTTCAAAAGTGCTTCTATGTATGACTAACATCATTTACAGCAGAGGATTATCTTCCGTCTTCAGGAAAATTTTGTAGACAGGGCTGGAGGCAGGGTTAGGAGCAGAGACTGTAGCAGTAGATACTAAGACTAGCTGGCCTGAGTGCTCTTATAGCAATTCTTGTTTGTCCCTGGTAAAAGTCTGCACCTTTTGGATAACAGCTTTATCTCAGTGTCTGGGCAGAGGGGTGGATATGCTCTGTGTGGTGGATTGCTGTAATCTTCTACTTATACTGTTGTATAACCACATTATGCCATACTGACATCGAACACTTTGATGGAATGTAATTTGAAAAGGTAGCAGACATAATTCTAGACTTAAAAATGAGATTTTAATGCATAGAATGCATATGAAATGCATAAAAATATATTTCTATCACTAGCAATGTCTGAGAATGTGGTTTAGGAAACTCCTACATGACAGACACAGAAAAACTGTGTTTGCAGTGAATTTTGTATCAATTTTCATAGGAAACATGATGAGATGAAAATGGAAAACTGCATTTGCCAGCCAGCTTCTAGAGGCATTGCATTTTGTTGCCCTTTAGGAAATGTGCAGGAGGGAAGCATTTTCAAGGAGCTTACAGCATAGCACTTGGCACTTACATTAACGATGAAGTGGTTAAAGGCAAGCAAGCATTCAATGGCGTGATTGTTTCAGCCAGCTCTGCTTCTATATTTGAAAAATTCAGTGGCATCAGGGACATCCTGGCAGCCCCAAAGCTATATCCTGGGTCCTCTGTGCTAGGAAGCTTAAACTATCGAAGAGTGATAGCGCTTTGCCCGCCTGAGCTCCTTAAGGTTTCATGATTGTAGAGGCAAAGTGACTTTCAGCTTTCCTACAGCCTTTAAACATTTTTATGCATATAAAATTTGAGGTACTGAAGTGCTAAATTGGCTGAGCTGGTAAGCCAGTTTACGTCCACAAGCATAATATTTTCAGCAGTTGAACATAGTCAGAGCTTCCTGTTGAGGACAAGGTACCTACAAAGCTTTTACAGCTGGCAGATTTCCCTTGCTTTGGTTTAGCTTTTGCTGATCCTGTCCTGCAGCCTGACATAACTGCAAAGACTCTGCGGCTTCACCACCAGAGACAAAAATCCGTTTGTTTGAAGACTATTGCAGTTTTAATTTGTTTTAGAGTTCACTTCTGTAGATATATACCATGAGTATTTGAATGTGGGTGTCTAAATAGCTTTCTTTTGTGAGTCAGAGGGCAGGGCAAAACCCTTCACAATTTGCTTATGAAAGTTATGGTAAAGTTGAACTTGTCATGACTTGAAAATGATGTATTTTGAACAGCTGGAGGTATGGAATAAATTCTTCCTCTCAGTCACCTCAATATTAATTCAATCAGGAATTTATATATGGCATCTTGGTAGCCAGCAGTGCAGAAGGAGGAAGACGTGTAGCAGAATGAATATTGAGCCAGAGATCTAAAAGCCAATGATATTATCTCTAAGCTTATCACCATCAACTTAATCATCAACAAGAATAGATATTGTGCAAATGAAGCCCAGCTAACAACTCTTCTTTCTTACAGAAGAAAGGAGATTCCAGGTGACCCTTTGTCATGGCACTGGCAATGTAACATCAAGAGAAGCCCAGGTGAGGGTTTTTGTCTTTGTTTGTTCGTTTGGTTTGGTTTGGTTTTTTCATTTGTCTTTTAGTTAGGTAATGAGCAGAGCAGATTCTCAGTGCATACAGGGTGAAGATCTCTTGAGTAACGAAAAGCTAGGTTTGTACAAGTACTTTTCTAAGAGTGCTCATAAAATTGCTCAGATTTTTCCATATGAAAGGCCAGGATCAGGAAGAACTAAGAGATCCAGGAAGAGATCCAGGAAGAACTAAGAAAGCAGGAAAAGTGCCAAATATTTGTTTCCAAGCAAGCAGTGGTCTGTTAGGACTTGCTTCTTAAGGTGTTGTCTGCTGAATTATGAAACAAGATGAAGCTTGTACAACCTTCAGGCATAAAATGGTGCATTATATGATTGACTTCATTCTTTGCTATTATTCTTTCTCTCAGTTTTCACATTCAGAATCACGTATGAACTAATTTTGAGGTCTGAGATCTATATTACGAAATTTCCTTTAGCCTCAGAGATTTATGGTTTTGGATGTCTGGAACACTAAGAAAGAAGATGGTTGTTGATGCCTTATATTCTTTCCCATCAGTGGTGGCATTTGCATGACATTGGTATGTAACCTAAAATTGGGATATCTCAGTAGGACTCAACTACATATCTGTTAGCAATGCAGCAGTCTAAGTGACTTGATATAATGGAAGATCATCACTCCTGTGCATTTAAATGTAAAGGTTTATATGTGCTGTTCCTTCTTCCACAAAATGCAGGCAATAGACTTGAACTTGGAAATCATCCATCTTGTGATGTGGGTGAGAGCTTTTCTGTTCATGGTAGATTGCTTGGGGTGCGGTGAGTTTTGCTTTCTTCTCTGTAACACTACTCTTGCTGTGTAGTTAGAAGTCACAGTTTCATAGGCAGCATTCAACAGATGCTTCTTTACAGGCTCTGTTTAGCTGGTAAACTGTGAATATAACCATGAGATGTGCCCCTGTCCTCTTGTCCCCTACCTCTCAGAAAAACCTCTCTGTGTTGAATATTTTCTTCATATGTTCAGCAAAGAATGACCACTTTACCTCAAGTGATCAACTTTGCAGAAAGAAATAATGACAGGTGAGAACCAACACTCAGAGCAGCAATATTACAGTCAAGTTAATTGGTTTGGACAGTAGAAAAGTATGAACATGTGGGTAGCCTTCACTGGTGCTTTAAATTATTAGGGGAAGACTTCTGCTTAAGAGAAGAATTATTGGTAATAGTATTTCTGAAGTGTTGATTTACTCATGTCTAGTTATAATATATTCCTGGAATAGTTACTTACCAATTGTCTGAAAAAGCGAAAAAGGATGGTGCCAGAGTGCAAGCAATGAATCATAAAGTAGGCGTAATTATGTGGACAGAATAATTCAACTTGTCCATGCAATATGCATATGTGGAAATTTTGAAGAGATTCATAATTCAGGTGTAGTTCTGTGTTTTGCAGTAGTTGGCTAATATTTCTAAAAAACTAACTCCAGAGACCATCTCCACTATACTTCAGGAAAATGTGAATACACATTCATGTGAATTTAACATGGGAATTTAACATTTCCATTCTCTGTTAAAGTATTCACCTCCTTAAGGTAGGTAAATTTTAAAGGACAAATAGGATTTAAAGGACATCGATTCTCCAGCACAAAGGGGAGGACCTTAAAAAAGCTAGGTGCATTTGGCAGGTTAATAAATGGTTAGAACAGTGGTGCCATAGTCAGGGGTTTGGCTATTTAGCACATGGGACTCCATTTGGGAGGCCAGGTCTACTGGAGGCTGGTGGTGCTGGTCTGACAAAGAAGGGGAAGAGCTGTTTTGGTAGGAGGCTTGCCAGGCTGGTCAAGAAAGCTTTAAACTAGATGTGTTGGGGGAGGGGAGCATTGATCCATTCCAACACTCCCGGTCAGTTGCCAGCACCTATAATAAGTGCTTAGAGTGATGTAGACATATTTCAGCTGCTCCAGCCATTGAGTCGGCTTCATTTGGAGCTCGGCTAAGGTGCCTCTATGCAAATGCCCGTAGTACGGGGAACAAACAAGAGGAATTAGAGATGTATGCAAGGCTAGGGGGATATGTCATTGGTATCACAGAAACATAGTGGGATGGCTCCTATGACTGGAGTGTTGGAATGGAAGGTTACAGGCTGTTTAGAAAAGACAGGCCAGGCAGACGGGGAGGGGGCGTTGCTGTTTATGTCAGTGATAGGCTGGAGAGTATGGAACTCTGTCTGGAGACGGGTGATGAGTTAGCAGAGTGTTTGTGGGTCAGGATCAAAGGGAGAACAGCGATGGGAGACATTACGGTGGGGATCTGTTAGAGGCTGCCTGATCAAGAGGACTCTGTGGATGAAGCGCTCTACAGACAGACAGGAGCAGCCTCATGCTCACAGGCCCTTGTCCTCATGAGGGACTTCAACCATCCTGATATCTGTTGGAGAGACAGTATGATCCAGCACAAGCAATCCAGGAGGTTCCTCGATTGTGTGGAAGACAATTTCCTCTTTCAAGCAATAGAGGAGCCGACAAGGAGAGGTGCCATGCTTGACCTCGTGCTCACCAACAGGGAGGGACTAGTTGGAAATGTGATGCTCCAGGGCAGCCTTGGCTCTAGTGATCACGAGATGGTTGAGTTTGAGATCCTCAGGACGGTGAGAAGAGCATGCAGCAAGCTCACTGCCGTGGACTTCAAGAAAGCGGAATTTGGCCTCTTCAGGAACCTGCTTAGTAAGGTTCCATGGGATATAGTCCTAGAGGGCAGGGAAGCCCAAGACTGCTGGTCGATATTCAAGGATCACCTGCTACGTGCTCAAGAGTGTTGCATCCCGACTAGAAGAAAGTGCAGCAGGAGGGCCAGGAGACCTCCATGGATGGACAAGGAGCTGCTGAGGAAACTTAGAGGGAAAAAAGAAGCTTATAGAAGGTGGAAGCGAGGACAGGCGGCCTGGCAAGAATATAGGAGCATTGTCCGGGAAGCTAGGGACCAGGTTAGGAAAGCTAAGGCCCAGCTAGAATTAAATCTGGCAAGGGATGTCAAAGATAACAGGAAAGGATTCTGTAGGCACATAGCAAATAGAAGACAGGCTAGGGACAACGTGGGCCCTCTCCGAAAGCTATTGGGAGAACTGGCTACCATGGATTTGGAGAAGGCTGAGGTTCTTAATGACTTCTTTGCCTTAGTCTTCACTAGCAAATGCTCTGACCACACCACCCTAGTCTTGGAAAGCAGATGCAGGGACTGTGATAATGAAGACCTTAGGCCCACTGTAGGAGAGGATCAGGTTCGAGACCATCTTAAGAACCTGAACATGCACAAGTCCATGGGACCTGATGAAATCCATCCACGGGTCCTGAAAGAGCTGGCGAATGAAGTTGCTAAGCCACTGTCCATCATATTCGAAAAATCCTGGCAGTCAGGTGAAGTTCCCGATGTCTGGAAGAAGGGTAATATAACCCCCATTTTCAAGAAGGGGAAGGTGGAAGACCCGGGGAACTACAGACCAGTCAGTCTCACCTCTGTGCCTGGCAAAATCCTGGAACAGTTTCTCCTGGAAAACATGCTAAGGCACATGAAAAACAACGAGGTGGTTGGTGACAGCCAACATGGCTTCACTAAGGGGAAATCCTGCCTGACCAATTTGGTGGCCTTCTATGATGGAGCCACGGAACTGATGGACAGGGGCAGAGCAGTTGACGTCATCTACCTGGACTTGTGCAAAGCGTTCGACACTGTCCCGCATGACATCCTTGTCTCTAAATTGGAGAGACATCAATTTGACAGATGGACCACTCAGTGGATAAAAAATTGGCTCGATGGCCGCACGCAAAGAGTTGTGGTAAATGGCTCGATGTCCAGTTGGAAACCTGTAACGAGTGGTGTCCCTCAGGGATCGGTGTTGGGACCGGTCCTGTTCAACATCTTTGTCGGTGACATGGACAGGGGGATTGAGTGCGCCCTCAGCAAGTTTGCCGACGACACCAAGCTGTGTGGTTCAGTTGATACGCTGGAGGGAAGGGGTGCCATCCAGAGGGACCTTGACACGCTTGTGAGGTGGGCCGATGCCAACCTAATGAGGTTTAACCAAGCCAAGTGCAAGGTCCTACACCTGGGTCAGGGCAATCCCAGGCACAGCTACAGGTTGGATGGGAAGAGATTCAGAGGAGCTCTGCAGAGAAGGACTTGAGGGTGTTGGTTGATGAGAAGCTTAACATGAGCCGGCAGTGTGCGCTCGCAGCCCAGAAAGTCAACTGTACCCTGGGCTGCATCAAAAGAAGCGTGACCAGCAGGTCAAAGGAGGTGATCCTGCCCCTCTACTCTGCTCCTGTGAGACCTCACTTGGAGTATTGTGTACAGTTCTGGTGTCCTCAACATAAAAAAGGACATGGAGCTGTTGGAGCGAGTCCAGAGGAGGGCCACGAGGATGATAAGCGGGCTGGCGCGCCTCCTGTATGAAAACAGGCTGAGAAAGTTGGGGCTGTTCAGCCTGGAGAAGAGAAGGCTGCGTGGAGACCTCATAGCAGCCTTCCAGTATCTGAAGGGGGTCTATAAGGATGCTGGGGGCGGACTCTTCGCTAGGGACTGTAGTGGCAGGACAAGGGGTAATGGCTTCAAACTTAAAGAGGGGAAGTTTAGATTAGATATAAGGAAGAAGTTCCTTACAGTGAGGGTGGTGAAGCACTGGAATGGGTTGCCCAGGGAGGTTGTGGATGCTCCATCCCCGGCAATGTTCAAGGCCAGGTTGGACAGAGCCTGGGGCCACATGGTTTAGTGTGAGGCATCCCTGCCCATGGCAGGGGGGTTGGAACTAGATGATCTTCAGGTCCTTTCCAACCCTTACTATTCTATGATTCTATGATTCTGTGATTCTATGATAGTCTTCAATGGTGTTACTGAGTTTTATTTCCAGGCATGCCGCTACCTGATTTTGAGGCCTTATGCAAGGTGGAGAATGAGTGGTTGACCTCACTCATTCTCCAACTCCTTGGTCATGGAGTTTTAGACAAATGGTAGTTAGTATTCATAGTAATACTTTTGCACCACCTCATCTCAAACACGGGTGCTATTTTCAGCTTGTCAAAATACCCGTAAAAAGAATGAAGCACTATGAGGGAAAGATTAATAAAGCTCAACTTCTACAGTCAACCTAAGATGTAATTAGCATATTTTTCTGAAGAAAATGGTGCAAAGTAAGGAGATGACCTTCCAATTCAAAAATACACTTGCCCTTTTAATTGTGCTAATTTATTTCCAACTAGTACTGAGAGAAGACATGTCTGATGTCTGAGTCATGAGCTTCTGGTTAATAAATGAAGAATCCTTGTCAATTTATTATCTAAATAATGTTTACTGTTGGAAAAAGGAAGAGAAAAATGCCAGCATCTCAGAAAAAAAGATTAATGAGAATTATAAGTCTGTAAGGCTTTATTTTTACTGTATGATTGCTTTGCCCCTGCTGAATTGTAAGAATTGCTTACATTTTTAATATAATAGTTACAGAAGATGATATTTATTTTAATTGCTTATTTAGTTAGGTGAAATGTTCAAGCTTATAGTATTTCATTTCTGTCAAACACGGACAGTTCTCAAATGTCAAGGAAAATAGCACCTCTTGAATGAGTAATCTGAATTTATTACTCCTGAGTGTGACTGAAAAATAAAGCAGAAACTTTCCACATTTTAGAGTTTTATACTATATTCTGTATCACAACATTTTTTTAAAGCTATAAATAAATGCTAGATCAATTTGTTCTTTGCATTGAAATGTGATTTTTTTTTTTAATAGAAACTTGTAAATATACCCAAAGGGAAGTAAAATCAAGAGGTGTTTTAACAAAGAACAGGATACATTTCTCCTAATTAAAACATCAGATACCAGTTTGGCAGAGATACAAACTTTACTTCAAAAGGAAACATCTCTGTTAATGGCTTTTGTGATTGAGAAGAAATTTTTGTATAACACAAATGAGCTTTAAATGAAGTATACCAAAGAGAAGAATAGTGTGAATTTGAAGCTTATGACATTAGAAGTTTAAACTCATGAATAAAAGTAGGTTTTTCTATCTTTCCTTCCTAAATTTCTTGGTAATAGAACATGAAACTAAATTAATTACAATAGGGTTACTCTTCAGTTTCTAATCTTGACATTCTTCAAGTGTTTATGAGCACACTGATGACTTGAAGGTGATTTTAAAAGAGAAGGATACCTGATTTTAAAGGTGCTTAGCTCTGGTGCCCTCTTGGACCTTATTGTTTTGCTTGTCTCAGTCCCGTGGATTCATTGATTCCTTGTGCCCATGTCCTGGCAGTGAGGCTGAACAAGTGTTCCTGGTATGCGCATACAGAGACACAGGCACTGGCACACACACGGAGGACCTCATAGGCCAGCAGAGACAGCACCGTGCCTTTATTAGACCCCAGACCTGTGTACACATGACTGACATGGATGGCCACATACTCTTCCTCCCCTCCACCTGACCATGGTTGAAGCTCACTACTGGTATGTACACACAGCCTCGCTCTCTGGATTTTACAGGCACGCACACACTCGTGGACTCATGTCCATCTGATATCCCTTCCCAGATCCCACATCTCTGACCCTCCAACCAGCTCAGTCCTAGGGTCCTTATGGTAAGTCTCCTCCTGTTGTGTCTAGTCCAACTTGAAAGATAACTAGCAAACATGTACTCAAATGCACACCCCCCCCCGCGAGAATAGAAGCCAAGGTCACACAGGAAATAGGAAGAGGATTTAATATGAAGATCGCACAGGTGGCAGTGATAATGCGCAGGGCCTGGACAGACAAGTGTACTGGTCAGCATCTTGCTTATATGTGACTGGCCATGTTTGCTCCCCCTTCAGTTCATCCTCCCACACTTTTTCTTCCCTGAACTACTTTGATCCCTGTTTTCCTGCCTTTGTCCGTTCCCATAAAGACCCCATAATAAGTTTCACAGATTTGCATATCTCCTTAAAACATCCCATGAGAAATTTTACACAGTCCCAAGTACCCCATGAGTTTGCTTTCACAGTAATCTTGCTTCCCCTGTCCTTATCAGCTACAAATTTGTGCTGAATGTCCCCACAGCTACCCTTGGTGATGCTTCCCAGGGTCATTAGCTGGTGACTTGAGAGATGCTGTCCTTGAGACTGTCTCTCTGGTCTACTGACCATTGCAGTTTGTGTCTCTGTGTGTTTAATTTTCCCATTTTCTGCCTTTGCCTCTTATATTGAACAGCTGTTCACCAGATAGATATCTTTACAAATCAGATAGCCTTATATTCCACATCTCGCACACAAATGCCCACAGAGCTTCCAAATGAAGCAAGAACCTGACCTCTGTTATTTCTGTAATGTGACAGACAGAGCCAGGACTTCAGCATCACTGATGAGATGCCGTTTTCAAAAGCGGTGCCAAAGTGATCTTCTGCCCTGCCCCTTTCTGCATTTAATGAGATACTGAAATTCTTCTGTAATCCAAGCAACTAACAGCTCATCCTCATCTATGCCAAACTGTTTTGACAGTGAATTCCTAGAAAGGAGACAAATCTAACCTTCACCAGCAGAAAGAAATCTAACATGAACTAAAATTTTTTAATATCTCTGTGACAGTTTCAGGACTGCTCTTCAGATGATTTACCTTTAAACGAGGTGTAAAACTATCTTCATTTGGATAAAGCTTAGTTACAATTATTTCTATTTGCCAGATGGGATTTATAAATATCTCTTGTCCTTGTACAGAAGATGTTAGTAATATATGACAGAGTGGAAAAGGGCTTGCTGCTATCTTGATGAAATGAAGTTAATTTCTTTTCCTAGTTTATTGAGACTACAGTCTCAAACACAGTAGGCCACCCTCAGAAACATGGTCCCTGTTAGCAAATCTCTGCACAACAGCATAAGGAAGAATCTACAGATGAAATTATTTTTTTTCCTCTAGTAAAATACTCATAATTAAGAACAGTTGTAACTTAACATGCTCTTAATTATAGCATTTCCCAAGGTTTTCCACATTACCAAAGTGGCAGTGAAAGAGTTCAGGTTTGTTTCTCAACAAATTTAAAACCCCAACCCTTTTACTTACTAGGGAGATAAAACTTTATTATCAGGGTATTTTCCAGACAATCCTAATTTTCGTTCTCATTTAGAAAGCATAAAAAGTGTTATGACTTTAAAATTAATTTAAATAATGAAAAAAGCAGCTGAGCTTTCAATGAAATTGGTTGTGGTAAAGGCAACAATGAGGTATTGTGTTTTATCAAGTTCAGAAAACAGTTGCATATTCTGATATCCAGACAGACATCAAAGACTGGTGTGTAAAGAAGAAATAATAACGGGTTGGAGTGAGATAAATGTCAGGTAAACAAAATTAAAGTGGATTTTGGGCCAGAGAACTTGAAACAAAAACTAGGCACAGGTTACACACACCTGGAGGTAGCAGTTAATGCAAATTATCCATCAAAATATGAAGGCTGAGTTAAGATTATCAGAAGATAAACTGTATGGAGCTGCTACCCAACGTCATTTTGTTGTGAACAATGGCATTAAGAAAACACAGTTCCTGTAAGTGTATGATCTTTATCCTCATTTTACATGCTGTGGTCCACTTGTCCCTGCTCCCGTCCCCTTGAATGGTAATGCCTCTATCTTCTCGCAATTCATCCAGGTCCCTTGCTGTGTCCCTTACCTCCTTCTCAGTCTTCTCTCTTTTCTAGTCAGCAACTGAGCAAGACTCTTATGATGTGGATGCTTCCAGATTGCTCTTGTGCTGCTCAGCTGGTCCATGTGCATATGCTGATTTACCACCAGGGCAATGAAAATCGATAATTATTGAATTTGTTTGGCAAAATTTATGTTAGATGAAGCACCAATTTGTGCTACTCTCCTCTATTCAACTGTCTATGCTCATGACAATATTTCCTTTGAGACTACACTTCTCTGGCAGATCTATTGAAATTGGCTAATGAACTATGGAGAAGGAGCTATGGGGAAGGATACTGAGGCTTACAGAGAAAAGGTCAGGCAGATGCTACTCCCACTTTGAGAAGCTTCACTAAATCATAAAACAATTTTAAAGAAAATTCAATGTTCAGCACATGATTGACTAGTTCTTCCTATCTTGAGTGTGACTATACTGAAAAGCCTTGAGTGTATGGTAAACAGCCAGAAATAGGTTTTGCCTTTTGCCATCTGTGGGAAAAGAAGGTTTAGTGTGCAGGTCCCCAGCTGAGCAGGCAAAAAACCTGCATATCTGAGTGAAGTCCCCTAGGGCAGGTAAATCATAGCTGTACTATAGTACCTAGCAGCTGCACTTCACCAGATGGTCTGGCTGAGGATTTTGGAGAAAGAGAAGATGAGGAGAGGGGGAAACATTTATGCAGTGCAAAGTATAGATTAAAGTAATATATGGTAACACTGTCGGCTTACTGAATGATTTTCTAATAAAAAGACAAAGTATAGAACGGAAGCCTTGGCATGGTCACAGTATCCCCCATGCCTTTCCCTCCATTTTCCTATTACTTTCAGTTTCATGAAGGCTCCAACAATTGCCAAGGGAAATTTGGCTGCAAACCATCACACCCTTTGTTAGGCTCCTGCCAAGCCAGTGCTGTCTAAAGGAAGAATGCCACCAAGACTGAGGGGGACACCTAAACTCATGTGGTACTTAATGTAATCTTATTTATTCTCAGAGCAGTGTACTAAGCCTTAGTGTTTTTTCCAGTCTCTCCCAACAGAGAGGCTGGAAATGTAATGTAATGTTTATTGCTCATTCATTTAGTGAGCTCTCCCATCAGGGAGAAAAAGCATAACAGCCCTGAACGAAGGGTTAAAAAATTGTTGGATGCCAGCTAGCAATTTCTGTAGCAAAATTACATTTACCACAGAGTGGACTAGTTTCTCGTGTCAAGAGTAGGGAGGTTGGTGAAAACTTGTGTGTGTGAGAGTGACATAGTCTTATAAATATCTTATAAACAAACCACAAGAGTGTTTTACCTCTGTTCGTGTATCCTAGTTATTTCTAAGTTTTTTTTTCTACGATTCTCAATTGAATAGTACTAAAGTTTATTGTAGCAAATATATTGTACTAAATATATTATACTAATATTGAACTACATTTCAATAAAATTATACCGTGGATAGTGGAACACAGGAAAAAATATGATTAAAATATTTTTAGCAAGGCTTAAGCATCCATAATACTCAATGACAACAGTGTTAATTTAATTCATTGGAGTGTACCATGTTGACAGAGAAATAAAAAATATATAAACTGAAAAGCAACTTTGAACAAGACAGAACAAATACTAGAAGAGACCTGAAAATTTAGTCCTAAATTTTTAAACTAAAGTAAATACTCCTCAAGAGTATGAAACAAAATAAAAATTATCTGGTCATTTGCTTGACATGGTTGTGCAGGAGAGCGAGAGAGTTTATGGCAGTTCTGTTTTACAGCAAGTGATATGGCAGAGCAGTGGAAAAGGGATCTCTATTGAGCCCTATATACATAGACTATATCATTCACATATTATATTGCCATGCTGTGTTAAAGATGCCCAAGCTGGCTCTAAGAGACTGGTAGGTGCACTCAGCAAAGTGCGGGGATGCTGCTTTGGGTCCCATCATCTGTATTACCAGATCAATGCAGCTTTCCTCCCTGCTGAGAAACAGAGGTTTTACCTCACCACGGAGACATCCATACAGCCTCTGGTTTGAGAACAGATGTGGCAAACATTTGTTTTCTGTGCACTGGGGCAAACATTGTGGAAAATATGTGTTTATCCAGGGATAGGCTTGCTGTTGGCTTGGTTGCCTGGGAGTCTGGCTCTAAGAAAGGACCTCTCATCTTGCTTAAGTCTTATCGTAGTAGACAACATATTCTGAGTCATGTGGCTGGGAGGATGGAGACACCACTTGACAGCAGCTCAGACTGGGGCATTTTGGCAGTCTAGTGTGATGCTTTGCCTTTAAAACCAGGTTGAGGTTAGGACTGGGACAAGCCTTCTCAGATCTAAAAATGTCTTCCTGAGAGGGAAATCTGTGGCATAGATAATACATAAAACACCAATATTACAGCAGGAATGTGTCTCTGGATCAAAATGTGACGTTGGGCAAACCAAGCCCACTATGAAACCACTACAACATCTTCTGTCCTCACCACAGGAAGTTCATATTGCAGAGAGAAAAGAGCATGAGGTTTCTAATTCCTAACTAACTTCATGTGAAGGATAGGGGGAGTGTCCAGCAGAGGCAGATGAAAATTTCCTTGCTTTGCTAAAAGGCTAGCACAAAGTACTTTATCTGGGGGAAACTGGACACCACATTGTGAAGCTGAGAAGAAATAACTTTCAAGTAAAATTCTGCCTTCATAAAGGAAGTGGACTTTGCTGGACTTTGTTCTTACTACCATTTTCGTATGAATGGCACTCATACCTTTAGGATGGACAAGGGGATAAAACTTGTAAGATAGAAAAAAAATCAATAATATGAAACCAGCAATCCGGACAGTAGTCTTTTCTTCAGTGAGAGTATTTCTCTGGTGAGAACTGAAAGTTCAGACTATGGACAGTGGCATAAAATAACAACAATTGTAGATTACTACCTCAACTTTACATGGAGATGTCTTTTGGCATTAGTTAAAAAAAAAAACCTCAACAACAAAATGGCACAAGTTTCATGCTTCTTTCAAAATCCAAAATTCTTCCAATTACAATTATCCATCAGTCTGTGGTTCAGATGTGCCACTGAGTGCAATTATGGAATCACAACTAGTCTCTGAACAAAACTGTTTAAAGTAATGTTGGCATCAACAAAAAATAAACTGAAAAAAATTCTTAACAGAAAATTTCTCTTCATCCGCTCCTCATGATACTTTCACATTAATGTGTGCATTTTGCCTTTTCAGGTGATGTCATATTCTGTTGAATTTTCGGAGAGTGGGGAAAAAAAACTTTCCTACCTCAGAAATAATTGCTCTGTATGAACATTGAACATCACTTTGGAGTAAGTTTTGCAGTGTCTCTTATTAATGCAAGTATATGTATATAATTTAAATGTGAATTACCTTGTTCTTTTTCAATACATTTGAAAGAACTTGTTCAGATACATTTGTTTATAGTTATTGTGTAACTCCTTAATAGCACAGAAATTTAGCCTTGGTGTCATGATTTTGACAGCTTAGATTTTTGAATCTGCCCTGACTAGTCTGTGGGTATATTGCATGAGTCTAAATGTAGGGAGTCTAATGGATCAAACACATATATGTGGCGCAGATGACCGGTGTGCACAGGAAATGTCACTTGCTGGACTAGAGAACATTTGCACAGCAAATGCATAAGAGGTAATAAATGACAGATTCATTGGATTTACTGCACGAATTCTGCATAGATGTTCTTTGTGTATGTGTTAAATGCCCCGAATTCAGAACAAGTCAGGTTTACTTTGTTCATTGAGATGAACTGTGCAAATCCCAGCTGTAATTTATAGTTTACAGTTTGGGTGCTGCTGCAGAAATATGATTCATCAGTTCAGCCTCTGTATGTATTTTGGCATCTGTTTATTGCAACTGTCTAATGAAAAGCAAACCTCTTTGTTTTGCAATCACATTGACATGTGTTAAGGGAAGCACATATTTGTGACTGGCTCTTTTTAATAATCTGTGTGTCTCATTGAAAAGGATGCAGATGCCTACCCAATTCTCACCTTAAATTTGATTTAAATTCTGTATAGACAGAGTATAAGACATTAGATGGCATTTTATTTCATTTAATTGTATTTCTGATGAAGTCCATTCAGACTAATTCTAAATGTAGGTGCTGTAGACATCTGTATGTAGATTTGGTGCACCAGGCTCATGTTACAGACTTATGGAGAAAAATTGTAAAATAGATCAGATACAAGTACCTATTTCTCTAACTATAAAAGGAGCTTTGCTGTGTGATAAGCTCAGATGTACAGGTATTCTTTGAAGATATTTAAGCTTGGTGAGATGACACTTGCCAATTCAGTCCATGACCAATCAAAACCAATTGTTGCTTGTTTTGTACAGAAGAATCTATTTACCTTATCAACTTTGTTTAGATATCAGAATTACCTTAAAATGCAGGTAAACTAAATTGAGGATTTCAGATACTGAATGTTTCGAATAATAATTACACAGTTTTCTCTCAATGGCTGAAAGTGGAGAAGGTTCACTGGCTTTCTCATGTGTCTCATATTTACACTCTTTTAAGGGTTTTGACAAGCAGGAATCAAGGCCTTGTTCCTGCCGTATCTTCTGTGTTAGCAGAGAGATCCACATCTCTGGGCAAAGGAGCTTTGTGTGTAAGGAGTAGTTTACAGACACAACTTGCGTTTAGAACAGAAAAGTTTCTGTCATTATCAATTATTATGTCCAGAGACAGGGATTTCTGAAGTAGCTGAGCCCAGGTCTTCTCTCTTTTCTCAACAACAACAACTGTCTAATTTCTAAGTTTAGAAATTTAAACTGGAAAATATTGCCAGCTGTGAGGAGTCAGTTTGGGAGTCGGAAAAGCCTGGTAAAAAATAAAGAGGCTTTATAAAGAGAAGTAGAAACAAAGGCTTGCTGAAATAATTTAAGATGCAAAGGAACCAGGCACTTTTGAAATCTGATAACACCAATTCTCTTAATGACCTTCTATTTTTTTGACTTCACACATTTTAAAGTCCTTCCCTCACCCTTCATCTCTATCCCCAACCTCCTCCAAGTATTTATGTTTGCGTTTTTGTTTGTGGAGTAGTATTACATTCTCTGAGTATAATTGTAATTTGCCATTTATTTGCCAATAATTGCTTATCTTTCTGTTCTACTCTAGGGAGCATCTGAGGACACCAGCTGGCTGAATATTATTCTCTCTCCATCAGCTTTATTTATAGACAGATAAAAGAAGCCTACAGAAAGAACCAATATTTTTGGGGGGTTTTATTTTTTAATTTTTTTTAACCTTAAAAAGTGTCCCTTGGGATAACAAGAGCCTTCTGTTTTAAATCCCTTGCTTCCTGCTCTGAAAGTTTCATGACTTCAGTATAATTCCCTCTACACCAGTATGCTTCCCAAATACTTCAGTCTCTACACCGAATAGAAGGCACTTCCTCTCATCCCAAATTCTCCTTGCTCTTTTGCTAATAAGCTGGAAATCCAACAGCATTATTTCACTTTTCATTTCAGGGAAGTGCCTCCATTGCAAAAAGAGAATAAACCATTGTGCTGGTAGTTTGAACAGTCATTTGTCATCCATGGAGCAATTATGCTGAGAAAGAGTTGACAGAATGGACCACTTTCTGCTAATAGTGCCAACACTTGCTTTAAAGCAGACACTATCCACAACGAAGCCCAGCTAATGGGTATGTGTCAAAAATGATGTTTCTGAAGCAAAATCTCAGGTACTTAAGATATTCTTATTTCCTCCCCCAGACATCTGCTTAAGGTGATGAATAAGAAACTGCCACTGTATAATTATTATCTTAAACAGTATTTGCTGGTAGCTGACTATCTTTAATATTGATTACCTGGAAAGGTCAGAATGATTCCTTGGTATTTTATTAGTTTTGTAAATAGAAATGGGAAAAGCAAAACATGAAAGCTAGCAGTGAGGAGATTCTCTAGAATTAAAAGTGTGAAAGTGGGTAAGGCAGTGGAGATATTTCAGGAAGAAATATTTGTACAGAATAACAAGCAAAGTTTCTAGGTTTTGTGTGGTGTATACACAGAATTAAAAGAAGCGTTACGAGGACTGAGACAGAAAGACAAGGGAAATCAAAACATGTCACCAGGAATAATCAAGAAAAGGTCACATTTTCACTTAGATTTAGAAAATAAGTATCTTAGATAGTGGCATGAATAACAAAGAGACAAAATGTTCATCGATTGGTGCATGCAGCAGAAATTCTGAGGTGCAGGAAGCACCACAGCCATTAAAATCATAAGGACAACTTCTGTCAGCAGAAGCATTTTGTACCCAACAATCAAAGTCTGAGACAACAATAGTTTCACAATGGCTAAGCCATAAACTACCTCCAGCTCATCCAGGTTCATATTTTGTTCTGCTATGATTTATACGCTTTCACAAAGTTGTCTTATGCTTTCAAGAGAGCACTGCATTTAATCTCTAAACAGGAAAATGTGCTGCCAGATTTTCTGCTGATTGGCCTTGCTGAAGTGCTGAAGACAATGTTTAAATGTCTCTGACCACCATAGGCAGTAGATGTAGCTGGGAGGTATTATAGACAAAAAGGGGAATAATCACCATTCGTTCTGATAACACTGTTGCACACTAACACCAGCTGAAGGCCACTGCCATTTACCTATTGAACCCATCAATTAGGGAAATATTTTCGGTCCCTTTACCACTTTGTTTTCAGAAGATGTTGGAGAGGGAAACCTTACTGTGAGGGTGAATAGCTGCCCCAGTTTACTGTTCCAGTACAAAGCACAATAGAGGGGCGTGCTATGCCACCTAAGGTATTTTATTATCAACAGCTACAAGATACCTCAAACCAAATCTCTTTGTGCTGCCACTAAGCAAAACTAGGATCTATTTACTACACTGTATGTGCGTTTCTTATATTACTGCCATATTTAAAAACTAAAGATAGATACTCTGTAGGTACAAAGGAGCTTGAAATTGTTTTGAGAAACCATCCCTACCTTCTAATAACTTGTTTCTGCTGCTCTAATTTGTGTCAAACGACAAGATTGAAGCAAAGAACCCTTAGGACTGGTAGTGTTAGGAATGTCTTTGAGCCTGGTATAGTCTGTGATACTTTTATGTTAACATACAGACCATCCTCCAAAGGGATTCCAGTCCCTGTGCACAGCACTCCCATACTTTCACACTCATCAGAAATGATGGGGTTTTTTGTCCAGTAGCTGGACATTTTTTGCCATTTCTTGTTCTAAAGCCCTGCAGTTTGAGTCATTCTCAGATCCTTTAATGACTTGAGGATCTCAGATGGCATGATCATCCAAGAACGACAGCTTAAATTTGCATCAGACTATGTACTTATTAATGGCCCTCTCAAAAAAATCATTTTACTATTGCAATTATCTAAGCCTCCTTATCAGATCAGAAAACATCCATTTGCTCTACACTAGGCTAACCCTGAAGCCCAAGAAATTGTTACAACTCATAGAAACCACGCCTGCTTTTTTAGTTAATCATATTAGATATAAATATCATCTCAGTTCTTTCCCAGATGAATGAGATTCTTATTGTTTTCTGGAAAAAATTCAAGATGTTCACTTCAGCCTGTGAAAAGCTGTATTGGTGTTAAATACGGAAAAGATTGTCACTGATGAAGTTATAATATAATGGAAATAGTGTTCCCAATTTCAGCACCAGGTGGCTGCTGCAGTTCTTTATAATCATAAAGCTCTTGACCATATTGAATTCAAACTTTATATAAACATTTGACAGAACTAGGAATTTATTGAAGGGCATAATGAGAGTTTTAATTTTTTCAAAAGCTTGTGCCTTAAAGGAACTTCCTTAAATGAAAATTTATGCTTGGGGACATTTGTTTTTATATATATTTCTGGGGTAAACGACCTGTTCATATGCAGTGTGATACGCATGCATGAACATCAATAAAATGTACGCTTAAAAAAGGAATCTGCAAGTAAACTGAAGAACCCTGAGGCAACATATTTTTCAAGTAAATTACATTAATTAAAAATGAAATCCTTAGGCACCAACAGTTTCAGGTTACTCAAATTAAAAACAATGGGTAATATATAGCTAGACAGTAAATGAAAAAAATGACAGAGAAAAAGTTTACATTTGAATATTTAAATTCACTGGAGGCAGAGAAAGGAATTTCTGCTAAGAAACTTGAACTCATATCACATTATATAAAGTGTTTTAAGTGGACATCATCATCAGTTTGATATTCATCCCTGTTCTTTGTGCATTTCTGGTTTCTTGGCCTAAATCAGACCTTTTGCACAAAGGCAAATCTGGAAAGTAAGAAGTCTCAGGACATGATATCTGGGAAGAGAAAATAAGGCTACTTCCTTTCAAATATTGATTCTTTACACTGATAACTCCTCAAGGGTGATTCTTGACCAAAATGAAAGAGAGAAAGATGCACAACATTCCTAAAATTGAAAGCAAATTTTCTCAATGCTATTCAGCTGTCAAATGAATTTTGTTCCTACTTTTTCCCCACTATTGTGTCTACATTTCTGTCTTTAAAAAGATTGTACCTTATTTGGACTCTGCATATTGCTGCAAAGAACACTTGTTAGAGCTGACAGAGTCAGACAGGAATGCACCTCAACTTTTGACAATACTTTCTTGTTCAAAACATGGTTTGGCAGGTGTACTGGACAGGTGCTAGGGCCAAAAGCACAACTCCATCTGCAAGGATAACTACTAGTCGAGCTTGTGAAGGAACAGATGGGGTCTATTAAGTATATAGTAAACTGACAGCTCAGTGTTAGCGCAGGCAGATTTCTTAACCTGATGAGAGACCAAGATAAAGAAAAAGTGTTCAGGTGCTGTAATTTTGTTGAACAAGAATGTACTTGAGTTCACATTGCCATGGGACTCATAGTATTAACAATGCATAGCTCTCCTCTTGGATTATAAGAAAATGCTGCTCTGTTTTGCGTATAGAAAGGTTTATGAATTTTGAAGCCAGACATGGTCTGTACAAAAGAAGTAAATGAATACAGAAGGCAATAGACATTTAAGATCCATTCGAGGATTTATCTACTCAAAGACATTTCATAATTATTCAGAAGCGTGCTTTTCCAGGTAGGTACCCTATTATCCAAATGTTCATAGAGAACAGTTACATGCTTTCTGGTTTTCTAGCAAGTCAATCCAGTTTATCCTCATTTCTTGTGCTAAAGACTGGCATGGTCAGGGGAACAGAGTGCCTTTCTCCATACACTTTTTTCTGATTAGGATTCATTGATTAGGACCATAAGTGACACAAATTGTACATACAGTAATTTTTTCTCTGTTATCATTTCCAACTTCTGAGTTTTCTGCTTATAGCAGATCTTGTTTTTATTATTCCTCAAGTGAATTTCAGCCTACCTGTGTTATTCCAAATTATCCAAATTTAAAGTGAATGAATCCAAATCTTACAATTTGATGCCCTCATCCTCTTCTGCACAGACAAAATCTCTTTATTTTATGTTAACATCTAATGTTTTTAGCACACTCCAGCTTTGTTGTACTGAGGTATCTAAGAAAATATGTCACTTTAAGGGCAGATTCTTCAGAATTGTGAACCTTTATCCAACACCAGCTGTTTACTTTCAGCATAACTGTTATTACCTCCTCATCACACAGTTTCATATACTTCATACAAATCCTGTATTCATCTCCATCTTCTCCAGATGAACTATTTCGTATATGTCCCCATATTAGATACTGTGTTGAAGCACAGATAGATGAGATCTACTGCATTTCCCTGCTCTAGAAAAATCAGTTATTTTACCGGAGAAGTTGTAAAGTTTTCTGGCAAAACCTGTTTTTGAAGGTCTGACACCCTGAATTCTATCACTTTTAAGATTTAACTCCATGTCATTAATTTTTTTCTCATATAATTTGCCACCTTCTACTTCTCTAACTTCTACCAGGTCTCTTACTTTTGCAGTTTACTAAGCTGAGTTTGCTCATTTCCTTTGCCTCTTTCTCACCCCTTTATTTTCCACCTATTTCTGAAGTGATATGGCCATGGCCAGAGATTAAGCATAGCTTTGCACTTTTCACAATAGACTGTAAGCGTGACTGTAATCACTGTCTAAGTAGGGAAATGGAAAGGAAAGCTCTGTAAGTATGCCGTATCAGCTGAAGCAGAAGTTCACATCTCATTATTCAGTGATGAACTGCAAATGTCACTCTCTATACCCACTGCCTACTTTTGCTGTCTGTCTATGTCTGTATTTATTCAAGTGTCTGATCTACAGCTGGAAGCTCTGATCTACTGCCCCAGGCAAGCTACATGCCCTGCAAGTCTGGCTGAAAGGTGCAGATGGGTCCTCGGAGTGTGATGGGGACCTGAGGTGCATGTGTAGCTTTTTGTGTAGACAGTTACACTATCCATGACATGTGGACTCCTGTGCCTTACAGAGAACATGTGATTTAGATTCTTTCAAAAATACACTCTGTTTTTTTTTTTTTTTAAATGCACTCTGATTTTTTAAAAAATTCACTCTGATTTTGAAAAGTTTAGGTTTGAAAAATCTCCAGCGAGACATGCCCAGTTGCTTCTCTGTAGGAATATATATTGCTTGTTGAGTTTCGCTTTACCCCAAGGTCTAGTCATGCTCCCTTTGAAGTCTATAGGAGTTTTCCCCCTCATACTGTAATGGAAGAAGGATCTGAGCTGTAAATATCTTCCATGAGACTAGAGGCAAAATTTGAGCCCTTGGGCACCTTTGACATATAATCAGGCCTGCCGGGCACCTGGACAGATCAAGAACTGCCATATGAAACAGTGTTGGCTTCTGCGCATGACAGGTTATTTCATTCTTGCCTTTGCACTTCTTAACAGCCACCAGAGAAGAAAGCTAACTACAAAATGCTACATGATCCTAATCTACTTTCTGAAAGATAAATCTACTCTTATCAGTGGAGCTGCTCTTGATCTACACCCATGTGAAGGAGAACTGCATCAGCCCCTAAAATCATTCAGCAAAAGAAATATTTATGGGCTCCTTCCTGTCTCACTGGAATAGAGCAGTGCTTTTTAACTTCTACTCCAGATAACTAAATCCTAAAAATGAGGTCCAAATAATTTTCACCAAGGGACTGTTAACTAAGAAATACAGCAATCTAATCCATATAGCAAAACCCAAGCCAAACCAATAAAGTAAAAGAAAATTAAATTAAAAAAATACCATTAATATTCAGGTTTTCAGTCAAAAATAAATGAGATAGATAGATTATAAAACTACCAAGTAGCACCAAGTCTTCAATATTTCCTCTTGCTGAAAGCAAAGGAGAATTCAATAAGCTCCTGTAACATTTTTAGTCACTATTATTATTAGCAGTAAAAACTAACATGCTTCAAACAGCAAAAAGAACTGTCAACAATATTCGTCTTTTAAAGCTGCATGTTAAATGAAGACATAAGCATCTGTAAACAAGATATGGAGCATAAATGGTGTGTCTTCCTGTACAAAGTCCCAGTAGTTTGAGAAATGTGCCATCTGACTTCAATATTTCTGTCTTGTAATTTATTCACATCCAAATTCCCTGACATTGCTAGGAATTGTAAACTTTACTGGTTTTATTGTCTTCATCAAACCGTGACAGTGAGACAGCTAATGGCAAACAGGCAGCTTCTGGAAAATAGAAGTGTCTGCAGTGGCTGGATAATCTCTGTTGATTTTTTCAGACCAAATACTGCCCATAACAGATCTACTGTATCAAGAGATACAAAAATTAAACAGCATGAGGAGAAATGTTTGTTTTATAACACGTCAGACTCTGGAGGAGGAGGAGAAATGAAATGAGAGTACTTTACAATATTTTGTTTCCACATTTTTCATATTACACAGTAAACGGCCACTGATTTATTTCCCTTTTAATGGTCTTATTATGTTGTCTTAAGCCTGGCAAGAGGAAGATGTACTATTGCTTGCTCTGAACAAGATTTGATATTCTTGATTCAGTAGAAAACACCTGTGTGGATGTTAACCAAACAGAGACAGTAATGAAAAATCATGAGATGGGTAACTAAGCATTCTCACTTAGCAAAAGCCTAGACTCTATCAGTTCTAAGTAAGTAAAGACTAAGCGTGAGAGTTAACAAGGAGCTATAGTGGATATTTGCACAATATGGAAAGCCTGATATGGCATTGCTAGCATAAAGCATGTTTTTCTGGCAGTCAAAATTAGACATAACTATGAAGTTAATATGAATTTGCAGTTAAATGTGAAGAACTTTTTTACAGAACACATGTACAGACAGATACAACATGAAGCTCCTTAGATGTAATTTTAAACTGGTTATATGCATATATAAATTGCCATCGAGCTAGAAAAGGGCATTAAAAAAATGAAGTAATTCTTTTCTATACCTTTCTTAGGGCAAGAACATGGCACATTAACTTGCTCATTAATTTGTACCTAGCACATTAGCTTGTTATTTTGTTATTTTAGCTTCTCTGAGCTGGCCACAGTGATATTAAGACCTTCATGCTGAATGTTCCACTTGTTTCTATATGCCTGCATTAGTCTGTATTATCTATGCTGAATTTAACCTGCTATAATGATGCTCAACTACTTTGCTTAGTCTTTACTTCTTCCCATCAGCTTGTCTTGAATAATCTGACATTTTATCCCTGCTGTGGGTTTTTCCACTCCACTTTTTCTTTTTTTCTAAAATAGCAGGACATCAGTGCTCCAAAAGAAGTGAAACCTAACATTAGAATTGCTTTATATGTATGCACTTTGATACAGGTGATCTTCAAATTGAGGAATCTGCTTGTGATCTGGGAAAAAAGTGTTTTACTACATGTCTGAGTCTGAGATTTTGGTGAATGTAATTAAGTATTTCAAAAAGGACAAAGTTAACAGTGGAAATAAATGGGATTTATTAGTACAAGTGTAGAAGAAGCAACATAGAATCATAGAATCATAGAATCAATTGGAAAAGACCTTTAAGATCATCAAGTCCCACCGTTACCCAAGGATTGCAAAGTCCACACTAAACCATGTCACTTGGGGCCTCATCTACATGTTGTTTCTTACATATACATTTTTGTATATACTTATACATATGTATATGTATATACATATACAAGAATGACTATATTATAGTCATGTGGTCTGAACAGTAACGGAGTCTGACATGTTATAAAACAAAGCATTGTTAAGGCAGTAGGAAAGATGAGTTACCACACGCCCATACAGCAGCTCACCCAATCCCTGATAGTAAACACAGGATCATAAGTGATGCCATAGCTCTGATGAACTGCCAGGGACATTTGGTGTCCAGGTCATTTGGCCACAACAGACAATCATGCAAATGCTTTTTGAATGCAGGTAAGAGTTGTGCCACTCTGTGGCTCCAACAAGGGTAGTGTGATTTGAGAGAATCACGCCTTATGTAAATAATGTGAATTGCATCCTGCCTACACTGCCAATGTCAGTCAGGTGGCAGTGTGTTGGTAGTCTGTCTACACTACCGAGACTGGTCAATGGCAAGGTGTCAGGAGGCTAAGTGTCAAAGCATGATGTTGATGAGTCCCAGAATAAGCTCTAGAAAAATAAGCGCATTTAAAAGCAACAGCTGCACTAAGCTACTTATCATTCAAGCAGGCTTCATCAACTGGGCCCTTCAGATGTTCGAACATTAGATATGTATGAGGTCTAGTCTTACAAAAAGAGCATTTTCTAGACAGTTTCCTTCCTGTTGCTTAGCTATAGCCTCAACAACACTCCCTATGCTTGTCTGATTTCCCCTTTAGGTCTATTTTGAGACACTTGGATATTTCCCTTACCCTCTTTGAGATTTTCCGCTTGGCACTATTTATGTTTTTCAGTACTCAACAAGCATTTCTGAAAATCCTATCCTTTTGGCATTTCCAGCCACTTCCACTGCTATGTGTGCTGCAATCTACAATCTGTCCATGGCACTTCTGGACATCCCCTGCACCTTTTCCCCATCATTATCTTGAGTGTTCTCTACAACAACCCTCTATGGCTTTAACACTAACCAATTTTTCTGAGATTTTGTACTTCATTTATTTTTATTCCATATTTCCAACTGAGTAACCTTTCTCTGGTAAAATATGGACCCTTGTATGGCTGATGAATTTAGTGAAAAAGAGAGGAAAACAAACGACAGAGCTGAAAAAAACTTTGCGATTCAACATAATTTTTGATAATTCCCAGTGGAAAGCACATATTTCCATTTAGTTAATGCAAGTTAAAAGTACCTATGAGGGCTCCTGCATATCATGGCTGAGGTTGCAGATATTTGCAATTACCTAAGAAAAATTGCACAATAAGTTTCTTGGAATATGTAGTCAAATGTTTAGGTATTTGTTTTCAATACAGGCTGAGTGTCTGAGTGCTTTTGAAAACATGACCAGATCTCTAATTTAAATACTTTTTAAAATATCATAATATATATATATGCCTAAATTGTTTCTAAAGATGGGAATTTGGGCAATGTAATACTGAATTGGATGTTGTCTAAATGTGCTAAATATGTTCAAAATTCTGGGCCTTAAATCTCTGTTTAAATGTTTTTTTGTCTGAAGGGGCAGTTATTTGGGGTTTCTGGGGAATTGTATTTGCTTTGTTCTCTCTAATATATTCTAAGTTTATTTGGTCTGGAAGCTGCCCCTTGTTCAATGTTTGGATAACATCAGGTTGACTTGCTTTAGTGGAGAACAAAGTAGCGCTTACCCTGATCAAGGACTTTTCAGTCTCTCATGCTCTGCTAGTGAGGAGAGGCACAGGAAGCCACGATGGAGCAGAGACAGGACTCCAGACCCAAACTAGCCAAAGGGGTATTCCATACCACAGCACGTCATATCCAGTATACAAAGCAGGGGGAGTTACCTGGAAGTGACTGATTGCTGCTCTGCTCAGGCTGGCTATTGGTTGGCAGGTGGTGAATAATTGTATTGTGCATCACTTGTGTTTATTTTTTTCTTTTTCCTTTTAGATTTATATTCTCTCTCCTTGTTATTTCCATTCTTCTTATTATTATAATTATCATTATTATTATTATTTTGCACTTTATTGTACTCTATTGTACTTTATTGTACTTTATTGTACTATATTGTATATGGGGTAGCAGTTATCGGACTGTTCTTATCTCAACCTGCAATTTTTACATTCTTTCGATTCTTTTCTCCATCCTGCACACAGGAGGCGGGTAAAGGAGGAAAGTGAGTGAGTGGCTGTGTTGTGCTGAGTTACTGGCTGGATCTAAACCAGGACAGTCCTTTTTGGAGCCCAATGTGGGGCACGAAGGGTTGAGATAATGACAGATCTGACCAGAGTGTGTCTAATAATATTTGTGATAAGCATCCATTGTTTTGGATTAATAGTCACTCATCGCAGTGTTGATTTATTTGTCTTCAGAGTTGTTGTGCTTGGTCTGAGAGTTGCATTATGCCACACCTTACTTGCAGCCAGCATTCACTATTTTGATGTTTATCAGCATTAGGGCCTGGGTTAAGGTTTTAATTCTTTTGTACTTTATGATAGTGGCTTGTGATAGGATAGAATTGCTGGTCATGAAACTGATCTGGTATGTGTACTCAGCACTGCAATCACCCCTATGCTTTGGGATCCATGTAATGGGAACTGTTAATAACTATATATCTTGCCTTTTCTCCTTGAAGGGCCAATGTATGGAGGAGACATCCCCCCACATCTTCCCCTTCCCCAATAGCATTTGGGAATTTTGAAAATTTTAAATATTCTTGGAATTTTGAAACCAGGATGACCCTATTGCTAGGAATCAGTATGTTGCTACATTTTATTCAGGTCTTCTTTAAGGTTAAACAACTGTTTAAAACTATTTGAACAAGATATTGATTCCTTGATCCAAACTGGCTTGGCATGTATACACTTAAAGTTGTTAAAAAATCAGTCATTAGATAAACTGTTTGTGTCCCCTTTCGGCATTTTGATTAGACTTGGTGCACCCTGAAACAGAGCACCCTCTTTAATTTCTTCCAAAAAGAAACAGTTTTACATGCACTCGAACTGTTCTGTCAAATCATTGTTCAGTAAGTGATGGCAATTCAGAGATTCTTCACCACAGCGTTATTGCTCAGGACCAACACAGTGACATATAGACAAATGGTGTCATGAAAGCAATGCACTTCACCTTTCATAAGAAAAAGAGAGAGGTTAATATCTAATCCCATTTTGACATTGGGATGCATGTAACTTGAGCGAGGACAAAGGACTGTAGCAGGAATTACCCTCTTCCTGGTAATCTAGTGGATTTATGCAGGAACTATGTTGCTTCCTTTCCTCTTTACAAAAAACAAAACAAAACAAAACAAAATCACCCACCTGTTCAGGAGACAGCAAGAAAATGAAGATTGTTTGACCACAGCTGAAATACATACTAGCACTGGGACAGCAACATTTGGATTGTGATTTCAGTTCCAAATCTAATCCAGGTTCATTCAGTAGATAGAATCTTCATGTTCCTTACACTGTTTTTTGAATTTTACCACTTGCATAAGAACTCAAAAATGTTAACTAAATTTTCACGTATTTCCTTGTTCCCTAAAATTTGATTTCCCTCCTTTTATGTATGTTTGCTATAACAATGGCAAAAAAGATACATCCCAACAGTCTATGATATCTCCTGGAACTCTTAGTTCTTTGTACTGACTTCATCACTGTACACTTGTTATCATCTATAGTATTTATGCTGCTTTTATTGAGGGTGATTGATAATACTGAAAGGTTGTTACTATGGCTATGCTATTACAGTAATATAGAGGACAATATACACCAGCAACATAAGACATGCACCATTTACAGTGGTATGCCACTTACATAACAGTTTCGATAACAGAAAGAGAAATTGCCATAGCAAAATTTGCTTTTTACAAAATATGCAGTCTCTGTTTTTAATGCTACAGTTTTTAGCTTCTGTACAGTATAAATGTAATCTTGTTAGCTGTGCCAATTCTCCTCCTTATTAACACAATATGTAGTTCTGGAACCTTTCCCTCTCTGTATATTTTGTCCCTTGCTGAGCAATCAGTAGTTGTGTCCTAATTTAAGAGGATTCTCTTGAGTTGCTATTTTTAAAGAAAGCTTCCTTCTTTAGAAGAAATAAATTTTAAATCCCAAATTTTCCCATTCTAGTGTCATTGTAATCATATCATCAACCATTCCAAGCCACTGTGTGCCTTCTGCATTGCACATTACAATTCACATTTCTTATCTTTCCTATAAGGGTCTCACATGGCCCCTAAGCATCCTCCTGACCTGTCCATATCCCTTCCCAAATTTGAGACATATTTCAAGGCAAGGTTACAGGTTTACTAAAAGCCAAGAGGAAGAGGAATGGACCATTGGTCAGCATTTGCTCTGAAGCCTGATGAGGTCAGCCTTTTCCTTAACTTGCTTCACCGTGGACCTCCATGGGCTGCAGAGAGACAGCCTGTGTCACATGGTCTGCACCATGGGCTGCAGGGGAATCTCTGCTTCAGAGCCTGGAGCACCATCTCCCCTACCTTCTTCACCGACCTTGGTTTACACAGAGTTGTTACTCTCACATATTCTTACTCCTCTCTCCTGGCTGTGTTCAGTATTTTTTACCCCTTCTTAAATATGTTGTGAGAAAGGCAGTACCACTATCACTGATAGGCTCAGCCTCAGCCAGAGGTGGGTCCATTTTGGAGGTGGCTGGAACTAGCCTAGTCTGACATGTGAGAAGCTCCTGTCATCTTCTCACAGAAGCCACCATGTAGCCCCCTGCTACCAAAACTTTGCACATAAACCCAATACAAAGCAACAGATGCAACTTGCAGCATTAGAAATTCTGATTAGATTCCTGAAAGTCTCCCGCTTCCACAGTGAGGGTGGCCAAACATGGCACAGGTGGCAGAGAGATTGCGGGATCTTCATCCTTGGACATATTCAAAACTTGATTGAACAGAACCTGAGCAACCTACTTGGAGTTACCCCTTTTTTGAGTATGAAATTAGACCAGATGGCCTTCAATGGTCCTTTCCTGACAAAATTATTCTGTTATAAATCTCAGTGGGAACTGACTAGGAACCAAGGCTTTGCCTTTGTAGTCCCATACTTACTTTCTCTCTTCCCTCTTCTCCTTTTTCCTGAAGTGTTTATGTCTTCCCTGATCTTAGTGTATTCAGAATAAATAGTTATTTAGGAAGTCAGTCTGTCACATACCATTAGGAGAGACACATTTACATTATTTATAATTAAGGGCAATATACATCTTCCTTTAAACACTCAGAAAATCTCTTTAGGTGTCTTCAAAGCCAGGTAATGGCTTTTAGGCTTGGATAATATTTGAACACTAAACAAATGATTCCCAATTAACAGTGTCACTGATTAATGTGGAATTCAGATGTTACTTCAACATTGTTTCAGAATTCATTTTGTTGGGGACCAGTCACATACAATTTCACACATATTTTTGAGCTCATTCCAAGTCAGCCAAGGGCTATGTTGACAGGGCAATATGATACTGATCCATGACTGAAATATCCTGCATTTTGTATAATGAAACAGTCAGTGGATACAAAGCAGGAAAACAAAAACCCCCAAACCAAAATAAAACTCTGTTCTAGTTGGAGGAAGCTAGGTCTGGTGAACTTTAGGAACGAGTGAAGCTCTCCTTCTCAGCCCTCTAGAGCTGTGTCTCAGCCTTCTCAGCCCTCAAGCTTTCTCCTGTCCCAGTCCCATAGATGCAGTGTCTTCCTGTGGCTGAGTCCAGCCAGCAGTGAGGCTGACCTTTATTCTTGGTACATCTGTACACACACACAGAGCACATACATACATCACATACATCCTGACTTTCTTGATTTTCAACCACTCCCATGTTCACTGGTCTCCCAGATACCAGAACGGGGTTTAAGTCCACCTAATATCCCTGCCTGCATTCCAGACCTCTCACTCAGTAGCTGGCTCTGACTTTGTGTCTCTCAAAGTGCTTGTGTCCTCCTACTACACTGCTAGTTCATCTTCAAGTTTGGTAGTTGGTCCCCCTGACTCATATGGTTTCCACCAGTAGCTAGCTTTGAACATTTAAGCTGTCCTGGAGCCCAGATTTGTTTCCCTACTCTTTGGTGAGGCTGACTTGAAGTTTGCCGGAAGGTCAGACATGCAGGCTTAGAATAGGGTATGAACTCCCACAGAATTTAGTTACATATGAGATTTAATATAGGGTGGACTGCAGTAATCAAGAGTAGGGGTTGGTGTATCAATCAAGCATCCTGACTAACCACTTGTTTAAATGTTGCCACCCCTATTTATCCCTCTATTTTTCTTCTATTTATTTCCCATCTAAGTTCCTCCCTAATCTTTCTTTTGCCTTGTCTTGGTCCCTTCCCTTAAACATCAGAAAGGAGACTATACAATTCCAGAAGTTTTTTTGCCTCATCCCAAAATTCTCTTCAACCACCGCACCACATAACAGGTTCTACAATCTGTTATGTAATAATTCCAATAATTCCAACTTGCACAAGAGTCAATGCTTGAATGCCCTGCAATGATCTTAATTCAGTGTTTTCAGCTTGGGTACTTTCACCCATCACTGTTCCTCTAATCATCACATGTCTTTGCTTTAATTTGAAGAAGTTTTATTCATATAACCTAACAGGGAGGGAGAGGTTACCTTGATTTTTGAATGGTTATATATATATATGGATAAAGTGTTAATTGCACTTCTGATTGTAAACAGTTGATCTACCTTCTATGTACTTAGAGGTTTACCCTGTCTCTGCTCCAGTGAATATACAAAAATGTGCTTTGTTTTGCTTGAGTTAATAAAATTTATTCAGAGAAAGACAGAAGATGGATCTTCCAGCAGTCTGAAAATAATAACCTACATCCTTAAGAACTGTGGAGTTTGGTCATTCAACTTTTGTGGATCCCTTTTTAAAAGCCTAAATCTGTCCCCTGTGTAAGGAACCTATATATCTCACAATATGATCTTACACTAAGGACGAAAGACTCAACACCAAACTATTTTGTGGAGCTAAATCAGTGATTTTCAACCTGTGGTCTACAGAATATTTCTATGGATCTTGGAAAAAGACAAGTAAACGCTTGTCTCTTGCTTTTATGGTTAAATTCATTACCTCATTGACTGCATCTTCAATGGAAAAATTTTAGCTGTTTGTCAATGTAGCCCCAAGTCTTTATTTTCCTGTATTTTCCAGCTATTCAGATATAAGAAACGTACTCATTTGAGAAAATCCTGAAAGATATGCAGGCGAAGAAACCTACTGTCTATACTGATGAGTTAGCAAGTTCACTGAACCTGTAACATAAATGATGGTTTCTTTTTTGTGGAAAATACATATTCTTTTGGAAATGAATATGGTAGAAAATTCTCAAATATTCCAACAGAAAAAGATGAAATTTTGGTTTTAGAGAGAGAAAACAAACAGAATTTTACTGTGAATTAGAGAAATTCTGAGAATCATCAACATGACTAACTATTGTCAAGACTCATAGTTATGGAGACGAGAACCATTATAAATGTCAACATCACAAGATTTTAGCCCGAAGGTATTTTTCCACAAGGCAGCGGCTGTCTAGCAATGAATCATGTTACCTAAAGGCTCTCAAAGGGCAGTGAAATACATGCAGGTAGAAATAAATTATCACTACTATTGAATATAACTTTTTAAAATGTTGCAAGATCTACTGACTACTTGCATTTCATGAAATTTCAGTCTTTGCACAATGATGCAGGTTAAAGAAAGAACGTTAGCATCACTTCTCAAATAAGATGAAGGCAAGCAAATCCTTTGGTAACCATTTGAACAGATCAAATGTAAATTAAATCTTTCCAGAAGTCTCAGCATACTCAAACTGTACAGAATCTTTGTGCATTTATTTAATAAAAAGTATCATCATATTGTTTCAGCAGTTAAACTTGTCCCCTGCTTACTCACTGAACATTATAAAGAACCTTTACAAGTTGCCCGTTGGACTTTTTTACAATGATCCATAAGATGCATTAGTCTCTGCACAGAGAAAACCAGTAGAAAGTGATGTAATCTCAGCCTTTAAGCTGATATTAAATACAATTATCTAGCAACAGAGGAACACTTTGTGATACTAACTACTGACATTTCCATGCCATTTTTCACTGGCTTTGCCAGTTTGTGAAAAGCATCACTTTGGGAGATTTTCTGTTCTTCTTCCACCGTATTAAAAGTCAACTTTAAAAATTACTACTATTTAAGGATATTTGAGAGAGGGAGAAGAAAGGGGGTGTCGTGGTTTGAGCCCAGCCGGTAACTCAGAACCACACAGCCGCTCGCTCACTCCCCCCCACCCCCCCTTCTTCCTCCCCCCGCTCCCGGAGGGATGGGGAGGAGAATGGGAAGAATGTAACTCCCACGGGTTGAGATAAGAGCAGTCCCGCAACTAAGGTATAACACAAAACCACTACTGCTACCACCAATGATAATAACGATTAGTGAAATAACAAGGGGAGAGGATACAATTGCTCACCACCCGCCGACCGATACCCAGCCCGACCCGAGCAGTGATCTGGGCCTTCCGGGTAACTCCCCCTGGTTTATATACTGGGCATGACGTGCTGTGGTATGGAATACCCCTTTGGCTAGTTTGGGTCAGGTGTCCTGTCTCTGCTTCCTCCCGGCTTCCCCTCCTCCCTGGCAAAGCATGAGACTGAGAAAGTCCTTGGTTGGAATAAACATTACTTAGCAACAACTAAAAACATCGGTGTTATCAGCGTTGTTCCCAGGCTGAAAGTTAAAAAACACAGCACTGCACCAGCTACTAAGCAGGAGAAAAATGACTGCTATAGCTGAACCCAGGACAGTATCCACCCCTTATTCCATACCATTCACGTCATGCTCAGATCCCACATCTCTCAGCACACCATCACCCCTGTCCCATATATACACATATATATACACCCACACCCACACACAGAGAAAGATATCGTTCCCTAGTCCATGGACCAATCCCTGTAAAATTGCTGAACTCATCCAGTCCATGATGTCAGGCTCCATCTCTTGTAATAGTCTTTCAGGGCAGGAGGGACGGTACATAGTGTTGGGTTGTTGCCTGCTGATGATACCGCCAAACTCATCTGGTCACTGCTGAGCTCGTCTGGTTTCCTCAAAATTCATTCTTTGTTGAGGTGATGATCGGAGGGAAGTCAGGGTCAATGGCTGGTGACCTGAAGATATCTAGCTGGTGGGCTATAAAAGTGTTATAGAGCAGGCGACAGCGTACAATTGAGTTCATTGGCTGTTTTCCCCCAAAATCAAATCCCCTTGAGGTACACATCGGACTTCCCCATCTTCCCGCATTACCCACCAAGTACAGTGAAACAAGAACCTTAGCCCAGGCCCCCCAGCCGATAAACACTAAAACAGCAAATAGTGGCTGTAAGTAAGGTACAACATGCTGAAACTCTGAGATCAAGCGCAACACGTCTGAGAGCCAAATAATCACCATTGTGACGAGTAGTAACAATGAATGCTTATCACAAATATGATTAAACACACTCTGGTCAGATCTGTCGTTATCTCAACCTTTCGAGCCCCACGTTGGGCGCCAAAAAGAACTGTCGTGGTTTGAGCCCAGCCGGTAACTCAGAACCACACAGCCGCTTGCTCACTCCCCCCCACCCCCCCTTCTTCCTCCCCCCGCTCCCGGAGGGATGGGGAGGAGAATGGGAAGAATGTAACTCCCACGGGTTGAGATAAGAGCAGTCCCGCAACTAAGGTATAACACAAAACCACTACTGCTACCACCAATGATAATAACGATTAGTGAAATAACAAGGGGAGAGGATACAATTGCTCACCACCCGCCGACCGATACCCAGCCCAACCCGAGCAGTGATCTGGGCCTTCCGGGTAACTCCCCCCGGTTTATATACTGGGCATGACGTGCTGTGGTATGGAATACCCCTTTGGCTAGTTTGGGTCAGGTGTCCTGTCTCTGCTTCCTCCCGGCTTCCCCTCCTCCCTGGCAAAGCATGAGACTGAGAAAGTCCTTGGTTGGAATAAACATTACTTAGCAACAACTAAAAACATCGGTGTTATCAGCGTTGTTCCCAGGCTGAAAGTTAAAAAACACAGCACTGCACCAGCTACTAAGCAGGAGAAAAATGACTGCTATAGCTGAACCCAGGACAGGGGGGAAAAGAGAGGCAGAAGAAAGGGGGAAGTATATTAAAATGTAACAAAACAAGAAATGCTATGAGAGCATACTGGGCCCAGTGCAGCTGTCCTTATGTTCCCATAAAAGCAGAGCAGGACATAGAACAGTAGCTATAATAACATCACGTGTTTATCCCCACAAGCAAAAGACAACCACAACTGCAAGACTCATTGGCTCTGTCCATAGTTCCTTTTGTGGCTGTTGATAAAGACACCCTCAAGACCAAGCTCAGCAACTCTGCTTGCTCTATTATGGCTGTGGGCAAGGGTGCAGGCTAAAATGTACCCCAGGGAGCATGTTCCTGCAATTGCCTGGTAGGTTAGCAAGCTGCCAGGGACAGATGTACAAGGCTGTCCACCAGCTACCCCAGGCACTGAAGCTCTTATGTGGATAGAGGCAGATGGGAGGTGGAGCGGGTGATGTTGCTGGCTGCTCCTGGGACTGCCTTTATTAGTGGGGGAAGATAAAGGCTCACAATTATGGCAGCTACAAGATTGCAATAACAGTCTCCTGAGGAGATGGGGGCTATGTATAGCTGCATACAATTAGAAAATGTACATGGCTCATCCAGTAATAATGTCTTGCCTCGGCACTTCTACAAAAGTAGAAACTTTACTAATAGTAGCTGGAAAAAAGAGGAAGTTTTAATTTTGTGTTCTCACTTTGGATCTGTGTCCCAAAATAGTGCTGTCGTACAACAAATTGTTTCCTCCCAGAGGCATTCAGGACATATGTCTCCAACCAGCCCTCACTCAACATGCAGAATACCCCTCCTCCCCCTCCTATGCTCCAGCAGTGCGGGAGGGAGAGGGCACTGTCCTTCAGTTAGCTCACACCACAGCTATAGTTCAAGTGCCTGGTCACTGAGCTGGTCTTCAAACAACTGTGGCAGGGAGGCATTTGTCCTGCTTACCTCCAGCTCACATTAGGACCTGCTGCTGGTGCCCAAGTGAAGAGAGGATTGCCTGCAGCAGGGTGTCTGGAAGTTTTACAACAGTGCTTACACACTCAAAAGCTGAAAAATAAAAAAGGCTCTCAAAAAAACCCTATTATGGCCAGCAAATTCTTACAGCTTTTACTAGCACACTCTTGTGGCACTGAAAGAGGCCTGGCAGAGGCATTAAAATCACAGATCAGGTAAACCTGAGAAATGAAAAATAAAGATATCATAAAGATTCATATCATTTTCATAAAGATATGAAAAATGTTGATGTGTTGAATACTTAACCAGACAAGATTATCCAGTTAAAGATAGGTTCTTAGTTTAGTTGGTCAGAGCTGGAAGGTAACCTGGGTTAAGGTGCGATTACGTGCTTTCTTCACCCTCTACTAGAAAAAGTCTTTCTAGAAGGGCCTGCGGGACTTGTTAAAGGTTTTGATCTGCTTGTAAACATGAATATGATCATATATCTCAGAGTACTCCTTATTTTGCTTGCATTTGTATTTACATTATTTCTACATTTTTATACCATTACACTTGTTTACTGTATCACTACCGTATCACTAAAGTTAGGCCTTGTAAATGTCTTAAAATATTTGGTATTAACATAGCCTGACTTCACCAGTGTTTCATAAGAACATGGAATGGTAAAATTGTATTCTTGCCTCATCTAGCCATGTACTAATGGAACATATTAATGCAGTACAGGTTACCATCCTGTTAGCAAAACCATATGCCGCCTTGTATGCTTGCAGTCCTATAGTAAATTCTGTTATCCAAACATATGTCTGAGCTAGTATTATTTCTTGGGCACTGAACTGCTTATTTCTTACCAAACTTTAAAATAAACATGACCAGGAAAATAACTGAACATCCAAGACAGCTGCTCCAGAACATCCCCAATTACAGATGCCCCTTCCTTCTAAGTCCCTGGAACTGCCACCAGCCTGCCCACTGACCTTGACTGGGGAAAGAACTGAAGTCACTGTTTTCTTTTTGCAGGACTTTTCTGAGTCATAGCCAGTGCTTCTGCCAAAGGCAGCAGGGTTGGAGATGCACCACCTCTCCTTATCTGGTGCTGACAGCAGAGTGAATGCAGTGCTGACCACATTGTGCTGGGTTAAACTTGGCTGGCTGCCAGATGCCCACCAGTGCTCTCTCAGTCCCCCTCTGCAGTACAACAGGGGGAGAAAAACAAGATGAAAAGATTTGTGGGGTGATTGCTTACCAATTACTGTAATAGACAAAACAGACTTGAATTGGGGAAGATTAACTTAATTTATTGCCAATTAAAAATAGAGTAGGATACTGAGAAGCAAAGACAAAAACTAAGCCTTTTTCCCTCCATGAACACCATTCTTCCCAGGCTCACCTTCAGTCCTTCATTCCTGACTTTTGTACCTTCTCCCCTTGTGAACAGCCCAGGTGGGATGGGAAATTGAGGTTGCAGTCAGACCATAACACTTTGCTTTTATTGCTGCTTCCTCCTCACGAGTTTCTCATGCTTCAGCGTGTGGTCCCTACTACAGGGAAGACACCTTCTTGGACTACTGCAAAATGGGTCCTTTGCCTGGGCTCCGGTTCTTGAAGAATTGCTCCAGTATGGGTTCTTTTCATGGGGTACAGTCCTTCAGGAATGGATTATTCCAGTGCTGGTCCCCCACAGACCACAGGTCCTACCAAAAAACTTAATCCTGAGTGAGTTGCTCTCCACAGGCCACAGTTCCTGCTGGGGCCTGCTCTGGTGTGGGGTCTCCATGGGCTGCAGCTTCCTTCGGGGCATGTCACCTGCTGATGTATGGGGTCCTCCGGGGACTGCAGTGTGGATATCTGCTCCACCATGGTACTTCAGGGGCTGCAGGGGAATCTCTACTCTGGCACCTGAAGCATTCCTTTCCTTCCTTCTTCACTGACCTTGCTGTCTGTAGGGCTGTTTCTCTTACATTGCTCTCACTCGTCTCATAGCTGCTATGCAATGTTTTTTGCCATTTCTTAAATATTTTATCCAAGAGGCACCACTGGCATTGCTGATAGGCTCAGTTGTGTCCTGGGATGTGTTCATTGGAGCTGGAACCCTCTGTGTCCAACACAGGGCAGTCCTTGGTTTCTTCTCACAGAGGCAACCCTGCAAACCCCTGCTGCCAAAATCTTGACAGGGAATCCCAATATACATCTATCCTGAACCCTTGGGAATGATGAGGTGAACTGGTCAGGAGCCATGACAGTGGGAGAAACAGGATCCCCAGGAACATCTGTTAATGTTCATTAACATCAAGCATAGTCTAGAGGTGAAGAACAGGACTTTTGAAACACCAGTGAATAAGCATCCTAACTGATTGCCACAATGGAAGTTTTGCTGAGCTGTTACTTGGCAGCATCATAAGCTCTGGAGACACGTGCTAGTGTACCTTGGGAAGCTGAGTGGGCTGATCCCTGCCATGGGAAACAGCCCCCTCTGTGTCTCTGAGTGTAAGCCAATGCAGATGGAGTATGACTCATATGGCTAATGACCAGATGACGAGGTCTGGTGCTGTTTTTGTACTGCTCTGGACTCTGTGTTGACACAGACAATGGTGGAGTTCGGACTTGTCCACCTCCTTCTCCAGTCCCAGACCTCTCACCCTTGTTAAAAGCTCAGGTTGGTTATTACTTATGCTACTCATACTACCTCCTCCTGGTAGTAACCCCCTGCTTTTTGTCTCTCGGCCACTGGCAAGATTGTGCACAGTTCAGCTGTGGAGTCTATATATATCCAAGTATATCCAAGGGTATATCCAAGGGACTCCTCAATTCCCGCAGACACTAGTAGCCTCTGCTGCAGTTGTTGTTGTGGCTTTAGGGGCATAGGTTTATCTCTTGGTTACCTGTGAACTCTGGCATGTGCTGAATGAGTTAGGTAGCTGGGAGAGGTCAGCACTGTGAGACAATTAATTAGTGTGATGTAGTGTGGAATAACCTAGCCTCAATCTCTCTAAACATCCCTCTTGGAAAGATGCAGACTACAACAGAGTGTGATTCAGAGCAACCTCATTTCTTCCGAATGTCCCTGGCAGTTGCCTCTCCTTTGACAGTAAATATCACTAACTGTAGCCCCTTTCTAACTTAACGCTTGCTTTAATAGGGAGTGGGAAGGTGGGAGTTGGATGGGAATACATAGAGCTTGAAAGCAGAGTAAGGATGAGAAAAGAAGAGCTGTAGATAACACACCAATGTTATTACGCAGGTATGCATTAGCTGCAGCAAGTCACTAATAGCACAAAGTGATAGCAGCAAAAAATATCTTGTAGACAGTTTTAAATATTTTTTTCTTCACACATCTTTATAAGCTGTTCCTTTCCTGATCAGCAGAAAGAGCAGTGGGAAAAGCTGCAGAAAAGCAAAATATCTTTCTGTTAGCTGGACTGCATTTTTACCTGAAGCTTTCTATATTCCTTTAGTGTCACTGAGCAATGGCTGCAGAACTGCCAGTGAAAGTATTTATTGGTATCCTGTATATGTCACTGCCCTGCTGCCAGTGGCATGTATACTCATCAGTCAAACAGAACTGTCCACCATGTTTGATTTACTGTCACTGAATCAAATCTATTTGTGGGTTTCCATAACATAAAACATTTTGCTAGAGATTAAATCCCTGATTTGCAAGTTGCTCTTGGGAGCTACATCATTATTTTCCTTGATGGATTCATTTTGAGGTCAAGAAAGATGTAACTTGATTTTTCTCTGTATTCAAGGTGGGGTCTTGCTTTTTGTTATCTGGCCTTTGTATTAACTCTTCCCCTTGTCAGTCTCAGAAGCATTACTCATATTTGTGTCTGCTAGTGGAAGACTAAGTGTTTTCAGCTCAGTCAGGACAGTATGAATAGACTCTCAGAACACCTGGTGAACGTATCAGCAAATACCATGTTTCTGATGTTGGCACTGTTGCCTTTTCTGAAGCTTGCTGCTGTGAACCTGCTAGAAAATAAAATTGTGTTTGTTTACTGACATCTCTTTCAATTTATACTCCAGGATGAATATCCACTTGGATAAATGCCTACAGAATTGGTCACTTTTAAGGAAGATTATGTATGGTACAATGGTTGCTAACTTACTGTAATGTTGGTTAAATCATATGACAGTAAAAATATTTTGGACTGTGCTAGCTGGAAGTTTCCAGACATAAGGGAAATATTTATTTTTAAGCAAAAGTTTATAATCTAATCCTCTTTTAATAATCATAACCTATTACTATCTGGGATGCTTACCAAAACAATGATTCATAATCTCTCAATTCACACAGGTAAACACTGGATTAAATTTGGCTTGGTAAAACCAACATTATTGCTTGCACTGTAAAAATTATTTAACTGGGTTTCTTTTGTTATAGATGTTACAAGGGCTGCTGATTTTTCTCTTGCTCACAACCTTGTGAACCTCATATTCTTCATTGATATCAGTTTTACAGTTGAAAACATGAAAACTGATTAAAAGTTGGATTGTAGCAGTACTGCACTGGTCAAGGGAAACCTTGATTTCAATGGGAGTGAGATAATAGAGTCATGAAGTGGGTCTCAGTGTCTGATTAATCCAGTCAGTAAATCATTTGCTGTCAATATCTTCTCATATTTTTCATGCTATGAGAATTAGCCCAAACAAAATCAGCAGAACAAAATAAAGACACTGGTGACCTCCATTCAGTCCCACACAGGAGGTTCCCAGAGGTGTCTAGCCTGGCTTCTAACTAGTGGTTCAGAGGACAAAGATTTTCTGTAGGTTTTGTGTCATATCCATTAGCCTCATAAATATGTGTCAGATACCCCAGGGTGCCTGAAATGGATCTAGGAGCATGTGCCTGAGTTAAGCCCCTATGCCTATGCAGGACATGGAGTTTGGAGAACTATGCAGTTAACAGCTATATCGATTAAGCTGGTAAGCTTTTCCAACCACTTTTGTTGTCCTGAACAGGGATTTAATTGCCCACATTTGAGTAACTGGTGACATCGAGGGTACCAAAGACATCCTTATGAGACTGGTACATACGACATAGGGCCTCCTGGGGACCCCTGCTCTTCTGGAGGGTGTGCTGGATAGGCGCGGTGGCCCAGTGGCACCAGGTGCTTCTACTCAGGCAATTGACTCCAGTCCTAGATCTCTGTTGGCCATTAAAGCAGCTAACTTAGTGCACATGCATGCATCTAGATTTAGACAGCTAAACTCTGTGTGCCCAGTTTGTAGCTGAATCCAGATACTAGCACGAGAAGCTAATGTTGGTCTCAGGGATTTTTGTATATCTATGCCTAGAAATGGGGGATATTTTTGAAAGACACAGCTTTCAAGATCACTTTCGAGAACAGCAGTGTCTGCTGGTGTTGCCAATATTGTTGAAATATTTGGGAGTAAAAGAGAAAGTTCCTTTTTCTCACTATGTCAAGTGAGAAAAAGGAATTCCTATCACAAAGTTAAAGATTAGGATAATTCTGTAGTAGAAAGAGCTGGAGCCCAAGCCTACATTTTTTGGCTTTTTTCATACAGCAGTTCATTTTTTGACAGTAGTGAAATGAATACAGTATCCACAAGTACCCTGACCAACTACTGCATATTTTAATAGATTTCTCCTAATTAATATGCTAGATTCTGTGTTGGCTTGTACACAGATGTTGCCACTCAAATGTAGGTATTAGACAGTGTGATTAATGAAGGCAGACTCCCTTTACTGATACAGACTTTCCCTCATTTGCTCTGTATTCAAAGCAGGTAAATGACTTAGAGCTTTTCAGTATGAAAGCTCTTACAAGACCATGTTTAGTGGTGTGTTTTGAACAAAAAGTTGTTAATCAGTTTCATGTTTTCATCAGCAAGGTTAATTAAACACTTTGTGAGATTAGATGCAAGCTTGTAGCCCATCTTTCTTTAGAATAGGAAGAGGCATGCTTGGAGTTCATTTCCAGCTGAGGAGAGCTTAACTCAAATTCTATTCACCATGACTCTTATAAATCAATTTCTCTGAAAAAATTCCACTAAATCACATGCATTAGAAACATGTGCATGGCATCAAGTCATTAATCCTTTTCCTAGAGTTATATCTCGGGGTCTTTTTTTCAAGATTTGTGTTGGAAGACACTTTTGGTATTCTTTGACTAATACACAAAGATCACTAAAACTTTCCTTGCCCTCCTGCTGTCCTCATTTATTTTCTTTGAAGATTGCAGCTAGAATGTTTCCCTTTTAAGACCCTGTCTGCTGTTGAAATTAGCTAGGATGTTAACAGAGGCAAATCCAGAAGGTGGCAGAAATAGCCACACTTTGTAATAGTTTAAACCAAGATTGAAACAGCACTATGAATGCTAGATTTTAAAAGGTGATACACTATACTGGTGCATATGAAGAGAGGATGGAAATAAAACTGGAGTTAATCTAATGTTGTGGAAAGTTCTGAAAAAATCGCACATGGATATATTACTAAAATATTCTGAAGATTTTGGAGAAAGAACTAATTAAAAATAGTAATAATTACATATCAAAATACTATTTAACACAGATGCTGTTCTTCTACAGAGACTATCTATTTAGGGCTATCCATTTTTCTGTTCTGAAAAATTTTTGGCAGGGATTCTAATATAGCTTTGAGACAGAATACACTTCAATGCAGTGTGCCACCACAGCCTGAGAGGAATTGTGTCTCTCATGACAGAACAGTGCATGTAATCTCTTTTCACTTCCCTCTCACATAACTGAAATGCAGTGTAAAGCAACCTTGTGTGAACTTATGCTGCTAAGATAATCACGTGCCTAACATAGGTTGGGATGTGTTAAATGGTTTTATGATAGAAGAAAAACTGCTGATGAAATTCAGTTAACTTTGTAGAGTAGTAAGGAAAACAAGAACAATGGACTCCAGGCATATCCTCTGTGAAAGTGCTACTTGCCTATGTGAAATACAGAACACAGATGAAAATCTTTTCCACATTGTTGAAAGCCAAACTTAATTAATCTAGCTAATCAGAATGATGATGTTTAATGAGAGAGATGTAGATGAATGAAACACAATTGAAAGGTACACCGTTTGCTTGGTGCACCTGGGCGTACAGAAGTTAAATGTTTTAAAACTCCTCGGAGAACAATAGAAAGAGATGTAAGGAAGAATAAAGCAAGAAAGAAGAAATAATTTATTCTTCTTTTCCCAATGGAGAGCAGGCAAGAAAGCTGTCAATGTTGTCTGACGGAGAGAAAGAAAGTGTGTGTCCCCCTAACCTGGGGGACAGTGAGAATGAAGCTGACTGAATTTTTATATTAAACCACAATACTGTTCCGACTGTCCCTGAACCAATATTGTCTTCATTAAGTTATCTATAAAAGTGAAAACTCAGGTGAATGCTTGGCCCCGTGGAAACCAATTAGAGTTCTGTCAATGACTTAAACAAGACAGGCTTTACATAAAACACATACACTGTGTTCTTCCCTAGCTCTCTGCTTTTCTGTAGAGTTCTGCTTGTTACACACAAGGCATTTCAAACTTTATGGAGCACTCTAAATATTAACTGGTACTAATATTTGGCCAAATCTTTAAATTCTCATACCTTCCATGAGCACCAGATGCTGTTCAGGTGAAAGAAGTCATGACATTACCATTGGAGTGGAGCTCAGCCTGAGGGTTACTACAGTCACTGACAAACATTTCACTGCATCACCAGTGAAATAAAAGCTCACCCTCAAAACAATAACAAAACTCCTGACCAATCAGTTTTTAAGCTCTCTCTGAGTACTGTGCAAACAGACTCCAGGTTGTGTGGGAGTGAGGGCAGGAGCGAAGTCAAACTGGAGTTTGTTGGCCTACCATTACTTAGATTAAACTTTCCATCCTCATCTCTCCCAAGTTTGGAGGAGCACAATTCAGTAAGTGTAACTTTCTGATAACTACATTATTTTGAACAACAAATGACTGTGGGACATTTGGAAAGAGTCACTGTCAGGCAGAATAGTATTAGAAAAGGCAGTAAACCTTGAATCCTTCCTAGTACAAGACAGGTCAAAGCTGATAGCAAGGCCAATGGCTAGAGAAGTTTCAGAATTTTCTTTTCAGACAAGGTGTCATGATTATGAATGTGATCAGAGAACCTGTTCCCCCAACACCTTTTTAAGCCAAGTAGGCAAATCAACATCTCAGACTAATGATGTTTCAGCAGCTCTAGGTTGTTCCAAAAACAAATAGATCTGAGTATAGATTTTGCATTTAGTTAGAAGAGAAACAATCAGCAAATAGGAAAAACAATCAAAGTGTGTGCAGAGATGCCACTATCCAGATCTAAGAAAAGGGAATACAAGGGAATCTAGAAGTAGCCTTACTATTTGTGATGAGTTCTTGTTGGGAGAAAACCTGTTTTGCTTATTTTTAACTTAGAAATGGTTGTATGTTACTACTATGTATTGGGTGGCAACATTTTGGTAACAGGGGGCTACATGGGTGGTTTCTGTGAGAAGCTGCTAGAAGCTTCCCCTATGCCAAACAGAGCCAATGCCAACTGGCTTCAAAAAGGACCTGTTGCCTGCCAAGGCTGAGCCCATCAGCAATGGTGGCAGCACCTCTGGGGCAATATATTTGAGAAAGGGGAAAAGTTACTGTACAAGAGCATTTACAGGGGGAGAGAGGAGTAAGAACACGTGAGAGAAACAACTCTGCAGACACTGAAGTCAGTGAGGAAGGAGGGGAGGAGGTGCTCCACTCACTGGAGCAGAGATTCCCCTGCAGCCCATGGTGAAGATCCTGGTGAGGCAGGCTGCCAACAGTACACTGTGTCATGTGGTGGCAGTTTGGTGCAACTCCTCTTAAAAAGTCCCTAGGTTCACCCTTCCAGGACTTCTGTGTTGAGCTCTGGTGTTCTTGCCATAAGGACAGTATGAGCTCGTCTGGTGTAATCAAAGCTCATTCTTAGTTGGGGTGATGATCGGAGGGAAGTCAGATTCAGCCGATGGTGATCTGAGGACAGTACTTGGAAACTCCTGTGCTTTTGCTGGCTTTCCGCAACTTTTTTCTCTGCTGATGATCATGGCAGCACATATTTTTTTTTCAAAGTCCAAAGTGGCAGAGATGGCCATTTAGCTGCCATAGAAGTGTTATATAGCAGTCAATAGCACATAATTGAGTTCATTGGCTGTTTTAAAATTAAATCGCCTTGAGGTACACACCGACCTTCTCCATTTTCCCATGTTACTCACCAAGTACATCCAGTCCTTGACAGAAAACAATCCCACGAATGGGTTTGCCTTTATCTTAAGCATGAATAACCCAGACTGTTTTTCCCAGCAGATTCTTTATATGCACCAATAAAGAATCTTTCTCTTAGACTCGTTGTCATTACCTTATGGTGCTTCATATTTTCATCTCAGTTTGAGTCATCAAGCTGTCTGTCTGTCAGTAAGAGCAGATAGATAGATGCCATAGGGAACTGAACTCCTTCAAAATGACAATATGCCTATGATCTCCCATTATAACCCCAGATGTCAACAATAAATACAGCATAAAGATATTCTGAAGAACAAAAAGGAACTTGCAAGTGTTTCCTTTTATAGAAGTCTTACAAAATCATGTCTCTGCAAGCCAAGCAACAGATGCTTTATTGGCAGGCTGCCGTGTTGACAAACTGTCACAGAGTCTTGGTAGAAGATATTTCTCTGTAGTGTGTATTGTCTTGTGCATCTGTGCTTGCTCATAGGCACAGTATGGATTGTTGCATTAATTATTATGTGTCATATACAAAGAACTTAGAGGAAGAAAAATCTTACAGCAATGTGAATGTTCTGCATGTAGAATTTCAAAACTTGTATAATGTCATACATAGCATTTAAGTTTTTCCAAAGTAGTCCTTAATAGTGCTGAATAAACAATCTCTGGAACAGTTTATTAATATGCATTTTATGAAGTTTGCAGGGCCTGACCAATATAGGTGTACCTTTAACTGTTTTTCTGCACAAAATTATAACAAAACCTCAAAAAATTTAACAATTCGTGAATGAATATATTTGGAATTTCTTTGTCCAAATGGTCCCAGATTAGATCTGGAAGGTGGCTGTTGTAATTTATTGCAACAAATCAGTTTCCAAAACAGATTCCACATTTGTGTGCAGTTTTGAAAAGTCTGAACATTAAGCTCTTGTCATTTGGAGAAAGCCATTCATTTTGTCCTTGGCATAAAAAAAGACATACGGCTTTTTACAAAGAATAGCAATAGACAAATTTTCAGGTTGTGTACTTTCTGTTCTCTGGGCTAGACCTTCAAATGGCAGCCCTGTCTGGCTGCTAGTATCAAGAGGAATACAGAGACATCTGCCAAGGGGAGAAACAGAACTCTTGTTTGGGGTTGTTAGTTAGGATCTGTGCTACAGTATATGGTCCAGAGCTCTTCATCAACTGCCAGGTACATTACTTCTCTGGAGTGCTGAACACCCAGATTTAGTGTCCTAATGTAGCCACCTTCAACTTTTGTAGAAGTCTACACTACACATGCCCAGTGGTAGGTGAGACAATCCCATCACCTATGATTTTACTGTGGATTAATGATTTCACATTGGTAGTACAAGGGTTAGGCAATGGTACCTAGCCTATTTTGAGAACTGTTTTTAAGAAACTGTTTCCAAAATTGTATCACTATTTTCATAGTGATCTCAAAAGATGTTTCTATATTTGCAAAATAATATAAATATGTATGGCAATACCTGGAGAAAAAAAACCAAACTGCGAGAGATGTGAAGTAATATTATTCAAGGTTTTAGCTAGAATTCAAACTACACTACTATTGAGCTTCACCTAATGCACCTTTTTTTCAGAGATCATAATTACATTAAAAGATCTGCAATTCCAGTGGCTGGCTGCTAGGATCCTGCATGCCTCAGCATCTAACTCTCATTAAACCCTGTATAACTTGGATACTTACCTTTCCAGACACTTTGCTTCCTAACCCTCACTGTTATACAGTCCCCAGGATCCACGCTTGTAAGAGCTAGGTAGAGACCTGGACCCCCATAATTGAGCCAATTGATACAAATGAAGTCCAATTGATACAAATGAAGTCCAAACCAAACCTATATGTTTTCCCTCTTGCAAGCCTATAGGGTCTTTAAACCGTTGGTATTGCTATGCAAAAGAATTAAATGAAAGAAGTAGCAAAGAACCTTAAAAGAATGAATGGAAAGATTCCTTTGTATTGGGTGTCTTTTTTACAGTGTTCAAACTCTTTCCTGGAAACAGCATCACATCTCTAACACTTCAAAGAGATGCTGGGGAGAGGCCTATAGACCCTCCTCCCTCTGAAGTCTTTGAAGGACTGAGAACTGTTTTCAAAAGAGAGAAATCTGATGTGGCAAAAATAGGTCTTAGGGGCCAGATTCTGATCTTAGTTTTATAAGTCTGTGTAGGTGGGTAGATATACACAGAGGCACAGAGGTAATAGAGCACCTCTATACTTACTCTGCTGTAACTAGGATCATATTGTATGTAAACTTATTTTCAAGCAGGCTATGGATAAATTCAAAGCAAATTTAAAAACCAGTCTGTTTTTCTCTACTGTGACTAGGTCTCCCTCTAGTCACCAATAGAAACAAAAGCAGATCTCATGGCTGTAGTAAAATTTTAGAGTGACAATGTCAATGCACACCAAATAATCAGGGTTATTGGTACTTTAAAACTTTGCAACGTGCTGTTAATTTTAAGCTAATTAAACTGAATAAAAGCAGGAATACATTCAAAACCCTCCCCATTTAATGTTAAATTTTTTCCTAAAACTGGATGTTGCTTAGTGATTCAAGCCTGTAAATCTGTTGGACTAACACAGAATTGTCAAAATATTCAGTGTCAATGTAAACATATTTGTATAACAGATACTGAGCAATATCACAGTGTGGTTGTGTGGATTTATTTTAGCGTTGGCTAATCAATTTCATAAAAGACTAATGACCTGTCTTGTGCTCTAAGGACCATTTTTTAAATGAGTTCTTGCATAAAATTTATTTATTTTGGTGCTTTTTTCACAAATTAACAACTTTTAGAAATGAATTTGAGGCAGAGAATGATTTTGACTTCAAAGCCCAAATTAATGTACTTCTTGTGAAATCAAAATCCAGCTCATTCATTTGTTCCTGGTCCTCCATGCCATACAGAGGAGGTAAGTGAGTGAGTAGCTGGTGAGCACATAGTTACTGGCTGGGATCAACCTACCACACTGGTCTAAACTGGACTGGAAGGACAGAGGTAAAGATCGGTGTGAGTGTCCTTCATGACTGTGCCATAAAATAGAAACTTTGGAATGGAAATTGCTATCCACCCCACCTAATGAAAATAATTGCAATATTATGTCACTGAGTAATGTGATTCTGCCTCTGCAGCTATGTCACCCCTGAAATCCCCTGTGATTTGCAGATTTAGAGAAACTAGTACAATTACAAACTTGGAAGATATAGCTATAAATCCTTATGAATGAACATTGCATATTTCACTTTTTACTATTGCTATGATACTGTTTATACAATTACATGTGAAAATATTGACAAGAATGGACAGTGGACTTGTCTGGGAGAATGCAATTTAGTTTCATGTGCCACCATTTAGTGGCTTTTAAAAGATGTCACTGGCAGGTGCTTTTTGGGAAAGTTCCCATCTTGGAAGCTCTCAAAACTCTGCTGATTAAAGGTAGAACAAAAGTCTTCGGAATAGATAAGTAAGCTCTGAAATCTCGATTTTGAGGAAAAGATACTGGGATCCATGCTGTTGCTTTGTACCACGAGCCTGTGTCTGGGGCAGCAACTCAAGTTCTGAACAGAGAGCTTCAAACTATATAATATCCTAGAGATCTTCCTGCAGCTGCAAAAAGGACATTTTTCCCTGTGTAAAACTATTGTGGCTGTAAATGTCTTCAAAAGTATGGTTTGTTTGCAGGCAAAACACATACTGAGGGATTGATAACACAGCCATCTATTCAAAGTGCTTGTATTCGTTTGCCATTCCTTTATTGCTGACATAGTAGAAAACTGGGTTCAGTGCAATTTGAAAAGACAAACTGGCAGAAAGGCATCTTGCTTCGTGGAGCCCAGGGTACTCTGTGCATTTCAACCAAATATTTTGTGTGCCATAGCACGGATGACAAGAAGGTCTGGTTCACCTTCAGTTATGTTTCATGTATTTGTTTCAAGACCTTTGACTATCAGTAGAAATAATTTAAGATTATTTATACTCCCATAAGAATTAGTCCGATTTCTTCTGATTAGCTCAAATATCAAAGGAAAGCAAGTTCTGTCTGCCAAAATGAGAAAGCAGTGATGGATTCCAGCACTTTTTATGCAGTTCTGAATGTACAAAAGGTCCTGCTCCTCTGTACAAAGTAGAAAGCAAACATCCGGCAGCAATATCAGAAATTTCAGGCAGTATGTAAGCCAACAATTTGTATTTATTTTTTTCAGGGAGCATATCCACCCCCTGGACAACATTGCTGGCTTATCTGTATGTCCTTGCTGTGCTGCTGGTGCCTGCCTTCTGTGCACACTGCAGTGCATAAACAGAGCTCAGTCATGGTTTTTTTAATCCATCTCCCAGTATACGGCTTTTCTGCATGCCACATTCAGGCCCATTTTGCATGTGCCAGAATTTCTGGGTGATGTTTTCCATTATTTCTTCTTTCTGTTCTATAGAAGTACCGGATGGTTTCTCACAACAGCTCTGAATAAACAGCGTTTGATATGCCATCGTCAGTGGGATTCTGCATAAGTGCTCTAAATAATGACAGCTACAGGAGGGGAAGAAGAAAGGAAAAGTTGGACTAGATTCAGATAATTGTCCAAACAATATCATGTTAGACTGTATAGTCATTTAAGAAGAGCAGTTATCCAGACTATTTGCCCTTGTAAATACTCTGTATTAGTCAGCAGATGGCATTCATTGTACATTAACTATTCCACCAATATTACCACAAGTACTTCAAAACACAAACCATATGGTTTCCTCAAAGAGACACATTATTTCCTCATTTGCAGTTCAGTGTTAATTGTGAACTATTTAGTGATAAACAGAGAAGGTAATTTTTCATTCCCATTTACTCTGAGTAACAGATTTAATAAAGCCTAACATTGTGCAAAATGTAAATAAGACCCATGGTGGCAAAAGGTTTTTCAGGGTATACAAGCTAATAGAAGGTCACACATTGGCTTTTGGCAGGATATTCAACAGCACTGCTGAAACATTTTGGATAAGACTAATTGAGAAGTTCCAGCAAAGTGCCAAAAGGGGAAAATATCTCTTTTCTTCCCTCATCATGAGTTCAGAAAGGTGAAAGCTTGTTTAAAATGGCTTTGAAATATACGTCTGCATTTTCATTGTTAATGCAGGGCCAAACTGGAATGATGATGGCATATCCCAGTCACATAAAAGTGCTAATAATCTGCACAGACAGCCCTTTCAGTATCTCTGGGGAGGAGCCTGGCCCTTCCCGACAATCCTGACGCATACACTGTTCTCTGGCATGCTTTGCACCTATGCTCATACCCATCTGTCTAGATGGCATAACGCCTGCTCATAAGGTGTCATATCAGTTTCAATAAGGCATAAGTGCCAATTAAAGATTGCTTTGCAGCTAGAGTGTAGAGTGTAAAAAGTGTCATTTTCCCTTACAAACAGAATGTCCTAGTGGAAAATAAAGATAAAATGAAGCCCATGTGCTTTAGTCCTTGTGATAACAGTTACTAATATTATTTGGAGACATGAAAGGCAAAATTTGCACCACAGGAAATTTGCAAAAGTAATTTATTTTCACTCATTTTATGACTGAATTTACAATATTTTAAAGTTTCATTTTTCAAAGACATCTATGAATAAAGAAATAATTTCACAGGTGGTAATTTAATATAGTAATACAAACCATTAAGCACACGCATACACACGTGTATACATATATACATTTATATACACACTTAATATATTTTCCTTTTTCCCAACCCCTGCTATTTCATTATGCAAATTCTAGTTTTAAATAGTCATAAGCACCTTGAGTTTGTTCATGATGCAAAGTCTTCAGACTGTACTTGCTTTCAACCCATTCACCAAATTTTGTACTCATGGAAATGGTTAAACTCGAACAAGCATTAGCAGTAATGTATTCATTTAAAGTAGGAGAATATGTATTCCAAAAGCTTTTCCTCATTCTCATTTTTCTTTTTCTAATTGCTGTTTGTGAGCTTCCTGAGACAGAATTATAAGTGCACCTGCTTAACAGAAGATAAATTCAGCTACTTTTTCATTTAATGGATCCCACATGGAAGTCTGAAGTACAGTAGGATTTAGCTATCACATGCTGTAATCCACTATTAGGCAGCTCAGTGCAACAATGAGGAGACAAAGAACTGTCCTAATTGGTAGTACGCTGCTAAACATGCCAGTAACCTATATCCACAGAGATGTCATTACAACATCTAGATGCCAAATACCCTGAGTTCTGGCATGATGTTCTTTGTATGCACAGGAGCCAGTTGGCTGTGTATTTGGGAGTCAAGCTTGACAAGTTTGGATGGCACACAGGTGGATATTTTACTTTCATAATATTTTTTCCTCAGTGCAAAAAGACCATGGTATTTCACAGGAGAACTCCTTCCTGCCCATCTTTCTCCACCCTGGTAATAGACGAAGCAGGTGAAAGAGCTCGCATGAGCACAAAGGAGCACACATGATTATTACTATATTAATGATTTTCTCACAGGGAAAACTTTCTCTGCTGAACTTAATATTTGGCATTTGGGCAAAAATGCCACGACTTTTGGTTTTTTTTTTTTAGAAAGTGGCAGTTTTTTAAGAGATAGCTTAGTTAATAGTTATATGCTTGTCCTATTTCCAAAGAGTTGCTAATATCCATAATAAGCTTCTAATTCGTAATCATAGAAAATGTTTCCTACACTGAGGGAAATACAGACAAATTTCAACAGGTGTATGTCTAAAAGGAGACTTCTTAACCTGTAGGAGGAAATCTCAAAGTTTTTACCATGACCTGTGATATTTTTCTGAACTGCAATGGAAAAATTATTATCTGTGTGCAGATGATGCCTAGGATATTTGTACCCCATAGTACTGGCATATTCAGAGCTTCTCTCGAGGTGAGGAAATATGGAATATTTCAGGTCACTGACTCAAATGTATTTCAGACCTGTTCAGTGAGCCATGAAAACTTAGTCAGTATGATCACTGGTTGTTAATGCCCCGTCATAAACGGTAATTACAGCATTGGTTATTGTGGCCAGCAGAAAAATGCCATCCAAGTTAGGGAGAAGCATGTCCTCCAGAGGTAATGCCACTGTGGGTTTATTTATGCAAGACTACTTGTTCCAGGCTGAGTGTAAAGACCCAGGCTAGTCCTTTATTGTCATTTTGCATTTGATATTATTATCTCTGTAAGTCAATTCCTACCACATTGGGCATAAGATGGGATGCGTCTTTATGGTCTGTAATTACTGGGGATAGGAAATGAAGCAAATAAACACAGAAGCATCAATGACTGTCAATTGAGACAGAAGGCAATTTTTGTCTCCCAAATCAGTTTTAGGTTCTGCAGGTTCCAAGCACATAAGTTATGACAGAAAAAGAAAAAGACCATCTGGTCCAATTTGTCTGCATGTTTGCGCTATTCTGAATCCCAGCTCTTTGTTTATTCTCCAAATTCCTTATTTTTCTTCCCTTCCATAGATAGCATTTGATGTTTATCACAAACTATACAACCATTTGCTTTGATCATTTTCCTAGGTGTTTTCAAAATTTTACATGCTACCTCAGTGCCACTTTCTCCTCTACTGTGTTCTACCTCTACTTCGTTTTTTTCCTATTTTTTGTTAACATTCTGCAAAGCTTTCAGCATATTACTGGTGCAAACTACCTTAATACACATTATTTCTCACTTTTTCCTAAGCTTTTGCAAGCTTCTGTGACATGATGTTTCAGCCTGATCATGTAGCTATAAATCAAAAAGGCATTTGTTGGAACAGTACATTTTATTTGGTTATATTATTTTTATTCTGTCTGGATCTTATTATATTACAGAGATCAGTACCGTGACCTACATTCAGAAAGACCACTGCTGAAATGGAACAATGGTTATCTTAATACTACTAGATAACAATGTGTTTACAACTATGTGGTCTCCACACCACCTACATTCCTCTCATTAACTTAACACAAAATCCATTATTTCAGGAGCTGCGGATGAAGGCTTGGCTTTGGTTCTATGGTAGAAATTTCTGAACTTCTGAACTTTTGCATTTTTGAGGCAGCCAGACTGCAAACAACTGAATGTTGCAGAAACCTTCCCATAAATATTAACACACAGTAAGGATGATTCATATCTTTTGAAATTAATGTTGCCAGCATGTGGTTCAGATGATACGTATGACAAATCTCACAGGGCTCTATTTCTCATGTGATGGTCTGTTTGTGGTAATGCTTTGCTTCTACCCCTTCTTTGCAGGTTCTCATCTTAAAGGATTACATAAAGATTGGACTTTGATGAAGAAATCAAGTAGCAATGGTGTCATTCTGGTGATGGGCTGGGAGATCAGCCACCATTAGAAAAGCAATAACAACTCAAGTTAGATGTGATTAACTTCTGAAATTCACCAGGAAGAGCGACTATTTTTCTTTGCTACTTGAGCGAAAGATTCTGTTAATAAACTGCAGTTTAACTGTAGTTAATAAACTGCTCCATCCTTGGCAGTATTCAAGGCCAGGCTGGACAGAGCCTTGGGTGACATGATCTAGTGTGAGGCATCCCTGCCCATGGCAGGGGGATTGGAACTAAATTATCTTAAGGTCCTTTCCAACCCTAACCATTCCATGATTCTATATGTGGACAAATACATTGAGCCAAGAGCCAAGTAAGGAGCAGAATTTAGCAAGCATCACTAATATTTCAAATTTACCTGAAATAAATTTTAAATGGGTAGCTTTTTTCTGTATCTTTATGTTTACTAAAGTTTTGGAGAATACGGACGCCTTTAACACCGGAGCGGGGGGAAGCACAGCGTCCAGGAGCCTCAGTTCGGAAAGCAAGAGCGAGCGAGGGAGCCTCGAGTCCTCGACAGGACTTGCCCAGGAGCCGACAGCTCAGCTCACGCGAGCAGCTGACTCACAGGGGGCGGCGCCAGGAGTGACGGCACCAGCCCTCAGTGGGGAAAATCCCACCCCAGGGAGCGCGAGCGACCAGCAGCGCGGCGACCAGGGCGGGCAAACAGGGCGTGGCGCGGCAGTTTGCGCGGGCAGCGAGCGGGATGGTGAGCACTCGCCTCAGGACCAGGGCCCGCTCTGGGAGCTCTGCCCCGGCGGTGGCCAGCGTAGGCACCCAGACAGAGCCGATGAGAGGGGAGGCTGCGGCGCAGAGCTCGGAGTGTAGAAAGTGCCTCGACTGGTCTCGTGAGGCGGGGGTGCACGATGGACAGGGCTGCACTCGGTGCGCCCTGGTGGAGGTCCTCCTGCAGCAGGTGGCTGAGCTGCGGGAGGCTGTTGGAGAGCTAAAAGATGCCAGGGAAGCTGAGAGGAAGCTGGGCTGCTTGCTCCAGGCCCAAGCTGAACAGGGGCTGCAAACATCTAGCACTGCTCATATAGGAAAGAAGGAGGGCAGCAACCCAGGAAGCTGGGAATTAGTCACGAGAAAAACGAACAAAAAAAGGAGGAAGAGGACAATTAACGACAAGGGGCTTCCTCCTAAATCTGATGTCCCCACCCAGAAGTGCTTTGCAGTTCTGCAGGGGGCTAATGAGAAAGCACCCACCACACCTAATGAGCATCCTGCTGATGCACCAGTAAAGAGGATCACTACTGGTACCTCCAGGAAAAAGCGGAGGGTCATAGTAGGAGGGGACTCTACTTTGAAAGGCACAGAGGCACTCATCTGCCTGCCTGATCCAGTCTCGAGGGAGGTGTGTTGCGTGCCAGGGGCTCGGGTCAGGAATGTTGCTGAGAGGCTGCCTGCTCTAGTAAGTCCTGCTGACTATTACCCCCTCCTAGTCGTCCATGTGGGTGCTAGAGATATAGACAGCAGTAGCCTGGAGGACATTAAGAAGGACTACAGAGCCCTGGGAGAGGTGGTTAGGGGCTCTGGAGCTCAGATAGTTTTTTCATCGATTCTCCAGGGCAAAGGGGAGGACCTTAAAAAAGCTAGGCGTGTTTGGCAGGTTAATAAATGGTTAGAATGGTGGTGCCATAGTCAGGGGTTTGGCTATTTAGAACATGGGGCTCCATTTGGGAGGCCAGATCTACTGGAGGCTGGTGGAGCTGGTCTGACAAAGAAGGGGAAGAGCTGTTTTGGTAGGAGGCTTGCCAGGCTGGTCAGGAAAGCTTTAAACTAGATGTGTTAGGGGAGGGGAGCATTGATCCATCCCAACATTCCTGGTCAGTTGCCAGCACCTGTAATAAGTGTTTGGAGCGATGTAGAGATGTTCCAGCTGCCCCAGCCATTGAGTGGGCTGCATTTGGAGCTCGGCTAAGGTGCCTCTATACAAACGCCCGTAGTATGGGGAACAAGCAAGAGGAATTAGAGATGTGTGCAAGGCTACGGGAATATGATGTCATTGGTATCACAGAAACATGGTGGGATGGCTCCTATGACTGGAGTGTCAGAATGGAAGGTTACAGGCTGTTTAGAAAAGACAGGCCAGGCAGACGGGGAGGGGGTGTTGCTATCTATGTCAGTGATAGGCTAGAGAGTATGGAACTCTGTCTGGGGACGGGTGATGAGGTAACAGAGTGTTTGTGGGTCAGGATCAAAGGGAAAACAGCAACAGGGGACATTACGGTGGGGATCTGTTACAGGCCGCCTGATCAAGAGGACTCTGTGGATGAAGCGCTCTACAGACAGATAGGAGCAGCCTCACGCTCGCAGGCCCTTGTCCTCATGGGGGACTTCAACCATCCTGACATCTGTTGGAGGGACGGTACGGCCCGGCACAAGCAATCCAGGAAGTTCCTCGATTGTGTGGAAGACAACTTCCTCTTTCAAGCAATAGAGGAGCCGACGAGGAGAGGTGCCATGCTGGACCTTGTGCTCACCAACAGGGAGGGACTGGTCGGAAATGTAACGCTCCAGGGCAGCCTTGGCTCTAGTGATCACGAGATGGTTGAGTTTGAGATCCTCAGGATGGTGAGAAGAGCGTGCAGCAAGCTCACTGCCGTGGACTTCAAGAAAGCAGACTTTGGCCTCTTCAGGAACCTCCTTAGTAAGGTTTCATGGGATACAGTCCTAGAGGGCAGGGGGGCCCAAGACTGCTGGTTGGTATTCAAGGATCACCTGCTACATGCTCAAGAGTGTTGCATCCCGACTAGAAGAAAGTGCAGCAGGAGGGCCAGGAGACCTCCATGGATGGACAAGGAGCTGCTGAGGAAACTCAGAGGGAAAAAAGAAGCTTATAGAAGGTGGAAGCGAGGACAGGCCACCTGGGAAGAATACAGGAGCATTGCCCGAGAAGCTAGGGACCAGGTTAGGAAAGCTAAGGCCCAGCTAGAATTAAGTTTGGCAAGGGATGTAAAAGATAACAGGAAAGGATTCTATAGATACGTAGCAAATAAAAGACAGACTAGGGACAATGTAGGCCCTCTCCAGAAGCTATCAGGAAAACTGGCTACCATGGATTTGGAGAAGGCTGAGGTTCTTAATGACTTCTTTGCCTTAGTCTTCACCAGCAAATGCTCTGACCACACCACCCAAGTCTTGCAAAGCAAATGCAGGGACTGTGAGAACGAAGACCTTAGGCCCACTGTAGGAGAGGATCAGGTTCGAGACCATCTTAAGAACCTGAACGTGCACAAGTCCATGGGACCTGATGAAATCCATCCACGGGTCCTGAAGGAGCTGGCGAATGAAGTTGCTAAGCCACTGTCCATCATATTCGAAAAATCCTGGCAGTCAGGTGAAGTTCCCGATGTCTGGAAGAAGGGTAATATAACCCCCATTTTCAAGAAGGGGAAGGTGGAAGACCCGGGGAACTACAGACCAGTCAGTCTCACCTCTGTGCCTGGCAAAATCTTGGAACAGTTTCTCCTGGAAAACATGCTAAGGCACATGAAAAACAACGAGGTGGTTGGTGACAGCCAACATGGCTTCACTAAGGGGAAATCCTGCCTGACCAATTTGGTGGCCTTCTATGATGGAGCCACGGAACTGATGGACAGCGGCAGAGCAGTTGATGTCATCTACCTGGACTTGTGCAAAGCGTTCGACACTGTCCCACATGACATCCTTGTCTCTAAATTGGAGAGACATCAATTTGATAGATGGACCACTCAGTGGATAAAGAATTGGCTCGATGGCCGCACGCAAAGAGTTGTGGTGAATGGCTGGATGTCCAGTTGGAAACCTGTAACGAGTGGTGTCCCTCAGGGATCGGTGTTGGGACCGGTCCTGTTCAACATCTTTGTCGGTGCCATGGACAGTGGGATTGAGTGCGCCCTCAGGAAGTTTGCCGATGACACCAAGCTGTGTGGTTCGGTCGATACGCTGGAGGGAAGGGATGCCATCCAGAGGGACCTTGACACGCTTGTGAGGTGGGCCGATGCCAACCTTATGAAGTTTAACCAAGCCAAGTGCAAGGTCCTACACCTGGGTCGGGGCAACCCCAGGCACTGCTACAGGCTGGGCAGAGAAGAGATTCAGAGCAGCCCTGCAGAAAAGGACTTGGGGGTGTTGGTTGACGAGAAGCTTAACATGAGCTGGCAGTGTGCGCTTGCAGCCCAGAAAGCCAACCGCATCCTGGGCTGCATCAAAAGAAGCGTGACCAGCAGGTCAAAGGAGGTGATCCTGCCCCTCTACTCTGCTCTTGTGAGACCCTACTTGGAGTACTGCATACAGTTCTGGTGTCCTCAACATAAAAAGGACATGGAGCTGTTGGAGCGAGTCCAGAGGAGGGCCACGAGGATGATAAGAGGGCTGGAGCACCTCCCATATGAAGACAGGCTGAGAAAGTTGGGGCTGTTCAGCCTGGAGAAGAGAAGGCTGCGTGGTGACCTCATAGCAGCCTTCCAGTATCTGAAGGGGGTCTACAAGGATGCTGGGGAGGGACTCTTTCTTAGGGACTGTAGTGGTAGGACAAGGGGTAATGGGTTCAAACTTAAACAGAGGAAGTTTAGATTGGATATAAGGAAGAAGTTCTTTACAGTGAGGGTGGTGAAGCACTGGAATGGGTTGCCCAGGGAGGTTGTGGATGCTCCATCCCTGGTGGTGTTCAAGGCCAGGTTGGACAGAGCCTTGAGCCACGTGGTTTAGGGCAAGGTGTCCCTGCCCATGGCAGGGGGGTTGGAACTAGATGATCTTAAGGTCCTTTCCAACCCTTACGATTCTATGATTCTATGATTCTATGATTAGAGGATGCATGCAACTCTGACTGGCTTGGTAGGTAAGATGTTTTGTGGAAAGCCAGGATACCAGGCTTCATTCCAGCTCCACCAGCAATTGAGTGATTCAGTGAATCCATTTCCTCCTCTTTGCCTCAGTTTCAGCCTGTGGAAAGAGAATGTGTCTCACCTTTTCTGTTGCTGCTGTCTTGGTTTTTTTAATCCCTGATATGTGACCGCCCTAGGAGTAGTCTCCTGACTGAAGGTGCTGTTTAAGAGTTGCCAGGATTTTGTCCTATCTGTGGGAAGACATCCACAGCATTTGTTATAGAATTCTCAAATTAATTGCTCTGATATTAGATTCCTGGAACAGAGAGTAAAGCCCATGTCACATGTGTTTAAAGTAATTGGTTTTGCGGTGCACGAAAAGTACTGTGGGTGGTGAGCCCAGATGAAGTTCATGCAGCAGGGGTGAGCTGCCTGTTCCCTCAAGCTCTGGTACTTGTTTCAATGGTTTGAAAGAGACTGCCCTGCATCCAATTAGTTTTCTCTATAACAAAGTAAAATAAAGATGGAAATCATTCCCTTGACTCATAGACATTCAGGACAGAAGAAAACAAATATGCTCTGATTTGATTTGGTTTATTTCTCTAGTAATAGTGCCTTTGCAGGTGGAATTTCTTTTTGTAAAAGCAAAACAATAATAATGCTGCAAAAAATAGATTTTTAAAAAAGAGAGCACAGGTATTTTCACCACTTGTTGCAGCAATGAGTCTATTTGCAGCCAACCCAATGAACTTTTGTGCAAGAAGTGACCAGCAACATCAATATTAAAATCAAATACACTGATTCAATTCAAAATTAAAAGAGTAAGTAAAGTATAAATTGTTACTTCGAAATTTCTCCATTTAGAGGGAGCTGAAGTTGCTGCTTTGGTGAAAATTTGCTATGACAATAATCTAATTACTAATGTTAGTGATCTGCTATAAAAGAAAAATGCTCTTGATGGCAGCAGAATTCTGATCATAGGCATGTAACCCATGTTGGCACTCCAATTTAGAGTTTTGTGCCACTTCCTACATGTGGAAAGATGAATAAGCTTCTGCAAGCTAAGTCTCAGCTGTGAAAGATCTTGTCCCGTTTTTTTATTTATTAAAAAACCCCACTGAGAGCTAAAAAGTAACTAACTGAGGTGGATGAAGTCACATCAAAATCCTGTTACTCTGATGATGGTGAAGATGATGGCTTTAAGTGAAAAAGATTTTTTTTGTTTTGTCACTATGAATACTCTCTCATATAAGAATTTATTCAATGAAATTAGTTGAATGATTCATTATCAAACATTTATTCTTGCTTTTGTTTAGGTGGGCAAAATATATAGAAGAAGAATAAGCTTCATATGAGTTCCCCTGAGCAGGAAGATGGCTTCATTTTTTTTTTTTTTTTTCTTCCTTCCTGTATATTTCCAGTTTTCTGCTGTGGAATCAAGAGCTAATTCCATATGAAATTCATATTAGTGATGTGGAGGATATTGTGTAAATACATAAAGTCAGATAAAGACAATGAAGAAGTCAGATTCAGTATGAAACCAAAACATTATTAACACTTTAAGAAGCATTTCTCAGAAAAAGAATCATTAGGTTCATTCTAAAGCTGTCTCTGGACAGAATAAAACCTTATTCAGATAGTAAGTGTTTGGGAGTAAACTTGAAGAGCCAAAAATCAATGGCAATTTAAAACAAAATTTTATCAGAAGCACTTAACTTACTCATTCTCAAGCATCCTGCAGTTTCTAATTTATTACTCCTTATAATACACAACTATGAGGATGGAAAACACTCACCTCTGCTCTATAAATAAGTGATTGAAACCAAGCACTTGGAAAGTCTTTGTTTCAATCAACTGGTGTCAGAGAAAAATAATTAAAGCTCAAGAATGGTCTTGCAGAGGAGAAAAATAAATATATTTAAAATATTTTCAGTTACCTGGAAAAAGACCTTGAAATAAATAACTTGCAGATAACTATAATCTGAAAAATTGAAATTGAATGGTCCTAGTCAAGGCTGACTATATCACACATATTCTGCGCCATTTGGAGTGGCACAAGCATCCTAGAGGAATTGTCAGTCAAAGCCCATCTGTTTGAAGCAAAAGTATATGCATGGCCTGTCTACACAAGAAAGTGTCACTGGGAGTTTTGGGAAGGCTTGTGCATGAAAAGAAAGCTAGCAGAAGGACTATGGAAACCAGCAGTGGAGTCCAAGCACAGACAGTTGGTGCAGAGGTGTCCTCTTCACAGGTATTGACACTCACATTCATCTGAATGTTATCTCCATTGATGGTTTCATGGTTGTTTGAATCTCCCTAATAACTTCAGCAGAACTTCTTAAGCTGTTCCTTTTTAGAAGGGCCCAGGGCTAAGAACAGACATGTACACAGTTAAGAGTACCATAGAGGCACTGTGCTTCTACCTTACCCTCATCTCTGGTAGACAAGAACAGCTACTGGCATTTGAAGTGTGCCCTAATTAGTCAACACACACTAGCTTTTAATGAGCAACATGCCAGTGATGTTCCTTTTGTAGTGGATAGTTGAATGTTTTTCCCTGAGAACTTTAGATCAGCATTTTCTTCTTTTCTTCTTTCCATTTTCTTCTTCTCTGCTACACAAAATACATACTCTCCTCCCCTTCTTTTTTTTTTTCCTTCAAAAATGCATTGTAGCAAGTTCCACAAGGACGGTCCAAAATGAAGTATGTGTAGTCAACTAAATTCTCTGATTTCTATCTGTTTCTAGCTAAGGCACCAACAAATACTTAAACACTCATGCCTTTCGTTTATCTCTCCTAGGTCAGCAGTTTTTATGGTGGTGTGTGTCTTAACAATTAATTGCACTGCTTTGCTGAAAATTTAAGATGCCTAGAGGAGTGTCAATGGGTGAATGTAGTTGGTGTCCTTGTGAGTGCTAGTTGCTAAACTGTCAGAAGAGGGCCAGGAGAGGCTATGGCTCTGTGTGTCTCTACGTTGGCTGAGCTGGTACCAAGTTTTTTGGGAGATCCAACTTCAAATGCACTTTGAGAGCTCTTAGAGAGACAAGCTGCAGTACCCTGGGTCCTGATCGCATCCAGAGGTGTGAGTAAGACCAAGATATGTCCTACTTTCTTTGACTGGGAAAGAAAGACTTTTGAATGTCCTGTTGGGTTATATAACCCAGATCACCCCCTGAATGCAACCCTTATGCCTGAGTGAGTGCAGAGAATTGGAACTGTCAGGTAACTGCGTTTTCAGTTACACTAAGACAGCCTGATGTCCTATTGCAGTCCTGAAAACTAGTGCACAAACTCCTCCTCTGGTACCCCATGCAGAACAGCTTCCTGCTTTTGGCTTTACTGTTACCAGCATTGCTCTACTCCTAACTGCCTACATCAGAGTTGTCCAAAGGTTGACATTTCTGCCTGTCATAAAGCTATTTGTATCCTTTTCCTAAGTCTTGCATGAGAAAGCTTTAACTTTTTTTCTTTCTTTAATCTCTATTTCAAGTATTTATAAGAAAATTGTTTTTTCATCCTGTCTTCTCTTTGAGCAGCTGACTGCTGGTTGTAGTGTTTCTTTCCTCTTCTTCCTCTGACGCCTTAGTTCCTCTAACTCTATTTCTAGCTACACGCTACATATCCTTCTTTAACAAACTGTAGCTTCTGCTCATGTAAATCCTTCCCAGTATCTCACTCTTTCCAGGAAGCATGTGCTATTTTGAGAGCTCATGCTTGTGACATAGCTTTACAGTTTTAACTTTCATTGGGAAAACACAATGTCTGCTTTGCAGATGAAGTGGCGAGGGGTTACAAGAATGAGGCTGCTACTGACTCTTCATTTTATAGTTTATGTACAATATAGGCATCTGAGTGAGTCATCCAGGGTCTCTTGTAGACAGTAGAGGAAATACATGGTAAGAGAGCACAATCTACCCAGCCTATTTTAGAATTTTATATTTAGGGTGAGGAAAACAACACCTTGTCTTATTCCTATCTTGACAGTGACTGGAACCTGAGGTGACTGCCTCAGGTCAGCCCAGCTGCTAGGAGTAACACCTGAAGAGCAGATATAATAGGTGCTTTCCACTGAGACCTTGATACAAACACAAGAACACTTGAAACTGGTGAGAACTCTGAGGAGTATTGCCAGAAATTAATTATTTTGTAGGTCTGTAGTATTTTTTGAATAGGCTCAGCATAAAAACTGTGTTTAAAAAATTCTCTGTGAACATTTGTTCTACCTGTTGTGTGACTTCCAAAGAGTTAAAGTTGGAAACAAGGTCAACAGTGGTGGGAACCTGAATAATAAGAAAATGGCTGGAAAGGCTTTATTAGGCGTAGTTTTTGGAGACCGAAGCAGTTCATTGTAGACTGCTTTAGCCCACAGAGGAGAGAATTGATCCTGGGTGTGTGGTTATGTACACAACAACTGGGAACTATAAATATACTTTGTTCACAGCTGATGAGTTCAGAGAAATGTGTGTGGTACAAAGGTTTGGTCCAATTAACGCAGTCTGTTGAATTTATATATAGAGGATTTAGCAAGGACTGTGATTAACTCAGAAATACATGCTACGCAAATGGTTTCTCTGCCTCAGAAGAAAAAAGGCATAGGTGAATTTTGTTAATGGAGGAGGACAAATATTTTAAAACAAGTTCTACCATGCCTGTTGAGCTGTGTACACGAGAAACAGGAGCATTACACTTAGTTGCTGTGAAATCCAAATTACATTTTAAATTACTCTGATTAGAGATACATTCTTTGCTTTTTAACACATTTTATAAACTTCTGTTGCTGTACAGAAATATAATAAAAATGCATAGACATAATACAATGTCTATGCAAGGAAGAGGGTGAAGATTCATATCTACCACTTCCATTTAGAATACTAGAAAATCATCACATTAATCGTTCTGGAGCCATTTTAACTCTTTGTATCTAAAAGTCCTTCAGTTATAAAATGGCAGTCTAATATTATATGGAACCTGCTATGTTCCTATGTCATGTGAAACATTTTTCTGAAAATCTGTTATTTCCCAGGATACAGAGAAGCACTTGCACTTTAAGCCCATGACACCAAGGATGTTTATGCCTGTTTCTTTCTCAAAGAAATAAAACGCCATAGTAGTTTCATAGCTAAGGCAGAACATTTTTTCTCTTTCCAGAAACTTTGCAGAAAAATAGGGCTGAGATTGTGGGGGCAGTGTTGGGCAAGAGAATACAAAGCTGTAGACCCATAAGGATTGGAAAAGCTTGGTGCCCTTCATGAAGTGTCTACAGAGCAGCTCTTCTGGAAGGAGATGAAAAGCATACTAAAAATTTGTAAGCATGTTTCCATGGGTGGATGAACAGTACTATCCTAATCTTTACTGCAGACTCAGAACTAACAGGAATTGACCCTGGGAATTCTGGGAAGTGACTAAAGAGCTTTGGGGAAAGCCACTTTATGAGACTGATTGCACCTGAAAGGTTAGCATAGTGTTTTCTAACCTTATTTTAAGTGCGCATTCATCCTAAAATTCATCCTAATATATTATCAGCTATCCTAATGATAAAACCATGATGTAGCTCTACACTAATCAGTGTTTCATGTTCATCATTAATTATGTCAACGAAAGCAGAAGTTCTTGGGTCTCTACTTCTGTTTGCAAAATTATTTTTTTATCATTTATTGGCAACATGCTGGGGAGTAAATATTTAGATGATTTTTAGATGTACTTGAGAAACATTTTCATTTTACATGTGAAGGGCCTTGCGTACAGTCATGAGACTTTTCTGATAAGCTAAGTTGCAATTCTGTTTTAAGGACAAAGATAAATTTGCCCTCAAAACTATAGTTCCTCAGTGGCTTTAGAGACAGGCTTTATTATTGATCAGACACAAAGTGTACTTTGGTATTTAACAACATTCCTGATATTGCCAAGGTGAGTATCTCCAGAGAGGACGCCTTTAACACCGGAGCGGAGGGAAGCACAGCGTCCAGGAGCCTCAGTTCGGAGCGGCAAGAGCGACCGAGGGAGCCTCAAGTCCTCGACAGGACTTGCCCAGGAGCCGGCAGCTCAACTCACGCGAGCAGCTGACTCACAGGGGGCGGCGCCAGGAGTGACGGCACCAGCCCTCAGTGGGGAAAATCCCACCCCAGGGAGCGCGAGCGACCAGCAGCGCGGCGAACAGGGCGTGGCACGTCAGTCAGGGCGTGGCGCGGCAGTTCGCGCAGGCAGGGCGAGCGGGCAGCGGGCGGGGTGGTGAGCACTCGCCTCAGGACCAGGGCCCGCTCTGGGAGCTCTGCCCCGGCGGTGGCCAGCGTCGGCACCCAGACAGAGCCGATGAGAGGGGAGGCTGCGGCGCAGACCTCGGAGTGTAGAAAGTGCTTCGACTGGTCTCTTGAGGCGAGCGTGCGCAATGGGCAGGGCTGCACTCGATGCGCCCTGGTGGAGGTCCTCCTGCGGCAGGTGGCTGAGCTGCGGGAGGCTGTTGGAGAGCTAAAAGATGCCAGGGAAGCTGAGAGGAAGCTGGGCTGCTTGCTCCAGGCCCAAGCTGAACAGGGGCTGCAAACGTCTAGCACTGCTCATATAGGAAAGAAGGAGGGCAGCAACCCAGGAAGCTGGGAATTAGTCACGAGAAAAACGAACAAAAAAAGGAGGAAGAGGACAATTAACGACAAGGGGCTGCCTCCTAAATCTGATGTCCCCACCCAGAAGTGCTTCGCGGTTCTGCAGGGGGCTAATGAGAAAGCACCCACCACACCTAATGAGCACCCTGCTGATGCACCAGTAAAGAGGATCGCTACTGGTGCCTCCAGGAAAAAGCGGAGGGTCATAGTAGTAGTGGCCTCTACTTTGAAAGGCACAGAGGCACTCATCTGCCTGCCTGATCCAGTCTCGAGGGAGGTGTGTTGCGTGCCAGGGGCTTGGATCAGGGATGTTGCTGAGAGGCTGCCTGCTCTAGTAAGTCCTGCTGACTATTACCCCCTCCTAGTGGTCCATGTGGGTGCTAGAGATATAGACAGCAGTAGCCTGGAAAACATTAAGAAGGACTACAGAGCCCTGGGAGAGGTGGTTAGGGGCTCTGGAGCTCAGATAGTTTTTTCATCGATTCTCCAGGGCAAAGGGGAGGACCTTAAAAAAGCTAGGCGTGTTTGGCAGGTTAATAAATGGTTAGAATGGTGGTGCCATAGTCAGGGGTTTGGCTATTTAGAACATGGGGCTCCATTTGGGAGGCCAGATCTACTGGAGGCTGGTGGGGCTGGTCTGACAAAGAAGGGGAAGAGCTGTTTTGGTAGGAGGCTTGCCAGGTTGGTCAGGAAAGCTTTAAACTAGATGTGCTGGGGGAGGGGAGCATTGATCCATCCCAACATTCCTGGTCAGTTGCCAGCACCTGTAATAAGTGTTTGGAGCGATGTAGAGATGTTCCAGCTGCCCCAGCCATTGAGTGGGCTGCATTTGGAGCTCGGCTAAGGTGCCTCTATACAAACGCCCGTAGTATGGGGAACAAGCAAGAGGAATTAGAGATGTGTGCAAGGCTACAGGAATATGATGTCATTGGTATCACAGAAACATGGTGGGATGGCTCCTATGACTGGAATGTTGGAATGGAAGGTTACAGGCTGTTTAGAAAAGACAGGCCAGGCAGACGGGGAGGGGGTGTTGCTATCTATGTCAGTGGTAGGCTAGAGAGTATGGAACTTTGGCTGGGAACGGGTGATGAGGTAACAGAGTGTTTGTGGGTCAGGATCAAAGGGAAAACAGCAATGGGGGACATTACGGTGGGGATCTGTTACAGGCCGCCTAATCAAGAGGACTCTGTGGATGAAGCGCTCTACAGACAGATAGGAGCAGCCTCACGCTCGCAGGCCCTTGTCCTCATGGGGGACTTCAACCATCCTGACATCTGTTGGAGGGACGGTACGGCCCGGCACAAGCAATCCAGGAGGTTCCTCGATTGTGTGGAAGACAACTTCCTCTTTCAAGCAATAGAGGAGCCGACGAGGAGAGGTGCCATGCTGGACCTTGTGCTCACCAACAGGGAGGGACTGGTCGGAAATGTAACGCTCCAGGGCAGCCTTGGCTCTAGTGATCACGAGATGGTTGAGTTTGAGATCCTCAGGACGGTGAGAAGAGCATGCAGCAAGCTCACTGCCGTGGACTTCAAGAAAGCAGACTTTGGCCTTTTCAGGAACCTCCTTAGTAAGGTTTCATGGGATACAGTCCTAGAGGGCAGGGGGGCCCAAGACTGCTGGTTGGTATTCAAGGATCACCTGCTAGACTAGAAGAAAGTGCAGCAGGAGGGCCAGGAGACCTCCATGGATGGACAAGGAGCTGCTGAGGAAACTTAGAGGGAAAAAAGAAGCTTATAGAAGGTGGAAGCGAGGACAGGTGGCCTGGGAAGAATATAGGAGCATTGCCCGGGAAGCTAGGGACCAGGTTAGGAAAGCTAAGGCCCAGCTAGAATTAAGTTTGGCAAGGGATGTAAAAGATAACAGGAAAGGATTCTATAGATACGTAGCAAATAAAAGACAGACTAGGGACAGTGTAGGCCCTCTCCAGAAGCTATCAGGAAAACTGGCTACCATGGATTTGGAGAAGGCTGAGGTTCTTAATGACTTCTTTGCCTCAGTCTTCACCAGCAAATGCTCTGACCACGCCACCCAAGTCTTGCAAAGCAAATGCAGGGACTGTGAGAATGAAGACCTTAGGCCCACTGTAGGAGAGGATCAGGTTCGAGACCATCTTAAGAACCTGAACGTGCACAAGTCCATGGGACCTGATGAAATCCATCCACGGGTCCTGAAGGAGCTGGCGAATGAAGTTGCTAAGCCACTGTCCATCATATTTGAAAAATCCTGGCAGTCAGGTGAAGTTCCCGATGTCTGGAAGAAGGGTAATATAACCCCCATCTTCAAGAAGGGGAAGGTGGAAGACCCGGGGAACTACAGACCAGTCAGCCTCACCTCTGTGCCTGGCAAAATCTTGGAACAGTTTCTCCTGGAAAACATGCTAAGGCACATGAAAAACAACGAGGTGGCAGAGCAGTTGATGTCATCTACCTGGACTTGTGCAAAGCGTTCGACACTGTCCCGCACGACATCCTTCTCTCTAAATTGGAGAGACATCAATTTGATAGATGGACCACTCAGTGGATAAAGAATTGGCTCGATGGCCGCACGCAAAGAGTTGTGGTGAATGGCTGGATGTCCAGTTGGAAACCTGTAACGAGTGGTGTCCCTCAGGGATCGGTGTTGGGACCGGTCCTGTTCAACATCTTTGTCAGTGCCATGGACAGTGGGATTGAGTGCGCCCTCAGGAAGTTTGCCGACAGCACCAAGCTGTGTGGTTCGGTTGATACGCTGGAGGGAAGGGATGCCATCCAGAGGGACCTTGACACGCTTGTGAGGTGGGCCGATGCCAACCTTATGAAGTTTAACCAAGCCAAGTGTAAGGTCCTAGGCACAGCTACAGGTTGGGCAGAGAAGAGATTCAGAGCAGCCCTGCAGAAAAGGATTTGGGGGTGTTGGTTGACGAGAAGCTTAACATGAGCCGGCAGTGTGCACTTGCAGCCCAGAAAGCCAACCGTATCCTGGGCTGCATCAAAAGAAGCGTGACCAGCAGGTCAAAGGAGGTGATCCTGCCCCTCTACTCTGCTCTTGTGAGACCTCACTTGGAGTACTGCGTACAGTTCTGGTGTCCTCAACATAAAAAGGACATGGAGCTGTTGGAGCGAGTCCAGAGGAGGGCCATGAGGATGATAAGAGGGCTGGAGCACCTCCCGTATGAAGACAGGCTGAGAGAGTTGGGGCTGTTCAGCCTGGAGAAGAGAAGGCTGCGTGGAGACCTCATAGCAGCCTTCCAGTATCTGAAGGGGGTCTACAAGGATGCTGGGGAGGGACTCTTCCTTAGGGACTGTAGTGGTAGGACTAGGGGTAATGGGTTCAAACTTCAACAGAGGAAGTTTAGATTAGATATAAGGAAGAAGTTCTTTACAGTGAGGGTGGTGAAGCACTGGAATGGGTTGCCCAGGGAGGTTGTGGATGCTCCATCCCTGGTGGTGTTCAAGGCCAGGTTGGACAGAGCCTTGGACCACGTGGTTTAGGGCAAGGTGTCCCTGCCCATGGCAGGGGGGTTGGAACTAGATGATCTTAAGGTCCTTTCCAACCCTTATGATTCTATGATTCTATGATTCTATATTTCTTAAAGAAATCTATTTGCTAATGTAAATGTTCTCACAATGATAATTAATGCCGGGAAAATATGTCAGTAAAACTTAATTTGTTTACTGTGTATAATTTGTTTGTTAATGAACTGTGTATGAACAGAGCATAATCTCAGCATACATGTTTTCATTATTCAGATTTATTTGCTGAAATGTGTTGTTGACATGGTTTGCTGCTTTTTTTGTGATTAACTTGCTATATGAATTTTTTATTCACCGTTTGAAAAATAAGTTCTGCTTCATCACAAAAAACACATTGTCTAATTGTTCCTTAAATTTTTGAGCTCCATATTTAAGCTCAGGATCTCCATGGAGTCTTTTCAGCAAAGAAATATGAAGCATTTTGCAGAATTAATCTGCAATACATTTTTTGAGCTTTGTTATTATTGGCATGCCTATTTGCTAAAATGTCCTTTAAAAAAATCTTCTTTGTCATCGCATAGCCATGATGAGTTTGCTTAAAATTCTGAAACCACTTTTATGGAGAAATTTTGTAATGAACACTCTATACCCACTCATAAATAGCAAGAGAAGCAGGAATAGTTTGACAGTTTCAATTGCATGTGATGATATTCTAAGTGTCAAGTTGTTAAGGAAGAAGGAAGTGTAGATGTGCTACACTGAGAACTTTTCTCTGGGGTTTTATATGAAGATATCCAGAACGTAATCTGCTAAAACAGAAAATGAAAATCTTCATAAATTGTTCAGCGCACTAGCTGTTTTATGAAAAATGACTCAATGTTCATTTTCAGATTTTAGGAATTAGAACATGAAGTGTATAGTTATAATTTTTAAATAAATAAATAAAAATAATCTGTGGTTCCAGTCTTGGTATCAAATCCCAAGGAATTCATCCTTGTTTTAACACAGCAAACTGTAGCTATAAATAATTAATTCTATCTTTTTCAATTATATGCTATGTCAGAATACATTTTGCCTCATATCAGAATGATGTGTATTATTTATTGCAAATTTTAAAGAACAATACATTATCAGTGCAATGATAATATAAACCAGATAAAAGAATAATGAGTAATTTAGGTTGAGAGGGAAGCCTAGTTCAACTCCCCACCCAAAACAGGGTCTGAGTTTTGAGTATGTCCAGGGATGTGATTTACATCACCTCTCTGGGTACCTGTTCCAGCTTTCTACCAATTTTACTATGAAGAACTTTTTCCTCTTACTAAATTTCCACTTGTTGCAATTTGTGTCCATTGCCTCTTATCTTTTTGCTGTGCACTTTCAAAGTGCTTTGCTTTATATTTTTTACACCCTCCCTTTAGTTTCTCCTTTACTCCTTTTCCGAGTGAACAAACCCAGTTCTCACTTCTCCTTGTATACCACGTACTCCAAACCCCTGACCAGTGGAGTGCCACTGGACTCACTCCATGTCTCTCTTAAACTGGGGACCCCAGCAACAGACTCAGCACTCCAGATGTGTCTCACCAGGGCTGAGAAGAGGAGAGTGTAATCTCTGTTGGCCCACCAGCTACACTTTTGACAGTACAGCCCAGGATGTGGTTTGCTTTCTTTACTACCAGGGCACACTGCTGACTCACATTCGGGTTGGTATCCATGGGTCACCCAAGTCTTTCTCTGCAAATCTGCTTTCCAGCCAGTCACCCATCAGCCTCTACCAGTTGTTAGGTAGAGGACTTGGCATTTCCCATGTTTGAGCTTGATAAGTTGCCTGCATTTACTTCACACTGCCAACGTCCTTGACAGCAACCTTGCTCTTGGTTTCGTATCAGCCACACTCCCACAGTTTGTTATCATCCATAAACTTTCTCAGGATGCATCTCATCATTCAGGTCATTAATAAAAACAAAAATTAGTGTTGGCCTCGGTATGATTCCCCCTCCCAAGTAATACTGGAAATTGGCCATTGCTTGGCCATTGTACCTCTGATTACAGCCTTTTCAGTTGGCAATCTGAATGATTTTCTACCCACCTTACTGTCCACCTATCAACGTGGTATTTCAGCAGTTTGGAAGTAAGATCCTATGGGAATCTGTACTGAAAGTACTGCTAAATTTAAGGCAAATTACCTCAGCAGTAGTCCTCCTGTTCACAAAGCCAGTCATTTCTTTGTAGAAAACAATGACATCATGCACAGATGGAAAATTCATGCTGTCTGTTTTCAGACACAGCCTTATCTGTGTCTTCTGTCATTTGGTCTCTGGCACCACTAAACAGTGTTCCCAAACTTTCTGTAGTCTTAATTCTGTTGGTGACATATGCATAGAAGCCCCTCTTGTTGCTTTTCATGACCTTTGCTAGTTTCAGCTTCAACTTTCCTAAATCCACCTCTGCAAGCTAGAGCTACCTCTCTATATTCCTGCTAGGAATCCTGCCCTTGCTCCCTGTTCCAGAATACTTCTTTTTTGCATTTGAGCTCAATCATGAGTCCATTGTTCACCTGGCCTTTGACCACTCTTCCTTAACTTTTTGTATGTAGTAATGGATCATCCTTGTGCTCTGAGGAGGTTGCCCTTGATCATCAACTGTTCTGCTCCACTTTGCCCTTCAAGAGCTGTCTCCCATGGGATCCTTCCAGCCAGCTATCTCATACACTGTCCCGAAGCCAAGACTGTGGTTCAGCAATGATTGTCAGAGCTTTTTAGGAGAAGTTTAGGTCCCTCTTACAGTGTGTTTCTAGGGTTTGACCCAGCCAAGTTGTACTTGTCCTCACCCCAGTGGTCTTAGACAAAGATATATTATCATCTCATCTAACAGAAGATCTAATGACCTTGAAACACTAAAATCTCTGGCCTTGAAGATATTAAGGTACCTATATTGATTTAGATGAAAGTTAGAATATTCCTGCACAGATATGTGGATATAGCCCTAAAATGCCTTACATTTAGACAGCGTATTATGCTAATATATACTTGGTTCAAAGTTGAATGTCAGCAAAACTGCATGTTCTGGAAGATGAACACATTTCACAGACCTGAGAGTGAGACACACCATCATGACGCATGGGTTGGAAGGAATAAACCAATCCAGATGTACTCTGGAGGAGTGGAAACAGGAAATCCTTGCAAAATCTGTCTCCACTTGCAGTCAGCAAGTGATATCTACAAGATGAGTGATATGAACATTTCAAATTGCCTGTCAGTTTCTTTTGACTATACGAAGTCATTCCTAGTGGTTATTAATGGAAAGCTGAACAGATTAGTTTAGATCATTAGTACATTTGGATGACTACACAGTTTTAAAGATCTAAGATGAAAAAGGCTAACAAGAATTTTATTCCTCTTCCCAAATTCAACTTTTCTAGTAGAGAAAGAAAACCAGAGTTATATATACTTTTTCTATTCTTGGTCCAAAACCACTGGGTGCTGCCAGACAAGAAGATTCAAGAAACCTTTGTGTCTTTGTTTTCTGGAAAGCCAGGTGACTGCTTTACTTGTGCTGTGTTAATGAAGTGCATTGGTCTGCAAAGCCACATAAAAAAGATTAAACTAGAGAGTCAACAAAGTATTGCCAGCTGAAAGAACTCCAGCATTTACAATTTGCAAGTCAAGAGAGATCTGTGAAGACAATAAGAGATGGAGATCAAATTTATGTCTACTGTGTGAACTATGTGAGATTTATTATGTCATTACTATTTATAGGTTAATTTGCATGGGTTGTGAGGAAAAAAGCATGTTTGGTAGATGAATTGTCCTCAATGAACCATCTTACCAAGTGGAGTTTTGACACACATGCAACTCAGTACTGATCTATACTTCAGCTCAGACCTCTCATGCCTTTTTCCTTGAACTCTGTAATCTTTCTTGGTAGCATAAGAAACATTTTAATTGGATAATAATAACTTTCATTCTTTCTCTTGTATGGGGCTTTGAACTACCACCAGGGAAATGTATTTAGCTTCTGTTACCTTAGTCACACTAACTTTACTATTCCCCTTGACCTTTGTTCTGTGCACTTTTATGCATTCTTAATTGACAGGCATAATATATTACTTGCTCAGAATAAGAGTATAAAGTTTAAGGCATACAAATTTCTGCTGAGTCCACATTAAAAATGAGAAATCAGATTGCATGACCTTTTTTTGTCAGCTTTCAAAATCTTCTGAAAAGGCAGTACAGACACTAAATTTTTTGTTAGCTATTTTATTATGTATTGTTAAGCTGCCTTTCTTTCTGAATTGAAGGCTTTGTATGTGTCCTTCTGATATATGCTGTTGAAAAATGCACTTACGGTACGTATGATGTCTTATTTTAATTTTATATCTAATAGAACTTGTACAGCTTTAGACTGATCTTTATTGCCAATAAAAAAGCTACTTTAGGAATATTATTTATAATATTTTAATTTATTAATTCAGAACAAGTCTGGAGGATTACACTGGGTGACAAGTTAACAATACATAATGTAGTCTGAAGTACTTATATATTCAAATCTTCTTACTCCATTAATAGGTAACCTTAAAATCTCCGTGTTTGGAAAACAAGTAAATCAGAAGGATGTTCATAAGGTTATTAACTTTCTCTAGAGTATTTTAAAACCTTCTTTGGAACTGTTATAAACAATTTTTGTGTCTAAAAGTTAAGAAAGATGTAAATCAAGATAGCGAGGGAGGGTATTATTCTAACTCATACTAATAAGGTAGTACCAGTTAATTCCCAAACCATCAAATGATAATCACAGCAAGCAAAACACAACATTAAAATGAGAGTCGTTAGTGAGATAGGTGTGATTTTGTGCTAGATTTCATTTGTTTATGTATTTTGCTAATGAATTGTAATTAATTTAGTCAGATGGGTAAATATATTGTTAAATTCCACAATGAATTGTATAGGAAACACAGTAATGGATAACAAATCATGACTTGTCATTATGTTGACTTTGAAGAGCGAAAATAATTACCTTCACTGACATTATAGTGTGGTATACACACAGGTGTGTAGAAGATGGATTTTTAAAGTGCCTGGAAGCTCAGGTCATTAGTTTGTAAAGAACACTATAAAACCTCACCTTTACAACAGGAAAGCCCACTGTAGGCTTGCCAAAGTTGAATACCCAAGAACTACATTACAAAGTAAGTAAATACTTAAATAAATCATTTACTCTCTATTTCACCTATACTTAAACAAATCATTTACTCTCTATTTCACCTCCATTATCGTACACCTAATGCTTTGCTACCTTAATGGATGTGCCCTCACATCAGCAGCGAGCAGAAAAGATGGGTTTTTCTCTTGCAGCCAGCAGAGGAACCTCAGGCTCTGCAGCCCACCAAGGTCAGCCGGTCTCAGTAGCATGGCTTGGCCTCCACAGCTGAAATGTTGCTGACAGCTGAGTGAGGCAGTTTTGCACTAGCTCAGATGTCTCCTTGCTCTCATGCTGCAACCTCTGTGTCTGCAGCATGAAGGCGAGTAGCCCAAGAGGATGCACATTTTTGACAGAGTATGGAGTTCATAGCAAGGTGCCCAAAAATGACTGCATCTCTCTTTGTCTTTTTTGTACAATCTTCCCTTCCTTTCCCTTTCAGATTTTGCGCATAAAATAAAAAGTCTCACAGATACTGTCCCATCATTTTCCCTGTGTACTGAAATTTCTCACCTCTCTTCCTAGAGTTTTCTTAGAGTTACAAACTGGGTGGGGAGGGAAAAGTTATTTTACCTGTACAATGAGAATGGGAGAATGAGAATTGAGGATTACTCCCACTAAAATGACTGTTAAAAAACCTGACTTTTTACAATGTTAGCCGCCCAAAGGCAGAACAGATATGCTGCTAGTTCTGCTGATGTAGTGTATAATGGACTGCAAAGGACTCTCACAGGTGTGTTAGAGGACAGGCACCCATGGATTGAGAAAGTAGTTTGGATGTTAAATGCCACCCAGTTTCTGCTTTCATATAATCATACCTGACATATCAGGCATATCTGACACATCATATTTGGTAATATTTTCATATTACTTAAGAAACAATAGCTTAAGACTCATTTCCTTTGAAAATGTCACCAAACTGACAATTAACAGAATTATGCACAACGAACTTATTGTATTGTATTATTTTATTTTATTTATTTTATAAAAATATTGCTACATATCCAATTCAAAGTTTCGTCTGTTGAGTTTATATGTGTCTTATTTGTTCCTCATTAGTTAAAAAAGCGCAGAAAGTGTTTTCAATGAATTAAAAAACCTGACACATTTTAAAGGTGTTTGCATTACTCTGTTTAAAAAATATTTATTTTCTTTCTCTAAACAGTTCTGGAATGCACTGAAGCAGGCAGGAAAGCAATGATTTTGATCAGGTCCGATCTTCTCCTGCCTCCCTGTGTCCTGTGCACGCTTTCCATGGCTCTGTTTTAGTAAGATTCTTTGTTGAACATTTGAGAAAGCAGACCTGTTTTTTCTTGTGCATTACCACCAACATTAATAAAAGTGGGAAAACAGTATCCAAATAAAAGGATGTTTTTATTTCATGCACTTCAGCTTTTTAATTCTTTGAATTATTGATTTCCCAAACTCAGATTCTATGTGTTGGGAAATGACTTGTGAATTCATGATATTCACAGAAGCAATACTGAAAACCTTTGTAACTTATGTGACTCTTTCCTGAAATAATTACTCGTCAATATGAATTAGTCATCAGACATGACAAAACAGAGTGATCTTCTAGAAAGATCTGAAAAAGGGTAAGGTACTGTTTAAAAAAGAAAACTAAGAATATCTGCTTCAAATGAAAGGTAGCGAGTTCTCAAAAACTCCTCTCATGAGCTGCATGCATTCAAACAGTAAGTGCCTTTCAGCCATCTTTCTTCTCTGATTTCTCATAAGCCAGTTTTCCCTGGCTACTCAAGCTGCTGATAGGTCAAACAATAGCAGACAAGCTCTGCATTGCATCTGCCACTAGGAATTTGACCAATGTTATCGATTGCTGCATTTACTGCTTTCAGTGTGAGTTTTGGTAAGAAACATCTGTAATGAGTGGAAAAGGATGAGAATTTGGTCAAAAGAGAGTCAAAACTCTTGAGTTCAGTTCATTCAGACGCATGGTTCTGTCTCTATGATCTTTGGCATATCTTGCTGTATACATTTCATAAAAGGGGAAATGCAGTGAGGATTGCAGGAATATGCTGTAATAGAATTGATAAACCATAGATTTTCTTAGTAGTAATATATAGCTAATGAGTTAAGAGAAAAAGAAAAAAAGGAAAAAATGTTAGGAAAGGAAGAGAACAGCAGGGAAATCACTGTATGAACATTCATGCGAAATACAGCAAGCTCCCCAATATTTTACTTCATACAAGGGAGCTTCACAACTTATGACAGACTACTGTAAAACGCTGCTTCCTCAACACGCTGTCATGGTACAAAGTATAAAATAATTACTGTGCTGTCTCTGGTGTCAGGCAGCTTTACTCTTTCTGGAGTAATATCTGGGGGCACTGATAATCTTAGGGTGTCCTCCCTCCTTCCCTTCCTCCCTTCCCCCCCTTTTCCTTTTTTGCCTGCCTTCTCTCCCAAAACACGCTTACTTGTAGTATACTAAGGATATTGCCTTGAGGCTTCTCTGACCGAAATATCATGTCACTTCCTTTGTCAGTTTATGTACTATTTCATTTCCTGTACTTGATTTACTAAGGAACAGCTCCTTCATTTAAGGAGGGGTAAGACTGTTTCCCCAGCTCCCAACCCCCATCCTCCTTAATGCAGTTTGGAGGCTCAGTATGGCCCTTTCAAATGAAGGTCTTCAGCCACTGAGCTGGGCATTCTTTGACACTTATTCAGGCAGTGACATAATTGATGCAAATACTGAATAATTGATGCAAATACTTAAAAAAAGCAGCTGCTTGATGCTGGACATGAAGTTACCAAATGTTTTCAGGTAAGTACAAATTTGGGATGACTGACATGTGTCCTCTTTTCTTCCAGGGATGCCATAAAATAAATAGCAGAGTATAATGTTATTGTATAATGTAGAAAAAAACCCCCAAACCCAAACAACCACAGCAATTTTGAATTTATTAAAAGGTCTTTGGCTTATTTGTAGTCCAACTGGATTTGCTGAAGTTTCGTCAACCTAAGCTCACTCTAATAGGAAGTGTAATCAGACCAGCAATTTTTCTTCTTACAGTCACGCATTACTCTTAGACAGACATTTAGCTAAATTTTACTTAATGTTTTGAAGTAAGCCAGCATTTACACTACAGTACAAAAGGAATGTTTAAAAAAAAAAAAAGTAGTTGAGAATCTGTTAAATCTTACAACTTCCTAAAGAATGGAGTAGAGATTTCCTCTCATTTAGAGTTAAAAGAGTTGAAAAATGTCTAAATAACTGTGGATAAAGATTCCAAAGCAGCATTAACTCTGAGCTCCATCTCCTGCAGAAAGTGTAGCTAATGAGATTCCAGCTGATGAAAGGGGGAATTGAATGCATGTGTGTTTTCCAGCTGGTATTTGTAAACTCACAATAGAGAAGTAGTTTTAAGATACTGAATATATATATTTGATTTATACTTTGAAGGCATCTTTTCAGAAACTTTACGCTTTTAAACACAAATTTAAATTAATGTTCTAGCCACCATGAACACAGTGGTCAGAAAAATCAGCAAAGTAAGCACAAAACCTATCAAAGCACTTACTAACCTATAATAGACTGAGTAATTCTACCTGTAATGTTTTTGAGAAAATCAACTCAGCTAATTACAAGCCAGGTCTTATATAAGAATGTATTTAATAATTTAGACTTTTTAAAATACAATTTCTTCAGGATGAATCTTTAGGGAAAGCAGTACACATATAAGTACTATGGCTTTATTTGCTGATGAAAGAATTTGGGATAAAAGAACTGTTTTATGCATATATATAAATATTAAGAATGCATGCTATGGTTGTATGGAAAACGTTTGGAGATACAGTAATCCCACATGGGTGAAAAAAGCTGTGTTTATATGAATGTATTTACAATCATAAGATGGGTTCATAGTAATAAGATGCAAAGTTTCACACAGTTGTCAGGTGTGGGACTGCAGAATTTTTGCATCACAAATTATTCTGTTTTTCACACTGCACTGAAATATGAACTACATTGCTTTGTACTTGTGATGAAGAGTTGACCTACTTTTTAAGCCTGCTCTGTGTTATAGTCACATATACTGAAAGAATTCAACTATAACCTTTTATAATTAACAACAATGCCCATGCATGTGATTTGGACTGCTTACAGGACTGAAAAAATCAATTAATTTCTTATTAGTTTCACTGTACTGACTAAACTTATTCAACAGAAAATAAAATAAACTGCTGAACTGAGTTTTATGAAATAAGCTAAACCTGAGCTATAATTTTACTCCTTTCTCTCCTATTTAATTATATTTAATCCTATAATCCATTCTCTAAGTTGGAAATAGAGAAAAAGTTTTATTTGGTCTTACCTGGTGGTGTAATTTGGAAAAAGAAATATCTGCAGTACTTTAAAGCTATCTAACAACATAAACCTAAGCTGATTATACTTTTTAATTCACAAGAAGTCTAAATTCAGAATAAAAAAGTATCAAATCTGTATGGAAATATAACAAAAAAAATGTAATGCTGGGTTTGATCTTGTAAGTTACAAAATCCAATCATATTCATTAGAGATACCTTGCCACATTGTCACTTCCAGGAACTTACCAAACTTGGATTTAAAACTGTTTAGATTTGCTGCATCCTCAGGTTTTGTTCATACAAAGTTATCACACATGGGTGGAAAGAGAGATGTTTACATAATCACGTGTAGGACACTAAGAAGCTCTTACACAAGGGTGCACACTTTCACTCCAGTTAGCTGCTCTGTGCTGCAGAACCTCGTTGCTCCAGTGCTAGAAAACCTTGTAATTTCCAGGGTAAGTGTATTGATTGCCTATATACACCAATTTATTTGTAAACCAAGATAACATTTTTTGTTTAAATGTCTTCGTGGACTGATGTTTCCCTTCTCAATATAGTTATGAATAAGTCATGTCCCCTTGAAACAGCTATCTTCATTATTTCCTCCTTCATTTCTATATTTCCTAATAGAAAAAACTTTCTGCTTATGACCTAGAAACACAGGCACCATATACCAATTTGCTTTCCTGTGGAAGCTCAATGATCCATTGAGCTATCTATACTTTCCAGCCTCACTAGATTATTGCAAAAGTTTTGAAATGTTTAAATGCACAATCTTGTGTTCTTCCATTCAATTTCATCCTTTTTCCTCTTGCGTGAGTCCTAAAATCAACAATATCTGCCAGTATGGTGTCCTGATCTTTCCTTATATTGACATTAACTTTCAGTTTCATGTCACCAGGAAATGTTTCAGGCATACTCCTATATTTTACACCCAGCTTATGAATAAAAAACACCCCTAAGCAAGAAAGGTTCCATTAGCGCTCCTGAAAAAACTTCTATATCCTTTTTGAGTAGGATATTTTGTCTCTCTCTTTAATTGGATTCCTCATTTTTGTTAGTCCCATACCCAACATATACTTTCTTTACGAACTTTTATCAAACTCCTGAGTAATGAAGCAATTGTTATCATCCTGGGTTAATAATGACATGTGATTTCTGTGTGCTACATACTATACAATAACTGAGAACATGAAAGTATGTCAAACTTCTCTGAACAATGTGTCTCTCTGTATATAACATACATGCCTATAAATATTACTTTATTTTATTCATCTTGGGCTAGAAGCGTCTTTACAATAGTCCGCTCTGAAAAAAGCTTCCTAAAATTCATGCTACATTTTTCTGGCCATTTCAAAGTATCTGGCAAATTATTCCACAGATCTTTATATTTAAGATTGTAAGATTGCTTTGCAGCAATATTGGTTCTTATTAGCAAAGTAAATTAACACAGTGGCTTTTCAAGGTCTTGCAAAGGTCCTTTCAGTATATCATCAGAATTGTATGACCACTAATTTTATGTACTTTGCAAGTGCTTGAGTTTCACAGAATTTTCCTTTCATGATTCAGCTCACACTTGAAATTAGAATGATTCCAGCTAATTACTGAGTCTCTTATCAAGAAAGTTTAAAGAATGGCTTCTTTTGCCAGTTTTAGCTTGATACTACCTTTCTCTTCCAGTTCATTTGCAACCCATTTCAAATTAGATTTGAGGATGTGTCTTCAGCTCTCTGCATTGTGGGAGAGAGGTCGCTGACACGAGAGGGTGGAAGTTGGGGTTTTGGTTTTCTAGAGGGGAGATTCATGAAATCTACTATTACTTTTTAAAAAGTAAGCATAGGTCCATTAGGTCATTGATGGACTTGGTGTTTTAGGAAAATGCAATAAGCTATTCTTCGCACAGTGCCTTTCCTTCTAAAATGAAAGCTCATTCATTGAACAGGCTTGTGTTTTCACAGAAACATAAAGGAAAGTCCCCTTAATTTGACACACTATGCTGCACTTTTGGCATCTTGAGAAACATTTATAAAGTAATGCAAGGTTTGGGTTTATTTTGGGGTTTTTTTGATTTTTTTTCATAAAATGTACATTTCTTCATAATAACCCTCACCAATATTTATATATACTCTGTAGTTCTTTTACATTTCTATTGCTTTGCAAGATCTAACTAATTGCACTGAATTAACTTACGCAAAGAAGTGAGTGCACGCCTGATTGATAGAGAATCCTTTGTTCTGTGAGGTCCAATCCCTTGGTATAAATATCAGTTCTTTAAAAACAGAAACCGGCTATTTCCTAATGGTTTTTAGAAACACAGGGATTTTTCCAGCCAGTAAACCCAACAAGATATTTGCTTCACATTAGCAGTAATGTATATGAGGTAGAGTGGCTGCATGGTGTACCTAAGTGCCACTAGGTACTACCTGGAACACCACTACTTTAGAATGAGTAAATAAATATATATGTTATATACTAGCAAATATATATATTCTAGTGATTGGTCAACTGTTGAAAATCAGCTGCTGTAGGGAGTAACAGTGAAAAAGGTTGCTTATTATCATCGTTTGTAAACAAATAGAATGTTCTTTTCTGGTGTGTTTATAACAGTATATACCGATAATGTTTTAAATATTAGCAGTATGTATTATATATCACTAATGTTTAAAACATGCATCTAGTAGCTACTCAGATTTCAGAATTGTAATACAAAGTGACCATAAAATTCCTCCCCACACTGTAGCTAATAAGTTAGTTTTCTTCTTTCATTACGTCTGCACCAATAGCATCATAAAATTGCCATTAAAAACATATTTTTTGACTCCAGGGAAGTATGCTTAGAGAAACTGCTTAAGACTGGAAGCAGGAATTTTTAATACCAAATCTTTTTGCAAGATATATATTAGTCAATTTCTTTGTTTTTTTGCGTACTCTAAGCATAGCACATACAGAAGAGGAAAATAAGGTCTTCTCACCTTGCAGAGAGCTTGAGAAAGGGAAAAAGAAAGTGACCTTTTTAAATTCTTAACATTTTTCTTTTTACAGTTTCTCTTAATCCATTTCTCTGTAAACAGAACAGCTTCAGTAGACAACATGACTGTAGGTTTTGTGGTTTTTGGTTTTTTTTTTTCCAGCTTTAACAATCACATTTAGAAATCCATTTTGGAAGAAAAAGGGCTGTTTTCCGTATCTACAAGAGAAGAAATCACAGAAGATCTGCACACAAACATATTTTAAAGCAGAACCGTAACTTTTCTCATTTTGATTGAAATTCCTTAAGGTTTGATGCTAGTCTAGGAATGAATCCCAGTACTGCATACATGTCACTTTATTTTGAAGTGTAGGTATATCTTGCAGGTGTTATTTGGTTTAATTAAACTAGTAAAGAAAATCTTGTCTGTCATTTAATGCAATTGGATGAGTTGATCTTTGGCATCCATTTTCCCCCTGATTATTTTAGCTAGACAATTTATTCTAAATTGGCCAATATTCACAATAAAACAAATCATAACAGAAATTAAATAAATAGGCAAGACTTCAGAGTTTCTGTGGAACAGTACTGTACAGAACAAAAGGTTAATGGGTATTTGGTTTGGTTCCACTTAATGTTGCAAAGCCTGAAAACAGGTCAGAACCTTGCTGAAAGCATTCTCTGTCTTTTCTGATGGGATTCATGTGAGTACATGAAGACGTTTAGCAACGATCCCACAAACTGTTTTTAAAAAAATCCACACTGCTCTCTTCAAAAAGCCAAAGATGACTACTGCTGATACAGTCTTCCTCATTTTGGCTGTCTCAAACCAGGTGAGATAAATCCCATATTTAATATCTGCAGTGTAAGTGCACAACACTCAATTGAACATATGCCTGAAGTCTTAAAAAACATAGGAGTTTTACGATATTTAAATAGGTGTCTTATGATGATATCTTATATTTCATAAATTCAAAGCCATTTCACTGAACCAGTAACAATCTGCTTAACTGTTCATAAATTCACCAGGAAATAGCTAAGTACAGTTAGAATAACTCACTTGCAAGGGGTGTGTTTTAGAGGAGTAACAGGGATAAACAATACTTTATATACTGTGCTGGGGTTTATGATCTAAAGAGATGAAGCAAGAGAGTCTTTCTGAAATACTTTGTGAGTATACAGGAATTCCCTTGAGGTATATGCTGATCTTATAGACCCATAGATTTCACAAACTGCTGCTATCGCTTTTTTTTTTTTTTTAAGAAGTGTTTGGTGGCAAGCATAGGTCACTACTTCAGACATGTCTCTTAAACAAAGAATCTAGAAGATGGTGAGTGTTAATTGCTTACAGCTCTGCCATCCTCTATTATCACCTTGGGGAAACTGGTTCTAAGTCTGTAATTCTGTTTGAGCTTGGATAGCTCCTTATATCTTCAAAGATGCGCAATAAAAAAAAATCTGTATACACAGGACAATTAACTCACTTTATGATGTATATTAAACGATGAAGTTTAGTGAATATGAATTTATTTTTTTCTATTCCTCAAAGCTGAAGTTAAATCCCGTGGTACAGTTCACACCAGAGAATACATGTGTTTTCTGAAGGACTGATAAAAACCCCCTATTTTTTTTGTCTAGAGAGTAGGTCTGTAAAAACCCAGTGACCATCAGGAGAGGGTATTTCCAGTCCTCTGACCCCCCTAAGTCTCTGATTTTACTACTTAAAAGCTATAGGTATCACATACTGAGCAAAGCTGAACTTGGTCCTTCATGATTCCACCTAATAAAAAGGCTAAGGCATAAGGCACAAGTAGCATGTCACAAGTTTTATGCATCCTACTACTCACCTACGCCCTGACTAGGGGACCGCATACAGCTGCCAGCAGGGAACGGTCCTTGATCTATACTAGCATTCCAATAGCACCTGAGTGTTGGTTTGGGGACCAGTAGGTGGCCCAGCTGAAAAAAAGCATAAAAGGATCACTCTAAATCGATGTGGATGGCCCTGTGTCAAGGCTTAGGCCTGCATGTGACCTGACCTCATTTGGGTTGCCAGCATAGATATAACTAACGATATTCTGATTACTGTTGCTGGGGGCTGTAGAAAAAGGATGACAAGGTGTCTTCAGGGGACAAAAAGTAGAGAGGTTTTGCGCCTCTGGAGCAGTGGTAGCTGATTCTGCGCAGCTGATATTCAGCTGGGAAAGGGTGTGCCAGGCAAGGCACGCTATAGCAAGGGTGGTCACTGCTGATGTGCCCTGGCTGGGGTGGATGGACCAGTACAACGGCATGCACAAGCCTTTCCCTATCCTGGTTTACATATGTCCTCGGCTGCTTCTACGTTTAGAGCAGTGGAAAAGTCATAAGAACACATTCAGGTCTTCTCAATGTGTCTTGAGTCTTTGTACTGCTCAGAGACATAAACTATACTTACAGCTGTGTGTTTTACCATTGCCGTGTACCACCATTACCTGTTCATTTTGCACCATGTTGATTAGTCTCAAGTGGGTCTAGCAATATCCTGCAATATCCGCGATCTCTCTCAGTCAGATGACATTTAATCATACTTCTGCAATGCACATTCACATTTTTACTAGTGAGGAATTTACACACAATATCAGTTTTAAACTCACAAATTCTATGAGTACATCTAAAAACATTCAGTAAATTGTTAAAGAAAAATAAACAAAAATATGGTATTGATTTTGTTACATTAATCCATACTAATCCAACTGCCAAAATGATTTTGTACTTGGCATATGTGTTGTGTATGCATTACCTACATCGAGTGTTTGCAGTGTGATGAAACTTGTAACTTACATCTCAGTAGAAAAGGGGAACTAACATTTTTTGTTACATGCCTGTTGAATAGAGTTTAGTCTCTTTGTCATTGCATTTTACATAGTTTTATTTTTGTCATCAGTCAAAGCTTATTCTTTGCTTCGTTCTATTTTCTTGCCAAATTAAAAGTTAAAAGAATATAAATTAATAACTCATACTCTTTTTCTCTATATAGAAAGCTCTAATAGCTAAATTTACCAATGACAAAATTAGATAGTATAATTTAGTATAATTTAAGATACTTCTTCCTGCGAGTAAGACCAGAGCATGTCTAAAATCGAGAAAAATATGAATATAAATTAACCACTTAGTGAGAAAGAATTACAGAGAAAGCTTTTTACAATTGGTTCAAATCAGATTGCAATGTGTGAATAAGAAATTACTGACTGGAAGGGTATAAAACCAGAACCCAGGACATGTAAAAACATGGTACCAATGCATTTTCCTATATAGCTGCGAGGCCAAACATCTTAACCTTTCATATATGTATTATCTCTGTTACCAATTATGGAAGAGAAGATGAAGTTTCTTTCACCAATAGAGTCTGCTCTCCTTACTTGCAGTACCTTGTACCAATTTTTAAACGGAACATTAGGAGAGCAGTTGAGGGTAAAACATTGAGGCAGCACTAGATCTGAGGCTTTCTGCTGGACAGCAACGATGGATGAGGACCAACTAATCTAAACTTGTTTGTCGGGGTTATTTTAGACAAAATTACTCGCATTCACATTCTTGAGAAAACACTTTGAAAATACAGATGGCACAGTTTCCCATCAGAGCTGGGAAATGCATTTAATGTATTGGGTTATTTATTTCCTTTTCTCCTGATTTGAGACTAAGTCTCAAATATTTTTTGTCTAAGTGATTAAGGAGGGAACAGCAAGAACCTTAAGCGAAATTCAAGTTTTGTGTTGGATATTGTCTAGTTTAGACTGATTACAATTTTAATGAAGTCACATTTTCTAAAGTTTTATCTGATTTTCACAATAATTGATTATTAACACGCATTGCTCAAATTGGATGCCTAATGATAGATAAAAAATAAAGTACATTAATGTTGCATCCAGCCTACTCACAAACCACCAAAAATTTCACATAGAATCTGTCTTCTTCACATCTATCCTTTGCCTTATGCAACCAAGCAAGACATGAAAAATTTGATATTATGACACTCCTGATATGACTGTGCCAAGGCCCCTAAAAGTAAAATATATCTTCCCCTTTAGATGTTCTGTCTAAAGGTTGTTAATTGAAATTCCACAGCTGACATAATATTCAGTATGGAGAATGAGGCTCTGAACTTGCCAACTAAGTTAAAGACAGCGAAGATTTTGCAGCTACTTTAATATTGATTCTATGAAAATTTCCACTAAAATTTACAGGTAATAATTTTATGCAATACATGAAATTTTCTTCTACTGTGTTAGTATAGTCCTGTATATAGTGATGTGTCTTATAACTCAGAGACAAGGGAACAATTAGTGAACTACCGCGGAAAGGTTTTTAAGCTTTACTTACTTTAAGTAAGTAAAGTCACAGACAACAGAAAGAGCTGCTACAGGCAGTAAACTCTTGCACCAGCAAAAAGTATACCAATTCCCTCAGCAAATTTGCAGATGACACCAAGCTGAGTGGTATGGTTGAAACACCTAAGGGACAGGATGCCAGCCAGAGGGATCTGGACAAGCTTGAGAAGTAGGCCCACATGAACATCATGAGGTTCAACAAGGCCAAGTGATAGGTCCTGCACCTGGGTTGGGTCAACCTCCAGTATTAATACAGGCTGGGGGAAGACGGGGTTGAGAGCAGCGCTGCTGAGAAAAACTTGGAGGTTCTGGTGGATGAAAACTGGACATGAGCTGGAAATGTGCACTTGAAGCCTAGAAAGTCAACTGTGTGCTAGGTTACATCAAAAGAAGTGTGGCCAGCAGGTCAAGAAAGGTGATTCTGCCTGTCTAGTCCACCCTGATGAGACCCCACCTGGAGTACTGCATTCAGCTCTAGAGTCCTCAGTACAAGAAAGACATGGTCCCATTAGAGTGTGTCCAGAGAATGACCACAAAAATGATCAGAGGGATGGAACACCTCTCCTGTGAGCAAAGGCTCAGAGAGTTGGACTTGTTCAGCCTGGAGAAGAGAAGCCTCTGGAGAGACCTTATTGTGGCCTTTTAATACGTAAGGCGGACTTATAAGAAAGATGAGGACAGACTTTTTAATAGGCCCTGTAGAATAGGACAAGGGGTTTTAAACTAAAAGAAGGTAGATTCAGATAGATATAAGGAAGAAATTTTTTACAATGAGGGTGGTGAGAGACTGGAACAGGTTGCCCAAAGAGGTTGTGGATGTCCCATCCCTGGGAAACATTCAAGGCCAGGTTGGATTTGGCTCTGAGCAACCTCATCTAGTGGAAGGTGTCCCTGCTCATTGCAGGGCAGTTGGAACTAGATGACCTTTAAAGGTCCTTTCCAACCCAAACCATTCTGTGGTTCCAAGATTCTGTGACTGATTTTATGATTCCATTAACTCACTTTAGAGTTTCTTTTCATATGTTCATTTTCCAGAATGGATAAAACAGATATGTTGCTTGGAAGTACCTGTCCCTGTTGGAAATTTACTTATCAAAAGACATTGTGTTGCCTTCCTGCTATTTCCTGAAGCAACATTGCTGTTGGAATACATCAACATATACCTATAGCAGGAAGTTTAATAATTGAGTCTTGCTATGCAGCAACAATTCTAACAAGGAGGACATAAGCAGTACTCAAATTATTCCGGTTATTCCATACCTGCCTTCTCTCTCACCCTTCCCAACCACAATGATGCAGAAGTGGTAGGACTGAATAAAATTCTAGTGGGAAAAATTCAATTTAATTAACTATCATGATATGGGACAAGGTGAAGTACAATGCAAATTTCAGAATTTGATTCTGACCTAAATATTTTTCTATCAATGACTGTTAATTAATTTGGAGCAAATAACTCAAATATTTTTTAATTTCTTTGGCTTTTAGCTCATAGTATTTGCTATATTTAATTCTAACTCCAAATTTAGAGCTGTAATAATGACTTTGGAAAATTTCTTCATCCTTGTCAGTACTATAATGCAATTTCACACTTTCGTGATTCTCTAAGAGATGTAGTACTTGAAGTGTTAATTGACCAAATCATCAGTAAGGGCTAGAGAAAAAAGGGAACACGAAGTATAATTCTGCTCATGAGTTTGACTTGGAAATGTAGGAATGGTCATTACAGAACAGATATTCAGAGGAAACAAAATCTAGGCTCTTTTACATTTCAATAATCGAAACTCTCAAATTGACTGTTTAGATTAAGCAATAAATAGACTGGCGTTCTGTTGAAAATATGTACCAGGGAAGCTGGTTGGGCCAGGCAGTGACCTTAACTTGAAGATAAGCCTTTCTTCTCTCATCCAGGTGCTTGGTTAAGGAAAATCAGGCATGGCTGTGAATAAAAGGTATTTTCAGGTAACTGCTACACTTACTTTGCTTGTAAAAATCCCAGACTTCTTCCTAGATTTACCAGACATTGGCTTCCATCTTTGTTCCTGATGTTAGTTGAAGTGGAAGATGCCCAGCTTTAGGCAGATACATATGCTAGTTCACATTAAAAAAATCTTACTGATGCATATATTTTAAAAATAAATTAAAATTGAGAAATAAAGAAGAATTTATTGTCTCCGATATGAAACAGGCTGCAAAAATAAAAGGTCAGATTCCTAGCTGGTGCCACCTGATGGTCAGCCAAGAAGTGTCCTACGATACTTTATGCTGTATGTTGCTTTAATGGGAATTTTCAGGAAATACAGAGGGTAACAACGAGTGGTCTTAGTAACAACAGTACTTACAGAAAACAATCTCCTTTTATATTGTTTTATGAGTGATCCACAGTGTGTTTCTTTTAAAAAATGTCTAAAACTACCTAGGCTTTGGAGAAAAAAGAGAAAGTGGAACAAGTAATATGACAGAATTAAGCTTGAGTAAAATTTGCATTTTACCTTTGACTCCTGTGCTGAATCACAGTGATTTGCATTCTTCTCTGCCCTCCCTCCCAAAAGTGTAAAATAATACTTCAAAACTTAAAAATGTGTCTTCCATAACTTCAAATTACACTTAATACCACCTACTCGTGTCATAACAAACCAGGCTCATACTCCAGTGGGGGCTATGTGGTAATTTTGACTAGAACAGTGGCATTATGATGGATTATTTTTAACTTGGTTCCAGCTTCTTGAGGTTTATTCTGACTTGCTTGATTGAATTGATGGGAAAATTAAATGCAAAACTTGTCTAAAGCAATGGGTTTTAAGGGAAAACTGGCCAAGGAAGCTGATAAAACTCTTTTACCGGTAAGAAGTATAAAGAGCTCAGACCAGGCATGTTCTGACCTAGCTCAGGTTCATTGTAAGGAAAAAAGGTGAGAGCTGAAGTGAGGCATCATATATTAAGATGTACTTGGAAAGTTTATGAAGTTTTTGACTTAATTGGAGGTAGGGGAGCAGACTTTAGCTTAAAATCAGTTTTATACCTCATCCTTTTCTTGCTGGAAATCCCAACCCACAAAAATACATTTTCTAATAAGAACTTTGACACCTTTATATGTCTAGTGGAAGTGTGGGAGATGCAAAAGGCAAAAGAGTGTAAAAAGAGAGAAGAAAAAGATGAAAGAATATACATAAGGAAAAGAAACATAATCAGAGTAAACTCCATAATGAACAGAGGAAAGATAACACTGAGACTGCAATACATGTTTAGGTAGCACAGATTCTTTTATCTCCACCCTATAAACAGTGTGAAACACCTTTCATACCTGAACATACTTAGTTGAGGACAGAAAAAAAAAAAATCTAATCCAGAGTTTATGACAAAAATGATCATTTAAAGTGATAACATAATCATTCTTCCATCAATCTCTTTTACATGGGTAGTCAACTTTAAAACACGATGAGGACTTGTAATTGTACACATAATGAATGTATCTGACATTTTTTTCCATCTTGTCTGTTTTGACATTGTCAGTCTCTTGAGCCTCCCAGTACATCATGGGCACATCTTTTTAAAAAATCTCTTTAAAATACCTAAACCCTTTCAGAGGGGAATAGCCCTGATTTTACTTATTGCAGAATCCTGGAATAGTGTGGTATTATAATCGACTGTGTCTCTTTCCTCTTACTGTGATGCAAACATTATAATAAATGCAATAAATGAGAAAACCAAAATATTAGAAAATGAATCAGAAGAGGGAAACGTATGTCTGCTGGGGTCAAAACACTCAGTCATTTCTGCCCTCAGGGTTTGGTTAAGAAGTAAAATGCATCCATGTGTTGCTAGCCATTTAAAACAGTCCATCTGAAGCTTAAATATAATCAGGCAAATAAAATTGTTTATGGTTAATTATTCTGTTTTTATTGGCTTCTCTGGATGGAGATATTATCAAGAGAAAAACATTTCTGAGTTGGTTTAATGTAATTACTTGATGGAACAGGGTTTCAGGGTCTAAAGATTGGAAGATTAACACAAGTAATTTTACTCTCATAATTAGTTTTGGGTTAGAGTCTGTATCTAATACAAATAAATTGAAGTGGTTTTGCTTCATATTCTAAATCAGCTTAATGTGAATTTGAGTAGTTTGTTTGAAAAGGATGTCTATGAGATTTAAATGTACGTATGATCTTGCATAGCTGCCAATGCTTTTGGCATCTCTTTAATTTACAGTCTACCTCTTCTGTTATGTCAACATGTCATCCCTCCCTTCCAAATAGGAGTAATATAAGGTTAACTAATAATACAAAAAAGGATTTTTAAAAATAATAATTCAATGCATGAAAATTCAGCTCTGCGTAGGTAGATTATATATTAAAAGTGCACCAGTGCATAATTCATAATTGTCTTTGACAGCCCAATGAAAGTAAATGTTTTAAATTGGCAGTCAGCAACATGTCTGTGTTTCTGAATAGAATAAAAGAAAAATCAAAATAGACAACATATTTTAATGTTAGCATCCATCAAAACGGATAATTTTTTTAGAATGAAATACTTGAAGGATTGTACACAAACCCCAGATAAATATGTCTGATAGCTCATTGCATTTTGGGTTTCAGAAATGTGTTCACAGTCTCACATGCACCTGATTCAGTACTTCTGTTTGCTCTGGGGCAATTACTTATGTTTGCTATGCCTAAAACCTTAATAACATCATGACACCGAGTGGAAAAAATATAAAGCTCTACAGTCAAGCGGGGGAGCATGGATGAGTGACAGTGTGAGGAAGAGAAAATAATAGATGGAGTTTTCTAGATGACTGAGACAGGCCAGTGAGTAAATAATTGGTCTTTTAGGGCCGAGGGCAGAGGAATCTCATATGTGAACCATAAATACATGACTGATAAAACTGTGAAAATTGCTAATGTATCATTATGAAAACTGCCTTCTACTTATTTCGGTAAAATAAAAATCCCTGACTTGTGCTATGTAACCAGTAGGAGAATATTAGGCATTCTAGGATATGATTCATGAGGAGTTGATGTAGGTACCAAGAAAAGCTCAGATGAATCCCAACCTATAAATATGTGTTCCTTAATTTGTTAAATGACTTCTGCCAGACATCCAAAACTTTCCCTTTACACTGCCACTGCTATGTTCTTCATCCATGGAAGTCAGTGTAATTTATTAGCTAGAACCATATCTGGGAACTTAGAGTGAAATAAAGAAGCCTTTCTTAAGGTTTTGCAAGATAAGATTCAAAAAAATAATTTAATTTACAGAATTGCAGTTTCACAGAATGGCTAAGGGCAGAGGCACCTCTGGAGATCTTCTAGTCCAACAGGTTCATTGACAGTTCAGATTGCCTAGGGCCATGTCCAGTTGAGTGTTGAATATCTCCAAGGATGGAGACTCTACAGCCTCCCTGGGCAACCAGGGTTTAATCATACACTAAGAAAGATCTTTGTTACCTTTACATGGAATTTTGTGTTTTCAGTTTGTGGCTTCAGCCTCTTGTCTTGTCACTGAGCATGACTGAGAAGTGTCTGGCTCTGTTTTCCCTACTTCGCCCCCCATCATGGTTTTAAATACATTGATAAAATCCCCTGAGCCTTCTCTTCTGCAAGCTGAGCAGCCCCAGGTTTCTCAGCCTCTCCTCATAGGACAGATCCAGTTCCTTAATGATCTTCATGGCCCTGCACTGGATGTCCTCTAGTATGTCCATGTCTCATACTCAGGAGTCCAGAGCTGAAGCCAGCATTCCAGATGTTTCTCAACAGTGCTGAGCAGAGAGGAGGGACCATCTGGCTTGCTGCTGGCAACACTTTGCCTAATACAGATCAAAGTACAATTGGCCTTCTTCGCCACAAGGGTACATTGATGCCTGTTGTCAAACTTGTCCACCAGGCTCTCCAAGTTCTTTTCTGTCAAACTTCTTTACAGCTAGTTGGACCCACTGGTGCCTGGGTTCATTTCTTCCCAGGGGCAGGACTTGATATTTGGCTTTGTTGAGCTTCATAAGGTTCCTGTCACCCCATTTCTCCAACCTGATGAGGTCCTCATAATCAGCTGCACACTGATTTTGTGTATCAGCCACTCTGCCCTGTTTTGTATTGTTAATGCCCCATCATTCACGCTTATCTAGACTGTACTTCATCAGCTTGTCCATGGGGATTACATGGGATACAGAGTCAAAAGCATTACCACAGTAAAGACAAACAGCATCCACTGCTCTCTTTTCATCCACAAGTCATCTAAGTCATCTAATTGGTGAAGTCTATCAAGCTGGTCAAGCATGACTTTCCCTTCATAAATCTATGCTGACTGCTAAAAATTACCTTATTGTCCTTCATATATTTGGAAAGGCTTTACAGGAGGTTTTTCTCCATTCCCTTCTTAGGGACTAAGGTATACTCGATCAGCCTGTAGTCCCACAGGTATTCTGTCTTCTTGAAAATATGAGGGTCTGCTTTCTTTGTCCTTACAAACCTCCCCTAATCATCCTGATATTATCTTTGAAATATGAGATCATCTTTGAGATATTGAGACTGACCTTGTAGTGAAACTTGCCAGCTCCCTCCACACGTGTATGCATCCCATCAGGTCCCATGGACTTGTGTCTGCCTATTCTGTTTCAATGTTCCCTAAGTTGATCCTACTAAGGGCAAATCTTTACCTTCATTCTCAGGGGCCTGGAGCTGCTAAAAGCCAAAGATGAAGAAGATATTCAGTACCTTGGTCTTTTCTGTGTCTTTTGTCACCAGGTCTCCTGACCCATCCAGCAGCAGGCCTGCATTTTCACTGTGTGCCTTTTGCTGCCAGTTTATCTGCTGAAGTCCTTCCTGCTGCTGTTCATATTTTTCACCAGTTCAGCTCTAGTCTTGGCCTTCCCAACTGTGTTCTTGAACCTTTAGACAGTGCATCTATGTCTCTCTTGGGCCACCTGTCCCAGCTTTTGCCTTTCGCTCACTTTCCCTTTACACTTGAACTTTGCCAGGAGTTCCTTGTCTATCCATGCGGGTCTCCTGCCTCTCTTGTTTGACTTCCTGCTCAGTGGGACAGAGCCTTCTTGGAAAGTGACATATTTCAGTGTCAATTTCACAATTCAGCATACCTATATTTTGTTGTACTTCGGTAGCTCAAGTCTTAGATGTACCGAGCCTACTTTAATTGTGACCTTAGTTTTACCAGTGCATTGTTCCATCCCTAATTAGCTAAATAAAATTATAATGCTTTAGCTTGGTAATTAGTCTTCTTAAATGAGTATTTTCTTGCTCATCCATTTTAATAAAATCAATGAAGGCTATGCAGATTTGGGTTGCTTGAACAAATTAAAATATGTTTCAAGAACTGTGAGGGCACGGGTAGCCTCAAAGATGTCATTTCTAAACCACTTAGATCATCTTCCAAATGAATATTAAATCTTTTTTGACATTGCTTTTAGACCAGGCTTTGTGCTATGAGTTATGAAAATCTCCCTCACCTTCACTGACGTGCAGCAGCAATGGCTCATGCCAAAAGCTGTCACAGAACTGTAGTGAAGGTGATATGTGAGATGGCAGAGAACCTTGCTCTCTATTCTTTCTGTATATTAGGCAGAACAACCTCGCTTCTATATGGTAGTGGGGATTGCACTCATCACAGGGACTTGCTAGAAGATCCCTGGAGTTGTAAACCATTCTTCACTATGCCATTGAGACTTTTTGGAAAGTATGGGTGAGAAAACTATGGAATATACACATTTGTTTTGGTCAGACTAAGTTTATCAGGCACTCTTCTTTTGAACTAATTGTTTATCTTCTAGTGTACCATACAGCAATAAGCTAATTCTTTGGAAAGTGAGATTAGGAAATGTAATGAAGAACTCTTGGCCATCACATAGTCCACTGCATACTTAACACCAAGGCTTGTATATGTGGACACCTAAACACCCTAACGGAAAGCTCGTCAAAGTGGCTGCTCTTCGCAAAGCATTGCGAGTGGGATTTTCAAAAAGATTTAGCAATCACTGAACACATGCACTATCAGAATCAATGGAGAAACTTGGAATTATACCAGTATATAATACTGTTATAAATCCTTGCCCACATGCTATGGTGCAGCTGATTGGGATATGTTATTTACATTTTTTGTCAAGTTGTCAGAAAATACATAAATACCTCAGTCCTGGCTTAATCAAATAATAAATGCTCAGAATATATTCTGAGAGCAGAAAAATGCAGACAAAATCAAGGTAACAAATCACCTTCATTCACAAGCATCTCACTACTCCTTTCATAAATTAGTAAAATACCTAAACTGTCTCAAATCAGGTTAGGACATTAATCTGGCATAAAGCCCAGGTTCTGGACTGTGATATTTCTCTGCATAACTTAATGCAGATCTAATTGTGCGCAAATTTAATGAATACAGCTTTGGTTGTTGAATATAGAAACACAACTTCACTAAAAAAACACTAAACATTTTAATTATAAATGAGCTATAACAACCCATTTGAGCAGCTGCATTCAATGGCTCTGAGAGCCATTTTCTGAAGCTGAATTGATGGGTGACATTTAGTTTACATAGTGGGTAATATAAAAGGTAGAGTAATTTTGAAATATAATTGCTAATAAAGAGAATAAATAATGTCTTATAAATATGTTAACAAGCCATTCTAGTGATATTTAATATATACACTTAAAAGCAGTTAATAGCCAGATATTCATATTTAACGATGTTACTGTTTAATGGTGTTTCACGCCTAGATCACTGAAATTATGTCTTTAAATGATGCTACCAACTGTAATCACTACTGTGCTATCAATTTGTATTTGAAATTGTCCATGATGACAAGAAAAAGGCACACATGAAATACTTGCATAAACAAAATCTATATTAATGTGAAGTTACCATGTGGGGGAGATATTTTTTGTCTATAGATGATTTAGGTGTTAGCGTTCAGCTTAGTAACTTGGTAGCTTTCAGCAGAGGATTTAAAAAAATTTCTTAGAATGATTAATTTGAAAGGTAATCATATAATGTCAGAATTTTCTAAAAGGAACATCAAAGGAAAAGGATTTATACAATCAGTTATTTTGCTGAAAAACCTTTCAACCTGTGAAACTACTCAGTGAATAAGAATAAACCAAAAGCCAATACATATAATTAGTCATCATGTATGTGGAGTCATTTTTGTTGAGATAATCACCCAAGATAGTAAGATTTTTAAAAGATTTTTTTTTTTTTTTTTAAAGCATTGTAAAGATTTCATATCACTAGGGAAAATATTCCCAAGTACCTCTGTTCTGTGAGCAAAATTTCTTCTGAATAAGGCTTTGGGCAGATGCTCCTTTTTGCATATTACTGTGACAGAGGAAAAGGCACGGGTAGTGGTATGGGAATCCTTGCCTTGACATCCTGTCATCCTAATAATTTTGACAATGGTTTCTGCATCGAATACACCAGATTAGCTCAAAACAGTTTAAATGGCAGATCTTTGCTACCTAGCTCACTCTGAAGAGGACAAGGGTAATGTCAGATGCATGACTCTGAAGAGCCATGAAACAGGAATGGACCAGGAGTAAGTCAGGGGTTCCCTGAGCAGTTTTTTTTCTCCTCCATCATCACTACTGAGTCCAGAAATTAACATCTCTCTTCAGTCCTGTCATGCAATATGGCCTTCGAGAAGTGGGATGGGGCAGATCTGCTCCAGCCTGGAAAAACCCTAGCAGAGAGACTCGTCCTTTGCTATTGCACATGATGTGCAGGCTGAGAGAAAAAAGGATATTCAAGGAGTGGGAAAGAGTGTGCAGCAACTTTGTAGCAGTGGTTCCGATTGGTCTAAATAGCAAGTAGTTTTCATGTACACCTATCTGCTTCTCTACTTCCTTCTGCTGTCTTGCTCTTTCGGAGACTGCAGGTGCTGAATCTCAGAAATTCCATTAGTATTTTTGTGCAGGGTGAATTTTCCGATGTCCTGAAAACAGACATCCTTAAGATTCTGGTTTGCCTGCTTTTATTCATGGTTGCCTTTCTGTTGAGTTCAGATTCCCTAAGGTGCTTGTTTTTGAGAATTATGATCCTTCATGTGACCTTCTGGCTTTCATACATAATTCTTTCACCATGTAGTGGTTTTATCCTGCCAGGATGGAATAAATATGTGATGTAGCCATAGTTGTTAAATGCATTATGTGAGCAAGCTTAAAAACACAAGCTGTATTTAAAAGATGGTTACCTCACCTGTACCCCTAAGAATAATTTAACCAAGCAAGAGACATAATAAGGATCATTTATAGCTATTAAATGTCAACAACAACATTCCTAAGTAACTGCGAAATCTGGTCTGAAGGTGAAGCACAGACGTGAATCTTTGTCTGTAATTTGTACGGCTTTTCTGACATAAAAGCCAAGTGAAGCTACAGTCTGTCAGTATCATTTAAACTGTTACTGTATTTGCCAACCTGGTATCAGCAGTATGATGGGAGAAGGCAGGCAAAGACTAATTCCTGAACAGTACGATGCTACATTGTCATAAGTACAGTGTATATAAAGCAGTTACTATGAAACAGCCTGTAACTGTGTGTGTGTATTCAAAGCCCATTGAAATCAATGGGAAGGAACTCAATAATTTCAATCTTCCTGGAGGAGGGATAGTGTCTACAGAAGTGTTTAAGTCCCACTGACTTCTATCAAAGACTAGGGAGTGCTTTAGAAGATTTTATACAGTTCTTAAAGCTTCATTTTCTTCTCTTGATTTCAATCACGTTTTGTGTTTAAAGCTTTAATCTCATTTAAAAAAAAGATTTTCTAATATCTCTTGCTTTAACTCTGTAGTTGATGATTTAGCAATGCTTTTTTCTCTCTCACAGCCCTTTGTCTTAAGAGAAAGATTTTTATTTTTTAAAAATATTTGGCAACCAGAAAAACAGTGCCTTGGTCTTACATCTTATAGATGATTTTTGGTTTTTTTGGTTTTTGTTTTTTTTTTTTTACTATCATTAAGCTTACAGTGTGAAACTGTAGCATACTGGTTATAAGAATTCCTTAAGATTATCTTTGGAGTCATAGGGAAATGCTATTTGGAAGAAGCAGAGGATGGCACTGTTGGACTGCAATTATGAGGCAATACAGTCTGCAAATCTTGAATTACACCATGGTACAACCTTACAGAAATTATATCAGATGTCTTACAAGAAGCACAAGCAGCAAAAGGGTTCACACTGGGTTTTTGGTCATCAGAATTTTGCTTGAAGTCTAGTAGTCACAGGAAAAACGATTCTTTTTTAACGGGATGTGGCTGTGATGTGGAATACTGGAGAAAGGGTAGATGAAGTAAAAACAGAAGCAGTAAGTCAGACATTTTGGGAAATAAATTAATGGTATAACTGTGAAGGGCCTTTCTGGCACTGACTTCTTAGCTGTGAAGCATGTGAAGTACTGAGTATTTGCAAAGACATTGGTCCTTTAACGTAGGCATTACAGTATCCATATGTTGTTCAGATGGATTCTCCCACAAAGGTTGTAATTCAAACAGAAACAGAGGCTAGACTTGCAAACAGGTAAACCAGAAAAAATGGACCTTCTTCTCAGACAGATGTCTCCATTCTGTATTTGTATAGGATGTTGCTAGCCTGTTCTTCCAGACTTCACAGGAAAACCTTTATGTTAAAAAAGCTATTTAATATAGTGAGAGGGGGAGGAATCACATTCCAGGAATGTCAAGATGTTTAAAAATGTTGTGCAGTTAAATAATTCATTTTTTTCATCCAAGATGCCATCAGCTGTGCAAGCCTCCAAATTTTGCTGGCCACGTCATCAATGAAACCACTCACTTTATTAATTTCTCTGTGATCCTAGTTCAGCTTATGAAAACAAAACACAGTGGCTAAAGAGATGAATTTTGCCCTCTTACATGACCACTGCAATGGGCTTACCCACTAGTTTAGGAAACTTTGGAAGACAAGTCCTTTTTGTGTGGGTGGTGTGAGCTACAAAGCACTGTGAAATCTATTGGATACACACAAGCCATCTTGCCATTCAACAAATTTTGTTTTCCAGGATTGTTTATGCTGCCAAGAATATTGAGATAAACTTGGAGCAAAATGCTAGGCTGCCAGTATAATTTGCAAATAATTATCTGCTAAAAAGTGCAATTGTCAAAAATAAAATTAAAATGGGACTAGAATTTAGTTGAGACCATGACTTGAGTTCTGAGAAGTTGGTATGATCATTTTTTACTGCAATTGGCTTGGCGCTCAGAACCAAACTGCTCTTATATTTTTGCACTATAACTGCAAACCCTAATGAAATTCCATGTTTACTTGGGAGCTTTACAAAACCACATATATTTTTCACCATTGTAATTCAAGCTTTGAGGACTGTGGTTATTTTGAAAATGAATATGTTTTTACTTTTTACTGGGACTAGCTCCTGTAAGACAGATTTAGTTTTTAAGAATCCTTTTAAAACTCTCCTTGGCAAGTGTGATTTAATGTTCAAAAATTAATTTACACTGGTCTAAGTTCTCTATAGTCACATGGCTGATTGCCTGAAGGTACCTCAGGGATACCTTGTGATTAACTATCTGTACCAATTGTATATTGTACCAGTACCCTGGTGACATTTCTGGTTCCTCATGATTTTCACTTTTCTAAAGTACTTATAGCATAAGTACTCTCTAATCAACAACAATCAAGCATAAAACCAAACATAACAACAAACACAATTATTGAGGAAAATACAAAGTGTTTGAGCAGCTGAGCCACAGCAGTAAGAATGCTCAGGCTTTTCTATGTGCAGTTCCAATTTTTAGACTTTCTAAGTCTGTCATCTTTCCAGAAGAATCCTAGCAGATAGAATTAGCACAATAAAAAAAGTTTCTGGATTTATGGCATTTGGAAATTGTTGCTCACAGAAGGTTGTGGCAGCAGGTAAAAAGTTTGACAGAGGAACAGCCCAACTCTTGGGTTATTTACCCATAAGTGGATACAAAAAATGACTAAGCAGGCATGTACATTTAGCATCCCTAATACTAGAGTTGCTGAGGAGAAGGGATCCCAGGAACTGGCCAGGCTTCGGGGCTTTCATTAACCAGAATCTCCTCTGCTTCTGTCTTAGGCAGAAACTTTGGCTTAGATGGATGCTTGGTCAGACACAGTAGGGCATTTATTATGTCCTTACAGACTGACAAGCAGGACACACTTGGGTTTTCATACCATTATTTATTTCAGTGAACTAGTGGATGTGTTGCATTTAACATTCAGAGTTTGTGTAGCCTTATAATAAATCTGTAATAATAGTCAAGACTGCTCTCAAGTCTTTCTTTAAGAATATTCAACATCCTGTTAAATAAGCTTTTTAAAATAAGAAGATACATTTTTCTTTGAAAAATGAAGGTTTTCCTTGGTTTATTTAAGATTTTTAATTGAGTGGCATAAAGCATTTGTCTCAATAAATAGTAGACAAACTAAGACAACTTTGTGCAGTTGCTTATTTATTCGTAGATCCTATAATTGCTTCTTTGAGTTAGATGGGTGAGCACACTTTTTTTACTATTTTTAAAGTGTATCAGGTAAACTGCCTCTTTTTCAAACTGTTTGTAGTAATTTCAGAACAATTCTGGCCATTACTTTTCTAGATTGCTAATTTTAATATCAGAAGTTTATGTCAGAAATGTAAAATTAGATGTTCTTCAAATAACATCCTACAGTCAACACACTTTTTAATAACATGAGAAGAAAATTCTGGGAGGTATAATAGCCTAAAGGATTTGAAGTCTTTTAATTTGTGGGATTAATTGAATTCATTCATATCTTGCATTTGAATTTTAAAGCATAGAAGGTGAGGAGTTCAATGCCAGAATTAAACATTCATGATAAAATCCCAGTTTTACTTTGGGCAGCGACAAAGCTTTTGTTAATGTCTGTGGGGTTCTCCCACTAAAGGCACTGTCTGTACATGCTTTACTCTAAATACGTATTATGCATGTATACCACATATGAAGTCATAGCTGACAAATGAAAACTTCAGAAAAAATATGAAAAATTAATTCAGATTTTCAGACATCTTTAATTGAAACCTTACATTTAAAGTCCTTTGTCTGGCTTTCTGACCTTTCTGAAAAAGCAGGGAGAAAATGTGTGAAGTGCTTGTGAAGAAACATCAGTGATGCTGAGCTTCCCACATACACACAAAGAGCTGTGACAGTCCAGTTTTTCTGATGGCTGGAGATAGTCACAAATACTGTTAAAATAAATCACCTGAGAGTTTTTTCAGGTTTTTTTCATATTTTCCAACCATTTCTACTCCATCTACCACAAGGTTACCTTGTATCTGCTCCTTGTGTCTTTCCATAATAGCTTTTGTACCCTGACTTTTGAAAATATGTATGGACATTCACAGTAGTACTCCGGGGTAATTGGTCAGTGTAAAAGGCCATCATGGTTTATGGGGCAGCAAATTCATTTTAGAGATAATTAAAGGCTATTTTTATCCCATACCATTATTTTTGTGTTGAAATGCTTCACAGCAATAGAGTGTTCTAGGCACTGTTAGTGGTTTGTATAGTTGTCACCAAAGCAAAAGGAGAAGTATTTGTTTTAAACTATCTGCCTAGAGTTATTTACACAGTAACACAGTAAGCAATTACAGTATATTAAAGAGTTCATGTGAGAATACTAAGACTAACAATCATGTGACAGGCACATCTGAATGCCTGAAGAAATTAATATTTTATTTAAATTGCTATATTTTCTCATGTACAGCCTGCACCTCAGATAACTCTAATCTCTCTAAAAGTCTTGTCCCATGATGGGTCATCAGAAAAGTCTGAGGACCATTTCAGCAGTGAGGCATGAAGGGTTTGAGGGAAAACAAGTTGGCTGTGAGAGGCAGAGAAGGGAAGCTACTGGAAACAAGAAAGCTCTTAGGTAATTTTCTTCTCTGGGTATATGTGCGCATATATAGTCTGTACTGTTATTGAGTCACAGGTTAGGTTTTCTTAAATCTATTCCATTTTTTTGTTTTTGTTTTTGTTGTTTTGTTTTGTTTTTTTTTTTCTTCTTTTTGTTATGATATATAACCCAACAGTTATGCACAGGAATTCTGTTAAAACATGCAAAGATAACCCTCATAAGGTATTCGGAGTAGTATGGCTGAAGACTTACAGTATGAAATACTTTTTTAAACAGTATATTAAAGTTGCCCAACTCACTTGAGCAAAATTCTCAGAGCTTCTGAAAGAAGCTGAAAAGAACACACTAAGGAATTGAGCGTTTTGATTATTATTTATTTTTCCCTAAATCAATCAAAATTTATATTGTGACTTTGGAATACATTACCTATTAACAGAGCTGAATAGGATTTTTTCCATCTTTAAAAGTAAATTCATATATTGTTTTCTCAAAGTAAAATGTTAAATACCTATTTTTCTAAAGCTGTTTGTTTAAAAATTTTCATAAGAAAACCCAAATGAAATGTTCTGCTTCTGGAAAGGTTGAATACAAATCTAAACAATTTCCATCAAGGGAAATGTTATTGTGGTTTTTCTTGCTTTATGGATTTGCTTAATCCATTTCTTACAATCCATCATTCATAATTTCTGTTGTTAGTGTTTTAAGAACACTTATCTGGCTGTATGTCTAACAGAAGGAAAAGTGATCACCTGTATGTAACATGAAGAAAAAAATTAAAAAAGTTGTATTCCTGTTTTCCTCCTGATGTCAACTCATTGCATTTCTTGACTAAATAGGACTTCAGATAAGAATTAAGTTTATTCTGAATTAGAAAATAATAGCTGTATACACATTTTTTTTTTTTTCTTTTAGGTCTGGCAGCTTTTTAGGCCTTATTATTTTATATAACGATGAACAAGTCAAAAAGGACTATCATTTTTGGTGGTTTTCCAACTAAGAATTTCCCAGAAACAAAGTTTTAATGAATTATGTATCTATCTCAGCTCCCTATGAATAGATATTTTCAGTGGCTTTCTTAAGCTTTTTTCCTAGTGGTCTGCTGGGTTTTTCCTCATCACAATAACAAAGTAGTTTACTGGTCAAACGATAGGTACTACTTGTTGTTTGAAATGTTGTTCATCAGAATTTTCTGTCAATGCAGACACTTCACTGCAACTTTAATAGAATAGCTGGTTACAGCAGTATTAAATCTGTATTCTGTTGGCATGACTTTGCATTCTTTGCCACGGGCACTTGAGCTCATTTGTATGCAGATAAAGTAGGTAGGCAATTCTGCATTCACCAAGTTGCCTTTGATCTGCTGGCAGGAATGTGGAGTGTATACACACGAAATCTCTGTTTAATGACTGACTGTGCAGGATAGATTTTAGCAGCCTCAAACAACAATATATTTTCTACTACATTGCATTCTGTCTCCATGCCATTTGCTTGAGATGCAAAGTATACACCTGATTTTCTTTTTAAAGCTTGCATTTGCAGAGAAGAGATTCTGTTTCTTTGGGAGCTGTCCGATTTTCTCTTATGACTTTAATTTATTAGATACACATGGTTGAATATATTTAAACCAAATAAACTGGTGAATGTTGGAGCCACCTTTCACCTAAAGATTGAACTTCTTCTACTTTAAAGAATGCAGAAAATTTCCAATCAGCTAACCAAATTTGTTTTGCAATATGAAATATTATTAATTTAACAAAAACATTCCATTAGATTGTTCTTGATAAACTAGACATGTAACAATTCAAGTAGAACAAATGTGTTTGGACATCTTTTATGGGATTCACTAATTAAACTGTTTGGAACTGTTCTTAGCATGGTAAATTGCCTGAATAAACTATATCATATCAGGTCATTGTCTTTTCCCCTTTTTTATTATTATTCTTATTCTACTTAACTGTGATAATTGACATGTATTTCTTACCACAGCCATCTAAATTTGATCTGAGACTTATTAAAATGAGTGTAATAATATCTGTATAGGTCAAGAGTGTCCTAACAGATCATAACACATTCAGCTGGTTAACATTTGAAAGATATTAAAGGGATTTGGGTGTTGTATCACGGCATTTTGTGACTGTATGTGTGTTTTAAGTGTTACACTCTTACATATTTATATATTTTATACATAAAGTTATACAGATATTGTTTTATGTAGTGTATAGTGTGTGTATATACTATATACTTGGTAATTACTGATAGAAGGTCTCTCTTCAGCATGATTTGTAGATAAATCCCTGTAAAACAGCATAGTTGTTTCTAATGTCTGCCTCCAGTATTGACAGCTGAGACAAATTCCTGTTTGAAGATACTGGAAAGAAGAGTAGATGTTTGGCTGCAAATCCTGAAAACAATGCATGTTTGTGGGATAACAACAATGGAAAGACTTTTATAATAATAAAGATAATAACAGGTATCAGATAAACAATGTTCAGTTCAGCTTCAAACTCCAAAGAGCTGTAGCTGACAGAGGAAGGATTGAAATTGATTGAAAACCGATCAAGTCTTGTTTGTTTGTTGGAAAGTCAGACAGTCCTTCGTCTTTCCCATATAACTATTAGTTTTCAAGCATTGCTGGATCTTTGGTGTCATACAAGGTGTGAAGACTGTCACAGGTGGATTTGTTGTGGACAGGTTCTTGTGGAAAGCTGCTTTTATGGAAAGGAAACAGAAGAGCTCAGTAAGTTAAAGGAAGGTATATCTGCTGGTCCATTGGTTCTGCTGTCTCCTAAAGTGTGAGAGTCCTTTCTTGGACCCAGACAGAAAACATAAGCCTGTATGTAGACTGCAATAAGGTTTTCCTTGTAGGAGGATAGGGCCTCATAAGGAGGTATGCATTACCTGTGTAACCCTCGATGCTGCTGACACACTCATTTACAGTCTCAAAGGTTTGCTTAGCTGAGCAGAAATGAGACAAGTAGACAGGAAGTGTCAGTAACATACCTCAAACATGCTAGTTTTGACAAGTAACTAGGTTAGAGTTTTGTCTGGGTTGTTGCTTAGGTCTAATGTGTCCCTGAACTCAGAAATATAATCTAGAACACAGAATTAACAACTCTGGCTGATAAAATCAAGACCTTGAAAGAGTTAAGTGGTGAGGATTTAATGGCGTATAGTGATTTAGAAACTAAACATTATGTGGAGTGAGAAGCTGGCTGAATGCCTTGAAAGGATCAGTAGTCAGCCAGAAAAAAACCCCAGTTACCCAGAAAAAGTAAGCAGATAAATTCCCTGAAATCCAAGTGAGATTACTGTAGCTGAATAAATGTGTGCAGTTAATTTTGTAACCAATTGCTGAAACGGTATGATAAGGAATGGAGAAATTTGGTGTGACCCAAAACATATATTGTTTTGGTAACAGTTACTGTTGTGAGGAATTCTCTTGGAAATTCCTTGTATTTTAGGAGGTGGTTATAGCCTGCAGAGAGATTAGGGAGGAAATGGATGAGATACCTGTGGGTACTTGGAGATGCCTGTGGAGCTGAGGCAAAGAAAAGCCAGAAAGGTTTTATTTTGAAAGCCATGGGCTACATATCTGAAAAAGTGGGTTGAAGGCAATGGAGTTTACTCTGAGTTTCCCTGCACACTGAGAGAAAAGATAACAGCAGACCCTTCCCTGTGCTGGAAATTTGGTGTGTCACTGCAACACATTCTCACAGGAAAAGCAGGTGCTGCCTCAGGAGTGTGGATATATAACAAGCAACATACTGAGATAACAAGTCTTCTCAGAACAAAACAGGGGAACATGGATGTAAAACCCTCTTTTCATCAAGTATTTCTAAAATTCCTTTCCAGTTTCTGGTACCGTGGCTAAACTCCATAAATGCCAGTGGAATCCAGCTGGATTTCCGGCAGTGTAACTAAGATTAGAATTAAGAAATTTTGTCTATATTTATAGCTATCTATACCTATATATCTGAAGCTTGCTGGCATTTCCTAGATAAATCTAATCTTTAAATTTATCTGTAACAGGACAATGTACCTAGAATCACAACTTCTTAAGGAATCCGATGAATGGTGGTGACTCCTAGCTGCAGTTTATTTGGATCATTCTGTTCACTAGTGACAGTGTTTAGTCAATGGCTAAGCAAGGCTGCTTCCTCAGATGGCGTAAATCAGCTCAGCACCACTGATGTTAATAGATCTTTGCCAATTTACATCAGATAGGACCCTCTCTTGCTCCTTCTTTCCAAAATTTATGAGGATTATGGAGATAAGCTGTAGCCCTAGTGGCAAATGCATCATTTATATATGCCAGGTCTCATGCATAGTGTGATTGCTGCGCTTTTCAAATCTTTACAGGCATTCTGTGATATACGTGCTGACTAAGTAGTGGAAGTCAACAGAAAGAGGAGTAGGCACGGCACAGCATATGGAATTTTTCTTTGGGTACTTTTATCTTTCAGTTTAGGAATGAGGATTAAAATTATACTTAATTTATTTTATTGAGTTATTTGTATTTTAACTCATCTTTACACCTGGGTTTCCTTCTTTTCTGCTAATATTTATGCTGTCAAACTTCTTGTATCATTTCCAAGGTCTGAACATTGTCTCCTCATAGCTTATTCATACACTGCCTACCGAGGAACTAAAGTCAGTTGCTGAGCCTACATTTCACACAGAGCTGTTGACCCTGTTCTGCTGGAGATAGTGCTGATGTCCAGGGATGGCAAGACCCTCTTGGTACTCGAGCCCTGATACAGCTATACAACAGCCTACAGCTCTCCATGGGCCAAAGAGAAGCTAGAAAAGGAGAACTTTAGTTACAGCAAAGAACAGTTTTGTCTTTCAGCAGGATTTAGCCCCAGCTAAAATCAGGCACCTCTGTGCTTTGCATTTTACCAGCACATACAGAAAGACAGTCTCCCTCTGAAGACCTCATAATACAAACAGATAGCCCAGCCAAAGAGCAGGAGGAAGAGCTCCTCCTGAGTTGTACACACCAGATTATATCGCTTGTTAATTATATTAAATTCTATTCTGCGGTTTGGCAGTGGAAAACATCTTGCTTTATTTCACTCAAGGTTCATAACTCCTTCTGGAAATCAGTTCCTCCCAAAATGGCACTCAGACTTTAATATGCTAAGCTTCTGAGTAGCAGATGTCAATGATAGCACTGTGGAAGGGGAGCAGGAATCTGTTTTGCTGATCATTAATAACAGACACATGTGTCTGACTTTTTAATGGCCTCAATACTGTTGTCTACTCCTGCCTGTATATATGCCTCCTACCTGATCTTCACTGCCATTAGTTCAGTTAGAATTCATGGTCAGAATAATTTATAAGTGTACCGCTACAGATATAGATATTTCTCTATAAATTTTTTAGTTCAATTTCCTATGTGATTTCTATAGAAGAATGTCTGTCTCTCCATATACCCCACTGAACAAATCTGAAACCCAATTGACAATTTCAAGAAAATTAATCAGAAGAAAAAAGATTCTGAAAGACATCAAAACCCCTGTTATTTTCATGAAAATGGGTGATGAAATAGAAATTCAGTAAATATCTATCTTGAATGAACAGAACACTAGTCTTGTTAGGTGTAGCGAATTAACATAAAGAGCTGCCATAGTGAATGCTTGAGAAAGGAACATATGACTTGGACATTAAATGCAATAAAAAGTAAGGCAGCCATAAGAAATGAAGTTTTATTTTGGTGCTCACAGAACTGTTTGTCCTAGCTCTAGAAAAACTGGATAACCAAAGTGGTAAAAGTTCTCCATGCAGGGCATATTCACTTGCTAATCTTCGGTTTATTAACTAGGTTATTTACTGATGTATCATCATTACTCCTTCTCTGAATGCATTTGTGTCTCAAGATGTGCTCTCCAAAAAACAGGACTTTATTGGAAAATTGAACAGGTTGACTGCCAGTGGAAGCAAAGCCTGTCTGAGCTTTCCTATGTACAGAGCAAACATCCTATAATGGCAAGCACGGGTTTATTCTTTGAGTTGATGTTCTTCACTGAGGTGTAGCAAAGAAGGCTGGAAGAAGACAGGTAGATGTGCCCATCAGAGTTTCAGGGTTTTACAGGCTTTAGAATCAGACGAGACCACAAAGCCTGTGCATAGTACAGGCCAGTAATGCATTCAATTTTGATATCTATGTATTAAAACCACAAAGCAGTTGATTTTTTTTCTTTTTTTTTTTTGTGGCACAGTAACCAGAAAAAATGGGGTGCCATAGGTCACCCTAATTTAAGAAATTATAGCGAGGTTTATCCCCAGTTGAGGGTGAAGTAAGTGACATAGAAATCGAAATGTCAAAGGAGTTCTGGCAAATGCTTCGAAGTCCTAAAGAACTGCTTTGAAAAATACTTTAAAAGGAGAATGTAGTGGAAGATGCATTATTTTGATAGAATGGGGATGAGTGCTCTTTCCCATCCTGCTGAGCTTACTGCCTTTACTTACCAGTTGTTCCTGAGTATGTCTTAATAGGATATATATACACATACATGAGTGCATGGACACGCAGACACACTTATATATGGATATTACAGAACTACTGACACGAGTTATACATGTTGACTAGGATTTCTAAAGCTGAACTTGAACATGGGGTTTCTTAATTTTCAGGTAAAAATTTCTGATGTTCCAAATAATTCTAAGCCTTGCCTGATGCCACTTAAAACTCTACATATAGTTTTAAAACCTCTGTCATTAAAAAGGTTCAGTGTACTTTTGGCTGTTGTTGCAAGTTATTCAGACAGTAATAGAAGCTGGGATCCTACTGGAGCACAACCCATGGTGCAAGGTGCTGTATAAAGATGAGGCAGAAAGATAGTTTATGCCCTATCAATGTGAAATCTTCTTTTATACTCATCTGGTATACTTGATATACATTTTTCTTCCCCCTTTTTACCTTACCTCTCAGCAGGTGGGTCTGGCTTTTTTCTTCCAGGGATGTAGAGACTGTCTTCTGTCTCCTGAGGCCTGAGACTTAATTAAAACCAAATAGCCTTGTGGACCTAGAAGACACTATCACACTAACATAAATATACACTTATCAGTTGTTGCTGATTAAATTTCTTCATGGTAACAGTGATGCTGACAATGCAGATGAAAGTTCTTATCCTACATATACATGTGTTTATGAAAGGGCATAAATGTTCTAACAAGGTTTTTCTGAGAAAATGATACGGTTTGTGGTTGCCTTCCTCACATAGTGCATATTTTTCTTTTTCCTCTTATTTTTAATATTATCTCCCCCCTCTTCCCCCTATATTATTAGACACGGTTAGAGAATCAGAACTTATTCCACCTGTATATTCATTGTAACAGCTGATTTCTTTCTCCGTTTTATGATGTCCTGATTTATTTCTGTAATAATGTTTAATAACGCACACATCTATAAGGATTTATAATAAATTTTAAATAGGTGAGTACTGCTGGGCACTAATTAGGGCAAATAAAACAACATTTTTAGCAGGTGCCCACAATAATGTGCATGCAATAAGACAGAAAAAAATTAGAAGGGCTGCCAGCTGCACCTGTGGGTAGACATTTTTCTGTAACACTGTATTTCGCCAATTGTCACACCCCTAGGAAATAGTTATTTAGGGGGGTAAAACTTTCTACTCCTACACTGGTATACAGGTGAATTTGCTGGAAAGCTGCAGTGTCTCTGCTGGTCAGAGATACTGGAACACAAATCCGTTAAGAACACTTTTCCTCCTTTACAACAGAACTGCTGTGACTGACCTTTCCCTGACCAGCCCTAGAGCTGTAAAATATTAAGTTTGAAATGTGCAATTTAGCATGAAAATACTGTGGACCTCACTAAGGGGTAAGTGGATGACCTAATCATAATGGAAATTAGCTTTGATTTGACTGTGTTAAGGGTATTTGAAAAATCATCTTTCAGGGCAAAAATTCTTTGTAAAGCTGTGGACAGTCAGCCTACAGATGACTGATTGCACATACTTGCCTAATATTTTAGTTTTTCAGTAAACTGATCAGATTCCAGAGTGGAAGCTGTATTTGGACATGGAGCCAGCAGGCCTGTGTTACATTCAGTTCCTGCAGTCCTGTTATTCTTCAGCAGGAATATCAGGTCTCATATTTTCTCCCTAGTCACCTAGTCACCAGTTAACTCTCTGAAGCCACAACTTGCCTAAGAGTAAGAGGCTTCTGCCAGCATCAGCAGAGAGCCTCAGAGGAACAGCTACCCCATGGGTGCCTGGTGGTGGTGTGGTTTAGAAGAGGTGCCGCTTGTACTGCCAGAGGTCAGCACAGCATGGAACTAAGCAGGAGAAGTATGAGACTAAGCAAGAGGAGGACGAGAAGGCTGCCATTTTTTGGTTTTGAGGAAGCAGAGGAGGCAGATTTTTTTCACACTGCTGCTCTGGTGGAGAAAAAAAGTCCTTGCAACCATTTGTTGACATACAAAGTGCCTCACTTAATTCCCTTTCTACTAGTCAAGCTAATGGGATGAGGGAAGGTGAGAAGAGCTTTGCCTTAATGCCTTTATATAAATATGATTTTTCTTTTGAGATCTTAGTGCAACCTCATCAGAATTTCCCAGATGTACCCCACACATAGTTCACAGAAGTAGGATATGTTAGTCATTATGGCTGATTGGAGAGTTGAGATACTTATCCTGTATCATTTTAGAAATAGAATAAATTGGTATCAAGATAATGTAATGAAATCATAATGCATTTTTTTCTGTAAACACCATGTATCATTTTCAAGATACTGAAAGTTATATGCTGAATCTTAAAAAGGGCATTTACTGAAAGTTTAAAGCAAATGCAGAATACTCTATTTAGATACGCCTATGCATTTGATGTGTGTATCTGTTATGCTATACATATCTCTACCTACAATGTCCTATCAAAATAGTTTTACATCAAATATGATGGGAAAGCAGAATTGTTTTGAAATACAAAGCTTTTCAAAGTTTTCCACAGAGAAATAGAAAATATTTTTTTTTTAAAGGAGATATCAAACTGCATTGCTACAGGGTAAACATTTTAAAAAATGTATTTATGGCACCATAGCAGTATCTGCCTCATTGAATTTATGACTTTCGTCATATTCAGCAGCCCTATAATCACTCCAGTTAAACAGTTCCCTTGACTTGTGCAATTAGTTTTTCCTGGAGGACTGCCTCATGTGTTTGTAGCTTCCTAACTAAATAGGAAAAACTTTTGCTTGCAATTGTCTAAAGGGTTTATTCCTGCAAACTAACAAGGAAATCATGCATATGGAATTTACAGAATAGGGGCCATCATTTGCTTAGGAAACAAACAAAGTTCAGTTAACAACTCTGGTAAAACAAAAATCTGAAGGTTTCAATAGAAAATCTATCTTTCTTTTCTCCCCTGCTTATGTAAATGGTAGAACTAAGAGCAGCAGAAAAAGATTCACAGGGAGTGAATAATGAAAACCAGTCCATGCCTGTCATCATGGTACAAGATAAGATGGTATAGAAATACATATTTATTTATATTTAATGTCTTCTTAGTGACATAAGAATATTTCTCACTCTGCGTGCATGGATGAGAAAAGATATAAAAAATTATTCCCACAGTGGGTTGAAACTTCATTTTTCCTACACTGTCTCAAGAATTCCTCTAGTGCTCTGTCAGTAGATTCATATGTTTTCATTTTTGATATACAAAGACTGAGTCCCTGAAGGGGGAAAAGGAATAGAGACAGCTAATTTGCTCTCTTTCCACGGTGAACTTTGGAAATCTTTGTAGCACTCATCTTGTTTTTGCATAGTGTTTGAGTCCAGAGTGAGCTATTACAGTTCACAGCCCAAGCTGAAATAGTTACTCCAAAAGAAAAAGATTTTCCAGTTAGCTTCCACGCTACATCTTCTGCACTGAGAAGAGCCAATTTGAGGGTTTACACACACTTATGTCTCCAGTGTCTATGGCAATTTTTTTCCACATCAGCATACACTGAAACCTTATTTCATGCAGGTTTATAAGGGTTTGCTGATTTCTTCTCCACAGTTAATCGCAGCTAAATTTCAAGTCTAATTTCAAGTCAGGTTTTTTTTTTTTTTGTTTTTTTTTTTAACATTCCTTGGTTTCTCCAGCTACACCTGGTAGGTGTAACCTGCTGGAAGTATAACGGACTTTCCCTCTCCCCACAGTAAATGGATATAACAAAGAAAAATCTTCTTGTGCTCCCCGTTCTCCCACAAGTATTCCTGCTCCACTGCTAACTACTATGAGCTGAATGCACTGGTATCAGCCTGGTTCACAGCCTTTGAAGAGCAAAACTAGATAATCCTGAAAATGTACATGAATGAGTGAAAAGCATGCTTCTAAAGTAACAGAAATTAATTTCAGGCAGAGTCAGGATATTTGAATGCCTGTCACCTGAATATTTTATGAGTATTTGGAACTCACTCATGCAACTTTGTTGCCTGTACAACCCTTGAGAAGGCTTTGACCTGCTGTCTAGAAAAAACAGTTGTGTAAGTCTTGTATGAAGTGAAGTATTCATAAGAACTTTGCTTAAACATTCTCTAGTGGTTGAATTATTTTCTCCAGTGGTATAACAAGCAGTACCTCCTTTAAGTTCTCCTGAGCAGAAGCAGAGGGAACTTGGATCAAGTCAGATTAGATTTCCTTTTTCCCATTAACTTATGCAAAGCCCCCTGTACCTTCATTTCAAATCAGAGCTGCAATTACCTCTGATCAAAATGTGTCTTTTCATTTTAATGAAGTGTTGCTCACCTATGATAAAAAAAGTAAAAATCACTTTGTAGGTATACTGTCCCACTTGTGAATTTGAGAAAAAATAGAAGTTTATTTTCTAACTTTGATTATGGAACAGTTGATTGGATACTTTAATTTATGGTAAATATGGTGACCAAGCAGAGCAATGCAATCCTTTTCCAAGTTTTTGGAACAGATACATAACGTGGAAATTGAGCCTGAAGTGTATGTTAATTAAAAATAATTTCTATGATGATATCAGTTTTGATATTACTTATTTAAACCCAACTTGAAACAAAAACTAAACCAAACCAAAATATTTTTTTCCAATAATGAACCAAAAAAAGATATTGTTTTGCAAGCCTCTCATTATCAGAGAGAATATTATTTTAATTGTATAACTAATGGGAGTAGAGTATCTCATGACTAGTAGACTAGTAGAAAAGGATATTGGCTTAAGAAAACACAACAAAACAAAACAAAGCAAAGCAAAAAAAAAAAACCCGAAACCCAACAAAACAAATCTGAGATGACTGCAACCCACACGAAAGCACATATGGAAACTCTGCATTCTCCAAAATTTGAAGAAGAACCACAAGGCAAAGTTAATACAAGAATAAATAAGTGAATTGTATGAGCTGGAATGACAGAGACCAGTGTGATACATGCAAGGATAAGAGAAGGAAGATTGTGGAAGTAGCTCAGGTCATAACTGTATAATTCTGGGATAACAATAAAACCACATATGAGGACATGAAGTTCTACCCATATTTTCATATCCAGAATATTTCTAAAAACTTCATGTGAATTAGCAGGAAAATCTCCCAATTCGTCACAAAATCATTTCTTATTACTGCGTAAAGAATCAAAGTGACAAAGGAAGGAGTTCATGTGAGATTTTTATGGTTTCTGTCAAGTAGCGGTCTAAACTACCACAGAAAAGAGAGACCTGATACATGTTTCAAGTAAACTGCTCAGGCCATGGATGCAAATGAGCTGAAATAGGATAGAAATATGATGATATCTACATTAGCAAGTAGTGCAGATCAACATGACTGTATCTGCCGAGAAGCAGATGGCATTAAGGAGCTGACATTCACACCATAAACATTTAGAAGGATTATTACTTCAGGTGGTCTCTAGACTGATCCCATGAATTCAATGCCTGGCAGTGGTTAGAGAGCATTAGAGGTACCCCTGGAGCGTGTCTTCAATTTTAGATTCATCCAAACGACCCCAGTTTGCATCCCAGAGACTGCTCTGAAATATGAATCAAAGCACGTTTGCAGGGTTGGTCAGAAAATTTGCCAAAGCTGAGTTAGAACTGAACTAAAATGCTAATTCAGATGCACCAAATACATACGTATCTCTTCTGAGAAACAGAGCAAAAATTAGTTTGCGCTCAGAGCTGTGCTGTTTTCATTAGCAATCAGCAGTCACCTGCCGTAGCAGAACTCCTACTGATACAGAACTTTGTATTTACCAATATACAAGTTTTTTACTTAGCAGCTGAGATCTTTATACCTTGGAGAAACTAAACTTTATATTGCAGGTTCAAAAAGTTGAAAAGATGATTAAGAGAAAAGAAAGAATGGCTGAAAAGGCTCAGAAGTTTAAAATTCTAAAGTTTTATAAATGCACACTTCTTATATGTGTCTACTTCTTATTTTATGTATCAAATACAGAATCTACATGAGGAATTCAGGTCTCTTAATTTTATATATTCTTAGCATATATATAATACTGTTGAAATTATTCAAACCATATGATAATACAAATGCAAGTTCCCCAAATTTTCAAGAACAAGTAAACATTTAAAATACAGAATGAATTTTATATTAGGTGCCAGTGTAAGTCTTGGGTAACACCATTCCATTCAGATGTCTCTAGACCCACAGAAGCTCAAGAGAAATATATTTTAGCTCCATTTAAGTATATGTGTATTAATAGGGTTAACTCTGTCTGGATAATTTCCATACAGGGTAACACTGTGAGTTTTTAGAAAACTTTGTGTTTCAAAATGTAAAACAAAAATGTTTCTTCTCATATTTTTAACAGATAGAGGAAATTATTTTATGTATTTCATACCTGCATTATCTGAGTCCTGGAGAGAACAAATAATGGGGATGGAAAAATACTACAGCCCATTTCCTCCACAATGTAACTGTTTCACGGTGTGCACAGAACATCACTTAATAGTGCTGCTTTTCTGATGTCTACCAGTAGTACAGCAGTCCATTATCTGTTATTATCTAGAAACCATATAGTCCAAAGGACCATGTTTCATACAGGAAAATAAGAAGCTAAAAAAAAATCTGGTAAGAATCTCTGAAAGATTCTAGCAGAGAGAAACTTCAATCTTTGACAGAACAGAGGTTTCCTAAAACAAAACAGTTGTGTAAATACTAGCATGATATAATGCAATTACTGGAAATATTAAATTGTCCAGAAAAGTACCAACATTATGCAACCACCACTAGAACACCTGTATTAATAAAATGCCAACATATTCTAGGTCTTCTTGGCTTCTGCTATCCTATAAAACCTAGAACTTAAAAAATTTAAAAGAAGAAACACAATGAATTTCCCAATTAAAAGAAACACACCTTACAAATACTTAGAATTCACATTAAGAAATGCTTTTGCATATATAGACTGTCCTTGTAGCAGGTTAGTATAAACTCCTGAGAAGACCCTTCTCTTCCTTTACCAGTCTTAGAGTTTGACACAAGTGGGTTCTCTCATTAGATATGCTCCAAGCTTCATGCCTACCACAGAGCTGGTCCCCTAACAAACAGTTTGTTGTTAAATATTTTACTATTATGAGCTCATATTTAAACCTAAAGAGCAATCTGTGAAAGAATGGAGTCTTAAAGATTTTATTGCTCATAAACCGACCTGAAAGTAACTTTTAGAAAGCTACCGAAGGATTCTGGAAAAGGATGATTTTCTTTGCATTTTAGTGCTTCTTGGTGAACATTTTCTGCTTACTGTCTCCCTACAGTAATGCACAGGATGACTGTTAAGTCTATCGTGCAAACAAATTGATAGGAAACTCTAAAGCTTGTTAGCCAACTGTCTCCATTTCTTTTTGTGGCAGTGCCTTTAAAAAAATGAGTATAGCATCACTGAAAAGATCGGGAATGAAGGTAATTTTGCACAGGTAATAGCCACAAAAGCCATTGTGGTAATGCACTTTTATCCAGGAATTAACACAGCTGTACAGGTGGACGTGTTGTCCCAGGAGCAGAAGCCAGAAAAGAGATCATGTAGTTTATTCATTTTGCATTATTCTTCAGCCTGTAGTGCTGTTTTTAGGCTGGTCTTAGAGGAAGTAGCTGCACTTCCATCACTTAAACACCTTTGCCTTTTGGCAAAACATTGAACATAGCCTAACTGCCTTTAGCAGACTGAATTGAATATATGAATTGCTGCAGTTAATAATTTAGGATGGCTTTATTCCTTCCTATATCTGATTGCTATTCAGCCTTTGTAAAGCTGAGACCTCTTTTTACATTTATCTGTTTCAACTTTTTATGTTGGACTTGAAAAGCAAATCTATCAAACTACTAAATAATAGATGTTGATAAATATATTATCTGCACTGAGAAGGAAAGCTCAGTCAGATAGATAGTGTTCCAAGAAGAAGAGAACAAGGTTCTACCTTATTTTGGACTGTATACTGCAACTTTTGAGATTTTGTCTTTGGAAATGGGTATTTTCTGACCTTATAAATACATGAAGTGGTCTAGATGATGAGATTCCTCTTTTTCACCTGAGTGGTTGCCATAGAAGCACATCCAAAAAATTCTATTTAAAAGTGCAGTATAATTTCATAAGAACTGAAGGTCTTTGTAGAATCAAAGAGTAGCACCTCAGTCAGGGCTTACACACACTTCACAGTCACTATGTTGTAGTTAAAATCACCAAGTAGTGATGCAGGTAATGCTTTCTCTCAGTGACATAAAAATTGAATTTATTGTTGAGGCATATACATTCTTCTCCCCCCTCCCCACCCCAGGCCATTTACACATTAGATTCAGAGCTGCAGTCATGGGAATAAGATATGGTCTCTCCTTCCAGCAATTAGTGTACTTCATCACCAAACTTCTTATGGTTCTGAGATCTGGACACAATAATAATAGTGCCTAATGATTTTCTGAGCTGCTCAACTGAGGAAAATACTGAAAGGATATAAACAGTAGTTGAAGGTGAAGAATATTGTCAAGACATTCAAATAGGAGACAGGGACAATAGCAATATTTCAGACAAAGGTCTATTAACATCATCTAAGAACTATAGCAAAACAGAAACTGATTAAAAAAGCCCATAAATAAAATGCGAAATGAATGGGCCAAAGCTTACGTATTATAAATTAGGCCTAATTGTTGAATGAAGTAATGTGAAGATGATTAGTTCCTTTTCCCGTTTTCTCTTTTTTTTCTTTTTTTTTTTTTTGATAGACTGAGCTCAATAGTAATGTGGAAAAGGATTTTATGTTTCATTTGAAATGTTATTCTTTTTGCTTTTCTGTCTACATTCTCTATCTCTGTAAGCTTTTTGACTGATAGACACTAATAGTTCTGTACAACATCAGAACATCAGTATGATGAGATGAAATTTTCTATCCAGCTCTGTCTGGTCTGGCATTATACCTCAGCTATAAGCATTGCCAAAAGATCTATAAAAATGCCAAATCCTTGCCAGAAGCTTACTTAGACTAACAGAGGCCTATGCGTTATCATGGACTAGTGCACAGACTTTCTCATCGCTCAGCTGTATGTACCATAAACTCTTATATTGCTTGTTTTGTTGATAGCTGCAGCTGTGGGGAGTCTTTTTTGCTGATATATAGGATTTTAGAGGATTTTATTATCTTGTTGAAATGAAACTGTAGTTGATAAGAATAGCTTTGGTATGCAATGAGGAACTGAAAGTAGAAGAACTTCATCATCTTGCCAAACACACGTACTCTGATGAAGCTGCTCGTGTGGTTATGAAACGCATGAAGTTAAGGAGGGTTAGTGTGTAGGTAGGATGGTGCCAACACTGGAAAGTTGTTAGTTCCCTTAAGATGAGAGAAAGAAAAACTATCCGTCAAGATCCTACCTCTCACATTAAAAAGCAGCGCACTTGGTTTGTGACTTCTTCGATCTGGGCAGGTCAAGGAGTGACTATTTTAATTAAGGTATGAAAATGCTTATAGCTTGTTACATTCTGCAGTAGTTGTTCACAAGGTATGCTCACTAGAAAAGACTTCTAAAGTCCTTGTGTTTGTCTTCTGTAGTCACTTTGATTCCTTAAAACAAAAGTTCGTGTTGCAATGGAAAGGAGGGACTCTGACCACCCAGTGACATGCAATTTTCAGGCTTGGGAAGACAGGATCCAGACTAAAAGCTGTTCCTAAAATAACAGCTCAAAATATCTTCTTGACTGAATGTTCTCCTGTCTTCCACAATGAAAACTGTCAGAAAGGTCTTCAATTTTTCCAACTTTTATTTTCTGATGTCTTAAAATTTGTGTCAAAATCAGGAATATCCCTGCCACTTTCTTAGATATTGCATCAAATTTCAACGGTCTAACCTTTTTTATGATGAAGCATGGTCTTGACTGAGTAAGTGATTCAAACTGAATGTAATGAGTCTGAAAAAATTTGTTCATATCTGCCCTTAAAACCTACTTCATCTTAATGTAATCATCTTTGATTGAATTTTGCTTCATCTACATTTTTTAAATTTTTTGGCATGGATTTTCTAATCTTGCAATCAAAGCCATGAAAGATAGTTAACTTTGTTGTATGTGACTGACAAGTTTGTGTATATATGCTTGATCTTCCAGGCCTAATAGTTCCATTGAAGTTAATGCAATGTGTCCTTTATAAAAATAAAAAAATAATTACATGGAAGAAGAGATTCTCTGAATATTACTGTGCAGCTCAAATTCTGGCTTTCACGTTTGATACTAAAGTATACCTTAGAAAGTGCTCTTTTCTATTTTTTTTTTTTTTAATCTCAAAATCAGGTACTTCAGTGAGAGAACAAATGCATTGGTTTATTTACAGCATTGGGTATTAAACTAATACACCCACTAGCAACCACTGCAAACCTCTAGGAGGTTGCCCAAGACAACAGTATGTCTTTGATCATGTGAAGGGTGACCACACAGCACTGCCACACTAGTCAGATGTGTAAGTAGAGCTACCAAAGTATAATGTTAAAGACATTCTATTCTGTTGTCATTCAGCACCTGGCAATACTAGCAGAAACATCTATTATTCTGAATATATGTGCAGCTACTGTGGAGTTTTTCTGTTACACAGAGATTTTTCACTCATATCATTTGTTATATGTGAATAAGGAAAAGCCATGGGAAGGATAACTTAGGTTTGGCCACTAACTGTAAGGGCTCATAACCTGCTATGAATTCCAGCTGCTGCTCTGTCATCTTTTTGTGTTGTCCCAACCACTGAAAGCACTACATGAATGCCTGAGTGTGTAATTCCTTCGAAGACCTTTGAGAGATCCAGACAGACAAGACCATGGCAGTCCCCCAGAGCCTCCTGTGTGTACGTGGCCTCTTCTTCGTAAGCAGCAGAGAAAGGAGGTAGAATACTCATTCTTTTTTGTCCTGGGAACAAGAGAATTCTTGTCCCAAAGTGACCCTAAGTGACAGTGTGGCATTACAGAGCTCAGGAACGTTGGGGGTGTATATGATTTCCATAGAGAAAAGCACAGAGAAAAGAAGCTCCAGAATGATATCCAAATGGGGTCTCCTGGTCTAGTCTATGCGTTAAACAGTTCATACCTTTGAAAGAAAAATTTGAGTTATTTACGGAAAAATATTAAGAACTGCTTTCTTAATTATGCTGAGTTATATGCTGGGATTCGTATAAACACATACAGATCTGACCCTCCCACCACCTCACTGTGCTTTCACTGGCACCTGCCAGGGTTCTCTTGAATGAGACAAATCTTTTGAAAATAAAACAGGGAAGAAAATAAAACAGTCTATGGACTGAGAGCAGTCCTATTGACCTGGACCTATGTGATTTTACAATAAAAAACAACAGCTTGGAATCACAAGGGACCTGTTTGATAATTTTAAACATCCAGCTGAAGAACTATCTTTCGTAGGATAGATGGATTAAAAAAATAAAGGCAGACGTCTAAATGTGAGGAGCTGTTAATTCGAATACGTAGAAATGACCATCACTGAAGAGTATCAGTGAGAGCAGAAACATTCTAACTGGTAGACCAAGTGACTTTTGGCTGTCTGAAACCCATAGAAAATTCTGGACTGAAGTGTCTTGGTTTTTTGCTAACATTTAGAAACTGTGAGATTTAATGAAAATTTAATATAGTTCTGTTTAATAGTCATTGAAACCAAAAAGTCCCATTGAAAGACCACATATTAAGTGTATGATGTAAATGAGTCTGTGAGCTCTAAAGAAAATCACTATAGATATTTCTTTTGTAAAATATCCAGAAGATAAAGCCCAAAGAGAAGGCCTATTAGTGTCTTGAAAGAAAAGAGAGAAAGATCTCAGAAAGACAAGTCATGTATTTCTCCTCCAGTTTCGATGTAAAGAAATAAATAAAACAGAACAAAACCATGTTTTATTCTAAATAAATTATGGATGAGGAAGATAAGATATCTCAAAACCAATACTATACTCTGTAACACTTGCAGAGGTACTGCGAGGAAACTTTCCAGGAAAGCAGTTTCAAAACCTCAGAAATGTACTTTGCAAGAACCGATGGGCTTTGATAACATTCCTGAAGTTTAAGATATGGAGACTCCTGTGTTTTCAACTGATTATACCTAGGCAACTTAGTCTGTAAATTCCTACTTGCAAAAGATTATGGTAATAATTGATGGTTGGTCCTAAAATATCAGGACAAACCAAAAAAGAACTGGAGGTTGAGATAGAAGATTAACAGTAAATAGTAAGGCAGAACTTAGACAAATAAAGAAAATCAAAGAGCGCTGCAAGAATAATGGATAAAAAGGACAGTTTAGTGCAAATGAATTGCCAACAAGTAAATACCATGCAGCTGCTTGCTCACTCCCTCTCTTCTCCCCTCCACTCCCTGCCCCATGTGGGATAGGGAGGAGAATCAGAAGGTAAAACCTGTGGTTAAGAACAGTTTAATAACGTAAATGAATTACAATATAATAATAATAAGGAGGAGGAATAAAAATCAGGATGCCAAAGTGATGCACAATACAATTGCTCACCACCTGCTGATGGTTTGTCCAGTGCCTAGCCTATCACCAAACAGCAATTGATGCCTTCTGGCTAACTCCTCTCAGTTTATATACTGAGCATGATGTTCTGTGGTATAGAATACCCCTTTGGTCAGCTGTCCTGGCAGTACTGCCTCCTGGCTTTTTGTGCCCCTCCTCACTGGCAGAACATGAGAAACTAAAAGGTTCTTGTTTTAGAGTAAGCACTACTTAGCAACAGCTAAATCATCAGTGTGTTATCAGCATTATTCTCACACTAAATCCGAAACACAGCACTGTTCCAGCAGTTAGGAAGAAAAGTAACTCTATTCCAGCTGAAACAAGAACATGAATATAAAAGACTGATCATTCAGCTGAACCACTATCACATAGAATCAAAGAATCATAGAATGATTTGGGTTGGACGGGGTGTTCAAGATCACCTACTTCCAACCCTACTGCCATGGGCAGGGACACCTTCTACTAGACTCAGTTGCTCAAAGCCCCATTCAATCTGGCTTTGAACACTTTCAGGAATGGGGTATCCACAGCTTTTCTGTGCAACTTTGTTCCAGTGCCTCAACACCCTCTCAGTAAAGAATTTCCTCCTAATGTTTAATCTAAATCTACCCTTTTTCAGTTTAAAGGCATTCCCTTGTCATATCTCTACCTGCCCTTGTATAATGTCCCTCTCCAGCTTTCATGTAGGCCTTCTTCAGGTACTGGAAGGCTGCTAGAAGTTCTCCCTGGAGCCTTCTCTTCTCCAGGCTGAACAGCTCTCTTTGTCTTCATAGGAGAGATGTTCCAGCCCACTGACCATCTTCATGGCCCTCCTCTGGACTCGCTTCAACAGGTCCACATCCCTCTTGTGTTGGGGGGCCCAGAGCTGAAGACAGTGTTCCAGGTGGGGTCTCATGAGAAAGAGGGAGAATCAACTCCTTTGACCTGCTGGTCATGCTCCTTTTGATACAGCCCAGAATACAGATGGCTTTCTGGGCTACAAGTACAAAGTGCCGGTTCATGTTCAGTTTCTCATTGACCAACACCCCCAAGTCCTTCTTCTCAGGGCTGCTCTCAATCTATTCTTAGGGCATATAAAATATGGAATGCAAAAAAAGAATGTTGAGAAAGTAACTGCTTGTTCCATTGATGAAAGATGAGAAATTGCAAAGTCAAAAATAAAAAAATCTTACTGTCTCTACAGACTTGTAATGGATCAGAATCCTTATAAGTCTTTAGATTTCATAAAGTAGCACAAACTAGAAAATAAGAATAATACAATCCTGCAATTGTCATGTATAAAAAATTCTGCAACCTTATATAAGTAAAAGTGAAGGAACAGAGGAACAGTGGAACCAACAACAGAGTTGTGTCGATTATGGAAGAAGAATATACAAAGAAATGTGAATATGTCCCAGACATTTAAGCATGAATGTATACTGAAAAAAATGCTAGACAGCTTGCAAAGCCTGCAATTTACTAGTATGTTAGTGTGGAGAAATCATCAGAGAAAACACAATGGTACTGACGTTAGAAGTCGCCTCTGATGAGAAAAAGCAGGGCAACCTGGGTTTGGAACATAGCAGCTGCCATAGCAAATTAAATCAGTAATTCATTTTTTCTGTTATCCTGTCTTTGACAGGGAGCTGTTATCAGTGCCTCAGAGAATAGAGAAAAATATTAAAATGCATACAATTCTGAAATCATCATCTCATTGGTGAAGTTTTTTCTCTATCTCTACTGATTAGAGGTTGTCTTATTATCTAGGGATTTAATCTTATGAGAACATTCAAGGAAAAACTTTAAATATAACAGCAAATACTGAACTTGCGTTACTCACATCCATATTTTTACTTAAAAGTGTGTGCAAAAGTGCCTGTCAAAATAAAAACAGCTGCAGAGCTGGAAGGGAAAGATTGTACCCCAGACATCAAAATATTTTAATATGCTTTTAAGGCTGGCTGAGAAGATGTGGTAACACTGCCCATGTTTCAGCCTGTTGATTTCTATGTGGAAGTTCTATGTTGGACCAGAGATATTCTCAGTTTAACTAAAGTAATGTAAAATAAACAAATCTTCCTATTTGACACTCAGTGAAGAACAATTTCAGAAATGCAATTCTAACATACACCCCAAACCTTTAAGTGATTCTTAACAATTTGTTATGGTGATTGCCAGCCTTAAGAACACATTGACTATGTACAACAGCCCCACCATTATGTCTCCAGTTTATTTGTTCTGGGCCTGAGGCATTTTACACTTACTTACTCCCACAAAAGCTTTAAGCAGGTATTTTTAAGCTCCCAAGTTGTCAATCATTTGAAATCCACTTGCTTGCCTTTCCTAGTCCTCTTTCATCCTATATGTAAGATGGTTTTATATTTGCTATGTTCTCAGCCAGCCAAACAGAACACTTATTTTCAGTCCCATATGACTTGACATTTCAACACAGAATGATTCAGAGAGCCCAAGAGGGTGTTGAAGGAACTGCTGATGGCATCAATATACCTGGGTCAGCACAATGGTGACCCATCCTCATCAACTGGCCTGAGATGAAGGGTTAAGTGGCCTTGGAGGAGAACTTCAGTAAAACAGTCTTATTTATTCCAGGACTCGGATATTGTCCTTGTCTGGGTTAAGAAGCCATCCCCTTGGCTGTTCAGAAAAAATTGATCTTCAAATACTCTGAGAGTGTAACAAGGATCAAACCAACATATTCTGGCACAGAACGTAATTGTAAAGTGCAAACCCACTAATGTGTATCCTCCTATTGGTCTTGGGTTACTTAGATGTACACCCTGCAATAGATCTCAGATAGCATATTAGACAAAAAATGTTATTCTGGCAGACTGTGTGAACATCAAGGAATTACAGAATCTTAAGGAGGGAACGTCACAAGGATTTTGTTTCTACACTACCTGAATGATAGCAGGCTTTTTGTCACCAAATGTAGGTGATTATTCTTTGGAAAAACCTTTGCATTTGCTCTGTAGGAAAGCCACGGTGGATTCAGAAGAATTTGCTGAACAGATCTTGTTATGGATGTTAGAGCTTGAGAATTTCTTAAAAATGTCTTGAGAATCATGCAAAGAAGAAAGCTCTGAACAGTATGGTTTTCCTTTAAATCATGCAGCAGACCATGGAAAATATGAAAAGAAAACAGCAAATGTAGGAAAAAGACTCTTAATGCTATCTATTCCAGTATCCGTCTGTTAATAGCAGATGCCAAATGAAGATTGTAAAATCCAAAGAAGTATAGACATATACCTTCAGTACTTTCCGAAATATACAATTATCAGCATAGAAATCTTCTCAACTAAAACGTGTTTTTAAATCACAATGTTTAATAACCATTACTGTAATTGAGAATAGATTTTACCTATTCTGTTTCTTGGCTTCTGCTCCTTCGTATGTTGAGTGAAAACCTGCTTGCTCTTACTATAAATTTTATTAGGTACCCTTGTTTTTATTGGGAAGAACAGTGAGTATTTTTTTCTTTGCCTTCTGTTTATTTTTATGATTTTATAGGTCTTCTTTAACACACTCTCTTTTCCACCATTTGTTTCCAAGCTAGGGAATTTGAGTCTACACAGCTTTAACACCCCTGATTTACTATTTTGTTATTCTTTGTATCTTTACTAATTTTACTAATTTTTTTTGGAAGACTACAATTTAAAAAAATGAAGATCTGTTTAGTGGTATGAAAGAGTTTTCATGGTGTTTTGATTTGCCATGTTGATTGTTGTGGGACCTTAAGCTTGGCATTTTCAGCAAGATCTTGACTATGAGTTTCTAGATTCTATTTCCAAATCAAAACAGTTATCTTAGACCTTATTGCAGTGAAATGGTAATTGAGCTTTTTTCCCCTCATGTATACAGTGAAGCCCCCAGCATGAAAGAAGGCATTTCTCTATTAGAAGCTTTTTTTGGAAGTCCTTTTAGAGTTCCTTACAGTCCCTGGCTGTGGCTTGACATGTAATCCCTGCAGTGCTTTAGCAGCACTTGGAGGTTATGATACACCAGGGTTGCTGTGACAGACTGAAGATTAGAGCAGCTCCTGAGGGAGAGCTACTTTTTTGCTGAAGATTGCTGTAACCCTCAACAGTCTCTAAACAGAATACAGGAAGTGCAAAAATGTCTCTTTTTCTTCATATGTGTTTGCAATAAATTTAACTCTGACAGAACTGAGGACTTACAACTTTAGGGCAAATAAAAGTTAGAATAAGAAAGTATCCTCCACTGCAAATATTTCTGGGTCCAATTGATTAGATGCCGCTAAGTTAAAAAAAAAAACAAACAAATAAATCAGTGCACTGATAATTTTTACTTGTCTGAGTTGCTCTGTTCTTCATTTTAGATTTTCTGTAATTTTATTGGACAAGGAGTTATCAGACTAAGAGAAAGATCACATGCTTCTTATACTGATGCATTTTAAACATTACTAATGTAAATATTAAGATGCATGATTCATGGAATCTGTGCATTATGGAAATTACATAAAAGTAAACCCCAAAAAAATCTACCCAGCAGAGAAATCATAAGTAGCTCCTCCTATTTTTACTGACTTTTTATCTTCCCTCACTGAATACAGTACAGGGCAGCATGTAAAACTGAAGACTTGTCATGCAGGTGGGTTTTTTGTTTATATTAAATTTTATACAGAAAGTCCCTAAGTCCCTTGGTTTAAATTTCTGATAGCTCAATTCTTCCTGTTTTTATATTGGTCATGGATTGGAACATGAGTATATGTCTCAGTTCAGAGCTCTCTCATATCCCAGCAAATCATGAAAGTTGTGCATTGACCTTGGTTATTCTGGAGGAGAAACCTGTGAAACAAGATATTAGTTCACTTTTTCATGGAAAAATGTGTATGTGTTAGGGTATTTTGTGTCACAGCCAGCCTTCCTTTCCCCTTTCCAGTTCAACATTTTTATTCTAACCTTTTCATTACACACAGTCAATTTAGTCTATATGCTAATTTTTAAAGGTACTGACAAAAACATGCTTGAAAAACAGTTTAATTTATAATTATGGGGAAATTGGCATCCTAGTTTTTGAATCTATTATATAGCTGATTAATAAAAAAGTACTTTTAAAATTCCAATGTTGTATAACAAGTTCCCCTGAAAATCTAGGAAAAAAATAAAGCAAGTCCTAATTCCTCTCTTGTTCCCCATCCAATTTTCTCTGCCACCATCCCTCTTCTCCCACTGCCCCCTCCTTGTCCTTCAAGATTGTTCACTGGTACATTATTTGCAAAAATCCATCTGCTGGACAAACCACTATAGCAGAAGCCGTCTGCTGTGAGAAAAAGATAGGCAGAAGAGATTTCATCTCAGAGGAACCAGGCATGGTGCCATGGAGGGAAAAATGATCATTCTGAAAAAAAAAAAAAAAAAAAGTAAAAAAATTTACTTTCATTTTATTTTTTAAAAAGCCAAACATTTTAGAAACACATTCCAAGGATGTATTAGCTTTCTTCTGTCATTCTCTTTTCCTGTAGAAAGTTAAAAAAAAAAGAATGGAATGAGTTAAAAAAAAAAAAAAAAAGAAAAAGAGAAAAAGGAATAATATAATTAATGACAATTTCCCAGAAAAATGTGATTTTTTCCAGGGAAATAATATTTTGGATTTCCAGTGGAGAATGTGCTCGGTACTTGAAAAAGGGTCACCATTTTATGCGTACATGCCCAGCAGTATAGTTTGGGAGACTCTGCCTGAGATATGTCAAGCTAAATCAATTTGTATTAGATTAAATAGTTCAAACATTTGGATTAAGTTGCTGGATTTTGCTTGAAGTGAATAAAGCAGGATCCGCAGAAACAGCCCCTCCAGCAGATCAAATCTAGATTCTGATCATTAATGGAAAACTAATTGCTGTGACCTCTACTGCAAGCATGGCTGGAGCCGTGTTTGCAAAAGAGGTATAGTGTTACCTCCATTTATAAATACTGCGTTTTAGGGGTTTTTTTTGTGCTAGCTTTTTAGAAACAAAATACATGCATTCATAAAAAAAAAATAAAATCATTAAATGGTGCCTATTACATTAGACTGGCTGAATTTAGATTGTTCTGAATGGATGGCTATTCAATTTATATACCCCACTACACACTGATCTATTTCAAGCCTGCTCAGAATGAAATTAAAGATTTAAGAAACATCCACTATTCTTCCAATGCCTTTCTTGCTCTCATTTCCTTTGTAAAGGTTCTTTTCTTTGCATTGTCTCTTAGAAGCTTTGGGAAATATTTATCCTGGAATGTGAATAAAAACCCCCAAACAAACTAACTGTGGGCTTGGTTTTCAACTAGTGCAAATCAGGCTAACTTCACCAGAACGGAAAGAAACATGAATTCCTTATGTGAGTTGGGTACCTCTGGATAATAGGAACTCTGATTTCACACTTCTCCCTTTAACCCATTTGTTTAAAAAATCCAATCATTTGTGTAATTTTTTTCTGGATAACCAGATCTAGTGATTTGTAATTAACTGCATTTAAAAATACAGATGAGTACAGCTGCCTCTATACACAGTGCAGGCTGGCCTTGCTTTCTTCCAGTCCAAACAATGATTGCCACAGACACTGTAAAAAAAAAAAAAAGCAAAAACCCTCTCAGTACTAGTGCATCAGGCATTTACTTGGGAGCAGGGAGAGAGCTCATCTTCCTCTTAAGAAATGTCCTTCTGTATTTATGTTCCACTGTGTGTACTGCCTTCTTTCCTCCTTTACTAAACAATTCCTCTCTTTTTTTCCAGAGAAAACCACAATCTTCACCCAGCTCTGAACTCAAAACTCATTGCCTTGAAGATTCTGCCTTCTGTGCTTGGAGACTGGGATTTAAGAGTATCCAAAGTGTGTCCATGGGAGGAGAAAACAAAATGGACATCAGGGAATGGATAAAATGTCCAACATCTCTGACAGCCTCCTTCTCCCTCATTATTGCTACTTCTCTTTGTCCACAGGGGGCTTTTGAACTCCTATTGTGAGCCCTTCCCTTCTGCCCTACACACTTATCATGTAATCACAGAACCATAGAGTGGTTTGGATTGGAATGGACCTCCAAAGGTCATTTAGTCGAACCCCTTATAATGAACAGGGACATCTTCAACTAGATCGGGTTGCCCAGAACCACATCCAGCCTGGCCTTGAATGTCTCCAGGGGTGGCACATCCACCACTCTGGACAACCTGTTCCCATATTTTACCACCCTCTTTGTAAAATTTTCTTCCTCACATCTAGCCCGAATCTCCCCTCTTTTAGTTTAAAACCATTACCCATCCTCCTATCGCAACAGGCTGTGCTAAAAAGTCTTTCCTCATAGGCCATTTTTAAGTACTGAAAGGACACAACCAGGTCTCCCCAGAGCCTTCTCTTCTCCACGCTGAACAAGCCCAACTCTCTCAGCCTTTCCTCATAGGAGAGGTGTTCCATCCCTCTGACCATTTTTGTGGCCATCCTCTGGACCGTCTCTAACAGGTCCGTATCTTTCCTGTACTGCAGACTCCAGAGGTGGAGGCAGTACTGCAGGTGAGGTCTCTCCAGAGTGGACTAGAGGGGCAGAATTGCCTCCCTTGACTTGCTGGCGATGCTCCTTTGGATGCAGCCCAAGATACAATTGGCCTTCTGGGCTCCAAGTGCACATTGCCAGCTCACATCCAGCTTTTCAGCCACCAGTGCCCCCAAATCTTTCTCCTCAGGTTTGCTCTCAATCCCTTCATCCTCCAGCCTGTATTGATACCAGGGTTTGCCCTGACTCAGGTGCAGGACCTATCACTTGGCCTTGTTGAAACTCATGCGGTTTGCATGAGCCCACCTGAAGGAACTTCTGATAATCCACCTAGTTCTTTTAAGACTGATGTTTTCTTTAGTCAGCGCCTGGAAAACCCTCATGGCAGAGACCTTATTTGGTGATGAGCAGATTGACCCCTCAACAAGTTACTACATATAGTACTTGCAAAGCATTAGGGCAAACAAGAAATGATAGTTAATTTGTTAGCACAATCACTAAGAATGACACCATACACCATTGTACTTGACTGTAATACATGCTATATGAAAGTGGTAATAGTATATGGATCTCTGCAAAATGTAGTCAGGCCCTGGATATGGTGATATTTTCCTCCAGATTTTACAATGTAAAAGTCAATAGCAGTTCTCAGTTTACAGATACTACCAAAGGAAGGTGTGTAATATATGCCCATATTAAGTTTGGATAGATTTTATGAGAGTCTGAAACTAAACTCAGCATAGAGAGCTAAACATTTCAGTAGAAGTGTCTGGGTGGGCCAACAGAGTATACTTTGTAAACCTGATTTCAGCTATTAACTTCAGCTCACGGAGTATTTCCTGCTGTTTACATCACTGCCAAAGCTTGCTCCATAACTGCTGTGAAAACAATTTTTGCTATTGTTATCAGCTCTTTGACATAATCACGTTTATGGTCCTGTGCAGGAAATATTAGTGCAATATGTGAAATGTAGCTTTTTTTTTTTTTCACTGTTGATGGTGGGAAAAATAATTGCACTGCTGAAATTGGTGATACACAATAACGATACTTCTAATTAAAAGAAAAAAAAGAAGACAGACACTGGGTAATAAGACATTATTTTCTGCTGTTTTAATGGAATTTTAAATGAAAATGTAAATGAAAATTTAACAATTTAAAACTGAAGCATGATATCACTGAATAGGAATAATCTGTCTTTATATTAAGAAATATATTGGAAAAAACCCCCACAGTGCAATTTTCAGGTATTTTTTGTTTTATAATAGTGAAACACAATACTAGACTAGAGCCATAACAGTGATTTTACAGGAATTACAAAAGAAAAGTGGAAAATATGTAGGTTCACTATTCGAACCAAACATATTTACACATTTGCAGAAGTTTCAACAAGTTCACTCGTGAGCTCTATTACCTTTGACATCTCTTTTGAATATAGGATTGCGCCTGCTTTCTGGGCTTCTGTTTGTTTAATGCTTATTTCACGAGTATGCCCGACCATGCTGCTGAATCAGGCCCAAGGTTTTCAGCAGCATGCAGAAAAGCACGCTCACTAACAACAGAACTCCTTCCCAACAGCATCCACAGAGACGGCAAGGAAATATTCTGTTGAAGGGTGGCTTTTACAACTTGCTATTTGCACCTGAAAGGCAAATAAGCATATACGACTTAGAAAAAATGGTCTGAGTTGGATGACCTTACCCTTAATTCAGCATAATTCTTACGCTTTGAGAAGCATTGAGAGCTTTACCTTGGTAATCAGGTTTGGCATATTGACATGCAATACCTCTTTTTGCTTTGTTTGACTGACACCCCTTGCCCTTAGAATAGACTGTTGTTAATCCAGATTTTCGTAATCTGTAGTGTGTAGTATGTATGCAAAAGCAGGAGAAAAATGAAATATGGGACTGCATATAGAAAAGCTTGGGAACAGCACATCTTAGATTACTCAGGTCATTTATAAACTCTCTGAAGATTATAAATAATATTTCTTCTCTGGATCATATGAGTTTCTGAAGCAAAAGTAGATCAAGGTGGATAAAGAATTGGCTGGATGGCTGTGCAGAGAGAGTTGCAGTCAATGGCTCAGTGTCCAACTGGAGAGCAGTAACAAGTGGTGTCCCTCAGGGGTCAATGTTGAGACCAATCCTGTTCAACATCTTTGTCGGTGGCACAGACAGTGGGATTGAGTGCGCCCTCAGCGAGTTTGCCAATGACACCAAGCTGTGTGGTTTGGTTGATATACTAGAGGGAAGGGATGCCATCCTGAGGGACCTTGACACACTTGTGAGGTGGGCCAATGCCAGCCTCATGAAGTTCAACCAAGCCAAGTGCAAGGTCCTACACCCGGGTCAGGGCAATCCCAGGCACAGCTACAGGTTGGGCAGAGAAGAGATTTAAAGCAGCCCTGTGGAGAAGGACTTGGGGGTGTTGGTTCATGAGAAACTGAACATGAGCTGGCTTCAGTGCACACTTGCAACCCAGAAAGCCAACTGTGTCCTCGGCTGTATCAAAAGAAACATGACCAGCAGGTCGAAAGAGGTGAGCCCCTCTACTCTGCTCTCATGAGACCCCATTTGGAGTACTGTGCACAGTTCTGGTGTCCTCAACATAAGAGGGACCTGGAGCTGTTGGAGCAAGGCCAGAGGAGGGCCATGAGGATGCTAAGGGGGCTGGAGCACCTCCCATACAAAGAAAGTCTGAGAAAGTTGGGGCTGTTAAGCCTGGAGAAGGCTGTGTGGAGACCTCATAGCAGCCTTCCAGCACCTGAAGGGGGCCTATAAGGATGCTGGAGAGGGACTCTTTGTTAGGGACTGTAGTGATAGGACAAGGGGGAATGGGTTCAAACTTAAACAGGGGAGATTTAGGTTAGATATAAGGAAGAAGTTCTTTACTGTGAGAGTGGTGAGGCACTGGAATGAGTTGCCCAAGGAAGTTGTGAGTGCTCCATCCCTGGCGGTGTTCAAGGCCAGGCTGGACAGAACCTTGAGCAACCTGGTGCAGTGTGAGGTATCTCTGCCTATGGCAGGGGAATTATAACTAGATGATCTTAAGGTCTTTTCCAACCCAAACCATTCTGTGATTCTACCAATCTTGCTTTTTAAAATAGATCCTATAGCCTGTCTTTTTGTAGAAACTGGCAAGTCATGGGTGTAAGTTATGTGCGTATGTCTTTGGGGCAAGGGTATGCTGGTCGCTCGCGCTCCCTGGGGTGGGATTTTCCCCACTGAGGGCTGGTGCCGTCACTCCTGGCGCCGCCCCCTGTGAGTCAGCTGCTCGCGTGAGCTGAGCTGCCGGCTCCTGGGCAAGTCCTGTCGAGGACTTGAGGCTCCCTCGGTCGCTCTTGCCGCTCCGAACTGAGGCTCCTGGACGCTGTGCTTCCCCCCGCTCCGGTGTTAAAGGCGCCCTCAAGATGATTAAGAGGCTAGAGAACCTCTCCTATGAGGAAAGGCTGAGACAAGTGGGACTGTTCAAACTGAAGAAGTCTCAGGGGGGATCTCACCAGCGTATATAAATACCTGAAGGGAGGCTGCAAAGAGGATGGAGCCAGGCTCTTCTCAGTGATGTTCAGTGGCAGGATCAGAGGCAATGGGTGCAAGTTGAAACACAGGAGGATCCCTCTGAACATAGGGAAACACTTTTTCAGTGTGAGGGTAAATGAGCAGTGGCACAGGTTTTCCAGGGAGGCTGTGGATTGTCCATACTTGGAGATACAAAAAATACCATCTAGACATGGTCCTGGGCAACTGGCTCTAGGTGGCCTTGCTTGAGCAGGGGGTTGAACAGGATGACTTCCAAAGTTCCCTTCCAACCTCAACGCTTTTGTGATATTACAATTCTGTGACTCTATGAATGCTGTGGTACCTTATTCAGCTCCTCCCATGACATAAAAAAGACACTGTCCTCTATCTTTTCAAGGCATGTTCCATGGACTATAGATCTCTCTGTTCATAGATCCAGTGAGCAGAAAAGCACACCACAGAGTCTGGCATTATTTTATGCACCAGGCTGAACTTCTGGATGGCAAAAATTTGCTAGGGGTACTGAAACAGTATCACGCTTTTATCGTCACATGTAATCTGCCATTATTTTCAGAGTAATCTAATTCTTTCTGTACAGCTGAACAGAAATCTGATTTTCCGTCGTGTTGTAATTTTCAAGATTTCTGTTATTTGCCCATCTCCTGTTTTATACTTCTCACATCTTTAGCACAAGATAAAAAGAAAAATCTCACATTTTCATGAAGTGAGGAAAGAATGTAAGCATAATGCAAGACACCTTGTTTCAATCACTGTTTCACTTTGATTGTGGACTTTTAAAGACTCTCATGTTTTAAATCTCTTTCCACACTAGAACTGGAGTAATGTAATTTTTAGAATTGTCAAAGCAAAATGTTTACATAAGTTCTTTTGCAATAGAAGGTTAGGTTTTTTGAAGAAATTTGACACGAGACACAGTCTTCTTGAGAGAAATTTATTCCAACCAAAATGGAAAAAATAACATAGTGCACTTTTTTATTCTGTGGAATTCAATAGTTTTATCTATGAGCTTAAGTGGTGGGTATTAATACTGATACTTAGTACTGATTTTAGTACCAATACTGATTTTAGTAAATGGAGACAACTTGAAAAACAATGGTGGTTTTAGGAGTGTGCCTACACTTTCCATTCTTAATGAACAGGTGTGCCTGCTTGATCTAATGTTCATTCTGGCTCAAGAAAAATGCAAAGTTTATCAAAAGATAAAGCGATTAAATGACTTTTCAGCTGACATCAGTGGGAGCAGTTTATCTTGTGACAACTTCCCGAAAGGTAGAGAACAAACAAGATAAAGAACAAAACCTGTGAGGTTTTTGTTGTTGCTGCTCTCAGGAACTGTGTTTTGCAGCTCTCCCTTGCTTAAAAAACAGCATTTCAGCTGTACCTTTTCTTCGTTGTCATTCAGTCTTTCACTACAGTCTTATAGATGTCACGAGCACTTCTGAAAATGAGGTAACAGAGTTCAGTTCAAAAAGAGAAACTTGATGTTTTGATGCCTGTTTGAATCTTATCTAAGCTATCCAGGTTTCTCAGCCTTCAAATTTGTTATGGAGAGCTCAGAGGAATGCTTTTTTCTTCTCTGTGTCACAACTGCTTTGTCATTTGACAAACATTCATGGTTATGTGAGTAAGTTTCCAGTACTTTGAAACTGAGAAAAATTGGATTAGATTTGAATGTTTCTGCTCATTCAGTTTCAAAAAGGAAAGGAATTCTTTTTTTCCAGTATTTTTCAATGGAAATGGACCAAAAAGTGCATAAATGTGCTTGTTCAATTAGATATCTCCATGTGCTACTTTTTTCTTTTTCTCCATGTTCATGTAAATTAATACTTTCGGGGAGGGGTCTCTTGGCATGTTTGTATTCACACAGCATTACTAAAGGAGAATGTCCTCTTCACATGTGGGCAGTCTTTATCTGAACCCCAGCAGTGCCCAGTGACACAATATGGGGCAACAGACAAACTGAAACACAGGAAGTTCTGTTTGAATATGAGAAGAAACTTCTTTACTTTGAGGGCTCCAAAGCACTGGAACAAGCTTTTTGCCGAGGTTGTAGAGTCTTCTTCTCTGGAGACATTCAAAAACCGCCTGGTTGTGACCTTGTGCAGCCTGCTCTGGGCTAACCTGCTTTAACAGGAGGGCTGGTCTAGATGATCTCCAGAGTCCCTTCCAACCCCAAACATCTTGTGATTCTGTGAAATCAACAGACCAATGTGCCACGCGAACAGGGCGTGGCACATCAGTCAGGGCGTGGCGCGGTAGTTTGCATAGGCAGGGCGAGCGGGCAGCGAGCGGGATGGTGAGCACTCGCCTCAGGACCAGGGCCCGCTCTGGGAGCTCTGCCCCGGCGGTGGCCAGCGTAGGCACCCAGACAGAGCCGATGAGAGGGGAGGCTGCGGTGCAGACCTCGGAGTGCAGAAAGTGCCTCAACTGGTCTCTTGAGGTGAGGGTGCACAATGGACAGGGCTGCACTCGGTGCGCCCTGGTGGAGGTCCTCCTGCAGCAGGTGGCTGAGCTGCGGGAGGCTGTTGGAGAGCTAAAAGATGCCAGGGAAGCTGAGAGGAAGCTGGGCTGCTTGCTCCAGGCCCAAACCGTGCAGGGGCCGCAAATGTCCACCATTGCTCACATAGCAAAGAAGGAGGGCAGCAACCTAGGAAGCTGGGAATTAGTCACAAGAAAAACGAACAAAAAAAGGAGGAAGAGGACAATGAACGACAAGGGGCTTCCTCCTAAATCTGATGTCCCCACCCAGAAGTGCTTCGCAGTTCTGCAGGGGGCTAATGAGAAAGCACCACACCTAATGAGCATCCTGCTGATGCACCAGTAAAGAGGACCACTACTGGTGCCTCCAGGAAAAAGAGGAGGGTCATAGTAGTAGGGGCCTCTACTTTGAAAGGCACAGAGGCACTCATCTGCCGGCCTGATCCAGTCTCGAGGGAGGCGTGTTGCCTACCAGGGGCTTGGATCAGGGATGTTGCTGAGAGGCTGCCTGCTCTAGTAAGTCCTGCTGACTATTACCCCCTCCTAGTGGTCCATGTGGCTGCTAGAGATATAGATAGCAGTAGCCTGGAAAACATTAAGAAGGACTACAGAGCCCTGGGAGAGGTGGTTAGGGGCTCTGGAGCTCAGATAGTTTTTTCATCGATTCTCCAGGGCAAAGGGGAGGACCTTAAAAAAGCTAGGCATGTTTGCAGGTTAATAAATGGTTAGAATGGTGGTGCCATAGTCAGGGGTTTGGCTGTTTAGAACATGGGGCTCCATTTGGGAGGCCAGATCTACTGGAGGCTGGTGGAGCTGGTCTGACAAAGAAGGGGAAGAGCTGTTTTGGTAGGAGGCTTGCCAGGCTGGTCAGGAAAGCTTTAAACTAGATGTGTTAGGGGAGGGGAGCATTGATCCATCCCAACATTCCTGGTCAGTTGCCAGCACCTGTAATAAGTGTTTGGAGCGATGTAGAGATGTTCCAGCTGCCCCAGCCATTGAGTCGGCTGCATTTGGAGCTCGGCTAAGGTGCCTCTATACAAACGCCCGTAGTATGGGGAACAAGCAAGAGGAATTAGAGATGTGTGCAAGGCTACGGGAATATGATGTCATTGGTATCACAGAAACATGGTGGGATGGCTCCTATGACTGGAATGTTGGAATGGAAGGTTACAGGCTGTTTAGAAAAGACAGGCCAGGCAGACGGGGAGGGGGTGTTGCTATCTATGTCAGTGATAGGCTAGAGAGTATGGAACTTTGGCTGGGGACGGGTGATGAGGTAACAGAGTGTTTGTGGGTCAGGATCAAAGGGAAAACAGCAATGGGGGACATTATGGTGGGGATCTGTTACAGGCCACCTGATCAAGAGGACTCTGTGGATGAAGCGCTCTACAGACAGATAGGAGCAGCCTCACGCTCGCAGGCCCTTGTCCTCATGGGGGACTTCAACCATCCTGACATCTGTTGGAGGGATGGTACGGCCCGGCACAAGCAATCCAGGAGGTTCCTCGATTGTGTGGAAGACAACTTCCTCTTTCAAGCAATAGAGGAGCCGACGAGGAGAGGTGCCGTGCTGGACCTTGTGCTCACCAACAGGGAGGGACTGGTTGGAAATGTGATGCTCCAGGGCAGCCTTGGCTCTAGTGATCATGAGATGGTTGAGTTTGAGATCCTCAGGACGGTGAGAAGAGCATGCAGCAAGCTCACTGCCGTGGACTTCAAGAAAGCAGACTTTGGCCTTTTCAGGAACCTCCTTAGTAAGGTTTCATGGGATACAGTCCCAGAGGACAGGGGGGCCCAAGACTGCTGGTCGGTATTCAAGGATCACCTGCTACGTGCTCAAGAGCGTTGCATCCCGACTAGAAGAAAGTGCAGCAGGAGGGCCAGGAGACCTCCATGGATGGACAAGGAGCTGCTGAGGAAACTTAGAGGGAAAAAAGAAGCTTATAGAAGGTGGAAGCGAGGACAGGTGGCCTGGGAAGAATATAGGAGCATTGCCCGGGAAGCTAGGGACCAGGTTAGGAAAGCTAAGGCCTAGCTAGAATTAAGTTTGGCAAGGGATGTAAAAGATAACAGGAAAGGATTCTGTAGGCACATAGCAAATAAAAGACAGACAATGTGGGTCCTCTCCGGAAGCTATCAGGAGAACTGGCTACCATGGATTTGGAGAAGGCTGAGGTTCTTAATGACTTCTTTGCCTTAGTCTTCACCAGCAAATGCTCTGACCACACCATGAAAGTCTTGGAAAGCAAATGCAGGGACTGTGAGAATGAAGACCTTAGGCCCACTGTAGGAGAGGATCAGGTTCGAGACCATCTTAAGAACCTGAACGTGCACAAGTCCATGGGACCTGATGAAATCCATCCATGGGTCCTGAAAGAGCTGGCTAATGAAGTTGCTAAGCCACTGTCCATCATATTTGAAAAATCCTGGCAGTCAGGTGAAGTTCCCGATGACTGGAAGAAGGGCAATATAACCCCCATTTTCAAGAAGGGGAAGGTGGAAGACCCACGGAACTACAGACCAGTCAGTCTCACCTCTGTGCCTGGCAAAATCTTGGAACAGTTTCTCCTGGAAAGCATGCTAAGGCACATGAAAAACAATGAGGTGGTTGGTGACAGCCAACATGGCTTCACTAAGGGGAAATCCTGCCTGACCAATTTGATGGCCTTCTATGATGGAGCCATGGAACTGATGGACAGTGGCAGAGCAGTTGACGTCATCTACCTGGACTTGTGCAAAGCGTTCGACACTGTCCCACATGACATCCTTGTCTCTAAATTGGAGAGACATCAATTTGATAGATGGACCACTCAGTGGATAAAGAATTGGCTCAATGGCCGCACGCAAAGAGTTGTGGTAAATGGCTTGATGTCCAGTTGGAAACCTGTAACGAGTGGTGTCCCTCAGGGATCGGTGTTGGGACCGGTCCTGTTCAACATCTTTGTCGGCAACATGGACAGTGGGATTGAGTGCGCCCTCAGCAAGTTTGCCGACGACACCAAGCTGTGTGGTTCAGTTGATACGCTGGAGGGAAGGGGTGCCATCCAGAGGGACCTTGACACACTTGTGAGGTGGGCCGATGCCAACCTTATGAAGTTTAACCAAGCCAAGTGTAAGGTCCTACACCTGGGTCAGGGCAATCCCAGGCACTGCTACAGACTGGGCAGAGAAGAGATTCAGAGCAGCCCTGCAGAAAAGGACTTGGGGGTGTTGGTTGATGAGAAGCTTAACATGAGCCAGCATTGTGTGCTTGCAGCCCAGAAAGCCAACCGCATCCTGGGCTGCATCAAAAGAAGCGTGACCAGCAGGTCAAAGGAGGTGATCCTGCCCCTCTACTCTGCTCTCGTGAGACCTCACTTGGAGTACTGTGTACAGTTCTGGTGTCCTCAACATAAAAAGGACATGGAGCTGTTGGAGCGAGTCCAGAGGAGGGCCACGAGGATGATAAGAGGGCTGGAGCACCTCCCGTATGAAGACAGGCTGAGAGAGTTGGGGCTGTTCAGCCTGGAGAAGAGAAGGCTGCTTGGAGACCTCATAGCAGCCTTCCAGTATCTGAAGGGGGTCTACAAGGATGCTGGGGAGGGACTCTTCCTTAGGGACTGTAGTGGCAGGACAAGGGGTAATGGCTTCAAACTTAAACAGGGGAAGTTTAGATTGGATATAAGGAAGAAGTTCTTTACAGTGAGGGTGGTGAAGCACTGGAATGGGTTGCCCAGGGAGGTTGTGGATGCTCCATCCCTGGTGGTGTTCAAGGCCAGGTTGGACAGAGCCTTGGACCACGTGGTTTAGGGCAAGGTGTCCCTGCCCATGGCAGGGGGGTTGGAACTAGATGATCTTAAGGTCCTTTCCAACTCTCACGATTCTATGATTCTATGATCTTAATGGTCCTTTGTTGGACTCCCTCCAGTATGTCCATGTCTCTACGATACTGTGAGCCCAGAACTGGACACAGAACTACAGGTGTGCTAAGAGCAAGGAGCTCCTACCTCAACCTGCTGGCAATACTTTGCCTAATGCAACCCGGGATACTATTTGCCACCTTTTCTGCAGGGGCACATTCCTGGCTCATGTTGAACTTGACGCCCACCAGGATCTCCAGGTTTTTTCCTATTAAACTGCTTTGCAGCTGTGTGGCCCCCAACATATGCTGGTGCCTGGTGTTCTTCCCTAAGTGTATGGAGATCTGTTGAAAACTTAGTAAGTCAATAACATTACCAATATTCGACATGAAAGGGGATTTCATAATGATTTTATTCTTCCATTCTCAGAAGTAGGCACCGTCATTTTCTGTTAAATTTTGACTTAAACCTGGGACCTGTATCAGGTCCAAGAGGAAAATATCAGTCAAAAATAGCTCTACTGTTCAGACAAAAAGCACTCACCAGCTGTAATTCTTTAACTTACCAGACAGTCAGTGTGACAAGGAAATTCTTCACTCCTGTTGAGAGCTGTTCCTTCCTCTGGAGTTGATGATGACTCTCACATCCATGCTGAATAATGTCTTATTCTGTACTGCTTCCAATGGGGCTGCAGGTGGAGACACTTACCTGGCCGGACTGCTGTGTATGTTATTAGGATACCTGCTGTCATGGGGGCTAGCCAAAGTCATGCAGGGCTAACCCTAATTTACTAACATATAAACACAGACTGAGATTCAGTTTGATTTGTGAACAAGTGATTTAACAGCAACATGTGAGGGTTCTGGAAAATCTGGGAATTAATCCAGATTGCTAAGGTAACCACTTTATTTTTCTCAGTTTTAAGGTTGCTTTACTACTGCTCTTCAAAGTGGTGTTATGTCCTTATGCTCATCTTCCTCCTTACACTTTAATTTTGTCGTATTTTGTTTTCCTTGCATTTTTATTTGTGTGTTAAGGAGAACAAATCACAACATATTTTAAACAATTTAAAAATCCATTTTTCTCAGGCTGAACAAAGGTAAATGTGGTTGAAAAACCTTTGTAACATTTCATCTTTCAAAAAAAAAAATTCTTTACAAGTGACTTTTCACTGCCCTCTTATTTTTCAAAAGCAGATATTGTAAATGCTTAACTCTGAAACAAATTTTCTTCCTCTTCATTGTTTTGAGGACCTGAAACAGAAAAAAAAAAAAAAAAAGTTCTCATGCTGTTTGGAGAAATAAAATTCATATTGGAGGAAGAGCTATGCACAGCTCAAAATGTTATCCTGCAGAGTAAGATGTCTACAGTACAGGCAACAGTCACAGTAAAAATCACACACCCACAAAAATAATAAATTGATGACTGCTAGAACAAACCTCTATTACATGCTTTACACTTCTGATTAATAGAGAATTCTGAAATCTGGCTTGGACCATCAGAAACCACTTAGCACATCAGTTGTTTTGATAGAAAACACCAACAATGAGTATGTTATAAAATCTCAGGTTATTAATTGTTAGAGTATGATTTTAACCCCCCATTCTAATATTAGCTGTAAGTATAAACTATATTTCGTTTAGATCTAGGGATCAAGAAAATACAAGTTTGAAGGCCGTTTGCCTGAATCAAATTTCCTTGTGTTTTTCAATTATGGTAGTATAATTATTTGCAATTTCTACAAAATGCATGTAAAATGCTATCACATCTGAGTTCTTCACTCCCCATGCCTCAGCATTCTTTTCCTCTGATTTTGTGTCTGTGTGTAAAATTCATGTAGCACCCATCCTGACAAAGATGTGCTCTCCTTTTTTTCCCCATGATCCAATCTGTAGAGAGTTGTGGGGCAACAAAGATTCCCTACTGATGGCATGGATTAAAAAAAAGTTTAAAAGGGTTACTAAAGAGAGGTGTGAGTTGTACACACAAAGCAAAAACATGAAGCAATACTGTTCAACTAGCAAAAGAGGGTGTTTCATTCTAAATACAGTAATGAAACTAAAGTAATACATCCCTGCCTTAGTGGTTTCATGCATTGAAAACCAGGATTGAAAACAGGAGCCTTCACCTTCTCAGTTCCCCATTAGTTACCCAAATATTTGTTTAATCTTCTCACATTTGCAAAGCTTCAGCCAGTCCTGTTGTCAGGTTATGTGACAGACATGTTAACATGTGGTGTCACGTGCTATGTTATGAGTTGACATATTGACAGCTGCTACAGAATGAGATTATGAAATACCATTAGGATGTGATGAAAAGAAAAATGAATGTATAAACAGGATGAAACTATCTTCTTTAAGTTGGAAGCTTTTTACAAGGATGTACAGAGAGAAGGAAAATTGTAGATAAGTTTGGAAGCAGGCAGACAGTGTGTGTTCAGTCTCTGCTATCCTGTGCCTGAAGCTTGTTCTTTAGAAGAGCTGGGACTGCTTATTGATTAACCGGGGTCAGGGATTAGGTGATAAATGGAGGCTGTATTCTTGCAGTTTTAATCATTCATCTTTTGTGGAAGGTATAGACAGTCATAAAAAATGAGTGGGAAATTTGTGACTTATTCTGTTGTTTGTGGGGAAAGTTAAATGGGCACACCAAGCCATTGCTTACCTGTTGTCAGGACTCCTTTCTGAGACCAGATGTTCTCTGTGGGTCTCTGCAGGTTTCTTCAGGATACATGTCAGGAGCCATTGATTATGATATTTTTCATCACACCATTACCTGTCACAGGGACAAGTGGCCAGAGAGAACCTGCCAGGCCACTGGGACGGCTGCTGCTGGCACTGTTCAACGTAACCTTCACTGCAAAAATGTTTCCTTCCTTCCCTAGGCAACTCCACCTGAGAGGATGTGCAGGGATATTTGTGGAGTATGGTTCACAGCCACAGCACCACGGCTGTGTAGCTCTCGCAGGGGCCAGAACAAGAATCTCAGCTTGTGAACAGCTCCTAGGGGAAGAAGCGACAGGTCTTGTTCAAAGATTTCTTTGGAGCAGCTTTTGTCATCACAGGAGCCATCCTTGAGCTTAGCCAGCTAAATTAGAAGCTGGAAGGTGCTTGGGGCTATGACACGTACTTACAGCCTAAATTTGTTCGTAAACAGTTGCGCTCATAGGTTCTTAAGTCAGCACTGTTTTCTGGCTTACTCAGCCCTTCTTTTTTTTCTTGGTATTTAGCTACCCCATCAGCTATATTTGTAGAGTAATAATATTCCCAGTTGCCTTATTTTTACTAGACTGCACGCTATTGCTTTTTTCAGTCTCCTTTTACACAGAAGGCCGTCCATTTCTTGAATTTTCCTAGGAGCTGCTCTGTGTAGCTATTACAGTATAAGTTCATGTTCTGGTGTCAGTGACAAAATTGAACACGGTACTCCATCCTCAAGATTGTCCTCATTACACTGGAAATACATCCCAGAGTTTTAGGATCTGGAAATAAATAGCTGTCTTTGCTGACTGTGGATCACACCAAACAGACTGCTATAGGTCAGACTCAAAATCCAACTACTTTTACAGAATAGAAGAAGAAAATTAGCTGGCACTGAGTAATGTAGAAGTTTTGTTGACTTGCTGTTCTTGTAGGGTATTTATATGCTTCAATTATACAGATAGAAACAATTAGAAAGAAAGATTTTCATGGTTTGTGGTAGGTGAGAAGGTTTCACCTGTTCCACCCAACCATCTCAAAGATGTAAGCATGTCTGCTTTTATTGACACAATACTGGGTTTGCTGAATGGTATTTAGCTTTAGTTGGTCTGATGGGACCATCTGGAAATCAGTTTGGAAGGAACTTCTCCTAATGATGTGTTATTACCAGTGGGATAAACAGGTAGATTCCACCCATATTCTGTGTAAGTGGTCATTTTCTCTATTATTCAATTGAGCCCAGTGAATTAGATGAATTTTTTTTCCCCCCGAAAGCGTTGCAGGTGCTTTTCACATCCATTTTCTCCAGGCTTATAATTATTATTTTCAGTATCTCTATCCTAAACATTTTCTAATAAAATGCAAACATCAATATAATAGTGCATCCCAATGTGTGCTATGAACGTCACCATACTTTTACTACTGCTAAAATATATGTATACAAATTAGGCAGCAACTTCTGAAAAAACACCTCAAGTCAAACACTTACTTCATTGTAAATATGATACTCAAAGGAGAAAATAGAGAACTAAAACATCAGCACAAGTTAACATGCTGTTGATACAGAGGGAAACCAAGAATTCAGATCAAGGCTTAATCATGTTTCAAAGGGAAAAGCAGGCAAAACTGATCACAAAGGAAAGTCAGAAATGTCTTGTACTACTTCATCTCTGACATCAACACAGAGATGGAAAAAAAAAAAAGAAAAACAGAAGGTATAGAGCAGGTTTGAAATAGGAAGAAAGATTAAACTAGACAGAAGCAAGTGTGGAGGAGTTACAGTGGAATGAAGGAAAATGATGACACTTTATCAAAGGAAAATGGAAGTATAATCTAAAGGAAGTTTTCCTTCAGAATGAAAAAGGTTACTGTACAGATAATTTATATTTAATTTACTCCATACCAGTAGAGAAGTTTTATCTGAACAAAATCAGTGGGTTTTTTTCCTTATGGACCTTCAGGTTCTCTATTTTTTCATCTGTACCAGACTAAGTCCTCTCAGTGGTGCACAGTCATGAGCTATACTCCTGGGAAAGAATGTATGTATTAGTGATTTGTAGTGCTGCTAAACAACATGGAAAAGGAGAGAGAATGGATAGAAGAGTTGTGCTGATTTTAAAACTATTTCATATGGTGCAGTGTTTCTCTTTTTCATCCTGTTTGTACCATTTTTATTACCGAACTGCAAACTACTCTTTGGGCCGCTCAAGGACAGCAGCACTTACGCTTGCACAGCTAAGTCCCCAGGAGATATTTTTTTCTCGTTTGTATCTCAGTTATTTGTAGTATATTTTTTTTTCTGCAGAGACTTCTGAAGATTTGGATTATGTTAAGTCAGTTCTAGAAAGTAAAATAGGAATGGGTGAAGGAAGTATTACATATACGTTTTAAATAAGCGTTCACAGGGAGTTCCTTTATGCAACATATGCTTCTGCTTCCAATTTCCAGCATTAAGCACTGCCAACCTATGCATTTGTTTGATGTATAGAATAGCTACAGAAGGATGTCTTTATAAAGGCATGACTTGCCACTGCTCTTAAGAAACAAAAAGTGTACCACCAGGACCACTTGCATATTGGACAACTAGCTTTAAGCAAGACAGGGACTTTGAAGAAACTTGTTCGTTATGTCTACTGCAGGAACATGCTGCTTGTCCCCATGGCAAGTAAAGCGGAAATTGAATAAGCTCCCTCCAAATACTGTGCCTCTTTAAAAAGCTGGCTTTGTATTTGAAAGGGACATTCCCTCACCTTTTCCTCCTCTTCCTTCCACTGAAATAGTGGAGAATATTCATGAGAACAAAATGTTAGTTTCCAGATCTTCCCCTGGACAGAAGTATAGAAGCAGTCTGAAAACGGAGACATAGAAGTCAGAGATGAGTTTGGGATAAATTGCAAAATCATTGAATTTGATGGAGAGACTGAAGAAATAAATGTATTGCACTGATCCTTTTTTTTTTTTGTTTTGTTTTAATGTATACCATCACATTTTCATGGCATTTGGTTTTATTTTCTGTTATTTCATTTCCTTTAATCTGAGATGCATAATTATATTTGACTACAGAGTCCTCAAAATCCTATTTAATAGTCAACTGACAGTAGAGATAGAGTGAGGTCTGCTGACATCTCAGATGTTCTCCACGTATACATACTTACAAGTCTAATTCTAAGTATATACACCTGTTCTTAATCCTTATCAGCACAGGAGCTAGGTGTTGAATTAATACCTCTATGATATAGTTAAAATAATGGCATATCATTGCTTTAGGTTTAGACATTCACAAAACACAAAACTGGGAATACCCATAGACTATCAGGCTTTCCCTATGACTTATTTCATATTTTATAAAGCATTTTCTTATTCTGAATAAATACCTTTTTGTTGAAGTAGAAGTTGAAGAGAGTTTGGTTGAAGTTAAAAGAAAATCCAGCATGTATCTTATCGTAACAGTTCATGACTCCACTGAAAAACATTTCCTTTTTGTTTCTAATTTTAGATACTATGTCTTATTTAGATAAATCACTTAGCAAAAGGTAAGCATAACTCTACTTGCAACATCATTAAACATTAAGGTTTAAAAAAGAGCAGGTAATACAACATAAAAGGAAAATATGAGGCTTTAAATATTGTTTTCTATCATGAATCCATCCAACACCTGTTGGTTTTGGTCTTCCTGATATCTGAGAATTGTCTTAGAACAACATAAGCCTGCTACAGGAAATCCTGAGTTTACCATCACATCTGATAGGTATTTTAAATCTGCTGCTAACTTTTTATCTATGATTAATGGTCTGTTATTTCAAATTCAATGTGTAGTTCACACAATGTACAAGCAAGTGACTTCAGCATGAACCAGAATTTGTTCAATAAAACATAAAAGTGAGCTTCAGCTTTACAGTTCTAACCATATTTAGTTTGGTTTTTTTTTTCCCTACAGATTTGGATTCTTCCTGGCTTTCAAATTTTTCTTTTCTCCCTTCTTTCTTTCTTTCTTGTAACAAGGTCTTTTACTATCTTTTAAGGCAGATTAGACCTTTAAGCTCATTTTCTTTGATATCCTTATGGGAGTTGTCTTGATTGTTAGAATAGAAATTCCTTATAGATTTCCAGTATGTAAGACAGTCTAACAAGAGTTCTCCATTCTTTAGTTCTATGAATATCAGATTTCATTAAATTATTTTGAAATATAAAATACAAAATCGATAACTTTGGCAGCTGTTAATCTTTCCAGAGAAACTGTCTACAAAAATTTTTCTTGCAATAAATATGGAAACACATTCACTAGGATTTAGGTGGAAGCTATTCATTAATTTCGTAGAATGATAGAATCATTAAGTAACTCAAGTTGGAAGCAATCTATAAGGATCATTAAGAACAAGAACATTAAAAAGCAAACAAAAATAAAAGCTCATACATCTGACAAACATTTACAGGAGTGGATATTGTAGCCCCTGCCTAAGCCACCAGTTCAGACACTTGCTTTTGCTCAGTCAGTCTTTCACCATGGAAATACCTTGCAACTCAGGCTAGGTTAAATAAAAGTTAAACACATAAGTAACAAAAGTTGCATGCTGACTGACCTAACAAGAATTACAGCCAGTAGACTTAAATGAAACTATCTCCTTTTCAGTACTAGTGAAGATGTACGTTGTTTACTGCATCCAGTTTCAGCCATATAGTCCTGGAAGGATTGTGGTTAGAGGTGGGCTGAAACCTTGGTCACATGGCCTCTGTGAGGCTGAGGGAGCTGGGCTTCCTCGACCTCATGACAGGAGCTAAGAGAGACAGTTTAAGAACTGCATACATCTATTCGAAGAGGATGGAGCCAAAGATGGTAAAATAAGTAGCAGCCACAAGCTTGTCCAGTTTCTAGGTGGATGTTATGAGAAGCTTTGTCAGTGGGAGGGTGGTGTGGTACTGGGACAGATTTCCCAGAGTGGTGGTGCAATCACTACCTTTTAGGGTGTTCAAGACTGAGCTAGGTAATTGCCATGTCAGAGCTGATCTGGTGCTGGCAGCACACCTGCTTTGGGCAGGAAGTTGGTCTGGGTGACCACCAGAGGTGCCTTCTGAGATGGTCAAGATACCCTTTTTGTGTTTAACTCAAAACAACTCAAAAGAAGAAACTGACATTGTGTTATCATTTGGGCAAAAGGCAGGGGGCCAGAGCAGGGGACCTTGCTCCCTGAAGGTAGGGGATGCTTTCCTGTGTTGTCTGCCCTGTGGCCATGAAGATCACTGTCCTGGCAACAAACTTCATGGAGACAGAACGACAGACACTGTGGTGCCTGTCAAGGCACAATGTGAACTGGTTCTGGGGCTCAGATACCCCAGAATTTGTAGGGGTACCAGATACCCCTACAAATGAGTTGCCACCTGTGGGAGGGTTCCAAGAGAACCTGACCTTATAAAAAGGCAAACCCATCATTCAGCTGCGTGGTGTGCACCCCTCTACTCTGGACCCCTGTAGAATCACTGACTACAAATGGCCACAAAGACTCCAAGGACTACAACTGAAAGGACCTCATCTGAAAGAATTTCCACTTGCTGATGGAAAAGACATTGCTGGATTCACAGGGTGGTGACCCTATTTCTCTGGGTTTTTTCCTCCTTTCTTTCTCCTTTTCTCTTTCTAGTTCATATCTTTTCTAAGAATAAGAACCTGCTCCTTCTTACACAGTTTTAGGGAAGTTTGCAATAAAATTAATTGTTGTTTGATTTTTCAACCTCTGGAGGGCCTGTGGTTTCTCCTGTGAACTGTACAGAGTATTGTAAGAGATCACCACCCCCCACCACTCTGAGAGGGACAGGACACCTTCCAAACAGCATCTCTGTAACTTTGTCACTATATGATTTTGCTGAAAGTCAAAGCAGGACAGGTCAGATTAACTTAAATCTCATGGACTGGTATTCTTTAGAAAACTGAAACATACAGGTTTAGTCTTCTCAAGAAAAGAAGAGATTTAAATTTGAATCTCAAAACTTTGTGTGAAAATGAGCAGTTTTACCTGATGGGATTTGAGAAAGACACTTTCTGATTCACCTTCTTACTTCGACTAAAATTTCTGAAAAGATAGATATTGTTTGGCTATGAACGAAATTATATACTTCTATTTGAAATGGATGGTGAGAGAGGGAAAGGAGGAAGATAATTTTTACCAAGAAGTACTCACAGGAATGATAATTGTAGATGAATTCAAATCAAGTATTTCCTCTTTACTCTTAAAGTTCAGCAGAGAAGAAAATAGTAACTTAATTTTGAGAAATTCTAATAAAACACCGAAGTATCTGATTATAAAAAAACCCCTTCTTTCCTAAATATTCTAGTTTTGAATTATTTTTTTAAACATTGTTAGAAAGATACTGGACTAGATAGAAAACTTTCACAGTGCATTTTTTCCTCATGTACTCTCAACTTCACAAAGAGCAGATGGAAATGACTTTTGGAAGAAGCCTCATTATTTTGAATAAACAGCAATTGCTATGGCTAAAGGTTCTGCACATAACCATGAAAGTTAGTCATTTCAGTACTATATAATTACCTTATTTTGTACTCTCTGTTTTGAAAACACGCAAGGGCCATGGAAGGCACACGAACTGCAACAAACACCAAACCTCATTTCAGCTTTGTAGGGCTTGGATGATACAGAAAAACAGTTAAGTCCAAAGCCTCTGATGTCGCACGCCCTAGCTCAAAGTTCTTATTTACTGGATGATTTTTTCTAATGACTGTAAGGAAGTCATGCCATGCAATGCCACCCTATATCTTTATCTCTGCATGTCTGGCAGCCGTGAGCAGAGCTTGTCCCAGACTCTGTTCCTGGCCTCAACCATAGTATCATTCTTGTCATTACATGCTCATTGCCTATGTGAACTGCTCTTGTATTTGCAGAATACAATAAGAAGCCAAGACGGCAGACTCTGCTACTTCAGGGCGTTATCACAGGCATCACTGAAGAGTACCATGAACCCTGAATCGAGTCCCCATTCATCTCCTATGGATCAAACCTGGATGAAGACTCTTATTTCCATCAATCTTTTTGTCTATTCTGTCAGCCTTTGCAGATGCCAGCCAAGATACCAGCTCTCAGTGAAATCTCACTGTTTGTCTCAGAAGTTGACTGGGATCTCTTGGGAATGGTAAACATTTGGTTAGGGTGTAAGACTGTGAAAAGGAAGGATGAAAATGTGGTTTGTTTGGGGTTTTCTTTGTTTCTTTGTCCTTTCCAATTTTTTTTTTTTTTTTTTTTTTTTAGTTCTTTTAATGAGCAGGCCCAGAAGATCCAGGAGGTTAGAAATATCCCAGATGGGATATTTCTGGCTTGGTCAAATTAAGGAGCTTTGGGTTTGGGTCAGGTATGAATTTCTGAACTATAGTTTAAATTTAGGCAGGCAGAATCCTGAGTGAAACCTGTGCAGTCCTTCAACCCTATGATAATCTAATACTCAACTTCCCCAAGAATACTCATTAGCAGAAAAAGCAAAATATTTTTGACGGTAGATACATTTGGGTATCTTTTTGATATCTAAAAAAATACTTACTACAATAAATATTGTTTAGAGTATACTGTATTTTTGTTGTTTATTGCTAGTAAGGCCACGACATTATGGCCTTTTCTTTCCAGTTCTAATCATGCACATTACTCAATTAAATCATCCAAATATGAAATATATTTAGCCTAAAGTAACTCTGTATAGCTCTATAATTCAAGTAATACAAAAGACTGCTTAATTATTTTAGAACTGTTTATGAGCTCTTAAATCCACAAACATTCTTCATGGATACATATTCCTTCTGATGCTGGAGTACCTCCATGCATGGCTCATAAAAGCTCTCAATGCCAGCCCTTACCATTGAATAAGTTACTAAAATATCTTCTCTTCACTTTCTCACAAAATCCAGCTTACGAAGAGTCAGATGATAGAAGCTACTAGGCTGTTGAGTAAACCAGCCTTTGCAGAGTGCAGGACAGACGTCAGCTAAGCAGAAGTGTTTATCTCAACACTGCATAGGTGATATAAATGGTGTATGGGATGGTTGGACTGCTGAAGCTTGACTAGCAGACAGCAGATTTGGCCCTGGGTCATGGGTGACATACACTGGGGTTGGATACAAAGGGCATTTGTCCAGAAAGAGGCTGCAAGGAGGTAACTTAAGCAGATACGCAGCTTTTCTTAGCAGCAAAAGAATCTCCATATTCTTAAACAGTCACTAAGTTACACAAGCCATGCCCTGGAAAAAGGGCCCGCATCTGCAACCCTGTGGGTCCCACTGACACTAGACTGTCCTCCATGCTGGTCATGAATGGCTGGTAGGTTTTGATTCCTAGAAGACCACTGGTGAGTAACCTGGGAGAGAAACCTTCTCCCAGCGAAGGCAAACTGACCAACCAGATGAGGCTTGGGGCACATCTTGGTTATCTTCCATGTCTGCCTTGTGGCTACTTCCATGTAAAGCAAAGCATATGACAGGTTCTTATGTTTACTTTCTGTCTGTCTTTCACCTGATTTTCTTTTTCCCGCCTTTCCCCTTTTATGATTTCTTTGGTCTTGGCTAAAACTGCTGCTGTTCAATTACTGTAATTTAATTTCTGTGTTGTTACAGATCCCAGAGGTTTTCAATTTATTTACATATCTAGCAAGAAGTAGGTTTACACTGTGTAAAGAATGAACTTTCATTTATAACCTGCAGCCACTTTCCCTGTTGTTTATAGTGAAAGGACAATGCTATTTAAATGACACTTAAGAGTTCTTGCAAAGTTTCCTGGTCCAAAGGAGTTCTCTATGTATTTATAGCATTTCCTACTTGCAGTAACATTCTTTTACAATTATACACAACTAAAACAATACAGGCCCTATACACATGTTTTTGTTTAAATTAATCTCGATTAATTTATTAAATTAATTCTAGTGCTATTTTTATATTGCATTCATTTAATACATTGTAATGCCAGAGTTCTTGGAGAGGATATAAAATGATTTGTTATGGTATTGATTGCTTCCTGCACAAATATCTATTATCAGAATCTTTTTAGACTTAAGAACAGAGCAGGCAGAGATACTTGTGTCTGTCTGTCTTATGAAAGACATGAATTTTATATATGCATTCAACTCCAGACTGTCAGTGACACTTGGCTGAGCAGATAGACGTAGATACTGGCATGAGCACTAAACAACAGATACAGGAAAAATTTGGCCTGGCTCATGTCATTGGCACCTATCAATCTACAAGCAGTGCAATCCACACAATATTTTGTTTGAAAGAGCATAAACAATCCTGGATCTCATGGAGGAAACACACGTTCAAGACATAGGTCACAGAACATCTTACCAGCCTGATATTTATTTCCATCTGAACTTTCATTTGTGTCAGCAAACTGTATCAAGATTGCTTCAGTCAGAAATTTTAAAGGGAGCCCAGATTTTGGCTTTGTAATACTAAAAAGCAATCTTATTCAAGTACAAAAAATAAATCCTTTCCAAAACAATGAGAGTAAACCTAGTAATGAAGAGTCATTCTTGGTTTTAATCATTTGAAATTACTGAAGTTTATCACCATTATTTTTTGCCTTTGATATTTTTATTAGTGTTAACAGGAGTATCTCATGCTGATGTCTGGAAAACACTGAGCACTGAGGTTTGGCAGCATAAACCTCCACCTGGAAACAGCGTGAAGGATCCTCTGCCTTGTCGTTGACATCTGTGGGACTTTGTGTACAGGTAATATTCTCAGCTGGTCTAAAGCACAGGATTTTAGTATTTGCACAAGTCTGTCACCTGGAGCAGAAGTGCTGGTAGTTAAAACAGGACTGGGGATAGAACTTCTGCAGAGGATGCCAGGAACGCAGTGGAGAGCATGCAGTGCTTAGTGCCAGCTTAATGCCTCTGAAGTCACTGGCAAAAACTTGTAGCGTTCAACTTTTTCCAGATAGAGCCATCCACTTTTTGTTTGTTTGCTTGTTTGTTTGTTTGTTTTCCCCTTAAAGTTTCTTGGTGTGTAAGGAATAAGACCACCATTGTTCACTTTAGAGTAATAGTATGCCAAGATTTGGTTTGAAATGCAGTGATACGGAAAGTCCTCTGAGGTCACCAAAATGACCTCCTCTGATGTCAGGGTAATTTGAACAATAATTAGAAAAAATACTATCTTATTGCTATCAGATGACGCTCCTCTGGGACCTCTAAACAAAATCAGTAGTATTTCAATTCCACGCAAACTCCAAGTGAAAATGGAACTATTTTGCAGACTAAGATGCTGCACCAAGAAAGTGAGGATATTACAATTTATTCAGGCCATTGTTTCTTGGGCCTTTTGGTACAGATCTGTGAGCTAATCTTACAACACTCAGACTTAATCTGAGAATAATTAAGCTGATGGGATCAAGTATTAAGTAATATCAAAGCAGGAAGTGCAATGAAAGCTTGAAAAAATGATCAGAGGACATGTACACTCCATCAAACATCTCAACTATTAATTTTTGGTGCAAGTAAGTAATCATGTGCTTACAGCTATGAATATATGGCGGTATACTGTGTATCCAGAATTTCTGGAGTCCAACCATAAAGCTTCCTCAAAAATGTATTTAAAGTAAAAATTTCACAACAAAACTCCTGTCATTTTGTTCCAACAGTAATAAACTTTCAAGTAGAAATAAAAATTACTCAAATTATAACAATTTGCAACTCCTTTATCTGTTTTTGCCTGCTTCACAAGTAACCCTGGACATGGGCACTTGTGCTAGATGTAAAACAATTGGTTTCTGAGTTAGAGTAAACTCACTGTGTGCGACAAAGCAGCCAGCTCCGTGTCACAACCTATAGGGTTACTCAGCCTGCAGGTATACAGAAATGCTGACCATGGGTTTGTAAGATTCTGTAATACACAAGGGCATGGAGGCTATATTCTCTAAATTTCTCTAATTTATTACAGATCATCACAAATATCACACAAATTACCACTAGCAAGTATAATACCATAAAATTACCACTAGCAAGTATAAATAAAGAAAGTGAATATATATATATGTATTTTTATTACAAATTACCATTGGCAATCAATAATATAATATCAATCAATAGGATGGCAGCAGTCAATAATAGAAGCAACCATTTGCAGAGCAATAACCAGTTTTACAGCAACAATTACTATAATAACAGCAATCACTTAGGTATATGTTATTACAGACTACTACAAATCTATACTTATGAAGCAACTTATCACAATCTAACAGCAGATATTCTTATGGCAGATTACTTATATGGATATACAATATTGATATGAAGTGAATTAGATTTCAGAAGGGGCCAAAGCATCCTAGAGAGGAGAACAAACCTATCCCAGCAGGGAACCCAACCATCCCAGAGGTGGGAGGACAAACCAAACCAATGCCAAAAGCAGGCCCAAAGGGGGATCAGTATGACAGCAGGCACACTCTCACTTCAGAGATAGTCCATGTCACAGAGACTGGAGTCAGCTAGGCATGTCTGGTGAGAGTCCAAGACCTTGAAGAAAGTTCATGTGGAGAGTTCAACCTTTGTAGGAAAGGAAAAGTCCATGCAGCATGGGAAGGCTTCATTTCAGATAAAAATTTAGCCCTTTTCATATCATAGATGCACAAGAGGGTATAGGACATCACCACTTTGAGCAGCCACTTTTAATTTTTATTTTTCAGCCAGTAGATGATGACATTTTCTGTTCTTTCAGACTCATTTTATTTTCCCAAGACTGTTTCCACTTTTCAGATGACAAGTAGCCATTATAGTCCCTTGGCTTTACACTTATCATTAGTACCTGAGAATGTCTCTAGGTTCTAGGTACCCCAGCTGTACTTCAGAGAGGCCGGTTGCACTTTCCAAGAGTGTTTCTGGTTCCCAGGCTCACAGCTCCCAGGGTGGCAATCAATTTTGCTGTCCGTATTTTTTCAGAGGACATTTATTCTCTTCACTAATTTCTCCCTTCTAATCAGGCCACCTTTATGACTGCTCAGATCACTTTGTAAGGGTGATTTTCTAAATGTGTGTCTGAACAGACATGGTGATGGAAGCTCCACGTTAAAATTATTATTATGGACATTTTTGTGACAGACTTTGTCAACTACAAAACATGTTTTAGGACTGCAATCTTAGTAGCATGGCGGGCACTGCTGAGTCTTCTTTAACTGCAGGTTTATAGTGCAATCCTGGAATATTTCCACAAATCATAATAATTTAATCATTTAGTAAATATTAAGAAGTACACATTATTCCCATGTTGGCTGTAGACTCTTAGAGCTATAAAGTAGGTAAAGTACATTACTTCAGTTTCTCATATTGAATAATAATATCTTGGAGGTTAACTAAAGGATTTTGAGACAGGACCTTGGAGAGTTAGAAGCTTAATATTTTTTGTCTTTAGTAAGAATAACCTGACTGGGAACTTTTAAATATCCCAGTATATAGTCCTACTACACACTAAGGCAGCTGTGTGACCTTTGCTGGTGTCAGAATGAGGTCTAAAACTTGTTTGCTAAAAAAAAATGCCCAAGTTTGGTCTTAGGCAAGTATCTTTCTCACTACTTTGTGTCCTCACCCTTTGCTTTTTCTTCTTTGTAAAATAAAGTCAGTACTGATTACCAGAAGAAAATTTGGAGGTATGCATATCTGGAGGTCTCTCTGGGTGATTCTTGGAGAGATATAGATAAGTACCGGTGCTTTGTTATCACTTTCACATTATGTTTTTTCAGAAGTGTAGAGTGGTTTGTTTAGGACCTAGGCCGAAGAAATTTTGGTGGGTTTAGGATGTATCATTTTTAGTTGTATTAATAACATCTTGTTTGACTTTGGAGATAATCACAGATCATGATAGTTTCACACTGTGAATCATGGTACTGGTGAATGTTACTGTGAAGTTACTATCTGAATAACATAGTTAAGGGTGGACAGAATATGAGTCAGAAAAAGAACTATGAAGTACTTGGTTTCTTCTACCACGCTTTGTCGCCACCTTTTTTTTTTTTGTTCTATTTATTCTAAATAAACAGACTGTATTCAAAACTACATGCTCTAATTGTGATTGACATTAATACGACTTTGCAGATGTGACTGTTTGTACTGTTGACTGTACTGGTGACTTCAATATAGCAGATAAATCCTTGGAATAGCAAAAAAAAAGAGAAATGTAGAAGGAGCAGTATGACATGAACTGATGTAGCAATATAGCTGTACAATCGATGTGATTTTGCAAAGTGTGTTTAGTATTGGTTTTTAGAACTGATTTGTTCAATGTTATACTTTGTTACAGACCATTGTTTCAAGGGACTGTATATAATATGTTTAGTCTTTAAGCAAATGCATTGAATTCTGAATCTAAATCCCTAGCCATTTAGGTACAATTCTGAGCAGTTATTACACAAAAGTATTTTTAGAATAACTGAAAATCAATGAGGCAAAACAGCTTTGTAGGAGGAGCAGAGTAAAAATTGTGAAGGAGCCATGATGTGTCTGTAGGTATAAAATAAATTTTTTAGATATATATATGCACATTTATAGTTACACATACAGAAAAATATAAATATATACACACAAAGTAATGTTACTGTAAAAAAAGAATACATTAAGAATTCTGCTTGCTGCTCTATGAATTTTCATCACAGACAGAGAAAGGTACTCCTTTCAAAAGATGTTCAATTAATGAATCTGCTTTTTACAGTGTGGACTAAAGGGCACAGTGGAAATTTTGCTTTAAATTTGTCAGCATGAATGATGGAAACAAAATCCTTTAAAATATTGTTAGGATATTGGAAAGTAGCTTGGTGAATAACATAATGAATATTAAGTTCTCAGTTTAATTACTCAGTTAAAGTAATAATGGAGTGGTAGTGTGAGTTGTTCAAAAAGTCATCCTGCTTGGCAGTCTGGCTATTGAAGATGCTGCTCTGCAGCCATTTGACAGACACTTGATTCTGGTTTTGAATAAAAAAAAATAAAATCAAAGCAAAGCAGAAAATGCTGGGGAACCTTGTCCTAAAATGACAATACCTGACACTGGGTGAATCTGGCAAACTCGCAATCACTAAACTGTTTTTCTACTTTTTATTTTTTAATTCAGCAATGCCCAGACAAGAGCATAAGCTGTATGAGCAAATGTGTTTTCCTGTGGCACAATTGGCAGGATAAGTTGCATTATATAAACAACTTCTTGTATATAAAATGTGTTTAGAAGTCTCCTAGACAGTGTATTTGCTGCTGGATAAGAAGCTACAGAGGTAAGGTGAAATAGTGCTGATATATACACATAGGTACACACACTCTGCGAGTGAATGGATCTCAAAGTACTTAATAATTAGGTCATATTTTCATTTTACAGATGGAAAAACCCAAAATATATTTTGTGATGTTTTTGCTACTTTATTAATATAGTCTCAGGAAAAATGAGGGACACTTCTCCCTCAAAACATGAATAGACTAGAGTGGACTAGATAAATAATTTATGAGGTTACTATGAAGTTGATCAAAAGCCTGTTGAACTCAGTGGGAGACTTTCTGTCAACCTCAGCAAACTTTGGATGAAGCTAAAAATATCTTTCCTAGTATCTTCAAAGTAGAAGCTACAAACTTAATTAACAACAAAGGAAGAAAGTTGTAGTTACTTTAGTTCTTTCTAAAACCCCACCTGGTTATTTCTGGATAACAAATACACATTTTCATATACTTTTTCTCTTATACTAAAATTCTGGGCACAAACATAACACTATTCAAAGGCTTATGTTAATTACACTTTAGAAAAGAAATAATAACATGCACCTATAAGTTAGTTCAATATTAACTAGCTTTGAACATGACCATTCACATCTATTTACAGTATTCAAGCAAAACCCAACAATCTGTGCTTCCCTTTATTTTTCACAGCAGATCATTGTTAATATTATTTTGGTTTTACTTTATCTAGAATAGCATTAAGTAATCATTGCCACCTTCATCATCATGCTCGTTCAGGGTCAGTTTGAGTTAAAGGTGGTAATGTAAGGTAAAAATTGAAATTATGAAGACCACTTTGTGGACGTTATTTCCATTAGCTGCTGTAGGAACAGGAGATTAATTATCAACATCGAGTTTCAGGAGAATTTCTAGGGAAAAATAACTTTCTGCGTTGCTGCACCATTTGACATACTGGAGTATAGTCCCTTCCCCAGCTTATTTCCTATTCTTTGACCAGGTCTGTACAACAAAGAGGTAATTTACAGGTTTGGTACAATCCAAAGAGCGATTTTTTTGGCCCGTCACAGCAAAAGCAAGCGGGTGTTTTGCTACAGTCTTGTGGTTTTGGCACAGCATCATGCAGAGCAGAGGCAACAGCCAACTGCCTCTCAGCTGCCTAGGAAATCATCCTGGGACTACAGGAAAAACTGCCATCTGTGTGCTGGGAGGCAGCAGGGTTGCCCGATAGTGGATGCTCGCCTCTTGCATCTTCAGCTGGGGACCCTGAGTACCCCTGCAAGAAGAGATGGGGAGTGGCAGAGGCTTAAGACATGAAGTTTGTGGTACAAAAGGAAACTGGCTATATTATTTGCATGCCTGAGTGTGTGAAAGAGAGACAGTGACGACTGGGGGATAGAGGACCCTGCTCCTTCTCTCCTTGTTCTGGAGATACAATGGTGCTCAAGAAGAGAGGAGCTCATGAGTCTGCAGCTGTGTGCCTGGAGGGGTGCTGACAAAATCTGAGAAGGAGCAGGACCTATATTACTTCCCTTAACATGTCTAAATATTAGGCAACTTATCTAAGCTAATAATTTAGGATGTCCCTGTGGTTAATGGAGAGGCATGAGGCTCAGCTCATCCTTGGATGTATATCTAAACAATATAGGATAAACATGCCCATTTTCTGAAAAAAAAAAAAACCAAACCAAACCCAAAACAACCAAACCCAAAAACCAAAACCAACACCAAACAAACAAACAACCCTCCCCCAAACAAAACAAAACAAACCCCCAAAAAGCCAACAACAAGAAAAAAAGAGTGATTGAGAGTGACACACCAAAAGTTTTGAGGCAGGAGTCCTACTCAGTTTTTGGCACAGAGATAAACTATTTTCCTTGGTGTACACTGATGTCGCAAGCCTCCCCAGTGTTTGCAGTGCACCCAGCTCATCACACCACCATCTGTAGAGATTAATCTACAATTGCAAATAAATTTTGAACAGAGAGCTAAACCATATTTTGCCAGGACAGAGCTGACCAGAAACTAAAATTAAGGAAACAATAAAAGCAAGAGAGTACTTTTCAGCCTTATTTCCCTAAGGTTTCAATTCCTTCTTCAGAGCTGGATGAAGGAGTCTTGTCCTTTGAGGACACAGACATGAAACTTTCCTGGGAGAGAAAAAGCGTATCCTGAAGAAAGGAAGTCTTTTATATCCTGTAGAAACTGTTTTACTGCATTTAATAGAGAAGTGTTCTGCGAAGCAAGAATTCACATCTCTGCTCTGACACTGCTGTACATTATACACATTCACAAAAAAAGTTACCGTAAATTATACATAAGGAGTCCAGATAGCAGAGGCTGGGGCTAAGGACGTGTTTCTTCCTTTTTTTTTAGTCCAACAAAACTTGAATTCTTCTCTGCATTTTGTATCCCCACACCATGGGTAAGCAATGTAGTGAAAGACGTGCAGGTGTGGAAAAAAATAACACTGGTTCTTCTTCTCAACTTTAAAAGAAATCCAGGAGCGACCCTAGCTTTTACAAAAAAGCTGACATTGTGCCCAGGTGGTGTGTTGCAGAATACCCACCAAACCAAGGCATGATAATTTTCCACAGGGAAACCTGGGTGGAAATGCATTTACTTTCAAGTAGACATTGAGCTGCAATAATCTCAGCTGGGGTGCTCAGCTGAAACCCAGAGGCAGAAACACTTCAGAGTAGAGAAATTTATAGTAAAAAACTCCAAACAATAACATCCTGTTTATTGAATTTTAGCATCTCCAGAGGTGGAAGGAACACATACAGTAGTTTTAGGATTGCAGTTATGTGTGTGAGAACCTGACTTTCATCCATTTTTTTTTTTTTTAAATTTGATTTTCAAGTATTGGCTTAATTTTAAATGTGAACTAATAATTGAAATCATTGAAGTCATGTCACACTTGAATTCAATAATTCCTGAAAACTTGTAGGATCAGCAAAAATAATTAATCTGATAATGAAATAGAGAGGTATTTAGTTGGAAGAAAGTAAAAAAACAGTTTGGCATGTTAATGCAATAATACAGGGATACAGTTAATGTTTCTTCCTTTTGAAACCTATCAGCAGTTAACACAATATAATCCACGTAAGTAAGGCAGAGGTAAATAGCATCTTCTTCTAGGTGATAGATAATGCTGTCTTGCTTTTAATGCAACAACGTAAATGAAAAGATTTCAAAAACATCTGCATAAAACTGCAGATAAATATACTAGAAAAGCAAATAACATATCGTATAGGAAAAGAAATGGAACCATGTACAATGCTGTTTGTGTGACACATTATGGTGGAAATAAACAAGAATTAATGAGCTTTTATACTGCTGAAGATAGTGGTTTCTACATAGAATTTCTTATGCAGAATTATGCGTAAAATTAGCTCAGAATCTAAAAAAACCCATATTTATATATTATAATCAGAGTTTTTTGGGGTTTTTTTTTCGGTTTTCAAGTTCAGTCTCTCTAATGAATCACTAAATTTGGGTGATCTACAGCCTTTCCATGGAGTCATGTTTTTTCATATTTTTTCTCCCAGAAAAGAACTGTTACATAAGTTTTTTCCTAAAAAATGGGTACAAAATGCTGTTATCCCTGCAACAGTCAAGTCTGGAGTGGCAGTAATGGATTTATATTATAAGATAGTACATGTTTCAAAGCCTGATGCACCTGCAATGTGGAAGGTGGAAAGAATTAACCTGTTTATCCCCTTCCCTTATTCTTATATGAACAATCACAAAGGAGAAGAAAAAGCCCAATTTTGCCCCATATTAGTTGAAACATTAAGTTCCAGTACTCCTAAGGAAGGTATACAGAGAAGTACAAAACATACAGAATAACTTGCATACTTCTGAACTGTTGTGTCTTTGATTCATATCCTCTCAAACCACTGTCTAGTCATTTTTTAAAATTGTATTATCTTTCTTGTGTTACAGGAAATAACTTGGATGCCATTTATCATCCAGACAGTTGCAAGTATTTTCCTGAAAAAAGTATTACAAGTGACTAACAATGGTTTGCAAAACTTTAATTTCAACATTATTGCCTAGTAACTCAGGAGAAAATATTATTCCTTAACAGGTGGAAATAATAATAGTAATAATAATAATAAAGTCTAAATCATTTAATCTCTTCTGCTTTGGATGTCAGTTTGACAAAGTATCATTTGGCATAGCAGAAAACTATTCCATTCCCTTTAACAATCAGTTTGAATGACATATTTTTTTCTATATATGGTACTGTATTTGATGCAGTTCATGACAGTGTTACTAGATAATGGTTTAATAATAAGATCATTTAGCTATTAAACTAGTGCACTTGATGCTAACAAGCCTGTTCACTCCTGCTTGTGGCTGTGAATTGGTGTTCACCGCAGTGCTCTTCTAGCTATCTGTCCCTTTTCCATGCTAGTTCTTTGCTTTGTTGTGGCTCTTAAATGCTGGTTGGTGTACATTTGGATTATACAGAGTTTCAAGAAATAACAGCAGTTTTATCTTAACACAGTTATTAGTAGGGGCTGTGAGCTTCGAGAAGCTAAAATGGCATTTTTTTTCCACTGGGGTGCTGCCAATTAAGCAGTTTCTAAATACAGTTGAGTGTGATTTATACTGGAAATATGGTAAAAATATCAAAAAAAAAAAAAAAAAAAAAATTTGTGTTCTCTGTCCAAGTATATTATTATAATGGCCATATGTAATATACTTTTCCATAACTGTTTGTTGTCTAGATCATGACCAGTAAATCGCTGGTTTTGATATCAAAAAATGTAGTGTTGATAGATATTAGCAGTGCAGAATTTCAGCACTTAGGTAAAACATAATGAAATGCAATACCTTTTCTCTCAAACGTAATGATTTGAAATCCTGTGTACAGGTTCACAGGTAGAATGGACAAGTGTGGTTATAAAGTGATGACTGCTTAGTGTCCCTCTTGAAATGGTTACAGTGGGTTAAGCCCAGGTACAGCATTCGCCTCTCAATTAACTGGTCCTAGCAGAAATGAGATAGGATGGCCTTTTTAAAAAAAGACAAATATGTCATTTTGAATATCCAGAGCTATTTCAGAATTTAATGAGGGCTGCTTTCACACACTCCAGTGAGTAAGGAAAGATGATGGTTTGTATGGGACTGCTTCTTTTGCTGTTGGACATGCTTTCATCTCCCTTTCCCATTACACTTTAAGAAGTTTCTCAACATGAGAAATACAGGATGTACTCCAAGTCTAAGAACTGCAAATACGTAATATGTCTGAGAGGTTTGCAAAGGCTCTTGCACCAGAGTTGGTCTTTAAGGGGAAATATATCTCCTTAGACCCTGTGTAAGCCGCAGACTGCCAGACAACTGAGGCTGCTTTGACATGGAAGGTGCTAAAGGGGGTGCTCATAACAGGTTGAACTGACTAGGAAGGAAACTTTCAGATCTAACCCTGACCCTGACCTTAACACTAACCCAAACCTTGCTCTCCTTTTCAGAGCTGAGGGAGAGGTTGTCCTTGGCAGGGGTGGGCTGGTGTCAAGGAAAGAGAAGCCAAAGAGAGGATCTGCAATTAGTGGATGTGATTATGGGTCAGGCAGATACAGCTGGGATGCCTAAGGTCAGGTGTGTTATGTCTCTGCTAAACAGTGTGGGTAAAGGCTACACCGGTGGTGTCTGTGAAACTAACCAAATTTCACATCAGAGGGGCTTTTACTGCATGTGTATAGGGCAGACAGAACTGCCCCTTTCTTCAGCCAGTCTTGTCCTGAGATTCACAGACACCTGCTGACATCATATAAATGTTATCTCTGCCTCAGCTGGGATTTTGCTTACTGTGCAGGGCTACTGTTTGTAAGGAGGAAACAGGAAAAGGAGCATACCCTGTTTCCATCCCTTCCACATTCCTGGTAAGAAATTGTGTCAAGCAGCACTGCCAAACTCAAGAGTGCTGGCTGCTTTTTGTGGCATCAATAGCAGGGTCATGCAATGGGAGACTGGATAGCACATGGCAACACAGAGGACAACACAGCTGCTGATATGCTGTTCGTGTCCAGCTTTGACATCAATCGACTCTGCAAAATTTACAAGCATGATGTTACCTCCAAATCATCCTATTAAACTTGGTGCTATGAAATTAATTTAAAAACTGAGGGAATGACATCGAGCCTGACATGTAACCAGAATATATTCAACCTAGAACTTGTTCAACAGGACCACCCTTCCCTATACCAGTGTTCTCACTCATTGCCCATGAACAACAAACTTACCTTGTCCCTGGGCACTTAGCAACGCCTCAGTTCAGATTCAGACATAGCACTAAAATTCACCTGAGAGAATCTTAAATCAGTTTTGAGTAGGTTTCTGTCTCACCCCGAATATTTTTTTTAAAATTTTGTTTAATGTAGTTGGTAATATACACTTGTTTCTAAAGTAAATGCCAAAAGAAGATACTTGACGTGTTATTCATAAAAATACTGGCATACTTCTTTTCTACAAAAGACATGTCTTAAAAATATGGGCTTAGTTCTTGCTTCAGGTTTATGGTCTTGTTTGAGGACATATGTAGATTTAGGATTAACAGTCTTAAAAAAAATTAAAAAAAAATCTAAATTCCTTCAGGAAAACCAATGGAAATAAAGACGTTTTCCCTGGTGTGTGATTTAGTGTATGACAGGATTAACATAGCATCAAAAATTTTGCTGCTAGTCACATGCTGTTCAGCAGGTCAGCTGTGTTAACTCCTCTCCACAGAATTCACTTTCTCTCACCTTCTTTTATACTTTATCAACAGTTCCCCACTTCATATGAATGTTCTTTCTCTGCTCCTTTGATTCTTTCTTCTTTTCTTACGTTGCCTGTGTCTTCCCTTCCATCACCCTTTTGTCTTTTCACTTGCCTTTGAGTATTGTTTCTAGGCTGTGTTTATTTCTGTCTTTTTTTTTATGTGGCCTTAAAACATTCCATATCCCACAGATATATTTTGAATTATCTGAGAGATCATCCTACTAGTTGCCATCCAGTGCTCTGTTGCTAAAGAATTGTTTGCAAAAGAATTGCAAAAGGGTTTGTTTTCCATCCATTCATAATGTTATAACACAAATGATTCCTATGTGAAAAATGGATCTCAAATCCACCTTTTTTCTGATTTTCATTCCCTGAAGAAGGAAAAAAAAAAAAAAAAGAGCAGGGTAATAGATGGTCTTTAAAGTATGTTTTCATTTTTGTTCATTGCCCTACTTGTGATTTTTTCTTTCATAATGTTCTTACTCTCTTCTCTTTCCATTGCTCTCCTTCATGTTTTAAAACCCCAATGCCTACAATATTTAGTGATAACGTTATTGCTGTCAGGGATGAGCAAGTTTAGTACCTATATTTAATCCAAAAAATCCTTTATATTGGTCAGATTATTTTTTCATACTGTCCAAAGGAAAAATTATTGTTATTTTCAAAATCAGAAAAACAGATCAATGAACCGAGTTTTCAGAAGAATGCTATACGTTAACACCTATTTGTCACATGCAAATTTCCTCCTTTTACACCTTTTCTAAGAATCTTATTGTTCACTAAGATCACTATATGCTCCTTACTTTCCTCATCTTTTCTAAAACTCAGTGTCTAAACCAAAACATTATTTTCTAGAAAAGGCCTCATTTCAGATTCAAGAGAATCTCATCAGGTTTCTCACCTTATTTTGGAAGAATTCCTTAATTCTTTTAAACAGTAATTCTTTCATGCAGTAATCACTTGGGCAGTTAATATTCACTCAACAGATGATAAATTCTTCCTCCAAGACATCAGTGCTTGACCAGTTAACTGCCACTTTGTCGTTGAGAATCCTTATTTATGAGAACCATGTTAAAATTATCTTCTTAGTAATTCCATTTTCAGAGCTGCAATAATTTGTGATTGAAAATTTCATACAGATGCTGCAAATCTGGCACACTTAATATATGTGCTCTTTTGATTTGTTTTAACCGCAAGTCTCACATCTGTTCATTAAGATTTTAATAAAAATGTGGAAGATGGACTCCTTAGTTTTACACAGAGATCCTGGTCCCCGCTTTTTGAGGCTGAGTAGCTGGGTGAACCTTAAGCTTCTCGTTTGCACTCCTTGGCTTCCCACAAATGGAAATGGAAGCTTGAGGAGATATGTAAGGGCTCAGGTAACATCACTGGAGAGAGTTAGGATATTCCTGCAACACATGGTGCAACTGGCAAGCATCAGGGAATTTTAAAAATCCTATATCTTACGAATAGATTAGAGGATGAGGAACAGACACAAAAAACCCCAAGGAATTGTCAAGGCTATTTTCCTATGCTGTGATATTTTTGGCTACATTATTGTCCATATTATTGCACTTGTGATCCACTTCCCTTTGTAGTGTTAATCTTATTTGGAGTGGTTTTGGACTAGGGGAGATGAGGATGAGAGAAGAACAAAATCAAACAGGATTTAAGAAAAAGGACAGAGAAAGTCCTGAAGACAGAGGTTGCTTAGACAGTTAGTTTAGAAAAAGAAAGTTAGTTTAGTTAAAAGAAAGTTAGTTTAGAAAAAGAAAGAGACTTCCAAAAGGTGAAATTCCAGCAGTGTCATTGCTGGCTGTCAGCACTGCTGTCAGCCTTTGTCCCGCTGTGCTTTCAGTGACCTACTGAAGGCCTAGAGCTCTATTAAGACATACCAGCATATGGCTGTGCTGAGCTCTAACCACATCCCTCTCATGGTACACATCATCATAAAGTCATGGTTGTGTATTAGTACAGGTGCTCAGGAGGAATAGTTAATCTCACCACTTTAACCACTCAAGAGGCACTAATAGAAAATTGATAAGAAGCTTTATATTGTTAAACACCTGTGAGAAACCATTTAAGGCAGAAGAGAGTGGCATCACTGAGGCCATAATCCTGCATTCATACTTTGTGACGCTTTTAGGAGGAAATCCAAAGCAATTAAAGGTCATATTTTAATAACTGTTACATAATTTATTTCACCTCCTAGCAATCCCAGACAAGTCTATAACAAACAGATAATCATGAGATAATCAGGAAAGTTGATGGTCAAATGGACAAGTCATATGGCCTGCTTGACAACTGTATTTTGTACGTTCAAATTTACCTTTGGCTGAATCAGAAACTTCATTAAAGGTATCCGATGGCTAAAACAAGGGAAAAGAAAATGAGAGTTCTTCTGTTCCAATGCAAACAAAGTCACTGGTTAATTATGCTGTCTTTGGTAAATCACTTCAGGTGTGAAGACCAGCTTCAGAGAAAGCTGCAAAGAGTTGAAGGAAGACAGGCAGCTGTTGACAGTCTTCACTTATGTTCTGAATGACTGGCATTAGCCACGTCATGTCTACGAGCTGCAAGGTTGTGTGATGATAAAGAATTATGCCCATGCTCATATGACCACTAAAGAGGCAGAGTTTAATACTGTCAGCATAGTGAAACATTGCAACATCCCAGTGAGGTCTGGACCAAAGCTAGCTTGAAGCACAGGCAGAGCTGTCAAGAATACACTGCATCATGTTAAGCCTCTGGTTTTTAGTAAGTAAATCTTTTAACAGGTCTGGTCTTGTGTGCCACTTCCTGGTAATTCATTAATGATAACATATCATGAACCATTTACTTGAAGGAAGGTAAATGATGTCACATAATTTGCAGTTTTGAAAAGAAAGAGCTATTTAAGTTTTTTAATGTTATTCAGCTTTTCTAAACATAGGCCTTTTCTTCAGACTTCATCCCCTTGCTTATGTCAAATTGTAACTATGACCATAGGCACTGTCGAACTAGAAGTTTCTTGGTAAAAAAGGAGAGAGAAGTGCTGACAAATATTGTCTATGAGGTTTCCAGATTTTGGAGACTCCTTTAGTTCAGGCCACTGACGTATAAGCATTTAGTATTGCAGACTCCCTCTTTTCTTTGTATGTTTCACTGCCAGCAAGGAATGAGTAGGTAAAGAGTTGAGGTGTTTTTGCATTTTCTGTGTTTTCCTCAGTTGGACACAAAACAGCTGAAGCATGGGGTGATTGTAAATTGACAGAAATTAGAAAGTAAATGTTCAGTGAATAAAGCTTAATAATTATTAGATTTTTAATAATAGGTATAAAATGGTAAATCAGAAGTTTTAGCAGTTGTAATTTACCAAATGAATTAAAGGTTTAATGCATCTGTGTACTGAAAAGCTGGAATTTGTTAATAGCGAACATGTTATCTACCAGGAAAAATCTTCACAAAAGCAAGAAAGGTATTGTCTTCCCACAACCAATACATTTATTCGTATTTTTCTCAAAATGTCATTGTGTTAAAGGTGGTGGCTGGGCAGCAGGCTGGGGAGCTCTTGTTTCCTTTGTGTGGATGAACTCTGGCAGCAAGGTGATGCTGCATTTGTGTTTGCAACCACACAGTATGTTGAGCCAGGAAGAGCAACAGGTCTGTAGCACAAGGAGGGGAAAGCAGAGAAACATTGGCACAAGCTGTGACAGTCAAATATTCTTGGTTCTACAGAGTATTTTGTTTTGATGAATCATTTCCTGATTTTTCTTAGCCACCTCTACTGGAGCTTCATTGATAAATGGTTTGCAGCTGGGTACTCAGACTATGCAGAGTTACATGAGAGGTTTTCTGGGGGAGAAATTTCTGCAGGTTTTGGCTCAGCCTTTACTGACCCTAAATATATGGAAAATAGGTAGAAAGCACATGGCTTTTGACATATTTTTATCAAGATCTTTCTCCTCATAAATTCTGATTCTCAAGAGAATTATCTATTTCCTGTAACCTCTGGTCCATGCTTTCTGAAACACAGAAAAAATCACTATAAAAATTAACAATATTTGTGCAGGCTGCAGCTGTATCTCTTTCCCTTCTGATACATTCCTGTTGTACAGAAAGTTCTGTAGTGAAATACAAAAGCTATCATTTAGGCAACTTTTCTTTTATAGGATTTTTAACTGCTAGCGTGAGGGGAAAAAGGCACGTTGCAGATTCCATAAAGTAAGTACTGTCATTACGTGTTTTATGGACTGTTTTGATGATAAGCTGTATATAGTCTGTCACTGAGAGCACAAATACCATGAATCCAGCTGACATAGCAAACTTTCAAAGCCGGGAGAGAGCTAAGGCTGGCTTGTCACTCTTAACTCCACTTTCCTCATATTCATGACTCTTGAGAGAGTTTCTTTTGCAGACGTAGAAGGGTATGAAGTATTAATAACCACTGAATTTGAAGGAAACAGTTTGATTTTGGCCTTCATGTAGTTGTGCACGTCTAGCTTTAGAAAGTGAGATTTGGACATGAAGATGTGTTTAATTCAGTACCTACGTGCTCTGGCAGTCTTGTGGCTTGTGCACACCTGTTTGTAAACTAGTGTAGATAACGCTAGTATCAGATAAACCTTAAATGAAATTCATTATTTTATCAAAGCAAAAACAAGCTTTTCATGTTCCTTTGGTCTAAATTTGTTTGTGCTGGCACAGCTATGATGCTATGTGTGAAATCTGCTTCAATAGTGCATGTGCTGAAGGTATTTGGGTTATAAGTGTACTCACATGGCTGCCATAACAGTGCAACTCTGAGGGATGAGAGGTTTGCTTGCATCCTAAGTCTTTGGTACATCATATAGCTTACAGTCTGAAAAAAACTTAAAAAGCCCAACTACACAACCCCCAAAATAATCCCAATGCCACGAACCACTCAGCACTTTTCCAGGAAATCTTGGCAGAATTTTGGAATTTTGATCTCTGCTCCCTGTCAGTTTTTGTGAGTTTACAAGATTTGGTATCTTGACTTGTTCCTTTTTTTTTTCACTATGACTTCTGAATATTCCAAGCCTATTTTTATTATTGTTATATGACACATACATCCTTCCACTTCTCAAAACTGAATGTATATATAGTCGGCATGATAAAGGCCAGCAGAAAGTATATCTAAAAGATAATCATGCCATAAACTTAAACATAAGCTCTAGTTCTTTCTTTTTTTTTTTTTTTTTTTTTTTTGTAACTTCTGAATCATGTTTTTTTCTGAGATGTTCACAAACAAGAGTTTGGAAATGCTGACAGGGAGGGAGCAGATTTAGCATTAGAATGCTGTGTATTGGAGGATGAGCATATGGATCTTATCAGTAGTTTTATTGTTACTTGATTGGTCTTCACAGAGCTTTCTAAAGGACTGCAGTAATGCAGATGCCAAAATTAAGTCTGTTGAAAATTGGATTTTTCCTTCTCTATCTGTGGAAATGCAATTTAATAGGACAATACAAAGAAAATCCTGTTCTTTAAAAGTGTTTTCATTCTGGTTCGCAGTTTCTTCTTCCACAAAATCCTCTGCTTTTGTGATCAATGTAGGGTCAAATGAAGACAATAACAACTCTGAAATGTGCCTTTGGCATCACAGGAACTTAAGCGCTGCAGACTGCACTGATTGCCTGAAGTACTGAATTCCAAAATGAAAGCGTAAAGTAGAATGGGAATGATAAGCAAGTTGGAAAAATCAGTAGCAGTTATGCTTACACAGTACTAAAGATAAACAAACTGCCTTGTTTGTATTCTACAGCTATAGGTTTAGCTGAAAACACCTTTTTGCCTGTGTTTTTCTGAATAAAACATTTCCTATCAATACAAGCGGCTAACTTACAATGGAAAGTCTGTTGAATCAGTGTTGGCTCAGATTTGGGAAGCACAGAGTAAATTAAAAGCCGGAGAAGTTCTTGTGGGCTACAAACATGTCTTAAAGCAGGTGGCTCTTTGATGCTGAACATGTGAATATGTGTCAATTCATATATGTGACTATGTGTGGTAAAGAATTTTTAGAAAAATTGCAAAATATAAGTGTAAGTGATGATGTAAAGTTTTAGGTTTTGTATCATTAAATTTACAATGATATGGTCAAAATCCAAAAATGGCTGAACCTGTTTTGACCTGAATCAAATGTATCTTTTGATACATTTATTGAATTATGCATCCAAGGAAATACTGTATATTTAAACAGGTGTTTAAGCACAATTAAATTAGTAGCAGAGCTGGGTTAAAGTTTCAAGTGTATAAATTTTATTACTATGTGTCAGGAGCTGGAGAAACAATGTATTGCTCATAGCACCAGAAACAAACAGTAGTCTGACATAATGGTAATTTTGTCTTATATTGATATCTACACTCTTTTGTGGAAAAAGTTGGCAAAAAATATGGAAAAGAAGGACTAATTGCCTGCCCTGAAGGTCTGGTGCCCTGTGGAACAAGCATGATTTCAGTGCCAGAGTTCTAGTGACGTAAATCATAGAATCATAGAATAGTTAGGCTCGGAAAGGACCTTAAGATCATCTAGTTCCAACCCTCCTGCCATGGGCAGGGACATCTCATACTAGACCTTGTCACCTAAGGCTCCATCCAACCTGGCCTTGAACACCTCCAGCGGATGGAGCATTCACAACTTCCTTGGGCAACCCATTCCAGTGCCTCACCACTCTCACAGTAAAGAACTTCTTCCTTATATCTAACCTAAATCTCCCCTGTTTAAGTTTGAACCCATTACCCCTTGTCCTACCACTACAGTCCCTAAAAAAGAGTCCCTCTCCAGCATCCTTATAGGCCCCCTTCAGGTGCTGGAAGGCTGCTATGAGGTCTCCACACAGCCTTCTCTTCTCCAGGCTTAACAGCCCCAACTTTCTCAGCCTGTCTTCATACAGAAGGTGCTGCAGCCCCCTTAGCATCCTCGTGGCCCTCCTCTGGAATTGCTCCAACAGTTCCATGTCCCTCTTATGTTGAGGACACCAGAACTGTGCACAATACTCCAAATGGGGTCTCATGAGAGCAGAGTAGAGGGGCAGGATCACCTCCTTCGACCTGCTGGTCACGCTTCTTTTGATGCAGGGTATGGTTGGCTTTCTGGGTTGCAAGTGTGCACTGAAGCCAGCTCATGTTCAGTTTCTCATCAACCAACACCCCCAAGTCCTTCTCCACAGGGCTGCTTTAAATCTCTTCTCTGCCCAACCTGTAGCTGTGCCTGGGATTGCCCCGACCCAGGTGTAGGACCTTGCACTTGGCTTGGTTGAACTTCATGAGGCTGGCATTGGCTCACCTCACAAGTGTGTCAAGGTCCCTCTGGATGACATCCCTTCCCTCCAGCGTATCAATCAAACCACACAGCTTGGTGTCATTGGCAAACTTGCTGAGGGCGCACTTAATCCCACTGTCCATGTCGCTGACAAAGATGTTGAACAAGACAGGTCCCAACACCAATCCCTGAAGGACACCACTTATTAGTTGTTTCCAACTGGACATTGAGGCATTGAGCACAACTCTTTACATGCAGCCATCCAGCCAATTCTTTATCCACCGAGTGGCCCATCCATCAAATTGGTGTCTCTCCAATTTAGAGAGAAGGATGTTGCATGGGACAGTGTCAAACGCTTTGCACAAGCCCAGGTAGATGACATCAACTGCTCTGCCCCTATCCATCAGTTCCTAGCCCATCATAGAAGACCACCAAATTGGTCAGACAGGATTTCCCCTTAGTGAAGCCATGTTGGCTGTCACCAACCACCTCGTTGTTTTTCATGTGTCTTAGCATGTTTTCCAGGAGAATCTGCTCCAAGATCCCGCCAGGCACAGAGGTGAGACTGATGGTACCCGGGTCTTCCATTTCCCCTTCTTGAAAATGGGGGTTATATTTCCCTTTTTCCAGTTGTTGGGAACTTCACCTGACTGCCATGATTTTTCAAATATGATGGACAGTGGCTTAGCAACTTTATTCGCCAGCTCCTTCAGGACCCGTGGATGGATTTCATCAGGTCCCATGGACTTGTGCACGTTCAGATTCTTAAGATGGTCTCGACCCTGGTCCCTTCCTACAGTGGGCCTAAGGTCTTCATTCTCACAGTCCCTGCATCTGCCTTCCAAGTCTTGAGCGGTGTGGTCAGAGCACTTGCCAGTGAAGACTAAGGCAAAGAAGTCATTAAGAACCTCAGCCTTCTCCAAATCGAGGGTAGCCAGTTCTCCTGCTAGCATGATCTGAAGTGATCCAAAAAGAATCAAGGGTAGTGTAAGGACAGAGAGGGTCATATATGAAAAAGGATAATGGAAATTCAAAGGCTCAAATTAAATAATCTTTGGAAAAAAACACATTTGTGATCCCTGTGGGGGAAAAAAAGTCAACCTGGAGAAACAGAAAAGGCTTTGCAAGGTTATAGAAAGTTTGGGTCAAGTTTTCCTTATCCTGACATCAGCTTTTCAAACTTGAGTGTGTACATTATAGACTTCCCATAGTTTTCTTTTTCCCCAGAAATTTCATCTGTGTTCAGAATACGTAGTCACAAAAAGTTTTGTGGTTTTTTTGGAGGGGTGTGTTATGTCTTTGTCTGGATTTTGTTTGTTTGTTTGCTTGTTTATTTTTTAATACCTCTAGTCAAATTGGTTTTAGAAGTACAGAATGATAGGTGGTTCATTTCCAGTATGTAAGTTATCTCATAACTAATGTATTAGAACTGCATGATGATTTCACTTAGGATTCCACAGGGCATGGAGAATTGTAGCCTGTAAAACTAAGATACTGTATTCAGTATGCTATGCTCTGGAAGCCAAAATGATTAATAAAGTAATGACTTAAAATCAGAAACAAATAAGAAAAAGTAAAACTGTGCCAGATTATTGAGGACGGCTCTAAAGTACAGCTGTAACAGCTAAATTTTGAAATTGTTATACCTATAATTCCAGTGACTGGGTCAGCTTGGCTGATTAAAGATGCTCATGCTATAAACTATATGACTTACTTAGCTCTGTTTGGTGTTTTTTAAATGATAATATAAAATAAATAGCTATAGAAATACCTGCATTTTTATTAATGAACAACTCTTCTGGGAAAGTTGATTCCTGATAAATTGTATGGCAAGGATATCACTTAAAAACTGTCATTAATAATGGATAGTACTAAGAAATTTTTAAAGTTTAAAATATTTAAAAATTTCAAATTGCATCTGCTATCAAAAGATGTGTTACTCACTTTTTTTCCTTTAGTAATTAGTGGCTTTGGTACAAAATTTTTCATTTTCTCAAATATAGATCTCTAATGCGTTTGAAACCCAATCGGGACAGTATACCCTAAATTTTGATTCTGCATCATTATGACATTTTTAATTAAAAAACTAATAGTATTGATTAGTCATGTAGCATAATGTCTGTTTTTTCATATTCTTGTTTGCTTTTGATTAAAACATAATTTTGACAGAAAATATCACATTCATTATAAATGCCTAGGAATTGTATACACAAAACTGCCTGTAAACTAAAAAAAAAAAAAAAAAAAAAAAAAAGATGTAGAACTATTGGAAAAATAAAATAATTATACATAAGGAAATAATAAACCAAGCATCCTTGATTACAGAACTCCCCAGTGCCGCCGTCACATGCTGCAGGCTCTTTGTTATTCTTTAAAAGCCCAGGGATCTTAGGAGACTGCTTACATAATTAGACTTTTAATGATGACTTAATTAGTTTAAATAAATGTTGATATTTCCATATGTCCATGGTTGTACTTCAGTTGTTTGTTAACTCACAGAGTGCTAGTTTTGGTCTATATGAGAGTTTTGCACTATCTAGAGCAAGATAGTGGCATTGAATGAGTGTGACTTCTACACTGCAGTAGATTACTTAAAATAAACAATAAAAATAAAAAAAATCACCCAGAGGAATCAGATGACTGCTCATGTGCTCAGCAGAGTAAAGGAAGAGATCTTCATTAATTCCCGTCATGAAGGTAAAAGCCTTGGCTGGTGACTGCAAAATGAGATTTTGTAAGTTATTATTTATCTTGTATCATAGGATGAAAATTAGCTATGTAAACAATCTCACAGTCTCAGATTCTTGAGTCAAAATGTGTGACAGAAAATATATTCAGCCTGTCTCTTCTGTGTACCCCACACAACTTTTCTTTTGCTCACTGTATTCTTTGGTACAATTCATATTTAATCCATCAGTTTGCATCAGGTGGATTTGTTTAAGGAAGCAGGTAGGCAGACACAAGAAACTAGATATCAGATTGCATATAACATCAAGCTGTTACCCAGTTATAGGCTGGAAATTCTTTGAAGTGACTTGCAGTAAAGTTGGCAGTGATCAGTGTAAAATCTGTCACAAGATCACTGTAAAATCTATCATTAAGCAACATATGACACCATTTGGTTAAATCACTCTCTAGCTTGTAATGTCCAGACCTTGATGGGTGGATGACTCAGTGTCTGTGGGCTGGTGTGATTCATCCCCTTTTGACCTGCATGGTGTATTGCAGGCTTCAGAATGATGACAGAAGACAGCCAGGGCTTCATTTATCTCTCTGTCAACAACAAGCGATGCCAGGGGTATGGCAAGTTAAAGCATTGGTTTTTCATAGAACAATGGAAATTGGAGCTAAAGCATTCTTTCTGCTTATTTCAGTTCTCACCACTGAAGAAAGATTAATACAAGACCTCACTGGACTCAGTATAAAACACCCTCTTTTGGTCTTGCTACAGTACCTGTATCAGAAGAGCCAAAGCCTCCTGGCTCACGGTCTTCACTCATACTTTCTAAAATATCCCATACATTGAAATTAAGAGATTACAAAGGATCATACTCAATATGGATCTATTTTGAAAACACCTATGAATCTATTGCATCCTAATGCTCCCAGAGGCTGGTATACTTGTGCATACATGAGTTCAGAGCACCCCACATACTGAACTGGTATTTGCCAGTCTCAACCATGGAATACCCATTTTACTGGAGAAGGAGCATTAGTGTCTAACTACCTTTCTTCTAGGTGTGGAAGCCTGCAAATATCCATTCTCATTTTCATCTTGTCTGTCATGTTTGGTGGCTGCAGATGGTCATCTGGCGTAGCTTTGAAGGCTGATAGGCATGCAGACAGCATACATAAATACTTATTCTGGCTGACTGGTGACTCATTTAGCAGACTGCAGTGATGTGTCCTACCAAAGCATGAGTACTTAGAAGTGTAGGAGATTTTAGCAACTACAGGCTGTGACAGCATATCTTTTCAGTAGAGGTAGCCAACAGCACAGCAAAGCTGGCTGCACAGAGAATATTGATTTCAGATAAAAGTCTACCTGTGTTAATGTAGCCCTCATGGACAAATCTGAAAATATTTACAGGAGTCCTTGAAGCTCCAGTAAAAATGCTCTGGCTAAGAGTTTGATACTTTCTAGCACCTTGGTGCAAGACTGTGGAATGATTTTTTTCTCATAGCTAAGGATTATCACAAAAGTCAGCACTCTCTGGTCCCAGAATGTGATACTACTTTTTGACCTTGTCTTCTTTACTCTAAATACATTGCAAACTATACATTAAAAATTAATATTACTTTTCCTGAGCACAAAACATCTAACCATCCAATCTGTTGTCCTATACATGCTGTTGTCCCAAGAGAATAAACAAGTGTCATATGAGTTATGCAGCCGTGTGTAAGCATCTCCACAGAGGAGAAAGCTGCAGTCACTCTCTCTCATTCGCTAGTATGTCTGCCAACCTGGCCTTGTCTCTATCATCATTTCACGTAGAAGTGCTATTTCACTCATAAACAGAGTGCTTGTAAATTATATACAGAGCACGAGCTCTTCTGGGGATGGACTTTTGTTCTGTACCATTTCACACCTTGGCACCAGTCCTGAGACATTCTTGACTGTCTGAGAGCCTGCAGAGTTCTGGCAGCATGGGAGCACAGATGAGTAGTGAATGATGAAAAGAAACAACTAATCTGCTGAACAAAAGCAAATTTGAGTTTTAGGTTACAATTACAAATGATTGGCACGCATAATAGGCCTTACTAGCTCTTGCTAAATAAACCAAACATCCACTGTTATAAATTTCATTAGACTGACAGTTGCGCCTTACTGGTGACTGAAAGAAGCTAAATGCAGTTATAATGGGACCTGATAAGTCTTACTTCCAAAATACGTTTATTACATTCTGAAATAGCTTGTATTAAACTAAATAATTGCCGAGGTGAGTATCTCCAGAGAGGACGCCTTTAACACCGGAGCGGGGGGAAGCACAGCGTCCAGGAGCCTCAGTTCGGAGCGGCAAGAGCCACTGAGGGAGCCTCAAGTCCTCGACAGGACTTGCCCAGGAGCCGGCAGCTCAGCTGGCGCGAGCAGCTGACTCACAGGGGGCGGCGCCAGGAGTGACGGCACCAGCCCTCAGTGGGTAAAACCCATCCCAGGGAGCGCGAGCGACCAGGAGCGCGGCGACCAGGGCGTGGCGCGGCAGTTTGCGCAGGCAGGGCGAGCGGGCAGCGAGCGGGATGGTGAGCACTCGCCTCACGACCAGGGCCCGCTCTGGGAGCTCTGCCCCGGCGGTGGCCAGCGTCGGCACCCAGACAGAGCCGATGAGAGGGGAGGCTGCGGCGCAGAGCTCGGAGTGTAGAAAGTGCCTCGACTGGTCTCGTGAGGCGGGGGTGCACGATGGACAGGGCTGCACTCGGTGCGCCCTGGTGGAGGTCCTCCTGCAGCAGGTGGCTGAGCTGCGGGAGGCTGTTGGAGAGCTAAAAGATGCCAGGGAAGCTGAGAGGAAGCTGGGCTGCTTGCTCCAGGCCCAAACTGCGCAGGGGCTGCAAACGTCCAGCATTGCTCATATAGGAAAGAAGGAGGGCAGCAACCCAGGAAGCTGGGAATTAGTCACGAGAAAAATGAACAAAAAAAGGAGGAAGAGGACAATTAACGACAAGGGGCTGCCTCCTAAATCTGATGTCCCCACCCAGAACCGCTTCGCGGTTCTGCAGGGGGCTAATGAGAAAGCACCCACCACACCTAATGAGCACCCTGCTGATGCACCAGTAAAGAGGATCGCTACTGGTGCCTCCAGGAAAAAGAGGAGGGTCATAGTAGTAGGGGACTCTACTTTGAAAGGCGCAGAGGCGCTCATCTGCCGGCTTGATCCAGTCTTGAGGGAGGCGTGTTGCCTGCCGGGGGCTCGGATCAGGGATGTTGCTGAGAGGCTGCCTGCTCTAGTAAGTCCTGCTGACTATTACCCCCTCCTAGTGGTCCATGTGGGTGCTAGAGATATAAACAGCAGTAGCCTGGAGGACATTAAGAAGGACTACAGAGCCCTGGGAGAGGTGGTTAGGGGCTCTGGAGCTCAGATAGTTTTTTCATCGATTCTCCAGGGCAAAGGGGAGGACCTTAAAAAAGCTAGGCGTGTTTGGCAGGTTAATAAATGGTTAGAATGGTGGTGCCATAGTCAGGGGTTTGGCTATTTAGAACATGGGGCTCCATTTGGGAGGCCAGATCTACTGGAGGCTGGTGGAGCTGGTCTGACAAAGAAGGGGAAGAGCTGTTTTGGTGGGAGGCTTGCCAGGCTGGTCAGGAAAGCTTTAAACTAGATGTGTTAGGGGAGGGGAGCATTGATCCATCCCAACATTCCTGGTCAGTTGCCAGCACCTGTAATAAGTGTTTGGAGCGATGTAGAGATGTTCCAGCTGCCCCAGCCATTGAGTGGGCTGCATTTGGAGCTCGGCTAAGGTGCCTCTATACAAACGCCCGTAGTATGGGGAACAAGCAAGAGGAATTAGAGATGTGTGCAAGGCTACGGGAATATGATGTCATTGGTATCACAGAAACATGGTGGGATGGCTCCTATGACTGGAGTGTCGGAATGGAAGGTTACAGGCTGTTTAGAAAAGACAGGCCAGGCAGACGGGGAGGGGGTGTTGCTATCTATGTCAGTGATAGGCTAGAGAGTATGGAACTCTGTCTGGGGACGGGTGATGAGGTAACAGAGTGTTTGTGGGTCAGGATCAAAGGGAAAACAGCAATGGGGGACATTACGGTGGGGATCTGTTACAGGCCGCCTAATCAAGAGGACTCTGTGGATGAAGCGCTCTACAGACAGATAGGAGCAGCCTCACGCTCGCAGGCCCTTGTCCTCGTGGGGGACTTCAACCATCCTGACATCTGTTGGAGGGACGGTACGGCCCGGCACAAGCAATCCAGGAGGTTCCTCGATTGTGTGGAAGACAACTTCCTCTTTCAAGCAATAGAGGAGCCAACGAGGAGAGGTGCCATGCTGGACCTTGTGCTCACCAACAGGGAGGGACTGGTCGGAAATGTAACGCTCCAGGGCAGCCTTGGCTCTAGTGATCATGAGATGGTTGAGTTTGAGATCCTCAGGACGGTGAGAAGAGCGTGCAGCAAGCTCACTGCCCTGGACTTCAAGAAAGCAGACTTTGGCCTCTTCAGGAACCTCCTTAGTAAGGTTTCATGGGATACAGTCCTAGAGGGCAGGGGGGCCCAAGACTGCTGGTCCATATTCAAGGATCACCTGCTACGTGCTCAAGAGTGTTGCATCCCGACTAGAAGAAAGTGCAGCAGGAGGGCCAGGAGACCTCCATGGATGGACAAGGAGCTGCTGAGGAAACTTAGAGGGAAAAAAGAAGCTTATAGAAGGTGGAAGCAAGGACAGGCGGCCTGGGAAGAATACAGGAGCATTGCCCGGGAAGCTAGGGACCAGGTTAGGAAAGCTAAGGCCCAGCTAGAATTAAGTTTGGCAAGGGATGTAAAAGATAACAGGAAAGGATTCTATAGATACGTAGCAAATAAGAGACAGACTAGGGACAATGTAGGCCCTCTCCAGAAGCTATCAGGAGAACTGGCTACCATGGATTTGGAGAAGGCTGAGGTTCTTAATGACTTCTTTGCCTTAGTCTTCACCAGCAAATGCTCTGACCACACAACCCAAGTCTTGGAAAGCAAATGCAGGGACTGTGAGAACGAAGACCTTAGGCCCACTGTAGGAGAGGATCAGGTTCGAGACCATCTTAAGAACCTGAACGTGCACAAGTCCATGGGACCTGATGAAATCCATCCACGGGTCCTGAAAGAGCTGGCGAATGAAGTTGCTAAGCCACTGTCCATCATATTCGAAAAATCCTGGCAGTCAGGTGAAGTTCCCGATGTCTGGAAGAAGGGTAATATAACCCCCATTTTCAAGAAGGGGAAGGTGGAAGACCCGGGGAACTACAGACCAGTCAGTCTCACCTCTGTGCCTGGCAAAATCTTGGAACAGTTTCTCCTGGAAAACATGCTAAGGCACATGAAAAACAACGAGGTGGTTGGTGACAGCCAACATGGCTTCACTAAGGGGAAATCCTGCCTGACCAATTTGGTGGCCTTCTATGATGGAGCCACGGAACTGATGGACAGCGGCAGAGCAGTTGATGTCATCTACCTGGACTTGTGCAAAGCATTCGACACTGTCCCACATGACATCCTTGTCTCTAAATTGGAGAGACATCAATTTGATAGATGGACCACTCAGTGGATAAAGAATTGGCTCGATGGCCGCACGCAAAGAGTTGTGGTAAATGGCTCGATGTCCAGTTGGAAACCTGTAACGAGTGGTGTCCCTCAGGGATCGGTGTTGGGACCGGTCCTGTTCAACATCTTTGTCAGTGACATGGACAGTGGGATTGAGTGCGCCCTCAGGAAGTTTGCCGATGACACCAAGCTGTGTGGTTCGGTCGATACGCTGGAGGGAAGGGATGCCAACCAGAGGGACCTTGACACGCTTGTGAGGTGGGCCGATGCCAACCTTATGAAGTTTAACCAAGCCAAGTGCAAGGTCCTACACCTGGGTCGGGGCAACCCCAGGCACTGCTACAGGCTGGGCAGAGAAGAGATTCAGAGCAGCCCTGCAGAAAAGGACTTGGGGGTGTTGGTTGACGAGAAGCTTAACATGAGCCGGCAGTGTGCGCTCGCAGCCCAGAAAGCCAACCGCATCCTGGGCTGCATCAAAAGAAGCGTGACCAGCAGGTCGAAGGAGGTGATCCTGCCCCTCTACTCTGCTCTCGTGAGACCTCACTTGGAGTACTGTGTACAGTTCTGGTGTCCTCAACATAAAAAGGACATGGAGCTGTTGGAGCGAGTCCAGAGGAGGGCCACGAGGATGATAAGAGGGCTGGAGCACCTCCCATATGAAGACAGGCTGAGAAAGTTGGGGCTGTTCAGCCTGGAGAAGAGAAGGCTGCGTGGTGACCTCATAGCAGCCTTCCAGTATCTGAAGGGGGTCTACAAGGATGCTGGGGAGGGACTCTTCCTTAGGGACTGTAGTGGTAGGACAAGGGGTAATGGGTTCAAACTTAAACAGAGGAAGTTTAGATTGGATATAAGGAAGAAGTTCTTTACAGTGAGGGTGGTGAAGCACTGGAATGGGTTGCCCAGGGAGGTTGTGGATGCTCCATCCCTGGTGGTGTTCAAGGCCGGGTTGGACAGAGCCTTGAGCCACGTGGTTTAGGGCAAGGTGTCCCTGCCCATGGCAGGGGGGTTGGAACTAGATGATCTTAAGGTCCTTTCCAACCCTTACGATTCTATGATTCTATGATTCTATGATTCTATGAAATAATAAAGGACTTAATTACTTCAAAGCCTGTTGATTCATTATGAGACAATAGCTTTTTAATACAATATTTGGCAGCTGACTCATCTCAGGACTCCGCTGGTGTCTTACATATCATAATGCTGTGATTGAGACATAGCATATATCATGCAGCATTGACTCTCAGGGAAAAAATACATCCACGATTGTAAATAACAGCACATTGTGTAGAGAAAAATCAATTCCAAGCCAAGTATCAGTTTCCTATTCACACATGATAAATCACTGCATTCACAATTACTTTTTTTATTGTTGCTCACAAATTTCCCTGCTATTTTTTATATCAGGGTATCTTTCCAATCCTGCCATCCCTCATAAATAAAACAGCTGTGTAGGTAGGTAGTTTTCACTTACCAAATTAGAGTTGAGACCCTAATATTGTTTCACCTGCTGTTATAATTAAGCCCAGGAGAAATGAAAGACAGCTGTTTTCCTTCTTTATCACTGTGTCATCTTATTTGTATAAAACCTGAAAAAATCTTACAGTTGTATTGTTCTGTAGCAGAAGCTGGCAGGGTTAATGAGGTTCAACGTAGACTGACCCTCTTCCCTGCTGTGCCTTGACATTTCAGCACATATGGTATTATTCCACACTTGTTACAATTTAAAATGTATGTGGAGTGTGCCTCTTGCTCTGCTTGAAACTAAATCCATTCGAAACATATGGAAGGATCCCAGAATACCAAAGTTAGTTCATTTTATCTTCAATTCTTAGGTTGTGTGTAATAAATGAATGTTACGCCACAGTATTTCTTACATGAAGAGATACGAGATGAATAATTTTTCACTTACACCTGAGAAATGCACTGTAAGAAAGCCTGAATCCCAGGCTTTAATTGCTGGAGCTGTGTTTTCATGTTAGCTGTAGGCTTGGGCTTGTACTTCAGCCTAAAATCCCTGGCTATCTTCTGCACCTATGTGTTGGCTCTCACTCCGGCACTTACCTGCAGCAAGTTCTAGGAAGCACTGTGCCTAATGTAAAGGAAGCTACATCTGCACTGACATCTTTAAGACCTGCTATAATATAAATACATAGCAATTAAATAGAACAGGTGATGCTGTGGAAAACAGTTTGGTACAGTATCACAAAAGAATTAGCTCTCATCATGTGTATTAATTTCTCCAATTGCCAATAACTTCTACCTTACCTAGTTTATTTCATCTTCTTGCTAATGGTGAAATCACACTGAAAATTGAAGAAATGCTGTGTTGGTCAAATCATATCCTCTTTCTCTACTTTAGAGTGGCATATGTTTTCTACTAAAACCATAATGATTCATTAACAGACTGAGAGGTACACGGATGTTGAAATCCAACATGTTCATAATGAATAAAGCTGCCAAAATTCCTTTCTGAAACAGGCTATTTCTGGGACTATATTAATTTTCATTTAAAACAGGTACACTTACATTAAAAAGATTTGAAAATTCTGGGTTTGACAGATTTTTGTGACTTCCCAGATTGGCGTATGAATACCTATAGTTTCTGATTTATGTCCTGAAGTTGAACAATCCCTCAAAATACTAAAGAAATAAAACCTAACTATGATAATTTACTGTAATCTGTGTGTTTGAAATTATGCAGGACACAAACTTAAAAAAACCCATAAATTAATTTACTATATCATCATTTTGCATTACATTTGCAGTAAAAATGCTCTTAAAATGAAAAAAACACTTCTCTCAGTTACCTTACTTGTTTTTACATTATCATATGTATTAAAAGAAGTTAATATTAATGATTCCAAATAACCAGAAGTGTCACGAATATTATTGATATGCTTCATTCTGTTAAGATAGCAAAATTTTTTGTAGTGTATTTTACTTGGCCTGATTTTCTTACGGTGACTGTAAATATTTGCAAGGTAACTGTTAATGTATCAGCATTAAGGCATAGTCTTCACAAATGCAGAGCACGAAAATGTCTCACTAAAGTCAAAGAACAAAGGCAGTTGAATTGTATGGGAATCTCTCGATTGTGCAGTTTGTTCACTGTTTTGATTTGGTGAAAAATCCATGTGGAAAGATGCTAAGTGTGGAAGCCTGTGCCAAATGCTATCTGATGTAGAAGACAATAGAGAATCAAGTTGAACAAGCTCTTTCTTGGTGTATTTAAAATACTCACAGATGCGTGTAGGCTGATGGGGATCTTTTGCAGAAGGGCCATGACACAAGAGTGCCAGAAGGAGAAGCAGTCTGTAAGCAGCCTGGACTCAGGCTCGTTTATGGTAGTTTAGCTATGCAGTGCTAAGCTTCAGGCCTTCTGTGGCCAGTGATGGGGTACATGTAGCTGACTCAGAAAATACGATACGCTTAATCTACTCCATGGCTTGTACTCCCAGGGACAGTGGGAACATAGCCTGAATCTAATCAAAAGCATGATGCTGGGGTTATAGAAAGTTCCTGGGAAATAAAAGAATATATATGATGGAAAGAGGGTTAATATGACATTTGCAGAACTGTAGGTATAGGGAGGCTCATAACACACAGTAAAGAAGCAGGATTTTAAATGCTGTGTATAAGAAAAGGCATACCGTGGGTAAGAAAAGAAAGACATCATACGCATCAGAATACAGGAGGAATTTTATATTGATAAAAATAAAACAAAAATGCTAGAAGGTTTAGTGAATATATTAAGACGTTTTGATGAAAACTTACAATTAGTGTAAAAAAATGATAAATGAACAGCATAACAAAAACCCAAATATCTAATTCTTATTGATGAGAAGCACTAGAAGTTAAACAGTGACATTCTGAATTTCTTTCTTTTGAAGATCTTTAAAAAATAGATTAGGCAAACATATAACTCATATATCCAAGACAAATTGGTCAGTCTTTCAAGGCCCCTCCTAGGAAACTCACTTAGTGGTATGGTTGAGCTCTGATTTGCAAAGCCATGCTCACATGAGAATTTATTCTCTTTACCCCTTCTGAATTAATAGTGGCTACTTGTTGATTTCTGGAATTTTTATTACTGGCTATCAACAAGAAATTAAATACTGTTTAAATGAAAGAGGAGTTGGACTGGATTCCAGTCCAAAGACATATCATTCTTCTGCATATATATGGATGTAATAAATCTCTTTCATCTTGCTGTAAGATATTGTGTTTATCAATCTATGGAAATATGTTCCGTAAGGACATACTATAGGGGATAAGGTGATTTTAGAACAACTAAATAATAGCTTATTCTTTTTCTTCCCTCAAAAGTAAAGGTGAGGGGGAAGAATTGGATAGTTTTCATAAAATAATTAAGGAAAACTGCAGGGTACTTTTGGTCTGTAAAAGATCCATTCACTACTTTGCAATTCATGGGCACTGCTTAATGTCATTCAGTGAACCAGAAAACTGTGGTAATTTCTAAATAGTTCTAAGATCTGTCCTGCACATTCAGCTACACATGCAGAGCTCAAACCATGTCTATACACATCATTGATTTTGCAGACATTCAGGTCAGCTACGAGTTTTGAAATAGCTGCATATGGTGAAGTAGCAAGTATGCAGAGACTTCAGTGTTCTCACTTCAGCATACAGGAAGCTAAGTTTCTTTGATAAATTTTTAATGCCATAATCTACATGCAACAATTGGAGCACTGTTAAGTTACTTCAAATTGTTCCCATAAACAGGTGAAACTTTAATTATGTGACGAAACCAAATCCATCAAAATGATAGTGTTCTTCGCAAGGTGTGCTGATTCTCAGGTAAAAGGTTTTGCAAGGGAGAGAATGAGCAGACTTGCACCACCAACTTTCCAGGATTTAAAAACACCAACAAGGAATAAGTGAGCCTAACATTCTTGGCAGGGGGAGATTAGGTTGGAGAAAGTCAGCTCTTTACATACAGTGAACTAGTACAAAAGATTCCAGAAGAAGATGTACCGCGGAAGAAATGCTGAAGTAAGAATCAAAAAGTAAACTTGCTTTATTTTATTTCTTAGTCTGAGTGCTTCTTTGCTCTCTGGAGTAGAATGGAATGCCTGAAGGGATATCTGCTAGTGCTTAATGAACAGCTTCTCCATTATTTTAAGACTCCACTCACCAATTTAATTTTGTTATTTTAAAATCACAATGTGTATATCGCACCCTACAGACACCCTGACTGATTATAAAAATCAATCCTTAGTTATTGCAGAAAAAAAAACATCCAACACGGAAAACTGCATATATAAAAGAAAAACAACCACAAAATTATTTTTGTACTCACAATAAATCTCGTGGAACATCTACCCCTCTACTCTCTTTACCAGCTCAGACACATGAACTTTTAGGGCAGTTTGCACTAAAAGCCCAAGACTTTTGGCTACATGTTACAATTCCGAAACTCAGAAACCTCATGGAGAAAGACCTGTCAGAATCTTTTTTTCTAGATCACTGTAGCATTTCCCATGTTCTTCTGTTGACAGCAACACAGCAGTGTTTGATATATGGATAAGGCACAAAAAACCCTTAAATGTGCCTAGCTAAATAAAATATTATAACTTCAGTCTTAAGCACTAATTTTACTTTAGATCGACAGGAATCCAGGACAGAACAGAAATACATGTTTGGAGCAGAATCTTCCCTTTGGTTGATGTCCATCTTTTCTTCCAGCTTCATTGCAGTTTGTGTTATGGGAGACCTCACTCCAGTGAAAGCATGTCAGGGATCTAGCCTAGGCATCTCAGGCACAAGCCAGCCTTCAGCAAGGAAAATTCTTCCTACCCCCGCCATGTGCAAATCAAATAAAGCAGACAGGATCACTGCCGAGTTTTAATTGTCAAACAGGATTCCGCAATTACAAACTGTGGTTCCCACACAGGACCGGACACAATGGTCATCAATGTAGGTGTTCTTTTAACCAACTTTTCCAATAAGAATCAGAAAAATCATCCTAGTTTCAGTGTCAAAGTCAATTAAGGAATAGTTTTGTGTTATATACATCCTAGCCACCCAAGATTATAATCTTGTTACACTAGTTTGCATGGTACCCCATTGCTCACAGCTGATTAAAAAAATGATAGGCAGCTCAGCCGCATTCAGTAGGTAGACTCGGTGTGTGCTTAATTTTCAGCAATCCTGTTCAGATGTGCATGCACTGGTGTTACATATGCTTGTCCCAGGTTTTTTTTTTGTGGATGATGGCAGTACTTTTCTGGACACTCTGCACCTAAGGACCATTTCTTCGAGCCACTGAATGATAGGAGCAAGTGTAAGGTTAGAGTGAAGCCATCTGGAGTCCCTAGTGTGGAGACAGACATCCTACCTTTCTACTTGCAGCTGAGGATCAAACTCAGTGGGGAGAGATAAAGAGATGGTCTGTTGTGTGATAGCGTGATGTTGTATTGGATGTACATATCCTCCCCCACATTCCGCTACCATTGTTTCTCTGGATCCATCCATTCCTGCAGCTTCATCAGTCTAAACCAGATGAAAGCTCCTGTTCCAACTATGGAATGAAATCTCATCTCTATAGAATAAAAATTAACTCCTCAGCATTTTACAATACCTGTAGTTTAAGAACCTACTTTGCATATTTTGAATAACAGCATGGCAGTTTAGTGGTTTATTGTTGCTTCAGGTCATAAAGCATAATTTAAAAGTGAAATTTTATTGGGAATATTAAAACTCAACAAATTTTTCACTGGGGAAAAAGTAATTTTAATTTCAATTAGCCATTAACACTGCTGGTGTGAGCATTTTATTCACTGTAAGTTATTTTTTAGTTCCTTGCTTGTTAGCTTGTGATTGTAATCTCTCCATGCAAATATATTTGCTTATGTCAGATTTACTGTAATTTTTACTTTTTATGAGAAGAAACAGGGTTATATCAAAGGCTATTAGGAATTCTCTTTTCCCAATCTGCAAACACAGTGAATTTTATACTGTTTTGTAGTACTGTTAGAACAATGCTCCAGAGAGGTGTGAGGTGGCTTTGAGTCAATCATGCTAATTGTTTCTGTATTTTGCTAAACTACTGTTATCTTCAGTTGCAATTAACATGACATCTGGCAAAGCACTGGGCTGGAACATTGATTATTCTAATGTTTCTCATTAGTAATCATTAATAACAAATGAATAACTCAACAAATTATCAATTAACCTCTGGCTAAGGTTTTTACACTATTTTTCCTCTGTAGAGACTCACAGCATGTACCGTTTAACTTGCTCTGATGTTCACTTTGTCTCTCTTAGAAAATCAGATTGCATTTCGTTTTACTCTGAAGCACTATAATGTGTACCCTGTGTTTCAGGAGCACAACAGTCAATGTGCTCTATTCCTTGAGACTGTATTTGTATTCTATTTACGTATAAACATTACGTGATTTCTCAAGCTTGAGTGCTTACTTATATAAGGATATAAAGCTGTATTTGGGTAGGCACGGGTACGTAGACCAGAAATAGGTGGAAGCAGGGTAACTGACAACTTGCCAGCAGTTATGCACCATCATGTAAGTGCTACCTCTCAGAGCAAATGAAGATTAGGAACGAACACTTATTTACTATCTATAACACCTTCCCTGGGAAACACATCTGGTGAAACACTGCTATAGTTTTGTCCTTGGTGTGTGGCTCAGGCAAACACATTTTGCTTAACAACATGACTCAGTTCCCTATAATTTTCTATAGTCACCCGTATATAACAATTAAGACTGCAGAAATATCATGGTGGTACAAACTGCTTATTTTTTAGGAGTAAAACATAACCAGGGTACATCTGCAAAGGCAAAATACAGTGGAAGGGAAAAAAATGGGAAAGCTTATTTGTGCTTTATAACTTTGTTGCCTTTTATCACAAGATAACAGCAGCAGTAGACGAATAAGTAAATAAATAAGGGTGTCACCACAAACTCTTATATTTGATAATAAAAGCGAGAAGCAGAGGTGCTCCTGATTGTTACACCTTTCATGAATGCTATAAACACCTGTGTAACCACTCATATTTATGCTTACAGTTTCCTGGCTAGACTTGGGAGCTTGTACTTCCTGAAGTAAAGAACAGTATTTCATAACCCACTTACGTCAAGCTGCTTACACAATCAGACTCCAGATTTCACCTGTTTCTTGTGTTAAAAAATGATCTTCAGGGATGGTGACGGCCATCTGGGAATACACATGTGAATAGGAGAGAGCATTCACTGTACCAGTGAACATCTGGGGCACATCAGAGCAGCTTCAAGACAGATCTGCTTTCTGTCAGCCTAAGACCAACCTCTGTGAGCACAACTCTGTGGCACAAGGCAATGACTGCTACAACCTATACCCTGTTCCTCTTGCCCTAAGGGACTGTAGTTCAGAGTATTCACAAAATTATCCTTCACACTGGTTTCAGGAAGGATTCATGACATAGGAGAAGCTTTTCTAATGTTGATCCACTACCCCGCCTATTATACCAAATGATTATCTTCGACCTAAATATTATGGCTTTTGAGCAGTTTGAAAATGGAGAACAAGTATGAATCTATACTCAGAATCTAGATGTTGAAGCTGAAATGACAGTTACCAGAGGGAAAAAAATGACTTGTTAGGCTGCTATGACTGGCTGAATTTGAAATGCAGACAGTAGAAAACTGTTCCTTTTTGCTGTTCATGGATGAGGAGGAAGCTGATGGTCTGCTACTGAGTCATGATTCCTGGAAAGATGATACAACCAGGAAGGCACTTAATTTTGCTTTTGGAAGCAGTGCTGACTGTTTTATACAGCAACAGACATGGCCCAAGGTGACTGAGCTTTAGGAAAAGGGACAAGTCATGAGATTTTTTAAATCTCCTGCAGAATTTCAAGGTTTAGGTCCTTAAAGATATCATCAGAGGGCCTGCAAAACTGTGCCTCCTTAGGCTAATGAAATGCTACTAGATATGTTACATGTAGGTGTGGCATTTGGGGACATGGTTTAGTGGTGGCAGTGCTAGGTTAATGGTTGGTCTTAATGATCTTAAAGGTCTTTTCAAACCTGAAAGATTCTATGATTCATGTGCAAGCCAAGATAAGCAGCCTATACTCTTGCCATTTCTAAACACAAACAAAAAAGAAAAGGATTTTTCCCTGCCATCTTCAGATCTAATACTCTTAAGAAACATTAAGAAAAGTCCTATAATTACAAACATGCAGAGCCAAAGGTTTTACTGTCTCAAAGAAAACTTAGAAACATGCTAAGTTTCTAAGCATGTTTAGAATGTGCTAAGCATGTGCATGCATGCACAATTCTTTGAATTGTTAAACACCTGACGTCTGAGGCTCTTTTATGTTCTATAATATTTCTTATTGGTCAAAGGATCAAATATAAATCCCTGCACCTAGTAAAGTTAAATACTTAATTAAAACCCCGCAATAATTAGCTCTATTTTCTTCAAGAAGGGAGATGTTTTCCTCAGAACTTTCTCATTTCTAAATATAGCTGAATTGCCATACTTTTGATTAACCACTTGTTTTTAACAGAAATAGTGGCTTCTGTCAATGTGACAGTGGATCTGGCCAAATATTGATGATTTTCCAACCATCACTTTTGACAGAACACAGGCCAAGTGCAAGAAACTCTTAAATCTTTTAATGATCAAAGAAAACAAGTATATCTAAAAATCAGTTCATTCCATCCTAAAACGGGCATATAATGAGTTGAATGTGGTCAAATGGGTCATTCTGTACAAGATTTTATTTTCTTCATTCTGTAGGAACTCTAAGATATGTACACCAAATAGAACTACAGTTAACTGATGTTGCTAGTATGCAAGTGGATAATAATGTCTCTAACTGGGCAAATGGTTAGTAATTTTTAGTATCTGCTTTTGAACAGACTGAGTTCAGTATTTGTCCAAATGCTATATCTGAATAGAAATTACTGTGCCCTATTTTGAAATACTGTAAATGGCTACAGAGCATACAAAGTAGAAGATCTCACACACTGCTTTTGTTCATATGTCTCTTCTCCTCAGCCAGCTTGTAGTCATTTTGATTCACTGCTTTCAGTAAACTTCAGTATTTCAATCTTTGCAGTCATTCCAGGAATACAACTCAGATTGCCTTAAGTTATGTATTTGATGTGAAGGACTTAACAGGATGCCACACATCATTACAATGACATGAGACCCACTGGAAATGTACAGTGATCTGTTTTGCTTGTAGACATGGTTAAGGAGCCTGTAACAGTCAGATGAAGCACAAAAATGAGGAGGTTAAGAGCAGTCACCCTGCCTGTCTCTCCAAACAATGTTTAAACAGAAAAAATATTGGTGATCTTGTGAAAGGAACTTGGTTGTTCCTTTACAGCTTTGAGGAATAGGTCGAGTGACTAAAGGCCTGTATCGAGGAAGTACAGAGAACATGATGTGGAACACTGAAACATAGTATTTATTTTTTCCTTTCTTACCCGCCCCCTATGCACGTGCACACACACTTTCTCCTTTAACTCCCCAGAGTAGCTCAGATTCTGGAAGAGACTTGTTCCTCCATGTAGGTTCTTCCTGCTATTCCACCTACTTTATCGTTATTGTGCGGCTGAGTACAGGGAAAGGGAGAATTAGCACAGATCCTATCAGTATAGAAGTGTTAAATCTGAGTTGATGCAAAAACCCAGACTCAGCAAAAAGAACAGTAAACAGAAGTTCCTGCCAGAAGCTGAAATCTCAACTTTTAGCTGAAGCAAAGGTAAAGTGAAGTAAATAATTACCATGTCATGACTAAAAGTTAAGAGCAAAATGCCTGGTACTTTTGTAGTTTTATGCAGTTGTTGGATGCAAGATAGCAATGATATTCTTGAACTGAACAAGAAATAAGCATCTTCTGCATACCTTATTGTGAAAATTGGGGAGTGAATGAAGGTAATACTTAAAAGGTGTAGTACCAGAAAAGTCATGTAAGAGTCTCTCTCTCTCTCTCAGAACTTTGGAACAAAGCTTTAGTATGAGTATTGCATGTTGCATAGAATTACAAAATTTTGAGTAACATAAAACCTGATTAAATGATTCGTCCTCTCACTGATGCAGAAGGTGAAGGTACCATTTAGAGCCTCAAGTGGCCTATTGTACTGGTTCTGTAAAGGCATAAGTATTTTGGAAATTATATTGAAGGTTATAAAGGAGAATCACATTGTACTTAGTGATTCTTCAGCTTCAGTGACCATATGTTTACTTTGCACCTTTCCACTGTGCCTTTCTACTGGAGATGGGAAGCAGGTTCAGGCTTATGTGCTTGGATCTGGAGGGAGATAGATACTTTAACCGCTTACACCCATGCTCTCACCAACAGGCATACTGAACCGGGAGAGTCTACTTGTAGGGTAGTAGGAAATTCATTTTTAGTCTTTGTTTTTCTGCCTTCTACTTCTAGATGGTTTTGACTTATTTTATATTCAGTGATTATACTATGAATCAGGATCTTAAACCCACCCCGTATCTTAAGCCCTGTACATCTTGGCCTGTATTCTGTCAAAAGGGATAGCTAGTACTGTCTTAATGTTTCCTGAAAAGGTTGGCTAACATATAAATTTTATTATTACAGTGCTTTACAGCAGCAGTAAAGAAGGAAAAGGAATGCTTTCATTTCCTTTTCACCTTTGTAACTTCAAATATTTTTGTTTTTCTTTTCCAACAACAATGACCATAGGATTACGCAAACTGAGTTCCTCAGTTTCGAGTTTTTGAACTTTGTTCCACTGTTACATACAGCGGCAGAGACATATTAACACTGTTACTATCTTGTATTCCATCTGAATGAACATAGCATGACTGCATGACATATTTTGTTTCTTCTGGACTCTGTCAAGGGGTGGCAACGTGTTCAGGGATTTTCATGCATATAAAGTTAGAGGAAACGAACTTCTTTGCTATAGGTTCCCTTCTTTAATACTCATAGGTCTTCTGTTAAAATAACATCTAGAACAAAATTTGCATCTCTTTCAGAACACTTGACAGCATGACATAGTTATATTTGACAAAATTACATTGTTAATGTTATAAAGGCACACACTGCAGACAAAAGCTTTAGTCTTAGAAGAGCAATGTAAAGGAATGGTGTGCCTTCCCAAGGCATAGCATCAGAAATAGCATGTGAAATTAGGGAATTCAAACTCCATTAGATCTTTTTACAGTCATGACATAGATGATTGAAGAAATTTAAAATAGCAGACCTTATATAGCTGTATTTGGAAGGAACAATCATAGGTAATTCTTACCTTCTTTTATCTAGTGCCTCCTTATACATGTAAATTCTTCACTTAGACTTGGAAGAGTAACTCTACAGAGGACTAAATAATTGGAAGGATAACCAGTTTATTAATTGGGTCTAATTATTCCTCTCTCCTCTGCCACTCCTTTTCTCTACCCCATGTGTTTTCAAGGGGTTAAGTTTTACCAATTTTAACATTTAAGTTATGTCTATTTCCCCTTATGAAGCTGATCTGACAAATATCCCTTATTTCAACAGACATTAATGTATGACCATAAGTGCCCTGCAGCACAAAGTATGTGCTGTTCTTAGTATTCATTGACATTGTAATGGCATACAGGCAGTGCATCATTGTGCTGTGGTGGGAACTAATGAATCTGTGTTATGCATCAACACCATATATCTTGTTCATGATGAATGTTCCTGGGCCATGCCTGGTCTTATGGAGCAACAGTCAATTACGTAGCTTTGTAAAGGGATGCTGCAGGAGAAGGCAGGTCTTCCTGCCCTTCGTCAGAGTCTATACATTTTCCCTCCCACTGAACCTTCCTATCCCTATGAATAAAATGAGAAGAGGTGGTGATATGGGATTTAAGGATACTAAATAGAAAAATAAAATAATTAAAAAACCCTACACATTTAATCTCACTTGACAGTGGGAAAATAACAGATTTATAAGGTACCTAAAAGAAGCAAAATGTGGAAGAGAAAAGTAGCGCATTTCAGCTTGCCTGAAAGTGCATATTTGACCTTGTTTTCACTCTCACTTTTATGAGGACCAAAATTCAGTGCAGATGACTTTCACTGCTTTTGTTTAAATGAGACAGATCTGCAGTGAGCTCAATGCTTCAGAATCAAGTGTATGACTAAGCAGCAAAAAAAATGAAATTATTACAGAAGGCAAAGGGATTCCTCCTAGACTCTTGCCCATTAGGAGTAACATCCACATAGATAATAATGGTAACAGTACTCCTGATTCATGTTTGAGAATGTCGTGGTTTGAGCCCAGCCGGTAACTCAGAACCACGCAGCCGCTCGCTCACTCCCCCCCTTCTTCCTCCCACCGCTCCTGGAGGGATGGGGAGGAGAATCGAAAGAATGTAACTCCCACGGGTTGAGATAAGAGCAGTCCAGTAACTAAGGTATAATACAAAACCACTACTGCTACCACCAATGATAACAACGATAAGGGAAGTAACAAGGGGAGAGGATACAATTGCTCACCACCCGCCAATCGATACCCAGCCCGACCCGAGCAGTGATCTGGGCCTTCCGGGTAACTCCCCCCGGTTTATATACTGGGCATGACGTGCCATGGTATGGAATACCCCTCTGGCCAGCTTGGGTCAGGTGTCCTGTCTCTGCTTCCTCCCGGCTTCCCCTCCTCCCTGGCAAAGCATGAGACTGAGAAAGTCCTTGGTTGGAGTAAACATTACTTAGCAACAACTAAAAACATCAGTGTTATCAGCGTTGTTCCCAGGCTGAAAGCTAAAAAACACAGCACTGCACCAGCTACTAAGAAGGAGAAAAATGACTGCTATAGCTGAACCCAGGACAGTATCCACCCCTTATTCCATACCATTCACGTCATGCTCAGATCCCACATCTCTCAACACACCATCGCCCCTGTCCCATATATACACATATATATACACCCACACCCACACACAGAGAAAGATATCATTCCCTAGTCCATGGACCAATCCCTGTAAAATTGCTAAATTCATCCAGTCCATGATGTCAGGCTCCATCTCTTCTAATAGTCTTTCAGGGCAGGAGGGACAGCACGTAGTGGTGGGTTGTTGCCTGCTAATGACACCGCCAAACTCGTCTGGTCACTGCTGAGCTCGTCTGGTTTCCTCAAAATTCATTCTTTGTTGAGGTGATGACCGGAGGGAAGTCAGGGTCAGTTGCTGGCGACCTGAAGATATCTAACTGGTGGGCTATAAAAGTGTTATAGAGCAGGCGACAGCGTACAATTGAGTTCATTGGCTGTTTTCCCCCAAAATCAAATCCCCTTGAGGTACACATCGGACTTCCCCATCTTCCCGCATTACCCACCAAGTATATCCAGGTCCCTTAGCAAAAGCAACCCCACGAGTGGGTTTGCCTTTACCTGAAGCAGGAATAACCCAGACTGTCTTCCCCAACAAATTCTTTATGTGCACCACAGGAACTTTATCCCCCTCTACAGTACGTAAAAGTTCTGATTGGGCTGGGCCAGCCCTGTTGGCAGATCCCCTAGTGTTGACCAACCAGGTGGCTTTTGGTAAATGTGTATCCCAGTGTTTGAAAGTCCCACCACCCATTGCTCTCAGTGTAGTTTTTAACAGCCCGTTGTACCGTTCGATTTTCCCAGAGGCTGGTGCATGGTAGGGGATGTGATATACCCACTGAATGCCATGCTTTTTGGCCCAAGTGTCTATGAGGTTGTTCCGGAAATGAGCCCCATTGTCTGACTCAATTCTCTCTGGGGTGCCTTGTCGCCACAAGACTTGTTTCTCAAGGCCCAGGATAGTGTTCCGGGCAGTGGCGTGGGACACAGCGTATGTTTCCAGCCATCCGGTGGTAGCTTCCACCATGGTAAGCACATAGCGCTTGCCTTGGCGGGTTGGTGGGAGTGTGATATAGTCAATCTGCCAGGCCTCCCCATACTTGTACTTCAGCCATTGTCCTCCATACCAGAGAGGCTTTAATCGTTTGGCTTGCTTAATTGCAGCACGTTTCACATTCGTGAATAACCTGGGCAATAGTGTCCATCGTTAAGTCCACCCCTCGATCACGAGCCCATCTATATGTTGCATCTCTGCCTTGATGGCCTGAGGTGTCATGGGCCCACCGGGCTAAAAATAATTCACCCTTATGTTGCCAATCCAAGTCCATCCGAGCCACTTCAATCTTAGCAGCTTTATCCACTTGCTGGTTGTTCTGGTGTTCCTCAGTGGCCCGACTCTTGGGTACATGAGCATCTACGTGGCGTACGTTCACCACCAGGTTCTGCACCCGAGCAGCAATATCTTGCCACAATGCAGCAGCGCAGATGGGTTTACTTCTGCGTTGCCAGTTGCTCTGCTTCCATTGCTGCAACCACCCCCACAGGGCATTTGCCACCATCCATGAGTCAGTATAGAGATAAAGTACTGGCCATTTATCTCATTCAGCAATGTCCAAGGCCAGCTGGATGGCTTTCACCTCTGCAAACTGACTCGATTCACCCTCTCCTTCAGCAGTTTCTGCAACTTGTTGCAGGGGACCCCAGCTGCCTTCCATCTCCGATGCTTTCCCACAATATGGCAGGACCCATCAGTAAACAAGGCATATTGCTTTTCACTCTCTGACAGTTCATTATATGGTGGGGCCTCTTCAGCACGCATCACCTCCTCTTCTGGTGACATCCCAAAATCTTTGCCCTCTGGCCAGTCCATGATGACTTCTAGAATTCCTGGATGACTGGGATTTCCTATTCGAGCTCGTTGTGTAATTAGTGCGGCCCACTTACTCCATGTAGCATCAGTTGCATGATGTGTAGAGGAGACCCTGCCTTTTGACATCCAGCTCAGCACAGGCAACCGGGGTGCCAGGAGGAGCTGCGCTTCAGTTCCAATCACTTCTGAAGCAGCTTGAACCCCTTCATAGGCTGCCAGTATCTCTTTTTCAGTGGGATCCTTTATATCCCCGACTCCAAAAGCCTAGGGTTCGACCTCGAGTCTCCCCTGGAGTGTTCTGCCAGAGGCTTCAGGTAGGACCATTCTCCCCGGCTGCACTATAGAGCACATTTTTCACATCTGGCCCAGCCCGGACTGGTCCAAGGGCTACTGCATGAACTATTTCTCGTTTAATTTGTTCAAAGGCTTGTTGTTGCTCAGGGCCCCATTTGAAATCATTCTTCTTCCGGGTCACGTGATAGAGAGGGCTTACAATCGAACTGTAATTTGGGATGTGCATTCTTCAGAACCCCACAACACCTAAGAAAGCTTGTGTTTCTTTCTTGTTAGTTGGTGGAGACATTGCTGTTATCTTGTTGATCACGTCTGTGGGAATCTGGCGACGTCCATCTTGCCATTTTATTCCCAACAATTGAATCTCCTGAAAAGTGGTTTGATTACAGAATGATTTGTAGCTATTGCTTGAAATTTCCTTGTTGAATTGCTCAGTTCCATTTCCCAATGATGGCAGCTGGAATAATGTTTATCGAGTTACTAGGATATTTATGTCAAACATTTGTAACACCTTGTTGTTTGTTTCACAGTTTTATTAATATTTATGTACTAACTTTACTTAGGCCTATCAATCAGCCATATATTAACGCCAGTCAAGTGTAATCATACACCAAGGATTCAGTTAACCTTGGGAAAAAAACTCAATCAACCAACCAACCAAAAAAGAGAACCCACAACAAAGGACGTATATAGTCAGTGAAATATTGTCAGGAATTAGGAATAACAAAGAAAAACCAAAAATTGAAGTCTTCTTTTGAAATGAAAGATGACGACTTCAGGATAGCAAAATTAATACCTTCCATTAAATATCTACAATAACTAGTCAGTATTTGCTGGAAGATATTCTATTTATGCTAACAGTTTCTTGTTCTGTATGTAGGGGTAGTTATGTTATGTAAGATACCATCAGTTGATTTATCTTTTGATGCATTAAGAGCAACCCTTTAATGTGTATCCATAATATGATGAGTCATTCTAGCATAAATCAATGAAAACACTATCACAGTTTATCACATTGATTAATCGCATGCAATATTATGCAGAAAGTGATGCATTTTTCAATTATTTGATTCTATCAAGAGAATTATTGAAAGTTCAGAGAAATTATGTCAATCTGTCAGAGAAATTATGTCAATCTGTCAGCTTATTTGGGTATAAAAATAAGAGGAAGAGTCACAGTTGATGCTGAAATTACTAGTGTTACACATATAACTAAGATGGTGAAATTAGTTACTATGCAAACAAGATAAAGAGACAAAAATGAGGGAATTGTATTTTTTCCAGATTGTACTATTAAGGTCCTTTCCAACCCTACGATGATTAATTTATTTTGAAAATGGCAGCTATGATTGTGTCCTGAGATGACCATGCACACAATGAAATGAGCTGTTACAGCTCTTCTCTACCTGTTTGAGTAGTAGAACTGAGGCCTGTCAACAAACTCTTTTGGAGGGCAAAGCATGTCCCAGGATTTGTTCTTTAAAGAAAAGTCTCCAGAAACCAGTTAGTCTTTTTTTCTTAGGTGCTTAATATTTAGATAAGGTGACTCCTTCCTCTTACAAAGCACCTTCTAGAAGCCATACTGACTGTAAAATAAAGAGAATATCAATGATAGACATTTTTTGTAGTAAGTTCCATATTCCTATCTTAACTACCTTCCAAATTTTGGGTGTTCTCATATAAAATCCTTCAATGTTTGAATTTTTAAAGGATGAAAGAGATGCCTTGTCCCAAGTGAGGGTAAAAAGAGAATCAGTTCTCTGTTGAGCAGGCAATTCCACCCAACACTGTGAGCCCACACTGCTGGAAAAAAACCCTGCAGTCTCTTATTGCTACACACCCTTGTTTTTTATTCAGCTGAACAGAAAAATCACATCCTAAATAAATTCTCAAACAAACCCTTGAATATTGAATTTACCATGGAACACTTGTACGAACACATCTATACTGGGGAAGTGCCACTGGGCTTAATTTGAGTAAATCTTCAGTAGTGCCTAATGTTCATATGTGACTCCATCACAGAAATACTTTCCATGCAGGAAGAACAAACATAGTAAATTGAAGACCTGAATATTTCAGAAGGGTGTTTTAAAGTTTCGTGATAGCATGCGTTGTTAAGGAAATCTCATAGACTCATATAATCACAGAATCACTTGGGTTGGAAAAGTCCTTCAAGGTCATCAAGTCCAACCATTAACCTATCACTGCCCAGTCCACCACTAAACAGTGTCCCTACGTGCCACATGTGCATGTCTTTTAAATACCTTCAGGCATGGTGACTCCACCACTTCCCTGGGAATCCTGTTCCAATGCTTGTCAACCCTTTTGGTGAAGAAATTTTTCCTAATATCCAACCTAAACCTCCCCTGGCACAACTTGAGGCCATTTCCTCAAGCCAGGATGCTGTTGGCCTTCTTGGCTGCCTGGGCACAAGATGGGTCATGTTCAGCCTGCTTTCAGTCAGCACCCCCACATCCTTTTCTGCTGAGGAGCTTTCCAGCCACTCTTTCTGTCTTGAACCCAGGGCACTTCCTCAAACCTGTAGGGTGGCAGGGGGTTGTTGGACTCAAGTGCAGGACCCAATACGGAGCTGTGTTGAACCTCATGCAGTTGGCCTTGGCCCATCAATCCAGCATGTCCAGATCCCTATGCTGAGCCTTCCTATGTTTAAACATATCAACACTCCTGCCCAATCTGGTGTCATCCAGATCATTGATAAAGACATTAAACAGAACGGTCCCTAGTACTGAGCCCTGGGCAACACCACTTGTGACTGGCTGCCAACTAGATCTGGCCTTCAATTCACCACCACTTTTTGGGTTTGGCCATCCAGCCAGTTTTTTCCTGTCAAAGAGTACACCTATGAAAGCCATGAGCAATCAGTTTCTCCAGGAGAACAGTGTGGGAAACAGTACTAAAGGCTTTACTAAAGTCTATGTAAACAACATCCACAGCCCTTCCATTGTCCACTAAGCAGGTCACCTTGTCATAGAAGATCAGGTGAGTCAAGCAGAACCTGCCTTTCATAAACCCATGCTGACTGGGCCTGATCATGTGGTTGTTCTGTATATGCCACATGATGACACTCAAGATGATCTGCTCCATAACCTTCCCCAGCACCAAAGTAAGACTGACAGGCCTGTAGTTCCCCAGATCTTCCTTCTGGCCCTTCTTGTAGATAGGCATCATATTTCCCAACCTCCACTCAACTGGGACCTCCCTGATTAACCAGGACTAGTGATACATGACGGAGAGTGTCTTGGTGAGCACTTCTGCCAGCTCCTTCAGTATCCTCAGGTGGATCCCATATGGTCCTATAGATGTGTGTGTCTAAGTGGTGTAGCAGGTCACTGACCATTTTTCCTTGGATTATATGGGCTTCATTTTGCCCCCTGTCCCTCTCTTCCTTCTCAGAGAAGGGTGGCTACCCAGGCAACAAGTGGTCATTAAGAAGGCATTTTCCTCAGCCTTTGTCACTATTTCCTCCCCCCGCCTTCAGTAAAGGGTGGAGACCTTCCTGAGCCCTCCTTTTATTGCTAAGGTATTTATAGAAACATTTTTTATTATTTTTCATGGCAGTAGCCAGATTATATTCAAGTTGGGCTTTGGCCCTTCTCATTTTCTCCCTGAATAACCTCATGACATCCTCGTAGACCTCCTGAGTTGTCTGCCCTTTCTTCCAAAGTTCATAAACTCTCCTTCTTGTTCTGATTCCAACCAAACCTCTCAGTTCAGCCATTCTGGTCTTCTTCCCTGCTGGCTCATCTTTTGGCTCAAGAGGACATGCTACTCCCGCGCCTTTAAGATTTCCTTCTTGATGAATGTCTAGCCTTCCTGGACTCATCTTTTTTCTGAGCTTGGTCAGGGAGGATGAATCTCAAGTAATGTAGATTAGCGTATAAAGTATAATTACCATGAAGAGTAAGAAATGGAACGAATTTAAATAAATACAATAAGACTCATCAAATGTGTTTGTGATACGCATTACAGACAACAACAATATACCAGTAAACAACATAAACTATCTTATTCATGAGATATTAATAGCAGGCTGACATCACATTAATTGTATTCTAATCCAGCTTGTTTGATATAGTGGATGTAATATGCCACAGTGCAGTGTAGGACATATTGAATTGTCTTTGTCTTCTTTGTCTGGAATACCAAATGGAAGAATTATTATTCTGTTGCAGGACACAAGCTTCTATTTATGGACTGCCATTTTATTTTCCAAGTAATTCATCTAGAGATAATATTGAGGGTCTCATAAGAGACACTCCCAGATGCATACTCATGCTTTCAAATATTGTGCTACTGTTTCCACGGTATTGTTTCAAAATATGTGGATGGTCTTAAATAAAGTAACATATAAACCAATGTTACCTGATTTAAACATCCGGCCTAAACTAGCAGTCAAGCCCAGTGCTTGCAGCCAATAAATTTTACCTGTTGATTTCAGTGTGCACTTAATCATTCCTTAAAAATTCTAAATTAATATTGCAGGTTTCATAGAGAGTAGATTTACATACTAAGAATTAAATACTGTAGTTATGTTTAAATTTCAGGTTGGCTCTTGTGAAAATATCTTTGCTGCATAAAATACTACAATTTAATGATATATTGCACCATGTGGGCCATATATATTTTATAGGAGATTATCCAAAATGCACTGTTAAAATACACTTACAGATTTTTTTGCACATTAAATCTTATGAGACAGTAAGAAGAGACATCCAGTGCTTTAGCCTCTCCTATGTCTTTTTCAGGACTATAATTACATGTGTTCAGACCTGACGGCAGAAATAACTAGATGCCTCTTTCTACATGGTTTTTTTTTTTTTATTTTTTGTACTTTTTACCAATCACACACTCAATACATTTTTAAAATAACTTTAAAATATTTTGTAAATTGTATTTTTTCTGTCACAAAGTCTTGAAGTAAGGAGAAATATATGATGCAAGTCTTCATGGCATAAAAAATAATAATAAAACCCCTCTCTATCCCAGCTGAAACTAGGACAGTATTATTGGTTTTGGAACGAGCCTTAAAAAGGAGGGATGAGGCACTCATCATAAGTCCATTGGAATAAGCCTTTCAAAAAACAGAGAACCAATGGAGGACTCAGTGTAACTCCTCTAGAAATACTTTTTGTACTATGATTAGTAAAACAGGGTTGTGCTCTTCCTTTCTAAATCTCATGGGTGCATCCTTGTCACACTGTAACTAGATTGCACTCTCCACACAGCACAGCTGCCACAAGGTGAGTTTACCTTGGTGTTTGAAAACACCAAAACAGTGTATGGCTGGAGCGATTACACTCTACTCCTTTGATTCTTTACCCTAAAAATAATAAACAAAAGGAAAAAAGCTAACAATTGCAGATCCCTGTCTGCTGTAATTGTTGACTGTTGCTGGTTTGTATTAGAGGTAGCATCAGTTAAAAAACTATAATTTGTTCCAAGTGAGGATAAGGGTGAGAGTAAAATCCGCATTTACCCCTTTCTTAGGTAGTGGAGGACTAATTACACATTTAAATTGCTACACCACACAAACTGTTACTGAACACCCTACACCATTACCGTGGTGTTCTGCCAATAGAACTATAATTTTGAACTACAGTACTGTAAAAACTGCTGGAAAGTCTTAAGATCATAGAATCATAGAATGGTTTGGGTTGGAAGGGACATTCAAGATCATCTACTTCCAACCCCTCTGCCCTGGACAGGGACACCCTGCCACTGGACAAGGTTACTCAAAGCCCCATTCAGCCTGGCCTTGAGCACTGCCAGGGATGGGGCAGCCACAGCTTCTCTGGGCAACCTGTACCAGTGCCTCACCACCCCCACAGTAAAGAACTTCTTCCTTATATCTAACCTAAATTTTCCTTCTTTCAGTTTAAAGCCATCCTTCCTTGTCCTATTCCTACATGTTCTTGTAAAAAGTCCCTCTCTAGATTTCTGTAGGCCCCTGTTAGGTACTGTAAGACTGCTATAAGATACGGAGTTACTCTTCACATAAACAGATACCAGCTGTGCATGCACACACACGAACACAGGCACGTCAGAAGACTTAGGACTATTGACAGAGTGTAAGAAAGATCTCTCCTGGCAGCAGTAGAAGAGATGGAGGTAGCAGATGATAGGTAAGAAAGCTAGAAATTATTTAGATAGCCTTATTAAATAGCAGTGATAATTCTTGTTGGCTCTAGCAAAATTGCAGATAGTCTTTTGGTGTTAATTTTTAACTACTGTCTAGCACTCTAAAGAGATAGGTATTTCTGCTATTTCACAGCAGATGGGTATTTACATGTTTGAGAACAATGTATTGTCCAAGCATAACTGTATGTGGCTAGAAAATATAACATACACACAGACTTTTAAAAGCAACTGAAAGCTATTTTGAATGAACTACCCTAAGAGTCAAGGAGACCCATTTGGTGACATGCTACTGACTCTGAAAGACTAGCTGGCTTTGATGCCAATGATCAGCAAGGCTGGGCCTGAAGTAGAGCAAGCCTGGATTAGAATTTAAGTATTAGTGGGATCAAAAATGCACCATATACTTCTAAATTTCTAAGACTGAGATACTTCCCATTCCTCTCATTGTTATATCACAGGTTCCAGGGTTTTGGAAAAACATATCATGTTCAGAACTCCAGTTTCTTTTACAAAACAGTGCATTTCACCATCATCTGCCTACCTTTTTTTCTGTTAATATGCTTTTTGGAAATAGTTTTAAACAGTGTGGTAGGTCAAATAACATGAATCAAGAAACAGCAAGCCTCTATCTCATAAGTTATTCATGACTGATAAATTTCTGTTCTAAAGTAGCTTACGCAAACTAATTTTTGTTTGATTTACCTTGTTTTTCTAAACTTGAAGCTAGTTACCTTACATGTTTTGTCACAAAATACATGACATTGCTGACTAGCTTCCTGGAACTCCTCTCCTCAGTCTAATTGTCCATTTTGATGCCACCAGCAACCAGCTGTGGTCTGTGGCAGAAGATAGGTAAATCTCCAGGGAATGGCTTTTCATGTCCACTGGGTTCTGAAATATATATTTTGAAGTAGTAAATTCCTTGGCCAAAAACTTTCCCCATTTCTCAGCAAAGCTAATATACTCAACCTCTCTGAAACAATCTGTTTCCCTGTCCTATGGCTCATATTTGAGAAACATATTAAAATAATAGTACCCACTAAGAATTGTGTTTCATGCTACACTATGCTCTGTCTGTTTTTGTTGTTCACTCTCTCACACACACGCATAAGAGCTTTGTTCACAAAAGTAAGCTGTATTCACACCTCTAGGTCTTCTAACTCTAGGCCTCCTAAAGCATGTAATACTTGGCTTTTTGCAGCCAGAGTAAATGCCTTTAAACATCTCCTATAAAGGGAAGAAAGCTCTTGCAATAGGAATGTAATCTGGGTTCCATGGGGAAAGCGGGGAAGGAGGAGGTGTAGCCTGGGCCAACAGAGGCTAAAACTAAGATCCAAGAGGGAGAAGAATTCCAGAGCCTCTTTGCCCACCTTCATAAGGCAGGAAGCTTAGTTTTTGTTTTTACTCTACATCCAGTTAATACGTACAACTGTGGCAGGTAGTCTCTGGATGGTCTGGTCTTTGATTCTTTCTAAAAAATCAGAACAAAAATAAATGCCACAAAGTTCAAGTAAACTATATTAGTGCAATGAAACTGAGTACAACTAGTGTAATTCATGATGTCTGTAAAGCCCTCATTCAGAGCATTTTTCTGTAACATAGACTATACAAGACAATTACAGGGAAAAGCTGGTAGGGTCTAACAAGAAGGCAGGAAAAAATACAACACTAAGTAGCAGAAAAATTGCTAACTCAACAAATGTTTAATAGGAAAAAAAAGAAAATACCTACAAAGCACATGCATTAGCAGTTTTACCCCCTTCATATAACAAGCTTAGCTTCCCTGTGAGATGGTAATACACCCTCTTAACACCTATGATTAAAATGATGGTGGCACCTGAAATTAATTGAAAAAAAAGAAGTAGAAAGATTGGAGGCAGCTGTTTATAAAGACATGCTTGGTCACAGGAAGCTTAAAAGTTTGAAAGAATGAAAGAAATTTTCTATGTTTTTATGAACTTATTGCTTATTTATGGAAGACTAACATTGTGAGGAACATAGAGAGTCTCCTATATAAGTAAGAAATGAGGAATTCAAAAGGGTTTGGGAGGTGGGGATTAGGAGTGGTACTGCTTGCAGGCAACACAAAACAGAGAAAGAGTGAAGATCTTACTCGGGCTTTGCGTTTTGAGAAGCTCCCAATAGCACGTTCTTTTATCAGAGATGTTGCTGTTTCTTTCAACTCAGACAGATTTTTTAACAAGTAAAATCCCCCCTAGGAAATGGAAAACACTTTGGGAAATGAAAACAGAAAGAGAAGGAGCACTTCAGACATATTGCTGCAGCTATAAATTTGTGTTCATGATATTTATACTATTGCACAGTTCACAATTAGCCTTCTGAAATTGGCGCTTGAGGGATCTCTCAAGCAATTATTCTCTGAATATTGCTAAAGACAAAGTGAGTTAGTTTTCAGGAAAAATACATCTGGCTATTCATTAGCTCAGCTCTGTGCATGTCATCAAAAATAGTAGCAACCCATTTTGATAGAAGGGGAGGATGAACAATATTTCTCATATAAGCAAATCCCAGGTAAAATCTTTTAGCTCATGTGATTTGTGCATAAAGCACAATTTACTCAAGTTTCAGAGGCTACTGAATAGCCTTTATATTAAAGCAGGTGCTACAGTATATTACATCTTGTCAGATTTTTTTAATTTATTCACAGAAACTGGAATTTTCCCTTGGTGTCCCAGCAAAGAGCTGTGGTATTTGTCTGTCATTTCTTGATGTGAATGGCAGATGAAAGAAAATGGCTCCCACTGGAGACACTGTGGAATAGACAGCTTCAGGGACAGGTTAGGGGAGGCAATGTTGAGAAAAAAAAAGTCATAGAATAGTTGATCCACGATTAGTTAAACCAAAGAAAGCTCTTCTGGTTAAGGTGTGATACTTGTTCTACTTCTTCTTGCACAAGTGCCACTTCTTATGTACTTTATCGGAATCATGCAGACTGGTATGTACCGCTGAGAGCTCAGTGGATGACGGTGGACAAGTTTGGTGAGGACCTTGTTCAGATGTGAATTTCAATGAGCTGTTAAGACCTCAGGAAAGGAAGGAAAGGAAGAGAAAGGAAAGGAAGAGGAGGACTTAGTATGATGTCATGTCTGATATGCAGTACCTAAAGTGGTGAAGCATTGTGTACTTTGTTACTTCAGATTTTTTGATGGAAGTAGAAAGGTAACGGTACTCTCATGTGAAGAGCAAGAACAGGCAATCTCATGAGAATACTCTAAGCCAGTCAACGCAAACTGTGAGAACAACATTTCACAAAGTCTGCACACTCTTTAGCTATCTCCAAAGGCTTCCTCCGTTATGAGCATTTTATATTTTTAAATCTAATATTACCAAGTCTACTATTATATTTTTCTCTAAATTCAATTATACCATTGTTCCATGTTGCAGATAAGCTAGTGCAATGAAGCTTGTTTTCACGCAGGTTGTATGATGTTTTTATAACTCAACAGACTTACTGTACATATGTATGTAATTTAGTATTTGTTTTTAATGTTATATGAAGTTTTACTGTTATTAGAGCAGCAGTAATTTTAAAACACATATTTGCGTAGTTAGGGTAGCTGGCACTGTGGGTTGAGATGTATTTACTATGTCATACAAAAAGACAATCTTTTATAGTTCGTTAAAATATACTCTGCAAATTGAGTCATTTATTTCCTACCAAATGAAATTTGTTTTCAAACTCTGTTCCAGCATGATTATACAGGATTCAGGCATAAAATATAAAAGATGAAAGTTTCAGAAAGTAAGAACTACTCGTTTCACAGAGCATTTGCATGTTTCACTGAACCTGAAGTGCATCTACACCAATGCAGGCAGCACGGGCAACAAACATAAGAAGCTGGAAGCCATTGTGCAGCAGGAAAACTATGACATATCATCATGGAAACCTGGTGGGATGACTTGCACAACTAGAGTGCTGTAATGAATGGCTATAAAATCTTCAGAAGGGACAAGTGAGGAAGGAGAGGTGGTAGGGTAGCCCTGTATCTTAGGGAGCATTTTGACTGTCTTTAGCTTAATGACAGTGATTGTAATGTGGGCCAATGCCAACCTTGTGAAGTTCAACCAAGCCAAGTGCAAGGTCTTGCACCTGGGTCAGGGCAATCCCAGGCACAACTACAGTTTGGGCGGAGAAGTGATTCAGAGCAGCCCTGTGGAGAAGGACTTGGGGGTGTTGGTTGATGAGAAACTTAACATGAGCCAGCAGTGTGCGCTCGCAGCCCAGAAAGCTAACCGTATCCTGGGCTGCATCAAAAGAAGCGTGACCAGCAGATCCAACAAGGTGTCCTGCCCTCTACTCTGCTCTCATGAGACCCCACTTGAAGTATTGTGTACAGTTCTGATGCCCTCAACATAAAAAGGACATAGAGCTGTTGGAGCAATTCCAAAGGAGGGCCATGAGGATGATAAGGGGGCTGCAGCACCTCCTGTATGAAGACAGGCTGAGAAAGTTGGGGCTGTTCAGCCTGGAGAAGAGAAGGCTGCATGGAGACCTCATAGCAGCCTTCCAGTATCCGAAGGGGGCCTATAAGGATGCTGGGGAGGGACTCTTTTTTAGGGACTGTAGTGGTAGGACAAGGGGGAATGGGTTCAAACTTAAACAGGTGAGATTTAGGTTAAATATAAGGAAGAAATTTTTTACTGTGAGAGTGGTGAGGCACTGGAATGGGTTGCCCAAGGAAGTTGTGAATGCTCCATCCCTGGTGGTGTTCAAGGTCAGGTTGAATGAAGTCTTGGGTGACAGGGTTTAGCATGAGATGTCCCTGCCCATGGCAGGGGAATTGGAACTAGGTGATTTTCAGGTCCTTTCCAACCCTAACTATTCTATGATTCTATGATTCTATGATAGGATTGAGTGATTATGTCAAGAATTAGGGGAAGGCCAACAAGGAAGGTATCGTGGTGGGAGTCTGTTATAGACCACCCAACCAGGATGAAGAGAAAGATGAACTATTTATTCTTTAAATAGCTGGGAGAAGTCTCACAGTTGCTAGCCCTTGTTCTCATGGGGGCTTTAACCTACCAGATCTCTGGTAATACAGCAGAGAGGAAACAGTCCAAGAGGATCCTGGAGTGTGTGGAAGATAACTTCCAGACAGAGCTGGTGAGGGAGACAACTAGGGAAGGCACCCTGCTGGACCCGTTGTTTGTGAGCAGAGGACTTGTGGGTGATGTGATGGCTGGAGGCCATCTTGGGCATAGCAATCACAAAATGATAGATTTTTTGATTCTTGGAGAAGTAAGGAGTGGGGTTCACAGAACTGCCACCTTTGGGCTTCCAGAGGGCTGACTTTGGCCTGTTTAGAAGACTGGTTGACAGAGTCCCTTGGGACACAGTCCTGAAGGGCAAAGGAGTCCAGGAAGGAAGGATTATCCCTCATTTCTTCTCCTTTGGCCAAACTTGTACATTGAAATACACCTCAATATTGGCCATAGTTGCTGTAAAATCATCTAACAAAAAGGTTAAAAAGCCTGGATCTATTCTTTTCTTGGTACAACCCAAAATGAAAGAAAGACACATTCTTATTTTAAAGATATTAAGTCCATTTGGCAATGTACTGTTCAAATTTCCTTCCAAAATGAATTTTAATGATCTTAAGTAATAGTTCTCTGATAATGATACCTCTCCATCTTAAATATGTATTAATTATCACACATGGCAATTTCAAAGGCTCTTCTGTATCCTTTGATAAATGCTGACTCATGACATTGTTGAATTAAAGATGCTTTGCTGAAAGTCAGCTATTTTTGAAAAGTGTTCTTTTTGATAAGCTGTTTGCTCTGTTATGATATTCTTCCTCTGCCTCCTAGTTAAGTCTCTTGCGACCATTGATTTACATCAAAGATTTGCTGACAGTTCAGCATTCTCATCTTATCCTTATGAGTGTGAGAAGAAATGCCATGTATCTTAGATCAGATTATTCGTGAGAGAGAGAGAGATGAAATTCCTTTGGATGAGGAACAGAACAGTAAAATATTACTGTACTGCAGTTGTTACAATGCTATATCATTGTGAAACCCAGATCTACAGGACATGACAGATGATTGAAGGCAACTGTATTAGCTCATTGGGTGTGGGTGTCTGCGTACAGTAGATTTCATTTTTAATATTAAAAACACTGATTGTACAGTGCAGTAATTTTAAAATACTCTACACAAAGGAAACAGGTATTTTGATATGATCAGTTGTTAATGACAAATGAACTGTTCATAGGTGATATGTTTTATGTTGTCTGGCAGATCAAAACTAATATTTGATGTTGAATACAATTTAGTCCTTGCCTTTTCAACAGCATAAACTAAGAAACTTAAAAGTCAATTTACATTTAAATGCTAGTTTGAAAATTTACAGTCTTCTTATTTCATGCTAATTTTTTTTGGGAACAAATATTTTTGCTGTGAAGCTTGAGCAATGATCTAGCAATACATAGAAACTTTTTATGAACTGGATATGAAAAAATAGCTTTGGAATTTTAAATTAGTTATACTAAAGAAGTATCAGCAGGACCTTCAAATCAGTGAACATTGTGTCTTCTTAAAGGAGCACACAGAGTTTATTCAAGTGTTTGCAATTCCAAACTGAGATCCCATTAGTTAAACTTGATTTATAATGTTATATATCAAAGTATGCTATGGAAGAAGACAATGTAAAGAACATAAAGTACATGGAACCTCTTAAAATGCTAGACAAAACTGAAATGACCTGTCCCAGATTTTGCTGTTAAAGAAACTTAGGAGGAGGGAAAAAAAAGAAATGTTTTTTTGTTTTCTTGTCTGGAAAGGGCAAAGTTCACTTTTGCTGTGGTGGTGGAGAGGGGATTTGCAGCAGAGTGGTGAGTAGATCAGGGGGACTGTGAGTGGAGATCTTTCTCTCTCTGTCTTAAATTCTGCAAATTTCACACTCTAAGAACTCAATTTCTTTTCCTGTTGCTCCAAAGCACAGGATGTTCCTGAAACACCACCCAGGAGAACTAGACTTGTTTCCTTGACACCCCAGCTGGGTGATGGACTTGCTGCCAACAGAAGGGAGAGACATGAAAAAGGTTGAATAAAGCTAGGTGTTGAAATCGCAGCAGCAGTCAAGACTGCCTGGGGACTCTGGTTACCTTAGCTGCCTGTGCTGCCTGTGCTGTCCATGCTCACCACCACTCCTACTCATATGACCGCAGGTCTGTGTAAACACGTGCTTGTGTGTAGGTAGCATTAGCTACTTCTACAATATGCCCCAATTCAGAAGACCGAAATAAGAAAAGTAAGAACTAAGCTATACATGTTTCTTCTAATGTTCGGTTGGGGATTTTGTGTGTGTGTGTGTGTTTCTCTTCTCCCCTACACCCCTCCCCATCCCCGTGTTATTTATTGATTTATTTGTAGAAAAAAGGCACCTGTGTGCTTTTATTAAGCATTTTATTTGTGCATGCTTTCGTAAGAATTTTCCTTAGAGAAGATGTAAATTTGGTCTTTGACAAGTGGCGTATCATGTTCACTGACAGTTCTGAAACAGCTAATCTAAACATCTTCCCTAAAACCCCCATTCAGGTGATAACAGGCAAACTGTTAGTCCTCCGAAAGATATTGAATTTGCTGAATGAAAAAACCAGGGAAGATAGCAAAGGGTGAAGATTTGCACTAAAAATAAGTAGAGATTCCCAGGTTTAGGTTAAGTCAGGAATAATCCTTTCAAGAGATTCTGTCCTATTCTGCTGTTTTTCTTAAACTTTTTAGTCATCCAAGGCAGGGATCTGGTGGAAGAGAGTGGACAATTTGAACTGATGTTAAAAAGGTCACCTTTCAGTAGAAGGCTGTGGATTTATCTTTCTAAATGACTATTTTAGTATTTTTGTATATGCTTAAGAAATTGGAAAGTGTAGGTTTTAAAGCAGTGAATGGATAACAAAATTAAGTAAACACTGATCTCCTGAACTTAGCTCTGAAGATTTTCTAGAGATAAATCCCAAATGAAGGGTCTTGGATGGACTGAGAAGATTATATATTTGCTGGAAATTTGAAGCTTCATTGTTAGGAAGGCTAAGACAACAATAAAAGGCTAGCTAGCTGGCTTACTAAGGTAGAACTACAGAAACGGTAGTTTCAAATATACCAGAGTATATTTGGCGGTGCTTAATATTTTCAAGTTCATGATTTATTGGATGAACCATAGTTAATGACATTTGTGCAGCTCAATAGCAGCTCAAATAACGGAAAGAATAGCCACAGTTTTGCCTAGTAATTCAATGATAAATTCATTCTGATGCTGAGGCAGCTTTAAGGCTGAGCAATAATGGAAGGGGCATGGGAGAACCTAGAATAGCTGTGAAAGAGGCAGTGATATTAGAGATGCAACATTGGATTTGACTGCAATATCATGTAGAAAGATTACTCTGGAGGACCGGTAATCTATAAAAAAGGCAACTGCAGACATAAAACTCATGTGTAGGTTGTATTAGTGCAAATATATTTTAAAACTTTCTTTTATGTGAAAACATTTCTAGAAAGGTGGAGGGAAAAACAGCAGTGTTCAGCCCTGATTGGAATGTCACTAGTGCTTGCACATTGCAGAGGCAAATTTGGAAATGTTGCCCCTGAAGAGAATTATGTATGAATGTAACATGTTCTCCGCTAAATTTAATTTGACAAATCAGAACTTTGTCTTTGCGCTGTATTACACACTTTGAATTCCTCCTCGTCCCCCAGCCCCAACAGCTTTCCTGTTTTTTAGCTATTAGAAACATCTCTCTCTCCCTCTGCCTCCCAAAAGGCAAAGACATTGCAGCACTTGAGACTGTCTTGAATTAAAATTTTAATTATTCAAAAAAATCTAATTAGTTACATAGAAGAATTGTGACACCTTTTCCTCTAGTTATCAACTGTTTCATGAAGAAAGGGATGTCAATTTTAGGAGTGGAACTTTAAATAACTCGACAGCAATGACAATGTAAAAAGTAGCTACATTCACTAGCCTGAGAACAATTGCAACCCAGGTAGTACACAGCTTGTAGACGGGTTTGGCGGCAGTAATTTTGTCATATGGTCCACACAGACAGACCCACACTGATCTTCTCTGTGATACGCTAGTTTTAATGTGCCTCTAGAGCTTTTGGTTGCTGATCTCTGAAGCTTGAGACACTTTCCCCATATGCAGTTCTGAGCCAGGAGTTTGGGAAGTATAATAATCCCCTAGTGCATGCACTAGGAAAAAACAAAGCACATACTGTTTCCATTGAGCTCATTAGGTAGGAACTTGTGACACTGCATATCCTACTGGTTCCTGGCAGTAAAATTTAAAGCTCTGTTTTCAGTTTGTAGAAGGAAGAATAATGCCGCTGTGATTCATGGCAGATTCGTAATACCAGTGACACTCCCCTTTAGGGCAAAAACTGTGTGCAGCTGTGAGATAGAAAGACGACAGTCTGTTTGAGCAAAGTTAATAGCAATGACACATATTTTGCTTAAGCTGCTTTACTGAGGTAAGAAAATGACAGAAGTGAAGACTGACCTGTCCCAAAAGCTGTTATGGAGAATCAAACAGCTTACAGTGGCTATCCTGGGAACAGAAATGACTAAGATTAACTGGACTGCCCGGTGGTCTGTTAGGAAAAAGTTTATTTTTTTTTTTTTTATTTACCTCTTGTCTGCAGGAACATTGAGTAAAAATATCCTGGACGTAACTTTTTGAACAACTGAACCAAATTTAAAATGATGATCCCTATCCCAGATAGCCTAGGCTCATTCATATAAAAGTAATTTGATTCTGTTGTTTTCTCCTTGTGATGCATAGGCCCTATGTCTTCCTGTTGTTGTCTCCTTAACAGCAACTGTCTACTGTCCAGCCCTGCTTCTTCCAAACATAACATTCCTTCTCTTGCAGCACAATATCTCCAGTATTTGTTGCTCCTAGCCTGCTGCTCCTGCTCTCTTCTGTCACCCTACAAGCCAGTTTCCTCCCCTCAGAGGCTTTTATACTGCTGAATTTTTATTAGGCACATATCAGGCTATGGAGCAACATGATACTACCTAATGAGGTATCAGACTTTTTGGTGAAATTCCACTTCCTTTGGTGAGACAGTATCCCAGATTTTCTTGGGTTTAAAATAGAAGAAACTGTGGAAAGATTATTTTAATAAAGCTTTTCTGACATCAAGACCTTGGCTTATGTGATTTGAAAAATAAGTCTTGTCCATTAATAATGTTGAGTTGTGTCAATTCTCAAATAAGCATGAGGACATGCTTGTAGTTCAGCACATCCAAATGAAATGGATTGGTGTGGAGTTTTCTGAGAGCACTACGCAGTAAAAGAACTTCTAAATATATTATCTGTTTTTATAACCTTCTTTACTACTGTTCCTCTGAGATAAAATGCCTCTTGTTCCCAGGCTAATGAGCTTTCAAAGAAAAAAGAGAAGTGTGATTCTGTGGTGAGGCCTTAACTGAAAGTCTTTGATGGAGATCTAGGAAAGGCAGGTGCTTCTAGGTCCTTCCTTTTGGGGTGATTCCTTCTGTGGAGGGAATTTTTCCATTTTCTTTTGGGTCTTTTTTTGCTAGAGAGAGGTGTCTAGAAAAACGTCCTTTAAGGATGCACCTTCCTTTAAATTGTGCATACATTTTGTCAAGAGTAAGTACCCAGGCCATAAAGCACATGTGGTTTAGGTAGAAGGTAGTGGTTTATTTTTAATGGTTTGAAGACTTGGTTTCCGCCACAGGAGCACTGTAGTCTTGGAGGAAAGCCTAAAGCTAAAACTGACTTGCTGTTTCCTGAAGAGAGGAAGATGGAAATCTGTATGTCTCCTTACATACTGATACAGAAGTGATGTGTAATTTTGGTAGGAATATATAATTACTGCATATTATTGTATTATATAATTATCTGGTGGCAACATTAAAAGGAAGGGTTACGTTCCTTTTCAAGTACTTACACAGGTCAGGAAAGGTTGAATTGATAATCAATTATAATGTGTAAAAAACCTCAAAAAACTGTTCAGGGAGGAGGTGAACTGTATTCAGTATACCTTAAAGTTTTGAAGCATTGAAAAAGGATTTTTAAATAACAGCTTAATTCCAAACATTATTATTTTTTACTATTTTTATTGTTATTATTGCTACTACTATGTTAAAACGTGTGAAAGAAAACCAGAGAATTTATGTAAATATGTGTTGTATATAGAAATCCTATCTAAGCCTTCTGTTATAGCTTACCATCTTTTAGCTTTTAGAAACTAGTACTGAATAAAAACAAGGCCAAACAAATCTGATGAGATTTGTCTTTACTACTCTGTGAAGTTGCATGAAGTAATTTCCCATAACTTCTGATAGCTGAATCAGATACCTTTCTTCCCTCCAAAAATATTGTTAGACTAATATATCAAAGAGACTAATAACACTTATGGTCCTCTTGGACTTTCCTTTGTTAGGCCTTTCCTTTCCAATGCCTTTCTAACTAATTCATGATGGAGAAAACCTAGGCTTAACTTCACTCCCACAATATCTCCACTGAGATCAGAGGAAGTCTTAGAGTACCTAAAAATCTGCTGCATCAATTCATAAAAAGTTAAATAAAGCTTCAAATTATTGTGGATCCTGGTTTCCCTGCTCTAGTTTTTAAGGCAGATCCTGCTTTATATTAGATGAGTAAATGCAACCCCAAAAGATATTCTGTAGCTAGCTAATACACAGTCACAGTATTTTAAAATGCAACTGTTGTATCAAATTTTTATGCGTTCCATGTTATGGTTGTTCATAAATAAAATATTATAAGCCTGGATCATCAAACAAATGTTTTCAACAAAAATCCCACAGACTAAAAGAAGGTAAGGATAAAAATTAATAGCAAGAGACTGGAGCACTTGCTCCAGGAAAATATGTTATTGAAAAGTGAGCTGGAAATGCCCTCCACAAACCAATTTACTCCTTATTGACCATTTAAATCTCCATGCAGCATTTTAAATTCACTAAAAATATTAATCCATAGCAGTAATGTTAATGTGTAATCACTATGTGGCATAGTATACACCACAAAAAGTCTCATAACATTGTTATTTTCTTTTTATCTTGTAGTACCACTTTTTGTCATTCATAGTTAGATTTGTTATTCCACTGACTATCACATAGTTAGTTCTTGAAGGCTATCAATTGCTTTGCATAAGATGATAGTGATTTTTTAGTTTGTATATGATATATTATCATTATGGATACTGACCAAATACACTGAATCAAATCACCTGGACTATTTTTCCTTGTCATCTGCTTTAAGATTCTGAATCTGAAGACTCAAGTTTTCAAAACTGGACTTTTAAAAAGGCAATCAGTAAACCTCAACCCTTTAATTTAGGAAACACCTAAAATATTAATGATACCTAGCAGGGTTTGTGACAACACGTTTAGACATATAAAAAGTCATATATTACAGTTGATATAGTACATAGTGGTTTTTGCAGTAGTCATAATTTTTTTTTTAATTAATCAGTGCTGTTTATGATTCCCTATGTTTATACATTGTCGTTGTCATTGTAGCTGTAAAAGTTAGGTTTACAGTCTATGGTAACTTAGAATAAGTAACTATGTTCCAATTACACCAAAACTGAGGACACTAGTTTTTCCCAAGATTTTTTCAATTTAGAAACAGTATTTTGTTTTAGTTTGAACACTGGAAGCTTCCAACAGGTGAAAATACTCAACAAAAGATTTCATAGTAAGAATACATTCTGGATGCAATATCTTTTTGTTGGAATCACAAATTGGTAGTTTCTGAAAATTACCACTCAACAAGACATATTTAGCAAATGCTGACTTAGAGCAAAACATTATGTGTGCTATATTAAAATTAATTTCCAATTAAATTAATACTATATAATGTAAATCAAAGTAATAAATAAATATTAGATATTTTAAATAGAGTATTACTTTTTTGCCATAAACTTTAATTCAAGTTGATATTTTCTGGACTTGAGTCATTTGACAAAGTATTTTTCTGTAAAATTTAGTGGGTGCCATTCTGTTTTCTTTTCTTTCTTTCTTCTTCTTCTCCTCCTTCTGCTCCATACCGCATAATTATTCAGGTCTTTTCCCCATTCACAGAATATTTCAGTGATTATTGTGAGGACAGGGAACCAGGAGAACTGTTACATCTCACATGAGAGAAGCTGAATTCTGGCATATTTTAAGAACCTACACAACTGTGTTGACCTATTTTGCCCCATTCACTGGGAAAAAAAATGTAAAATACTTACAAAGTTATTAATTCTGCTGATATGTGACTGTTCCATTTGTACAGGGCATTCCCTGTAAACTATGTGAATGTCCCTTCCCCAAGAAACATAACTTCAGGAACCACAAAAAATAGGTACTGTCATTAAAATGTTGATACTTACACACTCACCTGAGCAGCAGAGTGTTGTGTCTCCTCTGAGATGAGTCTTGATCCTGCAAGATGCAACTTTATTTTATACATGGATAGGCCAGGATTTATGTAACAACCCTGTACATCTACAAAAGGCAGATTTTCTACATACAGGCTACTTTACTAGCAATGCACTTGAAGCAAGAGGAATGGAGAATGTACAGAAAATCAAAATATGTGCCAGCCTAAAGAAAAAAGATATAAACACTGTGAAGTAGGAGTCGATGAAAGGTGACTCTTGTGGAAAGAATGAACTTTTCCTACTGCTTGTTACGGCTGGAAGATGACATAGTTACTTGAAGTAGTTTTAATTTTATCTGAACAAGAATAATTAGCACTCTGGAATCAATTACCTATATTTCATCAAAGCTGCTTTATGCCATATTAGAACTTAATACTCTGTGCAATTGCTTATGTTCTTTCTATTGCATGGCTTTTCACCTAATGTTATGAGACATGGTCCTCAATAAAAGCACTCAGCAGAAGAAATAAGTTGAGATAACCTTTGGCATAGGTGTATAACCTTAATAAAAGTCAGCTAAATAACAGCAGAATGGTAATCATCCTTACCTACTTAAACCAGGCAGGAAAATGTTTGACTAGATAGGTCCCCAAATCCAATTCAGGCTGAGTTCAGGCTAAGGCCTCTTCTGCTCATAGATATTTTTTGCGGTTAAAAGCTCCCTATGAACAGAGAATCCCATGGAATCAATGTGAGTTCCTGCACCACCTATCAAGCATTTTTGTATTCTTCTGTCATTTGGAGAGTTTCTGCAAACAACAGGTCACAATATTTAAAGATGTTTTAATTTATTTATTTTATTTAACTTCATTTTTTATTATTCCTGAATCAGCCTGGTTAGGAAGAAGGCTCACCAGCTATCCCAAGCCCAGGGGATACTCTCTTTCAGCCCACTGTGGGCTCTGGGAAGAAGCCAGGAGGCTTTGGCTGCTACTGGTGGTGGCAGCTCCTACTGGCTGGCAGCCAGGCCCTGGGATGCTGCTGTCTAGAGTGCAGCTACAGGAGGAGGAGTGGGGCAGTGATAATGGTCCAGTGACCTGGCTGCCAGCCTCACAGCAGTTAGGGCTGGCCCATTCTCTCTGCACTCAGCAGGAGTACTGCACTGAAATTCCTCATCTGTAAAGATACTACTCTCGCTGCCTTAAATAAAACTATATTCTCCTGAGGCAATGTCAGCTTTTTACTTGTTTTCTTGCATATACTCTGTAGAGATGATGTGTCATCTCTTATATAAAAGTAATAGCTGTCCTGTAGACAAGAAAGAACTCGGCTTACCTGTACAGAAATCTGAAAATGGGTGGAGAGACTCTTGATCATTTCCAAAGATTTCAAAACTTCTAGATTTTGCAATCTCAAATAGTTGTAAATGCATATTACAAACAATATGAAATTAAACAGCTACTCAGCATGATGAAGCCGGAAGATATCAAGAAAATGAAAATTCATTTTCACTTCAACAAAGATACTTGATCCAGGAATATCCCTTTCTATGAAAAATGCTTTGAACTTGGCCTTCTCTTCAGAAATCCTAAAACAATCTTGGTCCCCTTAGTAGATCTGTTTAGTTTCTTACACTATAGTTAAATTATTATTCATACTATATTCTAATATACCATAATATACTAGATTTTAGAGTAGTGGCAGTTACTTTTGATCTTTGCATTTTTTAATTAGTTTGAGCGATGTGATTGATTCCATACAATCTTCTCCGAGAAAAAATGCCCACTTTTTTCTATACCACCATTGCATTTTCTGTACTGAATTCCCATCAATATATGTACATCTAGTTGCTATCTATCTCCCTCCTATTTATAGTAAAAGAAAGATCAAAGAGGCTGTGACTCTCATGTCTGTTCATAACTACCAGGCTGAGAATCCATATAATAGAATAATTCAGAAAGAGAATATTATCTGCATGGTTTCTGGCATGAAAATTTACAGAAGTGTCCCCAAAGTGGCTTCTCTGGCAGCCACAGTGCATTACAAACTAATGCCTATTTTTTTTCTCCAATGTCATTCCTCAGTCCCCTTGAACCCAACAGCTTTCAAAATTTCTAAGTCTAAAGTATTTAAGATTATTTTAGATAGTATGCATAGATCAGCAGTTTCCATACTGTTGTACAATATATTGCTGTTCCCTTCACACCTGTGACAAAATATAACAATAAAGTAACATCAGTCAAAAATATTCACGTCACATTGAGGTAGCTCACATTTAGCCAAAGAGAGTATAATTGAAAAAAAGAATAATGTATTTAGTTTCAGTAACATCTACTTCTCTCTCAGTTTTCCTTGCCTTTTACAACTCCTGCTAATTTAGTGCATTTGAAATTTCACTAATGTGTAGTTAAATCTTTCTAGTGCTTTACTTTTACTTTCCAGTTCTCCCTCCCCAGGAGAACAATAAGACTAAAACATAATAAGTAACTACATTTTTAACTGAGACTTCTCCTGTGGAGTTTTGTCATTTGACTGAAGAAAAGAGACTGATGTATTGTTATTTGATTTACCCTTTGTAATCAGTTGCAGTTGCAAAACATTTGAAGGAAAGTAAGAATTTGGGACTGTTATTAAATATTGCACTAACAAGCAATTGGATTCCTCAAAATTAGTATCTGTGACATATAATGATGTTGGGTTGAAAAAGAGAAATGACAGTGGGGTAGTAGAAACCCATGCCGCTTGGATGGCACAGCACAGCGTCATTTGGGATTGTAAGCTGGTTTTCACAAAGCAGACTTGCGTGTCTACAAAGAGATATGCAATCCAGCTGTGTGTGTGTTTAATATGAAAGAGGTCATTTCTGGGCCTGGACACAGTAAATACAGTATTCATACCCTTCAGTAATAGACGTGGTGGAAAGAAAATGGGACAGAAGATCATGGAAATAACTGGAGTGTACTCAGATTTTACTTGATCCTTCTCAATGTGTCATTCTTTACAGATAACCAGTGAGGCATGCAACAAAATTTGATGAGGTTGGATATAAGGAAAAAGTTCTTTACTGTGAGCGTGGTGAGGCACTGAAACAGACTGCCCAAAGTGGTAACTGTTCCATCCCTGGCAGTGTGCAAGGCCAGGCTGGGCACAACCTTGGGCGACATGGGCTACTGTGTGATGTTTCTGCCCATGGCAGGGGTTTGGAACTAGATGATTTTAAGGTCCTTTCCAACCCTAACCATTCTATGATTCTATGATTCTATGTGAATTGCCATCTCTGTGAAATGCAGGAACGAAAAGTAAAGTTCTAACTTTCTGCTCCATACACTCAATAGCAGTACTGTGGGACATAAACACAAAATATTACTATTTTGATGGTATAAACTATACTAATTTTCAGCCTATTCCTAACTGCATTTTTCTTGATGTTCTGACCAGACCCCGTCTGGTATACGCCATGTGATTCAGTGACTATCTCTAATCATGCATGCATATTCACACCTCCCAGCAAAATTAGTGTTAGGAAATGATTAAGAAACCAATTGGGTCATCACCCAAGAGGAAAAGCCTGTGATACTTATCACCAGATATTAATTTTCGTTACAAGGTTCTTCAGTTCCCAGTAACAGTTGGTATAGCAAATACAACTCAACTATAGGAAATGACTGATAAAGTTATATTTCCCCCACCAATTCCTAATTGAACTCTTTCAGGCTCAAATAAATAGTTAATCACAATTTTTAGAAATACATTTTGAAAACACCATTGTACCAGATCTTTTGGTGACTAGCTTTTGGATACCATCTGCATGTTTTCTTACAGTTGAGACATTTTGGACATGGAAAGGTGTAGGAAAATCACACCCTGCATCCACAGCAGAGGTCACAACTGCAGGTTATTTATATATTACTGAGTCTGGATTTAGACATTGGAATTTAGTCATTTGCACAGATACCCTCCTAATTATTTTTTGTTCATGTCTTTAAACACAGAGACTTCATTCAAGCAAAATTATTTCTGGTACTGACCAGGATTTTTTGCTTATTCAGTAGGCACCTAAGAAGTCTCTGCTTTCATGCTGAAATGGCAAAGGCTTATTTTATGTCCATAATGCTCTATTGATCTTTTTTAATAGAAATCTCAGGACATTCAGTTCTTCTTCCATTTATTTTGTCTGCTAAGCATTTGATTACCTACATGGTAGTTTAAGAAGGCTTTGTCTGCTCTGACTCAACCTTATTTAAACAAGGATTCTTATGTGGGGACTGCTGTCTTCTAGGTTTTTCCCTCTTAGATGCTCTGTTTCATAAAGCCTCTTATTTAAGTTGCACAGCTTTTAAGATTTATCACACAAATGCTACTTTGGCCACCTCACTTTCTGCTGCATGAGGAGCATGGGAAATTGTACAGGTTTTGACCATTTTAGTAAGAGCTTTTCAGATGTCTCCCGGCCTTTCCCTATTTTGTGCAGGCAGCTGTGTAGATTACGTATATATTTTTAAGAGAAAAGTGGGGCCTGGTTTTCCAAAAAAATGGTGTTAATCATTATCAAACAGTATCATACAGGAGGAATGTAATCCATTTCCTTTGCAGTAAGGTAAATGTCAAGTCAAAACAAGTACTTACATTAACAGGGCAAAAAGTACTTGGTACTTGCTGCAATACCATGCTGATCTGAAAGAGGCTGCTTTTTTATCTTTATCCTCATGCCTTCAAGTATTGCACCAAAGGGATTAATTTGCTGTGGAATTATTAAGTGCTTTGCCTTCATAGGAGGTCTTTTTAAATTACATTGTGCCAAATACTACTAAAATAATTGGATAGCTGACGATGTCATCTGCTGCAATGAATTTAAATAGTGAGTATTCGATCTAATTTAATACTGGGCATCAGATCAAAAACATTTCTTCAGTATCACACCGATTTACAGTGAGTGAAATCTAAAAATATAAATATATTAAATATGTTAATATTGACTAGTGATATGTGAATGCAGATTTACGTATCTGTTTATTTCATCTTGATGAAATGTACCATAATCAAATTGGACATACTAATTATGAGCTTCTGAATTAGTAAAATTAATGTGGATGTTAACATCTATTCTGACTCTCCTTGTTAAATTTCATCAAAACTGCTGTGTACTACTAGAGAGGGAGGTACTGTGATGAAATTGTAATTTATACTTGGTTGCTAATAATTTAAATATTTCTCCTGATACCTTGTTTGTGGGGGAAAGCTGGTGAAGAAGAGAGAAATTGTTTCAAAATAACAACTTGATTTCAGGTTTTTCTAGAAAATAGATTTTCAATCTAAGCTATGCAACAGTTTTTTGAGATATATGATACCGCATTTTGCAACAATTAACGAGACTTGTGATTCCTCAATTACGAGAATTTTCCTCCAAGAGAAATTAGAGAAAAACTGTTCCCATGTAAATCAGAACTTATATATTCACATGTCACAAACTGACATTTATATATACATATGAGATGATCTTGTCTGTTTGCAGGGACACACCATAAAGCTCACTTTTCCAGGGAGCTGTTGCATTTATGTTCACGACATTCAGCTTATCATGCATTTAACTTCTTTGCTCTGTAGGAGATTTTCCTAGCATTTACATCAATTTTTGAGATAGTTAATGTTTGCTGTGCTATAATAAAACAAAGTAACTGGTCCTTACTTTGAAACAAGAAATGGATTTTGTGGATCCCACTGCTTTTCCTATCCATATGATCAAGTGATTTTCTAAAGGAAGAAAAAAACCTTTACATATCCCACAGCCTTTCATTCTTTTCCTTCTTTTGCACCTTACACTGTTTACTTCCCATTAAGTATTATCTGAATCCATAAGACAAAGGATTCCCATATGGTAATCATGGTTCATTTTACACTAACATTAAGGGGCAAGCAGAGAGGCTGCTGGCATAGTGAGCAATTTCTGCATTTCTTTCTGTGCTTGCTGGGACCTAAGTGCTGAAGACTGGTGCAGAGGTGTAAAGGAATGTCTGACCTGCCCTTGGAGTTGGTAGAAGGAGGCTGCTGTGGCAACAGCTGATGCTCTTTTGCTGATAGTAGAATATCTCATTAATGCAAATGGTGTTCTTGATAGAAAACAGTTAGGGGTACTCAGTTATGAATTCCGTCAGTGTATAGTTCTTCTCTATCCCCTAAGAAGCCCTCTTCCCATTAACCCATTAAGAAGATTTACTTCTTTCCATGCATTAACGATTATTGAAGATTAGTTATTCTGCAGGAAGAGAGCTGATAGAAAACATGAATACCCAGCCATAAGGATCTGTGCAATGGAATGACTCCTCATCTATCTGAGGTCATCCACCAAGAAAGGATAGGAACAAAATCTGAATTTGTTTTAGGTATTTTATGCTCAGAGTTCTGGTGCTGTTGACTTTGGCCGATACACTGCAAATTGAATGTTTGCTGCACAGGACATAGCTTCTTTTCAAGTTGCATTAAAGTTAGAAGTGGATAGTTAAATTCCTTCATGTTTGGCCGAAAGGCACAGCATAGCCAATAACTCCCAAAGCAAGGTGCTACAGTTAGTTAGTAAATTGCTGTCCAAACTAAGTCTGAATATAACCAAAAATGCTCTACTTTTTGATGAAGAGCATTTTTGCTCTATGATGGATGTGTGCAATTGAGCATAACACATCTGATGGGTTGGACAAAAATGGTGGGCATGCATGGCAGCAAGTCCCTGGCCCACTTAATTAAAGCACATTCCTAGAAGACTTCATGTCACAATGAATAAAGTCATAAGACATGACAGTTAAATGTGTATACTGCCTCAAAAAGAAACATAAGAGAAACATCTGTTACTGTAAAAGAATTCATCTGTTGTAATTCTCAGCCACACAGGATAAAATGGATGTAAAATAGCTTCTTGCTAATAATCCTGTGTATCACACCCTCACTCTACCTTTTCCTTTAGAAGTTGCTATTGACAGCATTTCTCATTTGTGAAGACTTGGATTAAAAATTTTTTTGAAGACTTCAACACAACTGTCTACAGACAGGAAAAAGGAATTTTTTGTTTTCCTTTTAAAATACATTTTAATATTCTAATATGCTTTGAAACATTTGCATACATCTACTATGTTCTAGGTGCTTTAATAACTTCTCTTGCAGCTATACTAAATTCTGTTGACATTATTTTAGTCCCCTTTTCATTAAAATACACTGCCTGTTGAATCCTAAGAACAATGCTGTAATGAAGATATTCAGACAAAATCTGGAGAGAAAATATCTTAAATTCCTGTATAGCAATGTACTGCCATAAAGTTAAACCCTTTACACATTTGCATATAATAGAAGAAAATTACGAAGGAGCATGTCTTATGATCACATAGCTAAGCATGGCTAGCTTCCTTCTGAAATCAAATTACCCCAGCAGCAGGAGACATAATACTTTTAACTGGAATAATAGACACACAATCTTGTCTTCAGGGTCTGTAACAGAACCAGCAAACTTTGGTGTAAGTGCAGCTTCATATTTTACTTTCCCAGAACAGAGGAAGGAATATGGATAACACAGTTTTCTTTCAATCTTACTGCCAGTAATTTCAATCTGAAGTAGCCTCATTAAAGAGTCTGGAGTTACCATAAGTCTTATAAAAAACAAAATCAGAAGCTATGCTACTGTATACAAACTATGTAAATCAGAAATGAATGTCCTGGATTTGAGAGAAGAAATATTTCTTGGTCCTCTCTTTGTACTTCCTGAAAAGCTTTCCAAAAGCAATTGATCTACTTAAAGGCTGGACAATAAGCCCTCCAACTAAGTGGTGTGGACTTGATTGCCTGGAGTCCCCAGTAAATCTTCTTGAAGAAGTTACCTATAGAAAAGTCACCACACAGCTCCTGCTGAGACAAGAGCAATTTAAGAGCCTCAGAAGCTTTAGACCATTATTACTGTTTTTACATCATTATTATTATTATTATTACTATTATTATGCTTTTGAAGTTGCTAGCTTAAGTATTTAGTTATTTTTCTCTACTATCATTGCTCAAGGCTCTGCACTGTCCACAGACGTCTTCCTCCACTTGAAGGTATCTGAGATTTTTATTGGTGATGGAGAGAAATTAGTTGCAGGCCGGTCTGTGTGCAAGCATTCTTGCATGCATTGCAGGATCTGGTGCTTCACCACTGAAGTTGAACAGTCACACTGCTTGCTGTTGTTCCTTCTCCTTAGCATTTCCCCCCCCGCATATGACCCAAGAAAGCATGCAACATAACAACCCATGTGCTTCTACCACCTTTGTTGCCTACCCTACACTTTTCACTATTCAACTTCAAGTATTTTCTCTTTAAATGTGCAATACAAAATGTAACTGTTTCTTTAATAAAACACAGCCTAAAACCAGCATACAGACTGTACAGAGTGGCACATAATAGCATTGAGTGCCTTAGCTAGCAGGTGCTCGGGCATGCAGAATCCCATTGCTTTACAATGTATAGCCACTACCCCTTTAGACTGCAGCAAAATGTTTATCTCTTCTAAATCGTTTTTGACGTCTTTTCTTTTTTTCTCTTTTGTGTTACAGCTCTGTTGGATTCCTACTTGTTCTAAGGGAAATTGAGTATGTACATGTCATAAAAGCAAATAAGTACTAATGGAATAAGACAAAAGAGTTATGTGTCTTCTGGAATGGTCTTTCTTTTTTAAAAAAAATAGGAGTTAATTCTGAAATCTTTTTAATCATAGCAGATGTTAAGATTAACTAACTTGCAGTTCAAAGAAGAGTGATTTTCTTTTTAATCCAGTCTTGTATACATCTGTTACAGCAGTTCAACCGGTGGCCCATTGTAGTCTCACTGCAGCAGCTGTGGGCTGTGCATTTTAAATTATAAACATGTAGAGATCCATAAATTTGTCAGTTTCCCAGTCTGATCATGTCAGGAATCCTACTGCCACAACAAGCTGATGCTGATATGCTGCTAGACGTGTTTGTTAAGTTTCCGGAGCTATGGAGCTATATACTGTATTATTTTTCTACTTTTTTTTATTGGAGTGGGGTGTGGATGGAGAAAGAGTTTTGTTTTTTGTGGATTGCCCACATTCAGTCTGTCCATCCCCAGTACCAATAGCATGAATAAATTTATATACTTAGAACTGTAAATTACAATTCTATTTGTATGAATTTAGAAGTATCCTTAAACTGTGGTAGAGATACAGAATTCACAAGCAAACGAATTAAATTTCTTCTTTGAAATGGGAAGTGTCTGACAGACCCTAAAACTGGGAATCAAATTATCTGTTATCAAAATATCTGACTTCTGTTCAGCTGTAGATTCTGAACTGCATGCTGACAGAGTGTCGATAAGAGGGCTAATGTTTTAAGCACATATGTAATTAAAGAAATAGAAGGTCTGTAGAGTTATAACTAGGTACTAACCCTACTGTTTGCAAGTCGGATATAGCCTGTCTGGTATCAGTGGAGAAGGACATAGGCCAGGAATGGATCTCTTAAGTCATCGAGTCTGGTTGCCTGATACTGTAACTGTACATGTCAGCTAAACTCATTACTAATTTTACCAGACACAGACTGTAAAAAAATACTGCTATTTTGGTATGTAACATTACTTTATCTCTCAGTAAGAAGATGTGACAACGTGGTACGTATGACTCTGCATCAGTCATAAATTTTGTCAAGCTATGATCTTGGCCAGACGGAGAAGTTCCAGCTGCCTTGGCTATCAAAAGTGAGCAAATTTAAGCACCATCCTGACTTATATGTCTATTAAAAAGATCTCAGAGAGAGTTTGGGAGGGAGGAGGGAAATGGTTCTCTGGAGTACAACTTCAGTCCAGATTTAGATGATGTGTTTTCTCAACTCATCTGGTCTAGAAGATGGAAGGGTTTCTGTCTTATACATGTGGGGAGGTTCTGAAGCAGTCCAAACCCCATGTAACATAAAAAGTGGTTTGTTCTGCAACCATTCAGCAAACTTTATTGACAGTGACCAACTTATTTTATTTAGAATAAACTTGTCTTATAAATTCCTTATTCTCATGATTTTACCACGATGATGCTGAAAAATGAGTTAAATGAAATAAATATAAGGCTTAGAAGTACAAAAAAGGGTTAACATATATCTGCAAAGTTTTGATTACTTAATGTGGTGTATGAAAGGCACGAACTCAGAGCATCTTCATACAGTGAATCACTTTATTGCCTATTGCTCTAGCTTTTATACCATTCTAGCAAAAGATATTTTTAGCCTATTGCTTTACCCTTTATATCAAGCTAGTTTTAGCACATCATGTTCACTTCCTGGTTTACAGTTTTGTTTTTTCCAACATTCTCCATCGTTTCACAAACAGTCCCAAAATAATCAGTTCCTTATCTTTCTGTTCTCCTGCTCCTGTCCAGCTGGGTTGCTCTGCTTAATCACACAGGGTACTTTGCTTCTTCTTTAACTCTTTCTTCTCCAGCCAAGCAGTTACTTCTCTTTGGCAATAATCAAATATTTTCCATCCTCTCCTACAACTTAAAACATTAATGCAATTCCATACATGAAACATTAGGATTTCCAAAGACTTCAGAAGTAGGTCCCCACTATTTAGACATTTCATAATTTTGAATCCTTGATATGCTTCTAAAAATAAGAAATGCTGCAACCTTCAGCCTTTCAGATAAAGAGAATTATGCACCAAATTGAAGTCTAATATGAGTTTAGAATAGACCAAGAGTATGAGCACAGGAACAACGGCATAAGATGATTTCAGCGAATAAGATTTTTAAAGACATAATCATTTTGGCAAATTCATAAATAAGGTCACATGATTTTAAATTAATTACAGCAAAAAATAAATAGAATTATGGCATGGCCTGTGTAATAATTATGCATGCTTGGCATGCTGTGTAATAATTATTCAGATACCCACAAGTGGCATTTGAAATTAATTGTAAATATCTTCGAAGTATCTGGAAAAGGATTGTCTTGGATTTAGAACCATAGAATCATAGAATAGTAAGGGTTGGAAAGGACCTTAAGATCATCTAGTTCCAACCCTGCAACCATGGGCAGAGACACCACACAGTAGACCATGTCGCCCAAGGTTGTGCCCAACCTGGCCTTTCACACTGCCAGGGATGGAGCATTTACCACTTCTTTGGGCAGTCTGTTCCAGTGCCTCACCACCCTCACAGTAAAGAACTTCTTAGATCTTACCTGAACTTGTCCCATTTAAGTTTAAACCCATTATCCCTTGTCATATCACTACAGTCCCTGATGAAGAGCCCCTCCCCAGCATCCCTGTAGGCCCCCTTCAGATACTTGAAGGCTGCTATGAGGTCTCCACACAGCCTTCTATTCTCCAGGCTTAACAACCCCAATTTTCTCGGCCTGTCTTCATATGGGAGGTGTTCTAGCCCCCTTATCATCCTCATGGCCTCCTCTGGATTTGCTCCAACAGCTCCATGTCCTTTTTTATGTTGAGGAACTGCATACAAATGAGTACTGTACAAACTGTACTCCAAATGAGGTCTCACGAGAGGAAAGGGGCAGGATCACCTCCTTTGACCTGCTGTTCACACTTCTTTTGATGCAGCCCAGCATACGGTTGGATTTCTGGGCTGCGAGTGCACACTGAAGCCGGCTCAGTTTCTTGCTGACCAACACCCCCAAGTCCTTCTCCACAGAGCTGCTCTGAATCACTTCTCTGCCCAGCCTCTAGCTGTGCGTGGGATTGCCCCGACTCAGATGTAGGACCTTGCACTTGGCTTGGTTGAACTTCATAAGGTTGGCATTGGCCCATCTCACAAGCGTGTCACAGTCCCTCTGGATGGTATCCCTTCCCTCCACCGTATCAACCAAACCGCATAATAGTGTTGTTAGCAAACCTGCTGAGGGTGCTCTCAACCCCACTGTCCATGTCGCTGACAAAGATGTTGAACAGGATTGGTCCCAACGCCGACCCCTGAGGGACACTACTCTTGACTGGTCTTCAGTTGGACGTTGAGGCATTGACTGCAACTCTCTGCATGTGGCCATCCAGACAATTCTTTATCCACTGAGTGGTCCATCCATCAAATTTATATCCCTCCAGTTTAGAGACAAGGGTGTTGTGTGGGACAGTGTCAAATGTTTTGCACAAGTCTAGGTAGACAATGTCAACTGCTTGGCCACTATCCATCCATTCTGTAGCCCAAATTGGTTGGGCATGATTTGCCCTTAGTGAAGCCATGTTGGCTGTCACCAACCACCTCATTATTTTTCATGTGCCTTAGAATGGTTTCCAGGAGAATCTGCTCCATGATCCTGCCAGGCACATCAGTGGGACTGACTGGCCTGTAGTTCCCCGGGTCTTCCATTTCCCCTTCTTGAAAATGGGGGTTATATTTCCCTTTTTCCAGTTGTTGGGAACTTCACCTGACTGCTATGATTTTTCAAATGTGATGGACAGTGACTTATCAACTTCATTTGCCAACTCCTTCAGGACCCACGGATGGATTTCATCAGGTCCTATGGACTTGTGCACATTCAGGTTCCAAAGATGATCTCGAACCTTATCCCCTCCTACAGTGGGCCTAAGGTCTTCATTCTCACAGTCCCTACATCTGCCTTCCAAGACTTGCGCAGCATGGGTAGAGCACTTGCCAGTAAAGACTGAGGCAAAGAAGTCATTAAGAACCTCAGCCTTCTCCAAATCGAGGGTAGCCAGTTCTCCCGTTTCCTTCCAGACAGGGTCCACATTATCTCTAGTCTGTCTTTTGTTTGCCACATAAATCAGTTGCAGTCATGTGAATCAGTCTTAGACATACCAGCCTCCAAGGAACAAATTTTGCCTGGTGCTGCCCTTCCCACTTCAGGTTGATATGCAGAGCTGTGATGTATAGGCACTTGTGTTAATGTGCATGTCATTGCCTCTATCCTGTGATGGGGTGGTAACTGTTTTCACACCCACATAACAGGCAATGGTGATAATTTTTTGTTAACGTCCTCATAATTACATGACCCTCCAACTGCTCTTCTGTAGAATACAAACCCCTAGTTTGAGCACGAATCTTGTCTCCTTTGAGGCTGGCACATAATTATTAGGTTTTTCTTGCCTGACAGATGTTGTGGGCAAGTGTAGAACAAGGAAATGGGAAAAGGGGAGAGTATGAACCAACAGTTTTAATCTGAATAGACTAAGGGGAGAAAGGTTAAATGGTTTCAATTGGGGAATTCACGGATTTTTATTTTTTTTCAACAGATTCTCACATACTTAACTATTTGCACAAAATCTTCATCCAGAAGATTCCAAGCCTTCTGTAGTTTAGGCAGAAAGAGCTCAAACCAGCTTTGGCTTACTGATCTGCTTCTGTTGACCTGGCCTAATACTTATGCTGAGAATTGAGGTTTGTGGGGTTAAACCTGCTCCTTGGTCTTCTGTTATTTATGGTATAGCTAACTAATGAGAGCTGTTTCTGGCATAATGGCATCCATACTGCATAAACATGATATATCTAAGCTTTCTATCGCCTCATGAAAAGTGCCAGTTATCAACCCATGCAGAAGAATCAGGTGACTGCAGAAATATACCCACAGACACGGTAAATTGGTGCAAGCGAGAGACAGACCTTTCTGATCAATAATTTGACATGATCTCACTCCTCTCCCCAGAGATGTTAAGAGTTTTTTGCAATCAATTTACAGAAGAGGTTGCTTGATTTTTCACCAGTTCATTACACTAGATATCTAGATGTTGAACAAAAGGAACACAGTTTTTGCAAAGCCAATAATTTACTGTTAGTCTAATGAAGTTTTAACAATCTAACTAAAGAATGATTATTGTTCCAGTTACAATGATGTTAACACTTCTAGTTCAAATTATATGCAGTTAAAATTATATATTCACAAACTTTCTAGTATATGCCCCTTTCTCTGGTGTTATGCTCATCATTTCACTGCCCCTCTGGGTCCTAAGACCGATGGCTTTAACCTGGAAGGGAACCTACAGTGAGTCATCAGCAACCCAAGTACTCCCCTGTGAGGATTATGCTGCTGATACTGATGGTTTCTTGTCCCACTGTCTTGGGTCTTGTTGGGATCATTTTTGTGTGTTTGAGAATACACTTTGCAACTTGCACTTTGTTCACTTATCTGCTGGTCCACATTACAACCAGTTTTACTATACACGGAGTGTTTTATGTAGGATAGATATTTGTTCTCTTTGCAAACCCAAATGCTAGTCTGACATAGCTTTCAAGACAGCACTACTTTGACAGTCAGTAGGTGCTTATAGCCTGGGGATCCACTGTGTTGTTCTACATGTGGACTTTGAAGACCTTTGCTATTATCCTATGCCTTTTTTGCTCTATGAAGCATTTTATTCCAGGGCCAAAGTTCATTCATTAGATACAGAATAACTCTGTATCATTCTTATTAGTTGAAAAAACTATATATAATATTAGAAGTTACATCACACAATTGTACAAACCAAAAGATAGAACAAAGCAGGCAATTGTATCTTGGTCGTTAGATTACTGCTGTTCACAAGTTAAAAAAAAATTGCAGGTAACTTCTAGTACTTCACCTCTTCGACATTTAAATATATTTCCTTTCATTTTCTACAGTTCAATTCTCTTCCTCTCATAACTGCTTATTTCCTCCTGTTTTGTCTCATTAAGTCTTGGAAAATGAATACATTTCTGTGTATTTTCTCCTCAGCCATTTAACAGGTTCTAAAACTTGACAGAGGGTTTATGTTTGGACTTTTGAACCCTCATGGCTAATTTCAATTCATTTTCATACATCTCTATAAATTAAAATTAGTAGGAGTAATATTGAGATATTGGAACATTTAGAGTCTGACAACTGTGCTCTGTTTCAGGATTTGTCTTGGGGCTAAATGTTGACATTAAACCTTTTTTGCTGAAAAGATAGAAGAAAACAGCAGAATGGTGTTGAATGTCAGATAAGACGAGGTTTTAACACTTCTTAATTTGCTAGATTCACCTATCTTAAATTGCTTTAAAATTGTACCAGAAAGGCCATGGCCTGATTTCAGCAGAAACTGAGCAGCAGATACTAATTTTTCCTTGCCATTACAAGTGTTTTGTTTTGGTTCACTTTTTTTTTCTTTTTATGAAAGTACAAAACACAGATAACAGGCTGAAGCTCTTGTCCTAATATTCTATGTCCACAAATATAAACCTTATTTATCTATTTAATACACAAAACTGGGACTTAAAAATATTTTACCACCCCCCTATATTCTCTTGATTTTTGTCTATATTAATTTCAGTCCAACTAAAATTAATAGCAGAATTGTTGACAACTTAAAGAAACAATGGTTTGGCTCAAAGATTTCCTATAGAAGTCCTTTGCCTCTGCATTTCAAATTATAATTGGCAGGCTTTCTCATGCCCATGGAAATTTTCCTATTCTGTTTAGAAAAAGGAAAGGAAAGGAAAGGAAAGGAAAGGAAAGGAAAGGAAAGGAAAGGAAAGGAAAGGAAAGGAAAGGAAAGGAAAGGAAAAGGAAGGGAAGGGAAGGGAAGGGAAGGGAAGGGAAGGGAAGGGAAGGGAAGGGAAGGGAAGGGAAGGGAAGGGAAGGGAAGGGAAGGAAAGGAAAGGAAAGGAAAGGAAAGGAAAGGAAAGGAAAGGAAAGGAAAGGAAAGGAAAGGAAAGGAAAGGAAAGGAAAGGAAAGGAAAGGAAAGGAAAGGAAAGGAAAGGAAAGGAAAGGAAAGGAAAGGAAAGGACTGCTGTACTGAAGAACTTTGGTACTTAAAAGTCTATCTTCTGGCTTCTTTTTAAAAAGATTTTCTTATCTGTATTTCTGTGGCTTACTATCATTAAGATAGCAATTTGTCTGACATTTTTAAACCCTCATATACTAGGAAATTCAGCATCTAAGGTTTTGCAGAAAATAACTCTTCCTTCTGGGCTTATGTTATGACCTCTGCAGATTTCCTGTAGCTCTTACATGTTCATGCTCTCCCTGGAAGCATTGAATGTTCTGAGGATGCACAGGCTTCCAGATCAATATGGTCTTTCATCCAATTGAATCCAAGAATGTAGGAGAACTCTAGGGATACAATCCTATCTGGATGACAACCAAATGCAGTATTGGTATAGTTAATCTACCCAGCTTTGTACTGCTCTACAAATAACAACGTTTAATAAGACCTATTATGAGCTTTGTGTGTAATCTATAAATCTCGAGCATGAAGTGTTTCTCATGACATTTCCTTTGAGAAAAGCAGTTAGATGGTTCAGTGAAGGCTGAATTCCTGTCTTAGAGAAAGAACTTCTAAGTGAAGAGGGGGAAATATGATATTGGACAGAAACTCAGTCAATTAACCTGAATAAATAAAAAAATAAAAAAGATGCATGCAGAGTGTCAGACTGCTATGTTGGTTTGCACCCAATCATTGCTTTAAACAAAATCCTATTCTGAGTACATGGAAGGAGCGCAGAGTTGGTGTTTCCTCAGAAGGATTTTGATAATGGAATGTGAAAAAAACGTTAATGAACACTGAAAAATAAATGTTTAATGTTTCTGAAACTGGTCTCTTGACAATAATTGGTCATTTGGATTGTAAAAAAAAAAGCAAAACAAAACAAAACTGCTGTTCAGAGATTATAAACTAACATGAAGGAAATAGATGTCTTATTTAGTGGTAGTTGCTATCCAAACTGAAAGGTTTTACTTTGATTAACTTTACTGTATCAGCCTCTTGCCTATATGAGATCTGTTTTGGGTTTTTTTTGTCTTTGATGCCATTCAGGTTTTTTTGCTATATACCTTCTTTTCATTTTATAGTCAGTGTCTGAACTCCAGATGGTGTGATTATTAAATTCAATGGTTATTTGTTTTTCCTCCTACAGCCCATTGGCACACTGGACTTGCTGCTGTAAAATCTAGTGTGCAATGTCATGATTTCCCAATCCAACAACATTTTCCATTATGAAAAGGAGGTTTTGTTTTAACCAGAAAATTCATCTTCTGTGCTGTCATTTGTGTGACAAAGGTTAGGCTCTAGGAGTCCTATTTAGCATATCAGTAGACTGGCCTCATTTTCCCACAAAAAGGAGGTACCTTTTCATTGGCATATTAATTAAATTCAATGCATGTTTCTGGCTATCTGAGAATCAGCTTATTATCTCTACCATTGCTAACAGATTGTTCAGCTTTACAGCATGAAAATATAAGCTCTTCACCTCCAGGAAGAGATAGGGGGACATTTGAAAAAAAAAAAAAAAAAAAAGAAATGGGATGTGTGGAAGGCAGTTGTACTCGAAACCATTAAACTGTGACTTTTAAGCACTTTCAAAAAAAAGAGAATTTGCAAAAATTAAGTTACCTAAAAGACTGTTTCTCAAAGTCTCAATGTCTCAATGTCATTGATAGCAGTCATCAAACTGATCTTCATTCATTATTCATCCCTTACTTTAAGGTAACCGTGGGACTCATCAAATTTTAAATGAATAAGTTAACAAAAAAAGATGTTGAAACTAAGTTTCAGCTTTATATAGAAATGAAATTCTGAAAGGAAATTAAAATCAAACAGATGTAATTAAGTTGTTTAAGTGTCTTTCTAGTTTAAATTGGGTTTGTTGAATTTAGGTTTCTGTAGAAGATACAGGGTTTTGCCAGTATTTGTAAAAATGTGAAGCTTATTACTATGACAGGCTGAAGGAGGGTAGGGTTTCTACATTTCTTTCACAACTTGCCTCGCGTAACAGCTCAGCTCACCAAAAAGCACTCTTTCTCTTTCTGTCTCAATTTTTTCTCTCCTGTATGTGTGTGTTTGCTTGCACACACACGTGTGCGTATGTGCAGAATGTGTATGTCAAGAAAGCCTTTGATTTGAATGGAGTACATGGTCTCTATTCAAAGCCAGGTAACAAAGCTCAGAAGAATGTGTGCCCTCCCAGACCATCAGAGCTGATGTGGTCTGAGGAGACTATGGGGTAACTGCAATATTTCAGCCCTGGTTAATTTCTCTATAGTGACTGACAAAAGGGTGTTTCTGAGACAAAGTGTTGCACTGTTTTGATGTGAACATCTTTAATTTCCTCTTTCTGCCTGCCGCAGTTTTCTTAATACTTGCTTTAGAGAGGTCACAAGAAGGGCCAGAGGACTTGTGCAGGAAGTGTTAAAAGCTAAATTTGAACACAGCTAATACATTTAATAAAGTACATTACAGATGTTGTCATGTTGTGTTCCCCCTTCCTCCAGCCTCCTCCCCATCCCACAGGCCCCCCCAGGGTGATAGTGTCTGCAATGAGCTGCTGAGTAAATCCTGACTGTTCAGCTATAGAGAAGATTGTTTGACCTTGGGAGAACCCAGGTTGTTGTAAGGGCACAGTCTCTCTTGCCAACAATTATTCAGATATCAGAATACATTGGCTGTGTTGGATGCTTAAGGAAGATTCAGAGTAAGAAAATTTGTGTTGCAGCAGTATAGCAAGAATGATTGCAGATGGTAGAAGTGAAGAGCATGGGTATTCCCTGGGACTAGGTCCAGGGTATTGGTGAATATTGTGAGGTGGTGAGATGTATGCATAGTGAAAGATCTTGAGTCACATTGGTAGTGCTAGATGCAGCTAAGTGTGCTTAAAGGGAGAGAAGGCAATGGGTGGTCTCTTTGGATGGCACCATGTAAGAAAAGAATAGGGAATGCGGGTGGCTTCCTGGTGCAGAAGACAGGATGCCAGGAGAGAACAGAACATTAAAGATGGTTGTAGCAGTCACACTGGGAGCCTAGTCCCTGAGTACTTTCCTGATAATATTTATAGAATCATAGAATCATAGAATAGTTAGGGTTGGAAAGGACCTTAAGATCATCTAGTTCCAACCCCCCTGCCATGGGCAGGGACACCACACACTAAACCATGTCACCCAAGGCTCTGTCCAACCTGGCCTTGCACACTGCCAGAGATGGAGCATTCATAGCTTCCTTGGGCAACTAATTCCAGTGCCTCATCACTCTCACAGTAAAGAACTTCTTCCTTATATCTAACCTAAACTTCCCCCCTGTTTAACTTTAAACCCATTTCCCCTTGTACTGTCACTACAGTCCCTAAAAAAGAGTCCTATTCCTCTTCCTTAATGTGACAGTATTCTTTGTCTTACCATCTCTGGGAAAGTTAGAGCATGTGGATGGCGTGCTCGTGGGCCTCCATACTAAAGAACAATACGTGGACCTATTCTCAGCAAATCTGTAAAATGCAAGTCATGTCTCTTCCCTTTCAGCCATATATAATGGTACATCTGACACTGGAATCTGTTACTGTTTTATACATTTTTTTTTATCTGTTTGTTGACTAATATGTTGCTGAAGTGACCAGCAACATAAAATACTTGAAGAGTTATAACACTTCAGCAACACACTTTTTCTTCTCACTGCTGTTCTGTTGTCAGCAATTCTGTGGTCTTCATTGCTGTAATCTGATTTGGATAACAAGCCGCCCGTGAAGCAGATGGTACCCTTTGTCACTTTTACAGATCTCAGGCTAGGAGTAATCAAAAATTCTCCTGATGTGTGCAGAATTAAACTTTGCTCCACACAAGAGAAGAACCTGCTTGTTTTCACAACTAAAAAATACACATTCATTGAGGCTGTAGATATGAACAGATCCCTTTGCCAAGCTTCAGATATCCTAGAGACTGGCGACCGTAAGGCTGTACCACTGCTCTATGGCTCTGTGGATCTGTGCTCTTGGCTGACAATTGCTTTTAGTTCTTGTTCCAAATGGTTTGGCCGCTTGCTGTGAAAAGATACTGTCACACAATTTCCAATCCATTAAGGAAGTATCTGTCTGTCAGTTTCCAATCCATATGAACCTGTACATTCCCATTCCATATGAGCTCATGTACCTTTCTTTTTCTTCTCTGACTCTTTGCCTGACAGCGTAGAGAAGAACTGCTTTTGCAAGGTGAAGAAAAAGGGGAGAAGAGGTAGCACTAACTAGAGTTAATAACTCTTTCCTCTCCTGAAATATAGATACTGCAAAAAGATCAGGATGAAAATGTTACTAATTGCCATTGTTCTTCTTGTTCTGAACATGAAATAAAAGTATGTCTTCTATTTCAAGGTCTGCCCATGGGCATGTTATAACCTTTATGGTACTGCTTAAAGTTTTTGCTTCAAATATTTTTTTATTATCTGATTTTTACTTTATATTAGAAATGGCAAGAGATGCCTTAGAAGAATATATCGTCTCCTCTTCTTAATATTCTAGTTGTTATAATTTGAATCTTTGTGCATCTTGCATTTTTCATGAAGATCTGTTATCATATGTAGCTTCTTCATGCTTCCTCTGCAAAGATATGTATGTGTGGTAGAGAACTATTGGCTAGAATGTTTTTAGGAAAAATTTATGTTTTATTTATTTGAATTTTTCTTAATGAAGTAGTTTGGGGTTTTTTTATCTTTTTTATTTTGATATCCCTTGATAAGATTTACTAGCTACAGCACTCAATAACTGAGAAGTAGAGAAGCTGAACTACTATTTTTCATAACTGATTTCTGGGCTCTGTGAAAGAGTTTCTTGGACTTTTGCCAGTTTCATCTTAGTGGGATTATGTTGCCTGCATATATTGCTGTAACACCTGATTACCATGGGAATTAATGTACTGTCAAATATTAATATCAGTAGTACCTGTACAGGAAGAAACCAATAATTTTAAATCCATTTGCCAAAAATTAATAGTTCTTTTTGCATTGTAAATCATATGAAAATCAATCATTAATTATCTTCTTTACAAGCATTAGGCTTAAAAAAAAATTTAACAGTATGTCTTTAGCTTCCCCTTTCTTTTCATCCAATACAAAACATTAGAGGAAAACAAGTAAACAATGTACAGCAGTTAAGAGCAATAACAGAACATGATGTGATCATTCTAAATATTCCCACTTAATAACCGATGCAGGTACATTTACTTTGGCTTCTACTGGTGAATATCTAGAAGAAAGTGAACAGAATCTATGAAAAAGTTCTCTTCCTTGTCAGTTATCATCCTATGGACAAGAAATGCACATACTGTGTTTTCAAATAGAAGCTTATACTAGGTAGTTTTAGTGTCCGCACTAAAGGGAGGCCATTCAGAACTTGTCTCAAGCGTCTGTGTCTGGAAACAAGAGGAACTGGAAGCCAATGTGCAGTCTCAAGTGTATGACAGCCATGGGAGCCACAGGGACCTGGCGCACCTTCGTGGAGCACAGTCCTTGGTGAGTACAGGCTCTTAGAAAGGACTGAGCAATATTTAGAGGAAGAGAAGTTGCGCTTTGTTGGAAAGGCATGACTTGACTGAACTGAACTCCAGTGCCAGGGAAACAAGTCTGTTAAGGCTTGACCAAGGTCAGAGGGAGTAATTTCAGTGGTGTCACTGGGTTATGATGCAAACTACCTGAAGTAAGTTTGGCTTTCCACCAAGAATTAGTGGAAGGGTCCTGACCGTGTGCCATAGACTGTGGGAGATGATACCCGCATAGCCATCTTCTCAGAGTGCAACATGGCTTTGTGCGGCAATCCAAGAAGTTTCTAAATTGTGTTGGTGAAAATTTCCTAATGAAAATTCTAGAAGGGTTGAGCAGTTTTTTTTTTGACAAAAATTTATTTGAAGGTTAGGAACAAGTCATCCCATTGTGGAGGAACACAGGGAACTTTGGCAGAGGTTTCTGAATTCAAGGGGAAAAGAGGAGGATATAGAAGGTGGAAACAAAGACCAGCAAAGAGGTGTATGTAAGCATTACTCTGACACTTTGGGAAAAATCAAGGACAGTCAGTCTCACCTAAGTTTCTGGAAAGGTCATAAAAGCACATTTTCACAGAATTAATTTCCAAACATGTGAAGGACAGGGAGAGGATTAGTAACAGTCAGCTCAGATTTTCCAATGGAAATTCATTGTTCGACTTAGTGATCTACGATGAAGAAAACTGCCTGTGTGGAGAGGTACATGTGATATAATTAGTACTGCTCATAAGCAACAATATGTCCCCATTCAAATGAATACTGTCTGATGCCATAAATGTTTTTCAGTCTTTTTTTGTAAATTAACATGGAATACTAAAAAAAAAAAAAAATCCAGATGACAGCCGAATTCTCTATTTCCACTTCCAGAAATTTTTCTTAACAACATGAAGTTTAAAAAAAGAAACTGCCAGAGCTAAGCACTATAAAACCCACCTCAGTTTGACCCAGACTTTTAAAAAAGGTGTAATATTTTCTTTGCTGAAATATTTCCCATTAGTGGCATATTCTTATGAAACGTCAAAGAAACAATACGAGTAAAGAAATAAATAAATACATAAACCCGTAAATATTTTTTTCTTGTTCATATTTAACTCTCCTCTTTTCCAGTGACACCAGCAGCTTCTTAGCTCTGATTCTGACGCATTTTCCTTCTTGCTATATCTGAGCAAATTATATCAGTTTGAGCATGGAGTCCTATCATGAAGAGTCAGATAAAATATGAGCTTCCTTATCCTCTGTAGGACTAAAAGCTTTTCCTTTAGCTTTGATCATTTGGGTAGTGATGTAAAAAGGACTAAACTTTAACTGGAGAGACTCAAAGTGGACTCCAGAAATGGCAGAGGGAGATTCAGAAAATGGAATTATTATCTAAACTGCCAAATATGGGATATTTTTCAGCATTTGCCTTTTGAATAGACTTTAAACCTGAGAAATATGTTTATTGACATACGCTTCAACAAGGCACCGTAGTTACTGCGCTTGCAGGCTTGGGTTATACATGTGATTATATTTATGATTCTTATTATTTGTAGTGATTTTGAAGAACAATGAAGAATGAGTCCTTATTGTGCTTGGCACATGAAACTGCTGTAGAATGTGTCCAGAAAGAATAAAAAGGAGAGTTTTATGGACAGCTCACAGAAATAGCTGGCCTTCAACCAGAAACTGAAGAACACAGAATGGGAATTTGTGAAAAAATATTTCCTGAGATCTATATTGTAGATTTTGAAATGTAGAGTGGTTTATATGGAGAAAACATTTCATACTCAGCAAAGCATGTTATTGCATAGGAAAGTTTCTGTCTGTTGTTTCGAATTTGCCCCATTTCCTCTCCTTAAATCAGCAGTATTGTAGTGGTATAAATGTAAAGAACTGTAACCTATTATCTGAACTAAACACATTAGTAGGCATATCCAGACAGCACTTTTTCACAGATAAGAAATCCCATTTCCAAAAAACTTGCTAATTTATTTTTTCTGTGTTTATTTATGCACATGTGTGCATGTGTGTGAATGTTAACTCTGAACCTACACTAAGTGCTTAAAATTACATATATGCTACTTTCATATATATATTTTTCATATATATATTTCATATATATATTTCATATATATATTTCATATATATATTTCATATATTCATAATTAGTTCAGGAGTTTGTGCATGTCATCTGTCTTGTTTCATTGTGCTAATACATATGTACCAGCAATTGGACAAAACAGCTTTATCTGCCTGGTTATGCTTTTTTTTCTTACTGGAAGAGAAATTAAATATAAAAACCTCTCTGCTTTCTTACTTACTTCATAATCCGATGCTTTATTCTCTGGGTATGCTTTATTGCACAGTGTCTTGCATTGTAGCATTTGGATACAACCTCTGTTTTCCACCTGTGTTTTTATTCCTTTATTTGTTTTGCAGTGTTTTCCTGATTTCATGCAGCCTTGTAAGGGTTATGAATAATTGGCTGAAGATGCCTGGTCAGACTCAGCGTTTGTTTGGTTTTCTAACTTTTTTTGACAAATGAACAGCAAACAAACCCACAAATACTCCAAGCTGGTCATCACAAGCAAGACTTGGCAGGTGGTATGCTAATTTCTCATTAGGATCTCATGGCCAATATATCTAATGCACCCAGCTTGCAGTAAGTCTTTAAACTGTGTGAGAGAACAGGTTCACAAAGAATAAATCTAAACCATTATCAAGATTTGCCCTACGACGCTTCCTGATTTCCCCCAGTTACCCAGTCTAGGGAGCAGGCAGGTCTGTATGTCACACCTACCTTAATCTTACATGCGTGGACTTCCATTTCATTGAAATCATGCTGTGGATAAGGAGAGTGGCCAACATGTGCTCAGGACTCATCCTTTCACAAGGTAACGAATAGTTAAATCATGTAGTCAGGCCTCTTGTTTGAATGTAGTCTTTCTGGGACAATCAGTGATGCTAATTTGCATTCTTTTGCAAAGTTAGAAACATTGTCCTTGTTATACATAGCTGAAATTTTGCACAGAGCTCAAATTCTTCTGAGAAAATTTAAGAAAATACTAAAGTGGAGAGATAGCATAGCACCACTGAAGCAGTGTTGATTCATACCAGCCGGCAGTCAGGTCCTGCCGGTCGGATTGGCTTATGGGCCCCATCCTGGCTACAAGATACTATCAGGTTTACTGACACACTGTGCATGCTTTCTGCTATAAAAAACCCAAAGACTGAAACCCAGGGTATTGGAGAAAAAGCAAAACAAAGTGTTATGGCATATAGGGACTTTTCCTCCCTTCTCCCAGCAGAATCAGATTCCCAGTGATTCTTCCACCTTTGTTTTCAGAAGCCATTTCTTATTTTTCTTGGTTTTATTCTACTTGACCTCTTTATGAAAACAGCTGCAGAGCTATGTTGTATTATAGGATTAAAAGACATTAGTCCTAAAAGATGAACTTGCACATTTAAGAGATGTAAAATATCTACTAAAATGAGATCTATCTACTAAAATGTAGATCTATAAATGTAGATATTTACTAGATGTAAAATATCTACTAAAATGAGAAAATTGTGAAGACAAAGGTAAAAACTTGTTTTTTAATGACCAGCAGCATCTTGAACTATATTCAGAAGAGAAAAATTAAATGAAGAAGAGCTGCCAAAAGCCAATGGCTCCACACTGCTTTTCATTCTTCTAAGAATTTATTTAATAAATGCTCTCCTCTGAATATAGAGATTAATAAAAAGCTCATGATAGAGATTAACATTTTGTTCAATATTCATTGATTTACCTGATATAAAATGGAAACTGGAAGTACTTTGTTAAACGGACTGAATATTTGAAAGGTTGTGTAATTTCATTGTACGTTTTATAAGTACCTCTTGAACATTAATCTGAAAAGTTGTTTTGTAGCTGTGAAAAGCACTTTCTCCTCAGGGACACCTGCACACATTCCAGTCCAACAGTATGATGTACTGATTATGTCTCCTCTCCTGCCCATTTCATATCATCTTCTCTCCATTTCAGTTCTTCTCTCCATTTCATTTCTTCATTTCATTTCATTTCATTTCATTTCATTTCATTTCATTTCATTTCATTTGCAGTGATTTATCATTTTAGGTGTAAAATCCTATCAATCACAACTGGCTGGAGCAGGCAGCATGTGCTGCACGGGGGGAAGGGAGGAACAACTACAAGGAAATACCAAACATGCATGAAGCGAACGTTTCTACAGAAGAAGAATACTGGGTTTGCAATGACTGTGCAGAGAAATGCCCGGAGGGTAAAAGATAGATACAAATATTCTGAAAGAGGAAAAGATAAGTTTACTGAAAGAGAACAGTATCAAATACTTTCCATTGACAGTAGAAGTGCTGGAATTTAGTACTTCGTTCTTGTAACATCTAAATCTAGTTACTCCAACATTGCTAGGAGGGTCAATACACTCTTACCATTGACTCACTTTATTAAAATATCTTTCTATGGTGCAGTCAGAAGTCAAACTTCTTATCTATCTGCTGTATGTAATTGAAAATATTCCAGGTAGAAGGACTTGCTCTAAAAGGACACCATGTTTTTAATTATATTCTTTTAAATAATTATACTTCAAGTGTCACTAGGACATCAATACCTTCCTGTAGATTCTTAAAACTGTGTCTGATTTTCTGTACGTACAGGGGGCTGGTAGTAGCTGATGCAAATAAAGTTAGAAGATGTCAGAAGATGACCACTACACCAAATAATACAAAATTATTAGTTTCATGTGGGGCTTTTTAACTTTTAGTCAGCTTTATCTTAGTTTCCATTGGTGGACAGAAAACTGACAAACATAGTCAATTTTGCAAAAATGTTGTTTGCACTTGTAAAGCACAGACAAAATTTCAGAAACCTTTTCTCCTAGGGGAAATATACATTTTTTGGGGGGGGGGGGGGGGGGTATTTTGGTTTTCTTGTTTTTTGTTTGTTTATTTATATGATGGTTAAAAATGTTAGAATTCTTACAGAATGTAAATTCCATGTTACAACCCATTTGAGTTTTGGGCTACTGGCAGATCACTTTGGGCTCTGACCACTGAACACATTCCTGAAAGCAAAGTTCAGATCCTTGTCGTTCATAAAGAGATGAACACAGTACTCTATGATAAAACTGTTTTCTCTAGTAACATTGTAAGGGCCTAGAAAACTGTAATTCCTCCCTCTCCCTCCTCTCTCAGCTGGTCCACTAGTTGTTATTACAAACAGAAGAGTAGGAAATATTTTAATTTCGTATTTGAAATTTTTCAGTTGAATTGTCTTGATTTGTTTTTATTTATTTTTTCTTTTTTTTTTTTTTTCTTCTGAGACCATAGAGTGGGTGGCATCAAAAGAGCAGCATTTACCGTTACTATGGTAAAGTTCTGAACTTCACTGCAGTGCTCACTGAATTGGAGATACTTAGAAGAATAGGCAATAAAAAAGTGTTCATTTTATTCACCATCTGCACTATATATTAGTACATAAAAATATCTTTTTATTGTTGCCAAACAGTGCTAGCTCAAGACCCAGAAGCCCCATCTATCTTTGCTTCTCAACAAACTAGCCTGGACACACATGGTGGCACTAGGCTGATGCAGACATGTTGTGTCTAACAACATGGAGCTAGCACACTCACAGGGACCTTGGGAAGCTCTTTACGTCTTTGCTTTGCATCTTACAGCAATAACATAAGAAACTGCGAAGGGAGACAGTTACTGATTCACTCAGAGCCAGATCAAATAAGCCAGATGAGTTATCAGCTTCTTTCTGAAGCTGAGAGCTCTGAGAAGGGACAGAAAATTTTCAAAGGGAAATGAGATAGATAGTCAAGCTAAGGTTTATATTTTTTTTACTTACAATGCAGCTGTTGATTTTTGTTTCTCATGGAGTAAAATGGAAGGAAATATAAACTTGTCACTTCGTTTCGAACCTCTGATTCACACAGCTGTCTGGCTATCTGGAACAGACCACTCTTACTATACATGCAGAGTTTTCCCTGGCCTACGTCACTTTTCAAATCCTGATTGAAATGATTTTGTAACTTCCACCAACATCATCCCCTATACACAGTAATGAATGAAGGGCAGTACCTCTTGGTTCTAGGGCTCTCTGCTGTGTTGTTTCTGTTGTCTAGTTTCTGGGGTGGGGCCCCTGTCTGTTCCCATGAGCCAAGTTTCTGCAAACCATAGTTCAAATTTACATGAGAAGACAAGACAGAAGAGTTCCAGGAAAATAATTTCCTTAGCCTTCTGGACTCATTCATATCAGTGCTCATAATGTTCACCCCAAATTAAATGTAGTAATTCCGTATTGGACTAGAAAGGGAAAAATAAAACAAAATAATTATAAAACCCCCTAAATGAAGATTGATTGATTTCCACAAACAAGGATATGAAACAACTGCCTGCTTGCGGGTGACAGGCTAGAAAGGTTACTCTTGTGTAATCTAATTCTTTATTGTAGAATACATGTAGTTGATCAAGGCTGAATAAATATGTGTAGCATCATACTAATTTATCTCTTATTCATTGTTCCCTGGATACATGTGAACTTAAAAAAAATGCCCACTGTTCATTTAAGATTTTATCTTAAAGAGATAAATTTGAGATTTCAAGTGTTACCAGTGTTATATTTTATGTTTTCTAGACAAATCTTAGGAAGCTTTCATAATGACACACAAAATTAGATTGAGGACTTTTATTGCATTACTTCGTGAGCATTATTTGCTAAAGTGAAAGTAAATAGATGTTTCGGGTGAACCAGTGTTATAAAAAAATCCCTCCAAAGTTCTAGAATTTACTCTCAATCTGCATGTGTATGAAATGAACACATTTAATTTTTTATATATTAATTTATTTTGAGAATAAGAGAGAGAAAATGTCTGCTTCCTCTCAAGAACCACCATCCTGAACATAGAGATAAATACTGAGTGTGTGATTTGCATTGGAACACTTCATGTTAAATTCTTCAACGATTCAAATTCAGGGTAAAAAAACCGAAGACCTAAACACCAAAACCCTGAAGTATTTGAGACGTAGTGTTTGTTTACTTTTTAAATCCTTTGATTTTGTGTATAGTTTCATAGGTGATTTCCTTGTGCTTTTGCCGTGTATATATGATGGTAGGCCAGTAAGAACAGAAATTGATAAATGGACAGAATGGAAGGGGAGATGGAAACTAAGATTCAGAAGGTCTTTCAAATGCCCTTGTAAAAAACTTCTCCAGCAGAAAGGTGAAAGGAAAATTTTCTGAAAGGGAAATGTTTAATCATAAAGTTTTAGTCAGCTTTAATACTGCTGCCTTTCCAAATTTTTCTGTAAGCACAACATAAGCAGCTGTCAGGTGATGAACAGTTTTAAGTACCTTCTCTTAAGACTTAAGCTGGGTCAGCCTTTTTGTAAATTCTGACCCTGGTGTTATGGTCTGGACACTGAAAACACGTTAGTGGTTAACGGCTCAACATAGGTGATTTTTCATCAAATCTTGCATCTTTACTCGAAGCTCTCTGCAGCATGTGAAACAGCTTCTGTCTTGGTGAAGCCAAGGATAACTTGTTCATATAAAGCACTCCTGCCTTAGGAGGTATGTCAGGTTTTGCAGTTGGCTGAGCAACATTCCAGCCCTGTTCTAGGGAGCATATGAACACAAACACACTTCTGAAAACAGTCTACGGTTTTGTCTTCATATTAAGAGAGTTTAAAAGGTCAGGAGGGTTTTCAGGTACTCTGGCATTGTCTCCAGCCTCTTGAACTGAGACAGAGGTATTGATGATTGCGTCTTTTAGAGGTGTTGCAGGCATTGCTTCAGGTTGTCAGAACAGGGTGCTTTTCAAAAGACTAATAAGTTTTTGGTGGGACTCTATTGTTATGTTAGACTTCTTTCTTGAAGTTATGCGTATGCCCAGTAGAAAGAAGAATGAGGTTGCATGAAGATTCGTTTCAGCATGGCACCTCTTACCAATTTCAGCCAAACATTTTAGGAGTTTCTCTCCTTGAACTGCCCTGTAACTGTCTGTCCTACTTATCCTGCAGCTAGTAGTGGTGTTCTGGACAAGCCAATCTAGGCATTCCCACTGCTCCATTGAGATCTTTGTCCTTGGAATTTTTTTTAAATGTTTGAGGAACAGCAAACAGCTACTGGCTCTACATTATGTCCTCTCTCTGATAACCAAGAAATGTTAAATTATAATTTTTTATCCTTCTCAGAGTTCCCTGCGGAAGAGAAGAGCAAAAGTACATGGTGGGACAACTGTGGCAGCTGCAGTCCCTGATTTGCCCCAGAAGGAGACAGTGGGTTCAACAGATGTACATGAAATACATTGTTCAGGTATGGGGTGCTGGGTGGTGTGCCGAGACTGACAAAGGACCTGATAAAGGGGTTTATCCTGTGCTGGCTCTTGAGAACATCACCCCTGAAGTGGCAAAAATGCAGGTTGTAACAAAATTTGTATGCTGAAATTTTGGGACACTAAGGGCAGTTATCTTTTTATTATAGACGATCCTCAGTAACCACTACCTCTCCTTGTTCAGCAGAGCTCTGTTCTTCAAAGAACAGCAGCAAGAGTAGACTATTTTATCTCAGTAGCAGCATGCTCTCCCGCTCAGCAGCTGCATCTGAATTCTTAAATGTGGAGCACTGGGAAAGTTACAGGTTACATCAGTCCAGTTAGTTTTCAGAGAAGAAACCCTACTGCTCTCCCTCTCCCACCAGCACTGGCAGTGCTCATTTTCTAAGTGACACAACTGGTCTTCTAAGTGACACTACCACTCTTCCAACGTGGCAGCAGTAGTTTCTTTCTCTTCCTTATCTTCTCCCCAGCTGTCTGTGTGTCTTCCTCTGACAGATTTTCAGTTACAGTTCCTTTGTAATGACCTAGGTTCACAGGCTGTGAAGGGACAGAAAAACCTTTCAGTTGCCACTTTCCAAAGGAAAGCATGGGGCTTCCTTTGTTCTTGTTGCTGCATGGTACTCAGTTGCCAGATGAGTTTAAACCATGACACCTTTGAAGACACTCATCTTCGACATAATTCACAAAATTTTCTGGTCATTCAGATAGAAGAACAGATATTTTATAAACATGGCACTCTTTAAAATGTTCATATTGTTCAGCAGTTTTAGTATCCCATAGTAGTTTTACGTGAAACATAAGAAAGATCGATTGTGGATGCTTATTTTAAAAAATTATAGTGATAAGTCACATAAATTAAAGATGTGCTTTTTCCAGTAAAATAATCAATGAACATTAACAGTATAACATGCTAGAAATGATGAGGTATTATTAATTCTCTTAACAATTGAGAGTATTTCAACTGAAAAGAGTCACAGAATTGAGAATTAATTATAAAGGTATAAGAATATAAGTTTCTGTGTTTGATTTCACACTGCATTTAGATTTATAATTAATCCTTTCCCCCTTTATTTTTTTGTAGTTTATTCAACTTGCTTTGAATAAGGTGCATGATACAAACATTACATCTAAAATAGATGAGAACATCTTCGCTCTCTGACGAATACATGGTTACCATAAATTAGAGATCTTTCTCTGAATGAAAGGAACTAAAAGCCTGGATGACAAGATCTTGTAATAGATGTGAATGGACCTGCGTGGCTTCTCCACGTTGCTTAATATAAAACAAAATACAAAATCTTGAATCAAATTAGCTACACTTGAGTGTATATGTTATCAGAAAAACTAATGTGTAACGAGGTAACTGTCAAGATTATAATATACATTCCAGATTTTAAATATCACTGTGCAAAGGGCAATGCAGATTTTTTGCTGCTTTTTAAATCTAAAAAAGCGTAGAGAGCTGAAAGGTGTGTAGCAATCCTTTCTATTGCCATCATGCAACTGGATATTTCTGCTGAGAGATGGAGTGTTCCTAAGCACATATTCTCTGTATTCCTTCCCAGTTCCTCTTGGTTGCATTGGTCAAGCTCTGTGGTTATTACTACCTTTAATTTAGTGCATAGTGTGTTTTACGGAAACTATGCTTCCAAATACAAATAACTCACCTCGTCTTGCCTCTTCTCAGGAAATGGTCAGTGATGTGATCCAGACAACAGTCTGGATCAAAAGTAGCAGTTCAAATACTCATTTTCTCTATACCTGGAAATAATATTTTTCCTGTGATACTTTAGTTTTCTCACAATGTATATCAATATCGCCCTCTGGACCGAACATTTCGGAAAGGCTAATAAGCATCTGGATTCTTTGGCTGTATCTTCTTCACTTATTTTCTTCCATTTGCCGTTAACCAACCATAAAAGCTGATCATGTCAGGCATTCTTGCTAAAATAAAACACCAACAGAAATGTCGAGTAGTCCTGGGTATTTATTTCATAAGTGAGCTATCTTCTTTGGAATGTAATTCTCGCATGCAATAGATATGTTTTCCAGTTCACAGAACTCATTGTTACTGAACATATCTCTAACAGAAATGAGAATCCTCCCTGATCTGTTCCCTCTCAGTGCTGAGACGGAATACTGAAACTCCATGGAGGAAACTGACAAATGAGAATTTTTCCCTGGTGCTAGTCATAGTAGACAGTAGTATATAGATGTACAGTAATATACATTCGTTTACATTAAGTGAGCATTTAGCCCAAGCATTGCAACTAAATTTTAATTTGAAAATCAACCTGAAGCATCCTTTGTCAGCTGCTGCACAGATGCTGTTCTCTAAGGAAACGATTCACCACTGCGGATCACTAGGTATTGTTCTCTGTTCTGAATTCAAACTGTTTCCAAAGGGACCATGTGAGCAGGGCTATACATGTATTTCCAGGCACAAGACAGCTAAATAGACACACTGGGTAACCACAGAGTAGAAAAGTGAGTGCTAAAACTGTCTTATGACACAGCAGCTTTAACATGATAGGCAGCCGCAGGTTGCCTGTGGTGTGGAAGGAGCGGCTACCCTGTAAAAGAGGATTTTTTCCTTCCATTCTCTTCCATTCCAGAGGATTGAAGAGATGACTTTTACCTACAGGCAGACTGAGAGAAAGGGAAGGAGTGCAGGTAAGAGGGAGCCCTGAGAAACATGATTTGAATACTCATCTTTGGAAATGTTGTTTAAACCATATTCCACCTTTTGAGATATATGTCTTCCATGATAATCTTGTGTCTATGGAACACTGTTGCTGTTGCTACAGGTAGAGGCAAAGCTTCTGAAACCAACAGCAGGCATTTTCTTTTTAGCTCCAAGGCAGTGACAGTGAAGAAAGGCATCCTCTGAGAAGGTAATGAATGACAACACAGTTACATCCACTCCAACTAGTTGAAAAGGTGAAATGATATGAGTAACAGCTTGTTTACAAGTTTTGAACGTTCTATGTATCAGGGGTCCAGATACTTTGTTTTTCTTTTCTACTTTTGCTATACTGCCAACATGACCTCTCCGTCAAGGCTATTTTTTCAAACTGGAGAAGAATCACCCAATGAAAGAGTAAACCTGCAGTGACTGAAGGGCTAACATTATGATATATTCTGCTTTTAGCAGAGAAAAGAAGAAAGGGGGCTGGCTGAAGATACATCAATTCCAAATTTCTCCTTGCTAGTGACTGGTGTCCTTACTGTCCCAGGATAACTTAGAAAAGCTCATAAGGTCACATGAGAAAAACAGAGTAATGAAATATAGTTTTCCAGACCCTTTTTGTCCTTTTTGGTAAAGTCTGCATTTTACCCCACTGTGCAATGACAAGCTTGTCAGACTTTTTAGGAACTGTGTCTCTTTAAATTCTTCCCTGAAACTGCATCTTTCTTCCTCACATGTGAATGTGTTGCATAGGTTACAAGGTAGTATTCCCAACTATAAAAAGCTAATTGCTTTTTCCAGTCATGTCTCTGAAAAGTATCCTCTGCATGCCACTGGAGTAAAGCCTCAAAATAAGTCTGTGTGGTCAACATTTTCATTAATGGACATTGATAGGTATTGTGGTTTTAACCAGAGTAGGCAGGTAAGCCCCACACAACCACTCACTCACCCTCCCAGTGGGAGAGGGGAGAGAATTGAAAGGGTAAAAGTATCAAAACTCTTGGATTGAGGTAAAGACAATTTAGTAATAAACAAAGCAAAAATAATAATAGGAAAAAAACCCAAAACAAAACAAAAAACAAACAAACAAGGAAAACAAGGGATGAAGAAAAAACTGCAAGTTGCTCATCACCAGCTAACCAATGCTCAGCCAGTCCCTGAGTAACAGCTACTCTGGCCAACCTCCACCATGCAGCTTTCATTGCTGAACACAATGTCATATGGTATGGGATATCCCTTTGGCCAGTTGGGGTCAGCTGTCCAGGCTGTGTCCCCTCCCAACTCCTTGTGTACCTTCAGCATCCTCGCTGGTGGGGTGAGGTGAGAAATGGAAAAGACCTTGATGCTGTGCAAACACTGCTCAGCAGTAGCTAAAACATCCTTGTGTTATCAACACTGTTTTGGTCACAAATCCAAAATAGCACTATACTATGAAGAAATATCCCAGCCAAACCCAGTACAATAGGACAGTATAAATGTTGCCTACGGGTATTTAAAAGTGCACAGGAAAGTTTTGAAAGAATTTGAACTCCACCACATACAACCTGTCTTTGGGAACTGAAATTCTCAGAGAAGCACCATGTCAAAACATTCAAGAAAAAATATGCAAATTTTCTGTGTCACTTAAGCCATTGGTAACATCTCTTGAGACCCAGTTGCTCTTAGGGTTTTTTGCTTTGTTGAACTCTCAAGTGGTGCTGCTAGACTTTTACATTATACAAAGGAATGTTGAAATTATGTGTAATTTGGCACTTATATGAGCTAAAAATACTAATCCTGCTAGATCAAAGAGACTGTTCAAAACAAACACACAAGCAGAGAAATAAAATTTTCAGCCTCCCAAATATTTACAGAGTAGGAAGGATATTACTTTTCAGAACAGAGGTCAAATTCATATTCTCTCTGAACTGATAAATGTACTTCATAGTAGTAGACTATTCATAAAACTTGCTCTAATCAAACGAAGTTATCTTGAAAAGATCCTTATTTAGCCCTTAGCTTGTCATACTTACTTCAGAGGTAAATATAACAAACACCCCTCTATCTTTAAAAAATAGAAGGAATCAGGAAATTATTTGGTTAGAGACCTTTCTGCATATTCATCAGAATACCAAAAAGTTTGGAATACCTCTTAGCTACCTGGTTAAACACTTGTCACCACATATAATGAAAAATCTGAAAGGGATATTGATATTACAGAAATAACTGAAATTTTAATATCTATCTAGAACTTCACAATGCTATGAGAAAATTCTTAGAGAAAAAACCCAAATCTGATGACTTTGTTGAGTTCGTGAGATCTTGGAAATACACGTAAAGCTACTTAAAAAAAAAAAAAAGGGGGTAAAAAATAGAAGTTTTAGTAGGGATGATTAGTGTGGAAAATATAAATATAGTAAGCATTCCTAGCATAGGGCTGACTCACAGAAAATTAAAAATCTGAAAAAAGAGTGTTATGCATAATATGCGCTACTTGCAAGATAACTTGTGGACATAAAAAAATGCTTTTAAGAATCTCATTTCCTTCAGAAAGAAGCTTACGCTTCTTATTAATATTTACATTTCATACAATAGTTATCAAAAATTAATAAAATCCACCTCCAGGACAGCAAATTGATCCTTGTCCATAAAAAGCAACAAAAACTCAAATTAAAAAAATCCCTGTAAGAAGACAGTCAAACTGTATTTCTTTTGTAGCTCTCTCTACGATATATAAATTAGGAAAAATAACAAATCCTTGTCTGAGTTCACACTTTTTTCACTGAAAGGGCTAGAAATCACACTGAGACATTACTGGAGGGTTTGGCACAGGAACAGGAAGAGACACTTGAGTGAAGACTCTGTCTATGAGGTTATCCAAATGGGAGCACGGTCAAGGACATGGGACTCCTGGGTACATATAACCTCTCCCCATGCCTGTTCTTGCTTTTTTGGCCTACAGTGGAATGAGTTTGAGTTTGGGAACTTGCTATTTTCTGATACTTTAATCTTTTAACAGCCACTCTGTCGCTTCAGCCCTCAGCTTTAACCCTGCCTCATCTCACTGCAGCTTTCTGCCATGCCCTGTTAAGCTCTCCAGGCTGCCTCTTTAGATACTAAATTTCTCATTGAATCATCCTTTACATCTCTGAAGCATCCTCTCAAGCACAGTTCAAGGTAGATCTAATCCATGGCTCCACCTCAGTTAAGTAACCTCAGTCCACCTTACATCTCACCACTGACCTCTGTCACTCTCCACCCATCACCTGGCTAACATAGAGCTGGAACAGGCGTGCTATTCTTCATAGGTATTTTGGTCCTGGATTGGGACTTTTGAACATCACCTGCTTGCAGGTGTTGGTTTTATCTTGACTAGACCCTTGCAAAGGACTCTGAAGCTGTTTGGAAGGATGATGCTTTCCAGTAAAGTAGAGGAGGGGTGCGACAATTCTGGACAGGGAGGAGAGCTCAGCCCCGTGATCCTATGGGGAATCACCGGGATCCCATGTGTCTGCTTTTAGGTGTACGTAGAGTTATGATTCTGCAGTCCTTAAAGGTAAACCACAATGAAACTAGCTGTGTAGAATTAATTATTTTGATGAATACAAACTGCGCGATTGTTCTGTTGTTTCTGGCTCACCCACTTGGGGTCAGTATCATTATGTCTGCATGTCAAAACAAGAGATGTAGCTTGACCTTGCCAGCAACATCCTAGGTAATAATTTATTACTCTCACATATTCACAAATTAATAATCTTTAGCTTCTTCACAGAATTTTGTAGGAAATACTTTACTAAAAGATTCTGTGAGTGATAGTTTCACCTAGTAAAGTTTATCAAGCCATTTAACAAAATGAGCGGTACTACTGTACTTTCAAAGTTTTAAGGAATCAGTCAAAAAAAAATTGTTCTGTTACGTTTATTGTTATTTCTATTGATGACTCTTTTTAATTTTGTGGTCAACACATTTAATTCTTTTTAGCTCTGTCCAAAAGGTAAACAGAAAGTTTTATGATAACTAAATAATCTGAGGAAGAAATTATTATTATTATTAGTGAAGTGTTATCTTCACTAATCCTCAATAATTTTCATACAGGTCTATTGACTGTGAAATCATCCATTCAATTTACAGCATTCCCTGTTGTTTTGAGAAAATGGGACTCAGAAAAAGCATAATATAAGTGTTTACCAAATTTACAGATTTAATTATATATTTTTATAAGTTTATTAGTTGATTTTGAAAGTAATGTAGTTTTCAGTTTTATATATCCGTGGTTTTGTCATAGTTGCACACACCCTCAAAACCCCAAAACTGAACAAACCACCATGTACGGAAAATGAAAAGCTAGATCAGGGACCTGGTATATTGCTATGGCAACAAGTACTACCTTCATGCAGACCATGAAACACCAAAGCATAAGCTATCAGACTGCAAGTTTTACAGCACCGGCATGATTATTAAAGTTCATTGCAGGGGGGTTGGACTAGATGACCTTTGAAGGTCCCTTGCAACCCAGACTATTCTATGATTCTATGATTAAAGAAACTGTACAATATAATGTGCACTTTAGTCAGCCATCAGTTCCTACTGATACCCGGAATCCCTGTCCAAGGTAATATATCTGACATGAAAGTTTTGATTCATGGCATTTCTGAGGTTAAAATTACTCCAGAAAATAGGGAATTTCCATGGAGAAAAAAGAACATCCTACAGCAATGTTTTGGGTGAAAAATCTGCTGCAAACAGTGGTTTACACGTGGTTAATGCATCCATGTATCCTTTAATCCACAGTAATGCTCCAAGAAAAAGACTAATGACTGAAACTAGCATTTAGATTTTTTTCTCTAAACAGAAAAGTGAGGATTGTGATAGGGTCAGAGATATCTGTGGTGTGTTGCCCCAATACCTCAACACAGGCAAGACTGAAGCATTGCAGGCCGATTTTCAACTGCTTTTTTTTCTTTTTTTTTTTCTTTTTTTTGGTGGGTTTTTTTTCCGTCTCTGAATTGCACATCATTGATTCTTGACTGCAATATCCAGTTCTTATTCTGCCATTACTTGCTTCACTCTATCAACACCTTCCATTAGTCTACAACCACCCATTTCCTCACAGCTTCATATTAGTGGTGCCCATAAGACACCTGTAGTCCTACATAATACATAACACATAGAGGTCAACAGAAAACAAACACCTCAAATCATGAATGTGCTTTAGCTTAATTTCACTTTGCCAGTTTTGACTTTCTAATCTGTGAGCACAGAAAGACTCTTTTTACTTAGATGAAAGAGGAAACTAAACCAGAGGGACAAGAGAAGAATAAAAGGAGGGATGTATATTTTGCTTTAGTTCTTTACTCGCTCACTGGAAAGAGCTGAGCTGAGCTGGGATTGTTGCTAATGAAAGGAAGTGGGACTTAACCCACTGATGTCCCATTTATCTCTGTCATAGCTGTCTTCTCACTCTAATTTGTCAACTGCGATAGCAGTATTATGTAGCTAATGTCTCTGATCTGAATTGTCTCTCTAGAATGAATCTTTCCCAGAAGGCAATTAAGAGCAGAAGTTTAAACAGTCTGAAATTGTTCTTCTGAAAAGACTATTTCCCTATTGCTCACATAGACACCTAGGGAGACTAGCTTGGAAGTTTGGGAGGCTATGTTAATACTTATGTTGTGTAGTGACAATCCCCACATCACTTCCACCCAGCTCCAACAGTAAGGCAAAATGTCATACCTTGCCCAGACTAGCAAACCAAGATATTTTATCTGATGCTGTTTTGGGTTTCCAGAAATGGTCAGACTGGCCTCCATTCAGGCATCTGCATCTGCCTGATGGTTTGAAAGAGACAGTGGTGAAGAACAAAATTAGTAAGTTGTATCACTACATCATGGTTTAAGCCCAGCCGGTAACTCAGAACCACACAGCCGCTCACTCACTCCCCTACTTCTTCCTCCCCCCACTCCTGGAGGGATGGGGAGGAGAATCAAACGAATGTAGCTCTCATGGGTTGAGATAAGAGCAGTCCAGTAACTAAGGTATAATATAAAACAACTACTGCTACCACCAATAATAATAATGATAGGAGAAATAAGAAGGGGAGAGAATAAAATTGCTCACCACCTGCCGACTGATACCCAGCCTGACCCGAGCAGCGATCTGGGCCTTCTGGGTAAATCCCCCCAGTTTATATACTGGGCATGACATACCACGATATGGAATACCTCTTTGGTTAGTTTGGGCCAGGTGCCCTGTCTCTGCTTCCTCCCGGCTTCCCCTCCTCCCTGGCAGAGCATGAGACTGAGAAAGTCCTTGGTCAGAGCAAACATTATTTAGCAACAACTAAAACCATTGGTGTTATCAGCGTTGTTCCCAGGCTGAAAGTAAAAAATACAGCACTGCACCAGCTACTAAGAAGGAGAAAAATGACTGCTATAGCTGAATCCAGGACACACTAAAAATCCCTTACCCTGTTGCAGATGCAATGTATTTACAGCAGCATGTTTGAGTTGGTCCCTGCTCACAGAACTTGGCTCTGTGGTGGATAGATAATAAAAAACAGTAGGATGGATGCTTTCCAAGGATGACAAAGATTTCTGGTTGTGTAGGGGAACGGTTAGCACTATGTTATTTTTTTTTTTTATTTTTCCTTTCTGCAAAAAGAATTGAAAGATATATTGATGACATGGTACCGGAATAGGAAGCACAAAATTCAGCTCACAGTTGGGGACGGGGGCTCAGACACTCAAATTTTTCACTGTGCAATGATCATATAATTTCTGATCATCAAAAATCTCCTACGTCTGCACCCATTTGTTTATGTCAGAAAACAATGTAAATGGTTAGTTTAGAATCTTTTCTCAGTTCAATGAGTTTAATTTCAGTAAACTAGCTGATAAAGAACCGTTAGGCTGTTTAACTTTATTTTACTCCTGCAGCTAACACAAAATATTGAATATACAGTAAATATAGTCTGTCTTTATAGAATACGACAGACCTAATATTGCAAGAACAATACATCATACTATGCCCATTACAGTGTACAGAAGCTAAAGGAATCAACTGTATGACTTTATGGCTTGAAGCTTTACAGGATAAATGTTCTTCCCTCTGATCTCTCAGTGAAATGGTAAATCAACTTGAGACTGGAAAAAAGGAAGGAAACTTCTTGTGTATATTAAAGATTAGTGAGAAGTAGAATGGCAAAATACGTTTAAGCTGCAGAAACTTTCACCATGGAATTCTTCTGACGAACTTCTCAGAAGTATCATAACTTTTAAAGGACACAAAGTTTGGTGATAATAAGAAAATCAGATTTAAACCCCTATGTGCTGCTTGTTTCCATTACATGAAAGAATTCCATGAAATTGAAACAACTTGGGTATGAGAAATCCCATAAAGGTGATTTGCTGACTGTAGATGGAGAAGAAACCATCAGAGAAGAATGGAATTTTGTAAACCTCCCTCTCTATTTATATAACATTACTGCTAAAAGATTGACATTACTAGTGATATATTACAGAGCATTCCTCAAGACAGGGACATCAGAATTAAATCTCAGGTTCCTGCACCTATGCTACATTTAGTGTTGTAGTTAGTGCAAATGTTGGATGAGGTATTTGAGCCACAAATAGCTTGTCTATGTATATGTACTTAGGTATAAATAGAAAATTAGTGTTGTAATTAATACTGCAATGTATTTTATTACTATAATGTTTAGAGGTTTGTTTTTTCTGAAGGAAATATTTTTTCCTCATCCATAATGAATATTTCCTTGCTTGAACAATATACAGATAAATGCTTATTAACAAGAAGCCCATACTACTTTCAGGACCTTGGAAAAGTCACTCAGACACTATGTGGTAATCAATGTATTTAAAGATATCATATTTTTAGCTAATAGTTTTTATTGCTTGCAGCTATGTTTAAGACTTGAATTCACACATCCTGATGTAATATTTAGAACTACAAGTTCTAAATATTAATTTTCTTCAATATTGGGGTTGGGTTTTTTTTCTGAAATAGGCTGTTACTCAAAATATTTCATAATTATTTATTTCAGTTTATTTCCAATAAAATTTTTGTATTGGGTTGGGCTGGAGTTAAGCCCATATAGTGCTGTGCTTTGTATTTGTAGCTAGAGTCATGTTGATAACACACCAATGCTTTGGCTAGTGCAAGCAGCATCAAAGCTGTCTCTCAAATTCCTCCTCCAGGTGCCAGTAGGCTGGGGGCCGGTAAAAGGCTGGGAGGGGTCATAGCCAGGACAGCTGGCCAAAGGGATATTCCATACCATATAACATCATTCTCAGCAATAAAAGCTAAGAGAAAGGAGGGGCTGGGTGGGAGGCACTAGTTATTAAGGCTTTTGTCTTGCAAAGCAACCGCTATGCATACTGGGGCCCTTTTTGCTTTGCTTTGCTTCCATGTATAGCCTTTCTCATTAAACTGCCTTTATTTCTACCTGTGCATTTTTCATTTTATTTTCTCTCCCTGTCCTGCTGAGGAGGGGGAGTGAGAGAGCAGCCTTGTGGGCATCTCACAGCCAGACAAGATCAACACACCACGCTTTTCTTAAAGACTTTTTAAAAAATGTTGAGTCAAAAATAGGCAACAAACTGAGATACAGAAAACAATTCTATCTAATTGTTTTTGTCAGTAACTTTATAATTTAGAATGTTCAATAAACCATTCAAATAATTATTTCTCTGAAACCTCTCCATTAGTTTTTCCAACTGTTGCTTCTATATTTCCAGAACTAATAATTCATTGAATATTTTGATGTGAACTGAAGTGGATGCTTTTTTTTTTCCTTTTTAACTGAACGGTTTAGTAGAAAAACATGCTTCATTCCCTCACTGTAAATTAGTTTGGGGACTTTTCATCCCAGTTATCTTGAGATGTGTCAGCCAGACAGACATTCTATGTGGAGTAGAGAATGGTAGATTAAAAAAAAAATCTTGACTCAGGTTAATATTGCACTAGTTGACTTGTTGGAAAGTTATTAAAAATAAATCACAGCATAATTTAATAAAAGGAGTGCTTTTCCCATTTTTGAAACTCACTGTTCCCATGAATCAAATTTTTAAAATTCAGTTTATCCTCATTTCCTGACTGTAAGTATTGAAAATAAGATATGTGGCTTCCCTGCTAACCTGGTGTTGCAGATACCCCAGCTTCACTTTACTGATTTTGGTAAATTTTGAAGTCCAGCAAAAGCAACCTGTAGACTTTAATAAACTTTTCTACTTTCTTTGTTTTCATTCAAAACCAAAAATGTTAAAGCAATCAAAAAGTAATGGAACAGCAAGATATGTAGAGAAAAGGGCCATATAAGTAGTGAACAGTGGATTTAATGTTTTTAGTGAATTGGCTTCTGGAGGGCTATTTAGAGACTTTGATTTCTAATCGAGATGTAGTGTCACAATGAAGGTTTTTCTGCAAAGTGGCACTAATAGGATCTCTCTATTCTATCTTGCTATGTGTAATGTCTAATATCTTTCTAGCCTTTACCTCTTTCAAATCTGCCTGACATTGCCCAGGGTGTTAAAACAGTATCAGGGGAGAAAGATTTGTATACACATACACATGCATTCAAAGAATACAATCTCACAGCCTGACTCTTTACTATGACCAAGACATAAAGGGGCAAAAGCACTTATTTCTTAATTTTATATCTGTGGTTCTTTAACAAAATGTGTTAACAAAGAAAGCACTGAATTGAATACACAGGGGTAGAAAATTTAAATGCACATTTCTGCTGGAGTTTCAGGTATAGACTACCCTAATTATGGTTTTGAAAATCTAGATCAATATTGAGCAATGCATGGCCTTCGGCTCATATGCTTTTTCATTTATGGTCATATTCTTCAGTCAGAACTCAGGTAGGTCTGAGGTCATCAGCCAGTCCATTTCTCTGGTTACTGTACATGTCATACTCTGCAAAGCCAGCCACCAAAGTGACATATGCAGAAAAACTCCTTGCTTTACGAGTTTTCAGGAAAAGGTGGAAGAGAGAGCTATACTTTGGTAGGAGAAGAGAGAGGGTGTAAGTAAGTGCATTTATTTGCAACCCTCTTCTGATAAACTGAAGAGCTTGATAGTCTACTGAGAAATTTGATTGGGCACCAATAACCTCTGTAATTATATGCACAGGCACAGAGACATTCACACACATGCTCACAGACACCCATTTGAGATACTATGGAGTAGATTTTAGAACTTTAGAATTTCATGTTGTCAGTTCCATCTATGTAGCTACTGTTGGCATATCCTTTCTCTGCTTTTAATATCCTATGTGGATACAAAAGCCAGACTGCACCCTGATTTAATTCTGTTGAAGTCAATGGAGTTATAGCAGATAGCAATTTGGTTTATTGATTTTAATAATTCAATGCAACTCCCATGTAAAGAATAATTAGTACAGTGTGCAGTTGAAATAATTATACATAAAGAGCTAAATTTTAAAATATTTTTATGTTTTTCTCACTCTTACATATGATGAAACGGACCAGCACTGACCAACACTATGCAGCATCCCTCAGTGGTTTTAACCAACTTATTTCTTCAAATTGTTTGTTAGGTCTCTAATGGAAATTTCATAACAGGAAATCCTGCAAACGAAGGTATGAAAATATATGAAACTCATAGTGTTTCTTATATGAAGACATCCAGTCCACAACTAGCTCAGTGAATGATCAGCATCTACATATTAAGACAGAAGAGTGAGAATTAAGGAAAAGTTACTGGATATATTTGTTGCAGGAATCTAATATCCTTAGTATGACTTAAGACTTCAATGAAATCAATTTTACCCCAAGTTGATTGCTGTATTAAATAAAATCTTCTACTCCTTTGAATTCAGTGGTGTTCCCCAGCATAAGGAAAACCGTCAGTTTTGCAGAAATACAAGCAAGAAAAGTAGAGTACCTGATTAAATTTTACTGTTTGATATAAGTAGATGAATCATGATACAGTTTTACTTAAGGAGCTGACAATCTTCGATGGTGAACAGATCATAAAGACACCTGTTAAATGTGAACATGTAAAGGGGATATACATAGTGATTATTTTGAATGTTTGATACAAATGTTAATAAATGATTTGTGTGGTCATTAAGAATTAGATACCTGACTCTATCAGTTGAGTAGTTTTTAGGAAATGTTTGGAAATAAGAAAAAGTAAGTTATGAATAGCATGTTTAAAGATGTTTCCATGGAAATAATATTTGCTGCTTATCACAATTTCTAGTTTATTAGTCTGTGCAAATATAAGTATAAATTAATATTTATTGTTGTTTTTGTGTGCTGATGGGAGACAATCAGTTTACTTTCAATGTTGAACACTAACATGTTTTATATTTTGTTTTGTGAGTAACTTCTGATACTTCCAGTGTGGTAGAAGAAATTACCTCTGCAGATTAATAAAGATTAATTAGCCCATGTTAGTCTGATAATCATCAAGAATACAAGTTTGACTTCAAAAATTGGATTGCTATATACAGAAAGCTTGTTCCAGATATAAGCATTCCTTAATCACTTTGCTGATCACCTTATAAATTGCATGAAGTTTTCAATAATTGCTATGCTCTGTGTTATTTGACTAGAATTTATGTAAAAAAAAAAAAAAAAAGTTTAATTAAGTACCACAGCTTTAAGTGTTACAAGGCAGTGAGTTTATCTTTTGTTCCAATTACTTGCTACAGTGCTGAGTAGAAAATGTAGTTTCATTTAAAGATATAAGATTTACAAATATATTACATGTTGGCATGTTGGACACTGTTGTATTAACCATTTCTCTTAGAGAGGGTGAAAGGAAAGTCGTGATCCACTCAAGAATATCCATAGGTCCTTCCTTGTTCTCTGGATGTCAGAAATAGCTGTTTTTCAGTGCAGGAACAGATCAATATAGAATATACTACCTAAGGTCAAGCATCCTTAATTTTTCACACAAAGATAGGGAATTGCACACTTTCAAACACAAATATTAAATGCTTTGATGAATGTAGGAGGAAACATTAAAATTTATGTTAAAAAGTAATGACAGTGTCACAGAAAGCATACAGAAATTTAACCTATATGGACTGTTAAGTGCATGAGTTAGCTGGCATCCTTTCCATTTAGGAGCTCAATGGAGAGCTGCTGTAATGAAGGGCGCTGACAGCCTTTGTCAGTGTGAAAGCAACACAGCAATATGCAGCATCTTCTGCCTAGTCGCAGAACCCAAGCAGTTAGGAGCACTCAGATAGCCAGCTAGAGGATTTACAGTCACTTTCAAGGTGAACTGACTGAACTTCACATGTGGATGAAACAGAAAATCAAAAGCACCATGTCAACAAATAAGTCAGAAGACATGCACTGGCTGATGTTGAAGTTTGCTCTTTACTATAAAGCTAAGTAGTTCTTCTCAGAGGCTTTTAAGAAATATGACAACATCTGGGACAAACTGAAGGAGACTGAGTTTGTCAGCATGACTACATAGTTTTCCATATCTCTCAACTCTTTCCTCTGTGGTTCATTCGTTTATTTGTGGTTATATTAGAAGCTGGATGTTAGCTCCTGATTTGCAGCTCTAATTTGCTATGCCTAAACTAGGAAATATGCCAGGGACTGGAGGAAAATAAAAGTCACTTCATGTTCAAGAAAGGCAACAAGGAGAACGCAGGAAACTGCAGGCTGATTAACCTAATTTCAACCCCTGGGAATGTGATGGAGCAACTAATCCTGGAGACCATTTCCAGACACATGAAGGACAGGAAGGTGATTTGGAGTAGTCAACATGAATTCACAAAGGGGAAGTCATACTCAATCAATCCCAACATCTTCTATGATGAAATGACTGGTTTGGTGAATGAAGGAAGAGCAGTGGTTATGACCTACCTTGAGTTCGGTAGACTTTTGACACATACTTCCATAAGATCCTCACAGAGGAGCTGATAAAATATGGGCTGGATGAGCAGACAGTGAGGTAGAAACTGTCTGAACGGGTGGGCCCACAGTGCAATGATCAGTGGCATGAAGTCAAGCTGGAGACCAGTAACTAGCAGGATCCCTAACCCCAGTGATCAGTACTGAGTCCAGTCCCAGACCACCAGCACCTCAGTGCTTTTTTTGTTTGGCTTATAGGGTAAACAGGATTTAAAACATACTTTTTCACATGAAGTAAACTTCAGAATGGACAGCCTGATTACAAGCTAGACAAAAAATAATAGTTACCATTATGAGTACATGAAAAAATAATAAAGGATCTTGGTGTTAGGCACGAAAAATATATCTGCGTTCTTATTTCATATGAGTAACGTAAGCTGTTAACGTCTTCCCATTTCCCAGCTCTAACACTGAGATATGACAAGATGTTTTCCAAAATCCTGGATTTCAAATGGAAACTGAGAGGTTTTGTCTCCTGTTTCAAGATCATGTATTTTCTCTTTATTTATTTCAGTTAGTTTCCAAGTTTTTTTCTGTTTTCACCTCTTTAGTTTTGTAATAAATGTGGTATTTCGGCTACTTTATACTCTCAATAAAGTATTCTTCAGCATTTAAATGCTACAAATATGCACAAAACTATTAGTCTTACAAACATTACATAAAAATCATTGTAGACCTTTATCTCCATGGCATTTTTAGTTTTTACTTTTAGAAAGAAAAACCATCTACAATACTCATGATTCTCCATACCTTTTCAGTCATGTACCAAAGCTCCAAGGTCTACAGTGATAAATTAGTGAGCTATGGGTCATTAGCAAAATGTGAATTAATACAAAATGCACAATAGGCTGCACATTTTATCCAGATCTTTAGTTAAATTTTCAAGAGCAGAATATGCCAAAAGTATGACAATATTATGTACTTATTGACAGTGATTATGGAAGAGGCTTAATTGTTCTGTTTCTTTCTTCCATCATTGATTAAAATAATGTAGTTCAATAAAATTTGGCATCAATCAGCTTCTCAGTGTTTGCTCTTAGTTGATAATTAGGTCATCTTTCCTTAAAAGGACTGAAATCTACAATTTTATGAACAAATTGGAATGTCACATTAAAAATACAGCCTTACAATATGCTATTTCTTTAAGATTGAAATGACACACCCCGTTTCTTTATGTAACACTGGCTTATAAAGAAAGCTATTCCAAAAATCCATGTTACAGTTTCTGCACTATTTATTAATTAAAAATCCTTATCAATAAGCAATATTATTTTGCAGTCTTTTCAAGAGAACTTCACCAAATTTGAGATTATAACTACAGTGTTCATTTCTTGTAAGTTATAAAGAAAAACCTGTTACTTTAAGAGTTCATTAAATCACTACAAGTGTGGAGTATTTATATTTCATTTATAACAGCCTTAAACTTATTGAAAGTATTTAAATATAAACATTTTACAAATATTATCTGGTGATTTGACACTCTCATTTTGTGTTCTGAAGTGTGCATAACTACTGAAAGGTATACACTAGCAAAAGTCTTAAAATTAAAAATAATTCCAAAGTTTGTAACTTGATAATTTGAAAGGATGTTTTGACTGTGCTTAAGTTTATTCTATTCTTTATTTTCCTTGTGATATGGTGGGCCACTTATATTTACCACAGATGAATTAAAATATTTGGGTAATAAAATCTATTAAAAACCCCCTATCTTATTTTCCTTTTCTAATTTAGAATTTTAACAGAAGTAAATGTCAAATACTGCAATTTATAGTAATCTACTTCCTGAGTGGTGTTCAGATTTACAGCTGTATATTAGCTGTTCAAAAGATTCTCTTCTTTAGTAGCTAGAATTTAATTAATATAAATGTACATACACACACATATATATACACACGTGCACACACACACACACACACATTGTATCAATACAAGCCCATCTTAGCAATAGAGTAACTTTTTAGAGTTGAACTCTACCACAGACTCACAGAATGACTGAGGCAAGGAGGCATCTCTGAAGACTATCCAGTTCAACCCTTTCTCATGGCAGCATCAGCTAGTGCAGGTTGCTTAGAACTGTGACCACTCAAGTTTTGAATATGTTCAAAGATGGAGATTCCAAATGTTTTACATTTTTTTCTTTCAAATACTTCTGAGAATGAGAAATACCTGATTTCTGAGAATGGCATGGCAGGTCTGAAATAAAGTTTACCTGCTCACTCAGTTGGGAAAAAAGAACTGAAAGATATACATGCTGTGCATGAAGAGTACTGTAAAGTCTCAGTATTCTCTTATGTTAAGACAGCATAATCATAACTTGTTGGCATTAAAATTTAACTTGTGCTGAAAAAACTTGAGTAAAGAATGTTTTTCTCATATTAAAAATCAGGAGGAGTATATTTCTTATTTTTCATCCTGGATACCTTAGGAAGCTAGCTATCAAATGACTTGACAGAGAGCCAAGAACTTGAAGAGATACCATTACCCAAGATCACATTTGAAAGGGGAAAAATGCTGCAATTAGATCAAATCTTCAAATAAGTGTAACATACGAAACAAAAGGTCAAACCAAGGTGTTCCCTCACTGAAGCAATTCTTGGTACTACAAAAAAGAAGTCACTTTCTGTGCACCTTCCAGACTACTGATTGTAAAAGCTAAAGCCTGTCAGACACAAATTGGTCCACTTCAAAAGACAATATGCAGTGAGATACATTTAGATATTTCTTTAAAAATACTTTCTTCTCTCAGTTCTCCTTTTGTACTTCCTCAGCACAAATAAAGTACTGGGAGAAGCTGAAGAGAGGGAAGTAACTAGCCATGATGGACAAAAAAGTGATCAGCTACTTAAGAGAATCAAAGTCTATATGGAATTTTTACTTTCTGGACCAGCTACAATGGACTACATAAAACCTGAAATTCTCATGTTCATCAGAGGAAAGAAACTGCTCCTTACATCCTAAAGACATGTCTAAATTACTGTAGCATGTCTTTTATATCCCCTAAGCCTGTGGCCAAACCCAGAGCGTTTTGGCGAGAACACACTGTGCCCCAGAAAGACCAAGAGTGAACCACTCCAGAAACTAATGCTGAATGAGGGTGAGTACTGTAGCAAAGAGTTTTCAGTCATAAAGGATTTTCTTCATAATCTGAAATTTTTTTAACAATTACTATTTTTGTAGTTTGATATTTTTGATTTACTAACATTTCGTCATGTGAACAAGAAGAATCGATATGAAGGAATCATGGTTGATAGAACAATAATTACATTTGAGTTACATATTAGAAAACAGCAAAGATTACCTTGTTTTTTTCCAGTTGATTATAAAAAAAAAGGAATACAGAATAGAAAAGGAATATACTAGAAGACTGGTGATGCTGAAGACACAGAAGAAATTTACTGTGGAAAGCAATCTTAAATGCCATTGCTACCTCAAAACAGATTTTCCAAAATGAACAGGCAAGTATATCACATCTTCCATAGAACCTGATAGTTGGAAAGCAGAAATAATAGAGACATTTATGTGAACCTGCCCAGTGTAGAAAAACAAGAGATGAAATAAGGATTAGTCAAATTATGTATTTTACTGGTACTGTTTAAATATTTCACTTTAAGTGACCAAACCTGCACAGTACAGCTTTTAAACAGGAATTGCCTAGGCTGTTTTCCAGACCTGAATTTTACAGGTCAGACAATCTAGTCAGACATTTTCAATTTTTCAGAACTTAGATTAATATTGTTCAAGACAGAAGTCATGGAAGCAGAGCCTTTGGATGATAAACTAGCAACTCTGTTATCACAAAGAAGGTTCGTGGATATTTAATCTGTGCAATCCAAGATGTTGACAATTTTACTGTAATCTATGATGAAAGTTTATTGTTATCTTAACAAATGCTTATAAACATATTTTAGGTCATCTAATGATACATTTGTGCCTAAACTAACTTAGCCAGTTTAAGTTGACAGAAATATTTATTGTCAAGCAGGACAAAAGAACTGCTGCAGGGTTTGAAAAGACTCCAAAACAAAAAAGCAGCCTGGCTGTATATTCAGAAGCAACAATAATTTTAAAGGACCATATCACTATCAACTGGGCTTGCCAAATATATACTGGGCTGCATCAAAACAAGTATGGCCAGCAGGTCAAGTGAGATGATTCTTCCCCTCAACTCTTGTGAAACCCCACCTGTAGTACTGTGTTCAGCTCTAGGGCCTCCAACATAAGAAGGATGTGGACCTGTTGGAGTGAGTCCAGAAGAGGGACATAAAGAGTATCAGAGGGCTGGAGCACCTCTCCTATGAAGTCAGGCTGTAGAAGAGAAGGCTTCAGGGACACATTATAGCAGCCTTGTAATACCTAAAGGAGGTCTACAAGAAATCTGGAGAGGGACTTTTTATGAGGGTATGTAGTGACAAGACAAGGGGTAATGGCTTTAAACTGACAGAGGGTGGGTTTAGATTAGATATTAGGAAAAATTTCTTCACTATGAAGGTGGTGAGACTTTGGAACAGGTTGCCTAGAGAAGCTGTGGATGTCCCATTCCTGGAAGTGTTCAAGGCTAGGTTGAATGGGGCTTTGAGCAACCTGGTCTAGTGGAAGGTGTCCCTGTCCATGGCAGGAGGTTGGAACTGGATGGTGTTTAAGGTTCCTTTCAACCTAAAGCCTTCTATGATTCTATGATTCTTTGATCACTGTTCAATTTTCAAAATCTAACTGAGTAGATGTACCTAGATTCTTTATAATGAACAAATTTTTCTGAAATGGAATTCTATTTTTTTCTGAACAGTTATTTTCATTATTTTTGTTATCCTGTATCCACCTGTAGACACTTGTTTAAAGTTGACACCAAGACTTAATCAGTTAAAAAAGAGCACTGGGAGATTTCTACATACTTCTTTGAAAAAAGTGCCTTACCAAAAAAGCGTCCATGATGCCCTCAGAAATAAATCTATACCTGGTCATTGACAACAGTAATTGCCATGTATTTGTTTTATTATTATAATCTGTAAAGAGTAATGCAAAGTTTTCTTTAACCTGAATTCATTTTAGCTGTGTATCTTAGCAGTGAGAAATATGGCATGTCATGATGGGAGTGAAGCCAATCTAATCTGCAAAATTTCACTTGTATCTGCACAAGCCAGTAAATCTCCACAGTGTTAGGAGACTAGAAATAGAGTTCTTAGAAAAGTGTTATGGGGGTTATATATGGTTCTGGGTATATTTTCACCTCATTCTGTGATCCTTCATGCAGGAGAGTAAGAGAAGGCATACACCTATTTCTTTATTATAATTATACAATAGAAACAAAAAAGGATTTTCTAAGAATGACCTCTGGATAATTTACTGGATTTGTTGTGCTTCAGGACATCTGCCATTTAACAATTTAACTAAAATGGCTGGTACTCTATAGGTAGAGAATGAGAAAGCAGGCACATAGTCTCAGCTGTTCTTTTTCATTTCAGTAATGTTTTGTATAAATATTCATAGTTGATTTAATACTATTAAATGTAAAATTTAAGAGACATTTCTGGTATTCTTTTTATGCTTTTCCATCACAGAAAACCTCCACAAAACCAGCTGTTGAGCAGAAGTTTACTTTTTCTTGAAATGAGTTTTGATACATTTTCTATTAAATAAGAAATCTTCTGATGTTCAACTTTCTTTTAACGTTGTAATGACAAAGACCTAACATAATGAACAAATATTTATTAATGGGCTAAAATTTCTAAAATAAACAAGCAAACAAGATGTAGAGGTTACAATAACAGCATCCTTTTAACCATATTACATAAACCAAACCAAACCAATATGATTACTACTGCATATTGACAAAAGATGCTGAAACAATCTTCATTCCTCCTGCAGTTCAAAAATATCAGTTAAGCATGACCACAACTTGAATGTAAGTACTTTTAATGAAGTTAATTGGGACACTCTCACAGCATTCAAACTTGTGCACTAGTATTACTGAATCAGAGTGTCATAGAGTTCCTTGAGGAATATTCCTTACTGAAATATTAGGCTATAAATAATACTACTCATTGGGCACACCATCTATTAAAAAGGCTAAAGAAGAGGTGAAATGCAGCCAGCATGACTAAACAGTATGTGTAAGGATGTTGTTAGAAGCAAGAAGAGTTCTTTAAAAAAAATAATTATGTGTCTGAATGCAGGCAAGAGAGACAATAACAAATTCCTGAATATGGAAAGCAAAAGCAATAAGAGAGGCTTAAAGAGAGTCTGAGGATCAAATATCAAAGTGAGTCAAAACTAGTAACAAATCTGTTTCAAAACACACTCAGAGCAGAATACCTGCCAGGAAATCTTTCATCAGTGCATAAAGCAGCATTAAGATAAACTAAATTAATTCTTTGCATCACTGTTTACTTCAGGAACTTGCTATACCAGACTCCTCCTTTGCGGAAGAAGCAGAAAATCTGTCTGAAACTGAAACATTTGTAGAAGATGCAAAACAAAACTGACAGAAAATAACTGCTCAGTCTAAATAGTATTAATCCAAGAGGTCAGCAAGACCTGAGAGGTGGATAGCTGAAGCAAGAATAGCGTACACAACCTCTCTTTTAACCTGCCTCTGTACTTATGATGAACGTTGGAAACATGATCCACTTGTTTAAAGAATTGTTCCTGGATTTCTTCTGGAACTGCAGCCATGTAATCCTGTTGTTCAGTATACATTAGTAGAAACTCTAAGGATAGAAAAAAATTAGTAGATATTGGCTTAAATATAATCTGTATGAAAGGTTCAACACGATGTTTACAAATGGAAGTCCTGTTTTATGAGCCTAGTGAAATTTATAGGTCTCAACCAGTTGAGTAGGTATGATTTGGTTTCTGCAATCTCCTTGAATTCCTGAAAGGTTTTTGACATAGCAACATCAAAGGCTATTATGGAAATGAAGAATCATGATTAAGGTAGTAAATGATGAATTTTCACAACGTTGGGGAAAACCAGAACTCTACAGGCATCTTGTGCTGGGACTTACTCTGTATTTGTAAACTACCTTAGAAAAGAATGTTTAACAGGGTGAAAGCATTTTACTGGTGACATTAATCTCTTACTTTAAGGACAAAGACAATTCTAGAGAACTGGAGAAGGATCTTTTGTTACTCCCTGAGTAATTAAAATGGCGGAAGAAATTTAGCATAGAACAATCCCTGCCAATGGCAACGGGGTTGGAACTAAATGATCTTAAGGACCTTTTCAAGCCTAACTATTCTATGATTCTATGATTCTATATGCAGGTGGTCAGGTGACAAACAAAACTCCTTGAAAGCATGAATAATATGCTCAGTGAATACCTTAACTGATATTATCACTCAGGTATGCCTTGTGTTTTATGAGGCATGATTCCTAACATATGCTTTCTTTTGTTAACTTTTGCCCAGAATTTAAGCTGATGCTTTCATGAAATTGATATAGATAGGGAATAGAGAAGGAAATGGAGAAATTTATTATGATGATAATGCACAATGCCATGGTTAATTTGCATTTTGAGCATACTATGGCATGATACTATGCTGTACTATCAGCACCTTAGAAACATTGGTGAACACTGACAATTAGTATGTTTGTCAGTTTTCATCGTGTCCTCCAAAAAAGTAACATCAAAGGCCTTGTCATCTTACTGGTAACTCTCATCAGACCCTTGTTACTGATTGAAGAGCAAAATCTGGCAGAAGACAACAGTGAACACCTTTAGGAGTTATATTAATCTCAGTCAGCAGTGGAGGGAATTTTCACACTTTATAGAAATCTGTGGCAGTGTAAACTGGAATTCCTAGTGGAAGCAAAAAATAATATGGTGTTTTCCAACAAACCATACAGAAGGATTTAAACTCTGTAAGAGAAAATAAAACAAAAAAAAGCCAACCAAAAAGAATCCACCTTCATGCCAACTTTAGTTTTCTTTTATAATAGAGAAGAAAAAAAACCAAACCATTCAGAAAACTAAAATTTACTTTCCAATAAGAAAGGAAACCCATGGAAAGTTGCAGTAATTGCCATGTTGTCTTCTTCAGTAAAAGTCCATTTCATGCTGAATGTTAATAAGGTAGTTTGAAGAAAGAACCCAACATTGTTTGCCAACTTCTTGAGGGAAGTAGTGTTTCCCACTTTTAGATAACATTCTCCACCAAAAACACCCCACAATTATAATTGTATTCAGTACATAAAAAAATTACGTCACACAGTGCATAATGCTTTAAAAAATATCCTTTTTAAAAAGACATTTTAGGAAACACTTATATCTTTATAAACAGAAACAAAACCACTGGTAAAATTATAGAATGATGGAACAAGAGACACTTGTTCAGCCACCTTGTTCACCCTTGCTAGTGAAAGACTGTTCCTTAAAGGTGTACCTCTAGTACTTTATCAGCCCTTTTTTAAAAACAAGCATCAAACAGTGTAGCTCTCATCTATTCCCATGGGAGATTATTCAGTGATTTTAGAGATCTGTCAGAAAGATTAACAGTCTGCTAGTTAACCAAAATTATCCTTCTCCTAATTTAGTGTCATTACTCTCAGTTACCCCATCATAACATGTTTTGAGATGTAATATGAACAAATAGATACTTAACAACAAGATAAGCATCCTATCAACTTTGCTTAGGGAGGCTTATTTTTAGATTGTCTTTAAAATCCAATGGTCTGCATGATGTCCAAGCTGAGGCAATAAATCTAGGTACAAGAAAAAATTGTTAATATCAAGCTATATGCATTCTCAAACATAGCTACCATCTAACAGCTACTGCAGGAGGTCCTATTTTGTATGTTTTCCTTTTATGCAACTGGTTATCCCTGGATAACAATGTTTATAATCTTTTTGTTAACTCAGATTTTGCTAGAAAACTACTCTGGGCTGCAATAACAGATGTACAAAGAGAATTACCCTCAGGATATTTAGTGAACCCAGCCTACAAAAGAAAGTGCAGAAAAAAATGTCATCATACTCCCTTAGGAAAAAGAACAGCAAATTCTTGTTTTCTTTATTGGTGTTTTGTTTTAGTTGCCTGAGTTTAGAATGCTGAAATCCAAATTTGGTCGTGGTCATAGTTTGTAGAGTTTTTTGTTGGGTTTTTTTGTTGGGTTTTTTTTTTTTTTTCAAAAACCAAAAAAATTAAATCCACAGTAATGTAATATTACAAGAAGGACTCAACTAATTCTATTGATAAGTATTCCTTCTAAAAGATAGCTCATATCTGTAAATCAATACTGTGTAGTTTGGAGGCATACTAATTAACTGACAGAGATATGAACTAAACCTGCCCTAGATACATTATCATGAATGCCAAGTCAGTACAGAACAACTTTTTAGAGACCTAAAAATCTGGATGCAATTCAAGAGCTTTCCAGGCAAACTCATGCAGCACACGTTATGGCACTTCACCCCCACCACCAAACTCCCCAAAATAGATTAAATAACAAAAGGATTCAGAATATATTTGTTTCCCTACCAATTGCATCTGTGAAAATATTCAACTTAGGGTTTCATACATTCTATGACAGATCAGATTCTTAGCTACCTTTGTATCTTGCCTTACTAAGGGGTTCTTAATTCATCCCCAAGGCACAAGTTCAGCCATCTGAATGGCTATGCTAAACTCATGCTTTTTCATGGTCTAGTTTCTGTAATTCCAGTTTGCTCAGTTTTTCTAGCCACATCATAGACATCAGAATGTATATAAGAAGAGTGAGAGAAGGATGAATACAGCAATATATAGTGATTCCCTACAAGATTGTTCTTCTCTCCTGCCACAAGAATCCTTCAGTTATCAGATATACAAGCTTAATGACAACCAGGAAACTTAATAAGTCCAAGCAAGCAGTTTAAAGGTAACATTTCTTAACAGATTTTCCAATATATATAGGACATCTCCATTTAGTGTTTGTTTTGTTAACATGAAGACATTCTTAGAAGAAATGTTGACATTCCACATTGCAGGATTCAAAGCACTGCCATTTCTTAGTTACTTTACTTTTACAGTGTAAGTTATAGGTTATATAATATACATGAAACATGCAATTTCCTCATACGTGGAAAACTCCACACTTACTGAAGGTGCTTCATTTAAATTCCTCTGAAGAAATCATCTTTGGGCAGGAAGCAATATGGAAATTTTCAGTCCAAAAGGAAAACTACCACGAAGTTATCACTGTCAGAAAATGGGGTGCGATTATTAAATATATTTCGCAAACCTAACAATAACATTTCCTTCAAAGTGACAGCTATGATAATGATTTGTTGCAAGATAACATGACAATTTTCAATAGTTTCCATTCTCAGCATTTGGACACTGGCAGGAAAGATAGTGTAACTAAGGGAAAGAGAAAGAGAGGGTGCCATCAATTTATGACTTCACCTTCTACCACCTGACTTATCCAACAGATTTTAAAACCAATAGATGAAAAATCTTTTACAATTCACAGAGTGAACAGATGGCTCAGCAGTATTGAAAATGACAGTATATATACACCAAATGAACCGGTGTTCTGCTCTAGTGAAGAAGCTGTCAACATTTGTATTACAAACCTCAGTTTTCAAGGGTTTGTAAGTTGGCTATTTTAGATAACATCTGGAATGATTGGCTTGCAAACTGTGTGCCTAGGCACCATGTAAAAAAAAAAAGTGTTTATTACTTAATCCATTTCACACCCTTTACACACACCTAATCACATTGTAAATAGTAGGTGTGACTTAAGATGCAGAGAAAGTGCCTTTGTTTATCAGAGGGATTTGAATGGACTGGTTAGTCCACGAGCAGTTGTGCTGGCTGTGCACAGAAGACTGTGGCTTCTGTAAAGGAGGCTTCAAGCATAGCTGGTGGGATCTGCACAAGCACCCAAACACTCCATGCCTGGGATGTTAGTGTTCTGTGAGACGTTTCTGGACCCTCTGTGAAACTATTACAAGGAACAGAAGTGATAAAGATGCCTGACAGAAAAGATCAGCAACTGAAGTAGCATTATTTCCAAAGTAGCATAATACTTGCGTTAAATACCACATTTTGGCTTAGAAAGATTGCAAGCTGTGCTGAAGCAGCTAACTTTTTCCACTGAGAGTCTCCAGCAGTGGGTTGCATAGGTACAGCCAGGCTGGTGTAGCTGTGTGTTCCATGAAATTCCTGCTTATACAAGGTCTCAGTTTTGGCTATAAAGAAAAACACCTGATTGTAACATTTTGCCTAAGAAAAGACTTCATGGCAGCACAGGAAGAATTTCAGGATTTGGCTCAACAACCTTTTAAATTAAATTATATGTACTGGACCCTAAATTGCTTATGGGATCAGTACAACCATATCATGCCCATTAGTAGGTCTGAATCTACACAAGGATCTCCAGCTGGCAATAATCTTGGATCGAACATGAAGACACGTGTCAGTCTTACTTTGCACATGGGTCTACAGTGTTTGGTTTCTGAAGTAAAAGTAAGAAAGCAGTAAATATTACAGTAACAGATTCATGAAAGCTATTATATGAAGGCATGTTTTGGACTGTGACAGAAAATCTGGAAAAAGCAAAGGGTTAAAGATGTCTACCAGAAGTAATAATGTGATTTTCAACTTGGGTAACTGTGACCTCATTCTTTCAGGAGGAAACATCAGGAAACAAACAAACTAACCAACCAGTCAAATGGGAAATTACGTTTTTATTGCCATTTAGAGGAAAAGAAGTACAGTGCCATCAATCTGAGTTGTACCCACTGAGACATCCAGATGTCAAACAAATTCTCTCAATGGTATTGCAAGTCATTCCTCCAAAGTCCTTAATTAGGATTTTCACAGGTGTTGGTATACAAATGGTCCTGGAATTGCACAACTACTACATGCCTTCTTCCCCTAGGCGCATTTGAAATTCCTGTCTTGGGTGGTATATATATTACATGAAGTTTTCAGTTTCAGAACATTGTCAAGAAAAACATGAGACATCTAAGGAAAACAAAAATTAGATAAAAAGCTAGAGAGAAGTAGTGAGTGAGAGATTAATGTAAAAAATAATGAATATGAATAGCTTTGATAAATACTAAAAAAGTAGATAGAAACAAAAATGAATAATTCAGCCATTCCAGGTAATATCTGAAAGCTGCATTGAAATATATATGCATCTAAGTTTCACACCTACATAATTATTGCTTACCTATCTGTCCCCAGCACTGACTCAGGAATCCAATGGCCATTTTTAGTTCTAAATTTTTCAATATGCTTCAGTGAGAAAAAAAAAATAAAAATCTTTGCATAAAAACCAGATAAATCTGTGCTGAGAATTTCAGAGAAGAGGGGAATAAAGCATATTCCTCCATTTTTATTAGTTTCTAACTACCTGTTTTACAAAGCGGACATAAGCCTCACTCATGTTAGTGTATGGTGTTTGATATTTTATGAACCAGTTTGTGATTCTGCTGCCCTCTAATTGTTACTGCAAGTGAACATTTCTTCAAATGAATGAGGCATTTTACCAGAACACCATGCTGCGTCAGCTATCAATTTTGTAGCTGCAGGCACACAAACAAAATTGCCAAAAAAAGAACTCAATTCTGTTGCTCTTAAAATGAGCATACTTCTTTTCCTCTTTAGTCACTGTTATCATAAGAATTGGAAGGCAGGCAAAGAAGATGAAATAAAATCCTGGTGTCGCTAGGGAACCTAACCATCTAAGTAAACCAACTATATATCATAACAATGTAGTAAGGAGAAAAAAATACTTACTGCTACTCAGACACATTACATAATCTTGTTGAATGTTTACATCGTTAGCTACACTGCATTTTCATACACGCGTTCTTTGAAGAGGCCACAAGATAGACAGATCCTAGCAGCAGCTCATGAGAAAGGCACCAAATACGTTCAATTTTATCAGCAACTTCAACATGGAAATGTGATCACCATCATTGAAGAGAATTCTGTTCATTAATGATTCTGATCTAAAGTTCTCAAGTTTCTCTTAGAAGTAGGAAAGTAGTTGTTAAGCAAACAATTTTAATCATTAATTTTAACAAGTGTTGTATATTCTAAAGCAATATTTACAGTTACCCTTGAACTATTTGTGAACTCCAGTCAAATATGCTGGAAAATTTCCGGTAGACTAAGAATGCTATATATAAACTTATAGCAGCTGTGTTCTCCTTCGACAGCAGATCCAGGCTACCTTTACCTTCCTTGTATAAAATACCTTTCCCCTCTTTGCAAAGAATGAGGCATCTCCCATTTCTTATGAAAGTACACTTGCTTCCACAGAAGAGGGGAAGCGTCTTAATAGCTACAGTCATCCAGAAAAGTGTTAAATGAAGGTAGCCAAAGGCATGGGGAAATACCTACAAGAAATGAGTGCTTGCAAACCTAATATATACTTGGTATCCTTTACAAATAGGTATCAGGTTTCTAATCGGCAATTCTTAGACCTGTCATCAATTCAAGGATGAGTTTCCTGCCTGTATTTATTTCACAAACTATGAAAATCCCTCTCGCTAACATGAGTAGCACTGAGTTGGACACAAACATCATAGTCTTCATTTTAACATACATACAGATGAATATTTTTGGAAAAGTTTTACTTCATTTTAACATACATACGGATTAATATTTTTGGAAAAGTTTTACAACTGAAACAATTCTTACATAACAGTCATGCCCTTTAAATTCTGGGTTCCCTTCCTCTCACCCAGGTGTGGTCTCAGAACCACCGCAAGAAAGGTTGTCCTGCTTAATTCACAAAGCCCATGTTATTTCTGGACATAAAATTTTGCCCTCTGTTTTCTGTGGAACGAAAATCTGAGCTTTTCCCTATTCACCACAAATTCAGCAGCCCCTGACCTTCTCCAAACTGTGGATCTTTCAGTCTACCCATCAACCTACAAATTATTCTATACAAATACATAGGTCTATACAACACACCTATATCCACAAAACTATGTCATTTGAAAATGGAAAAGAAAGTAGCTATCTCCTTAAGCAGAAACAAAGGTGTACTGAGAAGAATTTTCATAAGGACAGTTTCACCAGAAAAAGATGAGATTCACTCAGTATGGATATTCCAGGAAAATTGTCTGCACCAATGAATTAGCCACCTGGATATGACACACACACATTTTTCTTTAATGTTTAGACTGGCATCCTTAACGGATGTCTAGACAGGCTAAATATAGCATTTCACCTGCCCAACAAATTGAAGCAGAGTATGATCATGAAGGACAGCAGTTTAAAAGAAAAAGAATAAAGTGTTCACTCAAAAGATTAGCATAATTTTTATATAAAGGATCCTCTTTGATCCAAAGAATAAGACATCCTACCCTAATTTTAATTTAAAATTCAGTTTCACAATTTCAAACAAGCAACAGAAGTTTGCAGATATTTTCCCTCTGCAACTTTATTCATCAGAGATTTCCTTTTCAATTTCAATTTTGTTCTTCGCCTGTAATTAGCATTTCTGCAATGAGACATAATCACTACATTAGTGTTATGAATGACTGTAGGTAGTCTCTGTGAAGCAAAGAGAGAGATCATCCTGCAGCTTTTCTTTCTGTGACTGCATCTCTCTACCTATAAGAATATCTTCTTGACATAACTCTTCTACAATTCTAAACCTTTATATTTTAGTCAAATCTGGTTAACAATAAATTTCTGAAGTTATAAGAGTGGCCATATGTCAACAGAAATGGAAAATATGAACACACATGTACTGCTAATCCCAACTAATTAACTTTGACAGTCAGATGAGAGTGCACATATATAAAGTTGAATTGAAGCTGCATCCTGAGGCTTTGCTATTTCCAATCAAAACACATGGGGAAAGCAACTTGAAAGCTGGGTGAGAATGGAAGATAAACAAGCTGCACAGTACTGTCTCTTGCACAATGAAATGCACACTGTTATCTGACATGACATTCAAAGACCCTTGCTAATATTCAAGATGCATTTCTTTCATTTAATAGAATAACTGTGTCCTTTAATACAGTATTCTGTTTGAGAACTGAATTTCAACTTTTCACTGGATGTATGAGCATACCCAGCCTCAGAAAACTCTGCATCATATCCTGCATCATGCTCCATAGTATGCAGAATAACCAAAGATATTCTGCTGCTAATGAAGAGATGCATTTAAGGAAGGATTTACGGTTATAGTTCTCAAGCAAGAAAACAATGTTAAGAGTAAAGGGTGTCATATAAACCTTAAGGGTTATGTACGCTGTTGAGGTAAAATAACTTTAAAGGGCTGAGTTAAGAGCTATGGTTATAAAGATGTAATTTAATGGTAGTTTCCTTAAAGTGATTGCATGCTTATTTCTGTCATCTTCCCCAAACAATTTCTGCTTACTTCATAAGACTCTATAAATGATTCTGGCAATTCGGTAAAAACTAAATCTTGAATCATGCAAAGCCCAAGTAATTTTCCTTGATCCAAGCTGCTAGTAGAAATTATCTCAGTATAAATTTTTTGTTTGGTTCCTCGCCCCCCCACATCCCCCAGAGCAATGTGTAAACCAAATAAAACCTCAGGAACATTTAGCATCTTAATGGAAAAATAGTGGTACTTTTCATAGAGGAAGTGAAATTCATTAATTTATTAACAGCTCTAAATTAAGTGTCTACAGGATGCCTCTGGTTCCAGGCAATGACAAGACTCTCCATGGACCAAATTCTTTAGCATCCAGTGTTCACCTCTCTTGGGAAACTGGGTGGGACAGCTCCTGGTGTAATTCATTATGGCTGCTCCTTTATTCTTGAAAAGGAACACATATATAGCCACATTGATGTCTGAAAACTTCCCTTTCTTCTGGCTCATTCCTTGCAGGGGTGCCCTGCTGTGTGAAACAAGCATTAAATGTAAAGGTTGGAAAGAAAGCTGAGGAACTGCAAGACCAACTGTAACAAGCTTTGTTTTTCTACTAGCTTAGAGTTCAAGTAAATTCTGAATGCTGGAAGTTAAACAGATTGCATAGGTCAATAGTGAGCTTGGCTTCCACAGCAGAGTCCTTGGAGCCCCACCAGCTAAATCAGATTGCAGCTCACAGGTTGCCTTTGAGAGTATTCTCCATAACTGCAAGTTCAAAAAGGTGGAAAGCAACTAGTGCAATCAGTGATCTACAGTGTTAAGTTTTTATGGATTTTCACTTTTCTCTCTCTCCTACAAAAAAAAAAAGATTAAGAGTCTACAGGTTCTTTCATTGGAGTGAAATGTGTCTCTCTTTTTTGGGTTCTGCTGTTTTGGGGTTTTTTTGTTTTTTTTTTTTTTGGCTTGTGTATTCATGCTTTCCCAGAACAAACTTGTCTCTCTGCTTTCTATTGTTTTGTTTATATTGTTTGGCATTTTTTCCCCTCTAAAACCTGTCCTTCCTTGGTACCCCATTTCTCACCTATATATATGTATTTATTGGTAGCTACTCTGTTCTGCTGGAAGGCAGGGTATGCTGCTAAATGACCACACACCTGGTCATTTTGTATAACATCCACATGTTATACACCTGGTCAGCTGTATAACATGCACAGTTTATTAAACAAACACACTAAAGCAAATAAGCACATTAAAGCAAACAAACACACTAACACAAACAGGGCATATATCTCTCTATATATAGTAAATAAGTACAATGAAGCAAATCATATATATATGTATCAGTAAAGTACAAAGGAAACTTAGCAATGCATCAAATCATTACTACATAGAGAGAATAGTGATTAAGAAGAAATACATCACCAGTTACTACCGAATCATCACCCAAGCCCACACTTGAAGCTGGGAAGCCCTATTGCAGCCAATGCCGGGAGTCTCAGCTAATTGGGAAAATTCCTATGCAGTGCATCCACCCGTAGATGAGGCTTCAGATTCGGCTACAAGAGGGTCCTGCTTTTATACCCTTCGAAAAATAACCAGCTTTATGCCAGCTCTGTAATTGTTTACTCATGGGGCTGTGCAGTTTCTCATGATCTCACTGTTGTCCACACCGAGAGCGTTGGCCAGGCGCCCCAGCGCAGCTAAGTGTGAAGGTCATAGAACAGCTGCACACCTGTGTTTTCCTGCCTCTTTCTGACAAAAAGTCATGGTGAACGTAAACATATATACTCTACTGAATACAATGTGACAAAACCCATACTCGGTTATGTCTCTCAGTCACGAGAGGGAATCAGCTCTCGGCTAGGTTCCCATCCATAACATACACTACTTTGAAAGAAAAAGAACAGACTACAAAATGGAACATATCCACTCTTGGGGAACATGGCAATCACAGGAGAGCTGATTCTACAGTATCCTGGACTGTACCATTAATCCTGTGGAAAGACTCCTCATTTTCCTTTCATTGGGAAGGGCTGTGCTAATATGCTCAAAATATCATCAGATTTTGCCAGATCTTTGTCCTTCTAGTGTTTATAGGGACAGTGGTTACAGAAATGGGGCTGTAGTGGGAGCAGTAGTGGGACACTTTTGCACAATATACATTACTGTCATGTTGGAAAGTTTTTCAACAATAAAGATGAAGAAATAAATTCTAATATCTTCTCATACTCCCTTGCCAGCAGTGCTGTCTTGTCACGCATGAATTTCTTCCTAAGCAGCACTGCTTCTTCAGTTCCAGTGGCTGGCACAAACTGACATTCTGACTTACTCCTGTATCAAAAGACCCTTGCAAGATATACCCTTTCAGGCTATTTGCCCTAAAAATATCTTTTTGTAAAAAATACTTCAGAGACAAAATAAGACAAATCACTATTGGACATAAAAACTTTCATTTAAATAAATAGAAAACCTACTTACAGTAAATTAATACTTTCAAAAAAACAGTCTATGGATTTATTTCCTCCCCTCAAAGATCAGTAGTAGCAGAGGTGACTGAAGCACTAAGGTGCCGTGGGATATTCAGTGGGCTGAGGACAATCACTGTGCTACAGGAAAGAGGGGAAGTGGGAGCCATTCTCTGCACATGATCTCTGCACTTCTGCTAGCTGCTGTATGCGTATGGTGATGGCCTGGGTACTGGCATATTCCATTATTTTCTCATGCGAAGGTCTTAATGTGATCACTGCTGCTACTAATGCTTCATAGCCTGTGCCTTTTCTGCTTCTTCATGGCAGAAATAGTTTCCGGAGTTCCCCATCACCTGTAGGAATATTTTAGAAATTATGTCAAGAAAAAGACAGCAAGCCTTCAAAGCCCAGTGAACTGCCAAAGCAAGAGGAAGCTCTGGCTATTGCTGTGAGTAGGCACGTGGGAAGCCAGGAGAGGCAGATGGAAAAGAAACAGCATGACACCACTGTTGTATGTGCCAGGCAGTGTGGGCCTTGCTCTCTTCCAGCAGAAGTTGGGACAAACAAGAGCACAAAGTCCAAAGGGGAAGGGAAGGCAGCCAGGGAATCCAGGGCTGGGAGAGTGCTGCAGTCAAATGGACCTGAGGTATGGCTCTGTAGATAGCCATGGTCAAGAGGTGGTTTAGGGTTCTCCTGAGAAGCTGAGCTGCCATCTTGCATTAAACATAATTTTACATGATCATGCCCTGAAGGAAAGGAAAAAAAAATTTTTTGTAAGTTACATCAATGGAAATTGTTAGCAAACTGAAATTTAGCATGCCTGTGATCAGAGAGGGCAAAGGAAACAAGGGCAGAGTATTGCCAGACAGAGAGCAGGCTGGATGGAACCTGCTGGTGTTCGGACTTCAAAAAAGCAGTGCACTGATTTTTAAGCAGGTGGAAACAGAAGTAAGTAGCACTTGAAAGTAACCAGGCATTACACTGAGCTGTTATGAAATAATGACTGGAAGGCAAGCATTTGGCAGTGCTGGTTGTGAAATTTCTCCTTGCAAATAGCTAAAACATAAAATATTGGCCATTTGTTTCTAAAATCCTTCTTCCCTCCCATTGTCTTCTGTCTTCAACCAGAAGTGCAGCAGAATTCAGACACAGACTCCAGCCAGTTCCAGAAATATTTTTACTGCCTGGATTAAAGATAAGAATGTAATTATTACAAATCCTGACCTGGAAATGGTGCCAGACAGTTTGAGAACAAGGTAACTTTGTTACCCCTTTTTTCTGTGGAAATGAACAAAGGATTTAATTAATTAAAAATGCAGCCTGTCTCTTAAGGAAACATGTACCTATCTCTGTAAACAAGTAGAATTCCTTGGATTAAACCAAGTACCTTATCAATGCATTGGTCTATGGCGTTCAGTAGTATGTATTGCAATTTGTTTACCATAACCACTTTTCGTAAAACATAGATACATCTAAATATTTATGCTATAATGCCCCCTCAGCTATCCCCTAACCAATGTTTAACAGCTAGTTATAAGGGAAAGCAAAGGGTCATGACAAGCAATAACTTATGTAGTTTTTCTCTTTCTAGTGGATTATTATCTCATTAAATATTATGAATTAATATTCTGAAACTGTATCTCTGAGGTAGGAATGTATCCTTCCTTCTCCTTCCTTCATCCTAACCAAGTGCAGACTTGAGATGAAGAGCCCAAACAACTACCCATGTCATTCCCTTACTGTGAGTGAAGTCAGATGTTATTTCAGCTAAGTGTTCAAAACCCCAACGATTTTCATTTGTAGCAAGTTTCTGGAGAACTGTCAGTGCCAGTGGACCCAGGCTGATGTGTTCCCACAAGTAAATAACTGCCAGGACATACAGGTTTGGCATATTCTTGCAATATCTTGCCTTACTAATGGTGCAACTGAACATGAACTAATAGAACATTTGAGCTAACAATGGAGAACTATCTCATAAAACACTTTATAAATAATTGTTACTATATCTATATTATTGACTAATAAGAGCTAAGTTCCTAAACTGAATAACAACTAGCTAATATGTTGTGATTTCTCCTTTGTGGCTTCATTCCTCTCAGCAGCCTTGGTCTATACCTATCTTATTTTCCTTCTGCACCTCTTAAACCAAAGTAATCTTAGTTGAACTCTGATTCTGATCTTAAATGCATACTGTGAGGTACAGAACTGCTAAACTATATGCAAACAGATGTTGCCAGGCTGGGAATTTGCTATTGCAAAACTCACTGTGATGGGTTAATTGCATTCTGGCAGCAGGAGCTCCCCAGCAAAGCTGAATTTTTGTGGAGGTTATCCTCCATTATCTGTGCCATAGGCTTTCCAGTGGATTACAGTGATTACCAATGACAAAACGCCTTCCTGTGGATTTATGGAATTTTTCTAGAGAGACTAAATCACTTGAGTTCAGTTCTAGGGCAGCAATATAGGAAAACATAATAATGCTTCACTACTGAGTTTAAATGGGTAAAAAAATACTGGTGTTGTCCTACCTTTGTGCAATTGAAGCATTTGTAAAACAGATGTTCAGATCTATTCTTTATTTTGTATTTCATACATAGGTTTTGCTTTGATTTAGACTAATAATTCAAACCTTTATTGCTCTTATAATGGAGAAATAAAAAATGAGCAGTATGAAAGGAAAATGTGGTTGCACCAAAACCCAAGCTTATTTAGTGAATTATAGTAAATATTATAGTAAAATATTTAGTAAAGCCTTTATGCATTTCCCTGTAAATAATGTATTTTATCTATTAATTTTTTAAAAATAAACAGAAGATATATTATGAATATTATTTGATCCCCCTCTTCAGTGTATCTGTACATGTTACATACATGTAACAAGTGATCTGACAAAAGCTTGGAGGATCTGGGAACACCGAATTTATTAAATAGAGTCTGACTAATCACACTTATTCTGTCAGTTCTCTATATCTATTTTGCAATCATCCTCATTTTCCCTTATATGGTTGGTATTAAAATAACAAACCACCAAAAGTCTTATGCAATTGCTATGTCTACCGAATTTCAGCCACATATCTCAGTATGTTACTCTTACTGGTCAAGTTGTTTTGCCATGGTAAAAATAATAATACACTCCACCCACCTAAATTGGAAAAAAACCTAGCAACATCAATATTTTTTTGACTTTTATAGTGATTTGGGTAAGTTATAAAACCATCATTGTTACAATTTTTTAATAAATTAAGTATCCCTCCATTTTAATTAATTCAGCATCCGTCACAATGTTTTTATATTAGGTAAATTTTAGGTATTAAAATTGCAGAAGTGACACTGATACAGAAAGGATATGTTTGCTGATGACATCAGTCCCATAGTTCATTTAAATTGCAAAATGCATTGTTTTGCAAAAATTATAATTAAGTGGGTATCTTGTAATACAAATTGTTAGACATTTACTATTTCTATTATTTTTAACAGAGGCTGGACTTTGTGTTACAGAATGTACCTCATTCTACATATTTCTCTAAAATCGCTTTCCCTGTTTTGAAAAAATGATCAATTTATAGATACCCTTCAGCTATTTTTTCTTCTTTATTCTCAGGTCTTTTTCCTTCCCTTCCCAAGATGGATCTTTGCTTTGTATCTTAATCATGAAGGCTTAAAGAATAGCATATAATAAAAAATAGACTTATTTATTGAGAACCTATAGACATCCTATCCCGTGGCAACAATCCATAAAACAATTGCAGTGTAGTTGGAGTTCAATATACTCCAGTATACCGTCGGAGTATATTGAAGCTACACAAAATAATTATTTTTTTTTTTAGTGATTTAGAGGAAAATAATTACAAGATCCAGCACTGAATTAATGTTACAGTCTTAATCATCTCACATCAACCATAAGGTAATCTTGTCTCAGTTATAGATCCAGCTGGAAATGGCTTTAAAACTAGATTGCTTTTCTGGTCTTTCTTAGTCAGTGATGGAACAGAAATGTCTTGACAGCATTATTAATAGAAACATTACTAACATTAAGATGCAGACTATGTAACACTCGACATGCCATGTACAATGCTGCGTCTTTTTGACCTACACCCAAATTTTGAAGCAACTATGAAATTCTTTTAATTCATTCTCGGCAAGATAGAGAATTAAATTTCATACTTAATACATGAGTATTTTAGTAGTTTAAGGGTAATCTAGCTAAAATGCAATGTTATACTGGGGATTCCATGGAGATTTTAAAAAATCAGAGCATTCTGCAATCTTCAGGCATTTGAAGTTCTTAATATTGGTGATTTGCAAGGCAGCTTTCATGAAACATACAATCTTCCTGAAGTACTTTTTCAGTAAATTCTGTTGGCGCATTTGAACAATGTCATCATAAAGTTCCCAGGATATCTTTCAACACTTTTCTTAATGAATGAAAAGCATGAATCCAGTTCAGTGTCGGTGCTCATTTCTCCCTTCTTAGATGTTTCTCTAAAAAAAATCTACCCATACTACTTTTTCCTGAAACAAAAAGTGTAGCAGTAAGTTTCCAGTAAGTTAATTATTGTACTTTCCTCCAGTTTGACTTAAAGAACTACTTCACCTTGTTAACTCATTCCAAATTCTGCCACTCAAAGCCAACGTGTCTTCCATTATGTCTAATGTCTTTACAGTAGCTGCACATGACTCATTTTATAATCTTTCAAAATTTTGTTTCTAGCCTTTGAGACCTTGTAGAACACCTTTGTTCATGGTGCTTTTCTTTTATTGTCTTTTTCCTTGCTTGAGACTTAAGACCTGATACTTCTCCCTTGTCTTAATTTCTTTTTCAAAATTTTTTAAATAGGTTACAAATCCTGCTCAACTGAAATATCTAATTGTCTTAAGATTTTGAGTTTGTCAACACTCAGAATTCAAAGTCACTTCAGTCATGAAGCTTGTTTGACCATTAAGTCTTCTGTTCCACAACCATATTTTTCCTACATTTTCTTTGCAAAAACACCTCTGTCACTCACTGGGCAGGCTGCATGGCACTCATTCTTTGAGCAATAAAGGAGCACCTTCATCCATATCTTAATTATTCTTTTGCATGCCTGAATTTCAGTTATGTATGATTTTCTATAAAAAACTGCTCTTTTTTCAGAATTACACTCCATAAAAAAGCTTTGGTACTTCACAAACAATCCCTTCGTAAGTGCAGAATGTTTGTTATGTTGGACAAATCCCATTTTCAAAAAAAGCATGGGCTGCATGGATCCAGCTCTGTGCTGCTAGTGGATACATACACTTTGGAGGTTTAGGTGAGGGTGGTTTCGAAAGTCTTAACATTATACCTGTGTGTTCAAGCTTGGCTGTACTGTGAGTGCCTGGCTTTTAGGAAATTGAGATACAGGGTTTTAAACTGGATCTTCAGACCACAAATGTGGTACGGTACTGACTACTTTGAGTGACTGATTTCCAATCTGAAGTGACTGCAACATAGTGTGAATGTATATAAGCTAGTTTTCAGGGAGTTAGCCCACCTCTGGGCATCTGTCTATTGCACCAGCAGAAAGCGCAATTTGGCATAATCATGTTGTCAAGACTGGTGCCAAGTGCCTGACCTCTGGAAAGCTAAGACTAACAACCTGCATTGAAAAGAGTAAGTGTATGTTTAATAAGCCTTTTTCCATATCATTTACTGACTGAAGAAGAAAATCAGACAGCTCGCTATTGCTTGGAGCTGGGAACCAGTGATTTATCAGGGATGTCACCTGGAGTTGGAGAAGGCTTTGGGGTTAAGACAGAAAATCTTTTTAAACCAATTTGCTCCCTTTACCACTCCTATTGTTGAATGGCAGACTTACCTTCTTTGGTCTTGATTTGTCCTAATTAACTTCTCTTAGCTCCTTTGCAAACAATGCTGAACTTTACTGTAGAGAGGGGGTTGCCTGTTTGTGGGTAGTTTTATCTCTTTCCTCCTTAGCCTGGTCTTCTTTTCCTAAGAAGAAGCCTTGTGCAGGAAGTTTCTTTTGTTTTGAGAAGAGTCAAAACCATGCCTTTTAACCAATTTTGAACCTTTTTTGAGCCTATTCAAAACCTAATATTTTTTCATAAAAGTATTTTCACTTTTTCAATAAATCATTATTTACTTCTTCTTTAGTAGTTTGCTGTGAAAATGCTGACTAACTTTAACTGATTGAACTCAGAACCTTCTAGTATCAAGTATGATGCAAACCAAAAGGGTGGCAGAATGATCAGCCACACTTACAGCTGCAGGATAAGGGCATATTGATTTGGAGGTGCTGACTGCAGCATAGCATAAATGCACTTGAGCTAGCTGACAACTAGCTAACTCACACACAAGTAACGTACAGTATAACTAAAGGATCGGAGACCTTAAATCAGGGTTAAGACACCAGCATGACAGTCTTAGCTGATCGATTGCTGGGGAGCAAAGTCAGAAAGTTTCTTGGCTATGACTGTAGCTACTTTCTATCCCATCTCAGTAAGTTACATGTCACACAGAATAATCAGCAGTTCTGCATGTACATCTAGGCAGTCTGTGAGACAGGGGGTTGATCTTGTGCTTAAATAAATCAGTTCTCACTTCCTTAGTTAGTTAATCATTAATTTTCTTTTGGTGCATACAGAAATAGAATAGAAACATATATACCGAAACAGTAGAAATGAAGCTGAAAAGATGAGCTTTAGATGTACAGAATTTTCTCCACTTAAGGAAGCTTTTGAAATGCATGCAGACTAATCTGGGTCTACTTACAAGTTTTAAAAAACTTAAGGGGTTTTTTTTGGCATTTTTTAATGTGGTTATGTTTATTTGTTTGTTTTAATAACTAGAGAAATATTTTTAAAAATATAAAGCAACACCTTGTGCTTTACTTACTCCTCCCCCTCCCCCCCCCAATTAAGGATCTGAACTGCCCCCAAATTTCCAAGTTTTACTCTCACTCTAAAAATGACAATTGGATTTTGGATTTAGCAGAGCTCATCCATCATATAATGATGTAATTTTGTTTCTGCTGTCTTCTGCTCCTCATTACTGAGTTCTTTTTCCCTCTCCCTTCGCTTCCACTTCTTCAGCTGGTACTTCTCTGGTACTAGGGCCATTCACATGAGCATATCCTTTGCAGGGGAGAGAGATGTCAGTAGTAAGAAGTAGTTATGGCTGCAGTATACTGTATTCCCATCTATTCTCAATTAAGAATGGTTACTATTAATGGCAGGACTGTCTGTATGTGTCTATGTGTGTTCAAGTATGGACAGCTTTAGGCTACAGCTGAAAGAAGAACCAGAGGCTTCTAACTGTTCTTGTATCTGCAGAGAATTTGGTTCAGTCTATGTGACACTTTGGACAGACTATCTAAAATGATTCTTGTATATTGATAACTACAACTGCTACCTGAAAGTCAAGTATAGCTCTCCTTCTATTCTTCACACATTAGAAACATTTGCCTCTGTAAATCTTGTGATGATTTAGTTTGCAAATTCAGTTGTCAAGGACCAGGCTCATATTCCTCTTAATGCTTTACCTATAGCACAAAGAAATAGTTTTGGTAGTGTTTAAATAATTTTTTTCCCTTATAATTTTCCTTTGATATAATTTCCAGGGTTTCAGAATATTTCTTAGTTTTAAATAAAAGTTATCTCATCATCTTTTTTTCCAGAGATAAGAATCACACTGTGCAGAATGTATTCTCTTCTGTTTTTACAAATATATACAGAAATACTTATTTAAATAAAGATAAGTTAAATAAATACAAAAGCCTTGTTTTCTGGACTAATTCATGACCTAATCTTATAACGGACCTTAAGAAAGCTTGCTTTCTATTTTGCAGCAGAACTTTAATCTTATTGTAGAGAGTTTTGTTTTGCCTACATGTTTATCTTTCAGGTCATGATCTTCAATCTAGAGCTTTCGGCAAGTTTTCTTATTGCCAAACAGCTCAAAGATGAACACCTTGGACCAAAATCTCCCTAAGTTATATAAGAGAGAGAGGCAGATAGGTATATTTAAAAATTTTGTAGGGCATTCAGCAGACTAGCCCTGTAACTCGTTGAAATTGGCGTGACATAGATATTGAATCTACTCTGGCACCACTGATAAAATTCTTCTTTGGACCTATGCTTGCTGTTTAATGACTGCCTAAATAAATTTGAAAACCTGGTTTTTAGATCTTGAGGTCAACTCAACAACTTGCAACTTCTGTGCAAGAACAGCATATAGAAAGCAGACCTGGCATCCTTGTAATACTCTGCATTGCTGAAAAAACAGTAGTAAGATGGTCTTGATGACGTAGCTCATTTATGTGCATATTAGCATGCTAGTTATTAATGCTTTTAATAGATTATCAGTAAAATATCTTTTGTGCTTAGAAAAGCTAAGGTAAAATGGTATCATGCTTCTTGTTTTCAGATACATTTGCGTCAATTTTATTAAATAACTTCTTCAATTTTGAAGCATTTTGTAGAACCTGGATTCATAATATTTAATTAACTTTTATGTAGTCATCTAAAAGCCATTGGATTTTATCTATAAATTTGAGAAATCATTGAGGGAATATAAGAAAGATGGTGGGGTTATAATATTTCTTTTCAGAAATTTAATAGTCCAGAGGCATTAAAAGGAAGATGGAACGGTGGAGAGTCTATTGGCATAAAGAAAGAATAAAGTACTATACTAAAGTTTTTGGACAGATCATCAGGCTTTTGGTAGGCTGATCTCTCCATTACTCAACATGATTTCCAGTGTTGTAGAGATTTTTAACCAGAAGCAGAGGAATGGGTATCAGAAAGTATAGATCATCAAGATGTGCTAGTGCAACTGCACATATCCACTACCTAGGTGCACATTTTCTCAGCATTTTAAGACACTTCCTACCTCTCTTAACAACCTCAGCATCTTCAGTAACATGACACCCTAATAATTAAAGCAAACCAGCAAATAACATTCTTTCATTTCAAGTAGCAGTGAATTCATCTGGAACATTTTAAAAATTCATTCTCAGTAAGATACTGATAATAAAATCAGTTCATGATACCAGTATTATCAACCAAATCAAATACTGCCTTAGGCCACATATAGCCAAATGTTTTTAGCAATCTATGTTTTACCACATTCTGCCACAACCTCCGTCTGTTAGAAAACCTGCATTACAAGAGCAAGTGCACACTGACCAAGATGGTATAAGAAACTGACAGTGTATAAAAAGACGGAAAGATCCTTACCCCAGAATGACGTTGCTTCTCTGTGCTGTGTCCATAGACATGAATCTGCTGTGAATCTGGACCAACACAATTAAATCAGTGGAATTACTCTGGATTTTCTCCAACTCAGGGACACATAGCTTTTGACAGTGGGTATTCAGCAGCTCATAGGAGCCTGATCCCCACTCTGTGTATTGACACAGATCTCCTAGCTCATTTCTGACAGTTTTACTAAGTAAAATCAGCTTAAAAAAATTGGTGCATGATTTTACTTCAGCGTCTTCAGAAAACTCCATTGCTGCGGCCTGTTTTAGACGTGCGCAGGAAATGAAAACCTTATACAAAATAATCTAAATCTAAATATTTCTAAACTATATGTCTCCCTATATATAAACATCAAGTTAATTAAGCCTATATAATATTCACATGTACAGATGTGAGCAGTGTTTTAAATTGACGTAACATCTTATAAAATAAAGAATCAACGAAGAGGTGGATTCAGTGCTTGAAATCAATCCAGTTACATGTCAGGAATGCACACCATGTTTATAGGTCTGTAAATCTTTGCTTTGAAAATGCTAATGTATTTTTCTGCCTGCCTACTCCTGCACATTGTCTGAACAATTTCCAAGTGTACTTCAACTTATTAGCTGCAAACAGATTTCAACAGTATAATTTGTTGCATATGCACTAGTCAGTAGAGAGATGACAATAATAGATTTACTTAACGACAACAATTTGTCTGAAAATTTGCTCTCAGCTGTTTCTTCTGTCTAATTTCTCTTAATTGTTTTTTAAAGTACCTTAGGAGAGCTTTGTTTTCTAGAAAGCAGGAAAAATTTCTTCTAAAATTTCTTAGGACCTATGTATAGAAACTGGAAATAAATACTTTGGGCTGATTGTTGTCCCTTTTTTTGAGCCATGAAACAGGTAAAAATTAAATGCAGATCTTCGTTTTCTTCTTATTCAGTCCTCAGAAAGCAGTGCAAGATACTGATGGCCAAATCTGCCTAGTGATCAGTGCAAAGAGGACATCACATCCTTGTGTGCATGTTATTAAGGGATTCCCTCAAGCACATAGCACTTGATGGATAGTCACTGCAGTGGTATCCTTCCCTCCATTATGGGAAACCTGCAATCTCTGTTTTGAGTGAAAGGGACTGGTTGAAACCAGATGAGCAGCTACTCCCTCTCTACCAAAGATGGCTAAGACCTGCAGGTAAGGACATGCATGTAATGTGCTGACTGAGGTTAGGGGTGTGATTCTGTGGATTAGACAGACAAGGTGAAGGAAAGAGGTTACCAGGCAGAGGAGCAACTTGAACCCTTTTTTCAGGTGTTCAGCAGGAGTCAATGCACTCAGCCTTAAATGGACAGGAAGGGCAGCAAGAGCCAGCCTTGATGGAAAAATTAGCAGTAAGAATGGCACTTGCTCTGCCATAAAAGAAACTGGTCAAATTTTGCTCAAAAGTCATATTAAGCCTTGCTTAGCTCATGAGTCTGAACATTTTATGATACCACATGTTACTGTGGGTGTCTGAGCAAACCAGTCTAATCCTGTATAGATTGCTGTGAGACACTTCCCCTCAATCACGTCAGGTGCTATTATCCTCAACAGGGAAGTTGAAAGTAACTAAAAGTATAAATGATTGCGAATCAATGAGGTATGTTAAAGGCTGGTTTTTATTTTATTGAAACCTCTTAAGACAGACAGTTTATAAGAGGAAGTGGGAGTGCCTTTGCTGTCATCGCTTTATTACACCCTTTTTTGGTTGAAGGAAATCCAAGTCTGCTAATATGATCAAAAGCAGAAGACACTGATTTGTCATGTTTTGTGTTAAGAAAGATCAAAAAAGGAAGAGACATAAGCCTTTCCTTATTGGACTAGTCTCAAGTATCTGGCCAAATTTGTAGTGGTATAACTAGCAATTTTCTAGCTGACTTTAAGGTATTTATAAGGTAAAAAACTATCTTTCATTCAAGAACTTCCTAGGTAAAATTTGGCCTCTGAAATCAACTCTAAAACATCCATCAGTTTCAAAGGGATTGGAACATCAGCCTTACCATTAGTTTCAGTAGACGATCAGTTCTGAAAAAATCTTTGATGTTCCTTAATGACAAATTCCTTTGTTGGGACTCTAAACCTCTGAAAAATGGTAAAAAATCCTTTATGTAGAAATGGTGTTGTAATAAATAAAATAATAATAAAATCCAAGTAAAACCCCTCTGCAACTACTTTCAGATTCCCAGACAATCAAGAAGACTCAGAGGAGAAGGCAATTTCTTGACAGGCTTGAGAGGTGGGCCTGTGTGAACCTCAGGAAGTTCAACAAGGCCAAGTGCAAGGTCCTGCAATTGAGTCGGGGCAATCCCAAGCACAAATACAGGCTGGGTGGAGAACTGATTGAGGGCAACCCTGAGGAGAAGGACTTGGGGGTGTTGGTTGATAAGCTCAACATGAGCCAACAGTGTGTGCTTGCCGCCCAGAAAGCCAACCACATGCTGGGCTGCATCAAAAGGAGCGCGACCAGCAGATCAAGGGACATGATTCTACCTCTCTACTCCACTCTCATGTCAGCTCTGGGGTCCCCAACACAAGTGAGACATGGAGCTGTTGGAGCGAGTCCAGAGGAGGGCCACAGAGATGATCAAGGGGCTGGAGCACCTCTCCTATGGAGAAAGGCTGAGACAGTTGGGGTTGTTAAGCCCAGAAGAGAGAAGGCTTTGGGGTGACATTAGAGCAGCTTCCAGTACCTGAAGGTGGCCTACAAGAAAGCTGGAGAGGGGCTTTTTAAAAGGGTATGTCATGACAGGACAAGGGGAAATGGCTTTAACCTGAAAGAGGGCAGATTTAGATTTGATATTAGGGAGAAATTATTTAACTCTGAAGGTGTTCAGACACTGGCACAAGTTGCCCAGAGAAGCTGTGGATGCCTCATCCCTCTAAGTGTTCAAGGCCAGATTGGATGAGGCTTTGAGCAACTTGGTCCGGTAGGAGGTGTCCCTGCTTGTGGCAAGGGGGTTGGAAATAGATGATCTTGAAAGTCCCTTCCAACCCAAACCATTTTATAATTCTATGTGAAACTGAACTGTATGGAAGAACGTTGTTAAATTCTGAGCTTGAAATACTATTGTTGGTTTTTTTCTTTTTACCCCCTTTTTCTCCCCTGAACTTGCTGGCCACATTTCTCAAGGCCACATGAGCTGTTTCTATCTGTTCCTTCCTCACTTGCCTTTCTATCCTAACTCTCTTCAGCTGGTCTTAAGGAAAGAAAAACCAAAAAACCCAACTTACATATGAACAAATAGTCTTTGATTTCTTAAATAAAATGCCGTCAGAGTCCAGCTGGCCTAACTCAAAAGAAATAAAAGGAGTATGGACAAGAAAATGCTATGGTCTTAAAGATGCATAACTAGTGTTCCCCATTTCTCTCATGTCATATTAATCGATTTATCCTGCTATGCCCCACTTTCCTTTACGAAAACATTAGGTTACTCTGTATGGTGTGTCTTCAGTTTTTGTTTGATGCAGTCATCATCATTATCAGAGGGTGTTTTACAACATAATTTTGCCAGTATTTACGCTTTCTCCTGTGTCACGTGGTCTATTTTTAATTTTATCTGCTACAAGTCTCTATGCCTCTCCCCGTAATCCTAAAGGCTATGTATGTGTGAAAATCTGGAGCAAGACGAGTAAAAAAAAAAGTGAAATTGATTAATTAAGTGCAATTTTTAAATACAGCAGTTGGGTAAAAAAGGAAGTAACTGGATTTATGGAAGATCTATCTTCCCGTCTGAATCAGATGAGCCTGCAGAGGCCACCTCTTGTTTATTTTTCAGAAACTGAAAAAATCACCTATATTCAGAATCTCAGCACTGACTGTTGTTAATAATTCTTTTGTTATCAAAGTAATAATTGAATGCCACTTGTTATGTATAAAACTGTAATTACATTCTCATTATTACACTGGCACCATTTTCTTGGATAACAAGATTCCTGAAGGTGTAATTTTAAACTCTAATTGTATTTTTAATAAAATACTTGATGCATTGAGACAAGCTGTTGTTTTGAAGGAAAAAATAACCAGGAACATGCAGGATTCACATATTTTCATCTTTTTTTGGAAATGCTCATTAGAATTATAAGATTGTGTAGAAATATGTTAGCGTAAGGTATCCAACACAGCCCTCACACCTACCATGTATTTACAGTGCCCCTTATGCAAGTGGGTGTGAGGCTTCATGCTGATTCTGGAGTTTCCAGGAACTGGGACTTCTGCAGATATTAAGTATTTATGGGAGAGACTTGCTTTTCACCATTGCCTTAAGGATCTGTTAGGTAACTAGGTTCAAAGGAGTGTCCAATGATGTGGTGATGTAGCAAAACATTGTGTTAACTACATATTGGCTACTAGCTGCCAGGGGGATTCACTTTTCCATTGTTGTTTTTCAAGTTTCTGATGGTCACGTGGCTGGAGATATACATCCTGTCCTTGTGTGACTAGAGGACCCGTGTTCATCTCCATGTATCAGCTTACTCAGAGGTTTTATGGAAGTTATTTTATAGCAAGGCCACGTGAATTTATAAAGAAAAAGTGCACTTCTGAAGCTAGATTTTGCTGTTGATGGTGATCATATTTCTTTGACATAGGTTTGATAAAATCAGACTCATTACACCACACTTCAAAGCATAGCTTTGATCAGCACAGTCCATCTAGGAAAATCATAATATCACTGGTCAGCTTTCCTTTTGAACTCATTGGTTCAAGTATCAACACTGGAAATCATCTATGTCTGTTTCAGGAAAACAGGAGATCGCTATATGAGTGAGAAATACATGTCTTCATTCCAAGAAAGCAAGCACCTCAAAACCCAAGTAATACTAACTGATGTAATAATTTCTGTGCTCCCTAAAGAAGGATTTTATTGCCATGCAGAAGACAGATGAAGAGGTAGACTGTGAAGCTTGCAGATCTCAGGCATCCACATATGGAGCTACAATTACACAGGCCAGCACCCAGCATCCACAGCCCTGCTCACAGTCTGCCAGCATGTGACTACATACTAGCAGACATTTCACAAAAGCTGTCATATGGGAGAGACACCAGAATGAGGTCTCTGGCTCACATTGGAAGTGTTTTTCTGGCTTCTGTAACTTGAGTCCTCTCAGCTGTTTTTCTCCTAGAAGTAAAATCTCTTTTTCTCTGTTGTCCAGTCATGTTGACGCTAGCACTTTTTTTTTTCCAGTTTACCCACATTTGCTGGTACTGTCCCTGAGAGGCTATTTGTTTTTCGATTGGAGATGAAGGAATCTCATTTCCAAATCCTACAACCTTTGCTACAACCCCAAGAAAGCTGCACTTGACAAATTCACATGCTTCTGAAGGGGGGCAAGAAAACATTCAAGCTATGTGAGGAAACAGATGTGCAAAATATATTTTATACTCTAAAAATTGTTACAGTGAGTAATTACAAGAAATATATTTTCAGCTTCTTTAATGCAAGACTTCTATCCATAAATAGTATCTTAATATTTCTTTTTCCTAAAAGGTTCCTAAACTGTTCCTTCATATGCTCAAGTCCTCCAAATAAACTGTTTTTATAAAATTCTTTATCAAGTCATACAGAGAAGAAAAAAAATAATAAAAATCCTTCCTACTATACTGGGTTAAAAAACAAAAAGCAAAAAACAAACAAAAGAAAGTATCAGAAAATAAACAAATGGTGCCCAGGATTAAATATGTCTCAGTGTTCTATCAGGCTCTCAGATCAAACTTATTTCATTTGGAAAACACAGGCAGAAATAGATCATGTGAAGTTTTGCCATGCCAAAGAAATTGAATGTCCCCTGAAATATTGACTACCTACAGAAGAGACATGATCCTTCTTTCTCTGTGTGGACTTGTAAATTTAGCTACCTGAGATTTGAATCACAACCATACCAAAAAAGAAGGGAGTGCAAGTCTCCAGCAAATTTTTATTTCCACATACGTTTGTTCCTGATACTTCTTTTCTGAAACCAAATTGAGAACATTAGCTTGGTAGCTCATTATTTCATATGGGGTAATCATGCATTTGTTGTACTAGGCTGGATGCCCTTTATGGAGTATTTTTTATATAGGACTAGAAAAAAAAGAAATCAAATTAGTCACAAGTAGATAAGAAGATATACAGTATATCTACTATATCTATATAGTAGTAAATATATTGTGACTACCACAATAGTGGGTTGGCATAACACCAATAACTTCTTGTTTTACTTTGCTTATACAGCTTGAAGGTCCCCCCCTTTCTATTGGTCATCTTAGATCCAGATTTTCTTGTTTTCTTCATAGTACTAGTTCCTTTATCGTAGAAATTGTTACACTTATTTTTTTTCCAAGCTGCAGATAGTTTTTTTGTCTCACTGCATGAAATTTTCTGTAAACTCATTCAAGTATTTGTATGGTTTAAACCAAGCATAATCTGTAAAGTATAAGCTGCAATTTGTTTTTACTCAGTACTGTTTCCAAGAGCTTCTAATTCTATGAAATTCAGTTAATTTAAAAAAAGGACCTTGAGGATGGTAAGGGGGTTGGAGCACCTCCCATACGAGAAAAGATTAAGAAAATTGGGACTCTTCAGGGACTGCAGTGATAGGACAATGGGTAATGGGTTCAAACTTAAACAGGGGAGATTTAGGTTGGATATAAGGAAGAAGTTTTTTACTGAGAGGGTTGTGAGGCACTGGAACAGGCTGCCCAAGGAAGTTATGAATGCTCCGTCCCTGGCAGTGTTCAAGGCCAGGTTGGATGGGTCCTTGAGTAACCTGGTCTAGTGGGAGGCATCCCTGCCCATGACAGGGGAGTTGGAATTAGGTGATCTTAAGGTCCTTTCCAAGCCTAACTATTCTATGATTCTTTGATTCTATGATTCTATGGTACATATGTACGTGAACAAGCAAATAAACCCAGAAGCTTGTCCAATGCCGTAGAGGTTTCTTGAACTTTCAAGTGTTAGCTAAACTTTTCAAGTAGAAAACCAGCCTGTCCCTCAAACTCTGTCTGTATTTTCTTCAATTTTATTAAATTTTATTAAATAAGGAATCAAACAAATGAAAGAAAAGTGGAGGAAAAAACCCAGACCCACGTAATTCACAAAATACTGATTTGATCCTCTAAGAAAGTAAATCTAAGGTCTTGAGTTGTGCTTTTAGATGTGGAATATGAAGCTGTGAAATGACTAAGGGATTTTTACAGTGTACTTTTGTTTGCATAAAGTTGCTTTATGCTTCAAGAAATAAGAACCTTATGTTGAATTTTACTAGAATGCCGTTAGGTTTATGACCTGCAGACATTTGCCCATCTGTTTGGCAGAATAGCTTTCAGTGAATGAAGCAAAAGCAATGAAGGCATAAATGAGTGTATTGTAATTAACCTACTTTTTGTACCCCGAAATTATCTTGCTTTTGTAGCAGTTGCGTAAGTTTATGCTTTCATACATACTAGTGAAAAAACCTAAACTCTTCTAAACTAAAAGTAACTTGAAAAAGCAGATGCCAATTTTTCTTATTACTATTTTACCATTATTTTATTATTATTTACTTCAAGCTGAAGAGTTAATAGGTGTGAAAGAATGTGAATTTCAATAGAAGTTTAACTACAAAATGAGGGACATAAAAGAAGTAACCGAGATAAAGAGAATCATGACCCACATGGGAAAGGTCTTTATTTTCCTTTTTTGCCTGAAAGTAGATGATGCTGAGCATAGACTGAGAACCAAGGAGTGAATGTGTTATTATGAATATAGTTCCTTGTAGAATAAGAGTCAGAGCTATTTGAGTTTTCTCATCTTCCTCAGAGTCACAAAACTCAGTCTTGAATGTTAGCACTAATTTTCCATTCTGTTGCTAGTGATTTTCAATTCTTAGTGCTTTTAAGATGAGTAGGTGATGAGCCGAATGCGAAATCATGAGCAAAATGGTTATTTCTCTATTCACTATGAGCACTGTTAGACCCAAGGTGGTCTGGGATTCTTTCACCACTACTGTGAGGTTTTCCCATTTTCCTGTTTCATATTAAAAGTAATTTTTAATTGATCCCAGAATGGCTCTTCAGTAATTTACACAAAAGATAGTGAAGCGAATTTCGAATAACTAGATGTTACACTTATGGGCCAAATAATAATAATTAAAAAAATATGACACCATGCAATTAAAACCAAATAATTTCATAAAATAGTGATATTGACCCATTGACTTGTGTCTTGACTTTAAAGCATGCCTTGCGCGTGTGGATTCTAACCTGGGAGTTCATGTTTGTGATGAAGCAAACAAGGTGCAGCTCCTACATAGATTCTATTGGAAACAGAATCTCCCTTGGGCTTGTGCCTCTTTTCAAGTTGAGAAGGTTTAAAACTGACTTAAGGAGATCTACCTTTTGTGAGATTGAAACACACTGCAGATGACTGCACAGGCTTGTATTCAACCACAGAATTTTCATACACTGAATTAAAGAAAAATCTTGGCCTAGACATCAAAAACTCCACACTTAAAAAGAAAATAAAGAAATCTTCAGCTTGAAAAGATCAAAGAGGGTCCCTTTTATGGTTTTCTCAGAACACTGGCTACCCACCATCCCACAGGACTCTGAAGTTGCCACATAGACTCCAGGTTTCTGTGGCTGATTTCTGTCAGCCTATTTGTCAGTGTACTGAAAGTTGGAATTTTTATTTTAATTTTATTTTCTAAACCTAAATATTTTGATAGAGTCTGAATCAAAATTTGATATTTGGAAGAATAAAGAAAATGTCAGTTTTAAAGAAAAATTAATGAAGCACCAAGTTTTATTGCAGCAAATTACAATTTTTTCTGGTTTAACCCCTGTAGGTAGCTAAGCCCTAGACAACCGCTGATGGGATGGAGAGAGAATTGGAAAGGTAAAGGTGAGAAAATCCATGGGTTAAGATAAAGACAGTTTAATAAGAAAAGCAAAAGCTGCACATGCAAGTGAAACAAAACAACGATTTCATTCACTACTTCACATTGGCAGGCAGGTTTTCCACCATCTTCAGGAAAGCAGGGCTCCATCATGTGTAATGGTTACTTGGGAAGACGAATGCCATCACCCTAAATGTCCCCTCTTCTTTCTCCCCTCAGCTTTTATTACTGAGCATGATGTCTTATCATATGGGATATCAGTAAGGGTCAGCTGTCCTGGCTGTGTCTCGTCTCAACTCCTTCTGCAGCCCCAGCCTGCTTGCTGGCTGGGCAGCATGAGAAACAGGGAAAGCCTTGACTCTCTGTAAGCACTGCTCAGCAATAGCTGAAACATCCCTGTGTTATCAACACAGTTTTCATCACAAGTCCAAAACATAACACCATACCAGCTGCTATGGAGAAAATTAACTCTGTCCCAGCCAAAGCCAGTAAAATAAACTGCAGTATTTTTGCATAAGTATGTGTTAATAATTACAGAAAATTTGCAGGGTAAGTCAATTCTATGAGCAACTATATTTATTAACAGTGATCTCAACTAAGTAAGTTTTGGGTTTGGGTTTGTTTTTGTTTTTTTTTTTTTTTTCAGAAAAGTTAGCAGTCTTTCTCTCGTGCTTAAAGAAATGTTCTACATCTTTGTCACTGACAATGTACTGTAATACAAATGAAAGAAACACCTGGAAGGATTACTATGCATTGTCAAATATATCACCAGTTTGATACTGATGTTGTAGCTTTTGCAGTATGACTCATCCTCCTGTTCTTATACAAAGCTAACTTTTTCAACATGGCTTACTTTTAAACACTGTGGAGTGCCATTCGGTAGTTGCATCAATGCTATTTAGATCAGTGTTAAATTTTTCCTAATATCCAATCTAAACCTGCCCTGGTGCAGCTTGAGGCTGTTTCCTCTTGTCTTATCACTTGTTATATGGGAGAAGAGACCAGCCATCTCCTCACTCTATTCTCCTTTCAGGTTGTTGTAGACAGTGATGAGGTCCCCCTCGAACCTTCTTTTCTCCAGACCAAACAAAGTTATTACAAAAAGTTATTAGATATTATTAAAGAACATTTTGGGAAATGATTCATCCCAAAGCTTTTGAAACCAATGTGAAGTTTTCTTGCTGGGTTATGTGTAACTTTTCCTCCCTTGGCTATCTTCAGGTCTGTCCTTGGAAAATGGTCTGTCTGCACAGGACACATGCACAGATTAACCCAGGAGGTATTCAACATCAAAAATCAAGAGAATAAATTGAATATATCTTCAGAGAGGTGCATTACTTACTAATATATATAGTTTATGTGACAGTGGCTGGACAGGTTTACATTTGGTGTTGTATAATCTACTCCTTAGTTCTCAAATTCTTCTACAGAACTCAGCTGGATATTTAGAGTGGAATGGGAGAAGCAATACAAGGGAAACATGAGAAATCCCATGGGACACTGAAAAGAGAACCTTTGAGAAAAGGACAGACTTTTCTTGTTTTGAAATATACATGGATGCTCTTTATCACATAGTATTACAAACCATTTCTTTTCCACTAAAATTCAGACAACTTACTATTCCCTTTCTTCTACAGTGACAGGATACTCTGCAGCTGAATAAGGGACCAGCAAGTCTCTTCTAACCATGAGAGGGAAAGAGAAACTTTAGTTTGAAAATGCAAGTAAGTACTACTATGCTAACAACACAATCTCTTTTGCTCAATATGTCTAATCACAGAGTTTTTATTTGAAAATTAACAGTAAGAGGGATGGGTATATTTAAAAACTGGAGAAGAGGACACTGATCTTAGGAATATAATTAAATGTTCAGAAATTACTGTAAGTTTATCGATAGATAGATAAATAAACAGATAGATAAAATAAGAGCAGAATGGAAAAAAATCAGACTGGAGACTTAGTTTATGGAAATGATTTTCTGTGAATTCCTCAGCCAAAGTGCACTGTCTTACTGTGAGTCTGTATTCACATCTTTAGTGGAAAGCTTCTGCCACCAAAGATGAGGAAATCAATGTGAATTCAACTCTGACTAATGATTAAATAACTTTTAATCCTCTTGCAAACCTCTGCAGACTAAGCCATCCATTTAACTGCAAGGATGTGACATTCATAATAAAAAAAATCAATATTCTAGAATCAAAAATGTCCTTTCCATCCTTTCTTCATTTATGCTATTATAGTATTACTTTGCAACCTATTGATGAGCAGGTGATTTCCTCTGCACAGCTCCTTTGCTAAAATGGATCCCAGCAGCTCTGAATCATCTGTGCTTAGACAGAAACCCTCTTAAATCTACAGATACTGTACGGTATCAGTAACCTTTTTCGATTTAGTTGTTTCAATATATTCTAAGAGATATGTTACTGTTTTCCATGTATTTGGATAATCAAGTGACATGTCACTAGACATTGAAAAGCACTTAAATGTAGCCTAGTTCTAAATTCCACTTACAAAAAACATTAGTCTCTGCAGACTGATCATAAATATTCAGTAAAAGATTACTTTTTTTTTCTTTTCGCTGCTTCATTCTCAGCAGTGAAAGCTGCACACATAAAATCTCTAACATGGATTGATAGTTTAGCACAGATACAATATGAACAGAAAGTGTATTTGATGTGTATTACATTACTGTAGTGGTAACATCAATGATACTGAAAATAGAAAATTTATTTTATTGAAGCATATGTCAATCAAAGCTCACGGAAATTTGAATCAACATAAATGTTGATACATACAAAAGGGAATTATTACTCTTACAAAAATGTCAGGATGACATATTTATCCAACCACATATTTAAAAATAACTTCTCAAGAAGTCTTTTTAAAATACAGGTTGTTCAAGCATGTCTTCTGAATTTGGGGGCAGTACTCTCATTTTTATCCTTAAAAGACACTCACTCAGTCAAACAAACCGAGCCACAAAATTTTTGCCAAGAGCTACAGCACTCTTTTTTTCCCAGTTTTACTTACTTCTGAGCTCACACAGAATCCAGCATTCACTGTTCAAAGCACTGGAATCACTCCCTAACACAACAAGAGTCAAGGCCCTAGAAGAATGCTGGGAGCACCATGGTTTAAGGAATCAGCAGTTCAACCACCTTAGCTTAGTAAAGCTGCTACTCTTAGGTCACAGATTTCCCCAAAGGTATATTTCCTCACAGGTATTAATAATTTTGTCTATGTAGGCAGCTGGTAAAAAAGGAAAAAATAGATAATTTCTTCATGAAGGAACTTGAAAGCAATGCGAAAACAGTGTCTGAGCCTTTGTGAAAAAACGCAGTCTGTCAGCTCAGATCTGATTAGGGAGTGCTTGCATAGTACTCTTTATGCATTACAAACTATGTATCTGGTAGTCTGCTTATGAATGCAAGTTTGCATCATACCTCCCATGAACAGAGAAAAAAACATGTCAAATTCATATCAAATCTTTATTAGTGTTTTTGTCTTCTTTGCCAAGCTGAAATAATTAAGATAGAAAGGATTTTGCACCTCATTAATTCCTTATCATTCCCTAGAGCTGTTGTTTTGGTTTGGATTTGGAATTTTTATTTTTTTTTTTCATTTTATTGACTTTTCATTTTATTAACCTAGATGACATATTCTGACAGATTAGATCAAAGTTAAGTACAACTTAAATCAATTTGGTTTTCCCTTATTGCATTGTTCAAAATACTAGCATAAATAGCAGAAATTCCTGTTAAATATTTTTGGCCATGAAACAGTAGCATATGTTTTGTCCACTGTATATGTACCTTTGATTGTCCATCAAGCAGAATACTGAATCTGTGCCTCTTTCCAGAAAGAAAACCCCCACTACTGTGAATTATTGTAATAGATTACTTATGAAAAATGTTATACTGATGCATATTGGAATAATTTTCATACTTACAACTTGTCCCCAAAACCCTCCTTGAGGGTTATATCTAGTAGGTTATACCTACTTGTGTGCAGATTCATAGAATCATAGAATCATAGAGTCACAGAATCATAGAATCATAGAATAGTTAGGGATGGAAAGGACCTTAAGATCATCTAGTTCCAAACCCCCTGCCACGGGCAGGAGCACCTCGGACTAAACCATGTGGCCCAAGGCTCTGTCCAACCTGGCCTTGAACACCGCCACGGATGGAGCATTCACAACCTCCCTGGGCAACCCATTCCAGTGCTTCACCACCCTCACTGTAAAGAACTTCTTCCTTATATCTAATCTAAACTTCCCCTCTTTAAGTTTGAAGCCATTACCCCTTGTCCTACCACTACAGAGTCTAAGGAAGAGTCCCTCCCCAGCATCCTTATAGGCCTCCTTCAGATACTGGAAGGCTGCTATGAGGTCTCCATGCAGCCTTCTCTTCTCCAGGCTGAACAGCCCCAACTTTCTCAGCCTGTCTTCATATGGGAGGTTCATAATAGTTCCTTTTCTAAAGTATCAAAAATAATGGCAGGAGGCAGTGCCCTTCAACATACTGTTTAAGCAATTATTTTATTTACAGTATCTCCTCTTTCCTTCACCCATTCCAGTGCTACAAAGGGAATGCTTAATGGAACAGAATGCATAATCCTTTGAAAACCCAACTATTTTGGAAAAGTTTTTAAAATGGGGACATGTTTCTTTTAGGATTTCTGGGTCTCAGAAGGTCTGGAGATGATTCCTATAATTTCTCCATGAAAAAAGGACAGGGCAAAAGACAACATGTATCCAAAATTTCTAACCTGCATAAATTATATACTTGTAGAATTGTACATACGTGGGGATGGTGAGCCGTGACAACTGATTGCCAATTGGCTGTGCTTTTTAGCAGACGCTTACTTAAACCCATTTCAGAGTTTTCCTTAGTTTGCCCAGGCTGTTTGGATGAAATTGGCACATTGCCGTGTTCCCGCTCAGTTGTTGGAACCAGCTCAAGGATGTGATAGGTACGGTGTAACAGCCTGAGCGGGCTCTTATACCTCTTACTGTGGCACACTGCAAAACTGTGTGAACAAGTGGGTATATAGAAAGAAACAAGCACCCCAGTGCTGAAACAATGGTGTTGTATTACACATACCCTATCTCTCAAGGACTCTTGGATAGTAAAGACCCAAATCAGGGAAGGAAGGAGGGTGTTCTAGCCCTCACTGTTCTGTTGGAAACAGGTCATCAAAACTGTTGTATATAACCTATGAACATGGTCAGCGTGTTCCAGTAAGCACTGGGATGGTCACAACATCATGACTCCAGGAGATGTCATAGTTGAAGTGCAAAGGAACCAACATACAATAATCTCTGCATGCAGAAGTCACACCACACAAGAAAACAGAGATTAACAAAAACTTGAGGCAAACAGAAAGATTAATAGGAAGCCAGGTATTTTTCTCTCTGTTTATTATTTGTAAAATATCTAGGAAGAACATAAAAAGGCCAGATAAATGTTTATGTTGTTCATATAACCATCATGTTAACTTGGAAATGAGTAATTAATATTACATATCTGAGTAATATTACCAATTTTACTCAGTTCACCCTCAGCTGAACTGAGTGAGGGTTGCGTTGTTCAAATTATGCCTCTGCTAATGTGAAACTTCCCAGGCATGATACACAGTATATGATCATAGGCCCAATTTGCAAAGCATTGCCCTATTCCCTAGATATACTGTGTAGATATGGTGTTTGTCTGAAGCAGCTAGATATAAAACAACCTTTGATTCTTCTTTAGGGACTCCCAGGGATGGAGGAAAACCTTGAAATATCTCTCATATTCCATCTTTTATAGGAAGTCAGTTGTAAGCAGCATTGAGGCAATGATAAAAGTGGAAGAATTGTACAATTTTCTCATAGTAAGATCAAGGATACTTCTTAAGGAAAACGTAACAATTGTGAATTTTGAGTCCCACTCTGTGCTATATCATCTAAATGATTACTATCTAAGCCATTCTAGATCAAAGTCCTGAAAAAAAATAAGAATAATCAAACTTGACATTCATTCACTGTCATTTTTTTTTTTGCCAGACTTTTGATGGCAACTTTGCAAATCTCTGAATCTACCTCTGCTTTCCCCTTGGAAAAAAATATCCTTGAAGAATTTTTGGCTCCAGAAAGTTTGCTTTCTTCTTTCTAAGTATATTTAGATTATTGTCTTTTACCTTTACTGATACATGGGGAAGAGAAATGAAGGGAAGAGAAAGGAAGGGAAGCGAAAGGAAGGGAAGCAAGGGAAGGAGAGAAGGGAAGGGAAGGGAAGCAAGGGAAGGAGAGAAGCGAAGGGAAGGGAAGCAAGGGAAGGATAGAAGGGAAGGGAAGGGAGGGAAAGGAAGGGAAGGGAAGGAAGGGAAGGGAAGGGAAGGGAAGGGAAGGGAAGGGAAGGGAAGGGAAGGGAAGGGAAGGGAAGGGAAGGGAAGGGAAGGGAAGGGAAGGGAAGGGAAGGGAAGGGAAGGGAAGGGAAGGGAAGGGAAGGGAAGGGAAGGGAAGGGAAGGGAAGGGAGCTGGGAGTATGAAAGCATAATTTTTCACAATTGTTATACAACAGAGTGAGGCTTCTGGATTCACTGACAAGCTGTCACCCTTAGGGACTTATAGACTATCTAGTAGGTGTGAATCTCTGCCTGTTATCTCAAAACAGAATTCAAAGGTTTCCTTGGGTACAAAAGAACGTATAGTCTGAATTGCTTGTTATATTGTTTATTTTACCTGTCATTTCAATGGCAAATACCACCTGACTCCACAATGCAGCACTTTTTCCAACTGATTCAAATGGCCCACTAGTAGGTTTTATTCTCAGCTGACATCTGATAAAATCCAGGTATTATTCTCATTGAGAGAACTAATTGGAGGTGTATATTTTGATAAATTAAATTGAAGCAGCAAAATGAGTAATACCTTATCGTGGCTGTGAAGTGGATAATCTTTGTCCCAATCCCATTTACACGCACACACTTTTTTAAAGGCAAAGCTCGATAAGTCATGTGGGAGTGAGAGAATCAAAGAAAGAGAGCAAAGTAATGAAAAAGGAGCTGGTAGGGTAAGAAAAAGTACAAGCATCAAACTGAGACCAGGCAAAGAAAGCAAGTAATACTTTCTTTGGCAAGTGGCAGAAGGACATCAGATATGCACTTTCAAAATACAGATTAGACTGGCATTTGTACCAACGTATTCCTCCTCAGGCTAGTTGCCTTGGATCCATGATCCAACTAGCACACTGCTGGCTCACAGAAAAGGAAAAATGTATAAAATTAACAAGGACTGCTGTTGCAGGTACAGCATGAAACATCAGACCTCTGCTGAAATAGAAAACTCTTAAAGCACATATTATTACCATAGCAATATAACTTAGAGATGCAAAAACCACTGGAGGGGGATCACATTTATCTGTGAGATTTTTAGCACTAAAAACTCCTCTATATTTCAAGTACTACCAAATCAGGCTTTCTTATGCCATTTAATACATGTTTTGTTAAACAAATAGTACAAAAATCTTCTCAGGTGAAAAAGCTTTAATTTTGGATTCAGGATTAGATCAGATTTCTTGTTACTGTTTAATTAAAAGCAGTGGCTTTTAATGTCACAGTGCAAAGCTGTAAGGCAGCTATGATCTGCAATTTAGCATCTTCGGAGTCCTTTGTGTGCAGATAAGCAGGAAATTGTTACCAAGGAGAATTGATGAGTCTGTGAGACTCACTTTTTTCTTTTGGAGTTGCTAGTACTTTTGTTAAGGATGTAGGAGTTAAATGAAGGAAAATGAATTTTAACTTGAACATGTTAAAAAAAAAAAAAGTATTTCCTAAATCTTTCCCTTGACAGACTATTTAGATCTCAGTCACCCAATCTGGCTGTGTCCAAAATGACCTAGTAATGTCATGCCAGTAGGCGGTGTATTTCAGCTTTGTTTGCAAACCTGCACGCTGGAGGAAGTCAATGTTTAAAAAGTATGCAGCAGTATGCACTCATACACATCTCATTTTGCAGTCACCAACCTTTTAATTGCCTTATTCAATACAGTAGAGCCTACTGTTTGTTTTAGGTGGACTTCCACATGTGTGAGATCTGCGCTCCTTGAATTCTGCAGTTATGGTCCCAGTTTATTTTTCTCGATTGCGCAAAGGAATCTTCCTTCTTTTCTGCTCTGTACAATGAGAAAAGAAATATACTTATATTGAAAGATTTTTTTAGTTTGGTTTTGTTTTGTTTGGTTGGGGTTTTTTTCAGTAATGAACCTACAGTGTTTAGTCTATTGAATAATTATCATGCATGGTTTAAGTATGATTTGGAGTGGTAATTTGTCAGTGGCTTTTAGAGAAAAGTTATGAAAATTTGAATATTAATGAAACAAATTTTAGAGAACTTATGCTTTCCAATATCAGTGGTAGTTCTTTACACTTAAAAGAATTTAGAAATTGAATTTTTAGCTCATGTGTATGTGTGTGTTTATGCATATGGATGTGTATATATATGTGTTGAACTCCTGTCAACTAAGTTGACTTGACTAAATACATAAATTAATGGCAGTGGATGTTAATATGTCATTGTAAATCATGTTGCAGAAGGCAGCAGATGAAACTTGACTCTGTTCCCTTGTGTATTGTTTATCAGTCCACCAAAATGACCACATCAAGTCTAGAGATGAGAATCATACACTTCATAGAGAGAACAGAGATCGCAATGCATGATAAGAGTTGTGTAAGAAATATACTGTTATATGGAAATATATGTATGCTAATTCAGCAGGTGCTGAATGTACCTTAGGTAGACACTAATAATTAAATTCTTCTGAGAAAAGATATGTGTTGCTTTATAAAGCTCTGGAACTTCATCTCCCCAAATATGCCTTCATCAGTGTCTATTTTTAAAGGAAACAAAGCCTGTATGTTTCATTTTCTGGCCGTTAATTCTTTCAAAATGAAAATACTTATAATCTTTAATAAATTTAGCAAAAATATTTCAATCAATTGGAATTTATCATGCATGTATTCAATCCATCTGTTTTATGGATGGAAATATCTCCTCAGCTTTTTTGTACTCTTCCAAAACCTCATCAAGACTGTGTTATATAAGAGGCAGTTTTAAGATAGGCAATATTTATTTAATAGTGTAGAGGGGTGGGAGGACTTATTCTATATCACTAATAAATCTGTTTATTCATTGGCAGATAGTGGAGGAATTGCTACAGAAGCTGGTTCTTTGGAGAAACATCCTTCTGTGATAAACACAGGCACATAGAAGTCATGGCTTACAGGACAGGACTAAAGAGTGATCTTGCTCTCTCAATGAAAAAGCAGTGCCAAATGAGCAAGTAGAAGTGCTGAACCAGCGTGACTTATCTGCCTGCCAGGAACACACATTTTGGTGCATTGTCAGGTGAACAAATGATGAATTTCTCCAGGCCTGTGAAAATGGAAGAAAGTAACCCAAGTGCAGTTTAGCAGAGCTGGCATGAATCAGAAATGAGAGGAGAAGCCTGGCTCATATGCAGGTGGAGCAATACTAAGGTGGATCAAGGTGGTGAAGAAATGCAGTTGGTAAGTCCATACATGAATCTTTTCCCTTGGAGCAAGTGCTGAATCCACAACACAGTATGAGCTCCAGAGAAGAAATACTGACCAAGCTGATTTTGAGAGATACTATAAGGGTCACTGTTGTGTATGATCATGTAGCTAAAGTTACCAAAATACATCTGTGAAAGGGTTTAATCCCAGATTTCCTTCCTCTTTCCTTCCAGACACTATATTAAAATGTATTAAATTTAACTCTGCCTTCCCACACATCCACTCTGCTGTCTGTAGAACTGTCTTTTGCTTGGCAACATTAAACTGCTGTGCAATGAGGCTGTCTGAAGACTGCTGTCAGGCTCCTGAACCCATGGCAAACAATACAATCCTTGTGATAAAAGCTCTTCCCAGTTCATATTCCTGCTGTGAACCTTAGGTATAGAATTGCTCTAAAAGGACTCTAGAAACTGCCAGCTGAAAATAATTCTGGAGGTGTGAAATTATAATCTCCAAGACAAACTGGTGTGAATAAAATTGCAATTTACATACACACAAGTGTACATCCTAGTATTCTAGTGAATGGAGTACTTAGTACTCCTGGTGAATGGAGTTAAATCCAACTGGTGGCTGATGTTCCCCAGGGCTCAGTACTGGGGTCAGTTTTGTTTAATATCTTAATGAACAAAGTGGACGAGGGGACATGAGTGCATGCTCAGATGACACCAGATTGGGCAGGAGTGTTTATCTGCTAGAGGGTAGGAAGGCTCTGCATAGGGATCTGGACAGGGTGGATTGATGGGTCAAAGCCAATTGCATGGTGTCCAACAAGGCTTACTGCCAGTTCCTGCACTTGAGTCACAACAACCCCATGCAATGCTACAGGCTTGGGGAAGAGTGACTGGAAAGCTGCCTGAAAGAAAAGAACCTGGGGGTGTTGGTTGATGCAGCTGAACATGAGCCAGCTTGTGCCCAGGCGGCCAAGAAGGCCAACAGCATCCTGGCTTGTATTAGAAATAGAGTGACCAGGAGGACTAGGGAAGTGATTGTCTCCCTGTACTCAGCACTGGTGAGGCTGTACCTCAAATATCTATCTATCTATCCATCCATCTATCTATCTATCAATCAATCACAGGAGCAAGGATAAAAATTGACACACAGTAAAAATTTCCATTTGAATAAAATTAATTCTATCTACTTCCTCACAGTAGTGCTATCTAAATCCTTTTACACAATATACCTGAAATCCTTACAGAGATTTGCAGGGCGCTTTCACTGACTCGTAAACACACAGGAAAGAAGAAAAGCATCAGTAACAGTCTAAGGTGGTAGTAATGAACTGTGGAGTCAAACTGCTGATAACAACAGGAGTTTAACATTAGACATTAACCTCTACAACATCCCTGCGTTCAACTTGGAACCAGCTCTCAGAAAATGTTACCTGCCCTGTTGATATGCAACCCAGGGAGAAATATTCACTTCTGAAGTTCTTGCAATTACAAATTCTACTCTTGTTTAAGACTGTTGAGAACAAGAGATCTGAAGTAACTGTGAAGCTTAAAATGTATGGATGCTCAAAATTTTGCAAGCATTGCTTTTTTTTTTGGCGGGGGGGAAGATTGTCATATCTGTGCAGATACATGATTTCTCCTGCAGAGACTGCAGGTCATCTTTGATAGTAAAAGATGGATTTCTGAACTGCAGGAGGCAGGGAAGTGCATGGCTAGCTGAAGCTTTGATCAAATTCTCACAGTTAACTGTGTAACTAAAATTAAACTGGTTATGTGCAAGTACAAACTCTCCACTTTTTAAGGAAAACACATTTTTGGAGGTGGTAGGGGAAACAGGGAGAGAGACCAAACTTATCCTTCAGTTTACACTTTAAGCAGCACTGGGTCAAATTTTGAAAAGATTGTTTCTAGCTCCTGTAATGGCTTGAGTTTCCACAAGCAGAGGTAACCAGGTTTGTCAGGAGGAAGAGTCGATACGTACCATTAGATGGTTTACCTTCCTCCAGCTTTATCAGACAAGCTTCTGGGAACACAGTCTGCAGTACTAGTTGGTCTAATACAACAAAGACAACAAAAATATAAAAATAATGTCTCTTCCTCCCAAACACGGCCTTGCATTTATCTTTAGATTGTTGTGGATACAAATAACATTATCGCTATTGACATAACACCCAAGAGGGTGTACTTTTTTCAGTTTTGGAGTTTCTGACAGCTTTAATCCATTGCTCTGGGCACACTTAACTCCCTTGTTATGCTTACTGCTCAGTAAGTCCCGATTCCCTATTCTCAAGTCTTCTGAAATATCTAGAAAATATGCATGAAATTATCTGTTTTGTCATGTGTAATATTCAAACTTCCTTTTAGTCTCTTTTGTTCTTTAATTTTATGTTTTATATGTAGAACTAGTCATCTGTGGTTCTTTCATAGATTCTGTGAATCTTTGAAAGCCTTTCTCCAGCCCAAGATGAGAGGTCTTAGAGAGGGTTTCACATTATCTTATAACTTGGCCATCACAGATCACTGCAGTATTTTAATAATGAAATATAAATAAAACACCAACAACAACCCCCACAAAACCTGTCCCCTCAAAGTGCTGCAGTGATATTGTAATGTAATTAATTTTTAATTAATTGGCACTGCTCCTGGTCTGTCATCTTGTGAAGTTCTTTTTAAAATGAATCAAAATACAAAAGGAAAACTAGTGATGGCCCTTCAGTATGACTAAGCTTGTCTAGATCCTATTTCTCCTTCCCCATTTAGTTTCTCTCCTTCATGGGGATGGTGAGGACAACTGTTTGAAAGGCTGAAAAAGTGGGAAAAGTCTTCAAGCAGAATTTGTTTGAAGCAGAGAAACGAAACAAAACTAAACTAGAATAAAACAAAAAATAACTCCCAACCTGCCCCCAAATTGCTATTTGCTTAACAACATATCTATATTTATCCACCGCATGCATTTGATTACATTGTGTGCTTCATGATAGGATACAGAAAAGAAAATCTTAAATTAAAAAAATAAATGAACAAAAACCAAACAAAACAACTCCCATAAGAGTTTCAGTACCAAAGGGAAAAAAAAATCCTTTCAAATTCAGAAACATTAGCATTCTTCACTGTATTAGATGGTGGTTCTTCACTACTGTCTCTTCTCAACATCAGCTTTTTCCTACTTTTGTGTCCCATCAGGAGAAAAGCCTGCTTATTTCATAGCCTACTTCATAACACTTTGTAGACTGAATCTTCTAAATCAGACTGATTTGCTTCTGTCATTTGTTGGCTAGTTCGAGTTCTTTCCTAAACTAAGATTTACCTACCTAATGGATTTTACCGATAACTGTAAACGGTCTACCACAAACACGTATTTTCATCTTCTGCCTTGCACATTTACAAACAGGAGATTTTTTAGCTGATTCCAGTTAAAACAATACTCTGGTTTTAGGCTGTCCTAAAAAAGGTGGAAACAAGATTTAAAGCAATAAAGATGTTGGAAATCTTTTTACATGCCTTTACCTTCTTAATCCTTAAAGCTTCTCAAATTTTATACTTTTCCCCTCAGAATGCATAGGACAGTAAATCCAAAAATCAAACACTTGCATGCTAAGACTTTCATAATCACAGGAGTCCAAGAGCTGAAGATTTACAAAAACGTCTAATATATAAAATATTGACAGAAACTAAAAGAGCTTGCACTATTATTTTTATGAAAGTGATGCATACTGTGATTTTTAGCACAATTTTGCCATTGCATGTAAGACTTGATGGAAAATGTTCATTTTCTTTAAATGTAGTAAAAAACCTGGAGTATCATTCTCTTGGATAAAAAGTAAACCAACACAAGACACTATTAGGGATAATGAAAATCTGTTAGTTGGCATATTTACAGTATGTTGAAAGCACAATAACAACTATGAAAAGCCATTTCAATTTATACATGATAAACTTTTGCTAAAATTGTATGTTTATTTTCAGATCTCCAAGAAATGCTATCACCAAGATACACAGCTAATGATAAAAATCACAGTACTTTCCATTTTGATGTCTTATCAAAGTTCTGTTACATTTAAAGCAAAAAAATGTTACATGTCACTTCTTGAGATTCAGAAAGGGTAAGTAAATTCCTTAGAATAACTATGTGACATTCATACTCAGAAGTCCATATTATAAATGCAGTCATACAGGGAGAAAATCTGGGGGGAACTCTAATATGATAGAAAGCTGAGGAAATGTATGACAGGGTTCCTTTCACATATCCATCTTCTACTGAAAAATGGAAAGGGTATAAATTATCAGTTTCCTATAAAAATTTCAGAAAACAGGAATTAACACAACATGCAGAGTTTTTAGCACTATTTAGAACTCTCTTTTTACTGCTTATTTCACAAAATACTGTCTCTCCCATGCTTGGATATTTGTTTCATTAACTATCCTTTCCAAAATCTGATAGTAATAAAACAGCCTAATGTCAGAAGTCAAGAAACTGCTTGGAACATTTAAGTAGGTTTTTATACCTATATATATACAGGCCACAACCACATCGCAATTAATTGCTATTATTATTACTTGATTAAAAGACCTTAACATGGAATTTTTCTGCATGATTGATGTTGAAGATTATTGACATGAGCAGACCACTGCCTTTGGGGTGATGAACTATGTTAGGAGTTTGACAATAGAGGTCATTTCAATGAATATAAGCTGTTATGGTTTCTTTAAACCTCAAATCAATACAGTTATAAACAGATACCTTGCTCACCCTCAGCCTACTTTTTTTTTCATTTTCAAATATTATTTTTTTGTTTTCATTCTCCTTTTACTGAATATCCTTCCCTGTACTTCTATATTTTGCCTCTTCAGGTTGTTTTTATTTTCTCTTTCCTATCATCACTGTCTCCCGTTTTGTGCTCTTTATACTTCTAATTAGTAAAGTACAACAACTGTAAACTCTTCCTACCTTTCAGCAGATGGCACTGTTATTTAGTCTAACTAGCAGGGCAAGATAATTAACCTAAACCCCCTTCTTAATAAAATATAGACTCCTTTTTAACTGCGTTTCCACCTTATACCCAAAAAAGTGTCAAAATTACTAAAAGAAAATTATACAATTATTTTTAAAACAGGAATGTGATAAAAACACGTTATTACATGCAGTTGTCCTTTAAAGGGTCTCTGGAAACATTTGATGAGCTACCGCACTTCTTAGTGAACTACAAAAAGTAATTTTTTGGGGTGAACTTACAGAACTTACATAGCAGCATTGCCCTACAACCCAAGCAGTTTATTTTGACTTTGTTGGTATTTCTTATACGCAGCTGCAAGGGACTGTTACAGGCATGAGTGAAGTCTCCCTGCCTGTGCGTGTCCAGCACAGAGAGCCTGCTGGGGCCTGCACTACAGGTTTCCACAGTTGCCTGGGGATTCCTGTGAAGAACAACCAAGTGCTCTGCCAATGCTGTCAGAAAAACATGCAACTTCTGTCAGCTCCAATTATAAGGAGAAGATGAATCACATCTCTTAACTTTGTCCCCAGTGGCACTCTGGCTGCTGGAAGGCAGCTGTGTGAGCAGAAGTTTCTCCAGGCTGCTGTCAGCCCCACTGTTTTCCCAGCAACTCCCTTCTCAGTACTCCTGAGGTGGAAAACCATACTCTATCAGTTTTCTCAGACTGATCCATGCACTTCTACTTGCAGGTTTCTCCCATGACCTTTCTGTTACAGTTAATATTGGCTATTTTCCCAGCCTTTCATCTTCTTGCCAGAGCAAACTGCTAATGGTGAGGCTGCTGAAATTTTTCCAGCCCTCAGACAATTACCCTCTGCTCCTCTTCCACCAGTTGGGAAAATGCAGAAAAGGTGGACTGGGATGGGTAGCAGAAGTTTGAAGTAGTGTGGACTAGAGACTCCTTGTGATCAACAATACATGGATCAAGGGACCAACAGCAAGTGCATGCACATAAAAAAATGACAGGCGGTAGGACATTACCATGGGGAAAGCTCTCCTATCTTTTCTGGGAAATTAACGACTGAGTACTTCTCTGAAGTATCTGTGGGGAACAAAAGGATGAACCAGAGGTCTACATGAAGTTACAGGACTACCATCTCATTGGGATCACACAGACATTGTGGGACAGCTCAGGCAGCTGAAGCACTGAGGTGGATAGATACAGACTCTAGGAAACACAGGCTGGGAAGGTAAAGGGGAGGAATTGCTTTTGATGTGAGCAAAAGAAAGGCATGAAGTTCTGCCTAGACATCAACAATGTAGCAGTCGTGACCTGGGTCAAGAGCAGACTGACCAGTGTGGGTGGTGCTGTGGTGGGTGTCTGCTACACACCACCTGATCAGGATGTAATAGTAGATGAGGCCTTCTTCAGGCAACTGAGAAAAATCTCACGTTTGCGAGCTCTGGTCCTTACGGGGAACTTAAACCACCCCTGTATATCTGCTGGAGGGACAATACTGCTGTGTTGCACTGGCAATGCAGAAGATTTGGGGAGTGCAGTGACGACAACTGCGTAACACAGGTGATCAAGGAGCCAACAAGCAGAGTGCACTCTGATGGCTCTGATTTATACAACAAGAACTGATTAGGGATGTGAAGATTGGTAGCAACCTTGGCTGTAGTGAACATGAGATGATGGAGTTCAGGATCGTTAGAGGAGGGAACAAAGCAAAAAGCAGAATCATATCCCTAGTCTTAATAAGGGCAGACTTTAGCCATTTCAGGGGCTTGCTTGGAAGTATCCAATGTAATAAAGTCTAGGGGGAAAAAAAAAAAAAATGAGGGTCTAGGAAAGCTGGTTGATTTTCAAGAGTCACCTCCAATGTTCCATCCCAACATGCACGAAATCGAGCAAAGGCAGGAGGAGGCCTTCATGAATGACCAAGAAGCCCCCGACTAGACTCAAATGTAAAAACAAAGCATACAAGAGGTGTAAGCAGCATTGGGCAGCCCAGAAAGAACATAAAGATACTGTCCAAGTATGCAGGGATAGCATTACGAAAGCTAAAGCTCACTTGGAGCTGAATCTGGCAAGGGATGTAAGAAAGAAAGATTTGTACAGGTACAGCAGCAGCAAAGAGAAGACCCTTTTCACTCTCACCTCTCTCAAATCTCCTATATATTTTTGCTGCTTTCAACTCCAGAATCCTCTCCTATTCCTTTGCTCTAACCATCACCTTCCGATGATTCACAGTTCTTTAAATATTATCTGTCTTTTCCCATTTGCCATTCTAACTGCAGTTTTTTCAATACCTTTAATCTAATCTCTGCTTCTCATTCCTTTCAGTGTTCCATCTTTGCCTTTTTCTCCTATCAAACCACTTTCTCAAGTACGTCATATTCCACCACCTCACAGATATCCACATAATTAAGTCCAATGAAGTTGTCAGGTTTTGTACGTTATTTGTCTATGATTCGTAAACTGAGAATGGAGGTGCAGAAGCATAGCCTTTTTAGAGGCATTACTTTTATTCCTACAAGATTTACTGCAGATATTTCCATGCCCTCCATAGCTCCTCTCAGCCTTTCATGCTTCCTGGTGCATGTCAATGCCCCATCCCCTGTCAATGTATTTCCGTTGTCCACTTTCCATTTACTGAACGGTATCCAAAACCTTTCATCCTTCCTTATGTTTTCTTTAAGTTTGCCTGAAAAATTCTTAGATTTCTTCACATTCTTGTCTACTTGTTTAATTATTAAAAAATCTTACAAATTCTTTGACTTCAGATGTGACTTTCCTAATCACTCACTCACTCACTCACTCACTCACTCACTCACATCAAACATGATTCTACAAATCTTTTTAGCACAAGTAGCTCATCACAAGCTACATCAACAATGTAGCAGCTGTGAGCTGGGTCAAGAGCAGACTGACCAGTGTGGGTGGTGCTGTGTTGGGTGTCTGCTACACACCACCTTCCATCAAGCCCTAATCCTTACTCCAAATGTTATGTTGCAATAACTTACCAGTCTTGCTAAAGGGAGTAAGTTAATGTTGGAAAGTTTCCAAGTGGATCAAACTGAGGAGGGGATGCCAAATAGCAATGAATCTGGGAGCAGATGGTGTGGATGTGTGAGTGTTACAGAAAATATTTAGATTTCAATAAATGTGCAAGTACTAGGAGAAAATGAATTATTTTAATTTTGTTAATATTTTTGTTTAAACTTCATATTTTCCCTGGTAACATGGTAATATGAATACGATGTTTTCACAAGGCTGTAATTTAATGCCATTAAAAAATAAGAGTATCATATTACAGATTAAGTTGTTTTCCAAATTATATCATGCAATGTCCATTAGAGTAGTATCATGGCATTTAAACATCATTTAAATAAAAATCTTAGAATCATAGAATGGTTTGGGTTGGCAGGGACCTAAAAGATCATCTAGTTCCAACTCCCTGCCGTGGACAGGGACACCTCCCACTAGACCAGGCTGCTCAAAATTCCAGTTAAACAATTTTTGTTTCTCAGTAGAACTTTAGTTAATAATTTGAACACTGAGAGATGAATGAGATTACTACAAATTTAAGATACTCTAACTTGATGGTTGAAAAAAAAAAAAACCTCATCTGTTGGATCAGAGCTGAATAGTAACTGTCCTCTTATTGGGCCAGCCAAGTAGAAGACAGAAAATATGGATGGAAAATGTGACTACCTTTTTGTTTTGAAGCAGCCAGGATGTAACACATGCCAACAGTCCCATTTATTGTTAACTGTGATTTTATTTTTTGTGACATGAAATATGTAAGATTTTAAAATATTTAGCATTTAAAATACACTTTGAAAATAATGTGAATAAATCTGATCTGTGTCTAAACCCGTTATTGGGTTGGGGTTAGGTTAAATAAGATACTGGGTTTTGCATACATCTAGGAAGAGGGAGAACGTGTTTAAACGTAAGAAATTTTGGTTTTCCTTATCAGATTATATTTAATTGTCAGAGTTTCTTTTGTAAAAATGTGTGGCTAAATCATAGGTAACAGCATATTGTACTTCAGAAGCACTTAAGACTATCCACATATTTATTTTCATTTTAAAAATTAATTAAAATATGAAAGTTAATTTTTAATAAGATGCAATTCATTCACTGGTGATACAAAATTACTCTCCAGCTATAATAATGTAGTTAAACAAGGTGTATTTTAATTAGTTCAGATATGTTAAATTGAAAGTAAGGAAAGACACCGATTTGGACACATGCAAAGTTAAATGCATCTCAAGTAGGAGAACTACGATTTATTTACATGATCAAATACAAAAAGTAAAAACTCTTTCAGGACTATTAATAACTGACTCAGAAATCTGGTTCTAAAAATTCTGAAGGAAGTGTACAGTAAGGAATCTGTTACAGTAATTATAGTGGAACCAGTTAAACCATTATTGCATTGAATAATTGCTGTACAGAGAATATTGTACCAGAGCAAAGAATATGCTTACAGCTGTCAAATGGATTTTATAATGGATTTTCTCAATGGCAATATGGGAATTCCAAAGCTTGCTCCCACTTTCTCTTTGGTATATCTTTCTGCCCGGAGCTTGTTAGTTGCAGTTTCAGATCAAAAAGTAAAATGCCCCAGAGCCCTGCTAGAGAAGATTTATGGCAGGTTGACCAGAGTCTTCAGTGAGATTTGGAAGCTTTTACTGGTATTTTATTGTTAGATGCATTTCCAATGCCACTAGACTTTGTGATGCTGATGAATTGCTTCAGCATGACAGGACTAGTAAGCCTACAACATGTTCACACAATATATGGGAAAGAACTACAAGAGCTTTTATGAAGCCGATGCAAAAGTGCTTGGTGACCAAACACAGTGAAGGACTTTACATGCTCGGGATAAGTTGGTATTAGAAATTTTTGGATAGTGCACATAAGGAAAATTAACTCTGTAATTCAAACGGGCAATGAACAGTTTACCAAAATAGATTCTCTGTGGTTAAGCCTGGTAGTCATGCTGGGCAGTGCACTTTTAATCTCCAAAGGTACATTAGCACTCTGCCTTTCATAGAACTATAGAATAGTTCGGGTTGGAAAGGATCTTAAGGTCATCTAGTTCCAACCCTCCCGACATGGACGGGGACACCTCACACTAGACCATGTGTTCCAAGGCTCTGTCCAGCCTGGCCTTGAACACTGCCAGGGATGGAGCATTTACCATTTCTTTGAGCAATCTGTTCCAGTGCCTCATCACACTCACAGTAAAGAACTTCTTCCTTATATCTAACCTGAACATCCCCTGTTTAAGTTTAAACCCATTACCCCTTGTTCTATCACTACAGTCCCTAAGGAAGAGCTCCTCTCCAGCCTTCAGGTATTAGAAGGTTGCTATGAGGTCTCCACTCATAGTTGGAGAAGTTGCAGCTTTCTCTTCTCCCAGCTGAACAGCCCCAACTACCTCAGCCTATCTTCATACGGGAGGTGCTCCAGCCCCCTTAGCATCCTCATGGCCCTCCTCTGGACTTATTCCAACAATTCCATGTCCTTCTTATGCTAAGAACACCAGAACTGCACACAGTACTCTAAGTGGGGTCTCATGAGAGCAGAGCAGAGGGGCAGGATCATCTCCTTCGACCTGCTGGTCACACTTCTTTTGATGCAGCCCGGGATACGATTGGCTTTCTGGGCTGCGAGAGCAAACTGAAGTTGGCTCATGTTCAGTTTCTCATCAATCAACACCCCGAAATACTTCTCCTCAGGCTGCTCTGAATCTCTTCTCCTCCCAACCTGTAGCAGTGCCTGGGATTGTTCCGACCCAGGTTTAGGAGCTTGCACTTGGCTTGGTTGAACTTCAAGAGGTTGGCATTGGCCCACCTCACAAGCTTGTCAAGGTCCCTCAGGATGGCATCCCTTCCCTCCAACATACCAACCGAACCACACAGCTTGGTGTGGTTGGCGAACTTGCTGAGGGAGCACTTGATCCCGCTGTCCATGTCACTGACAAAAATGTTGAACAGAATTGGTCTCAACACTGACCCCTGAGGGACACCACTTGTTACCATTCTCCAGTTGGACATTGAGCCATTGACCACAACTCTTTGTGTGCAGCTAGCCAGTTCTTTATCCACCAAGTGGTCCATCTATCAAATTGATGTCTCTCCAGTTTAGAGACAAAGATATAGTGCAGGACAATGTCAAGCACTTTGCACAAGTCCAGGTAGGCAACGTCAACTGCTTTGCCTTTTTCTCATGTTCTTATTGACCAGACTTTTTTGTCTTTGAACACTTATTCACTTATTTGATACATCTCCAGAAATAGGCAGTAGTTGAGGCACTTCTGCAGAGGTTTGTGACAGAGCACAGTTTGTTTATGTTGGCAGCAAGAAACATGTAGAACTTGATACAATAAAAGTATAGACCTGTATGTGTTCTCTTGCCCCAGGAATATTTGGGTATTTTTTGATATCTACTGGTCAATGCCTTCAGAACGTCTGTGGTTTGCCCTCTTCCCTACATTTCTAGCCTGCAGTTTTCCTAGTATCTGTAGCTACAACAGTCAGCAATAGCCCCTTTCTTGCATGGTGACCATTAACTCTTTGGCTGACTCTCTGATCAGCTCCAGTGGTGTTTGGAGACTCTACGGGTAGGGTATATTGATGCTCCTGTTATGGGCAAGGTTTTCCTTACAAAGCACTCCCTGAATGTCGTTCCTGCAGCTGGAGGAGGATGTAGGGCTGCTCTGTATCCTGGCATTCCTGAACTCCCTTACCAAGACATCTCTCAGCAAGGAGAGGTGAGGGGAGTGGGACTGCAGGGAGCACCCCAGGGCAGAGCTTCGCTGTGAGGGTGTGCCAGCACAAGGATGACGATATGCTTCAGATGAAACACTGTTTAGCAGACTTTCTGTCTATTTCTGCCCTTTTCTTCCTCATATTTTTATTTAAAATTATTTGTTCTGAAGATTAACAACCCTCCCCACTTTGCTTACCAGACAAGCCTTCCTAACTGGTGTCAGTAAAGTTATAAAAAGACAAAACCAAAAAACCAAAAAAAAAAAGGGGGGGGGGGTAGACAACTTCTGCATCCAGTTTAGGCATGTAGTATGACATAGGTAATTACAGAGAGTCTTTATCTGATGCCTGAGACTGCTGCCACTTCTCCATTCAGAAGAACTTATATTGTACTACTTATCCTCAGGAGTTTCTCCTAATTTTGCCACCTGATAACTGGTTATCAATGTAGCTTACTCTGTACAGCTTCAATTTACCATGGAAAAGTACATATATTTCTGTTCTGGCAAAGGGAAGGAACTGTGTGCTATCACAGAAAAGGTATAGGGCTAAGTACCAATTCAAAGCTCAAAATTTTCTCCCTTTTCTTACTGTAGTGTGACTAATGTTATGAGAATAGGAGCAAAAAGCAGGGCTTCAGCAATACAGAAAGGACTTCTCTAAAGCATTTTTTCAGGAAAGTCAGGCATAGCAAATAAAAAATTTTCATCCTCTGTCTTTTCAAAGAGAAAATGAGGTTCCACCAAAATAAAGTTTTGGGCAAGTGATAGCGACTATCTTTTGTGTTTCTGTGTTTTCTCTTGCCATAAAAATGGACAAGAATGTCTCTGCTTATGTCTCAGTTTAAGGTTGAGTAATTTCCACTGAAACATCTTGATTTGTCAAAGCAAACAGTTGTCTAGTCTATTTGACAATCATCAGTTCCTCAGCAATCATGAGATTTCATAGGAGACAGGAACTGTTTGCCACATCTTTGCTAAGGGAGCTATGGCATCTGCTGTGAAAAACTACAGCTCTGTTGTGCTGCTCAGCTGACTCAAATACCATGTTCTGTGGGGATCCAGACCTCATTGATGGAGAACATGCTGAATGCATCCTGTGCAATGGTGGGGAAGAGTATCATTACAACTGGAAAGAGAAGCAACTTACACAATTTACTAAACTTGCCACTACCATCCAGTAAAATCCAACATACAAAAAACTTCACTGGCCACTTAGAAATCCTGGAAGGTCTATTCTAACAACCCAACACACATTTTTGTTAAAATGTAGGGGACAGACATTTTAGTTTCCTGTAGTTATGCTGTATCATGTTCTCTGTCTTCCCAACTAGCCCTCCTTCTCCTCCCACACACATCAGTCAGGCATAATTACACACACCTAACTGATAGCTCACATTAAAGTGCAAATCAGCACATAAATCTTCAGCACAACGCTCTCTAGTGACACAAGAAACATGAAAATACAACTCTTCACAGTTAACAATATCTAAAAAGCAACAGTCTTGGTTGTTTTAAATTTACAGTAAAAGTATTTAAACACTTTAAAAAGTAAATTGTCTTTAAACTAGAGACTATCATTTTTCAGACATGATTTTTTTTACCCAGAGAAGCTGTGGCTGCCCCATCCCTGGAATGATCAAGGCCAGGTTAGATGGGGTTTTGAGCAACCTGATCTGGTGGAAGGTGTCCCTGCCCACGGCAGGAGGGGTGGAACCAGATGATCTTTAAGGTCCCTGCCAACCCAAAACATTCTATGATTATATGACTTTTTCTATGTATAAATAGACACATTTGTGTGGACATATGTATACATACACATACACACAAGAAATGCTCTCCTTCCAGAAGTGCTTTGGTCTGACCCAAACCAACTTTAAAGACACAAAGCAATGGCATGTATTGAAACAGAATCAGCAATATCAAGATTTCAGAGTCTCAGGATCAATAAATACTGCACGATGAATAAATTAATTTATATTATTCCTAAAACCTGAAAAAGACTGCATTAACAAATGAAACTGCAACAAAGTGGTATAATTTGCTGTCTCATTTCACAGTTAGATTAATGGAAGAGTCATGCAAAGAGTGATAGGACTAAACAGTTTCAAATTACTTCATTAATGTTAGATACAGACCCAAAAGTGTGCATTTAGCCGTTGTAATAGCTGTAGTAAAGATTACAAGGGGAAAAAAATGTTTTCACTAAAATATAGATATGTGTTTATGATGAGGAAATTAAGTACCTCAAGAGATTTAATATGTGAAACTTGAAAGGGATTTGGTACTCTGAAAACACCATAAAGGGTGTTGATACATGGGGGGGTGGAGGGGGGGGCTAGGTTTGGTTTTTGGGTTTTATTTTAGGGGAAAGAGAAGGGACTAGACTTTCATTTCTCACTGCAGTATCTCTCCAGCCTCATCTGGCTTTGAAAGCCTTCAAAATTATATTGCAGTTAGCATCTTTCCAACTCTGTAGCCAGCCTGCCTTTCTCCTTACACCGTTTTGTATGATATCAAACACCAGCTACTGATTTTCATATATGTCCGTTACTGCCTGTCCTTCCTTTGGTTATATCCCCTTATAGACAGATCAAGTCACATGACTCACCAGTGTTTGAGCATAACATTCTTGGGTAATTTTTCTTATTTTTCAATTATCCTTGTATTTACTCTTTCCACCTGACAGTTGTTTGTAAAAATCCATGAAGTCATTTCTTTCTTCTTTTTCAAATCCATAAGACTGCATCCATAAATTGCCTTTTGCTAAAAACTTAAGATTCTCTTTTCTTCATAAAAAAGGGACATTTTACTGAAAGTATGTTGGATTTTGGTTCATTAGCAGTGCACTACTATCAGCTATGATCTGTGTTTTGCTCTTATTGTATCCGGCAAAAAATCTCTTCGTTACCTATGTTTCCTCATTGAGTATCAATTGGTCATCTCCTTCCTTCAGCTGCATTAAGGTACCAATCTACATCTGCGGTTTCAGAGAACTGACATCATAATATTTCTCCCATTTCAGTTTACATAACTGGGTTTTGAATATTCTTATTAAATCAAGGGAAAATTTCTCCTGATTATACAAAAAACACCCCAAAAAACAATGTAGCACCGAGCTCTTTTGAAAGCCCACTACTCCTTTTTTCAGTAAAGAAGCTACATCTAGTATTCGTAACGGATTGTAAACAGTATTCAAGTTTGTATTCCTCAAATCTGTTACTTCTATCAGATCATTTATTTGAAGGAAAGCATAAACTTCACTGTCCCACATGCTCCACATGATATTTTTACCTCTTTTACTTCATTAAAATGAAAAGGACACCTGGTTCAGTTGCTTATGCCTACCTAGCATACTGCTAGTGCAAAAGGTGCTCAGGTTCTTAGCAGACAGAAATTCTATAGCTTGCATTTAGAGTAAAATAAAAGATAAAAAGGGTTAAAAGTTCTTGCAGATGGACAGAACTCAGGAGGTACCAAATGTCACCTGGAGCCACTTCTGTTTGGGTTTGGATATCCATAAACTATATATATACATATATATAACATAAACATATATATAACATAAATGTTATATGTATATACATAAAACTCAGGCGTGAAGCTAACCATTAATAGTCCAAAACAATGAAGCAGACAAAGGGAGGCACTAGAAAAGAATTAACTGTTTTCCTCTGCTTTCCATGCTGATTAATTTCCACATAGTCAATTGGTATGAGGAAGTAGATTGTTCACAGGATGTAGCTGTACTAGCTTTCCTTACAACTACTAATTAGGTTCCTTTAAAAAGTGTACTTTACTGCTAAGACTCCATACATGCTCCACACAACATCATTTATTTCCAAGAGAGAAAGTTTTCTTGGTGTTACAACTCCAATTAAAACAAGGTATTGGGTAAGCAGCAAGTCTTACCAAACATCCATATACTCCTTTCTGCATATACACCTTTTCAAAATCATTCACACAGCTCAAACTGATTGGGAAGTTGTTCAACTCAAAATGCAAAATAATTTGGTTGAAGAGAGAAATTGTCACTTGTCTTAGAATAAGTGCTGCAAGTCATTCTGTAAAAATGCATACCTCCTGCCTTTTTTTCTTTCTTCTCCTCTCCTTAATCTCTAACAGGGTGAAAGGAAAAATATTCTGATTATAAGGAACTAAAGCAGAATGCTGCATCATTAGTCAATTTACAGGAGACCAGTTCTGTTGACTTTAAGTCAGCTAGGTCTGTTTTTCTTCTAGGCTTTTCCTGAGGGAAAACAGATGAACTCTTGAGAAAAGTTTGGTACAGCTGACAGCTATGTCAAGAAGAGTTCAGGCTTCAGGAAAAACCAGTTTGTTGGCTGCCAAATATAATTATTACTGCTTTATTGAATGCACATATGTTTGGAATAATGAATACAGGCATTTTTATTAATATGCTTAAAAATTGAAATGACATCTAAATCAATGAATATCTCTTGTTATGTATTTCAACTACAACTAGTTGTTGAGTGAGTATTCCTTTATAGTAATGGTTATAATGCATTATAATTTGAAAAAAAGATTCTAAATGAATTGTTGTTTGCATTATAATATCCAAAATGTTTAATATAGATGCATAAACAGCCTAGTCTATGTTAAAGCCTTACTTTGAGAACAACTAGTAGAGGTTTATTTTTTTTTAAAAAAAAACAAAAATATCCCTGAAAGACACCCAAAGTTTTTTAAAGGTTTTGAGTGTTTTGTTATACTTTCAGAGTATATTTTTTGTCTCTGAAAGCATTAAAAGTAATCAATAACTGTGTATTCATAATATAGACACAAAGTTATAATAAACTTTTTAGAAATAAAATTTTCACATTGAAATTAATATTATAATATTATCCATTTACTACTGTGTTATTTCTCATTAGAATTCTAGAGGCAATTTTTGTAGCAATTTTTGAGATCACAGCAAATGTCAAGTCACTTTTTGGTTTTTGATTTTGTTTTTTATTTGGGTTTTTTTGTTTGTTTGTTTTGTATTTATTTTTTTTACATCTATAATCCCTTTAAACTTGCCCCACAATTAATGCCTTATTATAATAGCCCATTTTAACAGAAGTTTTAATTTTTTTATTTGAAAGAATCTCACTGAAATAGGAAAATCACAAATAGAATATATACATTATTGTGAGTTTTCCATAGAATCTTGATGAAAAGAGAATTGAAAGCAATATACATTTTAGCATTATCAAACTCGAATTCTTAATTAAACTTATTTAGTAGTGACCTTATACAATGTTACATTGCTGGTTCAGCATATCTGACTGACACACATTCCACTTGAAGTTTTTCTCCATCAACAACATTGGATTTGTGTCCTGAGACTGTGGAAAGCATTTGTTTGGAAATCCCCTAAGGTGATAGCCTCACATTGCACAGGACAGATTTTCTGTGGGACTATACTGGTACAGAGGTAGAAGAGTTTGCAAGCTTTTCCACTTGATTTCTGTTTTTTAATAGATATAATTATGCTGGATTTAGAGGAGCAAGAACTCCTTGGGTAGGTAATGAAAATAAAGGTATAGATTTAATCCTCCAACCTGTCAAAGCTTTGAGTACACTCATATGATTTGTGTTTTAGCCCTAATCCGTGCCTCTTTCCAGCAGGCATGTAATAGACCTCTGACTAGAAAGAAAACATTAAGACATATCATTCTACTCCAGCGCTTGTTGCTTTCTAATGATGGTTCAGGAACAGGCATTCATGGCTTAGGCCTCTTGTTGAAGATTTATGATGATCACTATCCATAGCTTCTTCTGTGATAGTTACATTGTTTTCCACTCTGTGAACCGTACTTATTGCATTGTTCCATTGGTACTGCAAGGCTGTAGAGGGGCAAAGGCTCTGAGATGGCTGAACTATTTTGTTGGAACTCAGGAACACTAACAGCCCCGAAAGCAGAATTCTTCACAAGGAGTTTAAACAGACATCTCTGTTACATTGCCTTTCAGCTACCAGAGGAGTAGAATGATTCCTAATTATACTGAGCCAATTTTTTTCAGGGAAGAAGACCAAAGATACAACATATAAATTACATGAGGTGAAATTAAAGTCATTTTTCTATGATAAAGCTGTTCATTTATAAAAATCAAACAAAAATTAGGATCACAAAGAATTCTTAGTTACACTGTGCAACATGAGCTACCTGCTTTAGGAAAAAAAAAAAAAAAATTCTTGCAGGAAGAATCTGGATTGCTTTGTATTATAGTTAAGAGAAAAGCTCATTTAAAAATATTTCAGACCAACACACGCATACAAAAGAAAAGCATAAGCCCTGGAAAAACCTGGAAGTTCTACCCAGGAAACTCTTAGCTATAGGAGAAGCTGAAGCATGCCTTTCTCAAACAGTTTAGCCTCATCTTATAATTTCTAAATGTGGAAGGCCTCCATCGCTTTGGGAAAAATGCAGAAAAGGAAAAAAATAATTTTTCTTAACTACATTTTAGAATACTTAAATTCTCAGGTGTCGTGAAATTAGGAGCTGAGGATTACTGCCCTGTTACTGCCCTGAAAATACTGAAAAGCTACGGTTCCTTACGTCTATGCATGCACCACTTCATGCCTCCCAAGTTTAAAATTATACTATATTACTGCCATGAAAGACGTGCACAGGAAATGCATGGAGAACAAGAAGCCTCACATCTTGCCAGAGAGAGAAATTGGAGCACGAAATGTATTTGGCTTTCATAACATATACTTACATTCAATCTTGAGGGAGAAAGAGGAAAATAAAATAATAAAAATTTAAATCCATTCCCTTAACAACAGCAATACCAAACAAAACCACTTGTCACGTCCATGTTTATATTCACTCCACACCAGTACCTGTTTCCTAGCCCAAGGCTTTGTTTCCAGGCAACTCACATATGCTTACCTCTTTCACATTACTTAGATGTTGCAAACTTTCCAGTGCATTAACCTGCCATCTTATGTATTTCTGTAAAACCTGCCTCACTTACAGTCCTGGCATGCTTACAACTATCTTGTGCATATGTTTGTCAAAAAATAATCCTTTTAGGACTTTACCTAGATTGTCTAACTTGTACTCCTTTTAATTCTGTTTTGCACCTACTACATCCAAGGACAGTTTCCTGTCATAGAGCTACTAGTCACAAGGCTATCTTAATTATGTTAATCACCCTCCCCCAGCTAATACAATTAAGTATAATTAGCTGATCCCTTTCATCCCATACTTTGTTGCCCCAGGAGGGTTAGGAGTTATTAATCTAGATGAATACCCAATCCCTCTTGCATGATTGTCTCCCAGGAAGAGCCCCAGGGCAGAAAGGCAGGAGATGCATTTCCCATGCTCTTGCCTGACCCAGACTAAATGAGCAGCAGAAGCCCCTTAAAGAGGCATTGACAGAAAATGTGTGTTCTATTATAATCACTTTACAGGGAGGATGGAAGTCATGGCATGGCAGTCTGCTTAATAATTAAAAAATATTTTAAGTCTGCTGTGGATTTTCCTGGAGTACTAAGATACTATTTTCATTAACTCTGCTGCCTCTGCAGCAGAGTTAGTGACAAACCACTGCACAGTTCTTTCTCTTATTCATGCTGGAGGTGAAAATCCCCTTACATGTATGCAGCTGATTGTCTATTGCCTGGCATGCAGTCTAGTTGTATACAGTTAGATTAGTCACAAAACTGCAGTCATTTACAGTAAATGAGTTGAAAAGGAATCATGTCCTGTCTGACATTATCATTCTGTTGCAATTTTGCATTGTAGCCACTAATGACCACATTGCTAAAAGCAATCTTCAGAGATCTCTATGATACTTCTCTACAAGTACCGTCATCACCCATTGCATAGGCACATTTCTCACCAGCTAGAGCTTCCAAGTGTTTTTTTAACAGGCTTTTTGATGCAGAAAGCATGTGTAGGATCTAAATAAAATGCAAATGTATTTAAAAAAAAAAAATTGAAAAGGTAATTTGACTGCTGTGGATGACCTGGAAATACATGATGCAGCAGCACAAAAATGTTTTTTTGAAAGCCTGGTATAATGGAATAAGTAAAACAGGTGAGCATTTCTCAAAAGCATGCTTATCACCACCAAACAGATGCCTGCAACTTACTGACAAGTAGAATAAAATCAGTGAAAGTACTATTAAAAAGGGAAATGTAAAACAGTAAATGTAAAAAAATACGTATGTCAGGAGCAATCCTCAATTAGCAGGGATAATGATAGGTGACAGAATAGCCTGTTCCAGCTTAAGCTTCTCAGGCTGTTACAGATACCATTCCTCATTTTTCACCATTTTTCGACTGAGTGCATGTATAAATGGTAGAGTAGGTATGGTGATACGGTGTCAGAAAGTGTACTTTTTTGTACATGTCAATGTACCCATTTGAAAACATACAGTGCTTACCTCATCGTGAGTCATATTCTTTGTATACTTTATGAATCCAATAATTTTTACTATTATTGTAAGTTCAGCCTGCTGATAGTGAAAATTATAAATGTCCATGCTCCAGGGACAGAGAACCTACTCATACAGCTCAGCCTCAGGGAGGAATTTTAAATTGGCATCACAAACTAATTTTAATACCTACTGCTATAATTTATTTATGTATTTAATGACAATAAAGCAGACTGCTGTGACCTCTGTGAATGTGGCTGCAGGAAGATGTGACAGTTTTAGATCCATAGTTTACATGTTCCAAGGCAAATGTATTTCAAATTTCAATGTTTCTTCTCATGGACAACTTTACATTATTATGGGAGAGGGTGGGGAGAAGGTACGTAGAATAAGAATGCACAACATGGGACAGAGAAGATAAGCAGATCATGCAGTGGTAGGGGTGAGTCAAGCAGAGTTATAACTTTGAGATTGCCTAGAGAATAATGAAGAGCCTAGAACATTTGTTGAATGTATGACTGTCTGTATATAATTCTGTGTTGTGCTTAAGATCTTGTTTCTTGGCAAAGAGGAAACACACGTTATATGTAAAGGCAAGAATTAATTGTCGATATGATTGATGCCTTAACAGTCTAAACGAAGAATCATTAATAGTCCAGATCTATTTATTACAGAAAAAGAAATTATCCTTCTATACAGGGAAAGACACACACTTAGTTTCTACCCTTTTACTGGTGTTAGGCTTATCCTTCCACGGCTCCTCTGGATCCTAGTGTTGGTGTTTACACCCTGGTGGTGAGCAAGCAGCTGCGTGGTTCTGTTACCAGCTGGGCTTAAACCACAACATGGTGGTAAGGTGTTATAGGGAGTTGTTGGCACCTGGAGTCATTTTCTAGTAGGAATTGGGTGTTTATCTTCATTCTCACAGAAGAGATCAACGTGAAGTCATACTTATGTGTTTGCTAACACACTTTTACATCTTGGTCATTCTTTATTGGCCTGTATCTCCACATTACATCCAAATTCGTTATATGGTGCATTTTATATATATTGGATATTTCTTTTTCACTCCCTTATTTATCCTGAACATTGTTTTTGTCCTACTTGAGGTCTGTATTTTTTTAACTGTTGACTTTACAGCAGTGGGGCTGCCAGTGCCAAAACTGTGGTCCCTCTCCAATCACTCCATACTTGTACTCCTCTACGCCACATACTGTGCCTCCACTTTTTAAGCCTCTGCAGTTGTACCTGGACTTTATTTCACTTTATACTATCCATATAGAACCATGGTACCATAAGCAGAGGTAAAACAAATTAGCCATAGCCACTTACTCAGAAGGAGACTAAGGTGCAGGGCACTCAGTAAGGGTTTGCATATTACAGGGCTAAAGGGTTATGGTATGTGATATAAAGATGTTCATTGTTGGTTTTATACTATGTATATAGATGTATGTAAGCCTTTGTGTACATACGTATATCTATCTATATATACACACACACACATATGTATATTAATACTGTTTTTTACATTATGTTTTTGCAGACTCGAGACACAAAGTTTTACATTCGCATTTTCTTCATGGTGTCAGTGTGACAACAATATTCTGGAAAATAGTTCCTTCCACATTTATAAGGGGACATTATGTCTCGTTCCAAATTCTTGATACATAAGTTATAGTTGCTGGTGTTTCATTGTATATTAGTTGAATTGTCACAAGCAGACCTAATGGAATCCACATTAGCATTAATGGATTCTAGCTTGTAACACGTGATAGACCACTTCTGAATTTGGCTGAAAGTACTTTTATCTGATCTGTAAATTTAATTTAACCTGAAGAGCAAAGTACGTTAATCTTGCCTTACTGGGGAAACATACATACACAAATGAACTTTGAAAATAAATGTTTCATTCACATCTTACTTTTACAATATCTGAGAAATGAATCTACTGTAAGGGATATTGCAGTTTCAGTATAATGCCAGTTTATCGCTTTGAGTCTCTGGTTTTCATTTGAGTAGGGAATAATTGTGAAGCTTTTAAGTGGTTAAATTTTTGTTTGCTTTACCTAGCTACATTCTGCTTTATCCTGTACACTTAAAATCTTATCTTTCTATTTTATTGTGGCAGCTGACTACAAACAATTTAAATTAAAATGCATCATATGTAAATTATATATAATCATTAATGCATACTTATATAATTATTAATAATTACAAACAGTAATTTAAAATCCTAAATAATGCATGACAATTTCCTCAGTGTGAGCTCATAACATTTATTCCACGTTTCTGCTTTGAAATTCATCAGCACGCTTAAAGTTCAGCATGTAATTTGATGAATCACAGCTTTTGAACATGTTCTTCTCTCTCTTCTCATCTTTCTCTTTCTCATCCATGCTAATGGAGTATGATCTCATCCAAGACATATAAGACCAGTCCTTTCATATGTAAAAAAAAATTTGCAGATAGTTAACCTTAATAGAAACAACAATGTATAAAGTGAAATATAAGCTATGCTGTCATATTACATAGAACTGCCTAGTTGCATCTATCTAATAATGCGCTGTTTTATCTGATTTGGCAATTTTTGTTTCAAATGTCGAAAAAAATCAGTATCACTCGAAGTTATTAAAAAAAGAATAATATCGTGATGGTCTTGACAGAAGAGACAGATATTTCTGTATTACTTACAGTGGTCTGGAATACTGGTGAAGCATATGTGTTCTGGAAATTAGATATAGGGCTCTATTTAAAGTAATTGAAGAACCAGCTACTATTAATCTCTTAATTACTGTCTTGATGAGAAAACATAGCAATGTAGGTTAATTTGCAGAAGTAAGGTTTTTTGCAGATTAGAAGCTGACTCTGTCTGAGAGATTATGACCTTTAATATATTTAATTAAATTCCAAGTACTAGAGAACTGTTTTACACACACACACACACACACACACATATATATGTGTATGTATATCTGGTTTACACACACATATGCATATATATATTCGTATATCTGGTTTATTGGTTCAGTAAAATGGTATCTGAAAAGAAAAAATGCTCTGGCTCCCATTCTCTGAATTCTTATCACATGCATTTAAGAATAAGTGAACAGAATCAAACCAAGTCTCAGAATTTGCACAGAAGAACTGTGCAAATGATCTGAATAAAGCTCTTTAATTAAAAGGAGGAGGGAGGAAGAGCTTTATGCATTAGAAAAACACAAGTAGCTTTGCCCTAAGCACTCGTTTTGAAAATCACAAGACATTTTTCTTGCTATACTATCACATGTTCAGGTGAGTCAGTAGTCAGTGCACTAATTAGAATTTACTGTCAAAGGACTGTAAAGATCATGACTGGAGCACCCACATCCCGCAGGCTAGCTCCATTATTAACCCTTCCTGTACAGGTAAGTGTGTCCTCTGCATCTTTGCTTGAAAAAATTTTTGGCTAGATACTGCTGAAAACAACAAAAGCTCTAGAGAGCTATGATAGATGAACAGTTGAAGGAGTATTGCACTAGAATGGCTTCTCAGAAGTGTCTGAAATTTACACCATCAAAATAAATATTTGAAAATATTTCAAATTTTAAAGTAACAACACTTATTCTGAAAACTGACATGAAAGAGTATATTCTATTTTCAAGCACTCTACTGATTGATGTCAAAATATATGTATGGCAAAATTTTCCTTGATCTTGGATACTTAAAAAAATAAGTTACTTGTCTACGCTCTGCTATTTGACTTGCTAACATTAAAACATGCTACTTTGTTTTCAATATCTCTCATGTTTATAGTCTCTTCAGTTACAGAAGAGGTACTGTATAATTAATTCCTTAGAATTTCCTACAAGTCAGACATGTGAAGTGTGTTAGACAAAGGTGGAGAGATGGCTGAAAATTATTAGTATTAAATTCTCTTTACCTTAAAGCTATTTATTTATTTGTTTCTACCATACTTTTGCAAGCGAACAAAAAACATGTCCCAAATTTACTTTAAATTTTTTCCTAGGAATTGCTGCCTTTCAACTCAGTTTCACAAGTCAAGTCAATGAGCCTTCTGTTATGAAAAGAGACTCTAGTCATTAAGCTAGTGCTTTAAACTGCCTAATTGTTTTCTTTTACTTTTTATTATATTGAAGTTTGGAAAAGTAAATTAGATGCTATTATGGTGAGGGTTTGATCTATAATTCTACAGTAAGTGTCTAGACTTAAATAACTTAGGTCAAAAGAGAACAATAATCTTAACGACCTTCATCCTGAAAAGTCTTTTTGAAAGGACTGGATATCGCATATGTTATTAGGCCCTTGAAATGATTGGTAATTCCTAAATATTGTCAAGGTAGAAAGTTAAGAGAGTTGTGGGGTATTCCTTAAATACTACTTGTTGGCTGCAAGGAGCAGCTTTCATGATTTTAGAAACAGATATATCTATTGATCAACATAACTGAGAAAATCTTAGGGAGCGTGATTGGCGGAGGTGAGGAAAGAGGAACCTGAAAGAATTGTTGTGACAGAATGGTAAATGGAATTGTAGGTGGAAGACAAACAGTGCATACGATACTCTGGAAATACTGCAGTTGCCAACAATAAGCCATTTTCACCCAGTGAATTACAGGATTATGAAATCAGTGCTCCAACTCCCAGAGTCTGGAGAATTTTCTTAAGAGAAAAAAAGGACTTGGCAACTAAATTATGACTTAGAAGTAAGCTGGGTGTCTAAATGTAAAAATCCAGTTAAAATTACAAACACAGGTGTTTTTCAACTTAACCCTCTGAGGATTTAGCATTTACGTGACACACTTAACATTTTCCCAAGTCCAACAGTGTTGGACATCTCACAAGATTGAGTTGTTTTTTTCTACTGGTAACAGTCATGACAACACTTGTTTAGGAGTATGCATGCTGATTTCCTTTCTGGCATACCCTGGCCCCCACCCATAACAGTGGGGTGGGGGTGGGCTTCACATCCCTTGCTGAAACCATGTCACTAAGTCTGCAGAGGGAGCATGAGCCTGTGCCCTGGAAATACCAAGTTCTGGAACAAGGAGTTTGCATACTAACAGCAATTTTAAATTGTGATAGACTACCTAGGCATTTCAGAACCTAAACCCTGTGGCTGGAACCAGATCCAAAACATCTTTTACAAGAGCTGTTACAGCTAAAGGGACATTTCTTAAATTTACTGTTGCAAATGTCTATAAGAAATGAAAATATTAGATGGTGTCAGCAGCCTTCACTCATCTCCACCATTTTGTGGATCTTCCTATGCTGTGAAAAGTTCACACACACCTATGAGTCACAAACATATCCAAGTTAATCTTGCAAAATCTCCAAAAGTCTTCACCTTTTATGATCATTAAAGGTATCTGTGTGTCCTTCATGGAAGTGCTATCCTAGATGCAACTAGACAATGACAGAGTCTCTAAGAGCCTTAGTTGTCCTGGGCTGCTCTGCAGAGGCAAAGGATGACAGCAAGGCAGGAACAGGCAGGGCAGGCACACCAACGACTGACAACTTGTAGGACCTGAGCAAGATGAGGTGCAGGGATGGTAACCAGGCTGGTAACCAGGGCAAGCCAGGAAGTCCAGTGATTGCCAAGCAAGTCCATACTGAGGACAAGCTGGAAAGTTCTGTCAGCAGGTTGAGATTCAGATCACCAAGAACAAATAAAACTGCAAAATAACTCAGGCAAGGGGCATTAAATTGCACAAATATTTATGACTGTTATGACTTCCCTGTACACATATAGTTCTGGAGAGTGATGAAGCAGAAAGTAATAGATTAATAATAAATAATAAAATATTAACTGCTAATTATTAATGTAAATTAATTATTAATATTGTTAATAGGGTAATATTAGAAATAAAATAATACAGAAATAATAAGATTCTCCAAACTGGGAATTGCACATGCTTTTCAAAATAGCCATTGTCATAAATAAATTTACTGTCATTTAATAAAGCTGATCCCAAGTTTAGGTTCCAGTCTTTACGTTACTCACAGGTGGATTTTTGCACTGATTTTAATTATTCATAGTGTCCTGGTTTCAGCTGGGATAAAGTTTTCTTCCAGTAGCTGGTGCAGTGTTGTGCTTTGGTTTTAGTCTGAGAATAATGCTGATAACACACCAATGGTTTAGTGTTGCTCAGTAGCGCTTACCTGATCAAGGACTTTTCAGTCTCTCATCCTCTGCCAGTGAGGAGGGGCACAAGAAGGCAGGAGGGAGCAGAGACAGGATGCCTGACCCGAACTAGCCAAAGGGATTTCATACCACAGCATGTCATGCTCAGTATATAAATTAGGGGGAATTACCCCAAAGTGACCAATCCAAACCCCAAAGGATTGGGCTGAGTATTGTTCAACAGGTCTTGAGCAATTGTATTGTGCACCACTTGTGTTTATTGTTTGTTTTTCCTTTCTGCCTTTAGTTTTTATTCTCTTCCCTTGTTATTTTCCTAAACATTATTATTCTTATCATCATTATTATTATTGTTAATAATATTATTGATATTATTATCGATATGATATTGTACTTTAGTTATTAAACTGTTCTTATCTCAGCCTGTGGGGTTTACATTCTTTTGATTCTCTTCCCTATCCCACCGGGGGAGGGAGGAAGGGGGAGTATGAACAAGCAACTGTGTGGTACTTAGCTACCGTCTGGGTCTAAACCAGGATGCTTAGTCATGAGTCATCATTTATGCAAACAAGTTTTTAAGCCTGTGGTTCCTTTGGGCATTTTTCATTATATCTTTTATGAGAATTCATAATTTACTATTAATGCCTAATTTCTTTAGCCACACTGTATAGTCTCATGACCTAATTGGATAACTGAGTAAAGCACTGCCAATATGCAGTCATACAAAACATGTAATTTTTGTATCTTGATTGTGACGTTTGTCTTTCCAAGTATACGTAAAAACAGTTATGTTAGAGATAACCATAGAAAACCCAAATTGTCAAGGATTATTGAAGAAATGTGTGCTATATGAATTGATGTTTTCAGTCCTTTTGTTTGGCCTTCCTTTCCTTCTCCATGCAAACACAGGAATGTTTTAATAGTGTTATTCGAATTATCACAAACTGGTGTAACTTTAGCACTCAATATTTTTTGCTGTGCACCTGGTTTCTATGACCCAAAGTCTTTAGTGTTTTAGCTAGAATACTTTTGCCACCTGAAGTCTTGACGTTTCTGCTACTAATCGGTTTTCATGTTTACTTCCCCTTAAGTGCTTAACAAAGAATATGTCATCCATCTCTAAGTAGGAAATATATCAGCATTAAGCTTTATTACATTTCTAGCTTCTTCCTTAGTATTTCCTCGTAACCACCTGCTTGGCTTCGTATTGTTTGTTCTTTTTGCCTCTTAATGTAAGCTTGCTAATCATCCGTTAATGCGATTTTCAATGAAACATCCCTTGCATGAAACCTCATCAGCTACCTCATTACCAAATCTTATTGAAGTCACTCCACCTATTATCACTCAGCCAAATTTCTGTTATGTTTTGTCATTGAGAATGTGGGCAAGGAGAGATTAAGTTACATAAACACTAATAGGAAATAGAAAAAAAAAGTAATTTAATTTAACTTAACATTGGCACAATAAACAAATGTTTCACCACTGAAAAAAATAGACTCCAGCTTAAATTACACTCAACAAAGACTTCTGTTTACTTGCCAGTGTAGCTGGATATGACATTCAGCTACTATTAATGCATGCAAGTGTGTGTAATAAAGTATTCAGAAAGACTAACCACTCAAAACAGTTTCTGGCATTAGAGGATATAAGACAAATATGTAATTTAGTAATGAGAATATTTATTGGCATTTTGTATCTTGGGTTAATGGTTATTTGATCTTCTCATTCTACACTGAGATAGGAAATCTACGTCCTATAAAGAAAAGGCACTGATCATGGGGTCAACATTTAAAAGTGTTGATTTCACAGATTTCTACAATTCTCCCTGTATAAGATTGTATCTTTTTCCTATAGGTATAGCTAAGTAAAATCCTTAGAACAGCTGTAAGCCTGATCTTATTTACAGACAAAATTTGTACTGCAGATGTTTAAAAAAATAGCTAAAGTTTCATGGACTTTTTGACATCTTAAAGAGATAAATTTTCTTCTTCCATAATATAGAAGAAAGATGATCATGTACCATACACTAATAGACTTACTCTCCAAGAAATGCAACTGGAATACTAAGCAATTATGAAAGTGATGTGAGTACAAGAACTTAGCCTTTGCAATCTAATCTGTGCCTTCCAGTGTAGATCTGCAGTTAACACAAGATTTAATCTCTAAACAACATATTGTTCATGAAGGCTGTCAGCTGACTGCCATGGTGAGTGGATCCATTTGTTTTCTCCCTCTGTAGAAACTGAACAAGCTTTCCATACTGCACCTTGCCAGTGTGTTTATCACAATCCAGAAGCATGGACACTCAACGGAGTAGGACAAAAGTTCATTTTCCATGGCTGTAGCAGTTTTGTGCCTTTCTGTTTAGTGTACTCATAAGTGTAAAATCTCTGTGAGGTTGTGATGTCAGAATTGAAACTCAATTCCTCAACATGTCAGTAAAAGAACAGAATTTCTTTAAATATCTGGTGACATGATCAAGTTTCCCTTAGAAAAGGACCAGTGTAGAAAAAGTTCATAAACGAAAAGTAGTGAAATATCTAATATTCCTAAATTTCAAAGTATTGTTTGTATTATGGGGCCAAAATTGAACTTTAAGTTGTTCTAATTTAATATCATACATAATTCAGACTGTAGAATATTTTTATTATTTTTGTATGTCATCCAGCAACTTCTAAGAGCAAAGCCTGTAATCCTACATGTTCAGAATTCATATAAAACATGTATTTCTTTGAGTTCTGTATAAGATTGATGTGTAAAATGTACTTCTCATGTGGTCTATATAGTTGCAATGCATATCCTTACTCAGATGGGAATCTACAGTGTCATTTGCAATCATGGCATACAGTCTTGCAAGCGAGAGAATTTCTCTCTTCACTCTAGGTTGTTCTGCTGGCCAATCAAACTCCGATTTAAAATGTTTTCCTTGTTTGAATATGACTTTAAGTCATTTACTTTGTTATGCTTTTCTCAACTAGATCAACAAGTCCTTTAGAATATATTTTCATATGGTGATGAATAGAACTTCTAAAATCCATCCTTACAACAAGGCATTTTTGTAGCCCTTTAATTTGTGGTGCTTTTTTTCTTCTTCTACATTGCTTTCTAAATATGATTCTCATAACTGAATTTCATTATTCCATTTATGTCTCACTAATGTCTTTAAAAAAGGTAAAAATAACTTTCACCTCTTTATTATGGTTCTGTTTATACTTCAGAATACCATATATCCTTGACTGGTCTGTGTTCCTGCTGTGCCATAGCCACATTGCAGATCAGTATTCTGTCCTCTTCTATGAATTATATCTGAAGTAATTTCTCTAATTTACTTTTACATCACTAGTTCAGAATTTAAAATAATGTCAAAATTAATGTTAACGCATAATGAAGTTCCTTAGATATATCCAATTTATTGATTCCTACTGAACACTACTTTTTACTGTCTGTCAATTAGTCAGTTCTTAATACTTTTTTCAAGGGATTGTGACAATTCTGTGCTAATTTTTTGCCTGTGCAACTTTAAGTCATGCCTTTGTAACATCTAAGCATATTACGTCTGCAGTTACCTTTGTCAAACTTACTTACAATCTCATAAAAAAAATAAATCGTTTTTTTTTTATAAGACCTGTCCTCCAATGTTTTGAATGGGTCTTTGAATGTTCTGACCAACTGACTCTATGAGGCAGCAAAACTTGCTCTCCCAGGTTGGCTGTATGAAAATTAATACCTCTTCCCAGCCACTCCTGGTCTGTCATCACTGGAGAAAGACAGACAGACAGAGAGACTGACCATAGTTGGTTCATTCTGAAAGCATTTAAGAGATCTTCTTTCTCAGACTCTGCCTACTGTTTGATCATATCTCCCTAGTACTCTTAATATTCCCAGACTCCTTCCCCATTTTATTACTACAATCATCACCACAGTAAAAAAATCTACTTGTAGTAGAGGAACTGTTATATCCTGAAGGCAGCTAAGCATATCTGAGAGGCAAAAGCTCAAACATCAACATGAACAACAAAACTGCCCATAAGTATTGTACCTGATACAGTAAAAAAATTGGGTTTATGAATAAACCAGTAGGTGCCTGTGGATGCGCCTATTTATCCTACATCAGAAATGTACCTATTCATCACTTATTTTTCTGTATGTCATTATAAGGAATGCTATTCCATCAAGAGAATGACAATATATCACTTTTACATCAAAAGATTTTGTAGCAGATCACATCACACCCTGCCCAAGAGAAAAGATATTTAAAGTTGCTAGCAAAACACCTGAAACTGATAGTGTAAATGCAGTGAACGGGAAAAAGGACTGCCGTAAAACAGAGAAAATGGAAGATGGCAAGTTTTGATTGCATAGTGGTAGTGTTGAAGTACTTGAAACATTTTAAACATATCAAGAAAAAAGTCTTCCAGAAATTTTCTTGACAAATAAATAGAAAAGTCATTGGACATGAAATTAATTCCAGAAAATTAGTTGTTTGAAGATTCATTAGAAATAGATAAGTCAGTACATTAAAAATAGATACGCCAGTATTCTAGCTATAGTTCTACAGACTTGTCATAATACTGTGGGTATTTAGCTTTGAAAAATCAGATAAGGCTTATATTGTAATTTTTGCTTAGTGCTTGTACCCATCAAAGAGCCACTTGGTGGTGCTCAACCATTTAGCAATTGCATTACAAATGGTACTCACACTAAGCCAAAAACCCACGTCCAAGACATGCAGTTCTTTTGGGAAAAAGCATATTTTCACCCTGAATATCCATACTTTTTAAGGTTCAACATTGTGTTAATCTTCCATTTCTATGTCACTTTAAAAAATACTCACTTTTTAAAAACCAGTTAGGGTGAAAGCTGAAGTTTACTAAGAACTTTCTGCCATTGATTACCTTCTAAATCTTACATTATTCTAGAAAGCAGTGCATGTGTATCATCAGCTGAAAAACACACTAAAATTAAAAATGTGCTCCAGGCATACTGCTTAGTTTTTTATCTTAATGAAATGAGAAAGTATAAGCCACTGAAATTAGTTCTTCCATCAGGATTATTGTGTTGTTCACAGCTCTGAATACAAATAGATGAGAGATCGATAAACTGTCAACGTTTATAGCTCTTAAAATCTATATCAAAATCTCAGATATTAGAGCATAATACCACTTAATAAAACTGCTCAATAAGAAAAATGCTGAGCTGGCGACAATATCTGAACAGCAGAGAAAGAATGTCATCTCAAATTTCTGGTAATATAAGAATAATAAAATGGAGGAATTACACTGGATCACTTTCAGAGATTCCTGATGAGTAAGATGCCTTTTGCCAGTGTTTTACTTGCCTTTCACAGTGACCTAGGTATGCTACATGTGTTCCTGCATTCCAGCTAACTAAGCTGCCCTACCACAGAAGCAACTGCTCCTGGCTCCCAGCTTCCATTAAATTCATAATGCAGAGGGAGACCCTGTTGCTTACAGGATTTTGCTGTGTGAGAGCAGTTTTGCCATGCGTTGCATGGGAACTCATGTAACACCAGGCCATGAAGATGCCCTTGACCAGATTCCTTGTAGTTTGGAACCACACCTTACAGGTCCCCTGTGCTTTGAGCAAAGAAAAATATTAAACTAATCATTGAGTGATAGTGAAGAAAAAATTATACAAATTAAATTAGAATAGAAATAAAATGGAGCCTTAGAAAGGAAAGCATTAAATGAAGAAAGAAACACTACTTCAGGTGCAGTCTAGTGAAGCGGAGTGACTAATTTCCTCAGAAGTTTAAAGGAATGAGAAATGCAGGTGGATTTTAAACTGAACTAAATTGGTATCAAATCTTTGGTGAGTATCAATTGCTTTTGAAAGTTCTGCAAGCAGAAAAACATAATAGTATCTCATATTTGAGGAACAACAACTTATAAAAGAACAATTTTATGCTATGTTTATTGGTGTGCAGTTAACTGGATGATATTGGCACCTTTCTTTAATGCAGCAAATATTGTTCTTATAATACAATATCCAGTTTAATTTACAGAATACTTTATCATTTCTTGGAGGCACCACAACACAACTCTGAGCTTGCTTCTCAGAGTTTATCTTGATGACATAGTTAATCTTTATTTCACTCCTAATTTGGAATCCACTCACACATAAGAACCCTAAAGTGAAGTAGAACTATTTCGTTTTCTTTGTGAGTTCACCGGGAAATGTACATAGCAGCTCCTATTACCACAACTCATCAGTGACTAAAATTGAATATATACCTATTTGTTTAATTTACTGCTATTCAGAAAGTTGGTAAACTGCATCACAATGAACTCAAACGCTTCCATGGGTTTTCATGCCATGATTCTTCCCTCCCTCTTAGTGATGACCTCCTGCTCTCTGTGTCTTCTGCTGTTAGAGGTAGTTATTCTAACACTTCTTGAAGAGTTAGTAAAGGGACAGCATTTTGAACAAACCAGTTAAAATTACAAATAATCATATCACCAAAAGTAAACTCATTAGAAACTAGTTCCTTTCACACCTTAAACAACCGTTTTCCCACTGCAATGCATTTTCATCATCTTAACAACATCTCTTTAAGTTCCTTTTCACTTTTGAAGTATCCCTTTGATTTAAATTAAAGGCTACATATCATATCACAGGGAATATTTGTTTTGTTTCTTATTAATCATTACCTAATCAGTTACTTAAAACAATATGTATTTCCTCTAATCGGCGAATACAAACTAAATATATTTATTTATTAACTGGTAGGCTGCATCAAATAATAAGGTAGATCCATCTGCTTCAGGCTTGGGTAGGCTTATAGTTGTCATCTATGACAGCTCAATTCTGTGTGCTGATTGCTTTGGAGTTTTGCAGCAATGCAGTTTCATCCTTCCATTTTCCTTAACAAGGTTGATAGAATTTGTAATTACTGATGGGGTCGGCCTGCTCTGTCTTCTTCATAATGTGCAGAGCTTATTTAAAATCTAAACATAGAGAGAACCACAAAGTCATGTTTATAAACATTCTTCCCCTACATAATGATTAGTATTTTTGCTTTTATTTTAATTTTTTTGTCTCTTTAATTTTGCAAGGACAATGCCTCTTCTACCAATTAATGTTTTGAAATAGATGACCTGTGAATGTGTGAAGAACACCCTTTAACCCAACAGGAATACAGCTGCTGTAATTAGACTAAAGGGGGAAAGACAGAAAACTGAATGAAACTCTAATTTTCTAAACCACAAATTTCAGTCAGGTTGTATCTTGTGGATCCCCACTGTTTGTGACTTGATGAGCTACACTTCTTGCTAAAGAAACTTCTTCAAAGACAGCAGTAAATTTCTCATCTTCTGGTGCAGAAGCAACATAAAACCAACTCTAGAACAAGAAGAAAATATGATAGACATAGAAATGAGGTCACTAAGCTGGTTCCAGCATGGCTTTACCTCTCAGCAATGTGGCTGCAGAAGATTAAGCAGCAAATCACACTGCATAATTCTTTACCAGAGCCACCTTATCATTCTATTAATTCATCATATAAGAGATAATTTTAAATGAATTTCCTTTTCTGCTTTTGTGCAAATGACAGAGAAAAATAAGAGATGCCCTTGAAACTCATTGAAACTCATGGTTAGAGACTCAGGCCAAGTTAGAAAAAGAGCTTTTTCAGTACTTCTTGCATGCAACCTAATACACTGGGATTTCTAGATTATTTTCTGAAAAAATAGTTTTCAGGGAGTTATGTTATTCTTAGGTTTTATATACAACTAATCACTGGACAGAACATATTTAATATTTAGTTTCAAAAGAACCATTACTTAAACAGTTAAGGAACTCCAGAGGAATTCTAAATAAATTATAGAACGTTTTCTATATTTGGCTTATTTTCAAAGTATTTCCAAAACATCAAGAATACTTTGTCATTTTTCAGGGGTGGTCAAAAGGGTAACTTTTCAGAATGCATACACCTCTTTTTCTATTAAATCCAACATTTATTTCCCATATGAAGTTTCACAGTTTAGGTGTGTGTATTTTCTTATTCCTTTAAGGGTATGTGCAAAGACACATTTTATCATATGAAATCATCCTGGGAAGAAAATATAAACTCTCAGGTAGGACTAACTTCTTCATGAAATGCCCAGGGTGAAAGTTTTTATCAAAACAATTTGTTAAATTTGTAAAACTCAATCACAGCACTTATCCCTAACCTCACCTGTATTTCAGGAAAATTACTTACAAAAATGAAGAATTTAAGCACAAAGTCTACCTTTTTTACAGATCTTTATGCTTCCATTTATTCTAGTAGTATTAACACTCCTTAAAATTTCTAATATGCTGGCATGGTTTAACCCTAGCCAGCAGCTAAGCACCACACAGCCACTTGCTCACCTTCTCTCTCGTGAGATGGAGTAGAGATTTGGAAAAGTGAGAAAACTCATGGGTTGAGATAAAGACGGTTTAATAAGTAAAGTAGAAGCTGTGCGCACAAGAAAAGCAAAACAAGGAATTCATTCGCCACTTCCCATGGTCAGGCAGGTGTTCAGCCATCTCCAGGAAAACAGGGCTCCGCCGTGGTTACTTGGGATGCTGCGAACATCCCCCCTTCCTCTTTCTCCCCCAGCTTCATATGCTCACCATGACCCTATATGGTATGGGATATCCCTTTGGTTAGCTGGCGCCAGCTGTCCTGGCTGTGTCCCCTCCCAGCTCCTTGTGCACCACCAGCCTACTCTTTGGTGGGGTGGTGTGAGGAGCAGAAAAGGCCCTGGCTCTGGGTAAGCACTGCTCAGCAGTAACTAAAACATCCCTGAATTATTAACACTGTTTCTGGCAAAAATCCAAAACACAACCCCACACTAGCTACTGTGAAGAAAATTAACTCTATCCCAGCCAAAACCAGCACATATCCTTATCCTGCTAGATATTCTCGGTAGTCTACAGCCTACCGAATTGCAATAGCTTCCTCCTTGCAAAGCTAGGTCCTGTAACCCTATTTGTTTCTTCTTTTCATTTTTTTCTTGAAGAGTTCATAATCAGAATTTCATTAATTTATCTTCCTGTAAGGCTTATCATGTGAATTTTTGTCACATTATTTTTTCCAGTATGAGGCAAAAAGCGGCCTTTGTCTCTGCAGTCTCAAGTATTCTGTGGCTGAACATGAAGCTTTTGCGGCAACTCCTCATGGTGACTTTTCTACAAGCAGATTTTCAGGATGTGATGCTCTCTTAGACAAAGCTAAATGCAGCTGACATTTCATCACAGCTGAGAAAGTCATAGGGAAGATTTGGCCTGACTGAGGGTTTACTTTGGCTGAAGAATGAGCTCTGTGGAAAGCTGAGCTCTTATTACTCACAATCTATTGACCTGTGACTGTGCGATGGATGTGAAACATCGGCATCTAAGTTTTGCATATTGGAAGAAAAGTCCAGAACAATAGTAATGCCTCCTATGTCACGTTCTAACAAGTTTCTCAACATTTTTCTCTTCTGCTTGTATGTCAAGGAGCACAAAGACCTGTAAAGTACTAAGGCCAGGATTCTCAGAGGACTAAATGCACGTCTCTGACTTCACAGGGACAGTTGCAGTCCTTGTTCCTTGCTTCAGTGCATGATGTCCTTTTATTAAAAGCCCTATTTGTAACTTTCTTTTATTGCAAAGATGAGTCAAGTTCTTAGTCCTCACCAGAAGCCAACATGGTAACTACATTTAATCTTCAGCACTGACAGGTAGAAATACCTAAAATAGAAATGTCATGCAGCCAAGCATAGAATACATCAGTGTAAAATTCCGAACATACTAAATGAGAAGTCAGATGAAGTTTAATTAATTAAGGTCTCAAATTAGTGTCTTTATCACATTTTTGTTTATAAGTCTGTATACTTGAAGGCCTTATCTGAAAGAGGACGTTGGTTTTTTTTAGTTTGTTTTTTTAATTAAGTGGGGTAATACTAATTAGATCTGTCTGAAAACTAGGGTGCATGTTTATTAATGCTTTGTGTGCATTTTGTCTAGATTTTTCAGTGGAGAGTCAAAACAAATGTGAATATTAAGTCTAACAACAATAGTGAAGAATATAGCTTCAAATCACTGGCTACTGTTACAAAGACACCTGGAATTTTGGCTTTTCTTTGCAGACACAATTTTTAAATCAATATTATTCTTAGGCAGACACTGAACTGACAGACATGACAAGAGAACACCTATTTTCTAGTCTATGGCACATGTGACTATAAAGTAAATGTCGTATTCTCATCCTACTAATACACCTACTATCTGTTAATAGAGGAGGATGCCTATAGCTGTTAGAGCAGCTGAGACAGACTCATTTGCTGCTGTCTCTTATTACGAAGACTAGCACATAAGGTGACAATTACCATCATTTAAGTTCTCCTTTCTGTAGTACAGACATTTTAGGCATTTAAATGGGCACTTATACCTCATTTTAAAGGTACATTTACACACAGTGTACTTACATTAGGCCAGGTGAATCCACTGAAGGGTGAATAGTGTTGATAAGAAGAAAATGTGCATTTACTTCTGTGTCTATACATGTCTACAGTTATGGGTGCGCATTATATTTTGTAGCTCCTTAGGCATGTCATACCATAATGTGCCCCCTCTTTCTTGAGTAGAATTAGAAGATATTTTTATATAAACACATAGAATTTAAATTGAGAGAAGAGCCCTAAGTGACAAAAGCAATAACACTCAGTGCCAATGATGCAAGGTACATTGCTATGCACTGAGGAATTTGTTATTGAAAGGTTGTGGCAAAAAACCTCAGCAATTGTTAAAGACAACATAGACTTGCCCTCTGAGAAGCTGTACTGGTTTGGGCTGAGACCGAGTTAATTTTCTTCATAGTAGCTAGTATGTTGCTGTGTTTTGGATTTGTGAACAAAACACTGTTGATAACAGGGACGTTTTAGCTATGTCTGAAATGTGCTTGCACAGCATCAAAATCTTTTCTGGTTCTCATGTTGTCCAACCAGAGAGTTGATTGAGGGATGTGCCGTAGGTTGGGAGGGGCCATAGACCTATTAAGCTGTCTTTGTATCGACCCACGAGTCTTCCCACTTTACCCCCCTAGTTCTCTTGCCCATCAGCTGGAGCGCGCAGCATGTGTTAGAGTGAGCGAATGGCTGTGTGGGGCAGAGCTGCATACTGGGATTAAACCACAACCAAAGCTTATATGCAAAGTCTTCATGTACCATGTTGATCCACAATGGTAGATTTTCAGGCCTGTATAAAGCTTTTTTCTTTCTATTTGTTCAGATGGTACTGTGATTAGTGATGGAAGAAAGGAGTATAATGTATTATCTCTGCATAAACAAAGGATGTCATTATAGCATGCTCTTATTCTATCAAGTTAGCACGTCATAAACACAGATTCACCTTTTTAAAAAGCGTGATTTAAATGCTAATATGAAACTACTGTGAAAGCCGGGCAACTTCTACACCTTGAGACTACTTTTGGCTATTGTGTTTTACCAGAATTAAAGAGTGCCCCCCACCAGAATGCCCTGCTTTCTTAACAGCTTATGATGTTTTAATCTCTACTTCTCTTAAATCCTCTGCCTTTCCCTTTCTAAATCACTCTGCATAATGAAAAGTCCATGTACTAAGAAAGCATGCTGAGGTTTTCCAGCCAAGTGTCCACTCAAACTAACCAGTCTTTGAATCTTATTATGTACAACAGAGAATATTGAATTCACACCTGTCAGTAAGAGTTCATTGTGTGATATGAAACTGAACCGGATTATATCATTGACAGTTGCATAATATAAATAGAGAGGAGTTGTGCAGAGTGGGAAACACTACAAGCAGAATTAGAAATTTCTTTATTTTGATCACTGAAGCTGTGCCAATTCCTACTATTTAGTAGTGAGGTGGTTTATTAAAAACAATCAATTAATATTCACAAGAATTCCAATTATACTTAGCTTGAAGAAAGAATAAGAAACCTAAGTATGCATTGGAAACTACGGTGCTACTATGGTTTTGTTTTTCTGTTACCTTATTCACCTGTTCATATCCTGCATATCCCCAAAGGGTAAATTTCCATCCTGGCCCATAAGTCTTTCTTGATCAACAAGTGGATTATCCTTCACCAAGCAAATGATCTTCCGGCTGGACTCAAAACTGGAGAGATTTTCTATTCTTTCATCCACCTATGAATATTTATTACTCTACTATGTGAGTCTAATAGGAGTCTGATTTAAAGCCCATTGAACTCAAAGGACTCTTTCAGGTTATTTTAATGGGATTTGATGCTGACTGTAAGACTTTATGTCAGAAGACGTTGATGAGACCTGTAAGCATTCTGAAGAGATAGGGAATGAACACAAAGGAGCTGAGCCTGGTTTGCATGTATAAAGAAATTGGATGTCTTAGGTTTCATTAAGAGGTTTTTATTTAGCTGCTACATCAACTATTTGACAAATGAAGCTGACTTTAGTGTCTTACAGGGTGTCAGAACTCTGCTTATTACTGTATATTTTATTAGCCTATATTCTGTTTGATACCCACAAGAAAAATAAGATTATACTGTGCTGCAAAAAGTAGGGAGATACTTGCAAGAGCAGATGCCTAAATTGTGTTTTGAGTACTGTTCCCCAAAATAATGGAAGAAAATACCTAGCAGAGGTTTATAAAGATAAACATCTAGAAAAGTTCCTCTTGAAGTAAGGTATGTCTTTTATATATATATGTATGCATCTATATATCTCTTACATTTTAGGTGATAAGCACCAACATTCAAGTATAAATACGTATTATAGTATCTATCTATGCATTTAACTTTAATTGAGAATATTAAATATTTTGCAATAATTTCAACAGAAACTGTTTAATATGTGTATGTATATGCATTCAAAGAGTTACAGTCCACAGCTCTATGTCCAAATGGAAACCAATAACCAGTGGTGTCCCCCAAGGTCCACGCTGGGACCAATACTGTTTAACATCTTCACCAGTGATATAGATAGTGGGAATGAGTGCACCCTCAGCAAATTTGCAGATGACACCAAACTAAGTGGTGCAGTTGGAAGGGAGCAGAGGGAGCTTGACAGGCTTGAGGAGTGGGCCGTTATGAAGTTCAGCAAGTGCAAGGTCTTGCACCTAGGTCACAGCAATCCCTAATGTTAGTACAGACTTGGGGCATGAACTAACTGAGAGCAGTCCTGCACAGAAGAAGTTGAGGATATCGGTAGATAAGCAATTGGATATGAGTAGGCAATGTGTGCTGGCACTCCAAAAAGCCAGTCGTATCCTGGGTTGCATAAAAAGAAGCATGGCCAGAAGGTTAAGGGAGCTGGTTTTTCCCCTCTGCTTTTGTAAGACCCTGCCTGGAGACATCCAGCTCTGAGGCCTCCAGCACAAGAAAGACATGGATCTGTTAAAACAGGTTCAGACGAGGGCCATGAAAATTGTCAGAGGCCTGGAATTCCTGTCTTATGAAGAAAGGCTGAGACAATTGGTGGTGTTCAGCCTGGAGAAGAGAAGGCCCAGAGGAGACCTTATTACTGTTTTCCAATATATAAAGGGGACTTATAAGAAAGATGAAGCAAGAGTTTTTACTAGGACCTGTGGTGACTGGACAAGAAAGAATGGTTTTAAACTGAAAGAGGGTAAATTTAGGAAGAAATTTTTTATGATAAAGGTGACGAGATACTGTAACATGTTTCTTATAGAAGTTGTAGATTATTGGAAGTGTTCGAGGCCAGGTTGGATGGGGCTGTGAGCAACTTGCTTTAGTGAAAGACGGCGGAGGGAGGGGGGAGTGTGGAGGGTGGACTAGATGACCTTTAAAGGTCCCTTCCAACCCAAGCTGTTCAATAATTTTTTTGACTCTATGACTGTATGGCTCTATGATACATATATATATATATAAACAACACATTTCAGAGGCTTCTCAGATCCTTTTTAAATTTGCACGTTTTTTGAGATTTGTCCTCTCATACTATGAATGCAACAAATTCTGAAGTAAGGGACAGAGGAGTGATTGCTGTGGTGACTGGTGGAAAGAGGGTACCCAGATGTTTGTATGCATGAAACTGTGGTAAACCGTTCTTACCTCTTGGTTTCTGAACAGAAAAGTTAAATTTCTGCCCTGCCTAAATTATATTTTATTTTTGTTATGAAATAAATATTACAGACAGATACAAGATAATGTAGTACTGAGCTGATTTCTCAGTATCCTCTGCATCTTAGCTAGCACTGGCACATAGGTTTAGCTCTGACCCTCTCTGCTGTAAATCTGCTAGCTTTTAGCATAACAGGAGGGGATATAATGGCAAAACACATTGCAATATGATTGCTGAAGAACTACTAGGCTTTCCTGGTGAATGGTAAAGATTCAGTGTTTTGAAGAAGGAAGATTTTTAAGTTCTGTTGCTTTTTAAGTTCAAGGTGAAGAGTAAAAGCATGAAACTTAGCCTTACAATAAAAAAACTTAGCTGAACAGGACCCTTAACTGAGAATCATTTGCAGCTTTGGTTGTTATTCTAAAGCAAATTTCTTCCTGAAGTACATGATAATTAGGTTTGTTTATAATATTTGTTCAGTGGTACATTATTTTCATTTCTCTTTCCAAAGTCAAGTGGCAATATTTATCCATTTACAAGTACAGACTTTCATATGTATAATTTCTTGGTTGCCCTAAATATCACACGCATAACTTATCTTGTGAGTAGTCTCAGAGGACCTATGTGATGATTGTTGTGGAGTGTTCTGTGGTTCCTTGGAGGTATCAAGTAACATAGCCTCTCACCTTCCTAATTTCCATAAAAAACCTGAACTCTTTGATCATTGCTGGAAAGAGAAATTGAGTTGTGCAGTTAAATCTGAGATCCAGTCTGGGGTGCACAGTGATTAGCCTTGGCAGGAGATGCTTGCTGCTTCCTCTCTTCTCTACTGAGACACATGGCATGTCAATTGTCTATTGACCCTACAAATGGAAAATGTAAGATTACACATGAACTTCAGGCTTATATGTGATGGGATAGTGTGCACTGCTGCCAGTGTACAGAAAGCTAAAGAGTTATTTTCAATGTCTACTGCATTTCTTTGATGTTTGCAGAGATATAATGAGATCATCAAACAATGTATTTAGGACATGCTTCTATTTTTAAAATGTACTCTAAAGAATTACAATGTTCTATTTGATCCTACCATTGAACTCAGAATTTGGAATGGAAATAAAGAGAGGCAGTAAATATAAAACTGAATTCTGTTTAACATCCAAATTTAAAAGAAGTTATACTTTATATTGAAAACCTAATAACATTGAACATGCCCTAGTAGAATTATCAGACAATACCAAGCAGCTGATGTTCATAAGATTTTGCCACTGTAATTAGTGCTTTGGCACAAATTTTGTCCGTAACACTTTATGGAATGCATGACTTTGGGCTGCATCAGTGAAATCCATTGAAAATAATTTTTTTTTCATAGGTGAAAAAAGAGTGAGCATTCTATATAGTCTTCATGATACTCTGTATATACTGGAAAGTATGAGTAAAAGTAGATTGAAAAAAGTATTTTTAACAAACCTTGTATTTGTTCCCTGGCAGAAGATAAACAAAACCCCATGGTTAGACTGGAATTAAGGATTGTGAAAGTTTGTTGTTAATTTTATCTTTACAGTCATTATTTTTAGAATATTCAAAAATATTTCTTAAACACAAGACTTTAAAATCAGACAAAATAAATTTAAGTATACTAAAAAAAAATTAAAATAAATACCAATAACTCAACTTCTGTCCTGCATTTTTGCATTTTTATTTTGTTTTTCCACACTTTAGAAATTTGAAGTTCTGCAGCATGTAATAAATGACATTTTTAAGCTTTTCTCTACACATACTAGAATATAGGATGGTCATAGTTCATGTAAAAGGGACTAACAATATTTTCTACATTAAAATAAATCAGAGAATTAATAAGGTTAGAAGAGATCACTTTTCCAATTTTTTATTATATATATATGCCTGTGTGTGTTTGTATTCAGAATATGACCCTCTATTATAAAAATGGTCATTAGTTTTTTGGTATTGCTATTATTGCTCTGCCATTTTATATCTTTGAGAAGGTACCAATTTTTATTCTATTTCTAGGCTTTCAATAATCAACTATTCTTAATTAAATATTCTGATGTCTCTTGTTAACTGCGTAAAGACAGTGATGTTGTGTTTAGTTATTCTTCAGTTCCTTGGTATTTTTTAAAAGCTAAAGATCGTGAGTATATATGATGAATGTTTACTTTGGGATGCAATTCCATTACTAAAAAAGAGAAATACATACTCAAGTCATTATTTAAGTTACTCTATATGCTGTTTTCCCTACTGCATCTGATTCTTTCAATTCACTGAAAGAAGTTGGGTATACTATTGAATAACACTGCAAGTCACTGTGTACTATTAAAAATCTATAATTTCTGAATAGATTTCCCTCCTTTGCCAAAGGTATACATTAGGACTTTAATGATGCATGAAGATGAATCCCAGTTGTAAATGCACAAGCCTGCATAATATTTTAGGAAACAAATAATTAGCATTTTGGAAATGTATGTACATCTCACACAAGTAATCTGGTTCTCCTTCTCCTTCCTGTTTTGAAGCCAATAGGCTGTGTTACATCAGCCATCTGCAGTTCCACAGACAGGTGCAGAGTCAGCATCACAGCTCCAAGCCTGGAGTTGAGAGAGCTGAAAAAATTGCCAAGCAACTAAGGAGAATTTCCAGCACCAGTAAAAAAAAAAAAACAACACCCCATCATTCATTTTAAAAAATGTGGATGTTTTTATTTGTGGTGGTGGTTTTGTGGGGTTTTTTGGGGGTGTTTTTTTTGTTTTTTGGGGGTTTTTTTATATACATTTCTCTTGACATGGCTTGTCCAGAGATAGCATATAGGCTTGCCTGCAACTTTAAACTGTGCAGGAATAATGAGAAATATATATAAGGCTAACCCTAAAGTGTGGGGAAAAAATCGAGTTAGTTTGTTGAGGACTTGGTATGCCTTGGAGGTAGCAGATTATTCTGCAGTACTCATTGCCTTAGAAACATGATGCTACTTACTTTCTAATAGCTGCAGATGCTAACCAAAATACCGAGGTGGTGCAATATGCCAGATAAGCAAGGAGCAAGAGGTCAGGCCAGTGAACTCTCCAAACCTTATGCGTTGTTGTACCTGCTCAAATTTGTATAACTCTGTATGTTCTTTCTGTTGCTGTTATATAAGCATAAACATGATATATGTCTTCTTTTCAAATTTAAGGAATATAGTTAGTGTGCTATCATTTCTTCATTCTCGCCTGTGCACTTTTTTAATACATTTGCATTGCTCAGTTTCCATTTATATGCTGATATTTCAGAAGACTATCCATCCTTTCTGGGAATATAGATCCCTAGGCATACACACATTTTGATCTGCTGCTTCTGCTTACAACCAGCATCACCTTCATATTCTGAATACAACTTCCAAATTAAAATATCTTTTTAAAAAGAGAATATGAATGCCTTTGAGGCATTTGAGCAAATGTACTTTTTAATAATTCATCTCTTATGTGTTAACAATCACGTGTTTGATCTTCAGGAAACAGAGGTAAATAAAAGACTCCGATTCTCGCCTTCACTTGCATGTTCAGCTTATTTCTGGTTCATTCTCTTTTTCTGTGCCTTCGTGGTTGGCAGAATGGGTGTTTGTGCTCCATTTCTGAAAGCAGCTTTTCTCATTTCAGAGTTATGTGGCACAAGCAGGATTTGCGGCTGTGGCTGAAAAAAAGTCTCTGATGTTGAGCAAAAATGTGTTAAAATTGATTAATACAATCTGGCTGTCTTCTGGCCTGCAGGGAAAGGTACATTCTTAACTCATTTCAGTGGGCAAATATGAGGTGAAACTTTTGTGAAGAGTGGGCACAATACTGGTGTTTTGGCAAACTGGCACATGTTAGGACATGGCCTAGGGTTTAGCTAACTAAACTTAACCATGAGAAGCTGCTAGATATAGCATGAGAGATTGGTGGACACGGCAGACAAGGGAGTGAGAAGCTGACAAGTGTTGCGGGTTGCGCTGTGAGAAATGTCCAGATTTCACAGATTATTAAGGGGGATTGAGGTGAGAGCCAAATCTGCAAAATAATTGAGGGGTCTTTTGAGAAGTCAGATCTTACAAGGCCAGAGGACCCTCAGCAGATGAGATCCTGAGATACAAAATTTGGTACATGAGATACCAAATTTGGGTACAGATATACCAAAAGTGAGTCCAGTGGGTAAAAAGGATTAAGGAGTGAGCTGATTATCTGGGATGAAACAAAGGTGGAGAAAGGGAGGGGTCAAGGTGGATGGGAGAAACAAGAATGGGAAATGGAGAGGAGCTGGAACAAGAGAGGCCAGTTGGATGCAAGTAAGCTCCTGGCTGGTCTACTTCTCTGGTCAAGCCCTGTCTTTTTATTAAATTCTATTCCTAACCAGTTTCTGTATGAATGTGCTCCATCCTGGATATGAGTGTGTAAACCACTAATGAGCGACCTCCCAGAGGGACGAGTTAGTAAATAGTATCTGAGTGCCATATCAGTATCTGAGGAGCTCATAGATCTAGCAGCCAGTTATGGATGACAACCATATTGTGTGTGTGAGTGTGTGGACGTGAACTACTAGCAGACTTCAGGCTGGACTAGCATGTAGTAGATGGACACCAGCACCTGGAAAGACTCAAGGTCTCAACATCTGATCTAGTAACTGGGTGAGGGGCCTGTGCTTTGGGCAAATACATTAGATGGACTTGGAGTCCATGATAATATACAAGGAATGTGTGGATGTTGGTGTGCCTGTGTAAATCCAGAGAGTGGGGGTGTATATACAGGAGCACTACTGAGCTTACATCCTGCTCTGTTATTGTATGCATGTGTGTGCAAGTGTGTGTGTGTGTATGCCAGCAATATGTTCTCTGCCTCACTGCTGGATAGATCTGGTCACAGGAGCATTTGAATCCATGGGTCTTGGATGGTAGATATCCCAAGGTCTGAGAGGGACCAAAGTAATCTTTACAGGGCCAAGAAGGAGAATTCCCCTGAGTCCCAAAGTCTACCAGGTCTGGCTGCTGTTTGCAGTAAGCTTAATGTGGATTAAGATGTTAATCAGTCAGGATGAAGACCACATTTGGCTCTAGTCTTTGTTTCACCCTTAGAAGAACCTTCAGCAGAAAAGTGCAAGATGAGGACGTCGTTTTTTCCATGAGAAACACAATCCAAATTTGATGTCATGACTTTTGCCATATTGTGTTAAGGCCTCTAAAACTATAGCAATTTAGCCATGACAAGTAATACAAAATATTTCCATGTCATTGTTAATGTATACACACTTGAAAGGCAAATCACTACTGGAAAACAACTCAGTTATGTAACTTTATATATAAACAGGCCTATTTCTAAACCTCATTAATATTTGCTATTTTGCTGTTTGCTTTCTCTGCAAGCCAGAGATTTAGTGTATGAGTGTAAAAATGAGAGCAAAATCCAAAAGCTGAATATAAGGAAATATTTATACTTTTTTTTTTCTTGTATGTAAGCATTTTGACATGTGTTTGGAATAACTTGACATATAATTGATATATACATTAACTATTCCTTGAAGGACAATTATTTTTGTTTTGTTTCACTAAAAAATTAAAAAACCATTGGTTTAGTATCCCTGACCTGTGTAAACTAGTTTCCAAGCACACGGATGAACTTACCTTCTTCTATCCTGCACCATTACCAGCTGTATTAAGCAGTTTGCAGGTAAATCTTTAAGCTTTCTTTTTATGCTTAGTGTAATAATATTAATCACGAGTGAACAAATTGAGTAATCATATGGACATAATACGTGATTCCCATTGGAGCACTGTTGTAATTTACTAATTACAACCATGACACAGTATTATAAACTAAATCTAGAATTACAGTTTACTGCTTTATTAATGCTTTAATTCCTAAGCTGCAGCAGCAATACCATGAACATGCCTCCTACTTCAACATAGCCTGCGAGATTGATGGTGCCAGGTAAGAAGAAAGAAAATAAATTGCAGACGTGATACATTTCCTGAATAATTAATGAAATTATTATTTTTTTCTGATAACTACTAATTTACCAGGGAAAAAAACCCCACCATATTCTAGTTCTTACCTACTGATATACAGTAATTATAAAGCTGACTAAAATGCAAGCAGAATAATGCAAATCAACCATCACAATCTATGCTACTCTGATCAATTGAATTCCTGAAAGCTTTACATCTACTTTTTGTTTCTCATTCATCCATTAGGATATGATAAAAAATGTCAACACTATGAGGAAGGGTAACCAAATTGAGCAGCCAGTGCTGTAAAATGAGTACAATCAGATATATATATAGGTCTGCAGTCACCAAAACAAAGCAAAGTTGATTTTTGGGGGGTCATATTCTATTGTTGTAGGGTTATGCTGACCCTTATCCTACAGCAGGGGTCCAAAGAGCTGTATGTAACACATAAATTAATCAGTATGTCATCGCATGATTATAAAGACTATATTATTTACACCTTTGTCAGTGGAATGACTTTGATACATTTGAGAGAGGACTTTTAATAGAACAAGTCCTTCATGTGTAAATGCACTTAGGTAGGTTGAACATGGCAAGCTTTACTGAGCATCTGTTCTAAACATTTTTCTGAAGTCACCTGTTTGAACAAAAGCTCTTTAATCTATTAAGACTCATCTATATGTCATTTTAGTTATGATACTGAAGAAACATCATTAATAACATATATCTTGAAGTGTTCTTTATTGACAGTCTTTAAATCACCCGGACTTTTTAAACTCGTATGTCATGCCATAATATAATACCCCAAGTAATTTATTTTTCTTCAAAGCAGGCATAGCTCATGAACATTTTTATTAAACTTTATTTAGTACCTGATTGTTCTCTCTTAATTCATACTCACCTGCCATTTTTTCCAATCAAGTGTCAATCCAAATTCCTATATCTCTCAATTTTTTTGGAGAGGCTTGAAAAAATTTTTTTGGAGAGGCATATTTTGGAAGGCTTGAAAATTTTCTGTTTTATACTGAGTTTTCAGTTCATAGGAGTTTCATCCAGGTTTTCCTATGGGATGGACACTAAGCTTCATTATACAAGAAGGAAAGGGTTATTTTGGTTGGTTGGCCAATTTGTTTGTTGTTTTTTTTATTTGTTTTTTTGTTTGATTTTTGTTTGGTTTTGGTTTTCTGGGTTTTTTTTTATCAGCTTTTGTTTACTAAAAAAGGTATAACTTTTAGTTCAAAAAACTTAGTTAAAGATGCACTACAAATAGAAGACCTTATTAAGGAGACTCTTAAACTGGATATTTTGCCCATTTACACTGTATTGTAGCTTCTTCCAAATCCTAATGGAATCCCTTTCTTGGTTTCATGTTTGCACTCATTCTGCTTTTCTTCAGTCAATGTTTTATTCTAGAAGTTTTTTCTGCAAAATAATATCTTCTCTTTTCTACACATTTTTTAATGAAAATATATGTTGTTTAATATAATAGTTTCAGTTACAAAGTAATTAATAGTATTTCAAAGAACTGCACTAGGGAAAATGATCAAATGTGTAAAAGTTTACGAAAAAGCATGTGCAGAAAACCTATTTTAGAGTTAAATTTCATCTGAATACCTGACCACCACCATTTGCACTGGTGCTTGGGCCCCTTAACAATGTTGGGGTTTGGGATTTTGTTTTGGGTTTTCTTTTTTATGTTAGCAATTTTTTTTATTTTTTTTATTTTTCCCCAGGAGGAACATTTGAAGCTGCTGACACTTCATTTTCATAAAAATAATTTTCTGAGGCTTGTGAGTTTATAAAACAAAGACTAGTGATGAATAGACATAGCAACACCGAAGCAGGAGTTTTGTTAAGTCTGCCTGCTGTGTGTGCTACTGCACTTTTGTGTTCCTCCTAGCAGAGTCTGGAGGAGTCAAGCAGAATAAAACCATGGACTTAAGGGCAGAAAATAAATCGGCAGTCAAAAAATATCAAATTTAGTGTGTAATGGATACAGTGTGCTGCCAACAATGTCAGCTGCAGTCCTAGCTAGAGGCTTGGTAAATACAACCAGTAATCCTGAGTGGAGTTAGAGACTGGAAGTTTGACTTTGAACAGGACCAGTGAATCATTCAAGAGACTGATATGGTTTGGTAGCACTTCCTTAAGCCTAAAGGTCTTCTGGGCCCCTAGAGCTGTGCGAGGGACTTGGCTGCTCCTCATCAGCAGATAAAACAGACAGCCCGTGCAAGCTGAAGAGCTGCCTTGGCTCTGAGGGTTAATCTCATTGCAAAATCCTCTCTTGCAACCTGGTTACCTGTCATTTAATCTACAGAATGAACAGGACCCTTTCAGAAAGGCAAATTAAAAACCGTGCTTTCTATTACCAAATTGTTCTTTGAAGTTTATATATTACTTTTCTAAGGCTAAGGATTATTTCTCTCTATGCCTTTGAAAATGATTATCCGTGTATTACAGAGGTTTAGCGATTGAAGGCAAAACAAAACAGAGAAAGAAAGAAAAAAGATTTCATATTTGCACTATTTTTTTTTACTTGAGTAGCAAAATTGCATGACAAATAATACTTAATAAAATAAAATGGAAAGAATTCATTAAAGTTTCAAAATATGTTCAGTATTGAAGAAAAAGTGGTGAATTATGGATTTGATAAGATTATATTATCAATGTCAAATTATTATAGAATCATAGAATCATAGAATCATAGAATCATAGAATAGTAAGGGTTGGAAAGGACCTTAAGGTCATCTAGTTCCAACCCCCCTGCCATGGGCACGGACACCTTGCACTAAACCATGTGGTCCAAAGCTCTGTCCAACCTGGCCTTGAACACCGCCAGGGATGGAGCATTCACAACCTCCCTGGGCAACCCATTCCAGTGCTTCACCACCCTCACTGTAAAGAACTTCTTCCTTATATCTAAACTAAACTTCCCCACTTTAAGTTTGAACCCATTACCCCTTGTCTTACCACTACAGTCCCTAAGGAAGAGTGCCTCCCCAGCATCCTTATAGGCCCCCTTCAGATACTGGAAGGCTGCTACGAGGTCTCCACGCAAGCCTTCTCTTCTCCAGGCTGAACAGCCCTAACTTTCTCAGCCTGTCTTCATATGGGAGGTGCTCCAGCCCTCTTATCATCCTCTTGGTGCTGCTCTGGACTTGCTCCAACAGCTCCATGTCCTTTTTATGTTGAGGACACCAGAACTGTACACCGTACTCCAAGTGAGGTCTCACAAGAGCAGAGTAGAGGGGCAGGATCACCTCCTTCGACCTGCTGGTCACGCTTCTTTTGATGCAGCCCAGGATGCGGTTGGCTTTCTGGGCTGCAAGCACACACTGCTGGCTCATGTTAAGCTTCTCGTCAACCAACACCCCCAAGTCCTTCTCTGCAGGGCTGTTCTGAATCTCTTCTCCACCCAAACTGTAGCAGTGCCTGGGATTGTCCCGACCCAGGTGTAGGACCTTACACTTGGCTTGGTTAAACTTCATAAGGTTGGCATCAGCCCACCTCACAAGTGTGCCAAGGTCCCTCAGGATGGCATCCCCTCCCTCCAGCGTATCAACCGAACCACACAGCTTGGTGTCGTTGGCAAACTTGCTGAGGGCACACTCAATCCCACTGTCCATGTCGCCGACAAAGATGTTGAACAGGACCGGTCCCAACACCGATCTCTGAGGGACACCACTTGTTACTGTTTTCCAACTGGACATCGAGCCATTTACCACAACTCTTTGCGTGCAGCCATCGAGCCAGTTCTTTATCCACTGAGTGGTCCATCTATCAAATTGATGTCTCTCCAATTTAGAGACACGGATGTCATGCAGGACAGTGTCGAACGCTTTGCACAAGTCCAGGTAGATTATTCTTCTAGGGAAAACTGTGTCACAGCATGTCTGGATCCTGAGGGCACCACCAGCTTTGCCTGTTCCACCACCCAGCTCCCATGGGGCTCTCCCTATCCTGCCCAGGGCCCAGGACCCCATGTCAGCCTCCCAAAGCCTCACCCTTGGACCCATGTCCCATCCCCAGGGAGATGCCTGATGCCTGGGTCTGGGACTGCCTCAGTGCCCCTGGTGCCCTGCTCTTGGTTGGTAGGTGGGGTGGGCCTTGGCTGACAGGCCCTGCCCTGATGCCCCCCTCATGAGGAGCTTCTGATGGTTCTGGACCTCGGGAGTATCTGTCTACACAGCACCCTGACACACCATTTGTGCATTAGGACATCTAGGAAAGATACAGCACAGCATCTCTGGGGCACCCAGACTCCCACACACTGCTTGTATTTTAAATTTGATACTTGGTAGAAGAAAAGAAAATTATTGTCTAAAGACTTTCTGATAACCAGATTAAAAAGAATGAACAAACAGTAATTTTTAAAACCTTTGCTACCTCAACTATTACTGTAGAGAACCCACCCCTTATCTTTTTCCCTTTCGACCACCTGTGAGGACCCACTGCTGGCTGATCAGCCATCTGTATCTGTTGTATCACAGCGAAATAGCAGCAGCCCAGGTTCTCACCAGGAGGGATTCTGATGGTGTTGATGGTGGTGCTTCTCACTTTACATTCACCTGTGGAGGATTTGTTGCATTTCCTGTAAAAGTTTGCTCACTTGATCCATCATCGGTCCATGATGTAATGCTACACGCGAGTATCACTATAGTCTGCAAAAGACTTTCTGTAAGTAGGATACTTCCTTTTCTACCAGTCATTAGTTAAATCACTGTGAGGGACAGAGATTCAGTTATTAGTTATTATGTCTAGTCAGACTTTTCATATTACTGTAGGTACTTAGGGCTTATATCCTTGCATAGAAGCAAAGATATTTTAGTTGGGTAATGATACCAGTGTAACCATGTTTGATCAAAGTCAAATTGTAGTTAAAAGGGGTCCTTCAGGCAGTTATTCCTGGCCCATATCACTCCCTTGCTCCCTTCTGTTTTGTAAGCCTAACATAAAGTCCAAAGTCACCTCTGGTGACCTTCCCATTACCTTGAATGGGAATGAGATCAAGGTCTTTGTTTTTTATTCAGAAAATTGGTAGATTTGAACCATTGCTCAAAGCCCATTGAAATTCATGAGACCTCTCACAAACTCAGTTACTGTTGCATAAGCATCTAACTGTGAATGCCATAGCACTTTATTTTCTGACTGATTCAACAGCAGTTGAATAGTGCATCCATTTATTTTAGTCTTATATATAAGAACTACAAGGGTCCCTTGAGTATTTTGGTCTCATATACAGGAATTACAGAGGTCTCCAGAGTACTATTCTCTCTTGAGAGGAGCTTGCTTTCCTTGGGCAAGGGGAAAAAATAAGTGAAAGCAAGAACCTATTTACTTTCAGGGAATTGGTGAACTGACCTTTGAACCTCAGATCTTTTGCTGTCTAGTCAGTGGATTTTAGCCAGTATTTTCATGCGAGGATGTCAGAATGTGGAATAGGATGGCAGAATTTAATATCTGCCCTTCAGGCAGGAACAATAAATACATATGAATCTTTTGGGGTTTTTTTTCACAGTCTCTCTGGGAATAGAAAATCCTAGGCATTACTCTTTGTTGTCAGCTTTTCTTAGAGTTACTAAGAAATCAGAATAATTTACTCACATTTAGAACCTGCTAAATCTCTTGATAACCATATTAAAACTGTGATGGCCCATGGTTTGTAAGAAGAGAGATGTTGTCTAAGGTACTAGACTAAGTACAGCTGGAAAAAGGAAACAAGACTTCAGGCACACGTTCCCTTTTGCTCAGTATGTTCTTAATTTGAAGATTGTAACTTCTTTTTCAGAATTAATATGTGTATGAATGTTTACAAGATTTTTTTTTTTCCCCAGAGGTATCAGAAAAACAAAAGATATTATCCCTGCCAGCTGATCTAAACTTCTTTATTATGATATGACAGGTGATACTACTTTTCCTTTTATGACAATGTAAATACGGTAGAATAGTCCCATATTTAATATAACAAAGGAAATAATTTAGGCACTTTAAAATTGGGACATCCACCCTTTATGGAAAGATAGCCCCAAAAACTAACTGTAGAATTTCTTGTCAATTTGTTAAATGTAGCAAACAAAAATAAGCAAAAGTTATAGAAATTAGCTATGGGTGTCTCTTTGTAACAGGTAGGAAAGAGCTATCTAAATCTGGTTTTGGTCATTGCTCCCACGTATTATTTTGCATCCAAGAATACGTAAAGTCGAAGTGAGTGACTGCTCGGGTTTGTGTTTGGCTGTCAGCGATTGTTAACCCAAAATAGATATCGAATATACTTCTTTAAAAAAAAAAAAAACCCAATTCTTTTACATGTTTAATTTCATTAATTATGTGCTGCTTTTTTGTAAATACTTCACTGCTACATGGGTGTTTGTGACTAAAGTGTCAGAAATAATCCATGTGCAATATTTTGCAGAATCATAGAATCATAGAATCATAGAATCGTAAGGGTTGGAAAGGACCTTAAGATCATCTAGTTCCAAACCCCCGGACATGGGCAGGGACACCTTGCTCTAAACCACGTGGCTCAAGGCTCTGTCCAACCTGGCCTTGAACACCACCAGAGATGGAGCATCCACAACCTCCCTGGGCAACCCATTCCAGTGCTTCACCACCCTCACTGTAAAGAACTTCTTCCTTATATCTAATCTAAACTTCCTCTGTTTAAGTTTGAACCCATTACCCCTTGTCCTACCACTACAGTCCCTAAGGAAGAGTCCCTCCCCAGCATCCTTGTAGACCCCCTTCAGATACTGGAAGGCTGCTATGAGGTCACCACACAGCCTTCTCTTCTCCAGGCTGAACAGCCCCAACTCTCTCAGCCTGTCTTCATACGGGAGGTGCTCCAGCCCTCTTATCATCCTCGTGGCCCTCCTCTGGACTCGCTCCAACAGCTCCATGTCCTTTTTATGTTGAGGACACCAGAACTGTACACAGTACTCCAAGTGGGGTCTCACAAGAGCAGAGTAGAGGGGCAGGATCACCTCCTTTGACCTGCTGGTCACGCTTCTTTTGATGCAGCCCAGGATACGGTTGGCTTTCTGGGCTGCAAGCGCACACTGCTGGCTCATGTTAAGCTTCTCGTCAACCAACACCCCCAAGTCCTTTTCCACAGGGCTGCTCTGAATCTCTTCTCTGCCCAGCCTGTAGCAGTGCCTGGGGTTGCCCCGACCCAGGTGTAGGACCTTGCACTTGGCTTGGTTAAACTTCATAAGGTTGGCATCAGCCCACCTCACAAGCGTGTCAAGGTCCCTCTGGATGGCATCCCTTCCCTCCAGCGTATCAACCGAACCACACAGCTTGGTGTCATCGGCAAACTTGCTGAGGGCGCACTCAATCCCCCTGTCCATGTCACCGACAAAGATGTTGAACAGGACCGGTCCCAACACCGATCCCTGAGGGACACCACTCGTTACAGGTTTCCAACTGGACATCGAGCCATTTACCACAACTCTTTGCGTGCGGCCATCGAGCCAGTTTTTTATCCACTGAGTGGTCCATCTATCAAATTGATGTCTCTCCAATTTAGAGACAAGGATGTCATGTGGGACAGTGTTGAACGCTTTGCACAAGTCCAGGTAGATGACATCAACTGCTCTGCCGCTGTCCATCAGTTCCGTGGCTCCATCATAGAATAAGTAACACCACACTATTTTTCAATAATTACAGCAATTACTGTATGAAAGGTCTGTGAATCCAGAGATACAGATATGCAGAATTTGTTTTATATATACCATGTATTTAGTTTAGCCCTCCCTACACAGAACATTTTCTGATCTGCAGACTACTAGTGAAAATTTTGGTAGAATATTATTTAGAATAGCCAGGAAAATAAAGGGTATTTGTACTCTTATAAAAACTCTTGTAAAACTCCAACACTTTTAAAGAGTATTGGAGGGTTCTCCAATGAAAATGTTCAACACTGAGAAGGATAAAGCTCTAAACTATCAGGCAGAGGACACCATTTAATCTCAATTCTTCAAGTATACCATAAAAAAGGAAACAGCCCTTTAGGTAACCAGGCAAACGTTGTAGAACATTAATGTTGAGTTATATGTGCCCAAATTAATAATAATTTCAGGATTAATGCAGGAAGATTTACTGACAAAAAGCCTACAATTTCAACATCAATAATCTGCAGCAATAAGAATGTTTTCCTACTAAATACTTTATTTTCTCCTTAAATGCAATATTGTAGAGTGGTTTTCCTTGAGGGCAAAAAAGTTAAAAAGGGCTCTGACGAGCTAAAAATATAGTTATCTATATGCAGAATATAATCTCAGAAAATGAAGTTAAAAAATGTATATCATTGTCAGAATGTGTTATTTGTTGCACAGCAGCAGCACAACTAACATGGGGAGCTGAGCTGTGTAAAGCACTTTTCAGAGCTTCAATTTAAAGTGTGCTGAAAAAATATTTTTTTTTTCTCTTCTTACAGCCAAAAACTATGTCTTTGTTGAACATACCAGCTTAGGATACATATGGAGAACGATTATGTGACATCGTAAATTTCAACAAGGACTTCACAACAATTATCAGTCTCCATAACCCACCTACACACCTGATGCACTGTAACTTTGTTCTCATCAGCAGTACTATCCTTGTTGCTTTTTTTCCACTATGAACAACAGGTCAGTTGTTAAGTGCAAGTTTAAAAGCTTCTGGACATATTTCCTGTGTGAACAGTTTTTTAAACTTGGGTTTTGCCTACTGGATCTTCCAATCCAGTAGGAAGAAAAAGGCTCCTGCCTTGTATCCTACTGATTCAAGAAGGAGAGAGACAAATTTTTCAAATGTACCAGAGATTAATTTCTTCCTAAACACCCAAAACAATCCCTCTGCTTTGTGCACAAAATGCGGCTCTTTAATTGAAGGGATTATGTCCTTTCAGGTTAAATAAAATCAGGTAAAGATGAGATTCCTACTCTTCTCTCAAAAAAAAAAACAAAAAAAAAACCAAAAAACAAAAAACAAAAAAAAAAAAAAAAAAAAAAAAAACCAAAAAACAAAAATTCAAAAAATCTCCTGATAATGGGAGATTCCCAGAATCTTCCTCATAGAAATTTTAAAAAATATTTCAGTTTGATACACTCCGGAAAATAAATGAACATTCTGAGCATCTCAGCAGAGAACTTGTGTATCTTTATTTACCAATCTCTGATCCCACAAATAGAGGAGTCACAGAAATGTATAAAAGAACATAGTGAACTGGGTGTCTTAAAAAGCTCTAATGGAGTTGCAACAAAAGCTTAAAATATATAACAATTTATCTTATAACTGCCTTCATCCATCTCCAAATCAGGGGTGAAAAGGTTGCCATAAAAAGACTGCTACAGGGGCAGGACAATTTCATTTGAAGTATAAATGAAAATATAAAGATATTAATTCCTGCTGGCAGTATTCTGTGTAATATCTTAAAGATTGTTCTGTTTCTCAGGGAGACAGACATTAGTGCCAATACAACTTAACTAGTTTCTTCCCTTTTATATCAATGGGCTTGTTCATTAATAGTATTCATAAGTCATAGGTCATGATAATATTCTAAGATATATGTTACAGCTAAATCATTAGTTAAGTGCTTCTGATAAGAAAAGTGGATATGAACTAAACTGGCAATCATAAAATTAAGCTTAATGATTGATACAGAGTCATACACATGACAACAAATGCTGATTTCCACATTATTATAAAACTGATAAGAAACAATGCCTTCGGGAGTTTTGTCAGCTAGGACAGTCACATATATATTTTTCATTATAATTAGATATGTGTTATTACTTATAAACCCCTTACTCATTATGCTAATGCATTAACTTTCCAGAACAATTAATTTGTGGCAACCTACTGGTCATGTCTACATTGTATCTAAATTGTCCCAGTGTGGATGTTAGAATTCTTTTTTTACAAAACTAATGAATTTAGTGATTTGAAATGTTAATAATTACATCTTTCCTTGTTTTCAGGTGAGAGCAACACATAACAGGTTTTGTTCCTTTTCATGTTTTTAAATGATCCTAAGATTAATTGACTTTTGTAATTAAAAATGTGACTTGTCTAAGCCAGAAACGGTTGCTGCTTGCATCACTGCAGAACTGATTAAAATCAGGCTACCCTATTGTACTCTAGATGATCACTTTAGTGACAATAGTGCCTCATTTTCAGCTGTAGCTGAAATTAGAAGGCTGAAGAATCATAGAATCATAGAATAGTTAGGGTTGGAAAGGACCTTAAGATCATCTAGTTCCAATCCCCGTGACATGCGCAGGGACACCTCGCACTAAACCGTGCGGTCCAAAGCTCTGTCCAACCTGGCCTTGAACACCGCCAGGGATGGAGCATTCACAACTTCCTTGCGCAACCCATTCCAGTGCCTCACCACCCTCACTGTAAAGAACTTCTTCCTTATATCTAATCTAAACTTCCCCTCTTTAAGTTTGAACCCATTACCCCTTGTCCTACCACTACAGTCCCTAAGGAAGAGTGCCTCCCCAGTATCCTTATAGGCCCCCTTCAGATACTGGAAGGCTGCTATGAGGTCTCCACGCAGCCTTCTCTTCTCCAGGCTGAACAGCCCTAACTTTCTCAGCCTGTCTTCATACGGGAGGTGCTTTAGCCCTCTTATCATCCTCGTGGCCCTCCTCTGGACTCGCTCCAACAGCTCCATGTCCTTTTTATGTTGAGGACACCAGAACCGTACACAGTACTCCAAGTGAGGTCTCATGAGAGCAGAGTAGAGGGGCAGGATCACCTCTTTTGACCTGCTGGTCATGCTTCTTTTGATGCAGCCCAGGATATGGTTGGCTTTCTGGGCTGCAAGCACACACTGCCGGCTCATGTTAAGCTTCTCATCAACCAACACCCCCAAGTCCTTCTCTGCAGGGCTGTTCTGAATCTCTTCTCCACCCAACCTGTAGCAGTGCCTGGGATTGCCCTGACCCAGGAGTAGGACTTCGCACTTGGCTTGGTTAAACTTCATAAGATTGACATTCGCCCACCTCACAAGTGTGTCAAGATCCCTCTGGATGGCATCCCTTCCCTCCAGCATATCAACTGAACCACACTGCTTGGTGTCGTCGGCAAACTTGCTGAGGGCGCACTCAAAAAAAAAAAAAAAAAAAGAAAAGAAGTAAAAAAAAAAAAAATAGTTTTACCACATTTAAATAGCTCCCCTATCTGCAGAGTTTAACTGACGTTTCTTGGGTGGAATCTGAAGTGCTGATTCACGGAGATCATAACTTTCTTGCCTAAAAACCTCTGCCTCTTGTAGGGGCTAACAGGATTTCTTCAACTAGAATCTCCATTTTGATAGAAAGCATTATTTCCAACCACTATGCCCTCCTGGAGGAATTTCCAGCTTTTAAGGTCTTCTTGCTTTTGTATATCAGTCTGATGTTAAATTTTTCTGTGTAAACCTTTCTGTACACATGCATTCAGATGAAAATTTAATTTATATTGAACAGCAATTTGATAAAGCAAACATTCTGACTATGCCCACCTGTAGCACACAGTTTCATGGTGAAAACATTTTTGCTATACCCACCTGTAGAACACTATTTATTTTTGGCTTCCAATTGCTGAGGGATGTAGAATTTGTAACTGGTGAAATCTTTTACCAGTTTTACCTCAAAATCCTTCTTGATTTTGAGGATGGCTGAAAAGGAAAACATCCAGAAGCATATTACTACAAATTTCCTACAAATTAAAATTGCTAAAAAAGTGGAGAAGAATGTGATTAGCTTTCCGAACCTGTCTAACAGTAATCTTACGCCAGGAAAGTTGTACTGCCAAACATGCGAGCTGTTCTTGAATTAAATTAAAAGAAGGTCAGAACAAATTACCCAAGTTTAATTCAAAGGCTGCCCAGGAAGAATAAAAACAAAGTAGCTACTGGTTCCTCATGATCTGCTACATGGTGGCACTTTGAGAAATTCCAGTGCATGTTTTCACTTCACTTTGAGAAGAACACTCATCTTCTACTTGGTTTTGCTCTGTGTCTCTACTATCAGGAAGCACATAAACTATTAGACAAAGATTTGTCTGAAGCTCTTATTTATCAGTAAACTGAAACTAAAAATCTTTCAGAATAGATGTAAATATCTCTTAAGAAGGGCCACAACTTTAAATAAATAGTCGCACTGTTCTTAGTGATATTTCCTGTATGTGGTGAGGTCTATTTAAGGAGACTGATAAAGACTTTGTAATTAGTTTTATTGCTAAGTGCAGCTAAAACTATTACTTGATTAACACAATACTGGCTGAATCAGCAGATACTTGGCATTTCAACACCTTTTCAGTCTGGATCCAAAATGTGTTGGGAAGTTGTCAAGGGAAAATTTTGTATCATACAAAAGTACTGCATAAAGTAAAAGAGAAGTCACCAGGGACATGAAATTCCTTTGCATTGCTTAACTTACTCATGTAAGTTCCTCATGCATTGCTTAACTTACTTACAAATCTGCTACTCCTATCGATTAGATTAAAACTAATGCATTTTATCACCTCACTGTGATCCAGAAAAGGAAGTGTTATAGTTTAATGTCTCTGTGAACTTTTTGCATATACCTCTCTCTTCATTCAGATGCACTGTTGCTCTCATTTGGGCTAGCTTGTCATATAAACATGAATTCAAGAGCATTGGAAATGGATGACAGATTGAAATTAAAGAGAGGGCAATAACCTCTAAAATAGTAAGCTCACTTTTCTTAATCTCTGAGAATGAAGAAGAATGAATATGATATTGCAAGCTCTCTCTTCTTACAGTAATTCTGAAGGTTCAATTACATTCGAAAATGGAAAAAAATTCATCACAGATACTTCAAGTCAAAAAACCTGGCTGGCTCTTATGCTCAGTTTACAGCATACTTTATTAAAAACTAGGAATAATTTCAGCTTTAGAAATTCAGTTCTAAAACACCAATGCCTGTCATGCAAGATGCAAGCCTATGCATTAGTTTTTCAAAGCAAACAGGAGTGACTGTGCCATGTAATTCTTTATGATGATCTCTCCATATTAAACTGGAGAACAAAACTTTTATCTGTATTTTCAGGTCTCAGAGGTTATGAAATTTTAGTGTTTATGAAAATATTTTGCATGTTTTCCTTTTCAAGAGGGAAGAACTGGAACATAACTTTCATATCTGTATAGTTTGTGACAGTTAAACTGTCTCTTTTATACAAGAACAATAATATGTTAAATAAATGCCTGTAATTTTTAGAAGAGGAATGCTGTCATGGTAAGGGCAAAAGAATCATATAGTTGCCAAGAATAGCAGCATCTTCTGTCAGTTTGTCTGGATGTAGGAAAGACAAAGATGTAAGCAAAGTAACCCAAGTATTGCTGGAACTAAATTCTCTCTTACGTTTTTAAACCTTTGAGAGAAACAGCAGGTGCTCTATCCAGTGCATGCCAGGTGCCAGTAAGAGCAGTTAACGAATTGTGAAATAACCTAAACTTACTGTATTTAGACATGCCCAGTAGAACAAGATGCACAAGTCTTGCACTAGACAAACCCAACAGTCAAATTACATGTGAAGAATTATCTTCTCCACGAATGAACTAAATTAATAAAATGCCTCCCTGCTTGTTCCTCTTACACTTCAGTGCAAGTCAATTAAACAAAACTTAGTTTCTGATACTTCATGAAACCTAGAATTGTAGGCAACAATGGGAAAACACAACCAAGAAGAAACTTTTCATTCAGACTAAGATACAAAATAAGATACTTTAGCATTATTACGTATTTGAACTTCTGAAAATATCTGTTAAGACTGGATGTGTTCATTAGTTTTCTTACTTCAAATAAGAACATATGAAAATGTAATGTAACTGTATTAGTATAAAGTTTATGTCACTAAAAATGAAACTACTTGTTATCAAGCAAAGTGATATCTAATAGTCTATCCATTGACAATAACACAGACCACCTAAAGAAAATTAAAGTGGTCAGTACATACTAGTAAATGATTAAAACTGTTAATTATTTTTTACTTCATGTCTATTTTCCCTTATCTATCCCAAACCCTCAATTTTTAGTATAAGATACTTGACTGTTCTTGGGAAATCAACATATTTTAGTTCAAGAAGTACAAGCTTTAAGTTAACTAGTATTTGAATGTTTCCTCAGGGTATAGTGCTATTCATCTTTTTGTCAGTACAAAATTGAAGAAGCAATCACTGGCATGTAATTCCTATTCCATTATTATCTTCTATTACCTCCCCTAGTCTGTTGATATAAGGGTTGAAGTAAGCTACCTTGTAAACCTAAACAATAAAGTCATCCTGATTAAAAATAACATACAAATATTTCACTATTATTATAGTCATCCACCAAAAAGATTTTCTTTTATAAATGCATTGATTGTTTTTACCAGCTAGTAATATTTCACATTTCCTGTAATGAACTGTTCTTGAACTATTCTCACTACTCTTATCTCTGAGTAAATGATACCTTTTTATTTTGTGTATGGCATGGGTCACCTAAATCAAGTCAATGGTTTCTACATCTTATCTAGATGATTAAAATTGGAGGTGGGACATTGCTTAGGTAAATATAGAGTATTGAGTACTCATCAAATACATATCCACACTCTTCATATCTGAACAGCTGTTTTTGTTTGTAGCCAATAACATAAATGTCTGCATTAAAATAAACACAAGAGAGATATGCTCATAAAGCTAAAATTCTCAGAATTCTCTCACCTGGCATGATTTTGATGTAGCATGAAATCCAACTATAGACTTTCTCCAGGTCACTGTTAAAAACATAATGAATACACCCACAAATTGATTCCAAGAGAGACAATGTAAAAGACATATATTGTCATGCTTTTTACTCTTACTGTAATTAAGTGGTGCTTTTTTGAAACAGTTGTCATTCAAAAACACACACTTTATTTTTCCCATCCTTTGCCCTAGAATTTGCACCTCCTTTTAATGATTAAAAGGTGTTCTGTTATTGTTTGAATGAAATATATAGAATTATTTATGCTTTTAATTATTTAATGAAATACAAACCATTTGTCATTACAAAAAATAGAAAGATTACCCTGGGCACAAGTCAGTTTTGAGAAGGGCTTGCGGTTAGGGCTTTTTTTTTTTAGGTACTTCTTCAAAGTGCCTTAAATTTATGGTTTCTTTTATGGCCCTATTAATTCAGATACTGTTTATAACCAGATAAAATTATTGTTGCTTTCCATTAAATCAATAAACCCAAAGTTATTAAAATCCTCTTAGACTTCATTACAGGAAAACTTCTGTGTTCAGAAGAGCAGCTCAGTGTGTGTTCAGCATTATACGTGTCCCTAAATGCCACTGAAGTCAATGGGGTTTATGGACACACTTTAAAATCATTACATGCCTAAGTTATTTTGTGCATAAGGAATGCCAATTAGGAGCTTAATTAATTCCAGAAACATGACTTCCAGCAGCAAAACTATGCATATTTGTGTTTCACCAGACTAAATCATAATTTTTTTTTTATATTTGGTTTTAAATATTTTTATCAGTAACATTCAGATCCAGACTCCAATGAAAGTATCTAACCTTTTAATAGTAATTATTTTTTTTTATACAAATAGAATTTTATTAAGCAGTCAGTGTCTTATCTGTTATGGATCACTTGCATGCTCTGGGCCATCATTTTTTTTTATTTATTACACTGCTGCATTTGCAGTTTGAGCCCAGCTGGTAACTCGGAACCACGCAGCAGCTCGCTCACTCCCCCTATTCTCCCTCCCCCGTTCCTGGAAGGATGGGGAGGAGAATCGGAAGAATGTAACTCCCACGGGTTGAGATAAGAGCAGTCCAATAACTAAGGTATAATACAAAACAACTACTGCTACCACCAATGATAATAATGATAGGGGAAATAACAAGGGAAGAGGATACAATTGCTCACCACCCGCCGACCAATACCCAGCCTGACCCAAGCAGCAATCTGGGCCTTCCAGGTAACTCCCCCCGGTTTATATACTGGGCATGACGTGCCATGGTATGGAATACCCCTTGGGCTAGTTTGGGTCAGGTGTCTTGTCTCTGCTTCCTCCCGGCTTCCCCTCCTCCCTGGCAAAGCATGAGACTGAGAAAGTCCTTGGTCGGAGCAAACATTACTTAGCAACAACTAAAACCATTGGTGTTATCAGCGTTGTTCCCAGGCTGAAAGTTAAAAACACAGCACTGCACTAGGTACTAAGAAGGAGAAAAATGACTGCTGTAGCTGAACCCAGGACATTTCCATATGCAGTCCCCAGGTAATTCAGGCTGGGTGGGACCTCAGGAGATCTTTAGTCAAACCTCCTGATCAAAGAAGGTGAGCTGAGAGGTCTGATCAGATTGCTGAAGGCTGTATCCAGTAGGATTTTGAAAACCACTAAAGACAAAGACTGCACAGCTTGTACCAATGCTTAATCAGTACACCACCTCAATGGTGGTTTGGTTTGGTTTTTAATTAAAATATTTATTTTTCACGACCAAATTAAAAACTATGTAAGAATGAGGTATATCAAAACATGATGATAATTAGGGTGATTCTACTGCACCAGTCTGATGACTTAATACGTCATTTCATACTTGTTCAAATAACATGACTTATATAACCTTGCTGACTTAGTGAAGTACAGTTTCTTGGCAGGAGCCCAGCCATGAGAGACATGAAGTGTTAAAGATTTCTTCTTTTGCGTGTTGAGAAAATTCTTATCCTCAAAAGAAGTCAAATCAGATATTAGTAATCTGATTTTTTCTGTAGACCATTAGAAAGAAAAGCATATAAGTGTAACTTGCAGATTGGTGGGGTTTTTTAATTGCAGAATATTAGTAGGGAAGCCAAAAGCAAATTTTACATCTCATGGTTCCAGTAATTACACTCTACACTGATATTTCACAGTGACCAGAATTTTATCATATGTTACCATTCAGTGCATGACTCCATCTCCAAATCTCCTTCACACTTTTGCTTTTTCATTTTTTCTGCAGTGTTTCATCAAGCCATATGAACCATGTGGCTCTAAGAATTATTCCTGAAGAGATGTCTCTCTGATACTAATCCTTTGAATACCAGACATAAGCCTTTGTGACACTCTTTTGTTCCTTTAGGAGGCTGGTTTGCAAATGTCAGCTTTCACCATGTATCAGTTGAGCAAGTTAAGAGACATTAAAACTATATAAAGTGTGGTTTTAACTTATCTGTGAGCTTAAACAAGATGTCAGTTCACTTTTTTTTTTGAGACTAGCTGCAGTAGAGTGGTGTATATGAATACACTGAAAAAAGCAGCTGTGCAAACATATCATGCAAATATATTGTGTTGTTTACATAGTCCTCCATTTATGGCTTCTTGTAAGTGTGAATCTTGATCCAGATTTATGCCAAAGTCAAGACCAGTCAAATAATCTGGAGAGTTAGAACCAGCCATTATACAATTTCAGTTAGTGTCCAGACCACAGAAATTAGCATGGTGTGATTAGATTTGCCTGATGGGTTCCTAAGGTTCCTTCTAAAAAGCTTAGATACTTTTCTAAAATGGAAAATAAAATCTAAAATTAGGGGTTTTTTGCATAATAATGGCATTTTCTTAACTTTTAAACTGTGTGTTTCACAGAAAAAAAGTGAAAAGAGTTTGGTATTTTCAGGACCTTGTGTTTACTCAGATGCTACTATCTTCATAGAAAGAAACAAGTAAAAGAGGGGGAAAAAGGTGGCTGAGATGGATAGCAATGAAATTACAAAAAAAAAACCAAACCCCGAAAAAACAAAAAACAACAATTTTTTTGAGCATTTTTTTAAAATTATGAAAGCTATTTTTAAATATTAAGGAATGATACTTCTTACAGAAATCACAATTAATTTGAAAATATTCAGTATAAATACTCTTCTTTTGCTTTCACACTAATGATACCTGATTAGTTGTCTTTTTTGGAACGTATAAGGTAAAACGGAGAGTTTGGGAAAAAGAAGGTTATTTTCTATTTTACATCATCTCATGCAGTATTATGACTGCTACCAGAATCATTTCAGTTTGGGAAAACACAATCTAAAATATCTGATTAGAGTTACTTTCATAGAGTGGAAATGGCAAGGTCCTGATTCAATAGGATCTTTATCTATCCATTTTATCTGTGCTTTCTCACTGAAAAATTAAAATTGAGGAAGTTTGTGGCTAAGGAATTATGAACGGTGAATTTCAGGTGAATTAGACTCCTTACTGGTCACTTTAATTGTTATTTTTTTTAACCTGTCTTCTTACCACCAGAACTTGATCAGAAACATCAGGGATACCAAAAAGTACAGGTTACCCACGTGCTCAGTGTGATATTTGTACTATCTTTCATTGTGAGCTAGAAGAGGCTGCCCAGGCAGGTGTGGAGTCCCCATCCTTGGAGATTCGAAAGCTCTCTGGACATAGTCCTGGACAGCCGGCTCCAGGTGAGCCTGTTTGGGCAAGGAGTTGGACCAAATGACCTCCAGAGTGATACACTACTGGGTGATACATACTGCTTAGTGATACACTACTGTGCTATACCACTTGTACATTATGGGGTGGAATGATAACAGAGAAAAAACAGATACAATACACTGGTAAGTCAGGCCTCAGTGTTCATAATAAGAAATTTATTCATAGCTTATGTCTTTAATAATTGATTGTTACTCAGAACAAATATCACAGTGAAGACACTGTGCAAGGAATAAGATCTTCTTTAACTTTGTTGGATTTTCTTTGTAAATATTAGATTAAAACTCTATAATATTTTTCTTCTTTTTTTTTTTTCCCTTCCATTTATTACCTTTCTAGTTACATTTGCCATTTCTCCAGTACTGTTTCTAAGGGAACTATTATCCTTAAAATTCCTACAATAGCCATCTTTGAAGGATTTATTGCTTTCCACGAATGTGCAGGTAACATCATCATTTTTCTTCTTTTTATTGTGAATGTATATTCTGCAGTTCTGAGTTTCATCTGTTCAGAGTAGAGATACTTTCCTCCTGTAGAAGAGTAAGTAAGTGTGTCATCTTATTTCACAGTAGTGCACAGCTGTAACACTGAACATTCACATGAGATACAGTAGGTGGAAGAGATATGATCTGAAATAATGCAAATGTCTAAAAGCATGGATAAATTTTAAGGTTATTACCACTTTTACAGATAAAAGAAAGAAGGATAGCTGTAAATTGTACTTAGAGGTTATAATCACTCCAAGGAAAACTCCAACACTTATGAACAACAGAATCTTTTTTTCTCACTATGTAAGGTGAAATAATAGCTACAAGGAAACCTTAAAATTGTTTTTTCTCTCTGTTTCACCTGTGTTCCCATTGCCCATAGTCTTTCAATCATTCTGTTTAACACAGCTTGCTAGAAATGCAGGCTTTTATTCTTATGACTTCCTTCTTGAAAATTACATGTTGTTCTCTTACTATGTTCCATTTTAGTCAAAAAACATGTTTACCTATAACAATAAAAGCATCCAACTAATTTTTAATCTTCAAAAAATTACTGATCTTTTTTTTCTCTGGGATTTTTGTCTCTATGAATGAATGAGCTAATTATATTTCATTTAAGTTACTACCAGACACTATTTCTGCTGATCCAACCAGCCAACTCCGTCTGTTGGCAAAGTGAGAACATTTCTTTCAAAGTCTGAAGATACAACATGTGGCAACTATAGAAGCCTAAGAAAAGTCTATCCAGCACTGCTCATATAGGAAAGAAGGAGGGCAGCAACCCAGGAAGCTGGGAATTAGTCACGAGAAAAACGAACAAAAAAAGGAGGAAGAGGACAATGAACGACAAGGGGCTGCCTCCTAAATCTGATGTCCCCACGCAGAAGTGCTTCGCAGTTCTGCAGGGGACTAATGAGAAAGCACCCACCACACCTAATGAGCATCCTGCTGATGCACCAGTAAAGAGGACCACTACTGGTGCCTCCAGGAAAAAGTGGAGGGTCATAGTAGTAGGGGACTCTACTTTGAAAGGCACAGAGGCACTCATCTGCCTGCCTGATCCAGTCTCGAGGGAGGTGTGTTGCCTGCCAGGGGCTCGGGTCAGGGATGTTGCTGAGAGGCTGCCTGCTCTAGTAAGTCCTGCTGACTATTACCCCCTCCTAGTGGTCCATGTGGGTGCTAGAGATATAGATAGCAGTAGCCTGGAAAACATTAAGAAGGACTACAGAACACTGGGAGAGGTGGTTAGGGGCTCTGGAGCTCAGATAGTTTTTTCATCGATTCTCCAGGGCAAAGGGGAGGACCTTAAAAGAGCTAGGTGCGTTTGGCAGGTTAATAAATGGTTAGAATGGTGGTGCCATGGTCAGGGGTTTGGCTGTTTAGAACATGGGGCTCCATTTGGGAGGCCAGATCTATTGGAGGCTGGTGGGGCTGGTCTGACAAAGAAGGGGAAGAGCTGTTTTGGTAGGAGGCTTGCCAGGCTGGTCAAGAAAGCTTTAAACTAGATGTGTTGGGGGAGGGGAGCATTGATCCATCCCAACATTCCTGGTCAGTTGCCAGAGCCTGTAATAAGTGTTCGGAGCGATGTAGAGATGTTCCAGCTGCCCCAGCCATTGAGTCGGCTGCATTTGGAGCTCGGCTAAGGTGCCTCTATACAAACGCCCGTAGTATGGGGAACAAGCAAGAGGAATTAGAGATGTGTGCAAGGCTACGGGAATATGGTGTCATTGGTATCACAGAAACATGGTGGGATGGCTCCTATGACTGGAATGTTGGAATGGAAGGTTACAGGCTGTTTAGAAAAGACAGGCCAGGCAGACGGGGAGGGGGTGTTGCTATCTATGTCAGTGATAGGCTAGAGAGTATGGAACTCTGTCTGGGGACGGGTGATGAGGTAACAGAGTGTTTGTGGGTCAGGATCAAAGGGAAAACAGCAACAGGGGACATTACGGTGGGGATCTGTTACAGGCCGCCTGATCAAGAGGACTCTGTGGATGAAGCGCTCTACAGACAGATAGGAGCAGCCTCACGCTCGCAGGCCCTGGTCCTCATGGGGGACTTCAACCATCCTGACATCTGTTGGAGGGACAGTACGGCCCGGCACAAGCAATCCAGGAGGTTCGTCGATTGTGTGGAAGACAACTTCCTCTTTCAAGCAATAGAAGAGCCGACGAGGAGAGGTGCCATGCTGGACCTTGTGCTCACCAACAGGGAGGGACTGGTTGGAAATGTAACGCTCCAGGGCAGCCTTGGCTCTAGTGATCACGAGATGGTTGAGTTTGAGATCCTCAGGACAGTGAGAAGAGCGTGCAGCAAGCTCACTGCCCTGGACTTCAAGAAAGCAGACTTTGGCCTCTTCAGGAACCTCCTTAGTAAGGTTTCATGGGATACAGTCCCAGAGGGCAGGGGGGCCCAAGACTGCTGGTCGGTATTCAAGGATCACCTGCTACATGCTCAAGAGTGTTGCATCCCGACTAGAAGAAAGTGCAGCAGGAGGGCCAGGAGACCTCCATGGATGGACAAGGAGCTGCTGAGGAAACTTAGAGGGAAGAAAGAAGCGTATAGAAGGTGGAAGCGAGGACAGACTGCCTGGGAAAAATATAGGAGCATTGCCCGGGAAGCTAGGGACCAGGTTAGGAAAGCTAAGGCCCAGCTAGAATTAGGTTTGGCAAGGGATGTAAAAGATAACAGGAAAGGATTCTATAGATACATAGCAAATAAAAGACAGACTAGGGACAATGTGGGCCCTCTTCAGAAGCTATCAGGAGAAGTGGCTACCATGGATTTGGAGAAGGCTGAGGTTCTTAATGACTTCTTTGCCTCAGTCTTCACCAGCAAATGCTCTGACCACACCACCCAAGTCTTGGAAAGCAAATGCAGGGACTGTGAGAATGAAGACCTTAGGCCCACTGTAGGAGAGGATCAGGTTCGAGACCATCTTAAGAACCTGAACGTGCACAAGTCCATGGGACCTGATGAAATCCATCCACGGGTCCTGAAGGACCTGGCAAATGAAGTTGCTAAACCACTGTCCATCATATTTGAAAAATCCTGGCAGTCAGGTGAAGTTCCCGATGACTGGAAGAAGGGTAATATAACCCCCATTTTCAAGAAGGGGAAGGTGGAAGACCCGGGGAACTACAGACCAGTCAGTCTCACCTCTGTGCCTGGCAAAATCTTGGAACAGTTTCTCCTGGAAAACATGCTAAGGCACATGAAAAACAACGAGGTGGTTGGTGACAGCCAACATGGCTTCACTAAGGGGAAATCCTGCCTGACCAATTCGATGGCCTTCTATGATGGAGCCACGGAACTGATGGACAGGGGCAGAGCAGTTGACATCATCTACCTGGACTTGTGCAAAGCATTCGACACTGTCCCACATGACATCCTTGTCTCTAAATTGGAGAGACATCAATTTGATAGATGGACCACTTGGTGGATTAAAAACTGGCTTGATGGCCGCACGCAAAGAGTTGTGGTAAATGGCTCGATGTCCAGTTGGAAACCTGTAACGAGTGGTGTCCCTCAGGGATCGGTGTTGGGACCGGTCCTGTTCAACATCTTTGTCGGCAACATGGACAGTGGGATTGAGTGCACCCTCAGCAAGTTTGCCGACCACACCAAGCTGTGTGGTTCGGTTGATACGCTGGAGGGAAGGGATGCCATCCAGAGGGACCTTGACACGCTTGTGAGGTGGGCCGATGCCAACCTTATGAAGTTTAACCAAGCCAAGTGTAAGGTCCTACAGCTGGGTCAGGGCAATCCCAGGCACTGCTACAGGTTGGGCGGAGAAGAGATTCAGAGCAGCCCTGCAGAAAAGGACTTGGGGGTGTTGGTTGATGAGAAGCTTAACATGAGCCGGCAGTGTGTGCTTGCAGCCCAGAAAGCCAACCGTATCCTGGGCTGCATCAAAAGAAGCGTGACCAGTAGGTCGAAGGAGGTGATCCTGCCCCTCTACTCTGCTCTTGTGAGACCTCACTTGGAGTACTGCATACAGTTCTGGTGTCCTCAACATAAAAAGGACATTGAGCTGTTGGAGCAAGTCCAGAGGAGGGCCACAAGGATGATAAGAGGGCTGGAGCACCTCCCGTATGAAGACAGGCTGAGAGAGTTGGGGCTGTTAAGCCTGGAGAAGAGAAGGCTGCGTGGAGACCTCATAGCAGCCTTCCAGTATCTGAAGGGGGTCTACAAGGATGCTGGGGAGGGACTCTTCCTTAGGGACTGTAGTGGTAGGACAAGGGGTAATGGGTTCAAACTTAAAGAGGGGAAGTTTAGTTTAGATATAAGGAAGAAGTTCTTTACAGTGAGGGTGGTGAAGCACCGGAATGGGTTGCCCAGGGAGGTTGTGAATGCTCCATCCCTGGCGGTGTTCAAGGCCAGGTTGGACAGAGCCTTGGACCGCACGGTTTAGGGCAAGGTGTCCCTGCCCATGTCCGGGGGTTTGGAACTAGATGATCTTAAGGTCCTTTCCAACCCTTACGATTCTATGATTCTATGATTCTAAGTGCTAAATCCAAGGGTCTGTGATCCTCTGAAAGCATGTAATCTATGTAGCAAATTGGGCCTTACATGTGAAAAAAAAAAGGTGAAGGAAATTGATATATAATATACAAAAGCTCTATGGCTTCATATAAAAAATTTGAAGAAATGTGAATTAAAGGTCTGCATTTTTATGGATGATTGATATGTTAGTTTAATTTTGGTAAGAATCCCAAAAATTGTCTAACACCAAGGTATACTAATTTTATCTTTTTTCCTTTTTTTCTTTTGTCCCCGCCCCCCCCCCCCCCCAAATATAGGGGGATGTGATGGATGAAGGAAGAAAAACAATGGTCTTGGTATTAAAGCCTTTTTACTCTCTCATTTTATTGTAATGAAATATATAATATAACATATAATATTTTCAGCCATCTCAGCACTCAGAGCTCTTTTGCTTATCTGTAACAGCTTGTTATTGTAGACCATTTTAGGCGATCTATTCAACCCTGCCCTATATAATTTACCTAATGAAGTGATAATCTAATCCAGAATAATTCATAATTATAAACAAATAGTAGTGTAAATGTCCACTGTGCGAAAAGCATAGAAACAGCAACCTGGCATGCAAAATATTTTCAGAGCACCTAGATTACATACAGAAGTCTGGACTTCTGCTCTAGGTGGCCTTGACAGGGTTGGACTAGATGATCTCCAGAGATCCCTTCCAACCCTAATGATTCTGTGATTCTGTGACTTAGAGGCAACCGGCTTTGACAATCAGATCACAGAACTGCAGGCAGAAGACATCTAAATTGCAGTGTGCAGCTGCGTACTGCATTTATTATCTATTCTAGATCATGAGATCTAGGGATGTGAGAATCCCCAAAATACCAAGGGCTGTAATCACAATGATCATCATTAATCATTACTCACCAGCTGCTCACAAACACACACACACGTGGACACACAAACACATACACACACACTTCTCTTTTGGCATCTGGTAAAGCCCTAATATATATGTCATGTTGATTCAGGAATTGGAAAAATGGTTTATAGGGAAAAAATAAAATCATTCCAGTCCTCCTAAATATGGAACACTTTGACTTACCTTAGGAGGAAAACCAGACTTAATAGTTACAGGTTTATTTCTATGCATTGGAAAATTACTGTATGGTAAATCATACAGGAATTATGAGGTAAATTGCATATTTATTACATGTATTTTTTTATTTTAAAATGTATGTGCTTCCAGATCATAGTGAAAATATTAGTGAAATATTGTTAACTGCAGGTAAATTTTTTTTAGAATATCGTAAGTTTGCTTCAAAGAAGAAAGCTAGCAGGACTGTGTACAACAGCTACAAAATAAAGATGGGAGAAAGTTAGTGTGCATTTGCTACAAAGTAAAAGACAAATTCAATTTGTAAGACAAATTAAATATAAGCAACTCCAGTTTCAATTTCCAATTTAATTTTAATATACACAAACAGAAAGGAAAGCATCCACTGATTTACAGAAATTCATGCTGTTCTTTCTGAGTTATTAGAAGAATGAAAAAAAATAAAAATACTGCCTTGGAAAAATGATATTGAGAAAGAGGTTTTAATTGCCATTAGTTTCTTGACAGACATAGCTGCATAATCTGCATTTGTCTGACAGAGCGAACAACCAAAAGCAACACATAATTAGCACATGAGGAAAATTCAAACCTTCTCTCCTTTTTTTTTTTTTTTTTTTTTTGGTGCAACCAAATAAAATAGCAAACACTTATGGAAGAATCTTAGTTATTGTTTTTGATCTATAATTCCTTTTGATCTGTGGAAAGAGGAGGTGACAATGTCGTTTCTCTCCATGACACCAGGTCTTTCCAAGGGCACCAAGTACAGATGCTGAATGTAGCCATCTGAACCAGTGGGTTTGTTTTGTGAAATGGAGGTCTAATGCAAAATTATCCCCAAAGCACAACAGAAATGCAGTCTTTAGAAACAGAGAAATGGTAAGCAGCTGCTCAGCAGTCATGTATTTTAGGAAATTTACCATGAATTTAAGAATCTACTCTTACAAAAAAGATTCTGTTGATTTAAACTACCCAAACACCATGTTGTAATATTTGTTGAAAATAATAAGATACTGCCTTATTCGGCTAAAACTGTTGGCTATTCAGTGATATCTGTCTCACTTGTCTCTCTGTCTCTTTCTTGGAAGGGTTGAGTGGTTTACCTGTAAAATGGAGGACACAGAAGAGGAAATTACATTTTCTTATGTTATGCTGTCTAGCTGAAAGAAATATAGCTGCCTGAGCTGGAACTCCATCAATACCAAAAAAAAAAAAAATAAATGAAATAGCAGCCTGAGCCTCTTTGATAATGCATTCAATGGCTTTGGAATGAAGAGGCACAGTCTGGGGAAGGTAACATATCATTTAGGTGTCCTAGAGAAGGTCCCACCAGGTCCTTGGGCTGAGACAACACTGTTATGATTATGTGACCATTAGATAATGTGTTATGACTAGGATGAAAGCACTGTGGTGATGATGAGTGGGTTTGGTGTAGGAGAGTTAGATGGGAAGTTGATTCACAGAACTATGGTATTGATCTGTTTAACATTTTCTATTATTACCTTTTGTGGTAGAAGTGCTGACTTCTCTAGAGAGGTAGGCTTTGGTTCATTCTAATGTGGTTACTTCTCACCTTTGAATGACTTTCACAGGTACCTGGCTTTTCTCTGTTTCTGTGAATTATTTCTAACTGCAGCAAAACAGCTGCAGTTAGCTTACCTTTCTCTCCCAGCACCAGCACTCCTGGCTGTATTGTCTTGAGTGATCACTTCTGTTCCTCAGAATGGATAATATTTTTTTTTGTTGCTTTCTCTCACAACATTTTCCTCTGACTTTATGACTTATTTCATTATCTTAGAAAGCCGGAGAAATTTTCATGTTAGATGAGCCCCAAACTTTTGTTGGTGCACACAGAGTGGAATGAACATGCTGCTTCTCCTCACTAGCTGTACTACAGTTTGACTTGAAGGAAAGAAAATAGCCTTTTCATAGAACCATAGAATCATAAAATCAATTAGAATCAAGGAGGTTGGAAAAGATTTTTAAGATCATCAATTCCAACCTTCACCCCAGGACTGCCAAGACCACCACTAAACTATGTCACTAAGGGCCTCATCTACATGTTTTTTGAACACTTCTAGGGATGGTGATTCCATCACCTCTTTGAGCAGCCTGTTCCAATACCTGATCACCCTTTGGTGAAGAAATTTTTCCTAATATCCAGTCTAAACCTCCCTTGACACAGCTTGAGGTCGTTACCTCTTGTCCTATCAATTGTTACTTGGGAAAAGAAACCAGCCACCTCCTCTCTTCATCCTCTTTTCAGGTATTTTTAGAGAGTGATAAGGTCCCTCCCTGAACCTTCCCTTCTTCAGATTAAACAATCCCAGTTCCCTCAGCTGTTCCTCATGAGACTTGTGGGCTGGGCCCTTCACCAGTTTCATTTGCTGTTTTCATTGTTATCATTTAGTTAAATCAGAGTGGAAAACATGAGTTCCAACCAAATTCATGGAGTCACTTTCTTACAAAGAATAGTCAAGACTGAGAGAAAAGGAGTATAACAGTCTCCAAGAGAAGTGATCAGATTTTTCAGTAGGGCATTCCTCTCCCTGAAAGTCTCTTGAACGGTGTTTCTATTTCATACTCTAATTATAAGATTTAAAATTTTAAATTTGAAACAGCCTTTGCAGAGAGTCTACCACAAAGTCTAAAAAAACATCAGGACACTGATTTGATGATAGGGTTGCTAAGAGTCCTCAAAAGCTTGTTTTGTTAGGAAGCCACTACAAGACTGTATTTTTTTCTTTCACTGTTCAAACTACACAGAAACAGGGTGGGATTTAGCCCTTTGACCTTATGAATAGAATTAAGATAAAAAAGCTTCACAGAAAACATCTTTACTAGCTACTGTCAAAATCCATCCTATTTCTATCACTCTAATGACCAAATATTCCTGTCCTACAAGCTCCGTCTTCCAGGCCTTCAAAGAATTTTACATTGTAAAATCTGGATCTTCTTTCTTTACCTGGTATTTTTTTTAGGTATTGCATTTTGTTGTCAGCAGGCTCATTTTTTAGCATCACACAGATCAATTCTGGACTTACGACAGCAAGCTCCCCTTCCAAATTTAACAAAATAATTCAGGAATGATGCAGTGCCTTGTCATGACAGTACAGCACAGGTCATTTCTACCATTTGTCACCACTAAAGGCAGCACCCCAGCAGCAGAATTGCTAGTGTACTAATTTGTTTTGATAGTAAGTGTTACCTTTGACTGTGCAGCAGAATTTCAAACTATCATTAAAAAATCATTAGAATCCCAAACAGGACATTGTGAGCCTATGCTTCATTCAGAGCAGTTTTCCTGAGCTCTCACAAAGATGAGAGCAGCAATATCAGTAATGTATATGAACTGCTGTGCCATGCCATCTACATTTTTATTGTCGACTTGTTCAACCCAATACCTCTTTTCAGCCTGTCCATGAGCACAGTGAGCTACTTTTTGGGTCTCCCACAGCCTGGGGAGACTATGCAAAGCTGCACTAAAGATGCAGCTTTATGTGAATCAGAATAAGTGTCATGTTGTTCCTTTGGGATAAGACATTTCATTTTGAAATGCCTGGATGCCCTGAACCTCAGTGTTTCCTTTGAGCACTCTAGTACCTGCAAAACCTATGAACCTGTCTTTCCCCATTTGGAACAGTCTAAGCCACTTTTTATTAAAGGTGCACAGTTAATTATGCAGCAGATTTCTGTATAATAGCCAATACTTTATAACACCTTTCAAGTACATACGTGCTTTTAACTAAAAATAGTTAAAACAGGCTAAACCATGTGGATTGGATAGCGAGTAAGATAAGTTATTGACAACACAAACTGCTATGGGACATATATATTTGATAGGAAATATATATTTTTCTTCTCTCCCAGTCTGAAATCTTTCATTTCCTGACCAGATCTAATTCTTAGTCTCTTTTGCACCCAACTTCCTCCGAATGGCTCAATACCCACCGAAGTAAAAAAATAATGATCTTTCTGTATGGAAAACCCGAGGTGATTTATGTGCTTGTATCAGGTGTATCAAGCAGGCAAAGATATTGAATGAAATGACATATATTTCTTACTCAAAGCATACAGTATCACCCCAAGAAGCCATTTCAGCCATTTCAGCCATTGCTCAGCATAGACTAACTCTTTTATTATGAAAGGAAGTTGATGTGATTGCAACAAGGAACTTGAAATTTGTATTACATTTAAAGCTAGGTAAAGTCACTTCCTATATCACCTTAAGGAATTGATACAATTTCTCTGTCAGTCAGCCTACTTGCTTGAAAATTGAAAGTTCTGCAGAATGTCTTATAAACCGATAGTTTTAGTTTTCCCAGAAAAATAAAATAGCCAATTATAAACCATGAAAAATATATTTCTCTAGGGAAGATACACCTGCATAGAAACTATAGCCTCCTGTAGCTGTGAACCCAGACTTATGAGTTTTATGTTCAAATCCAAAGACGAAGATTTTGCAAGGATTTTGGCCTGGGAGTGCCTAGTCATTTACATCCATGAGGTCCCTGGAGACACAACCATTACCATTTAAGTCAGACTACCAGCATTATGTACAATATCAGAGCAGATATATGTAATGAAAGGAGGCCATACTTCCATATAACTGATCCCAAACAAATTTACAGCAGGTTATTATGAAGGGAGAGTTTCCTATTCCTTCCTCAAGGAAGGAATCTCCTACATAAGCTGTACTTCAAAAGTACTGTACGGGATGTTTCTCCCAGTCACCTTTTTTCCCTCTGCAGGGCTCTGAAGGCTCCCTCTGGTATATATTCCCACTGATCTCACCAAACAAGAACATCCACAAGAATGGAGTGATAAGGGTAACAGAAGATTACAGGTTCTTTTGGAGGGATCTTGGGATACTTGTCATCACAGCTCCTGAAATTGTCACTGCATTTTCTAAATTTGGAAAAACTGTTACTAAACTTCTTGGAAAATTCTGTCCTTTTATCCATTCTCTATGTAGGATTTGCTGAAATTCTTTTATGTTTTCAGCTACAAATATTTCCTTTTGCTTTTGACCTAAAGTGTCTGCAAACCCTTCTGTTTCCTTAGTCAAGAATAACATAAGAAAATATTGACAAAGAAAATGGGATTAGAAGCAGAAATTAAGAAAATATTATTTCATCCCATTGAAGGAGGTAGTATACAAAACACAGGAGAAGTTTGAAAAAAGTTTTGCTAAAAGCAAGTAACCATTTTTAGGGAAAGAAAAGAAAAACAAACCAAAAAACAAGTGTTTTCTTGCTGCTATTTCATGGTAGTGCCAAATTCCAGGAAAGAATTAAAAAGAGGAGGAAGGTATTTACAATTCTGATGAAGGAGTAGGTGTTAAAAACATTATGTGTGATTGCAAGGGTGGTCTAGGTAGCTAGTGACTGCTGTCTAGTATACTGAGCAAGGAAATGGTAGCACACAGCTCGGCAAGGGCTGCAAGGCTCAGCTCTGCTCCTAACTGTCACTGATTAACCTCTATGATGTGCTGTGGGCTTCGTGCTCTGCTTAATGGGAGCTCAGTTGTGCTACTTTTGAAAGAGAAGATTAATATTTTTATCCGATTTAGCAAGGGGGAAGAAAAAAATATGAGAATAAATATATATTTAGTTTCAGCTTTTTCAGGAAAAAATGAGGAAGAGTTCCACTAGGGGTATAACATATAGCTAGATGCAGCAGGTTCATCAAAGAGACATAAAATGAGATCAGGTGCTTCTAATGTAATTGAGAGACATACACTCTGTTTCCTGTTATAGCATTTGTAGCATTCAGCACTGCAGCATTAATAAGGAGCACAGGAACTGCATGCAGCTTCCAGTCCTAGCCACTGCCAGTTAAAGTGTGTCCATTTATCTGAGGGCAGGATTTTATCTGCCTGTTTGGTTCATGTTATCTATGATAAAGATTCTGAATACCCATTAAGACTAAATGCTTTAGGGAAGGTGAGTGATCAGAGCTTCTAATTCAATGTAAAATTCATGAAGAAGACACTATTTTTAAATGTTTTTAATATTTTCACTTTTCCTTGTTTTGTGCTATATTTCGTGGTTGTCTGTGAGAGATGGGAATTGGACTCTTATGGAGAACACCAGAAAAGGACATTTTAACTTTCCCATCTGTCATAGAATATTCTGCATTTTTTCAAATAAATAAAGATAATTTGCATTAAAATAATCAATATAAATGTACATATACTTTATATATATATGTAAATCATTTGAAAACATGTTTCTGTTAAATGGATAGAGATATTGCTCTCATCTTTTCCATGGATGAGTATTTGCAGATGAGGTGTCATCACAGGAACTGTGCAACTCAATAAGGAAAAAAAAAAATTAAAATTAATTGCCCTTTTTCCTGGACCTTTCAAGCTTCTTTCTTTTCTCTCCCCACTTACTTGGATGAGTGCTTACTGTTTCTTGCTGAAAGCTCTAGGAAAAAAGTCTACTTAATTTAAATAGCTCAGGTTTCTTTACAGACATCTGTGAAAGCAGTGTTGCCTAACTTCTGGAGCCAGCTGAAATAATACATGATATTATTACAAACCATGTATTTATCAGGATCTTCCCCTCAGCTTTTGCCTCAGGTAGTCATAGGAATAAAATATTATTTTGGGCCTATTCTTTTTAAAATACCTACACTCAAAATGCTGGGCTCAAGAAACTCATGTAAATAACAGTTCTTAATGTTACATCAGTGGTCAAATCCAACCATGTTACAAAAGTAGCCACCTCAGAGACAACACTTCAGATTTCATTTACAAATCATCTCAACTCCCAGGAAGAGCCGTCTGCATCTGGTTTTGCTTGTGTTTGTTTCATCCAATACTCTTAACATAAATGTTAGATAAAGATTTTAGCAAAAGTTCAGATTTATCAGATATACATTTATTTCAGGGACTTTATTGCTCTTAATATCTACTTTGCATAGAGTTTTTATGAGTTGCTAAAGTAATTTTTTTTTTGTTTTTTGGTTCATTTCTGTCTTAATTTAGGTAATATAGTTAAATAGATTAAGCTGATCTTTTCTGCAACTCTATTGACGCCACTGGAGATACGTTAGGGACACAATAAACCCCATTTGTCTTATGAAGCATCAGGGAAATATGTCTGGAATATGCTTAGAATTCAATGTCTTTTTGATGCCATCTGAATCTAAAGTATAAATTCTTGCAAAGATGATCTAGCCTAGCAAGGTTCAGAATTTCATTTTAGTAGATAATACGAAACAAAAAACAAATTAAAAAGATGATGAAAAAGCAGAAATATAGTATATAAAGAATAAATAAATAATATTTTTTTGAAAACAGAGTCTTTGCAAGCTCCTGTAATTTTGAGGGATTTTTCATCCTGTGATCCTGCCCCAAAGTATTATATTTAAATATTTTAAAGAGGCATGAATGACATAGTGGGCACAAAATAAAAGATAGGAGGTTCTTTCTGAATATCAGGAAACACTTCTGCACTGTGAGGGTGACCAGACACTGACACAGATTGCCCAGGGTGGTTGTGGAGTCTATACCCTTTGGGACATTTAAAAGCCACCTGGACAGGATCCTGGACAACTGGTGCTACGTGGCCTTGACTGAGCAAGGGGATTAGACCAGATGACCTCCAGAGACGTCTTCCAATCTCAACCATTCTGTGATTTTGTAATTGAAGTCAAAGATGACCCTAAATGAAGTGCCTTTGCACAAATGTACATTGTCTTAATGTTTCCTTTCCAAGAATATAGAGTACATAAGCCAGTGAAGAGAGTCTTGCCACACACAACCATGTTAGATTTTAAGGTAAAGACTAATTGGAAAGAAAGAATCAATTATTCCTTGAATTTGCATTTGAAGTCTTTTTTTTTGGAGAACATTAGCACATTGCTTATCATAGCTCCCATCCCATAACATTTAGTAATAACTGATTATTCCACATTTGATTTTGTATAGCAAATTTATGTTGAGCACATTATTTAGACACTTCTATTAACCATTTAGAATTTCATTGTTTCAAAACTGGCAATAAAACCATGTTTCTGAAAATCAGTTTTGCTATCTGACAGCACAGGAAATAAACCCTACAATCCTTTAATTTGAAGTACTGTCTCAAAAGCAGCTAATTCATCTCTACATTTCCTGTTCAACAGTTTTTATCATCAGATGCAGAACAAAAAAATAGATGGATGAGTTATCTAATGCCCTCATTCTCTCATGCACTTCTCCCATTGATACTATACCTGAACTGCAGGTTACTGTGTTTAAGGTAACGAGATCCATTTTCTCACAAAAGTAACAAAAAGATTTTTATTTGCAAAATGCAGATTTCTCTTTAAATTCATTTTTATGACCAGTTTTCCTCTACTTTTTTTCCTAGGTTTCTCTGCTTGCTGAGGCTACAAGGTCTTCTGTTTTGCCCCACCTTTGATGAAGCAGAGTTCTGAAAGTATCTCCTGTGACGGCAGAAAGAAAGTCCTATTTCGAAAGTCCTATTTCAAAAGTCCTGTTATTGAAAATGTTTCAAGAGCAAATGGAATTGTATTCAGATAGAATTAATAGTATAGGAAATTTTCCTAATGTACAGGAACCTTCTGAAAAATGAACATGTTTGGAGTTGTTCTGGCATAAACATTTTAACTGGACAGGGACTTGCTGAACACATTTTTTTCTCATGTGGACAAGAATTCTGTTATTGAACTGTTAGCACTGCCTGCATCTCTCCCACTGAAATGTTCCTCTAACATTTGGGATTTTTCAAGGAACCTGAAAGTTACTGCAATTAGATGAGAGAGGAGAGCAAAATAGGTGATATCATTGCCATTACAGCTGTCACCCAGTTTCTATTAAGTCAAACCAAGGCAAGCTCTATTTACATCCTGATTTTTGCCTTATTTCTGTCACATCTTATCATTCTTTGTTCACAGTTTGCTTCCATTCCAGTGGAGTCTGAATTAAGAAAATGCTTGGGAACTCAAAACTCAGTCAAATTTTAGGAGTTGTTCTTCAGAAGGACAGGATCAAGGGCAAAGACAGCTATGGTTTTAAAAAGTGTAGAATAAAACATTCATATTGTACCACAGGAATATTGGTTACTATATGAAGGGTATGATATTCTAGAAAACAGGGACTTAAGAGTAAATGGAGACTTGATCAAATTTTTGTTTTCAGTTTTATAGGGTGAGTTAGAGAAGGAACACTTCCCCTGGGTTTCAAATCAAAGGAAACTCAAGTAAGAATAGCTGAAGCATTTGTCCAGTATAGTCTTGTGTTTACAAGGTGCTATGCCCAAGTCAGAAGCCAGCATTTAAATCCTGCCTGTGTAAAAAGAATTTGATTGACAATGTTCTAAATCTGTGCTTAGGTTCTTCTCAAATTTTGAAATCTATGATAACGTTTCAGATCAGGAGTTGTCTATGCTTGATTTACTATCCAATGTAAACAGAGGCCTAAGTTTTTTCTTAGGTATTTAAAGCCTTCTATCGATTTTCCGAATCATTGTAGCTTTCAGGCATGTTAAATTGTGGCCATATAGATTTCTTAGATTTACCAGATTTATTCTTTTTTTTCCTGCTTCCCCAGTTGCCAAATCACAACTTGATTAGTTTAAAAAATATACAAAACTCAGTAGAGTTGTAAGCTATCTATCAAATGTTAGTAAGGAGCTGAAAAGAAGCTTTAGCACATCTTCCTGCGGCTTTACCAAAAAACAATAAGAATTAACATTTTACTGGCTGCTAAAAAAGCCCCCAACAAACAAACAAACAAACAAACAAACAAAAAAAAAAACCCCAACGAAAAGGTTGTCTGTAAAGCACTGTAAGAACATGTCTGGTAGTAGTCTTTTAAAAATCAACGTAATGTAACATAGCAATGTAATCTTCAGATACTGCTCTCTTCCCCTTTGGTGACTCTAAAAATACTTGCTAATTGTTTATCCCCCTACTATTCTCGTTCCCTCTGCTGAGCCTCCCCATCACTAGCTGAATAGTCATCAGTCTTTGAAGTCAGCAGCAGTCTGCTAACGGAGCTATTAGTTGAAGCACCAAGAGCAGCAAGTGTTAGATGTGTTGCTTTTTTATGACATATCAACAGCATTTATCATGTACTTTCAAAAGTTTAATAATATACACATGGATTTGCATGGAGGACATGGCATGGCATCAGGACTCCAAGTCATTTGCTAAAATATTAGTCATCTGGCTGAATATAGTCCTTTTATAGTGGAGCCAGTTGTCTGCATTTCCATGGTTGCTGGTGGGAAGAAATAGATTAATTTTGTTTTAAACCCTTTATTTGAAGTACGTATCTAAACTCTAAATTCCTCTTCTCAGATCATATTATGAAATTTATAAAACTGGAAATAAAGACTATAAGATTTGAATCTCAAACCAAAGTGATCTGGTCCAGATGTAGGAACAATATTGAGTATTATTAGGTAATAACAAATGACATGGTTTAGAGTTAATTTCTTTGAATCTTTACTGTTGCCATCTTCATTGTAAAGCCATAGACACATTTTGACATCTTAGGAAGTCTTGAATATGATTTTCTTTCTTTTTCGAATCTGTAAACTTCAAAATCATCCTCATACGAAGTCTTGTAACCACAGTAGTCATATTACAGGATTCCTTGTCAAGTTCCTGAATTGATCTGCTGAATGAGTTCATCAAGACACCTTTACAGATACTTCCACAGGTCTGTTTCTTTTTTAAGTGTGCTTAGTGGAGAAAAAAGAGATGATAGTAGCATTCAACAAAATAACACTTTTTTGATAATCAGGAGTTATTTCTCTGAAATGCATGACAAGAATAAAAACATAACAACAACAACAAAAAAAAAGGCATAAGTATGCCCTGATAATCCAGTCCTGACTGATTGATCAAAAGTTGTCTAAAAGAGAGAGTTGTATAAAATCTAGTGTCCAAATTTATCCGCCCTTCATTTTTTTCACTTGAGTGAAGTTACAGAATTTTTTCAAGGACTGGAGGCAGATGACAGTGAGATGAAGAACAAATTTGTTGTACAGTAGGAGAAAAAGAATAGTATGCATATTGTTATTATGTGATGTTCAGTGCAATTGTATTCTAGAGTGCCCTGCAAAGATAACACATCTTTACTGAAATTATTTACTATATGCACACATGGAGTCACAGATGCATAGTTTGAATAACAACTCTGTCTTGAAAATGGAATTTACTGTACCCACTACAGCTTGGACAATGCAAACCAAATTTGTTTCTGTAAACAGAAATGTTTATTAAAGTGCAGTAAGTTACACCAAACAGACAGAGACACAGTAGGCTGCATATTGGTGAATTTTTACTTATATTTGTTATTAAAAAAAATCTAGTCAGCAGACATAAAGTGCTAATTATCATAGAAAGTTATTTTATCATGTGTGGGGAGATATGGCACAGCTATGTGAGCTGTGGTGTACAGTTTTAAGGCGTTTTTCACATTTTTCTAGACAACATGAAGTTTTTTTTTTTCCGCAAAGAAGAGTCCTAAATACAATGAAGGTGTGAAATAGCAGTGCAGATGGACAGATCATTGAAGCTGCACTACAAAGGGACCCTATGTCCTATGTGAAGGTGGAGGAGAATGCAAGAGGCCATGGTAATAGGGTAGAGAGAAGATATTAAGTGAGACCTAGGGAGGGTCCAGAAGGGACATTCAGGTATGTGTGTTTGTTCTAAGAAAGATTCAAAATTCCTCTGAAGTTCATGTCTAGGGAAATAAGTTTTGTTGAAAGATTTTTTTCCTTTTACTGCAAAATTGATGGTTTATTGTTGTTTTTCTTCAAAATAGTGGAATTGGTCTTCATGCGATTCATTTAAAGAGTAAATGCCTCACTTTAATGTTAAAGCTATCTCTCTGTATTTTCTGGACATAAAATATCCTTTTATTTGTCAAACTTAGAAAACAGAGAAGTTAGAGTACACTCTACTCGGTAAATTTGTACAACTATGATTTGTGTTCACTCAAGTGAAAGAGTATTGCAAGATATTTAAGGCCACTATGACTTGTAATAATCACTCTAAATTAAACAAATACAGACGTGTCTTCTTTCCTTAGCAAAAGTTGCATATGTAACCACAGAGTGAAAACACCAAATATGCAAAAAACAATCTCTGTGCTAAACTAGGCAGAAAGCTCCTCAGTCTCCTGAGTGTTTCTGGTAAGTGTATTTTACTTTGACTTTGTCAGATACTTCACGTGCCTTCTGAGACACTCAGTATCAGTTATGCTCTTCTGTTTGATTGTGTGATTTTCTTTTTACCTCTGTGTGAACAATTCAGTTGAGATCTGAGATATCTCTAGCTCATGAACAAGATTACTGGGGGAATTATTTTGCATTCACTTTCCTCAGGTACAACTGATAGTGACTCATTTTTATTTATATGTCTACACTTAAAAATCCTTTTAGCTGAGCACTTATTTGCAGAGTAATCCTAGAGGAATTCCCTCTCACTTCCACTTAGCAACAGGTATGTATATATTTCGCATTAGTGCAAGCAAAACGCATCTTTTGAAACTCCATCTGCTTATGTGGGAACAAACTAGTACATTTAAACATCTCTGTGAATAAATACTTCTTTCAAAATGCATTTTAGAATTTTTCTTAACAGTCTGACCCTGAAGTCATTGCTTTGATCTCTTTTTGTCATATTTATGCATGTTTTAGCAAAGAAGTTTGTTGTCCAGTTTGTGAAGAACTGAAAAGGTACCTGGTTATACCAGTGTATATCTATGTGCACTTTGATGTTAATATACTGGTTTGGAAAAGGAATGTACTTTCTAATAAAATCTTTTGATCCTTTCTATTTGTTATATATTTGTTCACATCACAGACCAGTACCAGAGCACACAAGCTGGATTCTTTTAGGATAAAACTAAAACCAAAGATTTTCTCCAACAGCTAAAGTAAGTTCAGTCAATCAAATCAGAGAACTACTATGAAGTAAAACCTTCCAAAAGGGTGTACAGTGAAAAAGCAGATCACCAGCTGTTTTGTCATAAAAATCTGCAAATCTGGTAGTCTCCTATATTTTCTAGTGTAGACATAACCTATGAAATTCTAGGATATTCATTTGCCTATTTAACTTGTTACTCTTTCTAAGACACATAAATAGAATCATAAACTGCTATTACATGAAACTGTACGGGAATACACCATAAAATATTCCCACAGTAGAGCCTTAGGTATGAATATGGCACAAAATTTTAAGAAAAATTTGCATATTTCTGAAGATGTGTAACAAATGTAAGCATTCAGTGAGCCTGCAGGTTGCTAAACCTTGATCCTAAAGGATTCTTACAGTATTTTAAGCTTGTCATCCCTTGATTCAGAAATATCCATGGCAGTATGCAGAGAGTTTTAACGTTCATGTCAGTGTGCTTCTTGGATCAAGCATTTCAAATTTGCTAAGGAAGGTTAGAACTGGTTTTGGCAGGGGTAGATATGCAAGCTTCTTATCAACTCAGTAGTAACTTTTACCTGAGTGAGAATTTCTGTGAACATTTTCAGCTCTTAGAAAGACTTTGTTACAAGATGAGGAAAACTAATGATTGTTTTGACCTGGAAAACAGTACAAATAACACATCAGCAAGGAAATCTAAGGATCGAAGCCTAGAATGTCACCAGGTATGTAGCTGGAAGGTCTCCCAGAAAGAAGTAGACTCGATAAATTTATTAAAAAAAAGTAAACTGTGGTTCAGTTGACTTTTTTATGAAACTGACCGTGTGTATGTGTGGTGTATTTGCCTTTCTGACGTAAGGACTACAATGATAAAATAAGCATACTAAAGTCTATGAAGATTTTAATATTCTCTGTATTTTTTTCTGCAAATGGGAAAAAAAAATTAAAATCAGGCTTTATTTCCTACAACTGAAATACATTCAAGAAGTCCTTCTGTCACAGGTTGCTTTAAGGGAGTATCAATTTACTCATAATGACTAAGCTGGGAAGATAAGGAGAAATTTCGTTGATTTAATTCAAATGTCTGGACATTTTGACCTCATTTGAAAAATGTCCTTAGGAATTGTTTTCCTCTCCTGATCTTGTAAGGACAGTCACAATATGAGTTACAAGCTTTAAAAATCACCAGTGATGCTGCAACTGTGGGAAATATTTTAGAAGCATCACAACTTCATTAGCGCTCTTTATGATTAAAATCTGAGAATCTATATTTGAGAATAGTCTTCAAAATCACAGTGCATTGTTGTTAATATGACCATTATATTGAGAAGATTGTTTCTACATTTGTGTCTCCAAATTACTTTACGAGAAGTCCAACTTAAGAATGGCAAGGATTCCTGAAAGACAGGTGTTTGCTGTTTGTAGTAGAGGGATAGGACAATGGAGTGTTTATTAGAAACATATAAGAGAGTCTAAATCCGTGGAGACATTGAAGATAGATAATTTTTTTTATGATTCTCTAAATTTCATGAGTATATTTATTTTTGTTAGAAAAATACAGAAAGATATGTTGTGAAGAGGAAAAAAAGTAATGAAAAAGCTTTTTATGGCTAGGAAGATTTTTGAAAAAAGTATAAAAGCTCGCTTAGACGGATATGCATATATATGTTTTTTGCATGACAGTGCATTTCATGGGTCACCAAAATAGATACTTTCATATAGTAACATGGAAAAAAGCTTTTTTGGTTGGTTGATTGGGGTTGGTTTTTTTTTTTGATCAAGGGATTGGAAGCGAAGCTCAGCCTTCAAAGTGGAGAAGAAAAGTAAAGTAAACCCATAAAAACAGGTAAGAACCAAATTATAAAGCAAAGATAGATTATCATCTCCTTTCAGTTGGCAAATATCAACAGAAGGTTGATGATCTTCAAGAAATGTACAAGTGTTTGAGTTAGACGAGATCAAAAAGACTGTGAAGAACTTGAAAAGCAGTAGAAGGCATATATGAGAAGAAATAATTTGAACAACTCCCACAAATGTTTTGGTTTTCATTTTTCAAAGTTCTTCTGTTTTAGGCAGAACTGCCTCAATTATGGCCATTACAGATCCATTTGGTCATGTGTCTTCCGATACGTCTTTGTTGACATCAACAGGATTATTCTAGGAGTTCATATGGCACGCTGGAGAACATGTCTTTTTTAAGAATCCCTAGGAAAGACAGGCATGTCAGCAAATTCAAAGTTGTCTGCAATTAACATAAGGGATGCCTTTATCATCAATGAAGTAAGGATTAACCAAACACTCTAGTTTTAGTTGTTCTTCCTACATAAATGGGCAAAAACTGCTTATTGGGCTTCCAAATAAATGCACACAAAGTTGTCTTTGAGCTAGGAAGGATTATGTGTGAAGATGTACCATATGGATGTTAAGCTAGAAGTGTTTATGTACTTAATTTAGGGCATGGATAGGCAGTTAATCATTTGGATATGGAAATACTCATGTTTATAAAAAATGAAATTTGCACCTGCAATTTTTAAAGTTCTAATTATAATGACTGTTTTCGTAAGTATGCAGAGACATTTTTCATAGACAAATGAATGACTTTCATTCCATGTTTTTGAATCAGAATGACTCATATTTTAGTACTATTTGAAGACGAAGGTCCCCTGTCAGTAATGCCTGAGTAACATACTGTCAGCAACTTCCCTCATGCATATGGGCAGCCTGAAATAAACTGCTAGCTCTTGGGTGTCTACATTTGTGACAATCTGTGAACAAATCACAGTATACTCTTGAGAACTGCATCAATGATTCGGCATATGGCACATGATTTAATCTGCATGCCAAGGACACAACGTACATTGTGACTCAGGAGTCCAGCTCATCTTGAGGTCAACTAATGGCTCAAAGTCACACAGAAAGGTGAGGAAGCACAGAGATTCCCAGGAACTACTCACTGAATTGCCATACTGGGCAAAGGGGTTCATTCATCCATGTAGCTACTTCGGGTGAGGAAGGAATACAGCAATTGGGTTTAAGCCATTTCTCTTTCACTGTGAGAAGAGTCTGAGGATCTTTGCTGTTGGATCCACTGTGTTCTGTGTCTGAAACACATATGATAATTCCCTGGATCAAAACCTAGTGGTGCAGACTACAGACTTCAGCTAAGGAAGGAGGAACTATGCTGGTATAATACAGTTTATATGTGTGTTTGCATGTGTGTCTGGCAAGCTCAAGAGCACAGGCAGAATTTTGAGACATATAATGCTGTAGTCTTCATATGGCACTTTACGTATCATTTGTGAACTCTAAAATTACCTCCTAGGAGCACAAAGTAATACTTTTATTTTGTGATTGTCAGGAAGGAATTCTGCCTCCCTGTACCTTACTGGAAAGACTGAAAAAAACCTGAATGGGATTTAGTGGACAAATGTCAGTGCCATATAGTGTTTCATCTCCCTTCAGAGGTGAGAAGAACTAGTGTAACCTTCAATTTTTTAGTGTAATGAATTTTGGAGACTTACAGTGAACTCTGTTGTCTGACTGTATGACCCTGAAAGGATCCCTTGATTGCTTTTACTTCTGTTTTAACTAGGTGTCACTTTATCATCTTAATGTCCTCTGAATATTTTGCAGGTTTCAAATAGTGACAGAAGGATCTTGACTTGTCTTGCCATATACACTGCAGGAGGTGGTTAGGGCCCTGAAAGCACTTCCCTCACTGCTTGCACATTAATCCAGAAAAAGGGCAACATAAAATCCTAATAGTTCACAGAGTGATTGGCAAAGATCTGTTGATCCTTCTAAGCACTACACCTCATATTTGTACATTAAATTCCTTCTTTAAATGCCTTGAGTGATAACATTTTTGTCAAGAAACGTTGTGTATTAGCACTGTCATATTTAAAGTGTCAGCTGTGAAAATACCGCTTCTGCTCCTTCTTTTCCCTCCAGCAGCTCCTGGTTTCCTCCCCCTCATCATCCCTTAGTTACAACAATTTTAAGGGACTCCAGCAGAGAAGCCTTTTGCTTTAAAGAAACAATTTAAATAGTATTGGGAGTTCAAACACCACAAAAGGGCCCTGAAATGGGGCCCTGAATCCAGCGCTACAGTCTGGTTGCCAATCCCAGGCTTCTAAAGCCAGTCACAGTTCAGATTTCACTCAGAGATTTCTCGTTCAGATTTCAGATCTTATACCTGTGTACGCTTGCAGCAGAACAGGCCCTCAGGATACTGTCCATAGAGACTATAATTGTAGCAAATGCAACATAAATAATTTCCTGCTTATTTACTTTTTTTTTCAGAATGGTTCATATAGAAATTGCAAGCTAAGATTAATGCTACTCCTAAGCTGAAATCTGCAGTCTTAGCTTTGTGATTGAAATACATTGTTCATTTTCTTCATTAAATAATATTGGAGCCACAGCTGGCCAGAGGCTGGTGTTAAGCCAATTTATGCACTCTCAGTTAATAGCAGTTCATTTGACAGCTATTGTTATCAGGGACACTAAATTCAAGTACGTTTTCTGCAGCGTACTTGGTGAAGAAGGATGTTTAATAGTCTGTGTCTTGGTAGGCAGTAACCCACAGACTGTTTGACTGTGAGAAGTTAATGTGGTTATGTCCCTGGTGGTAAAGAAACCACATGGTGCTTCTCTTGCCTTGACAATGAAACTTCCATCTCTGCTGTGAAGAGGTCAAAGAAAATGGCAAGAAACCAAATGCGCAGTGGAAAATAACCAAAAGTTAGTAGAGGATTTGGAAAAATTATAGGTTACTTGCCACTCTTAATTGCAGGTTTTGAGCCTTTTGTTTTAATTCCAGACATTTATGTAAGAAGAACCATTAATTAACCTCATTCAGTACCAACCCATGAACATGTATATTACATGCTGCTTGTTGATAACAGGTCAGGCTGCACTAAAAAAGGAACACGTTGTGGTAGTATGCCACTGAAAAGAAAGAAGGAGTGGATGCTTTAAGTATGGCATTCTTACATGAGGTGACCCTTTTCTTCTTGCCTTCTTCTGCCAAAAGCATGAATACACTTTTGATATTTGGACTATAGTCCAATTACTATACTGTTCAAAGCACATTCTCTGGCTCACTTGTAGGATTTGGATAATAATTATTATATTTAAAATTGTTTATTTCAACTGTGTAAAACTGTCACTGCTCTAGCCAAGTAATTTTCTATTTTTTTTTCAGCTCTCAAATGAGAAACAGTACTTAGGAACTCTGTACTTATGCTGAAATCAGCTGCCTCCACATCTGGTGGGCGAAGGACCTATGCCAGCTGTACTCAGGTGCTGTAATTGTATCCAGCTCTTCTAATATTTTGCTTCAGCCTGTAGGTAGGGATGAACTTTACAAAATACCGGATTCATTACAGTAGTAGAAAAACAAGACATGTATGCATGAAGTGGTCCCTGACTGCATTGAAAGTCTATCATTCCCCATTATGTAGTCTCTTATTTGTTGAACTTAGCAGAATTGGCTAGTTCTTTTCGTTAGTTGGTTTTATTTCACATTTCTAAGCAATCAAAAAAATTCTAAAGCATGTACAGACCTAGATTTATGGAAGCCTTACACATGTTTGTGAAATCTTAAAGGTTGTATTAAGTTACTGTTAAACTGCCTTATAACTACTTATGAAATCTTAGGACTATATTAAGATACGTATTTTAAAGATTTTATTAATATTATGTTAAGAATAAATATTATTTGCTATAGCAGTAACTACCATGAAAAAAATTTTAAAATTAATTTATAGTAAACCAGCTATTTCACTTCATTTTAATCCCATCATGTGCAGAAATTCTTTTCTGTATAATTCATCTGCTTCTAACAGCACAGCCTACATTTTGTTTTCTGACTCCTGTTTTAATGCTTCACTGTCCATTATTTATTATAGGAACTTAGTGATTTCATAGGAAATTTTGTGTCTAAAAACTTCTATGGATGTGACCTTTTTGTAATGTGTCTATTTGAACGCAGCTAATCTCTCCAGAACTTTTCACAGTTGTCTCTGGGTACCTGTAAAAGATAGACCAGTCCTCCCAGTATTCATTAGGAATGAAACTCAGCAATATAAAACTGAAATAACTAATTAAGTATCACTAAAAAAAAATCATGTGTGAGAGGGTACAAAAGGGGAATAGATCAGCAGTTGAAGTATCAGAGTGTATTGTGGCTACTCTACCAAGTCTAGGCTATTTTGAGATGAGTAACTCAAGGATAGTCAATTTACTTACTTTGGCAATCTTGACCTATTCTGAACTTGATAGTCTATCTCCAAATTAGCCCTTTATGCATCGCTGATCACTTTTTAAATTATCTGCATAACTATACATATCCTCCTTTAATAAGTATGTGCTACTACCTTCAAAGGCTTCAAGAAACATTTTTGGACATGTGCCAAGGAACAATTTTTTTTCATATTTTTATTTGAAAAGCAAAGCATACAATTGTGAACTTAAAACAGCTTTTTAAATGTGCCAAGAATATAAGAAGAATATTAGTGGGTATATTTAAGAATTCCTCCATGAGTATTTGTTGGGTGTTTTCATGTGTATGAACTTTACCCTTAGCTACCATTTTTATGTTTAGTTTCTGAAAACATTTGGAACTGAATTCAGCAGACAGTTCCTAACCAACTGTTCAAAATTCTTGTAACTGCTTGTTAAGCAGTAAGCAACATAAAAATTATCTTTGGAATAATAAATTATCATCCTTGGTTTTATTTCAAATCTACAAGATAAATGGAGAAAACTCCCACTGTCTGCATAATAAATGCATTCAGGAGCAATAAAAGTGATTTCCAAGGCATTCGTTTTAGGGTTATTGCTGAACCCATTTACTTCAGACTAGTACTTCCTTGAATGAACTATTATGCCTAAAAATTATATACTTAGGGAATCCCATTCAGAGATGTATCAAGGAAGGCGTCAGAAATACTATAAGGAGTAAAATGGGTTCCTGTCTAGACAGTCAGTAACATGCACCCCTTTTGTCTTCTGCTTCTGTAAGTTAATCCCTGAGCTGTTTGAAGTTACCTGTTTCTGTTCCAAATCATAGAATCATAGAATGGTTTGGGTTGGAAGGAGTACCTTAAAGATCATCTAGTTCCACCCTCCTCCCATGGGCAGGGACACCTTCCACTAGACCCGCATACTCCAAATCTCCATCCAAACTGGCCTTGAATGCTGCCAGGGGTGGGGCAGACACAGTTTCTCTGGACAATCTGTTGCAGCGTCTCACCACCCTCATAGTAAAGAACTTCTTACTAATATCTAATCTAAATCTATCCTCTGTCAGCTTAAAGCCATTCCCCCTTGTCCTGTCACTACATGCCCTTGTGAAAAGTCCCTCTCCAGATTTCTTGTAGGTCCTCTTTAGATATTGGATGACTGCTATAAGCTCTCCCCAGAGCCTTCTCTTCTCCAGGATGAACAAGCCCAACTCTCTCAGCCTGCCTTCATAGGAGAGGTGCACATCTTCATGGTCCTCCTCTGGAGTCGCTCGAGCAGGTCCACATCCCTTTTGCGTTGGGGGCCCCAGAGCTGAACACCGTACTCCAGGTGTGGTCTCGTAAGAGTGGAGTAGAGGAGGAGAATGACCTCTGTTAACCTGCTGGTCACACTTCTTTGATGCAGCCCAGCATACGGCTGGCTTTCTGGGCTGCAAGCGCACACTGCCAGCTCATGTTGAGCCTGTGTATGAACTGGCATGTTTGAGTTACTGACTTAGCTCCAGTCAAAGCTACCACTGTAGTTTGTAATTTATTGCAAAAGTATGTAGCAGTTTAAATGGTGCATCTATTTAGGAAAGAAAAGATGACAAATAAGGTTGCTTTTGTGGGATCTAGTAAATAAGGTGGCTATTGGACTCTGTCTTGTTAGGAGCAGGACTACAGCAGTGGACTTTGAGGGGAAGTGAGGAGGAATAACAGAATCTTGTGTCCAGCATACACCAGTGTTGTTGTTGCACAAGGCTTTAGCCTGTATAAATCTAACAGTCTTACATGAAGTCTTTCGCTTGTAATACTACAGTCTGCTTTTCATTTTGTATTCAAACTGCCACATACACAACCCCAGGCTGCTGTGGCAGCCCTTTTTAGTTTTTTTATCCCAAACGGCTGTTATCCTCACAGCCTTGCCCTGGAGGATGCAGGAAACATTATCACATCTGCAAAGTTGGGTTTTGCAGGAAGTGATTGCCATTGAAACGTTAATTTTATCTTTCCATCCCTTGCTTCAAAGTTTTTAGTTTATAATATTGTACTAGGCAACAAATAAATCTTAATAGATAACTCCAGTGTTTAGTAGTCATATATTCAGCCAATAAGCATTTACTGATAATGCACATGCAGAAATCTAAACAGCCAATTGATGTGTACAACCTCTTTGCTGATAAAAGTGTGCTTTCATAAGCACTATCACTGTAATGAAACAGTCCTGATGAAACCATGTTGTTACCATGGAAAAAAAAAATCCTTCAGAGGAACACCTTCTGCAATGGAGAGTATACATAGATGAGAATAACGAGATGGGGAGATCCTTACCTGTTCTTTTATTGGCAGGTAATTTGGAGAGTTTTCCCTTCTTCCCCTTTCCCTTTCCCCTCTTTCCCTTTCCCTTGGCTAGTTGTGATACAATGCTTTTTGCTGAATACATTCATGACCTAGTCCAGGAATGACTCCTTGTTTGCTTAATAAGCGTTTTTGAAGACACCCATTTTATCTTAGTTGATTCTGAAGACTGTGTGTTAATACAGTAAAGTAAAAAAAATTGCCACATGTAAAGAAATGGGTAAATAGATTCCTTCAAATATCATTAAGCAATATTATTGTGAGTAAATAGAAAATAGAACTCAGGCACCTACCAACATTTAATCAAATATCAGGATTCTATGTCATTTTTTTTTTCTGATTGATAGTCAATATCAAGTGGGTTGGCACAGCTGGATTTTCTTATAGCTTTTCTATAGATTGAACAATTAATTTTTATTTAACAGGACATGTATAATTTCTAAATATAAGTCATTATATAACTGAACAATATAGAAGCTAAACGAAATACATTTAAAATATTTTATGTAAATTTCAGTGCACTAATTACAAGACTTTTTTGTTTTTTATGATCCTGTGGGGTTTTTTTGGTTTCATTTTTGGTGTTTTATTGTATGGGTTTTTTTCCTAAATTTGATTTATTGTGAGTACTTTTTTTTCCTACACTGAAAAAAATATTACTCCTTGCTGCTAAGCATCTGCCATTTTACTACACAAAATTAATGATCCCTCTTAACACATGGAAAAATCTACCTCACAAAGCTTTGTTATATGATTATTCTTCAAAAATAGCATCAAGGTCTTTTGTACAATGCCAGCCGAATCATATGTTAATGTAAATCAGCGGAAGATATGGCATTCTACTTTTTTTAACAGATTACTCAGAAAATGTTAATAAAAGGATTATGGACTAGATCACTGACTCCCTGTCACCAAACACCAAACTTTATAGAGGTTTGATATACGCAATATAACGAATGAGTTCCATAAGCATTTCTGTATATGATTAATTTTAAGCAAGACGTCTGAAAGATTGCTCACAGTTAGGTTAGCACGGTAGTTTCATTGACCTAATAATTAGGGAAACCTAGTTATAGGCAAGTAGCTCTGTGAGCTAAATACTGTACAAGCACAGATACAGACTCAGATTGCTTCTAAGCAAGACAGAGAAGGCGAAGAAAGGTGGGATGATAGGGGGAATGGAAACCATGAGACAATGCTGGTTTCAGATTCCAGTAGCCAGACTGCAGTAGTTTTTTGGAGGATGTCAAAACAAGAAGGAGTTTTAAGTGCAACATAAAGTGGGATCACAGTATCCCTTGGGTGATATTTATAGTGAAATTTCACCCCCAAACCTGGCAAAACTGCTTGAAAAATTTATCCGGTTCTATTGAGACTTAACCTTCCGTGCCTCAGTCGGAGAGTCGAAGTGGACAGAAAGTAGACGGAAAAGATTTTTGAAGGGCAAGTTACATGCTTGTATTGTTTGTAGGTGGCAAGATGTTGATAGTGGGGGTGCTGAATGGGTGGCCTCTGGGAAGAGGTCAGGAGCTGCCCTGTGCTGGACAAAACCACCCATGCAACAGACCCCTCACAGGCTGAACCCATCTACCAAGTCAGTGGCACCTCTGTGAAAGCATTTAAGAAAGGTCAGAAAACACTGTACAGAGAGTGGAGAAGGGAAAAAGCAAAACAAACGAAAAAACAAAACAAAACAAAACAAAACAACTCCCATAGAAACAGCAGTTCAAGTATCAAGGTCAGAAAAGGAAGGAGATAAGATTCTCCAGGTGCTGGAGCAGAGATTGCCTTGCAGCCCCACGTGAGAGCCCATGCTGAAGCAGGTTTATCCTGTAGGACTGCAGCCCATGGGAAGGACGCTTGCTGGAGCAGGGGAAAAGCATGCAAAGGAGGGGAACTGTTATGGACCACTGTAACCCCCTCATTCCTAATTCCCTTTGTGCTGTGCAGGGTGCGGGGGAAACGGGAGGTTGAGGAGCTGGGAGTGAAGGTGAGCCTGGGAAAGGCAGAAATGGGAAAGGTATTGTTTTCATATTTGTCTCTGTTTCTTGCAATACAAATCTATTTTAATTGACAAAAAACAAATTATTCTCATCCAAGCTGAGTCTTTTTTGCCCATAGTGGCAACAGCTATATCCCTGTCTTTACATTGCTGTACAATCTTTCTCATCACATTTTCTTCCCCCATCCTGTTGAGGAGGTGGAGTGAAAGAGCAGCTGGGTGACATTTTGGCCCTTAGACAAGGCTAACCCAACATGGTTGTTTATGTGATAGAGAAGACAAATCAGTAGAAAGACAGCAGGAGAAGAAATAAGGTCATTCTAACCTACCAAAATTATTTTATTGCAGTGTTCTGAATGGCTATCACAAGGAGAACTGCTATGTGGATGACAGTAGATGATGTTGCCATAGTCAGAAGTAAAAATAAACTTGGAAAAATCTATAATTCTATAGACAGTTGGAAAAGTCTCTATCTTAAATATATTAAGTAGGGGAAAAATGGACACAATAAGTTATAAAGATCGAAGCCAGAGACTACTCTGGCTGTAGATTTGATGATGTCCACAGTGATATAGAAGGGAACTGAGGGTTTCATCATCAAAGGCTAAGATCTACTTTTTAGTCTTACTGAATCTTACCTGGTGATTAGTTATCCATGGTAGATTTCCAGGAACAGTGAGAGATTCTGGACAGAAGCAGTAGCTATATAAATTTGTCTTGTATGAAAAAACCTGAGGTTGAATATATACTTGTGCAGAGGGTTACTCTTGCAAAAATCTGCAAGATCACATTTGAAATGCTTTACCTTTGATTTGAAGAAATAAGTTTGAGCTCAAATAATTAACTTCTTATGTTTGTCTCTTAGCATCTTGGTATTGATATTATCAAAGTTTGCTTCCAAAGTTGTAGGATTTTGTTATTAAGTCAGATATCTGACTATTAGTTATGGGTTGTTTTTTTTTTCCTGTCACTATAATTTCTGATTAGACTTTAAGAAAGAATGGGCTACATCTTTCCAGCAGAGTCACTTTATCTTTATTATTGCTGTCTGTATTACAAATGAATTCATTAGAATTCTTATCACAAAACCCAAGTTCATTATCTGATAAGACAAAAATTTCTTCGGATACATCTTGAGGTATTTGTTTTGTCTTATTTATATTCTAAGTAGGCAACTTTCACTTGCTGGAGATGAGTATAAGTAAGTTGTGATTCTGCTCATTATTTTTTCCTGATTGAGATTTTTTTCTCTCCTTTGTAACATGGAATCCTTATTTGTTTTCTTCTCCATTCATTTAATTGGTTTGTGACTCCTGAGGTAGAATATAAATTCCATTCTTGACTGAAAAACAGCTTCTAATTTTTAAACATGTAGTTTATATTCAGCAATATATTAAATTGAAAACCATATCTAGGTAGCAATTAAAGAAAAAATTAACTTATTTAAATACATATTTGCTGGTAGGAGTTTAGTACCGAATTTATAATAGTCATATTATTAAATCTGTACAAACAGCTTATTTGCAGGGGAGCAGGATTTTTGCATTTAGTCTTAGCTCTACCTGGAATAAGGTACATAGTTTTTCTCTGTTAACCTAAAACTTTTCATCCCATCTCCTATTCAGTTTAGTCCCACTCAGTTCTGGTACATGCTGAACTTTGTGCCAATCTCCCAATATGTGAACTTATATCCCAATATTTTCTCCCAGTAGGAAAATAGACTATATTTAGAATATGGAGAATTTAGTTGACTAAAATTTCTCAATAAACATATCTATTTTCCGTATTACTCCACTTTCTCAGGAGTCTATGCAGTCTTTTCTTCAGAGCTAGTAAAAAATTACAGATTTCTGTAGCCAGTGGTAGAAGTGCTCTAAAGGAACACTTCAGTGCCATACAGGCAGACCACTAAAATGTTAGAAAGCATCAAGTTGTTAAAGGAGTGAGTTAGACACAATTCCTGTCCACCTTATTTTACATTTTACTTGCAGCAACCAATGTCTTTATTCAGTTATGAATTATTCACCTTTATGAAGGTGTTCAGTATCACTGTGAGACACCTGAGGGTACATGAAAGAACTTCATGGGTTCTACCAGAGGCAGCACAGATGCTACAGGAGTCCTGGAATATGCTGTAATGGCAGCTGGAGGCCAGGCGGACCTCCAAGAACATTTGGAGTGGTGCTACATTGCTTATTGTTGGAGAAGTCAACTGAACCCAAGGTATGACTCAGTTCTGTATTCCAAGATCTGGAAGTCCAAAATGGAAGCCCCAGGCGCTCGCCTAGAGATAAGTCCAGCTGCAAATATGTTCGGTTTATAGAACCAGCCTAGAAGTGACACAAATGAAAAACATTAATGTCCATAATGTGGGCATCAGATCCTTGGCATTTGCAGATCCACTCCTTCCATTCTGCATTGCTTTCTAATGCAGGTATAGCCATAGAGTCTCATCTGCTTTTATAGTAAGTGGAGATCCTGTGTAGAAGCATCACATAGACCCTAGTTCAGCTAACTTAAATGAAAAAAATGTTAGTTACTGATTGATAGTATCACTCTAACTTTAGTTCATTGAATCAACAGGCTTCTCACTGACTGTATCAAGAGTTTAGATAAGTAGCATTAAACAGATGACATATGAGCAAATTTAATGTAGCGTTTATAAAAACATACCAGTCATGATTCTTCTTTTTATAACATTGATGAAACTATCTTTCATAATTGGATCAAACCTGTTATAACAGTACAAATTTTGCTTAAAACCATCTACAAACTGAGACAGGTGTTAGTATTTTACTCCTTAAACAGGCACACACACTTTGAAATAACACAAGTACTTGAGGGGAAAAGTATTGTTGAATAGAAGCTGCAGAGACTGGTGTTAGCAGAGATACTAAAGGGAAGGTGTTAACAGTGTTCTGATTTTCCACTCTTGCTGTTTGCTAACACCTTTTTCAGTGACTGTCCTCTACTGTGTAACCTGTAGATTTCCTCCACCAACTCGCATCTGCACTGCAGCTGAATTAAATTATTGTTGGACAGAAAAAAATCTGCCTCTGCATTATTTACACATATCATTTGTGGGTTACTCTTGAAGTGTATTGAATGACTTTAACAGTTTATGTTTTTTGTTTTCATGTTGCTATTGTGTTGTCCCGCATGACATCCTTGTCTCTAAATTGGAGAGACATCAATTTGATAGATGGACCACTCAGTGGATAAAGAACTGGCTTGATGACTGCACGCAAAGAGTTGTGGTAAACGGCTCAATGTCCAGTTGGAAAACAGTAATGAGTGACATCCCTCAGGGATCGGTGTTGGGACCGGTCCTGTTCAACATCTTTGTCGGCGACATGGACAGTGGGATTGAGTGCACCCTCAGCAAGTTTGCCAACGACACCAAGCTGTGTGGTTCGGTTGATATGCTGGAGGGAAGGGATGCCATCCAGAGGGACCTTGACACGCTTGTGAGGTGGACCGATGCCAACCTAATGAGGTTTAACCAAGCCAAGTGCAAAGTCCTACACCTGGGTCGGAGTAATCCCAGGCACAGTTACAGGCTGGGCAGAGAAGCGATTCAGAACAGCCCTGCAGAAAAGGACTTGGGGGTGTTGGTTGATGAGAAGCTTAACATGAGCCAGCATTGTGTGCTTGCAGCCCAGAAAGCCAACCATATCCTGGGCTGCATCAAAAGAAGCGTGACCAGCAGGTCGAAGGAGGTGATCCTGCCCCTCTACTCTGCTCTTGTGAGAACTTACTTGGAGTACTGTGTACAGTTCTGGTGTTCTCAACATAAAAAGGACATGGAGCTGTTGGAGTAAATCCAGAGCAGGGCCACAAGGTTGATAAGAGGGCTAGAGCACCTCCCATATGAAGACAGGCTGAGAGAGTTAGGGCTGTTCAGCCTGGAGAAGAGAAGGCTGCTTGGAGACCTCATAGCAGCCTTCCAGTATCTGAAGGGTGCCTATAAGGATGCTGGGGAAGGACTCTTCCTTAGGGACTGTAGTGGTAGGATAAGGGGTAATGGCTTCAAACTTAAAGAGGGGAAGTTTAGATTAGATATAAGGAAGAAGTTCTTTACAGTGAGGGTGGTGAGGCACTGGAATGGGTTGCGCAAGGAAGTTGTGAATGCTTCATCCCTGGCAGTGTTCAAGGCCAGGTTGGACAGAGCCTTGGACGACATGGTTTAGTGCGAGGTGTCCCTGCCCATGTCCGGGGGTTTGGAACTAAATGATCTTAAGGTCCTTTCCAACCCTAACTATTCTATGATTCTGTGATTCTATGATTCTTGTTAGTGATACTACAGGTCAGGGTATAAACAAGTACATTCAAGTACATTGCTCTCCTTTTGTTACATGTAGCAACCTGACATTTCTCACATAGTTATCTTGTTGGTGGAGCCATAGGTCAGGATTAGCTACCTGCATGCAAACCTTAATAGCCTCTTCCTTGAAAATGAAGTAACAACTATGAAACTGCTCACTAGGCATTGACCATTGTGTGGCATTGTTGGTCGTGGAGCAGAAGGTGTCCGGATTCAAGTAAGGTTTTCATTTTTGCTGATGACAGTCAGTGTCAAGGCTGTATGTGGGAAGATGAGAGCATGACTGGTCAGTGAACAATCCTGTTTAACAGCGATTTCAATATTTGACTCTGTTTAGAGTATACTATAGGAGGATACTAAGATTTTTCTTTTTTAATTTGATGTAAAAGATTTACGAGTACATTTTATGTGTTAATTTTTATGTTTTCAATCAAGCCATTTTAAGATTTCAAAAAGCCTTAGCTTGTAGTCCAGATGGTAGATAATTGAGATGAATACTGAGAAAATTTTTGAATTATTAAATTTTTAATTAGCTAGAAAATGCTTTACAAAAAGTGTTTTTAAAGAGGGCCTATACTTTGCCATATTAGATATGTCTTTCCATCTTAGGCTTTAACCCTTTGGCAATTATCGTACTTTTATCATGGAAAAGACAAGTCTTTAAGAAAGTGTGCATTGTTTCTCTTTTAAATCCTTTGTCTGAATAGGAGTAACTCTGGGTTTCTCTATGTGTAATTTTATGACACTCATAACTCAAACAATAACATTTCTGGTAAGTATTTCTCAACGGAAAACAGAAATTTGTCAATCAGACAAACAAAATACCCACTGTACTATAACCTATACACAAAATTTTTTTTCTCCTTTTCCCTTTATAAATATCTTGCAACCTTAAGACCTCAATCTGGGCTTAATTTCTAGGACATTCCAGTTTTCCTGATATCACCCTGTCCTACTTTAATGTGTACGATTGCAGTTGACCAGTCAGATTTTGTCTACATATGATGCAACATGTTCATGCTACTGCTGTGTTATCTTTTAATTTAGCACCACTTAGATAACATAGATGGATTTGTTTGCATGCTGAGAATTGACACAAATAACATTCATTATTGTATGGTATGCAGGCAACTATATCAAATATCTACAAATTGTCAAAATAAACAATGTTCTTTGGTTACAGTTTGCTGCTTTTCTGATATTTATTTGTAATTTAGATCTTGTCTTCTGAAAGGATTTAAAACCATGGCAGTATTCATAGTGTTTAAAATAGCTTCATACTTCAGATACTTGATGAATCCCACCAAGAACCAGCTTACACCTGCCAGGAAGTCCTGTAATTCACTGCTACTTAATTTTGTTGCAACATTTGTCAAATTATAATTGTTCTTAGTGCATAAAAAGCAGTTGCAAATAAATCTCCCCAGAGAACTCTAAATGACACACAGAGATACTGAATTCCCCAACAGTTTACTAGTGGAAGCCAGAAAAGTAGATTTTTCTTTTGCAGATGCACATGATGGAAAGCAGAGGGTTGACAGCATCATATGGCTGTGCCATTCCTAAGTAGAGCACTTAGGAAAAAAATGTCAGCACCTGACCTTTACCCTTTCTCGAAATTACATAAGGAGTAAGAATGGTCAAACAATGTTAGTGGGAACTAAATTCAGGTAAGTCTGAAAAATTTTTTATTGTTTTGATTTAATGAAGCCCTATAATATGACATAGGGGTAGATTACATTCTGATTTTGACATGAATGCCATCCATTTTTGCAGACAAAGTAATTTTGTTTAATACCTCTTCTTTGACCTTCCTGGTTTCAGTATGCTGACTAATGGGACATTGCATTCATCTGTAAACCTATGCCTCAAAAATCTAAAGTCAATTCTGAAAAAACAGGTTCCTAAGATGAAGCTTATTTCATCTACTGGACTCCCTCAAAACAAGAAGTATGTAATGTCACACAAGCAGACCAAAGAATCTTTCCTCCTCACAGATAAAGTTTATATTTTTTCCATACTAAAATGAAATTTATTCTAAATGAGACAGACTAGCTTGCTTATGTATAGCTCTCTTCACTAACTCTAACTAGCTCTATTTCCAGATAGAGCAAATAGAAGGTGAAGGCAAAAGAAAATATTCCTTAATTTCAGTATCTCTTGTGTATGGGAAAGTACCAATAAAAACAGCCAAAGAAAATAGAATGGAGTAGGTAGGAGAACAAATATGTTCTCTTGCTCCCACGTGAATGCTCCATCTTAAACCTGTATTGTTGGAAATGGTTCCTGTTGCTAATTTAAAAAAAAAAAAAAGAGTTCAAGGACAGAGGGAAATTTTATATGGATTTTTTTGTTTTATTCCCAAAGTCTGTGCCTTTTCTGCTCTGCTAGTTCTTACTCTTTGAACACATTTGTTTGAATAAGACTTATTTCCATTATATGACAACATGACACTATCAGTCTTAATGATTTCTATAATTTACAACTGTAAACTTAAGACTATAATTTGAGTTCATAAATTTGATATATAATCATGCTAATAATAATTTCAAAATTGCTACATAATTGCAGCAGATCAAACGGGTGATTCTTTCTTTCCTTCAGGAAGATTTTGCTGAAGATATAGAAATCAGTCCCGTAAATTTTCTGAAGTGGAAAGTGCCTAAACAAAGTTATTTGTAAGCGTTTTTTTGTTTGGTTTTTTTTTTTAATGTAGCTACTCTTCATACAATTTTTGCCATCAACATATCTTTTAGAGCCTTTACAACTATGCGGATATCTCATAAATTGATATATTCAACAGCTAGTCCTGTGTTTCAGTTTATGACCATTGCCTTTGGTCCTATCATTAGGCACCACTGAAAAGAGCCTAGCTCTGCCCTCTTTGCACCCTCTCTTCAGGTATTTATACATACTCATGAGATTCCCCTGAGTCTTTTCTCCTCTAGTTTCAACAGTCCCAGCTTTCTCAGCCTTTCCTTATAGGAGAGGTGCTCTAGTCCCTCAATCACCTTCATGAGCCGTCATTGGGCTCTTTCCAGTATGTTCATGTCCCTCTTGCCCCGAGGAACACAGTTCTGGACACAGCACTTCAGATGCGGCCTCACCAGTGCTGAGCATGGGGGAAGAACACCTTCCTCAACCTGCCGGCAACACTTTGCCTAATGCAGCCCAGGGTATCATTAGTCTTCTTTTCTGTGGCGAAGTCCTTTTCTGATTCCAGGTCTTTTTCTGCAAAGCTACTTTCCATTCGGGTGGGCCCCAGCATGTACCAGTGCATGAGTTGCTCCTCCATAAGTGCAGGACTTTGCACTTTCTCTTCTTGAACTGTATACGGAGCCTTCTGAGGTACCTCTGGATAGTAGTATGACCCTCTGGTGTATCAGTCACTCCTCCCAGCTTTGTGTTATCAGAAAACTTGCTGAAGGTGCACTCTGCCTCATCATCCAGATCATTAATGCAGACGTGGAGCAGGACTAGACCCAATATTGACCCTTTGGGAATACTGCTAGTTAACGGATTCCAACTAGACTTCATATTCTCTTTGTATTGTCTCCTCCTTTCTTTCAGGAAATGTTTCCTATATAAAGGAGATAATTCACTTAAAACCCTCTGTGTCCACAGTGTAAGATTCAGTTCTTGCCCCTGCTGTGCCTCAGTGAACCTACTATTCCAGCTTTATCCAAAGAATCAAAGAATATGGCACATTTTCTACAAACCAGACCAAAGGCAATTGCAAACATCTTTTTGTTAGTTCTGCATTTCAATAATACCCTGTGTTTAAAGTTACCATTTTCTGGCAAGCATAAATCTTGGTCAGACAAGCTTTTAATGTTTTTATCTCAACAGCAGGCTGAACAGTGAACTGGTCTGAGCTTTCATCTTCTTGTTTCACTGATGGTGGCAAGTCCTGTTTCCAAGCTTGTCTACATGTTGTGTTTATTCTTCCATGTGGGATGATTCAGGTGGATTTTTAAGTCAGTGGTGCCTATTCCTTTTTCCCAGGGAAGCCAGCACACAAGGTATGGTTCTCTCTGTTTCTCTCTCCTGCTTTCTCACCTTCAGTTCCTTCTGCTGCTGCTTGGCATAATTAACCTTTTCTTGTTGACAGATGAAACTGTAGACATGGACAAAATTGATTTTCTCCAAGAAACTTTGCAGGTGCTTTGTTATTGTTCAGCTTTCTATTCATACACTCCTGCTTTTATTAAATCCATAGGACAGCTTGAAATCCATTCACATCTGAGTCTGTCCCTTGAACATCAGAGCACTCTCACTGACCAGAACATTTTACGCTTGCTTCAGTCTTCCTGCATGTGATCTGCCTTCTCAACTGAGGCTACAATTATCTCCTAGCGATAACAAATTTCCGTGTAGGAGGTATATCTCCGCCCCTCCTCTACTTAGCCCTACTCCAAGATACAGGTGATCCCACCCCCCAAAAATGTCAAATCAACCCAAAACATTTATTTACATATTTAAATCAAAATAAGCCTTTATTTTCCAGTACCCTTATATCTCTCTTTTAGGGCTTAGAACTAAACTGAGGTTTTTTGAGTTATTTATCCTTTCTAACACCCATAAAACATTTGTCTTTTGTGCCTGTACAGTACGCAGCAAGAAGACCTTCTATCCTGCTGTTTTGACTGCGCTAACAACTTCAGTTTGTCCATACTGAAGTTCTACCACTCTTCTCTGTTATTCAACATAGGGTGATATTAAGCATGCTCGTAGGACAAAAGGTGTTTCTTGTAACAGAAGATATGTCACAATAAAATACTTGTCTCTGTTGAACACAGACTACTTCAAATTAAATTGAGATACTCAGTTTTTTTTAAGATTTGCTGAATTATTCATTAATGACGTGTTCAACAAACGTAGGTTTTTCTTATTTGTAAGACAAGCATAATCTGTTTTCCAGTTGTCTGAGAATATCAAAATGGTTTAAGACTTAGGACTCTTAATGAACTTGTTTCTTGCAATATATTATTCATGTCACATCATCGATAACTTATTTGATACTGTGTTCCCTGGAATAAAATTTGGAATAGAGGCCATTAATAAACTCATTTAAATCTCAGCTTTGATCTCATGACATAACAGTGTACAAAATTTCTCATTGTGTTCTCCAGTCTTACGAGGTAGACATAAAAAAAAAAAAAAAAAAAAAAACAAACAAACCGAAAACAAGAACATGAGTTGATAGGTTACAACTTAAACAGTAGAAAGGAACAAAGTTGTTTCTTGTAACTCATTTTGTCTTACATAATTTAGGTCTGTAAAAAGATGTAGTTTTGGGTGCACAATGAAAGCTTTCTAAGTATTCTGGTACTGGAGGCTTCTGCTGTTTGAGTGGAGGTCTTTTCAGCTAGAAGTTAGGGATGATAAGGAATGGCCCTTTGCCTCCATCCTCTCTGGAAACACACTGTTATAAATTCTCCTGCCTTTTCTGCCTATTCAGCAGTCTGCTGCCCTCAGATGTCTTAACACTTTCTGGCTCTGAGACTATAACTTCTCCAGAATTGTGTCCTTCCTTTTGCTCTTGTCATGCTGTCCTGGTTTTGGCTGGGATAGAATCAATTTTCTTCCTAGTAGCTGGTGCAGTGCTGTGTTTTGGCTTTAGTGTGAGAAGAACGCTGCTAGTGCATGGATGGTTTAGTTGTTGTTAAGTAGTGCTTACCCTGATCAAGGACTTCTCAGTTTCCCACACTCTGCCAGTGAAGAGGAGCACAAGGACCTAGGTCTTTTTTTGCGTGGTCTGGTAAGAGTAGCTAGGTAAATAAACACTGTGCTGTGCTACAAGCACAGCTTATACAGGAGGATGAAGGCTAGTTCAAAAATATTACTCAACTGGAGATTGAGAAATAAAACTGAAGAAATGGCTGATGGTATCATACCCTAAGACCAGCGAGAACCAAATCGCTCCTAAGGCTATTTTCCTGGACTGTTGAGGTTCAATAACAGACACAGTTCTCAAAGGTATCTTTTATAATCTGTTCCCTTTACAAGAGCTGTCTTGACTAGACTGGCCAAGTGGAAAGGAGTTTGTTGAACATGAACTATAATAAAGAAAATAAATGTTCAACAAAATATGTGATCTGTTGCCATTGTTATAACTGCATTTTTCAGCAGACTGTGACTCTCCTGAAATTATGAACCGGAATCCTGGCCAGCTACATTATATAGGCCTAAACTTACTTTTACTAGTAAGAATCTATTTCTAGGTGCACAAAACCTATTAACTACTGTACTGAAAGGAAGCCGTTAAAAATGTGAAAGACAACACAATCTAAAGAAATTTTGGATAACAAAATCAATGTCATCAAAAGAAAACATGCAACTGAGTCAACTTTGGTAAAGATCTGTGTGATTTTTATGTAAGAATTAGGGAAAGCATGTCTTTTAAGAGTCTCTTACAAAAAATAGAAAAACTGATTTTTATTTTATTTGTCATCAGATTTTTCCAAGAGGTGAATTTAAACAGATTCACAAACTATTGTAAGTAAGAAAGCTAATACATCTATTCTCTAATGTCTACTTATATAATAAATATTTCTTATAACTGTAGAAAACAGTTGCCTTTAGTGACTACATATAATTATTTCCTGCTTGAGTAGCTGATTAACATAAACCTTCCTTTAAATAGCTAGAAATTAGGCTATAAACCAACTAGTAATCAGGTCTATTATAACACTGTCCCATGGTGAAAAGATAGTAATGGTTATTCCATTTCTTAAAATTATCCTGAAGAGGTGTCATTTTGCAGAAAGATACATGTTTTAATAAGCAACAAGAAAAGATCTATTCTGGCATCAAGCAGAATTGTGTAAATGTGACTGAGAAGTTCTCAATGGAAAAAATAAAATGGAAAACCTGCTAGCAGGAAAACCTGCAAAACCTACTGGATTCTGTCGAAGCTCTGTGTCTGAAGATGAAGACTTCTATACATTTTTCAACTGAGATACCTAAAAAAAGTTTTGACAGTGAAAAATTCAACATTAAGTTCATCAGTTTCTCACATTTCCACACATGGAAAAATCAGACATTTAAATTTGATATTCAGAACAGAAAACAAATGAATTAAGTAAATTTCTACTGAACTGACTTAACTGTTAGAGAAATGCCCACTCACATAAATAGACACAAATGATGAATTATTAGATTTTGTCAAAACATTAAGTGATGAAACTATGAAATAGATGTTAAAATAATTCTGGTTTTGGTTACACAAGGATAGATTCTTTACAGTGCTAAAATGACTGCTTCTATTACCACTTTCTTTTAAAAAAATCTTTTTAATACTAACTGGATGCACTTCCATATCCATCAGCAAAGTTCATCTATCAATCAGCACAAATATTTTGATACATATGGAAACCATGTGTCTATGTTGCTTGGACCTTCACAGATCTGTGGGCATGAAAGAGATTACATCTGCACTTCGCACTATTGGTTGCTTATGGTCTGAAATCAGGAAATATGCCTTATAAAGTCATAGGACAGTGTTGACTTAGTGAGGAGAGTTTATTGAGTGAAGATCACAAAGAGGTTGTTACGTCTTTAAACCATATAGCTAAAACAATATTACTACTTCGTAATAGTTATCACTTCACTTCTTGGCATCAATATTTTGAAATACTCATTAGGAGCTGTTCATTGAATCAGGCTTGTCTTTGACTTATGAAGTGTTTGCAAACCAACAATTTTGATACAAATGAGATTTAGTCTCATCAATCTTCTGTTAATGGCAATTGCAAACATATTGTTTATTATCCTATAGATTGTTAACAATCTCAGGAAAGTGAACACTTCTTTTATTAGTCAATACTTGAAATCTGCTAATGGAACTCTGTGACATATGACTTACCACATAGTTTCTGTACCTTGATTAAATAGAGAATTAGGATGAGTGCCTGACAGTCAATATTTCCAGAACAGGATGCAAGAAGTATTGTTATTTAAGACTTACAGATAAAACTACGCATTGAGAACTGCATCATTCAACAGTATTTCTGTCTTTCATTCGCACAAGTAGAATTATAGCTACTTATAGGAGGTGCGATGTGGTCAAAAGGTTTTTTCCAAGCCTATGAAAAAGCAACACAGTCCACTGACGTTTGCACTATCACAATAAAGTGACTTGTTTTTTAATAGGCAGTAAAAATTCTGCAAATAGAAGACAAGGACATCTTAAAAAACCCCAAGTAGCTCTGGGCTCATTTACACATGCATAAGCCTGAGAACACACAATGACTTTTAAATAACAAAAGTAGTGAGCCTAGGTTCAACTTTCGTTTACATTGGCTGCATTCAAATAAGGGCACTGAAAGATATTCTGAGACAGACCCCTCATCCTTATCTCAACTTCACAAAACACTAGTTCCTTTCACTCTTCTCCATGTTTTGATTTCCACAAAAAGGGACATGATTAATGGGAAAAAAAAAAAATCTATCCTACTGAAGGATTCGATTGTTTTACCAATTTCTCCAGTTAAAGACCCAGAAGATAAAAAAAAGAAAGGCCCCCAAAACCCTAGATTGAAACCTAAGCTGTATGAAATAGACATCTTATAAAAGTTATCTATGCTGGAAAAATAGATATCTTTCTTAAATTATCAAATCTAGTTTCTGTTAACTTTGCTGTGTTTAAAAAGATTTTTATTAAAAAAAAAAAAAACAACTAAACTTTGTAAAGCTTTTGTAATAGCCCAAGAGAAGAAACAGACTTAGCTGAAATGGTTAATTGTTTACAGTTTTACCAGTTGGTGAAGGTGACCTAAGCTACTTCAGGTCAATTTACAACAGTTCTAAGCTGCCCATGCTAACTCAGCATTTTACATTACAAGAGAAGCTTATGACGAGGACATAAGAAATGTGCAGCTGGTAAGATCACCAGTTTGTTTAGCCTCATGTTCTGCCTCAACAGCTTCATGCCACTTAGAGAAAATATTCAGGTCTTGCCAGCTTATTTTGTTCACCCCTCTGCCACAGCTATTGCATAAGATATGTTAGAAGGCAAATATCAGCCTATTCTTTATTACTTACAGAGCTGTGGACCACAATTTTGCCTGTTCCAATCTGCTGCTACTGTGTCTGCTTCCACAACTGCTTTGTAGCAGCAAGTTCCAGAATTTCACTACCTGATCTACCAGGTAAAGAATTTCTTTACTACCAGGTAAAGAAAACCTTTTACCTGCTTTACAAATCCCTCTTATAGGTTATAGTGAGTGTCTGCTATCTCTAATTTGTTGCAGATTTTTTTTTTTTTAATCTTAATCACCATTTTGTTGTTTTTATAAGCCTCAATCATATTAATTCAAATAATTTGGGGACCTCTATGTAATAAAGCTTCTCAATTCCCATAATAATGACGTTCCTCTGTAACTTTTCTGCTATATCTTTCTTATCATTCAGACCAGAACTGCACATAGAACTCATGACATGGGTGCACAAAGCTTTTATAGTGCAATGAAATGACACCCCATCTTAATCTCAAATCTTCCTGGTGTGTAAAATCTATGTTTAAAATGATATGTTTACATCTACGTGTAAAATGTCCATTGCTGTTCCAGAAACTTCATGTGGATAGTGTAAAAAAATAATGGTAACACCATCTCAAGGCAAGGATGAACTGCTAAAAGATTTATTCCTTAGAAATGTGAAGCTGCTTCATTATTAAAAATATTGATCACTCATGGCAAGCTAACAGGGTTGTACAGTTTAGAAAAAAAGTGTTCCTTAAATAAATGGAAATTATACTCAGAATATCTTGCCATTTATTAGTATATTTTCTCTGTTTTCATCAGTGTCGTAGAAAAGATCATGAATTCTGTCAGTTTCACTGCAGTCATTATTTTATAAGAAATTATAGTACCAAACAAAAAGGGCTGCCTCTCGAATCCAGATTTGCTCCTGCAGTTGTTTTGCAATAGTCCTTTCATAGTCTGGAATAGAGGAACCAAAATGGTGTTACACAGGATGGTGAAGAACCCAATGCTACTGTTATATGACAGTTTGTACAGGTGGTAAGGGCAGCCTGACGTTGCTGGTAGCCAAACACAATATGGAGGTATATGGATCTATTGCAGCTTACTCTGGGGGCTATGCAGACATTCCCTTCCATTGCCAGGAGTACAGCTTGGCTAAATCAGTGGGATTTAATATTTCCTTTTCACATTTATGCTTCAGTAATAATCTGTCCTAGAAAGCACTTGCATAGGCTAAACATGGACTAGGTGGTACAGTAGAACGAGATATGGATTTCCATGAATGTTCAATTTAAGTAGTAGTTCATATATAGAATATGGTAGCCCATGTCCTTAAATTATAAATGACCAGGATAGCAGTAGTTACCTTTTGTATAGTATATTGGTAAAGTTCAACATACTTTATAAAACACTTCAGCTTTATTCTGGAATGATATTTCTCAGAACCTAGTTTTGTCAACTGTATGTGCTTTTTGCAGCAAGAGTATCATCACTGTTCAGCAAAAATAATTGCAGTGTGTAGAACTGGAAAACGGAGGATTCAGACTTACATCATGTTTAAGGAAGTGGAGACAGAAAAGGGATAGAGTGGATTATTAATATTACTTTGAATTCTTAAATATCTATTTTACAACTTCAGCAATTCTCCATCTGGACACACACAGCATACAAAGGTCAGGTATTCAAAATTTTGAAGGTGAGTTCAAACAGACTGATAATTGCTGAAGCATATTCTTTGAGTGTAGTTTGAAAGAGTGGAGCGGCTTGTGGCAGATATACTGCATAGGATTTCTAGGAAATTTTATGAAAGAAGAGCCCAGTAAATGTTTTATCAAAGAAGTTAATAAATTTCTTCAATCGCGGCTCAGAGTACCTAAACCCAAAATTTTATGACAAAGAAGAAAGATCTTGCTAACATGTTTAAAATCTTCGTGGCTAATCAAGACTTAGTGAATTTTAAAAAAACAGATCTGACATAGCAAACTTCTGACTCTTCCTTCAGCAGCTTTTGTAAATTTAGCCCTGGGAATCTGACCCATATCTAACAAGCATACTGTTGGATATCAAGGTTTATCTATTACAGAAAACAACAAAAATCTGAGCACAAAATTAGTACTTATGAAATTGCAGGGTTTATATGAATTGTAGATTATAGTCAGGAATAACCTGAAAATCCTAAATGGTAAAAATAGCAGTATGCTCCACAGTATTTCTGTTATTCAGGTTGGAATATAAGGACCTTACTGCTTGTATATGGAAGACCTCATTGCTCTGCAGCTTTCAAGCATAGTGTGACCTACATGGGTACATCTTTTCAAAGTACTGCTGAGCAAGCATTCACAACAAAAATCTCTCACAAATTGCCTACCTCTCCACTCAAGGTCATGCTCTATTAAGACTTTGACACTAGAACAAGCTTTCCAGAAGGTTTGCAGAACCTTGATGATGCTGGCTGTCTTCCCTCTGAACTGCAACTGCACATAGCCAGGCTGCTGCAACACCACCCTTTCTCCTGACTGAATCCTTACAGTTATTTTTGTATTAGATGGTATGGAATGGATCCATCAGAAACACTATTATTAAGCTAGGGCTTGTTAAGATTTCACAGTGGTTTCCTGGACATTATGGATTTTAAAAGAACTAGAATCATAAAATCATAGAATCCTGGAATCAACTATTAGAATGTGATATGTCCTCATATGGTCTCAGAATTCTGCTAATTTTATTCAACAATTAGTGATGTTTTATTGCCAATACATATTTGGCATCCTAACACATGTCAGTATTGGACTGATTTACAATTATTCTAAAAAATGTGCTTACAACAAATTCACAACTTATTTTCTTGAAAACATTACTGGTTTTGGCTAAAGTTATTTGTCTCATTTTTGCCTGATAATATTTGCAAGCCATAATTATATTTTGTTGTTGGTTTGGTTTTTTATGGGGGGGGGGGGTGGGGAGTGGTTTTTTGTTGGGTTTTTTTGTTTTGGTTTTGCTGGTTTTGGGGTTTTTTTGTTCTTTTTTTGTTTGTTTTTGGTGGGTTTTTTTTTGTTTGTTTTTTGTTTTTTGTTTTTGTTGTTTTTTAAATTTTTCAAATTACTGTCTTGTGTCAGACTTTCCAGCACAGGGAATAAAAAATATTCAGTGCTCTTATTTCTTGGTCATGTACAACTGACTAGCATGTTCTGATAAAGTTCTGATAGGAAACACACTTTTTGGTTTCTTATGAATGTTGTCCACAACACAGGTTGCAGTTCATGCTGTAAAGATAGAGTTAGAGGAGCTGCCTTTTTACCTTTTTTTTTTTTTTTGGACATCCACAGAGATTTCTTCCCCTAAATTCACACTGTCAGTTTCTATAAACTTTTCTTGGTAAGTTACGTTCTAAAATACTTTCTTCCTTTAGATGTTGTTTGTGCAGGTGGTAATGTTATGTTTATGTTATGTTATGTGTATGTTATCATTATTTTATATTACTTCTCTAATTTGATTTTGCTTTTTTTTTTGCCTTGCCTTGCTGAGTTGAACTGTCAAAAAAAAATTTTGAAAAGTATGGAGATAGGGGTAAGCTGCTTTCATACATATTCGGCTGGGAAATGGTCTTCTACACTGAAGTTTGAAATATTTGTGTTTCGTATTATGTTCGTATCTTAAATGTCTGATTTTTTTAAACAAGTATACCTTGCACTGTAAGAATTGTTTATAGAACATATGAATTACTAGTGACCCATCTGTCACATAGCTGACAGAGGAGAAAGAAGAATCTGTGCAAACGACAAATAAATCCAACAAATTTATTTTCTATATCCAAGTCTTGTTAATAGTTAATCTTGCTGAACTCCTAAACTATTACGGCTTTAATAGAATACAGATTTGACTCTTAATTGAGAGGGGACAATGATTTAGGAAGAGGTTAACAGAAGCTGAACACAGAAAAGAAGGTAATGTCTGAAATTCATTAGTGATTCTTTACTGGGAGAGATGGGTAGAGGAATACTCTTATGCATCAAAGAAAGTAGTATTTTTAAAGCAGAGAAAAATGGAATACAGTGAAGAAGGTCAATAAATTGCTTTCTATTAAAACTGGCTCCCTGGCCCTCAAACCAAGAGCACATTAGGTGCCATATTAATGTTCTACTTTAAATGTTCTAGCTGTCAATAAAAGACATATGACGTGAGCTGAAACATATATGATTTTCTGAATATGTATTAGGTGATCTACTTCTAAGATTTCTAGCCATCCCATGGCTTTAGACATGTCAGTAATGAGAAGGTCATATCTCAGGCATGTAATTATTATGGTCAGTAGACCATTGCTCAAACAAAAAATATATTGTCACAAGTGAAAGAACTAGCAGCTATAGTTTCATTCCTTATCAACAAAGATAATGTTTTTTGTCTATTTCACGTGGGAGAACAAATTTTTTACAACACAAGTGTATGTCTGTATGAGACTGTACAAGCATCCACTTCTCTGTTATACAAACAAGGTCATTAATTTACCAGTCTTCATATTTTGCCTTATGATAAAGAAAATGTTGCAATATGGTTACAATAATCTAAAAAGAACTTTTTTTTTTTTTAAGATCTAGGTATGGCAGCAGCAAAACATTACTGCTGCTTAATGGAGATTTAAATAAATATGTACTATGCTTACAAGTGCTGTTTAGCTCTTATGATGTTATTATAACAAAAACAAAGAGAAATATTTTCCATACCTTTCCCTGTTTTCAGTTACAGACCTACTCGAATTATGTCTATAGAAATACTAAATCCTTTCAATGCTGAAGAGGGAAATTTAGGGGTTGCTTTTCCTTTTTTTCCTCTTTTTCACTTGGAATGCCATCCTTCCTGCTCTACAAATTCAGCACCATCATATGCATAAAAGGTTCATACCAAAGACAGCCTAAGAATCACTGTAGATGGCAGTCTTAAGTGATTTGACGAATATTAAGAAACTCCTGTAGGAAACACAGGAAAGTTGTGGTCAGAGCTAAGCTGCATTGAGCATCAGTCTGGAAGAGCTGAAAAAGATCAAGATGGAGATCATGAAGTCTTCCCTAAAGATACCTGCAGACTATTCAGCAGCAGTCCAGCTGAAGGCAATCTGAATCAGTTATAGTTTCCAGCAGCTTGACAGGAAATCTTCACACTCTAAATCTCCTTTTTTTCCTGGAAAGCGATATCCCAGCTGCTCTTGAAAGTTAAGCAGCCTCTGTTGGGTAAAGTGGACTGGTCTGACCTATGAGAAATGCGTAGCACTTGTAGTGAAAAAGTTACGTAGTCTGTTCAAACAGAGCTATTCACTATAAAATCTACTCTTCTGGGGTTACAATAATACCACTAATAAACCCTTAGTTATGCTTGTACTCTGGGATTTCTAAGCATTTCCCAGTTTGCATCACCTGGATGCAAATCCCGATCATATTCAGACTCCATGTTAAGCTAAAGCCTTAGATGGTTCCCTTTCCCTCCCATATCCTTGTTTCTGATATGTGAGCCTTGTCCCAGAGATTGGAAATAAGTGGTGTGGCCCTGGGAAGAAGCCCCCTGTCTGGCGTGTGGAGGACCTGTCCTGTCAGCATGCCCTGAGGGCTGTGAGGAACACAAATATCAGGCAGTAAAACTCTTTGGGACCCCAGGTGTGACCATGAACAGGCATGTTGAGTTGTAAGCGCAGTGAGGAAGCTGCTGAACTGAAAATTTCAGCTCTTTAGGTAAAGGGTCATTTCTGTGTGCTATTGGCAGAATAATAGTACATGACTTAACGGTCTTTTTCCTTTTATTCTTTCAGCATTTCTTCATTATCATTCTAGCCTTAAATTCATCAGTTCTCCCCACTGCTGCATGTTTCCTAAAAAACTTAAGTTTCAAAATTTAATTACCTCTAAGGTATCGTTACCTGTTTCTGTTTGGCAACCTTTCACTTTCGTGCTGTTATAGATGTAATCACATTATTCAGGAATACTTCTCCTACATGACTGTATTCCAGGTCGCAATGAATCCTACTAAGCAGCAGTTAACTAATAAATTATGAAGATCTTCATGCACTGGATTTTCCTCAAAGGGAAAAAGTTACTTATGGCTCAAGTTTAGCAAACAAAGAAAGCAGTAAGCAAAGTATGCAGTACAAAAACTGAAAAACTTTTTTTCAGCCATCAATTTTAAAAGGATTTAGCTAAACTGCTGCTAGCTGTGTGCTTGCCATTAAATCAAACTGACTATATCTTGTCAGTAATTTAATAATTTAAGAGCAAACCTTCAGAAAGGCCTCTAAGACTGTGTTATTGATCATTTTGTGTACAAATATAGGTATGTGGCGAAATTTATTAGGCTTGTCTGTGGTTGATATCCTGTCATGCATGTACATAGAAAGACCACAAATGTGATCATCATCTTGGTCTAAATTAATCATTATGAAAGTCAGTGTATGTCCAGTGACACAACTGTAGAGGGGGAGATTTAGGCAACCTAACAGCTCATGGTTACTTCTTTGGCCTTTTTCTCTCTGCAGAAGGTTAAGTCAAGTCCTTCATCTTGCAATTGCCGAGGTGAGTATCTCCAGAGAGAACGCCTTTAACACCGGAGCGGGGGGAAGCACAGCGTCCAGGAGCCTCAGTTCGGAGCGACAAGAGCGACCGAGGGAGCCTCAAGTCCTCGACAGGACTTGCCCAGGAGCCGGCAGCTCAGCTGACGCGAGCAGCTGACGCACAGGGGGCGGCGCCAGGAGTGACGGCACCAGCCCTCAGTGGGGAAAAACCCATCCCAGGGAGCGCGAGCAACCAGGAGCGCGGCGACCAGGGCGGGCAAACAGGGCGTGGCGCGGCAGTTTGCGTGGCAGTTCGCGCGGGCAGCGAGCGGGATGGTGAGCACTCGCCTCAGGAGCAGGGCCCGCCCTGGGAGCTCTGCCCCGGCGGTGGCCAGCGTAGGCACCCAGACAGAGCCGATGAGAGGGGAGGCTGCGGCGCAGAGCTCGGAGTGTAGAAAGTGCCTCGACTGGTCTCTTGAGGCGAGGGCGCGCAATGGGCAGGGCTGCACTCGGTGCGCCCTGGTGGAGGTCCTCCTGCAGCAGGTGGCTGAGCTGCGGGAGGCTGTTGGAGAGCTAAAAGATGCCAGGGAAGCTGAGAGGAAGCTGGGCTGCTTGCTCCAGGCCCAAACTGTGCAGGGGCTGCAAACGTCTAGCACTGCTCATATAGGAAAGAAGGAGGGCAGCAACCCAGGAAGCTGGGAATTAGTCGCGAGAAAAACGAACAAAAAAAGGAGGAAGAGGACAATGAACGACAAGGGGCTGCCTCCTAAATCTGATGTCCCCACCCAGAACCGCTTCGCGGTTCTGCAGGAGGCTAATGAGAAAGCACCCACCACACCTAATGAGCATCCTGCTGATGCACCAGTAAAGAGGACCACTACTGGTGCCTCCAGGAAAAAGTGGAGGGTCGTAGTAGTAAGGGACTCTACTTTGAAAGGCACAGAGGCACTCATCTGCCTGCCTGATCCAGTCTCGAGGGAGGTGTGTTGCCTGCCAGGGGCTCGGGTCAGGGATGTTGCTGAGAGGCTGCCTGCTCTAGTAAGTCCTGCTGACTATTACCCCCTCCTAGTGGTCCATGTGGGTGCTAGGGATATAGATAGCAGTAGCCTGGAAAACATTAAGAAGGACTACAGAGCCCTGGGAGAGGTGGTTAGGGGCTCTGGAGCTCAGATAGTTTTTTCATCGATTCTCCAGGGCAAAGGGGAGGACCTTAAAAGAGCTAGGCGTGTTTGGCAGGTTAATAAATGGTTAGAATGGTGGTGCCATGGTCAGGGGTTTGGCTGTTTAGAACATGGGGCTCCATTTGGGAGGCCAGATCTACTGGAGGCTGGTGGGGCTGGTCTGACAAAGAAGGGGAAGAGCTGTTTTGGTGGGAGGCTTGCCAGGCTGGTCAGGAAAGCTTTAAACTAGATGTGTTAGGGGAGGGGAGCATTGATCCATCCCAACATTCCTGGTCAGTTGCCAGCACCTGTAATAAGTGTTTGGAGCGATGTAGAGATGTTCCAGCTGCCCCAGCCATTGAGTCGGCTGCATTTGGAGCTCGGCTAAGGTGCCTCTATACAAACGCCCGTAGTATGGGGAACAAGCAAGAGGAATTAGAGATGTGTGCAAGGCTACGGGAACATGATGTCATTGGTATCACAGAAATATGGTGGGATGGCTCCTATGACTGGAATGTTAGAATGGAAGGTTACAGGCTGTTTAGAAAAGACAGGCCAGGCAGACGGGGAGGGGGTGTTGCTATCTATGTCAGTGATAGGCTAGAGAGTATGGAACTCTGTCTGGGGACGGGTGATGAGGTAACAGAGTGTTTGTGGGTCAGGATCAAAGGGAGAACAGCAATGGGGGACATTACGGTGGGGATCCGTTACAGGCCGCCTGATCAAGAGGACTCTGTGGATGAAGCGCTCTACAGACAGATAGGAGCAGCCTCACGCTCGCAGGCCCTGGTCCTCATGGGGGACTTCAACTATCCTGACATCTGTTGGAGGGACGGTACGGCCCGGCACAAGCAATCCAGGAGGTTCCTCGATTGTGTGGAAGACAACTTCCTCTTTCAAGCAATAGAGGAGCCGACGAGGAGAGGTGCCATGCTGGACCTTGTGCTCACCAACAGGGAGGGACTGGTTGGAAATGTGACGCTCCAGGGCAGCCTTGGCTCTAGTGATCACGAGATGATTGACTTTGAGGTCCTCAGGACAGTGAGAAGAGCGTGCAGCAAGCTCACTGCCCTGGACTTCAAGAAAGCAGACTTTGGCCTCTTCAGGAACCTCCTTAGTAAGGTTTCATGGGATACAGTCCTAGAGGGCAGGGGGGCCCAAGACTGCTGGTCGGTATTCAAGGATCACCTGCTACGTGCTCAAGAGTGTTGCATCCCGACTAGAAGAAAGTGCAGCAGGAGGGCCAGGAGACCTCCATGGATGGACAAGGAGCTGCTGAGGAAACTTAGAGGGAAAAAAGAAGCTTATAGAAGGTCGAAGCAAGGACAGGCCACCTGGGAAGAATATAGGAGCATTGGCCGAGAAGGTAGGGACCAGGTTAGGAAAGCTAAGGCCCAGCTAGAATTAGGTTTGGCAAGGGATGTAAAAGATAACAGGAAAGGATTCTATAGATACGTAGCAAATAAAAGACAGACTAGGGACAATGTGGGCCCTCTCCAGAAGTTATCAGGAGAAGTGGCTACCATGGATTTGGAGAAGGCTGAGGTTCTTAATGACTTCTTTGCCTCAGTCTTCACCAGCAAATGCTCTGACCACACAACCCAAGTCTTGGAAAGCAAATGCAGGGACTGTGAGAATGAAGACCTTAGGCCCACTGTAGGAGAGGATCAGGTTCGAGACCATCTTAAGAACCTGAACGTGCACAAGTCCATGGGACCTGATGAAATCCATCCACGGGTCCTGAAGGAGCTGGCGAATGAAGTTGCTAAGCCACTGTCCATCACATTTGAAAAATCCTGGCAGTCAGGTGAAGTTCCCGATGACTGGAAGAAGGGTAATATAACCCCCATTTTCAAGAAGGTGGAAGACCCGGGGAACTACAGACCAGTCAGTCTCACCTCTGTGCCTGGCAAAATCTTGGAACAGTTTCTCCTGGAAAACATGCTAAGGCACATGAAAAACAATGAGGTGGTTGGTGACAGCCAACATGGCTTCACTAAGGGGAAATCCTGCCTGACCAATTTGGTGGCCGCCTATGATGGAGCCACGGAACTGATGGACAGGGGCAGAGCAGTTAACGTCATCTACCTGGACTTGTGCAAAGCATTCGGCACTGTCCCGCACGACATCCTTGTCTCTAAATTGGAGAGACATCAATTTGATAGATGGACCACTCAGTGGATAAAAAACTGGCTCGATGGCCGCACGCAAAGAGTTGTGGTAAATGGCTCGATGTCCAGTTGGAAACCTGTAACGAGTGGTGTCCCTCAGGGATCAGTGTTGGGACCGGTCCTGTTCAACATCTTTGTCGGCGACATGGACAGTGGGATTGAGTGCGCCCTCAGCAAGTTTGCCGACGACACCAAGCTGTGTGGTTCGGTTGATATGCTGGAGGGAAGGGATGCCATCCAGAGGGACCTTGACACGCTTGTGAGGTGGGCTGATGCCAACCTTATGAAGTTTAACCAAGCCAAGTGTAAGGTCCTACACCTGGGTCAGGGCAATCCCAGGCACTGCTACAGGCTGGGCAGAGAAGAGATTCAGAGCAGCCCTGCAGAAAAGGACTTGGGGGTGTTGGTTGATGAGAAGCTTAACATGAGCCGGCAGTGTGCGCTTGCAGCCCAGAAAGCCAACCATATCCTGGGCTGCATCAAAAGAAGCGTGACCAGCAGGTCAAAGGAGGTGATCCTGCCCCTCTACTCTGCTCTCGTGAGACCTCACTTTGAGTACTGCATACAGTTCTGGTGTCCTCAACATAAAAAGGACATGGAGCTGTTGGAGCAAGTCCAGAGGAGGGCCACGAGGATGATAAGAGGGCTGGAGCACCTCCCATATGAAGACAGGCTGAGAAAGTTGGGACTGTTCAGCCTGGAGAAGAGAAGGCTGCATGGTGACCTCATAGCAGCCTTCCAGTATCTGAAGGGGGTCTACAAGGATGCTGGGGAGGGACTCTTCCTTAGGGACTGTAGTGGTAGGACAGGGGGTAATGGGTTCAAACTTAAAGTGGGGAAGTTTAGTTTAGATATAAGGAAGAAGTTCTTTACAGTGAGGGTGGTGAAGCACTGGAATGGGTTGCCCAGGGAGGTTGTGAATGCTCCATCCCTGGCGGTGTTCAAGGCCAGGTTGGACAGAGCCTTGAACCACGTGGTTTAGGGCAAGGTGTCCCTGCCCATGGCAGGAGGGTTGGAACTAGATGATCTTAAGGTCCTTTCCAACCCTTACGATTCTATGATTCTATGATTCTATCTTGCTCAGTGTGTACATAGTGATCACACACTGGGAGTTAATTGAACTAGAACTTTGTATACATAGTATTAGACTTTTATGAATGGGAGTTTAGTAATTGCTATATCTTGGTATTGCACAGGACAAAATATTTTTTTTTCACCATTTCATTAATATGGTCCTAGCTTTGAATTCGCAAGTTCTTCCTACTGCCTCAATTTTTCCTAAAAATACATGTTGTGGAATTCATCGCATGATGAAAGGTATGACTGCCTCTTTCAGCCATGTTGCTCTTAAAATAAGATTGAGAATTAAGGTTCATTCCATCTTTTTAATATAATCTCCCGATTCTTCTAGTAACTGTTCTTCTACCACAACTTCAAGTACCATACTCAATATACAGAAGCAATGAAAATAGTTTTAAAAGTCTTTGCTTTTGACTGTATCTATAATGTGAAAACTCTACCTCTTGTAGAGGTGTAGTTGTTAGGACTTAAGTTTAGAGTGTGTATGACCTTTTGTAAGAACATTGCGAACATCTGTATTCTGACACAGAATGAAGCAGCTCATCCTTTTATCAAGGTTTGCATCTGTGTGTATATGAGTGAGGGAAGAGAAAAAAGCTAAGCTAGGGACATACCAATAACAAAACATCTTAGGCTTTGATCCAGAAAGGTTTTATATCTGTGCTTCAATTTACAAACGGAACAGTCCCACTTACTATTTCTCCTGTCTATATGCATAATTTCTCCCTTGTCTGACACCTTAGTTTCATGATACTAAATATATACCTACATATACTCATCTGATTGGAGAATTATAAAGGTTGCCTGAAATCTCACTCACTTTATTGAACTTTAACTTTACGTTAACCTAGATCTATTTCTCACTCCGTCTGCATTACAATTTTAATACGTATTGTATTTTTGTTGTTGAAGCATTGCAGGGAACGATGACATTGAAGCTGGCTCCCCTGTTGCTGGAGGGGCCCAGCAACAACAGTATAAAGAAAAATGAAGAAATTGATATTGCAATATTGCATTGTCAGTCTCTAGAGGGGTTTTTTGCACCTCCTCCTCAACCTTCCCCAGATGTCTAAAACTATTTTGTTAAGATAAGTGCCTACCTTGGAAAACAGCTTATTGCTACTGAAATGCAATGTGAAGTTTCCTCTGAGATTGAATCCATTTTCTTCAATTAGTGGAGCTGATAAGTGTTAACCTGTAGCAGAAGGAAATAAAAGCACGTGGAAAAAAATAATCTGTAATTGTTTTATAAGAATGGTAGATTTTCCCTTAACAGATTATGAAAATTAAGTAGGAAATTTTAAATTTACCTTCTCATTTACTTTTTACTTTGCATTTTTTAAAGCTTTATTAATAAACAGTATGAAGAATAAGTGTCAACAATTAAGTTTGCTTTATACAAGCCCTTTTATATATTTTATTCAAAACACATTGTCTTTATGAAATATCCAGAACTTATTGCTTAGATATTCAGGGTCCTAAAATGAGTAATTAATTTGCTTAGCATATTTTCCTCCTGAAGGAGAGGTGGGAAGTTATTTTTGCTACTGGTTCTCATATGAATCAAATAGACCTGGATCCCACTAAAGTAAAAGCAAGCAAAAACATCTGGGAAGAAGAAATCTTTACCGAAGATAACCACATGGAATTGCTACTGTCTAATCACTTCAGAAGGTCTACAATTAGTACTTTTATTTTAAGATGTTTACATCACCTTATACTCTGTACTCTTCCAAACTGCATATATAGACTGAAATTTCTAATACTCAGAAGCAACGCATAACTACAATCAGCACGTGTGACTTCATTATTTAAATTTCCCCACACCACTGATTGAATACTTCTGAGGCTCTGCTACAGCATTGCCTCTGTTATTGTGTGAAAATGATTACACTTTCTCTGATTGTGCTGCAAGTTATAGGGCTGTTGTTTTGTTATGCCTGTCTGAAGAAAAATAACAGAATCAGTTACAGTTGATTTCCTTTCTTGTAGATTCTACTATTTTCTGTGGCAGATGACCTCAAATAAGACTGCTTCCTATAACAAGCTGATGTATATATAGGTTTTTTCATTACAGATATGCACCTTTTTTCTTGGAAGTGTTCATGGCCATGAGATCCCTATTATTATGTTATTATTTTGTCTTCTGTCTCTTCCATGATTTTGCAGGTCTCCACTGTCTGACATAAGTTTTTTGCTACACAAAAATTCCTTTGCAGACCTCATTTGTTCATTTTCTCTACTGAATAAAATGTTCACAAATAATAACTAGACCTGATCAGAATCATTCTACATTTTCACAGAGTATATTTCTGTGTACTTTACCTGTAGTACTTTATTTTTAACTGAAATGTTGGTTTGGGAAAGAGGATTATGTGTAAAAATTTTTATTTCCCTGGCAACTATTTAAAGTCATCCTGACTAAACCAAGTTCCATTTTGTATGTTAATTGTTATATTGAGCATATCATAGCTAGCAATACATAGCCAATAACAGTCACCCAGCAAGTTATAAAATCTTCCAGAAGATACTCTCAAATAAACAATAAAAATGAAGAACAAAGTCCCTTTTTCCAGATTGTCTTAAACACCTGAGTCTAGGAGTCTAAATATTCTATGTCAGCAATAAAGAATCACCTATCTGATTTGACCTGTGCTGCTGATGTAAGCAACATGTCTTAATAGCTTTCTCACTGTATGTTTATATTTGAATACAGTATAAAGCTTTTCCATCTCTCTTCTTATTTCAAATGACCTTTATGTGTCCTTCTTATGAGTACAGTTTTCTGTAACAACTACAGAATTGTCACCCTTAGAGGAAATCCCACTTGATATGGAGTTCTCCCTTAAGTTCCTGACAGAAGTAGAAACACAGCCATCATATACCTACAGACTTAATTACTTTCTTCATGGTCTTTGACTAAAAACATACCTCTCTCTTGTTGCACACTTATGTAGTGTGTACTACACATCTTTTTATCAAATACAGTTTCAAATTCAATCTCTACCTGTATCAAGTGAAAAAAATAAGGTGTTACAGAACCTGCAAGCACCATAGACCTGCCCTCTGATTAGCATCCTCACAATAAGCATTGCTGACAGATGATATACTATAAAGACTGTCCCAATTTCCTCCAGTTGTCTTCTGTATTTAGAAAGAAAAAACAAAACAAAAACCAAAGAAACCAAAAATCAAAACCAGATGCAATGAAGCTTTGAATTTTTCCAGTCTTTCATATCAATATTTACTTACCTTAATTTACTATCTGTGGTTTTCAATGATCTTTCGACACAAAGTACTTACAAAGGATGGTTTCATTCCCTTTGCAAATCTGATTAGCTCCCCATAGGAGCATGAAGTTTAGTGCACTGCCCAGACCCTGGTTGGGAAACTTCTTCACTGTTGGAAACATACACAACACACACCCACACAGAACAGTGCTACGTTCTCTTGCATCCCCTTTTCTTCTCACCATTCACTCGAAACTCAGCACATAACAAGACTATCAGTGGAAACCATGATTCTCTGTCAAATAATTTTGTGCAGTTGTACTAATTCTTTCCTTAATAATGCATTTTCAGTTTCTAAATGAACATGAACATATCAAAATAAATGTGTAATGCGGATTATGTTACCTTGGGGGTAGCATTACTGGAGAAGATGATGAAGTATGTTTATCATGTGTGAATGTAACCACGTACATATTAGATATACATAGCTATGTGATCAATGTTGTTTCTGGCTTCAAGAGGAAAAGAAGAGATATTTATGTGTGATCATTCCCTTGTAGCTGTGAAGAGAAGGGTCCATGAACAGACTAAATATTCACTATTAAGATCGTATTGTGAAATTCAGCTATTTTAATATAATTAAAAGAATAATATATTATCTTCCAGAGCTTTTTTGCCCAAGTTATGAGCAAAATTGTTAAGGCTGAAAATTCCTTGGTGAATATCTTACAGTACCTTTTTTTTTTGTGTGTGTTAATGAGAAAGGAAGAGAAAGAAGTCAGGATTTAGTTATAGCATTTTTTAACTGTATATTAAAACTTTTTATTGGAAAAATGAAACTCTATAAAATGGATTATATAAATCAATCCCTTTATGACCCATACCAGGTTTACTTCACTATGGTATAGCTATTGATACATTTGCAAACATGCCTTACAGTCTTTTACTACCAAAATTAACAGAAATATAAGCTACATCTCATAATTTTTATTCTTTTTATTTTTCATCTTCCTTTAGTTTCAGAACAAAGAGCTCTTCCCTGAAGGAATTCACTTTGATTTGACATGTTAACATATTTGTATGATTTATTCTGTGTGCCTTGGAAGTCAGTGAATCATCTTGTGGTGATGTCTTATATAAAAACTGTTTTTGTTTTTTTCTTAATGTGTTGACTAGTAGTATACTGGAGACTTGGAGATACATTTTTTCACAATGGTGTTTCAGAAAAAGGTTTTTTTAAATTCAGAACAGCTTCCTTAATTTATTTTTTTTTCTACTCAGATAGTTGCAATACATACAAAATTACAATATAAACCAGTGGTCACGGAATCACTGCCATAGTATTAATTCCCCTTGCTATGGTATTAAGTCCCCTGTTACTTCAATTCACTAATGTGTTGAATGTATGTGGACACAGCTAACAATACAGTTATCCTATCTGCAACTAGACATGGACAGTGTCTGGTACTCTGCTGGCCTCCCCAAGGTTTAATAATGTACAAGTTGACTATGTCTTAATGACTTTTCTTCTTCCTCCTAGATGTCTAAACATACCTTTTCATTGAATATCAAACCTACTGTGTCTGTTGAAAAGCAAAAAAAAAAGACAGGTTTCCCTCAAGGAAAGTTGCTTTCAGATAAAATTGTAAAGTTCGTTCTGATATGCAGAAGAAAGCAAAGCAGAAATAAAATAAATACCACCACCTCTATGGGTAACATTTAAGTATAAAATCATAACTACTGAGGAAGTGTTTTTTTAAAAACTGCTCTCTGTTATCCTCCTCCTTTTTTTACATCTTGTAAAACTATTAACTTAAAGTTGTGAAATTAAAATTGTTATTGCAATGTGATTTGATGAAATGATAGGAAACAACATAAATACATTGCAGAAGAGAAAAAAAAAAAGTCTTACATACATTACAAAAGAGACTGTTATTATAGAATTAGATTTTCCAAAATGAGACTGATATATCTGGCATAGGAACTTCATGAAGTTCCAGAACCAAATATCAAAGTTTTCAAAACTTTTTCTTCCTTGCATTTTTTTCCTTGCACTTTTGAAGAGAATGGTGAACAAAACAAAAAATAATACATATATAGAATTTGTCTCAATAATTTGAGAACAAAATTAAAACTGTTCTCTTTTCTCAAACTGTAATGAACTTTAACCTGTTATTCCCCCAGAATCCAGAAGAAAGAAAAGCTGCAGACGAAGTAAATGTTTTTGTAGGATCATCTCCACATCTAGCAGGGTTGGGATAATTAATGATTGTGCTGAGGTTCTTTGGGCATTGGAAATAAACCTTTAATATTAATACCATTAATAAGGCGAAGAGGAATAAGCATCTATTGTTTGCACTCTGAAATACAGCAGTATGTCCTTTCCAGGCTTTTTCTCTTTGAATATACTAGATAACAAACATGCCTCAATTTGCTGTCCTGAGACCATACAAAATGTCTGTACAATGCCACAAACTTGTCATCAGTCTAAGACTTCTATATGACCCTATTACTACGGTGTCTCACTTTGATGTAATTCTACATCTGTCTATTCCCACAGAGTCAGAAACTGTTGTTCCCATCAATGAGAAGAAAATGGACAAAAAGAGAGCTGAAGTGGTTTGCTCAGTGTTACCCAACTGTGTGATAGGTCCAGAAGTTAAACCTCCAGCTGAAAAGTCTCCAAACAGAAATCCTTTCCTCATTTTTTATATAAATGACAGAATTTTACACCTATGTATTTGAAGATAAATGGTGGATCAAAGAAGAAAGACAAGGGGCAGAAGAACATCATGTCCAGAAAAGGAAAGAAAGGTTTTTAAGTATCTTTGAAGCAGGAAGCAGTGGTGAAGATATGTTTTGAAGATCAGGTAAAAGGTAATGAAATCACTAGATGAATGAAATGAATAGTAAGGTCACAGGGATATTAGAAAAGAGGAAGACTATCAGCTAAAGGAGAAAAAAGAAAGATGGAGACCTTGAGAAAATTAGATCAGGCAGGAAAAAGTAAAGAGGTTGAAGGAAAAAATGTCCTGAACCAGAGTTAAAAAAATAAATTGGAAAAACATTCTTGTCCAGTGGGTTCTGTATCAGGCCAAACTAGAAAGAATAAAGTAGGCAGAAGAGAAAAGAAATTAAGGATAAACCACCGGAAGGAAACCCCAGAAGTAAAATTAGTTTAAATTAAAACAGATTAAACAATTGAGAATTTAAGCCTAAACATCAACAACTCTAAAAAAAAAAAAAAAATAGTTATAATGACACGTATTATGGATTTATTGAGAAAAACAGAGTTCAACTTAATAGTATATTTATTTTCTTATTTGCATGTTGGAATACAAGCAGCTTTAAAGCACAAACCAGAAACTAATTAAACTGGGTCTTTACACACTGTGTATGATCTAGGAATATTGACAATAGTAATTGACCTTTTGTCCATGCAGAAATGTCAGACCACAAAACCTTCCTGGAGAAAAAATCACCTATAAAAATATAAACTGTCTTAGTCAATCTGACAGCTGTAGGGACAGTGAATATACTTGCAACACCATTTTTGTCAAACAGTGTTTTCTATTTACATGTCAGGGTGTATTTTGGGTTGTTATTTTTGTATGACAGGGATTTTCATGGAGTTTGGCTTGGGTTGGAAAGGACTTTAAAGATTTTCAAGTTCCAACCCTCCTGCCATGGGCAGGGACACCTTCCACTAGAGCAGGTTGCTCCAAGCCCCATCCAACCTGGCCTTGAACACTGCCAGGGATGGGACAGCCAGAGTTTCTCGAGGCAACCTGTGTCACTGTCTCACCACCCTCACAGTAAAGAATTTCTTCCTAATATCTAATCTAAATCTCCCCTTGTTCAGCTTAAAGCCGTTCCCCCTTGTCCTATCCCTACCTGCCTTTGTTAAAAGTTCCTCTCCAGCTTTTTTTATGCCCTCTTTAGTTCTATATGTCTAACTACCATTGTAGCTGGAAAAATGTCAGAGCTGTTGTGAGATAACAGTGCAGAATTAACAGTGCATCTGCAGATTGCTGTTTCTCCTCATTTGCCTGTAAAAGGAGTAAATGCCAGGTAATTTCTTTTTGTACTTGTGTGTGTGTGTGTGTGTGTGTGTATACTTACCCCTTACTGGCACTTCCTTTCAGTGGGAGTCTCTAAGCCGACAGCCCTCGTGGTTCTCCAAGAGCCAGTGGAGCATCAGCAGCTCTCTTCCCTGCCTTCACCTCCTCTGTCTTCATACCTGGGAGGCAGCAGGAGGCAGTGGGCCATGCATCTGCAGCCACAGTCCAAAGGAAGAACATCTGCTTCAGCTTCTCCCACAGGAGCACTGGACAGAGGTGGCAGCAACAAAGAAGACGGAGGAAAGCTGGTAATCTGTATCAGCAACTTTGCTGCATCAGTCTCACCTGTTATAAAGATGCTGGCCACCCTGATCTGCCCACATAGTTTATGTCTTCAGTATCGCTGTGATACTGATGATTAAACTGCTGCATTACTCTGGTAGTTTGTAATCCACTCATCTTGAATTGCAGTTCCAAATCTTCATATTTTTGCACTGAGATGGAGGATCCTGAGTGCTTTTATGAAATGTTAATCCTGTTACTGCTTATCAGTTGACCACTTAGAGGTCACACAAAATCCCTGATCCAAGCCAGAAAGTCATAGATGCTAAAAAAAGTCTGTGTTCAGATTGCGGGGCCTGGAAATGACCATAACTCTACTCTTATCTTTCTTCTTTGATCTTTTTCTCGTAAGGGAAGATTCATTAGTTGGATTGTCCTAAATCCTGCAGCCCTTACCTGCCTTAGTACAGTGAAAACTAGTTTATATCTTAAAGCATTTCCCCCAGCCCACTTATCTGAGTCCAAAACTGTATCTTATCATATTTCCCAACAAGATTTTCCTTATTCTGTTTATTTTGCCACTGATGAACAGTTGAGGTTCTTTACCATCTGTTCTGCTGAGGCATATATATAAATACTTCACAACTATAGGGAGTGTGTTTTAGTAGAAAGTATTATGATGAAATACATATACTGGCAGATCTAAAGCTGCAAGGATTTACAATATTTTATTGTATTTTTTATTAACATCAGGAGACTATAAGGTTTAAGCCAACAACAAAAAAAAAAAAAAGGTAATGTTTCTAAATTTCTCTTTCTTCTAAACAAATACCTGAATAAAGTAGCTATACATCACACTTAATATGATCTACATGAAAATTGATTTCCTGACAACTTTAGAAATTGCTAGTCATTACCTAACTATTGGTACATTGCAACTCTTTGGAATCAATGCAAGGATCCTGTTTTTTTCCACAGCACTTTGCAAAAAGGAAATAGGGACAATGAAGTAAATCTTACCGCTGCAGCAGTCTACTCTTTTCAAACAGTGTTGGCACCAGAAGGCAGCATGTAAATACTTGATTGTGAAAATGATACTTACTGGTGACAAATGTCTAGCAAGTTTGACTTTTTATTTGACTGTCTTATCAAGTGTTTTGGAATTGCAGTCTCTGCATAAGCAATTACGTTGGTATTTTATTCATGCAGCTGTCGGAGTGATGTTATTTTACAATTCAAGTATGTAAACATTAGGCCCAGGAGCAGTCCCACATTATTTGTTCTGAAAGTCAGCACCACGCATGGCCTGACTATGCAGGAGAGAGTCTCCAGCATGAACCAGCTTCCTGAATTTTAGTTTCCAGAGACATCTGATCAGACATGTATATATTTAGAATGTGGCAAGGCACAGAATGTAAGTTTGTATGTAGTTATAGTGATTAACTTGTGACCCATTTGGCATCTTGGCAATGCAAAATATTTTTCTAATCAGCTGCCATATGAAACCTACTTACTAGCACAGATGTTCTGTAGTCATGTTGAACGCTCAGGATGAATGGCTCCCAGGAGTGCCATTGGATATTTTGCAAACCTAAATGTTATGCAAAAACCTTTGAGTTGATATGTGAACAACAACAAACTTTCCTTTCTAAGCACTTGTAAATTAATTCTCAAAAGCCATCTTCCAATATTCTTTCAGTAGTAAATTTTATCTTTTCAGCTAAAAAGAACTCAATTCCACTGTCTGAACTGGCATTAGAGTTTAAATTCAGTCTTCTCTTTTAAAATAAATGCATATGTCTCTACTATCAAAGACTCTTTTCATTGGTCTGAAGAATTTTAGTTGGAAGTACAGTGTGAAGAAACTTATGGAAATCTGGTCAGTGATTTTAACCTAAAGATAAGTTTTTTCAATGTTGGTCTTTGGTTTTGTAAAATATACAACAAAGTTTCATTCCAGCCTTTCTGAACTCAAAGTAATGCTGACACTGACATCCTTGAGATGAGGTGTTGACCCTCTTGCAGCAGGTGACTGGTCAGCAACCTTGATTTAATAGAGAAAAAGCTTTTAAGTGTCTGCTGATACATAGCACTCAAAGCAATCATTTACCAATTAGAGCAACACGGTGTGAAAACAATAATAAAATTGCTTCTGTGTTCTGGCAGTATTCTGATATTTTTACAGCTCATCTGGATTTTAGTTGTAAACAATAAGAATCAGTAGAAAAAGGAAGACTTTTCATTAGATCATGTTAAAAAATCAATGTGAGTCACTTCTGAAAATATTTTGATACAGTTGATACTAACGGTGGGATTATATGTCAAACAACAGCTAGCTAATCATAATTAATAGTTTAAGACCTGGGATTAATGAATAGCATTAAACTTTTCCCTTTCTCCGCTACCCAATTTAACATTCATTTTTCTTTGATATTCAATATGCAACTCAGATAATGTCTTGTTCATTTTTACTGCTCATGAAACTTATTCATAATAAAGTTTTGGTTTGGATTTTATAAATATAATTACATGTCTTTCAATATTAGAACTGTTGGGACAAGGAAATGTCTTCACAATGTTTTAGAAGAAAAGATAATTTTAAAAGATTTTTACCACCACTTTTACACTAATTTTAGGAAAATGATTTTCTGAAGAAGGCACAAACTACAGTTTCTTTTACTCAAAAATCACAGAATCATAGAATGGTTTGCATCAGAAGGGACCTTCAAAGATTATCTAGTCCAACCCTCCTGCCATGTGCAGGGACATCTTTCACTAGATTAGGTTGCTCAATCCCCATCCAACCAGGCCTTGAATACTACCAGGGATGGGGCAACCACAGCTTCTCTGGGCAACCTGTGCTAGTGCCTCATCATCGTCATCGTAAAAAATTTCAGCATTATGTCCAGTCTAAATCTACCCTCTTTTAGCTTAAAGAGGCTGCCCCTTGTCATGTCACTAAAGGACCATGACTGATACTGCTATTACCTTGTATGACTTCTTACATAACATAGATCACAAAAATTCACAAATAATTATCAAATTATGCTTGTTTGGCTGTTAACTCTTTTCAAAAGATATTGAGCTGAAGACACTTCAGAAGTTAAATAAAAAAAAAAAAAAGAAGAGTTGTGTTTTTATAAATGTATATGAAGCTCAAGTTGCATACAATATATCCAAGAAGCAGACTTTGCTGGAAAAATACAGAAAGGATATCTTTCTTATGGAGCTCTTCTCAGTCCTGAGATGTGTTGAGTCAATTTTTTGAAGAGTCTGGGATCAAGCTACAGGAAACTCACAAGTTCATATTCTTCAAGCAGAAGTTTACTTAATATGTCTAATAATGTAAATGAAACTAATCGTATTTTACAAAACAAATACGATTGCACAAACAAGTAAGTCTTTACTACTGTATGTCTAGTTTAGACATCTACTCAGATTGTCCAGCAACTACAATTGCTTTTTTGAGACTAGATAGGATAAATCCCATAATCCTTTTTCTGATCCATTGACTCTTTCCTGTCCAAAAGAAACCAGGAGTGATAAGTATACTTATCAGCCGATTCTTTACTGCTTCTCAATTCTCATATAAAGATGAAGTGTTATATGGAACACTAGAATTATTTATCTTGTGTTTGTTTTGTACAAAATATATATCTAAGTTCTTGGGTTGTAGACTTTCAGGCCTGGTGCTGCATGTCTGAATTAACCAGCTTTGTTTGTCTTCAGGCAGAAATAACACAGATCTTAAGTGCAGAAGTGAAAAGATAGATTCAGGAATTTACGGAGAGCTTGTATACCAAGGAGCATTGCACACACAGAGATCAGAATTGTGAAGAGCAAATCAGGCTCTTAGATGTCTAGATACAGAATCACAGAAGAACTCAGGTTGGTAGGGTCCTCAGAGGTCATTGAGTCCAGCCCACTGCTCAAAGCATATCAAATCAGAGCAGGTTTCTCAAGCCTTCTGATTTTGGGTACCTCCAAGAATGAAGACCCCACAAACACTCTGGGCATCAATTCCAGTGTTTGATCACCCACATGGGGGAAAAAAAGTACATTTTCTGTACTTTTGAATTAGGAATATCCCATGTTCAACTTTTCTCTGTTCCCTCTCATGTTTTTGCTGCTCCATTCTGAGAAGAGCAGACTCTGTTCTACACCTTCAATCATCAACTTGCACTTGTATAGTGATACAGACAACATTAAGAATGTCCAGATCCTTTTTTTCCTAAGGCTAGAGAATCCAAGGTCCTCAATCCTCTCTTCAATGCCGTCTGCTCTGGTGGCCTGATCATCATGGTATCTTTGTCCTGTTTTCAGCTGTAACGGGTATTTTTCTTCTTAGTAGCTCCAATACAGTACATGGGTCATCCAATTACATACTAGTTTTGATTATTTCATCCAGTTTTTTCATCTACTCTCACTGTTTACTTCATACTACTTTTAGATTGCTGTGATTACTAATCTACATGTAAATATTTTTCAATTCTTTCCTCCAATAAAGCTGAGTTCCCCTTTCTTACAGCCAATGTTTATAAAGGTTAGTACGTAAATATTTGTTGCCGGCAAGGTCATGGCACCAAGCGAGAGCTCTGGGAACTCAATGTTTTCTTCTATTGGGGAGCCCAGATATGGACAAGATGTGGTCTCAGCAGGGTGCGACAAAGGAGAACGATGACCTTCCTCTACCTTCTGGCTCCACTTTTGCTAACCCCCGAAGGGTACATTGCCCCTGTTCCATATAGTGCCCATCAGGACCCCCAGGACCTTTTCCACAAAGCTGCTTTCCAGTCACCTAGTCTGAAGTATGTACTGGTGCATACTGGTGCATTTCTCCTCAGGTGAACAACTTTGCATTTACCTTTTTTGAACTTCTTGAGGTTCCCAGCAGCCCATCTGTCTAGTCCTATTTATCAGGTCCCTCTCAACACCAGCCCTGTCTTCCAGCATATCAACTTCTGTGCCACAAATCTGGCTGTTCCTATTGTCCAGATTTAAAAAGGTCACAGTTTTGATTTCTGAGAGACATCATTAGTAACCAGCTGACAGTTGGACTTTGTACTGCTGATTTGAGCCTAATAGGAAAAGCCAATTTTTCACTCACTTCCACTTAGTTGTCCATTTACTGAGTTCCTCCTATTTGACCAACTTAGCTATAAGGTTGCTCTGGGGGACCATGTCAAAGGCCTTGCTGAAATTAAGATGTACAATGTACACTGCTTTCTTCTTGTTCACAGAGTTAGTTATCTCAACAGAGAGGACAACCAGGTATGATTTTGCCGTTAATGAAGTGTTAGGATAGACATTAAGGATAAAGCATCTCTATTGTATTGCTTAAGTGTTTACATGTATTCCTGGAATGCTACTCATAATGCACAAACTCTGGAAACTTCAAAAAAATAGTGAAACAAGATCTCTGTATGTGGCATGATTTAATAATGTTATTTTATACAATCTTATGTAACCTTTAGACTTGGTAAATTAACCACTGGTTTATAAAGGTTTAATAAAATTTGTAAGTTTCTATGGCACTTTATGATGCATCACAGTTAACACATGAAATAGAACAGTGTCTCTTTTTCTTTGGGTTGTTTAATTTCTTACTCTTTTTCACTATATCTTGAAACTACAGTATCTGAGGCAATGTGTCAGATATGACTATAAAGACTGGAAGATAAGCATTTCCTCTTCATTTTGGTAACTTTTTAAAGAAATGAAGAAACACCTACCTTTCCACCTTTTATACCACTGCGTTTATACCTTCCACTATATTCACTCTGTTCATAAAAATAAATATGGCAGAAAAATATGAAATAATAACTGGGAAGCATGTTTCACGTGGGCACACTCCCAGTAGCAGTGGAAACCCCTCTGCTTTTGACTGAGACCAGTGGCTTCACAGTTTTTGGAATCCACACAATGATAAAGATTTAGCTAGCTGCAAGAAGAGGCTCAAGATCTGCAAAATGCATTTTTTAAATACATTCTCATTGTTAGAAATTCAGACCTTCATGTTTCCAAAACACTAATTAAAGATACAGAAAAAGTGACTGATCTCCCTATACAGTGGTATCCTTTATTTAAAATTATGTTGTATTATAGAATCATGGAATCACAGAATAGTTAGGTTTGGAAAGGACCTTAAGATCATCTAGTTCCAAACCCACTGCCATGAGGGTGGTTGAATTATATTAATTAGTAAGTTGTTTCTATAACTTTTGTATTACTTATCACAGTGCTCTTTGGAAATTGTATTTTCTTAAAATGTGGAGACCTCATAGGAGCTTTCCAGTATCTGAAGGGGGCCTATAAGGATGCTGGGGAGAGACTCTTTGTTATAAGGGGTAATGGCTTCAAACTTAAAGAGGGGAAGTTTAGATTAGATATAAGGAAGAAGTTCTTTGCAGTGAGGGTGGTGAGGCACTGGAATGGGTTGCACAAGGAAGTTGTGAATGCTCCATCCCTGGCGGTGTTCAAGGCCAGGTTGGACAGAGCCTTGGACGACATAGTTTAGTGTGAGGTGCCCCTGCACATGTCCGGGAGTTTGGAACTAAATGATCTTAAGGTCCTTTCCAACTCTAATTATTCTATGATTCTATGATTGGGTGTCCTATTCAGAGCCTACCAAAGTAAATTAAAAGGTTTATAGCAGTGTTAATGGGCTTTACATCTTAACTCATAAAAAGTTAAGTTTCTTTAAAAGGTTTGGTCTTTCTTGAAAAGTAGGAAGATGCATTTAATTTTGCAACATTAAAATCTGAAGATGCAGAATTAGAAAATGAAGAGGATCCAAATCATGCTACAAAGTCACTGTAGGAGCCTTCTTCCTTCTCCTAAAGAGAGGAAATTAGTTAAATATGATTTTCCTGGTTGTGGCAGATTAGCCCTGGCTAAGGGCCAAATGTCTACCCAGCTGCTCACTCACTCCCTTCCTCAGCAGGATAGGTGGACAAAAGATGATGAAAAGCTCACAGTTTGATATAAAGACAGGGAGATTTCTTACCAGTTAAAGTCATGGACAAAACATTAATTTAAATTATTGCCTATTAAAATAGATTTGAGTAGTAAGAAACAAAGACAGACATTAAAATAACTTTTTTAAAACTCAGCTTCAGTCCTTCACTCCAGACTCCTCTGCCCTGCCCATGAACAGTGCAGGGAGGGATGTATGCAGAGGTTAGAAGACAGCATTTTCTTGCTGCTGCTCCTTCCCTCTCACACTTTCCCTTTTTGCAATGTGGGCTTTCCCACAGGCTGATGTTCCTCAGGAAAAAATCTGCTCCAGCATGGGTTCTCTACAGGCTGCAGTTCCTTCAGGAAATATCCATCTGCTCCAGCTTGGAGTCCCTTCACAGGCTGCAGCACCTCCTCCTCCTCTTCCTTCTTCTCTGACCTTGGTGCTTGCGCTGTGGTTTTTCACTCTTTTTTCCCTCTTCCTCTGCCTGTCCAGCTTTTTCTGATCTTTCTTCAATAATTTTTTCCAGAGGCACCACCAGTTTTGCTGATGGACTCAGCTGTGTCCTGCGATGGGTCCATTGGAGCCAGTGGGATTGGGCAGTCTCTCCTTTCTTCCCACAGAGCAGGCCCCTTGCTGCAAAAACTTTTTTTTTTACACCCAATACAGTGGTAATTCTGGTTAATCAAGCACTGAAGTTAGATTATTTCCAGGAAACAGGGACAGGACAGTGTGCAGTTCTCCCATCTGTAGGAGTGCCACAGGACTGACATTCAGACCCTAACTGAATAGCTATAGGAATCACACTTTGCCTCCCTACCTGGCGATAAAGTCTGTCACTTATCACACTGCTTAGGAGTGGAAATTACTAGAGGATTATGCAGATCTGGAGCAGACAGATTTTTTTCTCAGTATTTAGATGCTGAGGGATTCAGATAGACAGTGGGATTTTCAGGACGAATTAACCAGACATTGGAAGTTCCTTCAGAAACTTACTTAAATACATGTTTAGGCCCTTCCATAACTCTGAAAATCAGGCCCTAAGTTCTTTAAGACATGAATGAGTAATACAGTGCAATAAAAATCACTGCATTGTCTAAATAATTATTCCAAACGGAACTCTGCCAGCTAGACATCTACAGTTACTTCTACTCCTTAATTGTTATGGGAAACATACACATACCCATTTCCAAAATCTTTATTAAAACCCCCTATTTTCTAGGGCCTTGCCCTCCTGCATTCTTTTGTTTTTCACTCTGGTACTGATAATATTACATAGCTGAAAGAAGTGCAGCATATTCAAATTGAATCTTACTCAATTGTGAATATAAAGTTTGCGTATGTAGAACTTTTACATTTTTACCTCCACAAGTTAGGTGGCAGATTTAAATGAGAACAGGCTAAAGATCTGAAGAAGTAAAATTAACCTTCAGATGAAAAAATAAGAGGGATGGAAGGAGACAGAGGAAAGAAAGGAAATCCTGCTGCATCTGTATAATAAGGTGTTCACAACTTCTTTTTGCAAAGCAAATTTCATTGTAAATCAAAAATCTCAGTCAATAAAAATTTCCAGGGTTTGATTCAATGAAGTGCCCGGTTTCAGGCATACATTTATATTAGTCCTTTTTCAGAGAAACAGGTAGAAGTGAAAATAAGTCAGTGTAAGCATCCATTTAAACCCTGGTGACTTCAGTGAGAAGTTAGTTAGCATTGGAAGTGTTATTTTCAGGAACTCACATAATACTTTGGGTAAATCATTGTAACCTCTTCATTGCAGTTTATGCTACTTGGAAATGTAACCCCTATTCCTGATGGTATTCAGAATAACTAAAGCCAACAGAATGCCCTAAGCACTCATCAACCTTAGTGGCTTAATATTAGGCATACAGCTAAGTATTTTGCTTTCTTAGAGAGACTAGTCAATCATTAGAAAGACATGCTACAGTACAGAGTTATCTTCAAAGACAGTATAGACTTTTTTTTCATAGGTTTTAAAATTAGATTTTACAAGCCATAGTCTGAAATGTATACGATCGGCCCTAGCTGCCATTAACAGCCTCACCTGAGTTCCTTATCCATTCATTCTCTGTTCATTTTATTTGGGAGCTCCATATAAGCCCTAGTATGGGCAACCAGTCCTGGCCTGAGGTACAATGCTTCTTCCCAGCCCTGTGCCTTGTTGCACTGATCTTCTTGGAAGGACCCCAAGGCCTGCCTCCTGGGTCCTTTATTATAGATAGCTTTGTGCTGACTGGCCCTGCTTGGGCTCTGTGGATGGGTCCCAGTGAGAGATTACCTCAACTTGTCTGTGACTGTCAGTGAATCCCACCACAAGCAACACCCTGACTCTGCTCAGACCATGAGGCACAGCACAGTGGTGAAGACACTGCCCTGCCTGTGCAATGGAGAGCCTTGACTCCTGGCTTGTCCTCCCCTGTGGAGCAGCCCTTCTGGTGATGCTCCCTGACACTACGTTTCTCATGGCTATCAAAACACCTGGTTGAACAGTTTCCAAAACAATTTCCCATCTGATGATTCTGGTTCCACAAAAATTGTGTTTTCCTTGCGAACAGGTTTGTTCCTCTGCATTTTTTATGGAAACCAGGCAGACAGAGAGGCATTCCTCCTACCCTTGTATGCCAGCTGGCATCATGGTGGGTGAATAGGCAGCTTGCCCATCTCACTGGACTTCAAGGTTGTCAGGTCCGCCCAGCTATCCTGCTTCCAACCTGGCAGACTGCTCCAATTGCCCAGCTTCCTGGCTAGCTTCCCACCTGGGAAGCCAATTCCCTGTACAAAAGTTCTTCAAACATGCTCTACGTGGTCTCAAAACTATCATTAGGTTTTGTGCAATAATGTTATGCAGTAGAGCAAAGTTTTCTTTATTTCCAAAGAGAAAAATAGAAATAAAAAAAAAAATAGAAAATTGTCAACAGAACAAAAATTACACTTCAATTACCTCTTTAGTTTTCACAGTAGTCTCTGTACAAAGCGAAGTGACTACCATGGCAACATTACTTGTATTAGCAAATCTAAAGGACTATGTAAGCCATTCTCCCTTCACTTCATCTATTCAGTCCTTTTTTTTTTTTTTTCACTTAAAAGGGAAAAAAAAAGGCTTAAAAAAGGTCACTCTGAAATGTTAAAAAGATTCAGGATAATTTCCTCATGGTTTTGATACTTAGTGTTGCCATTAAGTTAAACTAAGAATACATTTAGAAATATCTTTACATAGCTTTCTGTTTGGTAGCACAAAGAAATTAGGATATAGGTTTTATTTGCTGAGTGTTATAGTTTATATATATGTGAAATAAATACATGCCCGCATGCATACATGCAAGGAGCAAGCCTCAGGCCTGATTTTAAATGTAGCTCCTAGGCCAGTGGGTTAGAAGGTGCTTGGGTGGAGGACTCACCTGAAGTTGCACTGGACAATTGAGGTCTGTTAGTGCACTCAGGACCCTGAAGATAAAACAATCTCAGCCTCAGGGAGGTTTCCAAAGAGCTGTTATATGAGATCTCCTACAAGCAGTCTTTCTACTTTGGTCTTTGGCATGTCTCATGACAGAGACCTTAGCCTGGGCCAGTGTCAAGGCACAAAGAAATTGGAGACTCCACAGAAGAATGAGGATAAACAGAGGTTTTCAAAGTAAAGTGAGAGCTGTAATGGGAACACTCCCCAAAGCAACCTTTCCACACAGGCCTTCTTATGGTTCTGTGGTTTACGCATCTTACATGAGACAGACCCTTGCCTGCTGGTCAGGGGTTTTTTTTTTTCTTCAGTTCTGCATATCTGCTGTTGAAATAAAATAATAATAATAAAAAAAAAAACCCAAAACAGTGCCTAGTTTTGTCAGGGGAGATGGGTATATATTTTTCAGAAGAGATTGGATTTTCAAGGTACCTATGAGTCTGCAGATAAATATACTCTCCCTTTTTCTAGACTTACAAGTGCCTGGGTACTGGTTTTGGCTGGAATAGAGTTAATTTTCTTCATAGTAGCTCATATGGTGCTACGTTTTGGATCTGTGACCAAAATAGTGCAGATAACACACCAATCATCTAGCTATTGCAAGCAGTGTTTACACAGAGTCAAGGTCTTCTCTATTCTCGTGCTGCCCAGCCAGTAAGTAGGCCAGGCGTGCACAAGAAGTTGGGAGGGGACACAGCCAGGACAGCTGACCCCAACTGGCTTAGGGCATACGCTGTACCATATGTTGTCATGTTCAGCAGTAAAAGCTGAGGGAAGAATCATAGAGTCATTGAACAGTTAGGGTTGGAAAGGACCTTAAGAAGGAGGGACGAAGGATGTTCAGAGATATGGCCTTTGTCTTCCCAAGTCACCATTACGGATGATGAACACCTGCTTTCCCAGAAATGGCTAAATACCTGACTGCTAATGAGAAGCAGTGAATTAATTCCTTATTTTGTTTTGCTTATGTATGCAACTTCTGCTTTACCTATTAAATTGTCTTTACCTCAACCCACAAGTTACCTCACTTCTACCCTTCCAATTCTGCCCCCCTTTTGACTGCAAGGAAGTGAGCATTTGGCTGTGTGAGGGTGAGCTTCCTACCAGCGTTAACTCACAACATCGAGGTATCCACTTGAGCAGTCATGCTTCAGCTCTTTTTCTTGTAGTCCTTCTTGTCTCCTAATCAAGCTGTCTGGATGCCTCAACAATGTCCCCAGCGCTGACATACTTAGGATTTTGAATGACTATACAACAATAAAGGCAGGTTATGGATTTAAGACAATTTTATTATATGTTTCTGGTATGATAAAGATGTAACTGGGTTGGTAAGAGCTTAAGACTGAATTGCTTATATGAAAGTCAAGAAACTGATTTTTAATCTCTTAGGATATGTATTATTAGAACAGAAATTAGAATAATGATTTCTTAAAAGACAAATCCTTGATCTCAAGAGGCAATTAAAAGAAAGGATTCGTTCACAAATATGCCCTCTACCCGTTACTGTCAATGTCTGTTGATCTAGCCCAGCCTTGTTTAAGTTCACTACTATGACTTTTCAGTTATGAGGATATCTACAGTGTTTCTTGTGAATTCAAGATCTCTGCTTTTCTCTTAATACTGAATTTTTGCTGGGATTTTGCATGCACGTGATTCTGAGCACTCCTAGATACACCTGCTCAACTATTGTAAATCGACATCTTCTGAAACCAGAATGCAGCACCTAGGATTAGGACAAGCCACTTCTCTCCCTGCTGTTTAATGATATCCTTTCCACAAGAGTAATGTGCAACGCATATACAGAATCTCTAAACAAACCAATCAGTTATAACATTCATCACACTTTGAACTTCAGCTCCCTCCTCTTCCCTGAAAGCTCCACAGACTTGTTCTCTTCTAAACAATGAAAGAAGATGTCAGATGGCGATTTCTGGATGGTTTGAGTAGCAGCAGTCTCAGATAATTACTTAGGATCATGCCATTTGCCATCACTAATTAGCTTCTGAGCCAAGCTATATGAGAACTTAAGAATGCCTCTACTATTCCAGATCAAAGGTCCATTTAGTCCAGTGGCCAACAACGAATGCTTGGGAAGAGTGTTAGACCGCAGAAACTGTATAGTGACATTTCCCTAGGACACATTCCTACTCCAGGTAATTTCACTCTGAGATTAGGGGCTACAGAGCTATGCTGTTTTAGGGAACAGTGTCAATCAGCCAATGTAGGTACTATGGTATTAGAGTAAAAAATTAATTCTAAAGGTTTTTTCTGCTTTTGCCAGGGTGCTCATTTCTATGAAAACAATGATGATATGTATGACGGTGCAATCCTCTTGTAGTCTCTACATAGGCTGACACACCCAGGGGGCTAAGCCTTGGACTCCTAGATATCCTATAGAGAAATTGACGTTACTACCTCAGTATTGTGTTTTGTAATAAATACATGCCTGCCCCAGAACATCCTTTTAGGAATTGTCTCTCTCTTTTGATTGGGTGCCAAGAACCATCCTGTCCAACACTTTCCACACCCTCTGTAAGAATTATTTTTTTCTTTTTATTCTCCTTCCACTCTTCTAAGTCCATCTCCCTTCTCATAAGAAAGGTGGATTACTCTGATCCTTCCTGCTTGAGAATTTACTTTTGATTTTCTTAATCCAATCAAAATTACTAAACTTAAGGATGTCAAGGGACATAAAGGGGCAAGTAAACAGTTCATTTTATGAAGGAGGAAGAGGATAATATCTGAAATACTCTGCTGGAATTATTTTACCTGATCAGTCCAAATTCTACCAGATTAGCAGATGGCAAGAGCATTCTAAATGAGAGCAAATCTGTTCTTTGTGCTTTTATGATCCCAGGAACACAATATTTATTCTGATGGTAAATATCTTGAAAAATTGCTGGGAAAAGAGGTAGTGTATTATAAGTATGTTATGAAAAAAACCTCAAAGCACAGATTAATATGAATTTTAGAATCCCTGGCTCTGATGGAGTTTTAGAATGTAGTCTGACATGATGCTAAACCTGCAGTCCTTGTCCACCTTTAGTTTCATTTTGGCAAAACCAAAGACAAGAGAAAAAAGTAATTACTAAAGATACAAAGGAAGTCGTTGTATTCATAAATTGGATATATGAACAGTAATTTCTATAACATTAGAATAACTTGGGTTTGTAAATTTATACACAAAAAGAATTATTTTTACAGTTTATTCAGAAAGAACTTTGCAATTTTGTGGAGTAGGATTCTCTTGTTTAACAAGTTCTTCTGGCTTAAACTCCCACACATTCAAATTCCTTAGAACATGACATGACACTCACACCTGATGGAGAATGCTGACACAGAGCTCTTTTTGTTTCTATTCTTCTTTCAGATACATATAGTTGGAAGGCTTTGATGCTTATATAAATCTATACCTCATACATCTTGCAATTTTTTGTATCTAGAATAAAAAAAAACCCCAAACATATAGTATTCTAAGGATTTATTGCATTAATTTCACATTTGCTATTATTTGCTCTCTCATCTGCAGTACCACAGTACAGAGCTGAGGTAACACAATGAAAATCACTGAAGTCACATGAATATCACACTTGCATTGGTTAGGAGAAGGCAGGCAGTCTTCCTCAATAAAGAAAACTAGGTTAAACTGAAGTGGAAGTTCTGTATGTATATCAAAGAGTGACTGGAAAAAAGTACATAATCCTGTAATTCTCGAAAAATAAGAAATTAGATGCCCAGGAATTCAAAAGGAAAGTGATATTTAAAAGACAGTTGAACATTTTAAAGAGGTAAGATCATAGCTTATACCACTAAATGTGTTAATTCAATCAAATAATTGATTAATATCTTGCTGGATAAGATTGGTTATTACACACTTGCTCAATGCTGGATGTTTTTTAGGGGGGGTTTTGCTGGGTTTTTTTTTTTTTGGTTAGTTGGTTTGTTTTGTTTTGTTGCTTTAATAATGTCTGCTAATAAGTCTGAAAGACCTGAATCACCTCATTGTAGCAATATTAAAAAAATAAAGATATTCCAGAAAGAGAAAAATGTCATTCAGTATATCATTTTCAGATGTTCATGTTAATGAAGGAATTGTGGATGGTTATTTTAATCAAGTCTTTGTAAGACTAGCTAAGGTGAAGAATGTGGGAGCTAATAAGTTCATGAGATTACTACTATTAATTAGAACCAGTGCTGTATCCAAATTCTTTGAAAGATCCAGCTCCTTACTGCTGCTAGAAAATTAAACTGCTGGAACATAGCTTACATTGCTTACAATTCTGCCCACCAGAAGTAGAACTTCATGGACTGTATTGCCAAAATGCACAGCAATGTACAGTGAAAACACACAAGAGAGACTTATTTTGTAACTACTTTAAGCTGTTAGTATATGCAAAGAAATTAGGAGAAAAATCTTGTATGCACAGAAGCTGACCTACTTACATTTGGTGGCTGATGTTAAATATCGAAAAGCACATTCTGCTGAAGATATTCTATTCTGTGTGAAGCAATGACACCTCTTCTAAACTGTTTTTCATTTATTTGTGCTGAGATTGTTATCTTCCAGCATGTTGATGTTTGATGGCTTCTAAGTATCTCAATAAATTATATGGAAAACAGAGATAAAGAGGAAAACCAGCAACAGAACATAACATTAGAGAAAAGGTCAGATTTTTAAAACAGGATTAAAGGTTGGAAATATTCATTTATGGATACTATTTGATAGTTAAAAATAATTTCAGAATGAAAGTTTCTGCTGCAAAGGTTGTCATGATTATCGTAGATAAATTGATGAGCTGTACAACTGAAGAAGGTAACATCAACATGATGCCATCATTGCTGCAGACTGCTGTGACTACATATGTCTGTATTCCCAGCCTACTGAATTTGGCAGTGGCTCATAGATACTAGCAGTACATAGACAATGTGGATTACTAGCAGCGACCATGCTCAATGAGGCTTACATAGAAAGACCAGGTTATAAAAAAATGCAAATATAAAGTCAAAGGGTTAAGAAAACATGGCAGTTTGCTGAATCATAAGCAACATGCCCTGCACTGTGATTTGATTGTGAGAAGTAAATAGTAAGAATGTGAGAGTTTTGAATGATTGACAATTAAAAAAAAAAAAACATTCAAAATTAAAAGAAATATTACTCAGATTTTTTACTCAGATTCTTCTTCATTTCATCTAAGAATACAATTTCATATATCTATGAGTCTTCCAAAGTTTGTATTTATCTCTTATCTCTGCTCTGCAGAGAAAAGTGCAGCTAACTACATTGGACTTTAAGATCCAGGGGAGCGCTCCTTCTCAGTCTGCTCAGAACTGACTCCAGTGTGTTCTGAGTTCCTGTTGCCTCCTGGCTTGATCAGATGGATGCAGCTTCTGCAGTTCCTTTCTGTAGGTCTAGCCAGCAACAAGGAAGTCTACAGAGAAGTCCAGCTCGATCCCTCACTGCTTGTTGGTCAGCATTGATGTTCATGAGGAGAGAATGCACACACCCTCACTCTCCAGAGCAAACCACATTAAGGAATCGCATGAATAATCACACTGTTTTAAGCCCATAGAACACCAAAGCCGTTACTCAGTCACGATCCCAGACCTCGTATATTTCCATTATATATAAAGCTGCTCATCAACTAGTCCATGCTTGAAGTTTGCTAGCAACTAAGAAAAACACACTCTGATTTCGAATTTGATTCAGCTCTGGAGTAAGACACATAAAAATGCTTTAGCCTAAACTTCTAGTGCCATCATACCATTGTGTACTATGCTGTGGCTGATACATATTTAACCAGAAGCATGTGAGCAGGATATCACTGTGGTGATATTGGGAACCTATGTTTGCACAGCCAAGTCATTCTACTAAATTCAGATATCTGCAACATAAATGATTACATGTGGGCTAGGTGTTTAAGCTCCTGCTTCAGTCAGTAGTCATCTAGTCAATACAGTCAATGGATACAGAGAGCTATTCAGCTCTCTCAAAGCAGATATCTATTTTAGGAAGAAATAAATAGATCCCTAGGCTCCATTGACTGTACTGGCTACATCTTCGTTCACGATAATGGGAGATTAAACAGCAGTTTACATGTTGTAAGCTATGTTATTACCACAAGAATTTAGGTGTCTGGGTCTGAAACTAAATTCTATGCTTAAAGAAGCTTGCATTTTTTTTCTAATAAACCAGTAATCTGCTGGGGGGGTGTTAAGCAAAAATTTACTCTTCTTTCATATTTTGAATAAATATTAATATAACTTATATTGAATAAGGTGTGAAAAAAAAATACTTCAATGAGTTCTATCTCAAGTATTACTAATTCTATATTTTTTAGACTATTTTATGTTAGTCAAAAATATTGTGTATATATCTAATCTGAATTTGCTGCTTATGGATCTAGAAGCATTTTGGTTCTGAATTGTGACTCAAACACCAATAGTAAATATCAATTAGATATAGTTAACTTTTCTAAATATGTATTTTTTAGATTACAAAGTGCCAAGAAAACTTGTGTTCTCAGAACTTTCCTTTGGTTTCTGTCATATACAAATGTCTTGCATTTAATCATATTTCATATTTGTGCATTTGATACAATTAATAATAATTAGTGCGTCTAATATTCTTGAACTACTGATTTTGACAAACATGAAAATTGGATAATTCAGTGGAATACTAGCTATAAGAAATGACATTATGAATACGGACTATTAAGTCATATGCTACTATTACTCTATTTTAAGTATCACTATGCTGCTTTAGAAAGGAGGTAGATAATGTCTCTGTGATTGCAGGCATATTTCATGCCACTGCTTGTTCATGATTCTTAGTCTCAGTCAATATAGTGGTGTTGAACAGGACTATGACTTTTTTATTTATACTGTAACTAATTCTAGATCCAAAATAGTTGTTTTGGTTTCATTTTGAATCTTCAAGGAAGCCTCAAATAGCTTAGATAATTGTGGCAACATTGACAGCGGGGAAATAATTCAGACAATACTTAAAACAACTGGACAAAAGTCTGTGGGATCAGATGGGATGCATACAAGGGTGCTGAGGGACCTGGCCAATTTCACTATGCATCCACTGTCTGTCATCTTTGAAAAGTCATGGCAGCTGGGCATGTTCTGAGTAGTGGGAAAAGCAAACATCACACCTACACTCAAGAAGGAGAAGAATCTAGACAGACTGGTCAACTTCCCTTCACTATCTGAAAAGGTTATGGTGTAAATCTTCCCTGACACCTTTTCCAACCACGTAAAGCAGGTGATCGCCACAGAGCAAGTCAACTACACACTGAGCTGTATTAGAAGAAATATAGCCACCAGGCTGAAAAGAATCTTCTTCTGCATTTGAGACCCATATATCTTTCCCTTTATTTATGAAACTACAACTTGATAGCTAGGTCTGCTATCGCACTCCTTGGTAAAGGAAAATCATTTATATACTGGAGAAAGTCAAACTGGTCAGGGGCTAGAATTGTTCAGCCTGAAGAGAGAAGATTAATGGAGATCTCATTTCTGTCTACAACTACCTAAAAGGAGGGTGTAGAAAAGATGGAGACAGGCAATAGTTAAAGGTATGCAATGGAGGGGTGAGAGGTAATAGATATGAGCAAGAATGCAAAAAAGGATTTATCATATGAGCGTTAAAACACTTGAACTGTTAATCAGAGATCTGGTGGAACCTCTATCTTTGGGGATATTCATTATTTTGAGTTCAACTTTTGGTTTTATTAGATCATTATTAAATTTAATTAATAACCCAGATGTTAAATCAGTCTTTGACCTTATTTTATAATTATAAATCCTAGTGTTACTTAGCATGTAGTTGCTTCCACAGCACCTGGGAAACATCGTTAATTTTAAAAAAGGGAGAAGAGCTGTATTTATGAGAAAAGAAGGAAGTATGACTTTTTTCTTTTTTGTTTTTTTAAAAAGCAAAAGATAGTGTCTTTCCTTTTTACTGGAAATTGTTTATTTTCCATCAGGTTTTAAAGAAATGTTGTTAAAACCATGCTTCCAGAGAGTAAATCTAATGAAGTATTATGCAAATTTGGTTTAGACGAAAGAACTCCTTTATACAAATAAGTGCTTCTACATCTGGTCACTTTTATGAAAAATCACTTAGTAAAAAAGGACTACAAGAACAAATAAAGGGAAAGAAAAATATGATAATCAAAGTAGAGTGAAAATACACGATAAATCATACACAAAAAGGAAGCAGAAAGTCAGCACTGAGTTTTGAAATTTTGGGTTACTCATCTTCCAATAAATATGAAACTGTCTATTTGATGGAGTCTATAAATTCAGTTAATTTTTCCATTGACATTAAAATCCACAGCAGGTCTAGCACATGATGTGTACACCAGTGACATGAAGCTGTATAATTAAGTGTGAGCAGTCTTTGAACAGAAGTTTAGTAAGTTCAGGCAAAAAGACTGAGCATCAAATGGAATGGAAAATTCTGTTATTGTGTATTGGGTTTTGAGGAAAGAGCTTTTACATACAGTTAAGTTTAGAGGCTAGGAGTCATCTTTATAAAGTTTAGAGGCTAGGAGTCATCTTTATACCACTCATCTCATTAATCCTTTTTTTCTGAGAGATCCTTTCTTTTCTGTTACTTCACACCTTGGATGCAACCACACTGCAGGAGGTTGCTGTTAGTGAAGTGGAACATATAGTTTTTCTAGACAATTTCTTTAAAAAAATCTGAGGTAGCAGGAGCACAGAGGTAAGCTTTAGAAGTAAGTGATCCAAGCACTGTTTTCATGTTTTAACCCTTAAGAGGCCTCCATTTACATTTAAACACCTCATTCACATTCCTAACATGTGAGCAGGCTAAAGAGGAAAGAATAGCTAGAGGTTATAAAAGCACAAAAAAAATTATTCTGCAGTTTCTAATTCAATTAATAAACAAAACAGAACTGTTCCTTTAAACCTGAATATATTCCTGGTCAGGTATGGGGGAAAAGGCAGAGATAGTGCAAAGACAGTGTTATCTCTGCTTTCTGCTTCATTGTGTGAAAATGTAGGTATCATCTCATTTGTTACGACTTCAGAGAAAATATGTTAAAATTTGCTAAGACCCTGAAACAATAGTTCTTAGTTATGAGCTATTCTATTTACTTCAAGAATTGCCAGCATTCAAACTTGCCAATATTTTTAATTCAAAAGTGATCGTCTAACAGTGATACCCTGACTCTACTGTTCTCAAGATGTTAATTTTCTCTACATACAGACAATGCACACAATCAGAGATTGATTCCTGCCCCAGAGCAGATGCACTTTGAACTGGAGAGGACTGTTAACTGTTTCAAAGGCCACCATAGCAAGGAAGAAATGAGTTGTACCATATTATTTGTGGGTGTAAGTCAATTTTCCCAAGACATTTTAGCAGGAGGTCAAGGGAAAATAAGGTCATTAAGTTAAATAGGTCCTTGATAACATATGACAAATCTGGACTCAGAGGTGGGTTAGGGCCCAACCTGTGCCTCTCATTCACTCAAGATTACTGTATGGTTTCTCCCTACTGTGAATGATATCCAGCCTTCTATAACAACTCTTTTGGAGGCTGTTTCCCCTGTCTTGATGGATGTTTTCATCCACATCACACTGGATTCTTCCATTCTAATTTTATTCAATTTTATTTCATTTTAGGTTTATGGCATTCTTTGAAGGCTGGACATTGAATTTCATAGGGTTGTCCTGGGTTCAGCTATAGCAGTCATTTTTCTCCTTCTTAGTAGCTGGTGCAGTGCTGTGTTTTTTAACTTTCAGCCTGGGAACAACGCTGATAACACTGATGTTTTTAGTTGTTGCTAAGTAATGTTTATTCCAACCAAGGACTTTCTCAGTCTCATGCTTTGCCAGGGAGGAGGGGAAGCCAGGAGGAAGCAGAGACAGGACACCTGACCCAAACTAGCCAAAGGGGTATTCCATACCACAGCATGTCATGCCCAGTATATAAACCGGGGGGAGTTACCCGGAAGGCCCAGATCACTGCTCGGGTCGGGCTGGGTATCGGTCAGCGGGTGGTGAGCAATTGTATCCTCTCCCCTTGTTATTTCACTAATCATTATTATCATTGGTGGTAGCAGTAGTGGTTTTGTATTATACCTTAGTTGCGGGACTGCTCTTATCTCAACCCGTGGGAGTTACATTCTTCCGATTCTCCCCCCCATCCCTCCGGGAGCGGGGGGAGGAAGGGGGGGAGTGAGCGAGCGGCTGTGTGGTTCTGAGTTACCGGCTGGGCTCAAACCACGACAAGGGTGTGTTTCCAGAGAGGGAGAATTTTGAATAGTATCCTATGCTAGATATTATATTTTCATGCAATTCATCAGAAATGAAGGAAACAATTCTAGTAAATATTTGTTAGGACATTTTCTGTGTAGTATGAAATTTCCAACATGAAATGGTTCAAGAATGGCAGACTTTTTAAATTTATTTTTTTTTAGTGTTATAGTTTCTAAGTGAAACTTTAACTTTACCTTGTGTCTAGACAATTACAGATTTCTGTGGTTTCATTTGAAACATAGAATATGTGCAGTTTGCAAGCAGTTATGAGTGTATAGAGCTGGGATTCCGAATTTTGGCCAGTTTTTTTACTGGGTGAATTCTTCAGACCCACCAAAAGCAAAAGCCTAAGCACTTACATAACACTATGGACACAAACCCCCTTTCTGTCTTGAGGCAAGAAACATCTGCAAATTTCTGTTGCGCTTGTATTTTTTTTAGTATAGAGTAGATATGGATTTGTAAATTTTTAGATTCTAACGCATGTTGACAAAGAACCAAAATTTTCATCAGAATTTTGTTCTGATGATGGGTAAGAGTGAGGTACTCTAGGCTGGTAATATGGCTGTTATATAACTCATGTGTTGAAAAGGTTACACTCCAATATTACTACCCAAGAGCACAATGAAAGAAATGCTGGCCTGGTAGTTCTGTAGAGTTTGCTTTTTAGGTATCAGAAATAGAAAAAAAAGGCCAACTTTGGAAACCATCTCACTTTTAAGAGGTCATATTCTTTGCAGCACAACCCTTTACAAGTTCATTAGCCGTTTTGATTGTTGGGGTCAGCAGGTATTTTCAACCTGGGCCATGACTGTTGATATAGAATTAGAATGTTTCTATTGCATCTCTAAAAATGGACAAGTATCTTCAAACATGAACAGCTATATTTGGCATTTTAGATTAAATATAGAAACTGACATACAGACATGTATTTTTCAGAAGTGCTGAATATCCAAAACTTACTAGTTTAATACGAGCACTTGCATAAGAAGGAAGCGCTTTATGGAGCTAAAATGTAATTTATTTTTAATAGTACTCTTGTACCATGGAACAAAATGCTTTCCAAGAAAAGCAGACTTCTTCCCTCAGTTGTAACACTATAAATTCAACACTGCCTTGAATTTAAAGATAGAAAAGAGAGAGTAAATTTAATCTTAAATGTTTAAAAACCATTATAATGCTTCTTATAAACTAAGGATTCAGATATATGATAGAAGAATGTTGAGAATGAGGAAATTGTCTTGATTGTGATGTGAGTTGTTTATGTTAGTTCTCCTGATTTTTTTTTCTGCTTTATTATTTGGTGGCTGAGATAAGCTATCATTCCCTTGTGATGGATGATCACTTTGGCTAGTCAACTTGGAATGCTTTTATATGCTAGTATCAGAGTTCTTAGGAATTCCATTTGTGTCAGGGCCCTGAGGGCATCCCCAGCCCTGCTTGTGCCTGCCCAGTCACCCTCAGAGCTCCTCCCACCCGCCCATTGCCCAGGACCCCACATCAGTCCCCCAGGGCTACCAGCAATGCTGCAGCAGGGCAGGTCTCCAGCTCCCCACAGCCCTGCCCTGCCTGGCCATGGGACCCATCAAGCCAAGCAAACCCTTGGGCCCATGTGCCAGCTGGGCCTCAGCTTGCCCCCAGGGCCCAGAATTGGGACAGCCTGGTGCTCCCCTGGCTTCCCTGCTCCTGGCTGGGGGGTGGAACTGGCCCAAGCTACCAGGCCCTGCCTCACAGGGAACCCCAAGGGGGAGCCCCAGCAGTCCCAGTTTCCAGAAGGTGCCTTGAGAGTTTGCTGCTCTGTTTTAGTGGCAAATCTCAATAAACAAGTATGTAAAGAAATAGTGAGCATGCAGTATGCAAAGTATATGGGGAGGAAGTTTTATACCTAAGTCTTACATACAAAGTAAAAAGGAGAGAAATGGCTGTAAGGTTTTATTCAGTAGCTCTTCTAAACAAACAGAGAGAGTCTGGTATTTGGTTTCCAATTTGGGGATTTCTTGGTTTTGTTTTTCCCTTGGAGCACAAGACCTCAGGCTTCATCGACTTCTAATTAATTTTGGTTCTGCCAGCAGAGAGTATGAGGAGGCAAACTTTGATCAAACAACTTCTGGTCTGTGGTTGAAGCCTCTTCAACCACAGCTGTTTCATCACCTTGTGTCTGATGCCTTTTACATCCATGTTTTAGCGGTGTGTTACTAGACATGTCTTTGCCAGACTATCTATTAACAGACATTTGGTATGCCCCTGGGTAAGTGAAAAGGTTTGTTGATGTAAATCAAACTTTTGAAGCATCTAAGCAGCAAACTGTTGATACCAGCAGAAACCAAGTGGCACCACGGCTTGCAAACTGGGATGCTTACAGTTTGCACTTTGAGGGCAATAAGGTGATTCTGATAAATCTGGATGTTCAAAGGCAGGTGCATTTGGTGCATAAACATTGTTTTTCCAAATTGAATGACAGTGTTATGCACATCTTGAATCTGATAGGCATAATATCCAGGTATTCCTGGACTGCATTTAAAAGGAAAGATGGTTTCAGAAAAAGCCATGGCTTTTAAAATAATTTTAGTAGAGACATATGCCTCAGAAATTACAGTCTGAATGGGAAAAATTTCTAAACCAGACTTTAAAAGAGATATTAAAGCAGAATAATATTCACCAGTTTGTTACTAATAATACAGTGAAAGCCTACCATCACAGAGTCTTTTAACAAGATACTAAAGACTAATACGCGAATATATTTTACATCCTGTAACACTTTTTTTGATTTATAACCACAGCCTCCACATAACTGTCAGGTCCAGACCTATAAAAGTGAAACCTTAAACTCTAAGAGTTTGTAAAACCATGTACATGCATTGGTTTAAAATTAAAGAAGCTCTATATCTTCTCCCTTCAGAAAGTAAGAGTACAAGAAGATGTCTAGAACAAAAGTGAGATTTGATATCAATCAACTTAATGAAAGAAATTATGAAAACGAGTTTATGAAAGAAATATTTATGATATATGAAATTGTGAGAAAGGGGAAAGGGAATAAGATACACATATACTACATAATAGGTTACAGGCACAAAGCTAGCAAGGGAATATTTTACCCCTAAGTATTTCAGAAAGGAAACTCCAAGGATGATACTACTCTAAAAATTTTCAAGAAACTCACAGCGAAAGGGAAAGGAGGAAAGAATTGGTTGGTGTAGCGGTGTTGCTGGAATCCTTTACCAAATAAAAATTTCCTCGGCTGTCCCAAGAAGGAATATGCTGGTGTTGCTCTCGTTTGTCTAGGCACATCTATGCATTCTTCCTGTACTGGGGGTGCACATTGTTTAACACTTTCTGAACAACAGGGTCAGGGTACTTGGATTTCTTCACATGGTCTACCACTTCCATATTGAGTTGTTCGATTGGAATGAAACTTCATCTCCTTTTTTCTACTTCACATTTGCCAAGGTTTATTGAAGAGATCTGTTACATAGCTTGGCTCTTTTTTGTCCTCCTAAGCCTTGATTTTGAAAACTCATTAGTTTCAGCACCCAAACAGTGGAAAATGTTAGTCCTAGTGTCTTCACCAGGTAGTGGTGGTACCCTTACCTATTTCTACTGTTTTGCAAATACCAAGTAAATTTTTTTCATGTGTTCTATCACTAATTCACAGAAAGTCCTGGAAATGGGCAAGTTTAAATCTTAAAAAAAGGATAATAACCCCTCCAGCTTGCTTCACCAACAGCTTTTTTCTTCTGAAACACATCCTCTTACTCTCCAGGATTTTATTGAATTTGTGACAGCTTTTCGGCTCATGTATCTGGTGAGACATTAAGAGGATGTTCTCTTTCAAGGTATTCAGGGCAATTCAGAAATGTCTTTTATCAGGTCATCAAAACCAGTTCAAAGCATAGTTTTACTCCATCTGGCGGAAAGAGATCAACAGCTCCAGGAGGGACAGGAGCTGTTCAGACAGCGGGATATCATACTCCTGTCCCTGCCTTGATAGCAATGCAAGGATATTGGATCACCTAATCTGTTTTTATTGATGAGTGCTGGTTTTCTAAGTATGTAAACAGAAAGCTGGTTTTGCAGGAAAAAGTCCTGCATAAAGATTCAGGTGATAAATGTTTAAATCATCAAACAGGTACCCATATGGTGTCACAGTCACATCTTCAAACACTTCTAAGAAGAGCATGTCTTCCCATGGCAAATCTGTCTGGGGGTAAGGTTTGAAACATCTTTCAGAGGTTATAAAAAGCATTATGCTTTTTGTGTTGAGATTAATGTTGCAACTGTTTCTATCCTGAAAAAAACATTTCTGACTCTAAAAATCTAAGATCCCTATGATACATATACTTAGAAAAAGCTTTCTCAGTTTTGCCACTTCACAAGCAGAATTCATCAGTAATTGATGAGAATCATATTGAATTTTTTTGGGGAAAAAAGCATTTACTATTAGTACTTCAGTCAAGTTCCCCACAAATTTAACAAAAAGACATTTATAGAAAACTTTTTAATACCTTAGTTTGAGAAACTATAAAACACAAGAATTTAGGTGTAAAAGAAAGTAACTGGTAACTCCAGGAGTTATTTCAAAAAATACCTTTCCAGTTGCTAGACAACCCTGCAAGAACAGCAGTAAAAGGGTACTTCCAGCACTTCTTGGTGATCAAAAACTGTAGGGGGTGGTGCTAAATTTTTCAGTAATTACCTATTTCCTATAGACCACCCATGGCATCTTCAGAAGGGGTATGGTTCTTCTAGTCCTCCTCTTCTTGTCCCTGGTGATGGAACTCTGCTCTATCAGAACCTTTTTAAGGATGGCACCATATGGGTTTGCAACAAAGACCAACATGAAGTTGCTCCACACCTAAAAATTTACTTTTTTCTGTTAGATGCATTTAGTGTGATACCTTTAAATTTAAGGCATTGATTCCCCTCATGGTGAGTAGCTGTAGGTTTTGGATCAAATGGAAACTTACTTGTCAGTTCACTTAAGTAGTCATCAAGCTGATGGGTCCCAGCTTCCTGTAAAATTTCTGAATATCAAGGCATCTGTGTCATGATGGCAAAGGTCATGCAGCACATAGAAGAGAAAGCTAACACTGCGGCTAGAGTCATACTACATTTGGCATGCTTCCACAAAGCAGTGGACATAAGAAAATTGACAGGCGCACAGTGCGACCTTTCCCCTCTAGATGAATGTGTTCCCACAACAAGGGAATGTGTTCCCTGCACTCATGATCTTTATGGGGTACGGAAGCTGAAAGGTGAAAGCAGAAAGACTCTGAAGTTCAGGCATACCCAAGGATATGATTTTGGATTTCCTTCATCTGGAAGGGCATGTTCAGTCTTTCTTTCCCAATCAGCAACCTGGTTAGAGGCTCTAGAGACCACAAAGTTCAGTTTAGTCTCCCTGTTCCTTCTGCTGAAAATGGGAACTGTGTAACTGTGGAGCAATCAAAGTTTGCATCCTCATGCCCTCTGCTGGCAGAACCAGATAAATTAGAAGTGGGTGAAGCCTGAGGTCCTGTGCTCCAAGGAGAAAACAAAACCAAGAAATCCTCAAATCCCAAACCAAACCCAAACCCTTTTCTGTGAGATTTGCAAAGCTTTTTGCCACACCTTTAGTCAGCATAGAAGCTCACGGTTTGCCTCTGGACACGAGGTGCGGTGCAGTGAGTGTCCGTGCAGGAAGCTTTGAATTCACTTGTATCAGGGTTTCTGCGGCACTCCAGCAAGCTCTGCCTCTGTCTCTCCACAACAGTCTTGCAGTGTGATACTGCTAAGGTACCACCCAGCAGACAAATTATTTTTCTTTTTTTCTATTATCACAACAGGCAAACTGTTTTCCTACTTCAGACCAGATGAGCCTGAAGGAAAGTTGTCCTTTAACTACTAATATTCTTTTGCTGCATCTATACATTTCTAGTCAACAGCTCTTGGGTATCACCGGGAAAGGAAACCTGTTGCTCAATATCAAACAATTTCCATCCTTTTCTGCCTTTTGTGTTAGTCCCTGAAAGGAGCAGAATTGTCCCTGGAAGTTGTAGGTAGGCCATCTTGATGAAATTGGTTTGATTTTACTGCATTTGCATTTACATTTATATTTGCACATGTGCAAATGGATTTGGGTGGTAATGTAATTAATGTCTTCATTTGGCTGCTCTCTTCCGTTACGTAATGCTTTTAACCTAACTTGGTCAATCCTGTTGTAAGAACCTGTTTTGGTTGTAGGAGGATTTTACTGATAGGGTGGCTGCTGTCACTCCCATGCCCCATTTTAGAGGAAGTATGCTTTGAAAGAGCTTAAGTCAGCTCTACAGCCATCCTGTGAAGGGCAGCCAAGGGCCATTTCAAATGAGACAGGAATGGCTATACATGGTATCCTTATCCCATAACTGCTCAGAGATGCCTGTGGAAAATTGGTTTTGCACAAAACAGTGTTACTGAAGAACTAACTATTCCCCTATCCTTGGTTGGTAGCTCCCGTCTCCCCAGAGGAAATACCAGGAAAGAGTGAAAGTGTTGATCTTCCAGTAGGGGAAATAAAAGAGAACAACTAGTGGTCAGTGTTTTAGGTAAGAGAGTAAATATGCCCATAGTGGATTTCAAAGACTTTCTGCTCAGAAAACACAAGTGATGCACAATATAATTGCTCACCACCCGCCGACTGATACCCAGCCTGGCCCGAGCAGCGATCTGGGCCTTCCAGGTGACTCCCCCCAATTTATATACTGGGCATGACATGCTGTGGTATGGAATACCCCTTTGACTAGTTTGGGTCAGGTCTCTGCTTCCTCCCAGCTTCCTGTGCCCCTCCTCACTGGCAGAGCATGAGACTGAAAAGTCCTTGATAAGAGTAAGCATTACTTAGCAACAACTAAACCATCGGCATATCAGCATTATTCTTAGACTAAAGCCAAAACACAGCACTGCACCAGCTACTAGGAAGAAAAATAACTCTCTCCCAGCCAAAACCAGGACAAAGCCTCAGACTTAATCTTTTGCTTTTCTTCATTTGCATGTCAGTGATGCTAAAAACAATGTTATACTGTTGATGGCACAATCTAAATATAGTTCTTAATTAACAGAAGTCTGATAATAAATTACAATTTTTGTCCTGGAGCTTTTTGCTATTAATCATGATTTTGGGTGGATAAAAGCAAAACATAGTTAATGATTCTAAGTATACTGTGATTATGAACTTAGATGTAGCCTTTTTTTCCTGGATCCTATTAACATAGTCTCCTATTCAGAAGCCCACAGTTACTTTCTTCTGAAGCCTTGAACTTACTAAGAATAGATTGTTTAGGTTGGGTAGAAATTAGCAGATTTCTGCATCATACCAGAAAATAGGACTGATGGACAGGCAGCGCCATAGTAGTCTTATCCTCTCATCCAAAGCTTTATCTTGCGTTTCTTTGGGAGAGGGATCTATTTCCAGCCCTAGTTCAGTCATGACAAAAAGATAAAGCCCTGCTCAGAACACAATTCGGAAGACAGAGGGAAAAATACAAGACACAGGATTTAAGTTCTTTCTGCCATTACCTCCTTTTCATGTTGTTATATTTTATACAGCAGACAGTGTAAAATCTGTTATTGCCAAACAACAATAAAACCAGAAACTGTGAATACATTACGGTGCTGAGTTATTAATAAAAAATGTGAACTGGATTTTTAAGGTGGTCTTACATAGCAAGTTAAGGGTGTAAAGGAGAGTATAAGACACTTCACTCCTTCCAACAACATGCTACAACTGCCAGTCACAGACTACCTGATTATGACATCTAAGTAGTAATATCTGATAGTTAGCCAAGCTACTGGTGGGTACTGTAACCATCTTTCGACTCCTCTCTTCCTTGGATTAACTGACATACAAACCAGCAGAAGCTTGAGGAGTCCATGTGTGTCATTTAAATTGGGAAAAAAGTAATTCCAAGAGAAAAAGAAAAAAAAAGATACATTGATTTCTTGAACAGCTATGTTATGCTTTTCACCCAGCAAATGATCTTAAAATACTTAACTAAAAAAAAGAAAAGCTACATAAATTCCAAATGGACATTGCTACAACAACCTAGACCTCTAAACTGAATTCTAAGCTTCATAGCTTTTTTCCTATAATTGTCCTATAACTATATAAACACACAAATGTATGTACATACTGAGGAAAAAAAAAGTAATATACTGTTATTATTTACTGTCTAAAGAACAAAAGGTTTATAACTAGGCTGTCAATGTAATTTAAGTGCTTACTACCTAATAGGCCACAATGCAAGGATAACTTTATTAAAAAAAATAAAAAATATATTTAACCAATGCGTTATTACTACTGCAAGGTTGATAAAAAGCAAAAAACTTTTTCTACAATGTGTTGCATATCCACTTCTGGACAATTTATTGGCATCTTTGCAAAGGGTAATGGTAGCATGGGAAAAAAATTTCTCAAAAAGGACGACAGTTGCTGTCTGGGAGGCGACAGGAATCTCCATCGCAAGGACCCTTGCAGCAGTATCTTCTGCTAGATAAGATTATATTTCCCAAACTGAATCTTGTATCCAAACTGAGTTCTTATACCCAGCTGGGCTCTGATACTGTGTAAGGGCTCATCATTTGCAAGATTCACTGTTATTGTTTATCATTACTAATATACAAAACATCTTTTAATTATCTTGGGTATATGCTAAATAACTGCCAGCACCCCAAGAGCACCAAGAAGCCTTAATTGCCTTGACCAGTCTTACTTGAGATACACACCCACACCTTCTGCCCCCAGAGTCCCTGGGCACCCACTCTTTGTCTGAAGGAAGCTGTAGGTGTGCTTGGTCTCTGCCTCATCTCCAGCCGCTCTGGACCTGACGGATTACTGCTTGTCTGGACTGTTGGCAGATCCTGTTACCAATCCCTGTTCCTGCCAACCTTGTTGACACCCTGAGGAGTGAGGCTTGTGCCCCTGCCTCATTCCCCATCTTGGTCCAGGCCTGATTTTGCTAATCCCTGACTAAATCCCTGGCTAATTGAAATGGAGCTAGGACAAAATAGCTATATCAAATTAATCTCTGGTGGATGTTTTTACTTCTTGAAACTGTTGAGAGGACAACTGTTGGGAGCATGAATGCTTTTTATCTGAAAATATACAGAGGAACAGATTAACAATGTGCAGTTTGACATCTAGGTATGAACTGGTCATTGTATGGTCCCTTTAATGTCAGCAAAAAGAAACAAAATGTACCATACAGATTCCTACCTACCTAGAGAATTTTAAATAGCTACCTTAAAGTGGTTAATCATGCTGTGAATCTTAAGGCTCATACTCTTGAAGAAGTTCTTGAAATTAGAAAGACTAGGTTAAGTGTAGACGCGTGTCCTAAACGGCTACATATGATTACGCATTACATGCCACTCCCACAGGAGGACTAGGACGATGAGCACTGCACACAACTTTGTACACAAAACCAAAGACACCTTCCACAGTTTTGAAGCAGAACTATTAACAGATTTTTTTTTTTTTTTTTTGAGGATGATCTTGGAAGTTGGTCAGATTCTTCACAAAAAGAGCTTGGATTTTGTGAAAATGAAATATGTGGGGTTGAATGCATCCAAAAATGAGGCTAGAGCGTTATGAATCTGTGTCTGTAACTGTTGGTGAGATTGTGATGATTTCTGAGTGCTATCCAAATGTCTTTGGCACGATGATAGGGTCTTCCTTAAGTAGTGCAGATTTTTAGATGTGGACAAGTACAATAGAATTTAAGATCCCCAAGTTTGTAGTGTTATCTCCATAATTTTGACTGAAAAAGGTATTATTTGATTGTTTGGGAAATCTTTGCATCCTACACCTTGCCCTTTTATGTGTGTTTGGAAGTGTGTATGTACTTGTGTGTATAGATTGAAAATTTTGGTCCTAGGCAAGTTGGTGATGATTTTGTTACTGATTTGTCATCTACTTAATGTGACAATGATTTCATCCTTTGCAAAAGAGAACTCTGGGAAAATTTTCCATCAGTTTTGCTTCTCACCTCTTCTCCCTGCTTTCTAATCTAATCTAATCTAATATTTCTGCTAGATGTATAATCTCTCAAAATGTACATAACAAGTCAGAAGATGGAAAAAAGAGTACTTCTATGGCTTTGTTTTGATAAATTCACATGTGAGATTTCATATAAAATTTATTTCTGTTAGCAAGTTATAATGGCAACAAAACTATAGATATAAATAACTTGTTTTCCACACTACTTTTATTTACTTTAATCAGATCAGGATTTTTCTAATGTACTCTGCTGAATGGGATGGGACACAAATGTAAGTTTTGTTGTGTTTGTAGCAATGCCTTCAGGCAAAAGCCTTTCTCAGAAAAAATGGGCATCTAATTGTAGAAAATGAATAAATGGAATTACAATGTCCTAAAATCACAGATAACCTGTTTTTAAAAACTGCTGTGATAGTTCATCATATTACACTCATGGATAAATAAAAATCTAGGAAGACTAGCAAAATAGTTATCATTTTAGATGTTGTTAAAATTGCATGTGTGTTATTTATACTTTTAAAACTGTGTTGACAAGGCCAAAACAACAGTGGGAGAAAAAGTTCACTAGGGGGATGTCTCTAAGGAGATGTCAAGTGGAGACAAGTATACTACAGCTTTGCTGGCTGTCACTTTATTTCTGCCAACAAGAAAGACTTTTAAAGTGAGGAGAAGCCAGAAACAGATGAAAAAACCCAATGGGTGAGAAGGTGAAGGGGACACGTGTGTCTTTTTATGGCTCTGGGTATTTAAAATACCAATTATAAAATTACATGCAGGGTGATACAGTCTCAGAATATCATACTAGCTTTTCTTCTGCGCGTTCACATCTACAACATTATAAATACCTGTGTTTTCTCTGTATGAAAATGTGAGGAAATAGGTAAAGTCTAATATGGCAATCCAGAACATGTTTCCTTTAAATACTGTTTGGATCTTTTGGTTATCTCAAACAGAGTTTAGCAGATTTCCCTTACCACTAAAATCAATAACCAGTTAATGCTTGTATGCAATATGTAATAGCTGTGTAATACTCCTATTTTCAATAGAGAAAGGAGCTACAGAGGACTTTATGGCTCATTTCCTTTCTCTTTGCTGGAATTGCAACAAGAATCTCCAGTGGAATAAAACAAAGACATTACAATCATTGTATATCCTTCTCATTTTTTTATTTTAAAGTAAGAAATTGTGTCTTTGAAATCATAGCAATAGTTTTCAAGACACACTAATTCAATAATGTTAATTTTCTGTGAGCAGATTTAAGGAAAAAGAGAAAATCATGTTCAGGAACAGAGTTTAATGGCTTAATATCCACAATAGGTGTCTGTTCAATTGGCCTAACTGAATAGCCTCGAATTGCACTCCAATAGCATTAAAATTGGTCTGTAACAGTCCATTCTTCATCAACAAGTCAGAAAACTGCCTTCTTCAATAAAATTTCAATGCTTCATTTTGTTGTCTTGGACATTCCTTCAATCTCCTTAGCATGCAAAGGCTATCACATCAGACTTATGCACACAGGCGGTTACTTGGCATGACCAGGAAAATGTCCTTTTTTTTTTTTTCCAATAGATGGAATCAATTTACTATTTATCACTTCTGAACTTTAACCATGCATACTAGGATCCTCATAAAATCATTACATGCTCTGCTAGACAGAAAATGTTAACCCAGTCCTTCCTTGTCATGTCTAGAGGGGAAATGGAGAACAATGAAAACACAGACCTATCAGGAAGAGAGCAGGGCACCATTATTAATTCCTTTTAGTTTATGCTAAACTAGTGGCTTCCATCCCTTGCAAAGATCACCAGAGATGTAGCACTTTTATAAGAAGCCCTTGCAAAGTACAGCAAGGGAAACAAGTTCCCCTTTAACCACCAAATGAATACGGTCTGATGTGTATGTAGGTAATAAATAGTTATCTAGGTTTGTTGTTTCCCTTCCTCTCTCCAGTTTCATGATTTCTGCACATGGATCATACAGATTTGTCTCACAGCATCCTCCTATTTTCATTTCTGATTTTGGGGCCAATGTGTCAGTAATTATTCTACTTCTACTATATGTTTATCTTCATTTTTGTGGAATAAATACTCTAGATTTAGTAAAACAGCTCCTAATGTTTTAAGTAATGTAAGTCCATGTAAATTAGTGAGGGACTGAGCCTCTACCCTGAATTCATCATCTGAGTGCTAATTGTGTACAGTATAAAGAAGATGAAAGAAAGCGAGAGTAAAGGCCAGAATTTTCAGTGATTTTGTACACTTCAGCATTTGCCATCCTAGTTTTCATTTAGGCAACTGAAAGCTTAAAATAATTTTGGCTGTGATGACCAGAGTCTTCAAACATGCAAATAGACTACATTGTTTATTTTCTTTGCCTTTATATTTCAAACATCTGGTCTTTCCATATTTTATATTTAAATTTTATTTATCAGTGAGATTTGCATGAAATTCTTTTGATGCAGGAACTAGAAGTTTATGTCAAAAAGTTACAAAGTTAGTCTATCTAAGAGAGGAAAGAGACTACATGTTTTAAATTAACAAATACAACTACATAAGATAGAAAGGAACATAAATGGATGGATGGATAGATAGATAGATGGGCAGACAGACAGACAGATAAATATAAATCTTCCTTGGAGAGCCCTATGTGTTTTTATTATAAATTTTTTAAAGAACTGTATACCAGGTTTATGTGACAAGGTTTTGTTAGCAGGAGGGCTGCAGGAGCGGACCCGCTCCAAGATGGACCCACTGCTGGCCAAAGCTGAGCCAATCAGCAGTGTTGGTAGAATTTCTTCGAAGAGGTGAAAACCAGCAGCTGGGTGAGACAAATGAGAATATGAGCAAAACAGCACTGCAGGCACCACAGCTGGTCAAGAAGGAGGGACTGTGGGTATTCCAGGCATTGGAGTAGAGTGTGCAGCCTGTGGTGCAGACCATGGTGAGGCAGGTTGTCCCCTGCAGCACATGGAGGTCCACGAGCAGGTGGATTGTGCTGGAGGAAGCTGGAGCCCATTGAAAGCCCATGCTGGAGCAGGGTCCTGGCAGGACCTGTGGAGAGACAAGCCCCACACTGGAGCAGGTTTGCTGGCAGGACTTGTGACACACGGGGGACTCATGCTGGAGTAGTCTGTTTCTGAAGGACTGCACCCTGTGGAAAGGACCCATGATGTGGCATTTCTTGAAGATCTGCAGCCTGTGGGAAGGACCCACACTGGAGCAGTTTGTGAAGAACTGTACCTTGTGGGTGGAAATCCACACTGGAGCAGGGGAGAACAGTGAGGAGAAAGGAGTGGCAGAGATGAAGTGTTATGAACTGACTGCAACCCCCATTCCCTGTCCCCCTGCACTGCTTGGGGAAGAAAAGCTAGAAGAGTTAGGAGTGAAGTTGATCCTGGGAAGAAGAGAAGGGGGGGGGAAAGGTGGGGTTTCTTTTAGTTTTGTTCTTATTTCTTACTACCCTACTTTGTTATTAATTATTTTCCCCAAGTCAAGTCTGTTTTGCCCATGATGGCAATTGGTACATAATCTCCATGTCTTTATCTTTACTCATGAGCTTCTTGTTGTATTTTCTCCTCCTTGATGATACAGCAGGAGTGGTAGAGCGGCTTGGTGGGCATCTGGTGGCCAGCCAAGGTTAACCCACCACAAGTTGTTAGATATCCCAAAGAAAGCTTTCTATAAAATGAAGAACTGGAATATGTTTGTATAATTAGATATATCACTGAATATTTTAAGCAGATATGGGCAACTTTATTGTTACAAATATTTAGTTAATTGTCATGAAGAATATGCAACCCTATTTGGATCCTACTGGCTTTTTTATGAGTGCAATTGTCAAAATGTGCTGAGTAATCTGATCATGGTTACAGTGTTAATTTCATACCATTTCTTGGGTGCATCCCTTAAAATATGAGACTACATGCCCTATATATTCTGGGTTGAACACTGTTAGTTGAATTTCTTGTTTGAACTGAAGAGCACAGTTTAGTCTGTCCTGAAGTCTGATCAGGTTTAAGTTCTGCAGTTCACCTCTGTGACTATGGTAGTCACAGGGAGACTGTATACAGGAGTCTGACAGGCCCTCATTTAAATGGAGGTACATAAAGCACCAGGCAAAACAGATTAAGCGCATCTATCTTATTCGAAATATTGTCATACTTATTGTTTCCTAAGAGGACTAGCTTCCTGAGAGACCATGGGTCAATTTTTGTGTGCACCACAGTTAAATTTGTCATGTTTTCAAGCTTGTTTATATTTTCTGTATGTTAGTGAGTTTCAGCCCTTAAAGCAAGTATCAGTTCACAGCTCTTATAGTCTATTATCTATGACTATTTAGTATCAGTCCACAGTTCTTATAGTCTATTCTGGATGAGTATTTAGTATCACACATTAATGCTTAGGTCCTCCATCCTCTTGGGGACCCAGGCTGATACTTAGAAAATTATTCAGAGAGAAGATCGTCTCCTCCTTGCTGCACATGGAAATTATCTCAGTAACCAAGGTCACAATATGAATGTCAACTGCCACAAGGCAGCTTGACTTCAATTATAAATATGTATGCTATAACATAAATTTATGCATCTCTAAGAAAGAGAGCATATTGATCCTGTCTGGGACACCACTGTACACCAAGGAGTTAGTGACCCACATAAAAGTTAACATGAGTACACCTAAGCCTGTGCTGTGCTTGTGTTGTACTGCCTTGTGCTGCAAATGCATTTTCTTAAAAGAACGTTTTATAATAGCTCAAATGGCTGAAAAGGGGAATCTCTTCTGTGGATGGGGGTCTACCCAGTGTGCTGCCTGTGGATTAGAGGTCCATGACATGCAAGACCACCAGGAGTTCCCATCATCTAAAGGAATGTAAGATTATTCATACTATTTTCTCCTTGTGGTGCTAGCTCTAACGTATTGCATTTTAAATTATACCTTACAGACTCTGAGTTCCTTTGTTACTGGGATTATAACAGATCAGTACCTCCTAGTGCAAAACAGAGTTAAGTTTAGGATTAGTCTCTCTAGTCAGAATGCATCCTGGAATGTTGACTGGAAAGTTGTTCAAAAGGTAGCGCTGAATCTAGTAGACTCTCCTTCATAATTCATGGCTGCAGTGGTTACACCTGGTGAATACAGTTCTCAGTACACAGAAATGTTTTTTCTTGTGTGTCTGTATGTGTACCTTTCATTTGACATGCCAGTCCACACAGATCCTGAGTACATTTTTCCTTTTTCATTTTTTTTGTGCACCAGGAAACCATTTAGCCCTAAGAAAATACAGTGGCCAAGTTGCAGCTGCTTGAAGCATTTTACCGTTAAGTATAATGGCACTAAGTGGAAGCGTCAAGAGCTATTATGCACCGACAGTATAGTCAAGAAAAGTACCCATTTGCAGAAACCATGCAGCAAGGTAGAAACAGAGCAATGAAATAACCATGAAAGCAGCTGGAGCCTCAGGGTAAGAAAAACAAGTGATCTGCTGCAATGCTTAACAACAAAAGGAGGCATATGAACAGAGTTATTTGGGCTTTCATGGTTACAAATGTTGTAAGGAGTGAGCAATATTGCCTTTGGCACAGATCTCTCTCACTATTGTAATGTTTGCTTCCTCTCTAGAAAGCCAGGTCGCCACATGTGCAATCATAGCCTCAACATAAGAAATAAGAACTGAGCCACAAATGACTGCTTTGGTCTAAATCCTTCATGCTTCAACTCTCAGTGTAATAAAATAACTCCTTAAAAGGAGTTAAAATAGAAAAGAAAAAGCAACATGCAAAACCAGAATGCCAATTTTTTTATTGTTAGAGCAATGCTGAATAGAAATGATCTTTAAAGGCAGAGGGCTGATTAAATGAATGTTCTAGCTTCTGCTTTGCATGGTGTACTAGTAGCACCTATGTGAAGGTCAGAACTCCAGTAGCTAAACCTGAAATGTTGTTGTTCATTAACACATCATTTAGATAAAGAAGTATACCTTGCATTTGGTTGTGCTTTTCCTAGTGTATTCAACCTCTATCTGTCATTATATTGCTGATTTGTGATATGAAAGTGTCGCACATGGTCAAGTGCAGGGCTGGAGAAGGGAGAAAACAGAATAAATAGTAGTTCAGAGCATAGATGAAGAGGAAGACCAGCAATTTTGTCTTTTTAAGTTTTGGTTTTTTTTTTTTCTGAGAGTGAAAATGCTGGTGTGTTAAAATAACGGAAGCTGCATGAATAAATATTTACTGAAACAGAGACTAAATTATGCTCAGTCTTGTGTAGAGCAGTAACTGATGTTTTGTCTTAGCTACAGCATAGTGAATTAATAGAATTTTAGTACATCAATCATAGTCTTCTGCCAGTTTGATTTTTCTAATAGTTTTATTACCACTACTTGAGTCACACAGAAGGCTTCTCCAGCACCAGTGAGCACTGTCTTTAATTGGTCCCCAAACCTGTTACTATGTGCGCAAATAGTGAAGTACCACACATTGGCTCAAATGAAAAAAAAAGCATGCATCCTTCTCATCTGTCTCTTCAGCTTTTCTTCAATAACTTTTAATAATGTGGACCTTGAATTCATCAAATGCTCAATGAATTGACGAAAGGGTGCTTCCAATTTTCTCAATTAGCTGAAGAATTGCTTTGAACAGTGTAGTTTGTACAATCAGAACCACAATGGCTCATCATTTATCCTTGTCATTGTTGTCATATAACAGTATCTTTTGACAGCATGTCTGCCTCCACTTTTCCCACTCAGTCTAGCCATTTTCTCCTCTCCAATCATAGTCTTTGTCTGCGCTCTGTATCCTGTTATGCTCCTCCTTGAGATTCTTTTTTCAAGCTCCATCTCATTCATCCATACTTGTGCAACAAGCCTCAAAGCTCTCTAGTGTCTACTCATATCAGTATTACTCCATCAACTTCTTATTTAATTATCCCCTGCTCTCCACCATGTTTCTTTCAGAAAAAAAAAAAAAACCCCAAAAAAAACCCGAAAAAAAGACATAGAAGAACACTAATAAGAAACACAATTAAACCCCAAATATCTATAAAATGTGCAAATGAAGGCTACCTATTAATAGGAACTCAGAAGCCTATCTGTACAACTGCATTGTAGGGAAAGAAAAGTAAAATTCCTTCAGAAATACATGTTTTTATCAATACATTACTACAATGTCAATGGACTAAAAAAGAATTTGGCAGTATGTGGCAAGCTCTACGGTTAAAGTTCGGGTTTACAAATTATGATAAGCAAAAGCATATGCATTAACTGTGATTTTGCTGTGTTTTCTGAGTATTACTGTGTGCTTTGTTTCAAGGACCATGACCGTAGTTGAGTATAGAGTAAGGAACTGAAATTCAAAGCAATGTAAAGAAAAATACAGATCACTATCATGGTCCTCAGGAAAAGAACTTTTAAAAAGCAGATGGAACTTCGAATATATTTTTGAAGAAAAGGACCTGATTATGCAGTGAATTAAAGCCAGTAATACACCTTTACAGCCCATTGTACTGTGAATGTGATTCTGTGATCTGCTGACTCAGAAAGCCTTTGTCTTCAGTTGCTAAGGCTGCTTCTGGATTCAAATGATTTGCAGCTAATGGGGTTCAGGTACTGATGATGATATCTCTTTCTGATCCCTACCTTAGACCTGAGCTGCTCTAAAGAACAATTCCACCAGAGGAAATCCTGTGTTATAATTAGCTTTTTCTTATCCCTGTCCTGGGTTCAGCTATAGCAGTCATTTTTCTCCTGCTTAGTAGCTGGTGCAGTGCTGTGTTTTTTAACTTTCAGCCTGGGAACAACGCTGATAACACCGATGTTTTTAGTAGTTGCTAAGTAATGTTTATTCCAACCAAGGACTTTCTCAGTCTCATGCTTTGCCAGGGAGGAGGGGAAGCCGGGAGGAAGCAGAGACAGGACACCTGACCCAAACTAGCCAAAGGGGTATTCCATACCACAGCACGTCATGCCCAGTCTATAAACCGGGGGGAGTTACCCGGAAGGCCCGGATCACTGCTCGGGTCGGGCTGGGTATCGGTCGGTGGGTGGTGAGCAATTGTATCCTCTCCCCTTGTTATTTCACTAATCGTTATTATCATTGGTGGTAGCAGTAGTGGTTTTGTGTTATACCTTAGTTGCGGGACTGCTCTTATCTCAACCCGTGGGAGTTACATTCTTCCCATTCTCCTCCCCATCCCTCCGGGAGCGGGGGGAGGAAGAAGGGGGGGGGGGGGAGTGAGCGAGCGGCTGTGTGGTTCTGAGTTGCCGGCTGGGCTCAAACCACGACAATCCCTTTTTCAGTTCACTCAGAATGCTACATGAGACAAGCAACGCAACTACTGTGAAAGAGTAATTAGCCCAGTAGCATTTACTCCCATGTGATGAGAAATTATGCTACACTCAGTTTGAGAAATGAGACTTCTGAAAAGCAGCACATTGTGCCTATTGATTTTTCATTTCAGATTAATATTTTTAAACTTAAATTTCTGAAATAAATTCGTTCTAAATGATTGCATGATTAATAATTGTACTGTTCAGCAGTACAAAATGATAAACTGAAAAGCAGGAAGTGTGAACTGAAACAGAGTGTGATCTAATCTCATATAGAACAATTTAAGCGAGATTGGAGCTAGGCAGCATTTTTCCATTTTCAAGAACTTCTACTTGCCTGTAACTTTTGTAACTTTTTGTTAATCAACATAACAAAAATATATTTTATACACCCAAACTATAATTCAGCATATTCAAGCATGTGATGGATTTAAAATCCCAGGAAAGTATTATGTGTGTGCTTAAAATTAAGTAGCTGATTAAGTAGTTTACCAGATTGCGCAAAGAAAAGGGAGAAAATCCTAAAACAAATACAAACCAAGAAGCCAAAGTTTTTAAACAAAGTATGTAATTAAACAGCAAAACCTTCTGCCACAAGATGTTGCACTTCAGATTTTGTTTAATATCATTTCAAAGAAGAATCCATGCAATTAGAAAAAATTGAAATAGTTAATAATGAAAAAAATCCCTATTGAACTTCAATTTTCTGGAGTCAAAAAGTATGTAAGGAAGTTCTACTCCATGCTTACCCTGTTCTCATATTCTAACCTGAGCACCTTTTGGCCACAGCCAAAAGCTGTGAAGCTAGAAGGATCATTATATTAGCTATCTAGCCTTCAAATGGACACAACACTATCCTTGTGTGTACTGGTGCTTCGATTGCAGTCATGTGCACTGAGACCTGCAGAGATTAAAAGCCCTGGTCATTGCCTACCAGAGAGATTTAATTCAGACTCTTCTCCTAGTCACTGCTTTTACTCCTGAGTTTTTAGACACAGCACAACATCTCATTTTTCTTACCTTATAAATTATTACATTTAACTGATCTCACTATTAATTTGCTTTTATTCATACATTTCTTTGTATATAGATTATTTTGATATTTACTGTGTTCAGGGAATGCTAATGTATTCTTTATGGGCAGGAAAATATATATCTTGCTTATAATCTTGTGGATTTGTTCTCCCTTAAATGCATGACAGCATAGTGCTGTGGATAATAAAAAATTTTAAAATTTACATATAGTTTTGTCTAAGGTTTATTTCGTCTGTTATACTTTTCACTAAGCTCCTTTTACACATTTCTGAACACTGCAAACAAAATCAGAGATGGGTTGAGGTTGGAAGAGACCTCTGGAGGTCATATGGTCTGACCCCCTTGCTCAAGCAGGGACACCTAGAGCCAGTTGCCCAGGACCATGTCTAGATGTTTTTTTTAATATTTCCAAGGAGAGTGATTCCACAGCCTCCCTGGTCAACCTGTGCCACCCTCACAGTAAAAAAGTGCTTCCTGATGTTCAGATGGAGCCTCCTCTGTTTCACTTTGTGCCCATTGCTTCTGTCCTGCCACTGGGCACCACTGAAAAGAGCCTGGCTCTGTCCTCTCTGCACCCTCCCTGCAGTATTTATGTGCATTAAGATCCCCCTAGAGTCTTCTCTTTCTCCAGGCTGAACAGTTTCAACTCTCTCGGCTTTTTCTTCTGTGTGATCTGCTCTAGTCTTAAGTGTCTTAGGGGCTCTGTGCTGGACTCCATCCAGTAAATGAGCATTGCCAAAAGCATTTATAACATCAAAAGTGGAAGTTAAGTTCCTAACTTTCTTAAGTTCCCTTGAAAGCCCTAGACACCTGTTTTTAGACACCTAAATGCCTTTAAGAGTCTGAATGTAATGTTCTTAGAGTTAGTTTAATTAAAATTATATCAAGATGAGTTCAAACGAAGGTATGCCCTTTCTACATTGACTAGTAAACTTCCTTTTTCCTTACTTTTCTGCAAAGTATGTAGTGTGTATTAGGAAAGATATAAAGCATTTAAGATGCCGGCTTTCTTAACACAAGAACACAACTGTATATGTTTGTTTAGGGAAAACATCTTTATGACTTACACATAATGTCTGTAATAATGTTAGACAATTCTGCCCATGCATTTTCATAACAATACTAATAGCAATAAATCAATTTGTATTCCAAAAGGCTAGTGGGTACAATCCTTTACTGAAAAACAAAAGAAGGTAAATCAAACCTTTAAGTGTCTAGCTGTGAATGTAACCACTATAACTTCATAAAATTTTGATTAAATTTATTCTTCATCACTTTGTTTTCACAGAAGTCATGCGTAACATTTTCTTTCAAATTAGATGATGACTATATCATTTTGGAATAGTGTAGTTTCTGAATACCAGTAATATTCATACAATACACCTTCCTAATTGATTTTACCTTAGTACCATCAACTAAGAAAATATTTATTAATGAAGTTAGTAAAAAGCCTCCATACCCATTTTCGACCAATGACTAAATATCTGGAGACCTGAAAGATGTTTTGGTGTAAATTTAAAAAATTTTTCATTTTAAGCCCATAAACAAAGAAGAAACAAAAGAAAAAAACACCATATTTTTTAACATAAAAGGTGTGTATGAGATTTTTTTCTTACAAATTCTTTTCTTGACTTGAGATATTCATTCATTTTTCTAGATATTTATATCTGGATTTGAAAGATGTACTCTGCTTCAGAGTTCCTACATAACCATTACTTACATAGTCTAATACTTCTTTTTCTTCTGATTTCTTTGACTCAATACCCTAGAGTGACTAGCTACATACATTTACATGTCATCTTTTTTTATTCATTGACATTTAGTTTATTGGCAGAATCAGAAAGGACTTAAATCACCTGGAATATTTGTCCTAATCAAGCATGCTTTTCTGTTTAAACACCACTAGTTTTCCATATTTCCTTTTTTTTGCGGGGGGTTGGGGTTTTTTTGGTTTTTTTAATCACAACACATACACCAAGCTAACTAAATGCAAACTGAACATAGCAACATTGTAAACAGCCATATCCTAACATGATGATATTCCAGCTTCAAGTCAGTCCATGCCTACAAATCTAAATTTTCTTTTTTTTTTTTTTGTTGCCTTGTTCCTCATGTTACTGTGACTATTAGGTCCCTGCAAATTTTCTGATGCATTTTAAGAATTATTTCTTTAGCTGTGCTAAAACATAAATAACTTTTTGGAAGACATTTCTCCTGATCTCCAAATTTGTACATTGATTTTTCAAGGTACTTTGCTTTTCTTACGTCTCTTAAATCCATCTCCTTTATCTTTAAACACTGCATAAAATTTAGTTGAGAAAAAACATTAGAGTGTTTTGCTTAAGCAGAAATACAAATTCACATGTCTGTTCAGCATAGAGCAAATTAGACGAAAGCTTTCCTTACAGTGCGTACTTCACACTATCTCTTGTAGATTCAATTGTACATGTGGATGAACAAGAACAGCTAAAGCAGTGCCTCCTTTCCTCATGCAACATCTCAAGGTTCTTCATCTGAAAGGTAGAATTTTTGCCTGTTAGTAAAAGAATATCTTTTTCACAATTAAGCAGCTCTGAATACCATATTATGTATGACAATCTAGGTATCATAGTTCATAGAAGTTAGATTAGGAAGATAAAATAAATTTCTTAATCTCTGTAACCAAATGAGAATAAAAAGTATCTGGATTTTTATTGTTAATTGATTTGACTCGAGTGGAATTTGCCCTTCTTTTGTACTGACCCATTTACCTATGTCAAAGCTTTCCATTGAATGACTTCTGAAGACTTCTTAATATTTTTTTGTGCAGTCTACTATAACTGTCATTGTACAGTAGAGAAGTTGAGCAGCAGCAAGCCACTAGTGGAATTTTATAAGACAGCGCTTACTACAACTCAGTAACTGACAGTTATTAATTTCATGATATTTTGACTCTTCAAGCGAGAATTATTTTTTTAACTTGGTTTTAAATGTTTGAGGTTCTTTTTTCTCAGATATTTTTTGGCTTTTGAGATAGTTGATTTAAGGGTTGACTGCATGTTTAACAGTTTGTTCCTTGACTGTAAAAAGATGCAATGCCTTTTTTAAATGTTTTCCTAATAGTATTTGAAATGAAATGTTTGTCAAGTGATTTTGCCTTTAAATGTTCCAAGCAGATGGATAAGCTTGAAAAATCATTTGGAAACTATCCCCAGAATGCATTTACTCTTTGTACGTCAAATTGAAAGGTCCGCTTTTAAAACAGACCTTGCAAATCATGAGATACAATGAAAGTATTGATTTTCTGCTTAGTTTCATGGCTTCAGCAAGTTCCTGGGAACATTTAGCAAAGCACTGATAATAAATTATATATTTACTGTTAATTGAGGAAGGTTTGATTCGTGTAGTTTGGAAATTGGTACAGCTATGTTGATCACACTGAAAGTTTTTACCTATAGTTTTCATTTATCATAATTTATATGTGCTAGAGAATCAGTGTTTGGTACGTAAGCTTTCCTCCAAAATATCCCTGTAGCCTTTATTCTTCTGGTGCATAGGTGGTGTCCTTTTCAAATGCATGGCTCAGGAGAGTGGCAAGTGGGGCAGAAGGCAGGACTGGATGAGGGTTTGGGCAGAAGTGCTGGGCCAGAGGGCTCTTGAAGCTTGAGTTGAGGGCGCGGTCGCTGCAGGAGCTCCTTGGGCAGGGAAGGTGCTGCCCCTGGAGCTGGGTGCAGAGGGACCCAACTGGGGCTGCCATCCATGATGAGTGCACTGGGGGCTGTGAGGATGTGTCCCCATGGCCACAGTGCTCAGCAACCTTCCCCTTGCTGCCTCCCAGCTCCTTGATCTCCTGTCCCAGCTGTTCTCAGGCCCCTGCATCTCCTCTACCGCTGGCCCAGCCACCATCTCCTTCCCAGTCAGCCCTGCTAAACCCCTTCTCTCCCTCCTCCTCCAGGTCATGGGTCTGGGAATCACCTACATCCTGACCCTGCTGAGGGTGGATGACTGCTCAAACTTGGCCACACAAGACCTGCAGCAGCATGAGGAGCAGCAGAAGCAGGAGATGATGCAGCTACTGGAGCAGATGGAGCAGAGGAGTGAAGAGCCGCGTGTGCCCACCGAGGAAGGTGTTCTCCTCACTGCCTGACAGCACTGGTGGTTGTGGACCTCTGCTGAAACCCTGCTTGTGCTCTTGGGGGTCTACTGTCTGAGCAGACAGAGAAGAGCTGACTATGGCAGCAGAAGCCAGCAGGGAAGCTCCAGCAGTGAGGAGCAGAAGAGGAAGGGCTAAGAGGGCAAAGAGGAGGTCTGGCAAGGCAAAGGAGACCTCAGGCACATGCCATATCAGGCCAGGTCTTTGGGTCACCTTTCCAAGTGATTCCTGGTTGGCAGAACGCAGCCACTGTGGCTCAGGAAGGTGTTTGCTCCCGACAGCTTGAATTGAGGCAGCAGGGCTTTGCATTGGTGCAAAGCAGCCAGCAAGGGGACACCAACATTTTAAACCACTGCAGCTGTTTGCTTTAATGTTTAAGAACTGGACCTTCATATTCATACTTGATTTTATTAACCATATTCATATATGTTTTGTTAGTCTTGGTTTTTTGCACTATTTAAGATTATTAATAAAGAATTATTAGAAGTTTCTAAGTAGGGTGTCTCATATGCCACATTCAGAGGAACTATTTTCTTCTGTCTGAAAAGATGGCTTGTCATAGGTAAAATCCTTTACCAATACCAGTGAAACTCTAGAAGGGTGCAAAAACTTTTTTAGGCTCTTCAACATATAATATGTTTTAAAGTTTACCTTATATTTAATGTTTTAAAATTTGTCAAAATATTACCATCATTTTTTTCCATTTTATTTTTATATCTCATGTCTTAAACATTTTTAGATTTTATTTTTACTTTTTAATTCCACTTTCACAGAACATTTCAAAATACTAAAATTACTGAAAGGAGAAAAATGACCACCTCTGTTACCTTTTACTGTAGTCTTTCAGGCAGCAGTGCTTATGAGTCACAGCTAATCATGTTGACTAAAGCTACTAACTATGTGAAATGTTCCATTTCTTGGAATTAGAACATTGCATCTATTGTTACCTGCTTTATTGTATCTTCAAGTGAGGTTATTCTCTTTTCAGAGGAATTGTATCTGTATAATAATATATTTTATGAGGGTATGAAAGTATTCTAGATTTATAAATTGATTTGCAATCCTAAAATGTTTTAGGCAGGAGTTTTTTCTGCATTTATGATAAAGAGAAAATTGTGTTGCTTCATATAAGTAACTAATTTCAATAGAACTTATGTGAGTTGACTTCTTTTTCTGTAATACAGGATTCAGCATTTCAAGATCAACACAGGAGAAATTGTTTCTTATGCAATAACATAGATGATTATTTTTATTCCATTACAAGGTTCTTAAAAGGTTTGGAAGATGGAAAATCTAACAACAGTTTTGTATGGTTTTTATTTTGGGTTTGTTTTTTTTTCTCTCTGAGATACAAAAATAAATGAAACAGTAGAATTGGAATTGCCTGAATGAAAATAGAATTTAACACTTAAATTTTAAAAGAATAGCTCACATTATGAAATTAAATTGTAATTTAGTCTGTTAAATACTTTCTAACTAGATCTCAACTCAAATTTATGTGTGGTAGGGAAAGGAAGAGAAAGAATAAAGAAGCTTGAATTTCAGATGTTTCTTCTAAAGAATGTTTTTCATAGGGTAAAAGGAATCATTTCAAATGTTTATGATTTCTGACAATTTAGGTTTAATTACGAAAACCAGTTTGAATTAGATACAAAATTAATCCAAATTAATTTTGCACAAGTCCAAACTGCACAGTCTGTTTTATAATCAGATTTGGAGATATTGCCAAGAATGTTCTTTTTCACCATGAGTCAATGGGACTACTAATGGGAGGTTGTAAATACTTACTTGCTGGTCCTAACATTACTTGCTTAAAACCCAGAGTTTTTGTAGTTGCTGCAGCCAACTGGCTCTAGAATATATCTATCTTCTTCATACAGTTTCATTAAAATATACTTAAGTATGGCATCCAGCCAGCTGGCATATAATTTATAGGGTCTTCTGTCAGACATGCTTGAAGTAGTGGGAGTGTAGAGACTGCTTCTGATGCAAATAGCCTGCAAGTTGCCGAAAAACACTTCTGACTAGAGAAATACAATTGCTTGCTGTCATAATATACAAAGAGGAACTGGCTCGGGATGAGTCACTTCAGAGTGGTTAATTGCCACAAAGTCTGCTACTAACCAAGTATTTCTAATAATCTGCATACAATTAACATGCCTGTGGGTTTGTATTAAGCATGTTTTTAATGTACAGAGTGATCCATACTGTGAAGTTCAGCATTTCTTAGTGAAGAATACCAACTATTTCACTTAAAGAGAAAAGGAAAACCTAACACCAATCTCAAGGGAGAACTCCTGCTGTAACAAAGTAACACATATGGAAATGGAACCCTCTCATCCCCATTAAGAAGAAAGTATAACGGTTCTGGAGTGAAAGTAGCCATGTAGGATCCCCAGCAGGTGCTGAAGGGAAGACTGACTGTAAGAGAAAATAGATTTCTCAGAGGAGAAGTAAGTATGTGCATCCTCAATTGTTGACTTCCACCTCCACTTGAAGGAAAGTAGTAAGAGTGGTGAAAGACTGTAATTTCAGTTTACAGTCTCCAGGGTTATCTAAACATATTTTTCTCATGTATGAGTTTAATAAACATTTGCAGCTGGATTGACTGTTCTGGATATTATAAATAAAGACTTGCATTTCATCCTCACCCATTTTAAAACAACTGGCTAAAGGGAATCTGTTAGATGTGTGAACTAAAGACTGAACTAGTACACCTAAAATAAAAATTTCCATTTTGTTCTAAAATATAGCAGAGTGAGTACTTGCTATCTGGTCCAGGGGTTAAGAGTTGTCTTTCATTGACTGGTGACACTGAAGGTTTTATGATGTGCACTTGAATATATTTTTGAACCCTCATGATCACAAAAAAAGGTGTAGAAAAATAAATTCTTTGTATTCATCACAGCAATAGCAATTACTAGGACAATAAGAATACTCAAATAATTATTTGCACTGCTAGTGATAGTGTGGTGCTGGCAGATTTCATTCTCTGTTTATATGGCTACTATGAAATCTGATGTAGGGGTCATTTTGTTAAAGCAATCTAAGCCAAACAGCATTTAGAAAGCAAGGACTCAACTGAGCTATGAGGTTAGAAATACACTAGGGGTATGCTAGGGGACCACACTAATGAATTGCATAGTACCTTATCTGGGATCAGCTCTGTCATATAAGAAAATGTTGGTTTTAAAAATCTGAATGGCTTTTATCACTTTTATCACTTTTATCTGTCTGAGTGTTTACTCTACTGAGAAGCCCCCCTTTACTTGATGATGAAATAGCCCATTAGGACATTCCCATCTTGCATTATAAACTCCTTTCATCTGTTTACAGACGCAGTCAGTGAGTCAAAGAAAAAGGCATTGCCTGAGAATTCTCCTCCCCTCTCTAGACAGCAGGATAGAACTGAAGTTGGAAAAATATGAGGAGCACCTTATCTTTTGAATAAAAGAAGGGAAAAATTCTGATAAATGACTTCCAGAAATGTGAATGTAGTGTCCTTAAAATGCATATCTTGGAAAGGCTGTAGAGAGATTACTTTTATGCAGTTAAAGTCAATATTTTTATTATCAGGTGAATAGGAGGATATTTCTCCCCCTATGAGTATTCAGAATGAACACCAAGAACGAGTATCTGAATACACTATTATGAGTGTATCAAAATGTTCTTCCTGCCTTTAGTTTCTTAGGATAGCAAGAGCACAAGGAATACTGTCAGACAGAAAACAGAATATTAAAAATAGTATTTCCCCTATTTCTTAACAGTTGTAATGATAAAAAAGGCAAAAAGAAAAAGATAACACCACTATTGGTATGCTATATCTATTGGGCAGTAACCATGACAACTCAGCTAGCTTTTCTTTTAATTTATAAGGCAAATAGATGTATTTGTAGAATTATTTGTAAAATGTACTCATACAATGTTGATATCATTCATGGTTTTTAAAATAAACCTTTGTCAGTGTCCCATATTTCCTCATATTTTATGCATTCATATTCTTCACAGTTGTCAGGACTTTTTAAATTTTATTCTTGTCATTTGATATTTTGCCAGAATGCAGCTCACTTGTTTTGATTTTCTTTCAGGATTTTTATTGCATTGTTTTGTTTTTCTAATTTTTTCTCTACTACTTTTTTTTTTTTTAAATCCTCATGACCCTGTATTTTTCTGAAATGTTAATAGTTTTCATTTAAAACCAGCTTTAAGAGTTTATTGATTTATTATATTTGGTTGTGTGTGTTGTCCTGCCAGCTCCATGGAGCATTTCAGAACAGAAGCTTCCTGACAAGTTATGATCCAAAATAATTTAACCTGAAGGTCTTGGCAACATCTCTATTTCTTCACAACAATGCTGTACAATATAGTGTTAGAAAGTTAACATTTCTAATAGGTAGAATTTTTAATATCTCCCAAATCTGAAGAAAATTAAATAGAAAAACATGTGCCTTAAGATTCCACAAATTCTGCATTGCCTTTGCAAGTGCTGGGCTTTTTTATCACAGTGCCATGTTAAAGGCCAAATACTGTTCAATTTATAAACACAATCACTCCCATCATGCACTTGCTCTCAGAGGTGAAACAAACATGCTTTGGATATAGAGCTTGAATTTTCTGAAACTAGTGCTGAACTGTCTGGCCACCAACTCTTTACATTAACACAGTCATTCAAGAGAAACTAACTTACCGTGTTTCCAATGAGAAAAACTGCCTGAAAACCTGCCTCTGTCCTTGGTTACTCTAGATAATCAAGTGAGTCAGTCTGGCTTAAACAGTGTGGTCAATATTGCCTATTTCCAAATAAAATCTTGGTGATATTGCTCTAGTGCTGCTCGTGTTCATTGTTTTTGTTTATTCTTCTTTTTCCTTTGTAAATGCTCCCAAACTTTCAGCTTTTTCTCTTCTTACTCCCTTTTGTCTTTGTTTCTCCCTCAGGTGGCCTCATCTCACAGTTTTGTCTACATCTCAGATTAATGATTTTGTGTTTCTGCAAAGATAAAAACTACACAAGAATCAACTCATTTAACTGGTCTGAAACATACTGAAAGATATTCTACCAAAATGTGTTTCAAACTTGATGGTTGTTTTTTCAGTGGCTGTTTGTTTGAAAATCATCAGAAACATAAGAGCCATCATCTATTTTAGGAATTCTCGTGGAATGAAACAGGGATTGAGAAGAAAGCGGGATTGAGAAGAAAGTATGCTATAAACAGAAATGATTCTCTCTACATCTGATTGGGGAGCAAAAGTTAAAAAAGTATCATTCCACTATACATTCAGCTTGCAAATCTACACAGAGCTGAGCTGACATTATCATCTAACTCAATTTTCAGCTGTTCAAACAAGCCATGATAGTTGCTTATGTTAAACAAAAATTGCAAGTCACCTGCTAGAGATAGTAAAACCATTGCAGTAATGTCTTTATTAACTACTTACATGATTCCTCTGATGATAAGGTTGAGATTAATATTCCTTTTTAGGTTCTCCCTTGTAAATGGATAAAGAAATTTACTGCAGCCCATCGCAAGATGTTTTTAATGATGACAGCAGTAATAGAAATAGAGAGGTATCTTTCTGCACTTCATTTTAGGTGAGATGGAAGAATAAACAATTAGCTGAGACAACTTTAGTTTTAAGAGGGGTAAAGTAGAGATTAATCCTAACTATCTCAATGTCACTGTCCTTTCTGTCTCATAGTCTGCTTCCTGTAAACCCGGATGACGATTTACTTGCAATGTTGCAATATGAGTCAGCAGAACACACTCAATATCTTTGAACATTTCCTACCAGTATTACCACTGAATAAGAGAGTAACTACTTTGTCACTTCAAAATAAAAAATGACAATATTTAAATCAATGAAAATTATTTTGTTTTGAATAGTCAAACTGTAGCAGGTAAGATTTTTATCCTTTGCAGTTTCTCACAGCACAGGCATGGAAGGGAATAAAGGCACCAATTGCTAAAATATCTCAAAGGCAAACAAGTACATTGCTATACTTATCTTTCAGCTCCTGAGTACACTTTACCAGGAAAAGCAGTGCAAAAAAATTAAGAGGAAAAAGATAAATGTTTTTTTTTCAGGTGAGATTTAAAATTAATTGGAAGGTCACTCAGGTGGAGATTCACTGAAAAGTTGCTGTAGGTAGAAGAGAGAGAAGAAGAAAAGCTGTGTTACCAAAAGGTAACAGAGGACATAAAATGGTTTCTGCAAGAGTGCAGAGAATGGAAGAAGAATAATGAAGTACATGTAGGAGTGGTATAAATTTAAATCTGAAATTGGTCACCTAAAAGTAGCCTAGACTAATTTGTCTAGAGTCTTTCTACAGCAAATGGATAGAAAGAGGTACTTCAGAGAGTAATTTGTTCCATTTGTCTTTGACACCTCAATAGGTGGGATAAATAGAAAGGGACAAATTCCTTTTGAAAGTGCCTACTTTTCTCTGTTGCAGACAGAGGGAGCCTAGAGAACTATGGTAAAGTAAAATAGGTCTTACTAGGGTTTGAGATATATTCATGCGGTTTTAAATTTAGCATTTTAAACTGAATGCTAAAACACGGGAGAATTCTTTTTTTATAGCATTCTTTGAAGGTGTGAGAATGCTAACATTCTATATTCAATAAATGTGTTCTTATTGATTCCAATATAAAGTTGAAAATAGCAAATGCAAGCTAATTGACTGAGATAGAGACAGGATTCTATTTAGAAGCTGCTGCTGTTATTATAGCTTGCAAGATTTAAAGCTGTTCTTGATCTATGTTGTCTAACAGAATGAATGTAAAAAAGTATTGTTCTTTTCCGGTTGATGAGTTTGAATTCTGGAATCTGATCTTAGGTCTGCTGAAGTCACTGGAAAAAAACATCTCTTCTCAAAGAATGAGCCATATGCATGGCTACATGTTCTGCAGTGATAAAAATCACTATGTCTTAATCCTAAATTCACTCGTTAATGAACTAGTGTTATTATCTCTGCTGGAAGAGCAACAGTCAAACTCCTTACTGATCTCCAAGTATAAGTGCTTTTTCAATAAGACAAAATTAAATATGGCTTTTTCACAACTGAAAATCTATCTTCTACATCATGAACAGCTGGGGAAGTTATGGGATTTTCATGGTTTGCTTTTTTTTCCCCTAAAATATTGCTGTTATCAAAAAATCTGGACTTAATTCAGCTTTAAGTCTGCCATTGCTGAAGTAGCATGATGGTAGTACTAAATGCATATAGGTAGGACTAGAACTTTTTATAATATAGTTACTTACTTATTAACAAGAAATGTGAAAAGCTTGGATAGAAAAACAGGTCTTTCTTCCAAGAGGAATTAAAGTCATGATCACTAACATCAGCTATAGATTGACTCCAGTATTACAATTACTATATCATAGAAATAGATTATGCATAATTTGCTGTTAACTTTCAAGGTTTTGGTACTCCCATTGTTGCAGAAAATAGCTTTGAAAAACTTCTGGTATAATGATAGTTAAATATCTGTGCAATTTTTTTCTACAGCAAATTACACATACAATCCAGCCTTTCCTCTATTCTTAGCTTATAATTGTTAGTCTATATTATTAGACAATGTTTTCCGTAACATTATTGTAAGTCAACAATCATGTTGGATGAATGTCTTTTTCAAACTAACAATATGTTAGAAGAAGTGGAATATATTTTCTTTCCCTTTAGTGTTCAAAAACATATAACCATCAGAAGACTATTCTACTTCCAGATGAATTTGTAGCTAACACATTTGATACTAACAAATTCTCACAGATTTCTCAGGTGGCACTTCATTTCTACAGAATTTATTCACATCTGTGGTAAACTTTCGTTTTTTAAAGACACCAAAATAAATACCAAATATTTTGCTGTCTGAGAATTTGTGAATGGTATGAGGAGAAGGCTTATAGGTGAATGACAGCCATGCTCAAATAGTTATCAAAGCAAAACAGTGGCAATTTCCTAAGCAATGCAGTTCATCCTATTATCATTATTATTATTATCATTATCGTTATTGTTATTGTTATGCATGTAAATATTCTTATTCAAAGTTCTTCAAAGTCTTCTACTAAAGGAAGTGGTGACAAACAGCTGACATGAACTGTTCTGTGCAACTGGGAAGGCTGCTAATTTGTGTTAACAGTCACTTATGGAACTCACAGGAATGACTCAAGTGAAATAAATTATTCTGTATGAACTGACAGAAATATGAGAGATTAAGACATCTTTCTAGTCACAAAAAGACCATGCTTAAGATGTTACCTGAATCCTGCAGCAATGTCATGGACTGTCAAGAAATCTCTAGCAGAACAACTTTTCGCATTTGGAATGAGGTGTTTATGTCACTTTTTCATGTCATCTTATGGGACAACATCAGAAACTAGATACTCAGAAAAAAACGGAGCAGGCTATCAATAAGGCATCAATGGAAATAAAATTCTAGCTATTTCAATGTATACAGAAGGCAAAAGATGAACACATATTAGAGCATGTATAACCAAGCAGCTAACTGCAAAGTAGTTATGTAACTATACTTTTGGAACAATGGAAACACAAAAGCACTAAACGCGGATGTAGCGATAAAGTTTGTTAAAAACTGAGTATAACATGGGATTGGCCCATTAAATTATGGACAGTGAAAAAATGCAGCTACATACAGGATTCATTGAGAAATCCTAGGCATAAACAGTACAATAAGCTCTACTTATTATAGCTGTTTTTACACTACATTATTTACACAATTTTTTGATTCATTTTTTCAGAGGATCAAAAGAAGACATTTAAAGAAGAGAATAGATGTCCTGGGTCTATTTTCTAACTGTTCAGTGTTTTTTTTTTTTTTACTTTCTGCGTTCTCCATCGATATTAAAGAAACATACTTTCATTAAAGGTACATAATGTCTATTTTATTATTAATGTATCTTTTATTATTAAAGATACATAGATACAATATCTTCTGCTATTCTTTGTCAGAAGGATTAAAGTTTCAGTTCCACCCCTGTGGGATGTTTTCATGAACTGACATTTTTTCAGTATTATTGCTGAGCTGTTGTTATGCCTATTCTCACAACAAACATTCTGAAGACTTACAGACTTTTAGTTAAAACTCCCTATGTTAGTGATTACAATATAAAAAGATTAAACGTTACAAGAAGCTGTTGTAGTTCCTTTTTCGTTCACTGGGATGCTTCAAGTTATCATTCAAATTTACCTCTTCTCCTTCTTCATTGATTCCGATGGATAGGCTATCCAGCCAATTATTGGTAGAATTCCTCAAAAAATTTTTTAGTGTTCATCAAAATGAGGGCAAACTGTGTTTCCTTCAATCCAATAGAAAATGTAGTACAGCAAATAGAATGGATTTCTTTAAGAGATCAACAGAAAGAAAAATATGAACATTGCATTTAACTAGGTAATGATCATTAAACTCTGACATCACAGTATCATAAACCTATTCTATCTAGAAGTAAATTGAAATCAGACTGAGTTTGAACCTAATTTAAAACAAGTGCAAGGATGAACAGAGGTGAAATCAAGTTGCTGTCCAGCTATATAATCTGTTTTAATTACTGCTAAGTAACAAGAAAGTAACAAGACCTAAAATCTTAAAGAATAGCTATAAACAATTCCTTGGCATTTTTAATAGAATTCAAACCAGTTTTGCATTTTGTTTTGTTGTTTTGTGGAGGGAGAAAATCAATATATCCATAAAAAGAATTGTGGTAGTTTGAATTCAGTTACCACTCTATCAGTACTGTTGCAATACACTAGTCATCCACACAGTTTTATCATGTTTCCAAATAATTTATATGTTCACATAAGTATTAGGTAACTTCTTATATTATGAATATATGATGTAGCAAAGCACTTTTTCCTTACCAGTTTACTTGTACTATTTATTTATCACACAGAATTTACAAAAAAAACATTTATATAGTGTTATACAGTCTGACCCATAAAGTTCTTTGTTTATATTTAGGTATGACAAGATTTTGTCATGATATCACACAATTTGAGCAGTTCCTACTAGAAATAATTTGCATGAGTATGTTCATTTTCACATGGAGTTACAGGTCCACTGTATATGAAGGAGATTATGGAGCGGAGTTCTCAACCGTAAGTAACAATTCCTGTATCTGTCTGGAACCTAAGATTAATCTAAAAAAGTAGAAAATAATGACTGTATTTTTTTGTATTTATGTTCCTCTGAGCATAACCACACTTCAATCTTTGCATCCTGAGGCAGAGGAGGAATCAGAAGGAAGAGTGTTATTAGAAAAGGGAAAACAATGTAAATGTTTTTAGGAGTTGGGAAAATCTGAAGTCAGCTTCCGCTTGCCTTATACACACAATCAGTATGTGAATGTAGAAAACAAGTTTATAGCTGTGAAAATATAATATGAACTTCTTTTTCTTAAAAAAAAAAGAAAGAATATTTCAAATTACTCAAAATTTTACAAATTATTCAGTATTTTACATGCATGTGCATAGTGTATGAATTTGGATGGAAACCAAACTTCTGCACAGGTTTCCAGCATAACCAGAAGGATCTAAAATGTACAAGAGGAAATGGCAAAACTATGACATGCAACACTGTGTTACTCAGCAAAATGAATAATTAGTAAAGTGAAAGATAGAAATAAGAAATGTTAAATGTTGTCTTAAATTCCTTGAAATGATGGAGAAAGCTTGAAGCAAATTTATACACATTTGGAGTATTCAGTCACTGTACTTCTCTGTATGAAGTACATTGTATTATTTTTCTTGAGAAGAAAACTTGTTCAAGTCGTTTGCATCCAGTGTTTTGTTTGTTAAATGGGTCAAAATAATTTGAGATATCGAGAAATATTGAGGGTTTGATTGTTTGATTATATTTGTTTCCCCATTGACTTTTTTACATTTTTTTGCTGCATGGGTAAAAACATAGTAAACAAGTATGTTTATATTATAACGTACTGCTTAGTTTGCTTTAATACTGCTGAAATAAAGTATCTGTTACTGCTGAGATATTTTGTTTTGAGAAAAAGAAATGACTATTAATTGGTACTACTTCAATAATTGGAGAGAAAAACACAAAAATTAAAGGTTCTTTTCCCATAAAGTAAGCTATGCTGTAACTGTAAGTTATTTTGAAGAATGTGATTTCCTTTAGCTGATAATTATTATGAAAAAAACTGTCTATGGGTATTCTACCTGAGAGCTGACTCTACATTTCATTGTGTGTGGTTTGCAGAAATACTGCAACAATCTTAATTTTTTAACTTTTCATTAACTTGTTGCAAAAGATATCGTAACATAGGTATATCTGTCTAGACAGAATTTTCCTCCTATAAAAAGATAAGAGAAAGAGAAGGTGCTATCTGCTTCCTTTTATTACCCGAATAGCTAATAATTTGGTAAGTTTGCAGGCTAACAGCTACTTTTTTAGAGAAGGAATACGATGCAAAATATGAGCATTATAATGAACTGTGATTTGTTAAAGCACCTCTATGTTTCAAATCATATGTATGCAATGTATTTCCTGTTTCTGCAAAGAAGGTGTATGTATGCATATATTTACATTAAATCTACCAGCCTGTTTCATTTGACAGTAGGTAGTACATCTTATATTCAGAGCAGCCCTGCAGAGAAGGACTTGGGCGTGTTCGTTGATGGAAAACTCAACATGAGCCAGCAGCGTGCACTTGCAGCCCAGAAAGCCAACCGTATCCTGGGCTGCATCAAAAGAAGTGTGACCAGCAGGTCGAAGGAGGTGATCCTGCCCCTCTACTCTGCTCTTATGAGACCCCACTTGGAGTATTGTGTACAGTTCTGGTGTCCTCAATATAAAAAAGGACATGGAGCTGTTGGAGAGAGTCCAGAGGAGGGCCACGAGGATGATAAGTGGGCTGGAGCACCTCCTGTATGAAGACAGGCTGAGAAAGTTGGGGCTGTTCAGCCTGGAGAAGAGAAGGCTGCGTGGAGACCTCATAGCAGCCTTCCAGTATCTGAAGGGGGCCTATAAGGATGCTGGGAGAGACTCATTGTTAGGGACCGTAGTGATAGGACAAGGAGTAATGGCTTCAAACTTTAACAGGGGAAGTTTAGATTAGATATAAGGAAGAAGTTCTTTACAGTGAGGGTGGTGAGGCACTGGAATGGGTTGCACAAGGAAGCTGTGAATGCTCCATTCCTGGCAGTGTTCAAGGCCAGGCTGGACAGAGCCTTGGGCCACATGGTTTAGTGAGACGTGCCTCTGCCTGTGGCAGGGGGTTTGGAACTAAATGACCTTAAGGTCCTTTCCAACCCTAACTATTCTATGATTCTATGATTCTATGATGATATTATTTATCCTATCATTGCTAACTGAATTCCACAACAGAGAGGTGATCCTATACAAATGGCATTTTTACTGGGCAGAGCTAGATGGCTTTTCAACAGGTGTATTAGGTGTATTGAAAAAGACAATTTTAAAAGTCATATAAAATATCCTTTTCTCTGCAAGTCTTATGCACAAATTAATGTCCCACCCCAAAGAAATAAGAGGTAGTATACATGAAGGAATGTAGTGAAAAAAAAGGTTTTCATGCAAAGGTGAAAGATATTCTTCTTAAATATAATATTAAGAGTCCTTTATGGCTCTAAAGATAAAATAATATTTACCAGGAGGTAACGCTGTTTTATGTTGCTTTTAGTACGGATATTACACAATAGCTCATTAAAAGAAAATAAACTAGGACAGATCATTAGTTAATTCAATTTCTATTAAACGTAAAGGTAATTTTATTTTATAAATAATGCCATCAGTATTAAGAGATAAGCTGAAAAACTAAGGGAACCAAAGGAAAAATTGTCTAAAAAGCTCAGAAAATTCACTGGGTCTCTTCAGCTCAGAGCAAGTGCCTGAAACTAAGTTTTCTAGTTTTGTATGATGTTAACATTTAAATCCTTAATGATTCAGTCACAAAATTTATATTTGTTTCTTAAGGTGTATAGTTGTACAATTTCACAGTGAGCTTCAGGAAATATTCTACGACGTAACTGGAGTTTAATGAAACACAGGTAATTTTACATTATGATGTCAGCTATTGAAGGCTTTGTCAACTCTTGCAATCATTTCACCACAAGAGATGCTAGGAGGGAGTAACCATTATGCTTAAGCACCTGAGAGATCCTTTGTTCAGGCTCTTCTGGCCAAGGTCAGAAAAAAAATGTTCTAGTAGGTCTGACTTCATCTTTATATGCAGGTGCAGCACAGCACACTTAAACATTTCTTACATCTTTGCATTTATTCACAACAAAAAAATCCACGTGGGCTTGAATTTTTAAAACACAAAGGTTGAACTCCACATGGAGTAATTAATAGACTCACATCTTAGAACATATGACTAATTAATGTCTGCGTTTGATATGTGAAAGCTTATATCCATCCTAAAAAGTGTTTCTTAAGGTAGTTTCCTTTTTTTAAAAAATTTTAATTGCAAATAATTTTAAATTATTCTCTGGAAATACCAGAGAAAGCTTCAGGAAGAGTGAGGAAGATTTAATAAGGGACACTGTTCTTTGTTATGTCTGTATCCTTCCCAGTTGCTGGTTAAGACTGAAGTAATACATATACTACAGACTTTCTTTTTTTAACCTGATACTGAACAATTTTTAAGCAGTCTTTCTTTCTTCTTTCCACTTATTTCCTCCACACCTATGCACACTGCCTTGGTAAGCAGCATGCAAGACATAAAGGACATGGCAGGCAGCATAAATTCCAGGCCCTGTGATTATTTTCCTTATCCCCACTAACAGTACATGCCTTGCCTGTACTTTAACTTGGTGTCATGGACTTAGTAGCATACATATATTCATCTTCCAGTGTCTGTACTCCCTGTGGGCCTGAGAATACAGGCTGAGAGGGTCCCTGATCTGGAAAATCCAAATACTGAAATACTGAAGGAGTGACAGAGCTCGGTGAGCACAGAGCTTAAATACAATATGATTACACTGTCCTTATGTGATCACAATGATATGATAGTCAGCAACAGTGACTGAAAATACACTTGATGTGCTTATTCCTTCAGTGGTGCTATCAAGACCCTCATTTTTAAATTTTCAGGAAAACAGCTCCTAAAATGCCTAGAAGCATTCCAGATAGTTAGGTACCCCCAAAAAAACATGCCAACTAAGATTTCCAAAGCCTACACTCCCATGGAGTGCTTAAAACCACATGTACCTGGGCACTTTAAAATCTTACTGTGTGCATCACCAGGATTTCCCTATCTAGAAATTTTTTAAAATCTCTATTTAAATCGCTTCCAAGGAACCATCTGAAAATTCCTAATATGACAGTTACTTGAGCTTGGATAGATGCAATCACGAATCTTCAGCACATTTTCCATTATTGTTCAGGAGGTGGATGACAGGGATATGAATTATGCAGCATTGTGACAGAAACAGAGATCAGTGCCATTCCAGGACATTATGCAAAATGTTTTTGAAGACAGAACCAAGGGCCTGTGACAGTCAAAGGAAAATATAAATGCATACGTCTGAGTAAGGCAAAAACCTCAGAGGATAAATCTAGAACCAGAACAGCCATCAGTGTTTCCTTTTGCGTCACTGTAAGACTGCTAAAGTAAGATAAAATAAGATAATAAATTTCACTATCTATCTAATTCAGATTTAACATGAATGTATTTCAAAACCTAATTCTCACATCAAAACAACTCTTTGTTTTTTAAAAATCATATGGTAGGGTTATGGAATGTGTAGCTGAAGAAAACCTCTCGCAATAAGCTATTTAGCAAGCGTGAGCTGCCCAGAAATCTTGCAGATGGTATGCAGAGCAGTAGACCTGGATAGCCAGCTGGCATCACCAGTGCACCTTTTATATGGAATTGCATTTCCCGCAAAATCTTTTTGGTGATTCATGCATTCTCCTTTTAAATGCATGTTTTGGGAAATGAACCATGTGACTAGCAGGAATAGAAATCCCTTTTAAATCCTTAGAAACACAAAACAGAAGGGCCAGAAGGTTGCATGCTTCATTGCCTTACACCTGGTTATTGGAGGAATCAAACAGATGAGCAGTTAAAAATTAAATAAATAAAAATAATACAACTGGGACTTGTTAATTGAAAAGACCAAATCCCCAGAAACATAAAAGTTAAAATACCTAATTTTCCCATAACGTCTTCTGTTTCTCTCTAACCATGCCATTCGTTTTGTATCTTGTAAATTAAGGTATTCAGACTTTATTATGTGTACCTAGTATTGGATACTAGGTATTTTGAAAAATAAATTTCATACATAAACTATTTGTCTGCTTATTTAGTGATCTTTGTACTTTGCTAATGTACTAGATTTTTCATCTTTTGGGCTACTTTGACAATTTACCATGATTATGACCAGTAGTCACTAACTAGTAGACTTAATATTAAGTTTTCTATTTTTGCTTACCTTTTTCTCTTAATTCATATCCTATCTGATTAATTCTCCTTCTCATCCAACTTTTTTGCTCATCTTTTGTGTTGTTTTCTTCCTATTAACCTCTGCTGGTTCACATTTTTTCCATCCACTCCCATGACTCTTGTTGTCTTTCTCTTCAACATATTTTCTATGTTTTTATTAGAACACAGCCATATTTTTACATATTTTTTGTAAACAGTAAATTTTCCTAAATACTGTAATATTTAAACAATTCTTGAGGGCAGCTCTGATTTGGTAAATAACTGCATATTAAAAGAACAATAGAAAGGCATTGTCATAAGTTGAAATACAACATTTCAATTTCTTATATATAAAATTTTATTTTACTTCTAAGTTGTTCCATATGAACTAAAACTTTAAACTAAAACATGTATTTACCACTAAATCCATAGATTTATTTGTAATTATTATAATACTAATTGAGTTAAAATGCATATATTAAAAGAAAATATTGTGAGGATTCAATGTAACAACCGAATAGTTAATATCTTTTTTCTAAAAGTTTAGCATTTTGCTTTTTCTGAGAAACATATTTTGCTTTCAGTTCAATAAATAATATATTCTAAATTATGTATTATCTGTTTCCCAGTATAAAAAATACCCATGATAGTGCTACCTCTGGTTGTATGATTGAATCTAAACAGAGATGAGGTTTGTTCAGTTAATACATGACGCCTCAATAAAGATTGATTTTATTTGGAAATGAAATCTTCAGACAACAAGAAGGCACACGATCTTCCTGTGTACTTTCCTCGTCTTGTGAGTAAAAGCTCAAGAAGAAAAATAACAGGAACATATTAACAGGCATGCACTATTGTATGTCATAAGGAAACAAAAAGATAACTCCTCTGCCTGAAATATACTTAGCTACTTGTCTGAGCTTGGAAATACTTGTACAAACATTTTAGCCATTTAGTTAGTGAACCTGGGAGAAAAAAGTCCCTCAGGAATGTGAAGCCATGTAAACAAGCTCTTAAAGAACATAATTACAACTAACAGCGCCTAAAAAAACCAGTGATCTTGGAAAAGAGAATGTTTACTCGTTTCCTCCACTGGTTTATTTTAAGAGTTTCTTTGTAAATTGAGGTTCATACTTTGATGGCTGATGCTCCAGCATTCTCCATAGTAGATTGGGAAAGCTGTGATGAGGATTGCCTGCAAGAAAACAGTGCCACTGAATAGCTATGAAAGAGGAGTACTCCAAATGCCCTTGGCCCCCTCAACTTGGACTCTACTCCAAGAGCTCCAAAGATCTACTTGTTAGATATGGAGCTTGTGAAGTTGGAAGCAGTCTTCAAGGCATCTACTCATGTAACTCTGATCCTCATCACTAGTACAACTCTCAGGTAAAACTGTCTGATCGCCAGAGAATGGTACTTTGAAACAAAAATCTCTTAGAACAATATGCAGAGTGGAGCATAAACCCAAGGCAACATGCAGAGGTGACACAAATGCTGGTGCAACTTGCAATTAATTATTATTCAGGAATTATTTGAGTTCTGAGATGAAAAGTGAAATGTTGGGCTAAGCATTGTTTACTTTTCTATAATGGGTAATAGAATCAGATTAAAACAAGCTTAAGATGTTGCCTGCAACAAGTTCATTTGAGGAAATTATCCTAACAGTAAGTTCTCCTCTGGCATATAAGTATTCTGGCATTCCTCATAACAGAAAAATTATTTCCATCATTGCCACAGGCTTTCCTGTAGGCGTTCAGTTCCTCCATTTGTTCCACAGGGATATAGATTTTTCTCTCTTTTGTAAAGCATTTCAGTATATTTGATTTAAGTTTATAAATGAAATTATTCTTATTCCCTTAGCGCCTCTTTTGGAAGCTAATCTATTTTTATTCCAAACATGTAATTTTGTCATTCCACTTATAGAAATTATTTCAGTAGTTCTTCCACTTTTATGAGCATGAGACAAGGAATACAAAAGAGCCAATGGTAGCCAAAGGTCACCAGAGTGGACACAGCTAGCATGCTCCAGAAGGGTGTAGCCCTTAGCAAATGGATATAAGCCAACAGAAGCCATCTGGCTTCAAAGCCAGGATTGCTCCCTGACCTTCCTTCTTTTAACAGTACAGACATGACGATGCATAGCTCTAACTGCTATGCTAGATCACTACCCACACAATGCTGAGGCATACACAGTATTGATATCTATAATCATGACTGTTTTGGGCATTTTAAAATTATCTGTTATATGAAAAAAAAGAAAGCTTTTGGATAATCTGAATGAAGTCTATCTGGTACTTTTTTACTTTCTTATTTGTTTTGCTTGAAAAATGGAAAAGTTACAGAAAAATACTAAGTAAAAATTATATACTTAATTAGACACTAAAATTTTTTTTTTTTTTTTTTTTGGTCTATTTCACTTGGTCACTTAAAAAATTAAAAAAAAAAAAAGGCTTACAGGCAAATCAGAAGGCTTTTTATATGTTTTCAAAAAGTGGAGCTCAGGCCCTCAACTCATTTTGATCAAAGTTTTGAAAATGAAAATGTCCTTTAACTACAATGAATACTATGGTGTTATGGTTGCTCGATTTCTGTTATAACATTTTTGAATGAGATTATTCAAACTCTGATTTCACAAGTTCATCAACAACATACACTTCCCTCCAATTTCTTATAATAAACTATTGCCTGAAAAAACAGTTGCTCAGCTCTTACCACACAGTGCTGGGGTGTAAATCAGGGGATGCAGATTGACAGCCAGATGAACATCAGCCAGCTTGTACCCAGGTGGCCAAGAATACCAACAGCATGCTGGCCTGCTGGCCTGTATCAGAACTAGTGTGGCCAGCAGGGCCAGGGCAGTGATCAACCCCCTGTACTCAGCACTGGTGAGGCTGCACCTTGAATCCTATGTTCAGTTCTGGGCCCTTCACTACAAGAGAGACATTGAGGTGCTGGAATGGGTCCAGGAAAAGGCAACAAAGATGGTGAAGGGTCTGGAGAACAAGCCTTATGAGGAGCGGCTGAGGGAACTGGAGTTGTTTAGTGTGGAGAAGAGAAGGCTCAGGAAGGACCTTATCGCTCTCTACAACCGCCTGAAAGGAAGATGAAGACAGGAGGTGGCTGGTCTCTTCTCCCAAGTAACAAGTGATAATACAAGACCTAAAATTACAGCTTTTGCCTTCCAACTTATTTCCCACTTTAGACAAGTGCTTTTCTGAAAACTAGACATGTTTACTCTGCTGGAAACATAGAAATACAGTCCAAGAATTTGACCTATTGTTTTAATTTCTCAGGAGTGTATACTTCATATTAAAAGGTTGTATCTCACTCAACTCTCTCCATCTAAGCATCAGAAATAAAGCTTAATTGAGATATCTGTGTCCCCTTTAGAGTCAGGGGAACCATGCAGTGATTGTATTCAGACACTAACGGCACAGATCATGATGGCTAATGCTAATCCTCATAGCCAGCTGTTGCATGCCCTGGGTATGTATCGTGATTTAAGCCTGGCCGATAACTCGGAATCACACAGCCGCTCGCTCACTCCCCCGCCTCTTCCTCCCCCAGTTCCTGGAAGGATGGAAAGGAGAATCGGAAGAATGTAACTCCCACGGGTTGAGATAAGAACAGTCCAGTAACTAAGGTATAATACAAAACCATTACTACTACCACCATTAATAATAATGATAAGGGAAATAACAAGGGGAGAGGATACAATTGCTCACCACCCACCGACCGATACCCAGCCTGACCCGAGCAGTGATCTGGGCCTTCTGGGTAACTCCCTCCAGTTTATATACTGGGTATGACATGCTGTGGTATGGAATACCCCTTTGGCTAGTTTGGGTCAGGTGTCCTGTCCCTGCTTCCTCCCAGCTTCCCCTCCTCCCTGGCAAAGCATGAGACTGAGAAAGCCCTTGGTTGGAATAAACATTACTTAGCAACAACTGAAAACATCGGTGTTATCAGCGTTGTTCCCAGGCTGAAAGTCAAAACCACAGCACTGCACCAGCTACTAAGAAGGAGAAAAATGACTGCCATAGCTGAACCCAGGACAGTATGGCATGAGAACACAGGACTGTTTGAAAGCCATGACTGTGAAAGGGATAGGAATTAAACCACACCTGTCATGAATTGCCTTCTGACAACACCTGGGGTTTTCTTCAGAGACCTAGTAGATTTAATTCAGTAGAGACTGTCAACAATTAAAAGTACAAGTAGTATCTTGTACTTTTCAAGCACAGATACAGATACAGATTCCAGATACCAGAACCAAACCAAAGTTTGGTTTGAGATGTAGCAGCACACATGTCCAAGCACCTCTCCCTCTAGCAACTCTGGAAACACTTCAGGAGATTATCTCAGATTACATGAGTGTTTAAGGTGATCAAAGTGACATGGAATAAGCCTCACTACACATGATAACAATTTAGTAAAAATGTAGATGGTTTCACATGTTGTGCCAATATTACTATGGGAGTTGGGAAGAGGAAAAAAAAAAAGAGGATGGAATGTTCTATTGGCTGTAGCTGTAAAGTACATAAATTACATTTAAAATTTTCTTATGTTTAACTTTATTTTTAAGTGTAATGGCATAGGTTACAATCAAAATACAATTTCCTGTCAATAAGGATATATCATCTGTGAAATATCAATATAAGGGTAATTCATATTATAGCAGTGTAGAACTCTGTTCACTTCACTGCTTTTGCTGTTGAATAATTGTCATATCCAAAATGTCACCTTGCCCTTATTGCTACTGGTTTCTGTACTTTGTCTGTACTGAGGTTGTTAGTTCAGTGCAAGAGAGCAAATTATATCACATGCTTCTCCTGTAAATATTTTATATAACCTACTTCTATGGAGACTGCCCAGGTTTAAAAGCCAGTTGAGCTCTACTGCTTGTTTTGTGATTTCTGCACAGTTATTTCGTTAAAATACAGATTTAGATATACAGCAAGGGTCCTATCTCATAAAGACAATCTAAGCCAGAATTCTTATTCTGGAAACTTATCAGCACATTGTTGTCTTTACCTAACCATATGCTGAGAGTCAAAACTTATAAACTCTATGAACATCCAAACTTTATTTTTCATCCTTTAAGTGTAAGGTTTGGAGATGATTCTCAGTTTCAACTAAAAGAATTTATTATATGTATTTAAAGTCCTTTTATTTTCTGACAGTATAAAAACAGCCTTTCAATGAAAAGAATTCTTTCATATTGTCTACTGCAGTCGTTTCATTTTATATACATCTGTTTTATTTTGTAGTTGTTAGCATGGAATTTATGGGCTTTACCTTACTTGAATTTATAAATACTGAACAATACATTACATATATCCGTTTTTTCCACACTTCTGGTATTGGCAGGATGATTAGTATTTTACTAAAAAAGCAGTAAAAAAATAATTTACTGTTGTTTTTCTGGCTAGGATAAAACTAGGCTGCTGATTGGTAGAAGAATGAGATTAGGCAAAACATTAAGCAGTCCGTTAACTTTAATTTATTAATAAGCATTCATTGAAGAGACTTTTCTCCGTTCAGAATTGGAATAGTGAGTTTCTGTAAGATTAAAAGCATATGATAGGAATCATTTGGACTTCATAGATTTTGAAGATAATGCTGTTTTAGCAATGCTCTGTATTTTTTATGATGGGAACCTTTGCTTATTTAAAAAGAGATTTTGTAATTTTGATGTGATGTTCCTCATGGACTCATGCATTTGGTTTTCCTGTAGAACACAATGTCACTGTCCTGGGTTCAGCTATAGCAGTCATTTTTCTCCTTCTTAGTAGCTGGTGCAGTGCTGTGTTTTTTAACTTTCAGCCTGGGAACAACGCTGATAACACTGATGTTTTCAGTTGTTGCTAAGTAATGTTTATTCCAACCAAGGGCTTTCTCAGTCTCATGCTTTGCCAGGGAGGAGGGGAAGCCGGGAGGAAGCAGAGACAGGACACCTGACCCAAACTAGCCAAAGGGGTATTCCATACCACAGCGTGTCATGCCCAGTATATAAACCGGGGGGAGTTACCCAGAAGGCCAGATCACTGCTCGGGTCGGGCTGGGTATCGGTCGGTGGGTGGTGAGCAACTGTGTCCTCTCCCCTTGCTATTTCACTAATCATTATTATCATTGGTGGTAGCAGTAGTGGTTTTGTATTATACCTTAGTTGCGGGACTGCTCTTATCTCAACCCGTGGGAGTTACATTCTTCCGATTCTCCTCCCCATCCCTCCTGGAGCGGGGGGAGGAAGGGGAGGAGTGAGCGAGCAGCTGTGTGGTTCTGAGTTACCGGCTGGGCTCAAACCACGACAGTCACGCATATCTAAGTCAACCTTATTTTACATTCTTCCAACTGCATTGTTCCTCTGGGTTCAGGGGGAGGTTTGTTGTGGGTAGTCTTTAATAACATGCATGGGCAGTCTTATGCTATATAATTTAAGTTGCTATCTGTTTAAAAAAACTTTCATGCATGTGCTTTCTTTTAAAAAAAAAAAACAAATCACTGAATAATGCACTGAATTTAAAAGAAAAAAAACCAGACAATATTGGAATTACAGATGTGCTGACATTCATCTAATTATTTAGCAGATTTGGACATTCTTTTATTTATTCTTTTCATGAACGATGTATGATTCTTAATCATAGAATCAGAGAATCACAGAATGATTTGAGTTGGAAGACAGCTTTAAAGACCATCTAGTCTAACCACCCCGCCATGGACAAAGACGTATTTCACTAGATCAGGTTGCTCAAAGACTCATCCAACCTGATCTTGAACACTTTCAGTGATGAGGCATCTACAGCTTCTCTGGGCAACCAGTTCCAGTGTCTCACCATCCTCATAATAAAAAAAAGAATCTTCCTTATGTCCACCTAAACCTACCCTCTTTTAATTTAAAACTGTCCCTCTTGTCCTACCTGTTACTACAAGTCCTGGTAAAGTCTTTCTCCATCTTTCTTATAAGCTCCCTTTATATATTAAAAGGACTCTATAAGGCCTCCCAGGAGCTTTCTCTTCTCAATTACAAAAAAAAAAAAAATCATGTCTGAATGTATTTTTCACCCTTTGACTAGAAAAACTGGCAATGAAGGACAGACAGACTGACAATTTCCTGAATCCTGAATAGTTCTGGACAATTGTAGAGGAGACCTGTGGTGGGTTGACCATGATGGGCTGCCAGGTGCCCACCAAACTGCTCTTTCTCTCCCCTCCATCAACAGATATAGTAAGGACAATAAGGAGATAAGTACAAGGAGATCACTTATCAATCACATTTAGGACTGTTTAAGACTTCAGGTTTAATCTAAATATGGTTTGGCTGGCACTTCTTCACTTCAGTAAAGAGAAGATGAAGAGAAAGGTTTTTGACTTGTAGTAAATACAGGATTTCTCTTAGATGTTTAAAAACACTAAGTTTGTAATTTAATTTAATTATTTCATAATATATTAAAACCAGGGAACACTAAAGAAAACATGCTGTTAGTAAAAGCAGAATCAAAATCAATTTACAGCTATTGCATAGGGTAAGAATGTTTACTATTCTTGGATAGACAGGTTTTTAGCAAAAGTAGGATCAACTAAGAGGGCAAATGGTCTGGCAAAAGACTGCCATTTAGCATAAAAACTTTGCTCTTTGTGCAACTTCAGATACCCTTTAGACTCCCATCCTTACAGCTATTTAGGAATCTATCCTTTATTTCAGCTGTAACTCTTTTTCTGCAGTAGCTCCAAACTGTATAGGTTGTACTATGCAACCTTTGTACTAGACTGGGAAGTGCAGTGACAGGTATTAATAAATTATAAATAAAGATCTTTAGAAAGCTATTAAAATGATGACTCTTGGTTATGTATCCTATGTCTTCAGCTCTGAGATCAGGGTAAACTGACAGCAGCAGACACAGATGTAAGAAGTGATACTCTTCCTGTGGTTAAGTGATAATTTTTGCACCCGCTATTTTTGATTTACATCCGCTATAGCTCTGATCTAATTTCTCTCATGAGTATATATATCCATGAATCCATAGGCGTGTTCCTCCTGAGTCATTTTCCTCAAATGTCTGTGCTGGTGGTGTCATAGGCCACATCCAAGGAAACAAATACGATCCTACAAACAGTAAGTTGTGACATCACTAAGTGAATCAACCAGGAAGAGGAATGTTTGCAAATAGAAAACAAACTTCCATAAAACAATTTAGTAAATTATAGTGCAAAATGAATAATATTGTCTATGTAGGAGATCTATGTAGTAGTGTTCAAGGGATTTTTTTCTGTCAAGAAAGTTAATTTTTTTTAAAGTTTACTGGAATATGATGGCAGCTCTTTAAATGAAATCACTGTCAATCTCTTTTAGCTGACAGTAAAAGCATATTTAAATAGCTTTATAGCTACAGTAGCATATGTTGCGGTTAGCACAAAAATGCAAATTTCTCAATAGAAAAAAATTTCTGTCTTAGAATGAGCAGAAATAGTGACTTAATTCCTGATTCCTGATATAGCTGTTTTTATTGATCTAACTTCTGACACAATTATATTATATGAACCCTATAAATACATTCTCTTCTCAACCTGTATTTTCTGATGGAAATCTGCTGAAATGAAGAAATATTTCAGTTCCTTTCATTTGTATCTTTGCCATAAAACCTTCTTTTTTTGTTGTTGATGCTCTTTCCTCCCTCAACTTAGAAAAAGAAAATACATTACTAGGAATAAATTATTTTTTCATAGTCTTCTGGACATTAGCAAACTCTTCAATGGACATTACATGCACGCTCTTACTCTTCACCTAATTAATACAGCTTTCTTCAGAAATTAGCATTTTAGAATTAGACATTAGAATTTAACTTTATGGAATTGGACTTGTAGAAAATGCAGAGCACATTAACAATCATGTCATACATTTGTTACTGACTTGCACACAGTAAATCTTTTATCTATTTGTACTTGATATATGAAATGCCTATCAATCAGTCCCATTTGAAAGAGTACCTTCTACTTTCAGTACCAAAGAATGTAAATTTTTTTGTATTTAATTATTTACCCAAAGCATGGTCTAATCGTGGTTTGGCAATAGAACTGATTAAACCTATTTGAAATTCTACTCCATTTAGTCAGTGTTGGGTTAACAGATGGACTCAATGATCTTAAAGGTCTTTCCCAACCTAAATGATTCTATGATTCTATTCTACAAAATGTATGAGAAGTTGCAGGTGACATTAAACACATTCAAACACATGGTGGACGTTGTATTGGGAGTTATGCAGAAGACATAGTATTTAAGGAGTTAGTGATCTTGAACAGGCCATGTTTGCTCTATTGGACCTTATACTCAGGGCGTGAAAATCCCGTATTAGTGACATAATCTGTAATTTGTAAAATCTTTGGGAAAAGTAAACAGTATGTGGATCAAAGGGTGGGATGTGATGACCCTGAATGAGGGACCACTGCACACTGAGGGGTCTGTGGTCTGCATAACAATCCAGGCTTGTGCTGCAGCCTGGCCTGAAAGCTGTGCTGTATGGCACAAACCAGGTGGCCACAAAACAAGCTCAGCCAGCCCGCTGTAACAGGGGAGTCTGCACTTGATACTGGAGATTACGCATCCTGCATGGCCTTTATCTCAAAGTGTGGGAATAAGCTCTCATGTGAGGATCCTTTATGAAGAGAGTTGTTTTCCTGTAAGAAAATTATACAACAGCTCAAATAGCCAAAAAAGGAGGAGCTTCCTTCCACGGGCCATATTTGTGCAGTGTACCTTGGAAAAATCGATCTGGGCCTTGCCCAATGCTGCATAAATGTGGTTGTTCTCAGTGCCTGCGGAATGTAAGTCTTCCTTGGTATCCATGTAACTGTTTTTATTCTGTCTTATTAAAACAGACATCTTAGTTATTTGCTGCTAAGCTTTTCTTACCAATATCCAGAAGCAACCCTCTACCGCCGCCTTCTCTCTCCTCTTCATCCCTCCTCCCTGCAGTGCAAAAGAAACATATGTGTGTATGATAGAATTTCCAGTAAAAGTATTTTGTGCATAATAAAACTGGCAAAGGCTTTATTTATTCTCTTGTGCTCTGTATGATAAAGGTGAGGTTGTGTATGATGTAGTGGGGCTGTGAATCTGAGCGCACAGCAGATCGGGAAAGCTATTAGACAGCACATTTCCTGAATGTCCTCATACTAACTCTATGAAGCGAAGTGAATTTTGTGGGCTTTGAGACAAAGGAAAATTCTCCTTCCTGGTTCACTAAAATCAACTTTATCTCAGACCCTAGTGTTCATCCAGACCTAATGTGGTATGGGCAGGCTGCTGTGGTTCCCAAATCCACAAGTATTCTTGGTAAGTGCCCATCCACCCACCCACAAATAGTGAAAACATGGTCTCCTCTCTGGCTAATCAGTGCTTAGGTTCACTTAGTGAAGAATACACACAGTCACAAAGCCTAAATCTTTTGCTTCTCAGATAAAGCCACATTCACAGACACCTTTACGCAGCCACTGGCTCAGACCTAGGGTCTTTCTGAGTGCTTCTCTGACTTGTGGGCTAGTCCAGCTCCAAGTTTGACAGCAAAAAAGACACATGCACACATGCAAGGGCATGCGCAGAACAGAGAGACGTCACAGTAGTTCACACAGAAAATTGTTAAGAATGGTTTTAATAAGAAAACAAGACAGCCTGCAATGGTCAGGGCTCAATCAGGCAAGTTAATTGATCAGCAGCTTGCTCTCGCTTAGCTGACCCCTTTCATCCTTCTTCATCTCCACTTCCCATTCTTTCTTTTGCTTCATCCATGTTGATCCTTCCCTTCCTTCATCTTTGTCTCAACCTAGGTAAAAAGTTCATCCCTAACTAAATAGTCACAGTTTTGCTGCAATCATATCTAACATTGCTACTTCTCGTATACTTACCTAGGGCATTCCATCCTCATATGATGTGAGCGTTACAGTAACTTAGCCAACCAAGCCAGCTTGGCAGGTTATGATTACAAAGCCACCCTGGCATTGAAGGATTCCACTCTCCAAGAGGTCTCAGATTCTCTCAATTACCTGTGGGGTTTGGCTGTCTCACCTCAGTCCCGTTTAACCATCTGCGAAATACAACTGCTTCTCATAGTGACACCCACAGCAGCTTCTTACTCCTATATCCGGCAGTTTCTTTTGAACTGATCGGTTTACTCAGCTGAAGTTCAGGCCAGGGCTTAGTCAGCTGCCTATCTACCTTAACAAATTGGATGCAGACTCTACAGTGCTCTGCCTAATTTTAACTCTCCGAGAAACTGTTTTAGAAATTAATGAATTTACACATTTGCATCTCTTGATAAATAAATTTTCTTTTTACCCTGTCACATTCACAGAGTCAAATCTGCATTTTTCTGACATGCAGTGCTCTATTTCATCAAATATATTTTATGGAAGGACTATACTATTAACACATTATTAAGAAAAATTGCATTGCAAGTATTATTATAGATGCATATGTAATTAATTTCCCACTGACATATAGAATTAATTTTCCACTGCCTTATGAATCAACTTTGATTAATGAATCTCCTTCTTTAAGTCTTTACCTTTAATCACTACAAATGAGTGTATGTATACATATATCCAAGAATGAAGCAACATTTGTTGAAATCAAATGATGTCTGCATATATACCACCCTGGCAGTTTTTTAAAAGTGAAATTATTTGACAAGGAAAGTTAGTTTCCTTTTATTGTCAAGGTCAATAAGGTCAAAAACATCAAGTTCTGAGAAGGGTTGGGGCAGAACTTTTAAACTGTGAATGAGCACGAGTTTCAGATTTATCATTTTGCAGATATTTTTCTAGAAGTAAACATCAATTCCTTGCTTGTTCAAGTGAACAAATGATTCACAGCAATTAAATCTTTGTCTTACTTGTCTAGCAAAATAGGTGATACAGATAAAAATGCAGACTGAAAAACAAAATGAATAAACGAGACACTGCTGATGTATTAAACTCTGCAACCTATATAATTTCATCAACAATTTTTACTGTATTTTATTACTGAAGCTGACCTCAAGGTTCATGCCTTTCTGAGAGTTTCTTCAGAGAATAAAAACATATTTGGAATGCTACCAACAATGCTGAAATAAAGTACTATTATCTCACATGAACTGTTGATGACTAAAATGTACAATATTTGAAGACTAATTAAATAAATCTTGAGGTTTACTGGAAACCACTTGGGATTTTCCAAAACACTAATGACAGAATGGCAGCATCAGGTGTAGATAACCAAGCCAAGACATCAAAGGATGTTTTAGAGCCTTTTTTTTTCCAGATCAGATTCTATTTGGTCATATTTGGGCAATGGCTAATAGATGTTTGCTGAACTTACCAAATAACTCTAAACCTAGATATTCACTAGGTTTCCTTTCCATTGTTTTACCATATGTTGCATTAAAAAAGCACTTTTTTTTCCTAATATCTTCTTTACTTCCTCTCTTCTGAAAACTAACTGTTTTCTTCTTGTCTTTTCCTGAACAGATGTGTTAAATAACTTATCATCATCCTCCTCTTAACTGCATTTCATATGCTAGAAGACCATTACCACAGCCCCTATCCCTTTTTCCCTTTTTTTTTTTTTTTTTTTTAAGATAGATTACATTCCTTCAACCTTCCTGAGAGGTCTTATGTTAATGTTAAAAACATTTTCATTTGGGTTGTTCCTCTTCTGTGGACTTCCACCAGTTGTGTTTCTAAAAATGCTGTGACCTAAAGCAGATCGGTGCACCACTAGAAGTCTTCTTTGGGACAAATAGGACCTGAAAACATACACTTTCTCTGCTATTCATTCAGCACTTCTACTGATTACACTCCAGATTAAGATTTGCTTTCTTTCATCATTTTGTCTTACACATTCTTCTATCACGTACAGTTAGCATTGCATTCTAAGTCCAACGTCATCTTAATTTCCACTGTCTGGTCAGACCTACGTTTTTATTTGTCATTTTAACTATAATGTTTTATGGTCTCGCTCTTTGTACTAATGCTTACTAAATTTCATACTGTGATTTTGTACTTCTCCAATTGGTTAAGATTATTTTGAATGCTGCCCTCTAGTGTTTGGGATTCATTAACCACAGCAGATGTAATATATGTATTGTCTATTCAGTTAACCTGATCAGTAACAAAAATATGTAGTGACTGACCTTTCAGTAAGCCTTTCAAAATGTAGTTTATTCAGCTTGCTTGCAAACTACATGCAGATAGTCTTTGAGAGTGATTTTTCACCGAATTACATACCTACTCTGGTGATTTCACCCATTTTCCTCTCTTTTTATTCAAGAGATTCCCATATGTTACAATGACAACAGCCTTTCCGAAGTGCTGATATAACCCCTCTTTTGATTATTCTGTATCTAATACCATAGTTATCCCATCAAAGAAATAAATTAAATGGTTTTCTACTATTTGGTCTAAATACATCAGTTTGAGCTCTTTACCCTACTGCCAACATTTTTTATTCTCTCTAAGCTTAAACTTTATTTCATAATATACTTAGGTTCTTTTTTTTTTTTTTTTCTTTTTTTCCTGGAAACAAAATCAGACTCAGTAGTTTATAATTTTACTGACCCTGCTTTTCTGCCCTTTCTAATATAAGTACTATGCTTGCCTTTCTCCAGTCTTCTGGGACCTTTCTCCTATTCCAAGAAGTCTCCATGCTAATCACTAACAGTTCAGACACTACATCAGCTTGATCCTTCAGTGCTGCAGAGAGGATTTCATCAGATTCTGCCAGCTTTAATATCTCTAACTTTCCTCTGACTCTTCACTCCCTACTTTATTTTATACTCATCTTTTGATAAAAAATAATTTTGCTAAATTTCTGATTACAATTGATGTTTTTTTTATTTGAACAGAAAGAGAAAAACTATATACATGCTAGTATTTCTTATTTCACCTGTTATTTCCCGGTGTTTGATATGTAATAGCTTATTCGGTAGTGAATTGTTTGAGGAGATTAATATTTCTGATTATTTCAGGATGCCCCATTTCAACATTAATATTTATGTGCCAACTGGATTAGATTATGACAATTCATGGCAGGACTTGTGTGAGAGGCTGACCTGAAATCAGACTCCACTGTCCATTGTCTCAAAGATTGATATGAGAAGCTGAGATGGAATTCCACCTATCTTTTGTCTCAGAGATGTGTGGGAGGAATTGAGAAAAGACTCCAATATCCATTGCCTGGGAGAAAAGCCTGAGGATCTGAACTGGGACTCCACCATCCATTGCCTGAGGGATGAGTGGGAAAGAGTTGAGACAAGACTCTTCTGCCCATTACCTCGAGGACTGGTGTGAGGAATTGCTGCCCATTATCCCAAGAATTGCTGCAGACACGTGCAGTTGAAGAGCTGACTGTAAGACCAGGGAAACATACATCAGGAACATTTAATATGTGACATGAAGGACAGAGGTACTCCCACCAACTCATTATAAAAGGGGGAAAAGGTAATCACGGAAAGGAGCCATTGCCATGAGGATGACTCCAGAAGGACACCTCCATGAGGACACTCTCCACCGATGACTACTACGGAGCCTGAGGGACAACCCTCCTTGAGACATTGCCATGAGGGCAACGCCATCAGGACACCTCCAAGGGTACCTTTAAGAGGATGACTCCAGAAGAACATCTCCACGATGACACCCACCTCTGATGACGACTATGAGTTTTTGGGGGACACTCTGCTCTGATACCTACTACAAACCCTGAAGCAGTCCCATCACCTCCGACAACAGATCCCTGGGACATAGCTGGATCCACGATGGTGACATCTCTTTCTCTCTCTCTGCACCCCAAATTCTTGTTTCATTTTCTACCGTTTTTCCAATCTGTCCTATGGCTAACCCCTTTATTACAATAATTTCCCTTTTTTATAATAATTGTCCTTTTGTAATAAACCAACTGATCAATTACGGTACTTGTCCTCGTTTGCGTCTCAATTTCACTCTTGGGATCATGAACTGAAACAGGGTCCAGCACTGGGGTTTTCTCCAATCAGACTCCGACAACTTGAAAAATTAGCCCAATAAATATTTTGAAAGCCCAATAAGTAGCATCTCTTTTATCACTTTGCTCTACCTATTAATTGAAAACTTTACCAAAACCATCAGAGGATCAAGTAAATGTGCAATTGATTATGCTTTTTCTCTCTGGTCTTAGATGGTATTCTTGAGTGTGGATAATAAATAAACTGGTAATATGGAAGGAAGGGCTGTGTTTTGGGGTCCTGGGAGAAAGACTTATGCTGTATATGACCAGTGTATGGAGACAAAATAAGCTTGGAAAGAGAAAGTAGCAATACTTGGGGTTGCAGTGTAGATATGGAGTACCCAGGAAAGATGAACAAAGTGATGGAATGTCTTGTTTTGAACTGATACATAAAGTGCTTTGACTACTTTAGGTAGCGCTGCTCAGGTGACTTCAAGGAAATAAACTCTCCTCTGGTACCTCTACATTCACATATCTAAATCATGGAAGCAAAATTAAGTGAAATATTTGGTGGACCAGAGGGGGAGCTGTTCACTGTTTCACTTACCAAAGAGCCTTCTTGAGTTGTGCTCTCCAGCCTCAGTGTGAAGTCTCAGGACAGAAACAATCCTTGTCCATTTCTGACAGAAATGGTTTCGTAAGCACTGGACACAGAAGGTGTATAAAGGAGTACTTTTGTCATTCACTTTGAAGTGATAATGAGAGAACAATGGTGCCTGCGCTGGCTCCCCAGTTGCCTCCCCTGAATGGCTTCTCTACTTTATTCTTGCAGCCTTAGGGCCATGATGGTCTTGGAGTCCTTCCTGTAAAACTGACTGATATGAAAGTGACATTGTATTTCTAAGGGAGCCATTGCCATGAGCTAAAGCCTTGAATGATGTCACGTTAATTTTTAGGCTGTTTTCAGTTTCTAAGGTTACCTTAATAACAAAGTGATTATATTGCTTTTAAATTTGAACAGTACCTTTAATAAAAACCATTAAGCTTTTGAGTTTTGAGCCAGTGAGGAACAGGACATATGGCTGCATTTGTGTACTGGGAGGAGGCTCAAAATCCAGCTTGAGCATGGACCTGATACTGTAAATATACCCCATTTGTCTTTCAGTAGCATAAACAGGTCACAGGAAAAGAAGACCGGGCATTCTCTTTGGCATCTTAAGCTGTCATTTCACTCACGATTACTTATCTTTTGGCAGCATCCAGAACTGAGTCCTCTAGTCAAACCCTGTATACCTACAAATGGTTCTATGTTGTCATTCAGTTGCAATTATCTCTATTAGCTGTAGTAGCTAGCTCTTTAAAACAAGATAGGAAATCTGAAAGCAAGATCAAGAAACTGTTTTGAACAGTTAAACTTTCTCATGTGTTCAAATAACTTTAAAGTGTTAAGGCTCCCAGGAACTCAATCGAAAGTTCCCAGGAAGTCAATAAAAAGTAGTACTTTAATAAATGTATTTTATCTTATTTCTTTTCTGTTTTGGGACTGTATTTCTATAAGGGTCAAACATTTATAGCATATTAATGAATACAAGTGGTGAAGTGCTGATCACTCTGCAGGACAAGCATATATTATAATGATCAACTTAAGAAGTTAATATTGTCATCTTGGCTTATTGAAGTGTAACCAAGGTTCTATTTAGTGAAAGTTTCCTGGAAATTTATCACAGTGTAATTAAAGTGAGGTGAAGAAAGAAATGTTGAAGGTGGTAATAATGAGCTATCAGGAATATCTGGCAATTATTCTTAGCTTTAAAGATTTTTAACACTTGGTGAGTGTACCCCTTGCTGCTTTAAAGCAAAATGAACAAGTAAGCTCTAAAGATATGCTGAAAAGTGAAGTAAAAATGCAGATTCTCTTTTCAGCAAGTCATTAAAAAAATACTGAAGTTATTTTAAGAAATTCTCCCTAGATACATATGGGAAAAAATAGACCCTGATGGAAATGAGATTCCCTAGAGTAATAATCATAAGAGAGCTACAGATGGGCCCAGGTGTTTCAGGTTATCAACATACACAGAAACTCTTAAAATCTGTGGACAATGGTGCTGCTGAATCATGACTTTATGCTATGTAGTTTTCATCAGTTGCACTACAATAGGAAACCCTGTAGTTAATAGGAAAGACTTCAGTGACCAGTGATAAGTTATGCTGTTAATATCCTTTTGCTCTCATGATATTCCTTGATACATTAATAAAACAGTTCATAAAGTAAACCACTATTTTTAATGTAGATTATAAATTTTTAGTCATTATCCTTATTTTCTCTCAACAATCGACCTTTAATATCACTAAATGAGTTTTCCTAGTCTACCTCTTGTCAAAATTTGTCAAAGAAAAAATCTTCTTGGTTGATATAATTTAAACCAGATTGGAACTGAAACAGTTTGTTGATGTATAAACAATACGCAGTTATCCAGCAATCAGTGAAATAGACATACAGGGTCAACACCATTAATGAAACTGCAGAACACCAGCAATACTAATGGCAGGATGTTAAATACATACAATTTTATAAACACCTTTATCTTATCCTAAATGTATCCCCAAAGGTTCTAATCACACCAAAACATACATACATGCATATACAGACTGTATCCAGAGACACAATAGTTAATGGTCTGTGATGGCCCATCCCGAGTCTTTCTTGCCTTGAAAGTGTACATCCCAAGCTTTTCTGCCTTGTAACTGTAACTTTGTAACTAAGAAGGAGCAGAGAGCTGTGCTGAATTCATCATTTTCATCAGAAGGGGATGTTGTAACCAGCTACCATAGCCAACTGTTGCCCATAAAAGGCAGCCAAGGACATTTAGAGAAGACGCTGGACTGGGATGAAGATAGCGATGAAGAGGAGGGAAGGGGAGGAAGTAACCGGAAGTTGCCGACCCCTTAAAGACCCTCTTTGCTCTAAAACGCAAACTCAAACTAGTGCCAAATAGGCCACTAGGCCGCTCCTCTTGGCACAAGCTGGCCCCCTGAGCCAAGACGAGTCAGCACCTTTTAACTAATAAAAGCCCAGGACTTGTGAAGGAGGTGAGGCAGATCTCATTACCACCGAGGTCCACGTTGCCTCCGTGGGGACGCCCGCCAAGGTAGAACCTGCCACCTCTCCTGCTACAATGTATCTCGGAGCTGGTCTCTTGATCATCGGGTCCTTAACAGGGTCGGTAAGCATATAACTTAATAAGTAACCTGAACACCCTTTAACCATTTTAAGCATTTTTTTTCCCTTTCCTACCCTAACAATTGTAATAAAGTAAAGGAGAGACTTATTCTTGTTGGTTCCATTATTTCCTCACCGGAATCCTCGAGTTGCCCAGAACACAGACACACAGAGTTATAAATATACCTCCTCTCTAGCTGAACATATGGATTGCCAGTAAACCGTCAGCCTGCTGGAAGTGGGGCTGCCCTGATTGTGCATCACTCCTGTGTGAGATGTTGGAGCCACAGCTCTGTGTCTACTTATTGTCCCCATCCTGCAGGGAGCAGTCACTTGCTGTGCCAGGGCCCTGATGGCACTGGCCAGGGATACTTCTCCTTCTGACCTGAGCAGGGGCTGTAACGGTGCAGGGCAACTTCTGCAGTGCTAAATCAGGTTTCATTCCTGTCATTTCCACTCCAAGGCCTCTTCCTCCTTTTATGAATTTTAATGCTCTTTTTGTACTTCTTATCAGGCTAATTCCTTTGTATCAAAAGTCTTGTAATTCTTTGATTGCTTCTTATTCCTGCTCATGGTTGTCTTCGTCTTTAAAATTATCAGCTTTAGGCAAATAAATTCAGGCAGTTTTGAGTATTCAATGCAGACATACATATGATTTCTACTCAAATCCTCATTTTACCAGTTATACAGGCCAATCATTTCCCAAGGGTGGATCATACAGGTACCCCACAGAATTTAGCCCTAACTTCTGAGAACTACTGGGGGGGTGGGAAAAAACACAAAAAAACCCAAACCAAACCAAGCCAAACCAAACCAAACCAAACCAAACCAAAAAACCTGAAAAAACCATAAAAAAGGAAGGAGAAAAAGAGAAAATGGGATGGTTTAGATATTCTGGGATTAAAACAAGTGTATTCATTAAGAAACATTTGTCTGCAAACACTCAGTTTCAAACTCTCAATATTTAGCCTATATCCACTGAAATTAATAAGTCTATACTTACACATCTCCTTAGCAGAGGCTATCCAAGAAATGTGTGAGTGCAATATGGCAACGATGAAATACATCACTTTTTCATCTCCCAGCAGAATTTCAGGAAGAAACATGCCTGCTGCCCTTCCAGTTTCCACAACAAACCAGTTTTGATATAGACTCTTCTATCCTCGCTTTGAAGATAATGGAGACCTTCAAAACCCTCTGGCTGAGACACCAGGATGCTCCCAAATTTGCTGCCTAAGTGGAGAGACAAATTATCCACTTAGGCACTACCTATAAAATGTTCAAAATACCTGTCAAACACACAAATAAAACAGACGCGATGGCTTATAGAAGAAGCTTTTTGTACTTCTGGAATCAACGGCTGGCTCTAGTGTTTTAAGCCTAACTAACGCAAATCAGGTATATATCTCTATATAGTAAATAAATACAATAAAGCAAATCAGAGAGGTAAATACATATAAATAAAGTACAAATGAAAATTAGCAATGCTTCAAATCATTACTGCATAGATAGAATAGTGATTAAGAAGAAATACATCACCAATTACCACCAAGTCATCATGCAGGCCCACATTTGAAGCTGGGAAGCACCATTGCAGCTGACGCCAGGAGTCTCAGGTAATTGGGAAAATTCTTAACCAGTGCATCCATCCATAGGTGAGGCTTTGGATTTGGCTACAAGAGGGTCCTGCTTCTGTACCCTTAGAAAAACAACCAGCTTTATGCCAGATCTGTAATTGTTTACTCATGGGGCTGTGCAGTTTCTCATGATCCCACTATTGTCCACGCCGAGAGCGCTGGCCTGGTCTCTCTCTCGGCCGGTGCGGCCAAGTGTGAAGGTCATAGAACAGCTGCACACCTGTGTTTTCCTGCCTCTTTCTGACAAACAGTCACGGTGAACATAAACATATATACTCTACCTAATACACTATGACAAAAACACATTGTTATGTCTCTTAGTCATGAGACAGAATCAACTCTCAGCTAGGTTCCCATCCGTTACATTTGGTCCTTTGATTCCATATCAAAGATGGAGACACATGAAGCATAATGTCTCATGATTGGTACCATAGACATCAATTCCATATTGTTAATAAAATCAGTAGAACAAGTATTATGCACACTGAGGGCTGCTAGTTGTATTCCCACTGCTACTACTCAGGTTGTATACATTTTCGGTACTATTAGCACAATGATTATAAGCACAAGGTTACAAAATTTGATAGCAACGGTACTAACATTAGCTATATTTACTACATCATAATCCATTTGATGTTCTACAAAAAATTATTTGTAGCGTTTTCCCAACAAACTGGTTGTCCACAGATGTGCTCCTGGGGAAAATGTTGAATTAGCTACAAAGGCAAGGTTCATTCGCATTACAGGTGTAATTATCTTGCCTGCAAGGTCTCGTGCTGCTCTTCCATCTCCTGTGCACAAGCGAGTTGTCAGTACTTTTCAGATAGCTTTGTGGGGTAATGGAATCTCCAAAAGGGACCATAAAACATATGAGGATGGTTAGGATCTGTAGTTTCTGTAAAAGACAAAACTAGAACATAATAATATTATCTCAATAGCATTTATTTTCAGGGACATATTCCCATTTTTCTTGTCCAGATTTAATCACTAATTCCGTATTGTCTTTTCCAGTGGCAATAATTTCAGTCGGCTCAGGTGGGCCCTTGGGTGTTTGGACCCAGACTTTAGCTCCATTATTCAATTGGTTAGTGGATCCAAATTCACTGTTCCCTCGAGCTGTATTATCTGTGGGGCTTCCGCCTTACTCACTTGCATTTTCAACACAGGAAAAATCAACATTTGGGCAACATGGTCTTGTGGCTGAATTAAAATATCTTGCTATCCGCTATTCAACAAAATCACTTTGATCTCCTCTTGATAATCTGAATCAATGATGCCTCCAAGTATTTGAATACCTTTGATTGCTAAACGGGACCTTGGAGCTATCAAACTAAAGTAACCTAATGGAATATATACTCCAATGCCTCAGGTATTCAATCTATGCTTTTGTAAAGCATACAAATCTAATCCTGCAGCACCTGGAGTTGCTCAATAAGGTGCTAAAGCTCCCTTCTTTATTTTCCAGTATGTGAGGATCTCTGCTGAGTGAAATCTTCTACCACATCCCGCTTAACTGGATGACTTAGAAGGTCACGTTCCAATTTCCTTCATAATACTGGCTTTGCTTCCACAAACACCTCACCCTCTGAACGACTATCTAGGTTGGTTGAATCCAAAGCATTCCAGTCCCATTTCTCAGGGTCCCAATTTATTCCTGTCTCTGTAATCACTGCATGCACTGTTCTCCTATTTACTTGACCTGTTCGCTTTCAATGTTTATATTGGGCTACCCAAAAAGCTGCTTTTTCTGCTATTGTTTGATAAGTGTCCAGTTTATTCATTAATAGTCGATTCAGGTACTGAAACATAACTATTTTTCCCTGCAATTCACACACTTGCTTCTCCAAATTAATTTTATGCTTATACACTTGCTCTCACTGCTGACGTTGCTTTTGATATGCAGCCAGCAGAATCCACCCTCATCTCCCTGCAGCATTCACTTAAACCTTTTGTAGACGTCACGGGGTCCTGCCTTCATAAAACAGGAGTCCCAATTCTCACATAAACCATAACATAACCACTCAGCAGCCAAAATATGATAAGGTAATTATTCCCAACCAGGAATATCCAGCTCTTTATCTGTCTTAGCAACAGTTTTCTTTATCTTAAAAAAATGCCATTTTGTTTTGTATCCTGCCAACTACACCAAATTGCTCTGCTGGCAGGCAGGCTATGCAACAAAATGACCACACACTAGTTAGATGCACTACAGTACTCAAAAAGTATTTAATGCTTACATTCTGGACAGGACTAGGACAGCGCAGACCGTCTCAGAAACTTTAGCTCAACATACAGAGAGATTATTCCCTTAAAAAAGGACCTATGAATTTTCTTAATATTTCTTTAATTTGCTACTGTCTCACAATAATTTTTTTTCAGCCACTTTTTCTTTCTTTAAGACCCATATGCATTAATTGCCTGTTGATACTCTTACATTCAGGAGGCAGGCAAGCTATCTGAATGCTGCTCCTTTTTTACTGCATTGCTCTCCATTGTCTCCATTGTTACCAATGTCAACGATTTAAAGCACTTGCTTTGCTGAGATCATGCAATCTAATTTGCCCTTTTTTTGTTCTATTATTACAGTCATTATTTCTCAGCTAGCCCACTGCACTTAAAATAACTAATCAGCTGTGTTACTGTACAATTAAGTAAAAAACTAACCCTTCTACATCACTCATGGACAATAAAACAGACTTAAGTCGAAAATTTATTGTTTATTCGCTCTTGTTTGTGTGTGCTCATTTATTTTACTGTATTTTAAAATTCTTATTTTGCTGTTTACAAATGATTTTGATTTTGAATCTTTTGACACTTCAGAGTGACTTGACCCTGGCTGGACACCAGGTGCTCACCAAAGCTGCTCTATCACTCCCCTCCTCAACTACATGGGAGAGAAAATATAACAAAAGACTTGTGGGTTGAGATAAGGACAACTAGACATCATTCACAAATAACCCTCACAGGCAAAACAGACCTAACTTGGGAAAATTAGTTTATTACCAGTCAAATCAGGTGAGAAATAAAACCAAATCTTAAAAAAACCTTCCCCCCACCCCTCCTTTTTTTCCTGGGCTTAATTTTACTCCAATTTCTCTACCTCCTTTCCCCCAAGCAGTGCAGGTGGATAATGAATGAGGGTTGCATTCAGTCCATCACACGTTTTCTCTGCCTCTCCTTCCTCCTCACACTCTTCACCTAACCCAGCGTGGGGTCCCTCCCATGGGAGACAGTTCTCCATGCACCACTCCAACGTGAGTCCTTCCCATGGGCTGCAGTTCATGAACTACTCCATTGTGGGTTCCTCCCATGGGGTGCAGCGCTTCAGGAACAGACTGCTCCAGCATGGGTCCCCCACGGGGTCACAAATATTGCCAGCAAACCTGCTCCAGTGTGGGCTCCACACTCCACAGGGCCACAGGTTCTGCCAGAAGCCTGTTCCAGCATGGGCTTCCGATAGGGTGATGGCCTTCTTCGGGCAGCCCCCTGCCCGGGTGGTCCTCCATTGGCTGCAGGTGGAGATCTGCTCCACCGTGAACCATCATGGGCTGCATGGGGACAGCCTGCCTCACCATGGTCTGCACCACAGGCTGCAGTCTCTGCTCCAGCATCTGGAGCACTTCCTCCTCTCCTTCCTCACTGACTGTGTGCAGAGTTGTTTCTCACACGTATTCGTACTACTGTCTCTGGCTTCAGTTGCACAATTTTCCCCTCACCCTGCTCCTGACTCCTTCTTAGCTGTGTTACCCCAAAGGCATTACCACTGTCACTGATGAGCTCGGCCTTGGCCAGTGAAGGGTCCATCTTGGAGCCATCTACATGGGCTCTGTTGGTCATCGGGGAAGCTTCTGGCATCTTCTCACAGAAGGTACTCCTGTAGCCCCCCACTACCAGAACCTTGCCAGGCAAAGCCAATACACACATACCCCTTTTCCTTTGAACATATTTTTTTTAAACCATTAAAGTTTTTTCAAGAGAGTTAGATTCTGAGCCCCAAAATTAATACAGCTCTCCTGATAAAAGTCAGTGATTTCTTACAGGGAACATTTCTATTTATAAGTATCACACATGTAGTACTGTAAACAAAGGATAAAAATTGCTGTATAATTTTCCACTTTGAAGAAAAATCAAATAAGGAAAAAAGCATACAATAAAGATTCGAAGTAAAAAATTGCTATTACCTCATATTAGCAGGTAAGAGAAAATTGCAGTATGACTTTGGACACTAGCATATAGGTACCTAATCTTATAAGCCTGTGAGCATCTTCATTTACTCACCATTCTAACAGAAATAGAAAGAGCTCATTATAGAAACTCTGAGAATCCAGTTGAAAAAAAAAAAAAAACAAACAAAAAAACCAGCCATCCACAGAAATAAACTACAGTAAGAAGGTAACAATTTCAAGACACAAGGCAATGATTAGTTAAAATATTTGCCAAGTGATTCTGTTCTGTAGGAGAAGAAGTTTGACTTAGAAGTTTAATGTCTGAACTTTGGAGTAAGGATCTGGCCACAGTTCCTCTCTATCAGCATTGAATCTCTTTATACGATGTCATTTAAATCAATTTTTGTACAGAGCTAAATGACATTAAGCAAGCATCTGTGTTTCATTAAATAATTTAACTTCTTACCACTATAGAGAAAAAAAAAATTTGAGCATTTAAACCAAATTGTGGTTTTCAAATGAAAATCGAGTTAAACAGCATAATCAATGTTGTACGTGAGTTACTGAAGTCATGGAAGTTCAAGCACAGTTTTGATACATTTTCTTATAAGGTCACATTTCTTTTTTTTTTTTTTTAATTTTTTGATCATATGCAATATTTTTTCCTGAAAAAAACCCCACCTACTAACTGTAAAGCCTTTAAGAAACTGATGATTTAAGGACTTATATAAACATCAGCATAGTTATAACAAAAAATTCCCATATATTTTCTCAAAAAATACAGCACTATACTGAAAATTACTGTATCACTGAGAATTTCTTGATGGCAAGCTCTGTAGTGTAAAACCACTCCAAAAGAGATCTAAACTCCTGATTGTTATAAAGGATTTCATATGAGATACAACATGTACTCTTTACTGTTCAGATAGTTAGATTCACATAGAAATCAAATGTAGTAACTCTACATCATTTCACTAGTTTGTGTTCCTGAGGGAAGCAATAGCTAATTCAACTGTGGTTAATTCCCTTGCAATTTTCTTCTTTGATATGAGTATTTCAGTGACTTCTTACCACGGTATTGTCAGTGGTACACTTGGAGCAGATGCATTTCTTTATTAATATAGGATAAAAGATATTCAGAGAAACTATTGACTATATATGGCCATACCTTTTATTTAAAAAATCAAAATTGTTTTTTCCATTCATTTTAAACCAGTGTCTTTCTGTGATGCAAATTGTAAGCAAGTCATACTGGAGAGCTCATTTTGCGCATACGCCTCAGGTGCATAAACTCAGACTGCAGGCACCAACTGATCTTCAGAAAAACTTTGTTCTGCAGGCACTAGTCTGCCAAAGCCCTTTGTTTTGTGAAATAGCACAGAAGAGAAGCTGCTTCTGAGAGCATGAAAAAGAAAGTAAGAAGAATGTATCTTGGCTTAGGTTAATCGAAACTCTTCCCCTTCATCTCTGACAGAAAAGCATCTGAATGAAAGACGGCTTTGAAAGGTGGACAAATGTATTTTGAGTGTTCGAGGCTTGCTGCCTGTGGTAAAAGCAGTCCTCTGTAAAGAATCCTCTGTGTGGAAAGCCGGCTTATATTTTTTCCTCATCTGTCTATTCCATCTATTCTTTTGAATAAAAATAGAAGACAAGCACTGTAACCTAACAATTTTTTTGGCTTTGCTGGCTAATTTCCATATGTTCTTTTAAATTAGAAAAATAACAGAAAAATTTCAAAGCACGAAGAGGATGACTTATTTTTGTTATCAAGAAGACAATAAATGTGCTTGCTATTTATATATGATAACATTTGTTTTAATTGCCAGAAGCATAATTGTGAAGAACATAAACAATAATAACTCCTGTTGCCGTAGTTGGGGTTTCTTCATGCTATTAAATTATATATTTCTAGATGATATTTTGATGAGTTGACATTGAAAGAAAACACAACTGTGTTGAAAGATAAATGTCTTTATTATTATTTCCTCTGTATTCCCTTCCTTTTGCATTTTTCCCCGTGGAGCTCATATCAAGTAATCTTTGTGAATTATAAACAAAGAAATGTTATGCTGTTACCAAAGGAAAATAAGTAATGTTATGCTAAAGTGAACCAACTCTGGTCTGTAGGAACAGCCAAGAACACCCAGAAAGATGCATTTTCCTTCCTGGTTTGTAGAATACCCCATAAACCACTACTTTCTTAGCTGTCTCCCAGAATGAATTACAAGTAGTGTAATTTAAAGGTAGTGTCATTTAAAGGTAGTGTCATTTAAAAATAGAAAGAGAAGTTGGAACTACAAGTAAGAACACACATAGTAATTATTTGCTAAGGAAAGACAAATATCTGTTCTCAGAAGAAGAACTGAAAGAGAAAGAAGAATTGGCCTGTGGTTCCTGTTTCAGTGATATCTATCGCTATCAGCTGTCCTTGAGCTAATCTAAAGAAGGGTATTCCATCAGAGCAGATAGAAGCTGCAAATTTTGATCTGACCAAATACAGAACTACACATTCTTTTGGAAAAATAAAAATACAATCTATTTGTCAACACAAATTACACTTTGACTAAAGATTCACCAAGAACTTTAATAAAATTAAGAAAATGTAAATATTTTAACAGAAAAATGTGCACTCATTATTTAAATGCCTTACTTAATCTTCTGTATCATATGGTCTTATATGTATACAGTCTTATTCATATACATTCCTGACAAGAACAGCATTCAGCAGCTGAAATTTACATAATATTTTAGTGTGTGTCCTAAAGGAATACTTAAGTAGCAATCCGCATTGGCTATTCTAGAAAATGAGCAATATGTTACCTTGGGTTTAATATTGTTAGCAACTTGGTTGAAGACTGTGTCAGGCTTACAACATAATATATGGCTAATATTGACAGTAGCATAACCTCTTTTAAAGCTCTTGAGGCAACTGTCATAGATGTCAAATATGTCATATTTTGTGAGAGGGGAGGGGGGTGGGATTCCGTTACTTATCACCAAAAGTTGCCTCAAGGAAGGTACTGGGTTTATTTTTATCCCTTGCAAAGACTTTCATCTACTCTAGGTTTTTAAAATTTACAACAACATGCCCCAGCTGAATTGCATTTCATTTATACCTTGTGAGCAGAAAACTGCACATGTGCTTGGTTTAGATCACAGTGTTGATGTTCAGCATTTATATCATGCAGGTAAGTATGCTTCTAATAGCTGAATATGAAGTATTTTTCTAATTTAAAAGTAACAAAAAGATACAGGTGAGGTTAACCAGTTTACTTTAGTTACTTCAGTCAAAAACTGACACTGAATGAAGACCACTACACATCTTCCCTGATTGCAATTCTTGGCTTGGTTCACTATATCTACAAATTCAGGGAATCAGTTGTAAATATTTCTTCTTATTGGATTACAGCTGGTGAACAACCAAAGGATAGCTATTCTAGAAACATAATATGTTGCATACTGGTGTATTGGTAGGAGTCTTCCATCTTTTTCTGATCTGTTACTCTTACAGTTCAAGTTCACTTTCCCTTTGAGTGTCTTGTCTACCTTTTGGGTTAATTCAGCTCCTAACACAAGCCTATGTTTTCTTTCATGTGAACTAGAAACAGAGGGAAAAGAGTTACCCTCTGGTAGCTACCAGGTGCTGAGGTCTTCTTCAGACGTGGGCTCAGCATGCAGCAAGGGGACACATCCAGTTTCAGCCTTTCTGAATTTCACCCCCGTTCACCTGTGGACCTCATTACAACTGCTGGCCTTTTAGGTATATATTCCTCCAGTAACAGACCTTTAGCCTTTAGCTATTCCGGGACTGATCTCATTATTTTCTACTCTATGCCATATCTCAGGCAACAGGAACTTACTCAACAACCTCACTCAGGAAGTTTACTTCAGCTACAGCAAGATACATGCAGTCTTGTCCTGGAGAGCTGCAATGCACTGATTAGAGAAGCTATTTCTTTTCTGATTTGTATATTCATGCCTTTTCATATTAAACCAAACTGAAAGGCTAAAAATATACCACAATATAGGTGCGTGATTTTTTTTTTCTGGATATTGTAAAACCTAACTGCTTTTGAACTTTTTTATACACTTCAATCTTCATCAATTATTTTTATTCTTAGTCAAATATGGACAGAGCCTGAAAACATTAGTTAGAAAGATGCTAACAGATATTCTTCCTTCATATCCTAGCTTATTTAACAGAGATGTGTTACATACAAGTATGTTACCTGGATTGATTGTTGTTAGATTTCCAGCTTAATACTGGCTGCTTTTCTATTATCTGAGGATTTTTATGTGTATTATGTAGGTTTCAAGGCAATGGCAGAGTATACATCATCCAAGGCTGACAGTAGCTCACAAATTATTATCAATGTTTGCCCTTACAACATTCACTGTTAATTATATGTCCTTTGTGTGTCTCACCCTAATTGTAATTTCTTCTTACTCTATTGTTTTTTCACTTAACCTGTAATAAATGCTTTCTGAAAGTAAAGGTGAAAGCTCCAGAAGGTATCAAATAATTTAAGTGGACAATTAAATAGAGTAAAAAACAAGTCTAAGATGAAGAATCCTATGGGAATTTGTCACATTTGAGAATTCAGCCATATTTTCATGGCCTTCTATGATGGAGCCACGGAACTGATGGACAGCGGCAGAGCGGTTGATGTCATCTACCTGGACTTGTGCAAAGCGTTCGACACTGTCCCGCATGACATCCTTGTCTCTAAATTGGAGAGACATCAATTTGATAGATGGACCACTTGGTGGATAAAAAACTGGCTTGATGGCCGCACACAAAGAGTTGTGGTAAATGGCTCGATGTCCAGTTGGAAAGCTGTAACGAGTGGTGTCCCTCAGGGATTGGTGTTGGGACCGGTCCTGTTCAACATCTTTGTCGGTGACATGGACAGTGGGATTGAGTGCACCCTCAGCAAGCTTGTCGACCACACCAAGCTGTGTGGTTCGGTTGATACGCTGGAGGGAAGGGATGCCATCCAGAGGGACCTTGACACGCTTGTGAGGTGGGCCGATGCCAACCTTATGAAGTTTAACCAAGCCAAGTGTAAGGTCCTACACCTGGGTCAGGGCAATCCCAGGCACTGCTACAGGCTGGGCAGAGAAGAGATTCAGAGCAGCCCTGCAGAAAAGGACTTGGGGGTGTTGGTTGACGAGAAGCTTAACATGAGCCGGCAGTGTGCGCTTGCAGCCCAGAAAGCCAACCATATCCTGGGCTGCATCAAAAGAAGTGTGACCAGCAGGTCAAAGGAGGTGATCCTGCCCTCTACTCTGCTCTCGTGAGACCTCACTTGGAGTACTGCGTACAGTTCTGGTGTCCTCAACATAAAAAGGACATGGAGCTGTTGGAGCAAGTCCAGAGGAGGGCCACGAGGATGATAAGAGGGCTGGAGCACCTCCCATATGAAGACAGGCTGAGAGAGTTGGGGCTGTTAAGCCTGGAGAAGAGAAGGCTGTGTGGAGACCTCATAGCAGCCTTCCAGTATCTGAAGGGGGTCTACAAGGATGCTGGGGAGGGACTCTTCCTTAGGGACTGTAGTGGTAGGACAAGGGGTAATGGCTTCAAACTTAAACAGGGGAAGTTTAGATTAGATATAAGGAAGAAGTTCTTTACAGTGAGGGTGGTGAAGCACTGGAATGGGCTTCCCAGGGAGGTTGTGGATGCTCCATCCCTGGCGGTGTTCAAGGCCAGGTCGGACAGAGCCTTGAGCCACGTGGTTTAGGGCGAGGTGTCCCTGCCCATGGCAGGGGGGTTGGAACTAGATGATCTTGGGGTCCTTTCCAACCCTTACAATTCTATGATTCTATGATTTTATGATTCTATTTCTTTTAATATTTACAATGTTCTTCAAAAACAAAGTACAGCTGATGCAAATGGAAAATTAAAAGGCTTTATCAAACTCAGGTCAGTTATGCAAACAACAAATGAATCTAAGAGTACACTACAATACAAAACCTGAAGTTTCAAAGTTATATGTTTCTTAGGCTGTCTGTTTCACCATCCGAAATGCATTAAGAAGCTGCATAGGCTACAATGACCAAAAGACTTTGTACTGTGTTATGGAAATAAATTTTTTTCTATTTATTTCTATCTACCATTACATCACAAGAAGGATCAGAGGTGAAAAGGTGAGTGGAAAGGCATTTCCTAATTTATCATGATGTTTTCTATCATGATGTGTGCAATTTTGCCCTCTGGCATGAGATGGAGCATGGCTGCAGTTAAGAAATCAATGGACCATTCCACATTCCTTACTCTTGGGAAAAGTCAATTTCTTTTCCGGTTATGTCTTTTTATGGCTTATCTGTATATAGTTCATGTGCTTTTCACAGACCCATTTTAGAGGTAGGCCAGAGCTAGAAGGATACCTAGTATGTGTCTATATATATGTCTGACATACATAATTAGAATAAGAAATGGCTTGAAGATGAGGCCATTCCAATCAACTGAATCTGCACATCCATGTTGTCCTTGCAAAGAGCCTTTGCACTTTGCCTTATTTTACTTGTAGGTTTTTTATTATTGTTTGGGGTTTATTTTTCTTTTGTTATTTTTCCCTTACTCTGCCCTTAAAAAAGATTTTTCATTCAAGGTTTTGAAAAGTTTCGGTAAAGGTATTTTGTCAGGTGTGATAGCTAGCAGTTTGAACATATGATGACAAAAATAAGCCATTGGAAATGATGGTAACCCTAAACATGAAGAAAAAATTTAAATATATATGATGAAACTCACAGAAACATGAGAGATTTAAAGAATGATTTGATGCAAAGTGGCAAACACAATAGCTTCAATAAGACAAAACCAGAAAGACCCTGAATAACATTATATTCTCATTTGGCTTGATGTCTCAGCTGATGTTAAATGGCATAATTTCAGGAAAATCAATGAAGTTGGGCTAATCTACCTCCTTTCAGTTGAATGGAACTATACCAGTTCACACCAGCTGGGAGACCAGGCTGCTCCAGCGGTGTCCTGTCCTTGCTTTTAGTCATTTATTGTCAGCAGATCTACTTCAAGTTATGGTCATACCAAGAAAGATGTTTAATATGGAGAGATGTATGGAAGTGCTTTGTGGCAGATATCCCTTACAAATGAATTTGCATGCATAATTGAAAAGTAGGGATGAAATTAACTTGAGAGAAAGAACACATATCAGAAGTGGAATAATATGAAATGACAGTGAAAAGAGGCCATCTGAGTATCTGCCAGCAAACACTGATAATTCATTTTATAATTCTGGGATTTCTGGGAAGCAAATGCTGTTCAGTAGACATACTTACAAATTGATTGTCATTATTCTTCAGTAAACAGAATTGAAGGAAAATGTCAGAAGATGCCATAATGATGCATTCTCTTCCTTTAAGCTTTCAATTTTTTTAATCTTTTAAAATAAACTTTCATTTTTGTTTATTTATTAAAAATTCTTCATGTTATAGAGAATTCTATCATTTGACAGGAGCATTAGATTTAATTAATTAGAACTTGCACATGCCTGTTTAGTATTTCAGCTGTTCTGGTACATTGAAGCCTAGGAACTGATTGTTTTTACAACAGCACTGGGAATCCAATCTATCTCCTGGCTTGGCAAGGCCTTTCAATGTAGGTCTCAGCAGGCGAAGTCACTGGGCATGTTTTCATAGAAGTTACTTTTATTATTGAGCCTTAGACTTCCCCTAGGGAATTATTCACAGCATAATTAGTTACTGAAACAAGAAGTCTTTTCAGTTGCTTTCAGAACAAACTCCAGTCTGGTGATAGATAGGAGTATGAGAATTTGGGTAAAGCTAGCAATAATAAATCCCTTTAATTAGGGGTAAGAAAATAGAGAGAAGGCTTTGAGCCATGTGTATGCTGTTCTGAATTTTTTCTGCATGGTTTGTTTCATTCAGTATAGACCAGATATGCATTTAAACCAGGTATATATATAAATATAATTACAAAAAATAAATTATTTATCTTATCTTTAGCATCCAGACCTCTGTGGTCTAACTTTAAACTAGATAAGAGCATAGTTTTCTACATGTCTGCTCATCCTTGTTCATATTCAAGTGTTCTTAACCAAACATTTCTGAAAGCAATCTTGTACTTGATTACAAATATTGGTTTATATATATACACCTACTTTCTCTTTACAAATAGGGTTGGTTACACAGTAAAAAATAACATTACAATTGCAATACTATTCTCCTAATTATTTGTTGACTACATTTGAATCTTTGAATAGTATGTCAAGGATAGTACTATATTAAATGCAAAGTACTATTTTGTTAGTCCTGATTGTACATTAGAGAATGGTTGGATGAAATGTATTTCTGATTTCTTATACTGGTTTGTTTGATTTCTAGGAGTTACAAAAATGTAGCTTTTTTATCTCTTCTTGAGAGACATAACACCCAAGGCTTCTTATAAATGGAACAGTAGGACTTCAAGGACTGTTACAGGCTTTGAAGAAAGGGTATTTGTTTTATAGCAACAAGCACACTAAAGCTAACAGTGTGGTTGTTCTTTTTTTTTTCCTTCTGAATTAACAGCTAAGTATTAGCAGAGAGAATGTATTAAGAAATACCAGCAAATACAATCAAGCTACGTAATCAGAGACGGATTTTGGTATGAACTGCTGGACTTTTTCCATGTGTTGCAAGGCCATGCCAGGAGTCAGAATGATACCTTCATCACAGTACTATTTGCTAAGACAAACTTAGTCCCTTATCAGACAGTAGGAAAGCATTCTTCATGTGCCTTTTTCCAGGCATGCTTTAGGAAAAAGACTCATGAGAAGAAGTTCTGGAACCTTACCACTTTCCCTAGCCATTGGGTGAGAATTACACCATCATTCAAAACTGGCTTACATAAAAACCAATTTCTCCTCTGTAAGCTAGAAAATGAGAAAGGAATTGACAGTGATACCAACCAAGGAAACCTTTTGTTTCTAACTGCTTCCTAATACAATGATGAACTCACTTATTATTCCTTTCTAATATACTTACTCAGACATTGAGTGTTTCTGCTCGTGATAAGTTTAATTGGTTTCTGGAGAAAAATGAACACAATAAAAATGCTATACGTGGTATACACAGCTCTTCAATTTTCTGCAGCAAAGTCCGCCTCTATTTTGTACGTCAGAACTAACTTTAAAGATGACAAGTTATAAAACACCCAAAATACATTGTGACAAAAACCATTTGTGATGCAATTTGTGAGTTACTGTGTTCTAGACCATTATTTGGCTTAAAAAAACAAGCTTTTGCATCTGATCTTTTACTTCATCTTGCAATAGGATTGTTGTATGCAGGAATACATGGAAAAAGCTTCCTGCTTCTGGAGCTGAATTTTGCTCCCTGCCACAGCATCCTGGCTGTCCACATGGTAGGCCAGGTGGAGTAAAGACCCTCTAGCAGGAGCAATGGCTCTGTCAAGCCTTCAGCATTCCACCTCTATCTTTAATCATTCTTCTGTTAATAAATATCAAACATATAGGTCAAGGTTTTCTTCTTGTCCTGTTTTTGATCACATCAAAGAAAACTCTATTAATTATGACCTGAAAAATTGTTTTAAGGTATCAGATCTTAAGACAGAATCTTACTGAAGCTGTATGTGTGCCTCTTTCTCTTTTGTGAAACGTGTCAAGCTAACATTTGGCCAGAGAGGCCACTACAAAGCAGTTTTGTGCAGCTGATGTCAATGCAATAACAGAAATTGGCTGAGTCCCACATTGAAGTGTTTTCCCATTTTGAGCTACATCAAAGAAAACATGATAATTCTCTAAGAGAAGGCAGGATGTTTGACTTGTTTGTGCTGGTTTCAAATAGATAATGTAATGAAAGTTGACAGAAGCAAAATGGGCTTATGATTGCGTCTTTGGAAAGGGATAAATAAAAGGCTTTGTACCAAAATATCTGCCCTAAAGATGCAACACCATGTCTGATTATCACAAAACCGCAGATGAAATTCTAAACTGAATCTGTTTGCACTGAAAAGAAACATGGTATTTCCTCTCCCTAGTGGTGAGAGGAAATGTGTAGAAAGATTTTCAAATTCTTACCAGTAGACTGATGATTTGCACTATAGTTGTGTAAACCCAGCATTTATAAAAGTAAAAAAAAAAAAAAAAGAAAAGAAGATACGAGAGGAGACGGGAGGGAGTGGAAGAGAGGGGTGGGGAGGGGAGGAGAGGAGAAGCTCACTATCTTCTGGCAGAATATTTATAAATGTACTTTTGCTATACACAACTAGACAAAAAACAAACAAATAAAATCTCTCAGCTGTACTCTGGAAGAGTTTTAAATCCCCCTGATATGTACTTACCAGAAACCAAAGTAATATAACTCCACCAGAACAATAAAAGAGAACCTAGAAAAGACGTAACAAGAGATGGCCCTAAGCTGTTACTTATTGCAAATGAATGGGCCCAGTATGTGGAACAGCAGAAGTGCCTCCATTGGTGGGGGTTACTGACTGATCAGCCTGTGCTTCCAGGGCCCTGCAGGAGCCGCCTTGCCAACCAATCAGATAATCAGAGAAGCAGGTGACAGCCCACCAGGACTGCAGGCCTTTATCTGTTGCCTGCTGTTCAGCAAAAGTTCATGAATCTGAGGTGTTTTAAAGAAAGTACTTAGGGCTTCAGAATCCTACCTTTTGCGATGAGACTTCATTTTTTGCTAGAAAAATTTCAACTGGCTGCAGGTTGTTGCTCTTTCACACTGAAAACACTCTATAATCTAAATTTAACTCAGTGTGATTTAAAGTTGCAAGGTTTTTTTATTTGTTTGGTTGTTGTTGGTTTTGGTTTTGTTTAATCTGTATCTTTTTACCCTATCACTTTCATACCTACTTACCTAAATAGAAAATGCTTTCATTTAATGATAGAGAAGCAGTGAAGATTCCCTGGAATCCATCCCTCTGCCACTTGATTTGTATCCTTCCACCATTCAAAATAAAACAATTTAATTGTCAAAAAAGAAAGTACACATTCTTGGAAGTTTCTGCAGGTATATTTTACAGTTAACAAAAATGGAATTGCTCTACCTGTGTACATTGCAAGAAAATATGTAGGAAGAATTTTGTATTATTAGTAGTAGACTGACGAGACTCTTTTTAATCTGAATAGAATACTGACACTTGGAGTAAGAGATCCATTTGTGAAAGAAACAAGCCTCTCATGTTATGTGAAATTTCAGATATAACTGCATTTGCAAGTGAACTCATTGTGCCTATCTGAATGAAAAGCATGCTATACCTCTCAAAGGTTTAAATTCAGTGAGACTTAATGTGGTTCCATTTCTTAGTTGTGCCATGATGAAGATTTTTACAGATAAATCCCTACAACTTTTACAATCTCTGTTACAAACATTTCAGGTGGTGCTTTGTTACACTTTCCCTTCATCAGCCAATAAAAGTGAACATGGAGCCAGCAGTGCAGATCCTGACTTCTTAGCTTCAGCTAGGAGTGTATGTGATCTAACATGCTGGACACAGGGACCAGACACCACTTGTTCCTTTCTTTTGAATGTGTTTCAAGGGCACTGACCTTTGTCAGAAAGGCAGGACAGAAACTCAGGGTTCATAACATCTTAAACTGTTGCAATAAGATTTGACAGTGTTCATCTGTCATAGCCAGACGATTGTTTTCACTTTCACAATAGCTTGGCTATCCAGAAATACCAAGAGATTGAGCCTAAAGCTATCTACCCCAGTCACTTACACAGAGGAGTAGTCACAGGGACACATCTCCTCTTCCTGGGACTAAAGAACTAAGTTTTTATCTTACTGAAAGAGCTTAAGAATGTATAAAAATTAGTACCTCTGAGCAAGACAATATATAATATACCAATCATATAAAATTCTGGGGTTTTTTTAAGACAAACTGTCAATGAATTCTTGAAAAGATTGCGTACCTCTGGATTGATTCCATCAACAAAACTCACCCACCTCTCCTTGTTATTTCTCATTAATTCTCTTCGAGGTCTAATGGTTTGAACAAGCTTCTCATCTCATCTCATCTACTTATTCCTAGATTGTTCCTCTGAGTTTATGTTTTTCTTTTTTTGTTTCACATTAATTATTTTTCTGCTCAAATAGATTTTATCACCTGGTTACAACAAAAGTGAGAATGTAGCTTCATTTACATCTCCAATAATAAAGGTGATTTCCAAGTCACCATTGTCTAAGTCACAATATAAATCCATAAAAAAACTTTCTTGTTCTATACCTTAAAAGAGCACTGCTCTAGAATTCTTATTCTATTATTTTCAGAATGAATTACCCACAGGATTGGTTCTTGGAGAACAATTAAAAAAAACAGTTTTAGTAAGCATGACTGCAATGCCATTGATTTAAACAAGTTATTTTCTCATTTATCTTTATGATGTATTACTTTCTGAGAGACAAAAATTAAATAATTTTTTATATTATTTTCTGGGAAATATATTTATACTTACATCTGCATTTTTTGAGACTGCTAACTAAATGAAAGTTCAATCTTCCAAAAATCCTATGCTGTGAAGTATAATCCAGTATTAAAAGTAGAAAAATTTAGACTGAACTTACTCTGTTCTCCCGCAAGCTTTTAGGGTTGTACATAGTTCACAAACAATGATCCTGACAATAGTGTTCCCTTAGGAGCATAATAATGGTAGTCAACCTATTCAACTTTATCAGATTTCCTGTACTATGTTTAATGTCTCAGGCAAATTCATAATTCCTTTTTTCATTAAAATGAAGACATGCATATATACTAGCCTGGCTAAAAAGCTCGGATTCTCATTAAATATTCTTCTGTCAGGATTATTTTCCCTGCCTTATTTCATTTCCTTGGTTTCTTTTGTCTTCATTTATCTTCAGCTTGTGCAAAATATTGTATAGCCAGCTGCTTGCGATTGCTTCTAGTTCATATGCTTGATTTCAAAGCTTTCTGACTTGATTTTAACTTCTCATTTAAAGAAATTTCTGATTATACATTTCCCCAGTTTAAGCTTATACACGTAACTTTTACGCACATGAGCTGAGGGGCCATATAGTTCCTTGGTGTATTCTTCAAGCCCAAAGCTAAATAAGTGCAAAAATGCTTTTAATAACAAGGCCAATTTCTCTTAGCACATTCAAAACCAATCATGCCAATGAAAATATATGTGTTTCAGTTCCAGATAAATTCATGTTCTTAGTGAGGTGTCTTGTAGTCGCATTGACAACTGAATGTTCTGACTAGTATGAGATGGACCCACTGCCTTTAGTTAACCTAAATATAGGGTGTCCAGTTAAAGATGCCTCAAATACTCAGTTTCAAAGGATGGAGGAAGGAATCTTTGAAAGTGAGGTATTTTGAAAAATTTTATATCCAGGCAATAGAAATCACCCATGTATCCTGAAATTGTCATTTATTTTGTTTTTCTGATCTGTTGCTTTTGTTACATGAGACACCTGAAGGAGACCTTGTTTTGAGACATGTTGTACTGTTAGCAGACTTTCAAATGTGAATTCTCTATTACTGAAGTCAGCGGAAGTTTTGCAATTCACTTAAGTGAAAGGAGAATAAAACACATTTGTACATATATAATACACATGCATTTGCCATTTCACTGATCTGAAAGTCTAATGTAATGAAGGACTTAAATGAATATATATCGGTGTCCTGGAAACTTCCTTTCTGCCTTAAAAACTTATGAAATTCATTATGCTGAAAATCGGGTTAGAAGTTCAAAGTATCGACTTCACCTTGACACTTTCACAGCAATTGTATTATAATTCTACTGCTGCCCAACAGAAAAAGACCTTAGGGTGCTGGCTGGCAATGGCTGAATATGAGCCAGCAGTGTCCATGTGACCAAGAGGCATCCTGGCTTGTACCAGAAATAGAGTAGCCAGCAGGGCTAGAGAAATTATTTTCCCTCTGTACTGGGCACTGGTCAAACTGCATCTTGAATACTGGGTTCAGTTCCAGGCCTTTCCCTACAAGAAAGACATTTTGGTGCTGGAGCATGTCCAGACAACAAAGCTAGTGAAGGGTCTGGAGCACAAGTTTTATGAGGAGCGACTGAGGGATCTGAGGTTGTTTAGTTTGGAGAAAAGGAGGCTCAGGGAAGACCATATTGCTCTCTACAACTACCTGAAAGGAGGTTGTAACAAGGTGGGTGCCAGCCTCCTTTAGTAAATAGCAAGTGATAGGACAAGGTGAAATGTCCTCAAGTTGAGCCAGGGGAGGTTTAGGTTGGACATTAGGAAAAATTTCTTCCCTGAAACAGTTGTCAAGCATTGAAAGAGGCAGCCTGGTGAAGTGGTTTGATTTCCCATGTCTGGAGGTATTTAAAGGGTGGGTAGATGTGACACTTAGGGATATGGTTTGGTGATGGTGTTAGGTTAACTGTTGGGACTTGAACATCTTAAGGTCTTTTCAAACTAAATGATTCTATGATTCTATGATAATTGTGCTTAGTCATAAGCAGCTGTGGTGTAGATATGGTAAACCCACCTTGTCTTTCATAGGATTGCTTCTCGGTTTGGTAGGAATTACTTAAATCAACTCTCTCTTCTCTTAGTTTTACTTGGTGTTCAGAAGAAGATAGTAATATTTAACCTAGCATTCTGTGAAAAATTCAAAAGTAGGTGAATGTTTTGAAAAGGAAAAGATCAGCATGCAAGCTAGGCAATAGAATTATTTAAGATTATGATACCAGTGTGTACATGGGAGCAGCATGTGTAAATAGTAAAAACCTAGTGTGCTGCTTCAACAATAAAAATTGCTGGGAAAGAAAAAAAACCGATTTGAAGTAACAGATGATCACTAATACAACTATATTCTTTTTCTCCATGAAAGTCTGGAGTATTAGCTCAGAGTACTTACATAAAGAAATAGCAGTTCAGGTCATCAATACATTTTCTCAGTATTATGACTTTTAAGTTGAGGTCCGTTACCAGAGAGAAAAATACCTTGTTTGTAATAGAGTCTTCTACAAACCACTACATCCATCTTGCATGTAATATAAATCTAGTTAATGTTTCTGTTTGGTTTGACAATGCAATAAGGTCATTGGACCTTTGCCTTCTTTTTTTTCCCTAGAGCAGAAAACTTAAGAGGCATCTTATGCCCTAAGATATTCTTTAATTATGTTTGTTTAGTGCGCATACTTTTCATTCAAGATCAAGGTGTCTTTTAATCACTGATCAGATTGAGCTATTGTGAATTATGTCAGTGCTAGTGTCATTAAACCACGACAGCCAGATTTTTGAAACAGTCAGGAAAATGCTTATGCACTGAAGACATTCACACCTGGTATGATAATAGATGTGACTTTCAAAATGTTCATGTTTCTATGTCACTTAGTAACTTACCTGTTGATTCAATTGTTGTTAAAATTTAATGATGTCATTCATCAATGGAATAAAATTGCCTAAAGAAGGATCTTGGGGAATCTCCCATAATCTACGCTTCCCAGCAAAAAAAAAAAAATAAAATATTCAAGTGGATTCAATGAGAGTCATACCTAGAATTTTGCAGACTTAGTCTGGGGTTGACAGTCTGCAAAATGGTGACATATAGTGCTGAGAGTATTGTGTTAGAAATCCTAATACCTGGCCAGTTTATAAGTTTTACATGTTCAAATAATTGGACAGCATCTGCTAACAGTCCTTAAAACTAAAACAGAATTCTAAGCTCTTACATCTAAATTCCTTCCCCCTCCAGGCAAGGGACACACTCCGATTTTTTTTTTTCTGCCTTTAGTCCCCTAGATTACTAACTTTTATCTTTGATGAGCTGCCTGGGAAAAACAACAGCACACAAGGAATTTAACCTTGCTTTTGGAAGTTGGAAAATGTGGGTCTACCAGCCCTGAAATAGAGGGAGGAACAGAACCTTCTGATTTTCTCAGGAATGCTCTTGCACTGAGTGTTGTAGGAAGGAGAGGCGATTGCCATCAAAGCCAGCTGAGTGAGGTCACTGAAATCTTGCATTAGCATTTAAAAAGAAGCATGGCTAGCAGATCAAGGGAGGTGATGCTCCCCATCTACTCTTCTCTTATGAGACTGCACATGGAGCACTGGGTCCAGTTCTGGGGTCCACAATACAGTGGAAAACATTGCTGTTTCAGTTGTGAATTTTAGACGTTTGTATTTAATGGTGACGGTTAAATGTAACATCAACATTTTTAGTATACTTTGAATCAGTTAGGTATGTACATGTACATTTTTTTTTTTAAAGTATTATTTGTCTAGCTAATATTTTAAATCACTGCATACATGATATGTAAAGTCTACGAGATCTTTCTTGTATCTTGTAGTAACAAAGTTTAAATTAACCCAGGCTGGGCAACAGTCACCTGGCCACTAGACAATCGATAAACGAAGTTAAAACCAGGTGTATGCAAGCTCAGACAGGTCCTGAGACCCTGCGCTGTCAGGTCTATGCAGAGGCTCTGGCCTTTTAGTGATAAGAGCAAAGTTGTGCTCACTGGGCCGCATGGCTGCACATACTATTATTTATTGTAGCAAATGTTTATATAACTCTGAATTTTCAGTTATAGAACATTAGGTTGCGGGTGGATGTTTAAATAAATTGAAAAATACACACTAATGGTGTTTGCTTAATCTAAAAAGATGTTTTAATGTTTATGTAAGAAAGTATGGTAAGCTCAGAAACCTGGGTTTTTATATTTTTTCATAGTTAAACCAGCCATGATATTATTTATTTATACACCTAGAAACTGGAGAACAGTTGAAGACTTTCGCACTGGAAAATCTTTACACAGATGCAAAAATTCAGTAGTTCTATATAAAGCAGAAACTTTTTGAAGATGTGAAGAGCATGGTTAGTATAAAACTTTATTTTACATTTGCATGGAATATTTTGGTGGAGATTTACAGGCAAAGTATATTTTCAATATGTTTTATTTTTTTATCAATACAACTGAGCTTTTTTCTTCTTATGCATTCTTAAAGGCTTGTGTAAATATAGTGAAATTGAGGGTTAAACTATACTTCATTATGTTTGTATTTCAAAATAACACAAAAGACACCTGTAAGATTTTTTCTTTTTAAATCTACAATTCTGTGCAGGCATGTTCATTTACTTACAAATTATGTTTGCCTGTTAAGCATTTGCCCAGGTGTCACATTTGTTGGCATGGAGTTCAAGGAACCAAGGATAGTGTCAGAGAAAACATTAATAGCTCTACATAAATGCACTTAGATACTATTTTTAAAAAGCCCAAAATTGTTTCAGTTTCAACAAAATACAGATATAACACTGAATCCTAAAATACGTAAGTATTTGGAGGTTAATTTGCTCAATAAAACAACTCAAATTCATAAAAACCTTCAAAGTTTATAGCATGTAAACAGTTCCACGATTGTACATTTTGTTTAAAAATCTTATATCATGGTGTTCAAATCTTCCAATTTTTCTATTTTCTTTTAAAAATGAACAAGAAAACTTTTCAAGTATATATATGCACCTGCACAAATGCAAAAACCTCCCTCAATAAATTAAAATGAAATATAGTTAAAGAAGGAAAATGCATTATTTTAAACACTTTTTAATGTTAAAACCATTAAAATGTAACACTGAAATAACAGGATACATTTCAAACTCCAAGAGTGTAACTTAGTATTTAAGAAATTGCTTAACAGTAGAAGGAATCTAGACAACCTTCAGCTGACTGGCCAGTAACTGACTGATATCTAAGCAAGTAACAAGGTCAGGTTATCTTCAAAATGCCTGAAGGTTAAAAAAAAAGAAAAAAAGAAAAAAAAAGAGAAAAGAGACTGAGGTATGAAGTTATTAAAAGAATGAAAACTAAAATGAGCAATGTAAGGTTGACGCATATACAAAGTAGCTGATACAGCACAATGTGATACAACTTGACGCTAACACCAGGCAGAAAAAAGCTTAATAAAATATTAAGATTAAAAAATTCATTTTAATTAATGTTTGCTTCAGTTCTTTCTGTGATTGTTTTCCTCTGCTTATTACTGGGGTTTGGAGTAAGCAAAATATATTAGTTGTTACAAATCCGATTAGAGATCTGAGAACAGCCAGCTTGGCAAACAGAGCGACAAATCAGACTTTGTGGCATAAAATTCTGGGTTAAAATAGAATAGTGTAATGACTTAGGGGAAATTAAACACATTAAGTAATAATAAAACATATGATCATATAATATCTATTACATAAACCAAAAGACAGTTGCATCATATCTGAAAGAAATGTAGCACCATTAAAAATAACATCCAATACTTTTCACAAATGGGTTATATGATTTATGGGAACCATAAAAAAATGTATAAAATGGTAACATAGTTATAATTCATATTTATAACTTATAAATCCATGAAATGATTTCTAGAAACACATGATTTATAAACATATCATATGATTTAGTGTAGGTGTCAGTGCACTGTTAAAAAATCTGAGATATAATTAGGTCTGTTCTTAAGACCATCTTTTAAAGTACTTTTTTGAATGGCCACAAGCATATTACATGGAATAGCTCCCATCCTAGATTGGAAATTCTGTGCGAACCTCTCACCTGCAGAAATAATTCCAGTTACTGTGAGAAAAAGCTGATTTGATAATGTGGATGGTGAAGTTCACATTGCTTCTCTAAGTCGAAAGTATCCTCCTCTGAAAGTTAGAATTAGATGAAATGTCTTATAGCGAAGGGCAGAGCTGCCACCCACAGGGACCCAAACAAGCTAGAAGAAAGGACCAAAAGGAACCTCATGAAACACAGAAAGGAAAACTGCCAAGTGCTTCACTTGAACAGACTAAACCCTTACAATGGTACTGGCTGGGGACTGGCTGGCTAGGCAGCAACTCTGAGAGAAAGGACTTGACAGTCCTGGTGGACAGTAGGCTACAAATACGTCATCAGTCACCTCCTTTCTTTGTGATGAGAGCGAACAGCATACTGGGCTTTATCAACATGACTGCATCCAGTAGATTGAACAAAGTGATCATTCCCTTTTACTTGGTGCTTCCTGTATCTGGAATACTCAGATAGAGGTGCTCAGTTTTGGATCCTCCAGGAGCGATGTTGATGAATTTGAGTGAGTTCAACAGAGATGGACCATCAACCAAGATGGTCAGGAACTGAAGCACTTGCACTGTGACAAGAGGTTAAATGTATGTGACTTTCACAGGTAGGAGAAGAGATGACTCTTTAGTCCAAACTAAAAGAATCAAAACACAGTAACATATATACTCTTCACTGCAACGCTACAGGTTTATCAGGTTTAAATAAGTAGAGATTATTGAAAATAAATTATAAAGTGAGATTATAGACTGGACCAGGCATAAGACAACAACAAGAATTCATTCTGTAGCTGGCAGCTTTGGCTAGGTTTAGGTTCAGACAAGTAGAATCTAATGAGTTATGTTTGGGTTTTGATTCAGCAGAGATTATGAAGGAAAGATAAAGAATTATGAGCTCACACTCTAAGTATATGTTTGAGACAGAGGTCGCAAGGGCTGTAGCAATTCTGAGCCTGCTTTGGGTCTACCAGTCTAATTTAATTCAGGGTTGATATAAACAAAGACCATAAGAGTAGTTTAAGGGTGTACTTCTGGTTTGAATGAAACTAGAAAAAGTTCTGCGATTGTGGGAGGTGAAGGCTACAGGGTCTGCACAATGAGCTTGAGCAACATTCTGAATGCAAGCTCTAAGGCCTTGATACGGAACAAGCCTTGGGCCGATAAGCCGGGATGTTGAAAGACAGGAAATGTAACAAAGAATATTAGTTAAAGGTCAGGGAATGTAGCAAAATGCAAAGCAAGAAGACTGAACTATCGTCGCGTAAACAGCGCGTGATCAGCATTGTGATTGGACTATTGTGAGTGTGTTTAAACCGTGGGATTTTCACAGAACCCAATGAGATTGAGCATGGCACGCTCATGCTTGTTGGGAAAGTACCGAATGAGGAAATAAAAGGGCTTGATTGTAATAAAGCTTTGTCTCAGTATCCTCACCGACCTGAGTCTATGCCTTCAATACACCACATGTGATCAGGATAAATACGGATTTAACGTTCAGTTTAGAGTATGAGCCAACAGGAATAGATCAGATAGATAGATTTTATTGTCTTTTGAAGGCTAAATTGAATACTGAACCAAATGGAAATGATCCATAAAAATGTAGTTCTGGAGGGGGCAGAATTGCTCTTTATCAGGTCTCTAAGAACTGAAGCCAAGTAAATTTGACCTTTGTACCAGACAAATTGTCAGGAAATACAATAAAGATTGTAAGTAATAAATATATGGATAAATATGATGTATTGTGGATTCAGATGATAAAAGCCCTTTTTCAAAGGTTTGCAACAAAGCCTTTTTTCTAAAGGCTTTTAAAGAAACTAAACTGTTACAGAGAAAGGGAACTATAAAAAGGAGAGTTACATGGGAATTTTGTTTTTCAAAATCTGAAAGCAAGACAGTGAAAAGAGTAAAATCTCTGCAGTCACAATGGAGATTGCTGAAAGACACTGTCCTGAATGTTCTGTAGAATACATACCACCTATCAAACAAAGACTTGAGAAAGTCCAGAAGGAATATGACAGGGGTGAGGAAATTAGAAGCAAGAAAGCTTTCAGAAAACCTTCTTTCTATCCAAATAAGAAAAATGGAAAAAAAAATCTTAAACTTTAATTGGAAAAAAATAAGATGAATAATAAAAATATCATGGGATCTGCTCAAGTTATATAGCAGTCCTGGTAACATATGGCTTGCAGTGTCTCTCTCCCTCTCCAAGGTGTATGGTTAAACTCTGCCTAGATTTTGCTTGTAATCACTGTCTCCTCATTACAATGTCTTCTAAAGTCACCTACAACTAGTAATGGCAAAAATTATGTTTACTATGCAATATGCTAAACTATAAATTATGGTGTGTAATCTGTCTCTTAATATGTTCCACTCAGTGGAGAGCAAAAAGTGTCTGATGGCTGGGTTTTCTTGTCTAAGGTTTTTGGTTTTTTTTTATTCTTTTTTAGAAAGAGTCCAGGGAAAGTGCAAGCAACTACAAACTAAAAAATTTTATATCCATACTGGAAGAACTAAAAAAAACCCCTATTTAAAAAAAAAAAGCTTAAGATAGAAATCTTACCTCTTTGGGAAGAAAAAACACAATGCTTATTAAAAAAAAAAAAAGCCAAAAGTAGCTTCACAATTAACTGCAGTTCTTGAAAGAATGTTCTTATATTCTTAAAAGGCTTTCTGGATTAATGATCTATTAAATGGCAAGAGAGAAGAAGTAAGGATCGGCAAATAGCTTGCACAAAGGAAGGTTTTTGCAGGAATCTATGTTATAAGGAGAGTCTTTCAACATATTGATTTGGAGAAGTTTGGAAGGTGAGATAAAAAGTTTGCTGGTGATAGGAAGTTTTTCTGAAAAAGTAAAATCTGAAGAAAAGATTTGATAATGCAGCAAATCTGAGATAGGCAGGATTCAAAGTTGATACACGCAGAAGTAATACAATCTGTTTGCCTTTTGACTGCTATGTAAGAAAAATGTAAATATTCAGAAAAAAAGACAGGCTCTAAAGAAGTTATATGCACTCATGAAACACATAAGAATGCAATCACAGGTATTTTTTTCTGAGCAGATCACCTCCCTCATTACAAGAGACCAAAATGGACAATCAAATTCTGAGAATGATTATGGAGGAAATAGAGCACCAGTATGACATAATATTCCTGTATTTGATATGATATGCAGTTATTCCATCAGAAGACCATATTTTAATTTTCAGACTAACAAGGTTGGACGATCATATGTGTACAACATCATTTTACATGAAAAGAACTCTTCAGCCTTGAAAAGATGTAACTGAATGGTGGCATGAAAAAGACAATACAATAACAAATTTTACTAAAAAGGTAAAAGGAAAAAACTTCTCTGTCTGTAAAGAAAAGTGCCTAATACAATGATGTAGGATCATATTTAGAACAAAAAAACATTTTCTTTCATGTTATGGTAACTCTCTCTTAGAGCTCTTTGCTAATGTTTACCGTCAAAGTATAAATAGGCACTCCTGTTGGTGGTCTAGAAGCAACTTTCAGAAGAGGAAGATCATAATCTCTTATTTGACAGAAGATAAGAAGGCATAGCAGAAAAAAAGTCCCTCTTAGTGATCTGTTAAAAGCCATGAACAGTGACAGGTTTCTAGACTAGTCAAAGTTTTGGCCTAGATAGACCTTATTTCTTTAACATAAATCTGTAGTCTAAATTTCACGGGGAAAAAATATCAAAGCTCCACAGAACAGGCAAAAGATCTCATATAAGTCAAATTTAACCATTTTAAACCTGTAGCATAGTTTAACCTAGGCATTAGATTCTTTCTGGAGTGATTTGGGAGAAAAAAGTATCTTCTGGCCAGAGGAAGCTATGTCACTGTACTTACTATGGATATGTACCTTGGAAAGGGATTAATTCAACTATCTACCTTTCTTTCAGATATTTGAATGTGATGGTATGAATATTTTAAATATCAAAAACATTTTTAAGGTCACCTGCTATTTTTGGGGCAGCTTTACATTCTTTAATTGGAAGCCTGACCAAGAAAGGTCAATTGTTGATGCTATCCCAGCAATACTAGCCTGTGATTCATATGTTTTCCGGGAGTTTATTTAATAACAGGAGATTTTTATTTTCAATGCAAACACAGAAAAGCAAAGAAGATCTGCCAAAGCTTGGGGTCTGACAAACAACTGCTACATTGTTCTTCAAACGATAGTTTTCCATTGTTCTGAAAATCTGTTTTTAGCATAAAGAACTGATCACTAAACTATGCTACTTCCGAATGATTCACAGTAATTAATGTGTACTGACAACTGTTTGACTACTGTATTAAACAGTTGTTCAGCAGCTGAAGATGTTTCTTCTGTACTTCAGGAAGTGTTTTTTCATTTCCATTAGACAGTAACTGAATGTAAAACAAAACCTTTTCTTAGTTTGAAACTATGAACATTAGATTTCCACTGTTGCCACCATCCAGATAAATGTCCAAGTCACCTGAATTATTCTTTATTATTCAAAATATTTTTTGGTTCTTTTTTTTCTTTGGTTTGATCCTGAACTAATTTAAAGTAATTTTTGCTTGGGTCTTTCAAAGCTCAATTACTTAGTTTTTTTTTACATACTTAATATTAGTTTAAAATTAATCATGAACTGAGAAATACCACTACCGCTGTTTTACAGGTAATCTGCTAGGAAGGAGTGTCTTTACTTGTGTAAAGATCCTCATGCTATCTTTATCACATATTCCAGGGTAATGTTTGAAATACTTTATTGTTTTTTTTTTTTTTTTTTTTTGTAAGCCTGTAAAAGCTTCAGTTCATCAAAACATGTGAATACATGTCCCTTTTCAATTACGTAATCATCTCAAACATAACTGTTTTAAAGGCTAGTTTTGATCAAGAAAGGGATATATTTGTTTAAAGGCCTTTGGAGCCAGAGCTTAGCATAATTGGAATGTGTGAACTGGCTTATTTGATAGAAATACTTTTAAAATTAAACACTTTCATGTTTTTATACTACTGCTATTCCTAATATTTTCAACTATAATACCTCACAGATGTATCGTTGAAACCAAAGGTTGTACTCTGCTCTGAGTCTGGTTTCGCTAAAGAGTATAACTGTTATATAACCAGCTTATGTTCCTAAAAAGTCTCCCAGAGTAAAATAATTTTATTTTTATTTTATTCTTTTTCTTCATTTCATTTCATTTGTTCTTTTGTTCATTTTTATTTTATTCATTATTCAATGAATGCCTTATGTAATAGTTCTAATTATTAATACTAGTTTGCCACTGGAATCAATATGCCTGTACTTATTTGGAATAGTTTTAGTTATTTTTTGAAAGCGTATTTTAGTAAACGTAATGAATGACCTTCCTTATCTTACCTTACAAAAAATTAGAACTATTGGATTGCTCTTTTTAAGTTGTTGATCCTAGAAGCATATGGAGAAATTACACAGTACCAGCTTTATACTTTATCACTTCATCAGAGTAATGAAATAGTGCATTAGGCATTCAACCAACACTGCACTCCAACAGCTACTCCTTGGGTGTGCTGACTCAACTTGTATAGTGATAGACGGAAGCTGAAGATGATAATTTATATATTAAAATTCGAACATGCTGCAATTAGTGGAGAATAGGCAAAATAAAAATTTTCTTTCCAGTTTAAAAAATGTACAAATTTCAAAAGAGAAAAATGAAAGAGGATGCAACTGAGTTGTTAAGAACCAATTAACCATGCCATCAGCATTTCAGATTAAACATATTAAGAAGAACTACTTAAAAAATAGGAACTGATTTCAAGTTTTCTATTGACTACAATCTAGATGGGAAAACACAAGAGAGTATATAAATAATGTAGAACATGATAAGGCAAAAAATGGAAAGACAGTCATAGGTTTTTTACTGTAGTTAAGATGCTTAGGCTCTTACTTGGTTTGGTTGTTTGTTGTATCTTAAGATTTCTTTGTCTACACTGGTAAAAATTTTTTTGATTGTGTAAAGGCTTCACCTTCTCATTGATAGACAGTTTAATGTGTGACTGTGTATTTAAGCATAGTTTCAGTGAAGGAAAATTCATCTCAGATAACTATCAAACTATGGGACTCTTAAACTGGGAGTGCATTCTATGTTTTTCCTACTCAGTTAACTTTTTTTCACTTCAATTGTTAATGTCTTATAAATTTTGGAAGTTAAAACATTGGACCTGTAAGTAATGTCTCACAGATTCCCAGCAGGAACTATGAATAGCAGTCTTATTTTGTTATTTAGATACTGATTTTAGCTTGCATATTTTTTACAGTAAGGTTTTATATGGTTATGTTAATCAATGAACTGAATTCCCATAATGCTTTGCTAAACAGGTTTAGGTCTGACTAAACTTCTGATGTCTAGCCTAGCTGATTCTTTTGGGAACTCATTAGCCTGTGTATCTAGAAATTCCTTTTATAGCAAATGTGACTGATTTGTATATCCTGCTATTTTCCATGTTCTTCTTTGAAAGTACCACAACTTACTGGCAAAGTAGTTACCAGAAAAGATCATGTGATTGGTATTTTCAGTCACAGATATTTCTGTTTTCAAAGATAAGCAGATAGGAATTATATAATTCTGTGGAAATTAGTGAGCTGTAGGCTTCAGAGGGAGTATAAACTTGAATAGCTAATTGTGCACTATGGACTTACTGTTTTTTTGCTGTCATAGTGTCGGGAACTAGAGAGCCCAGGGACCAAGTAACACATTTATCTACCGGTTAAGTAGTGTCTTAATCAATAAAATGGTTTTGCTGAATAAGAAGGATTTCTTGAGTCATTATTAACCCAAAAATATTTAACTGTTAAGATTAAAAAAATCTGATTGACAATCAGTTTTCATACTTAGACACTAAATCACAATTTCAGGAAATTGCACAACACCAGAAGGATACCAGAACAAATTTAATGATACTGTATTTCACGCTGTTAAAAGCACTAAGATCTTGTAAATTCAGTATGGTTAATGGACTTGACCTTAAGTAGGAAGAAAAGTAGAAATAAATCTTTTACTTTATGATTTAAAAAACAATAAACCACAGGAAATTATCATAAAATTGTCTTAGAATCATAGAATCATAGAATAGTTAGGGTTGGAAAGGACCTTAAGATCATCTAGTTCCAAAACCCCTGCCATGGGCAGGGACACCTCGCACTAAACCATGTGGCCCAAGGCTCTGTCCAACCTGATCTTCAACACCATCGGGGATGGAGCATTCACAACTTCCTTGGGCAATCCATTCCAGTGCCTCACCACCCTCACTGTAAAGAACATCTTCCTTATATCTAATCTAAACTTCCCCTGTTTAAGTTTGAACCCATTACCCCTTGTCCTATCACTACAGTCTCTAAAAAGAAGACCCTCCCCAGCATCCCTGTGGACCCCCTTCAGATACCGGAAGGCTGCTATGAGGTCTCCACACAGCCTTCTCTTCTCCAGGCTGAACAGCCCTAACTCTCTCAGCCTGTCTTCATACGGGAGGTGCTCTAGCCGCCTTATCATCCTCGTGGCCCTCCTCTGGACTTGCTCCAACAGCTCCATGTCCTTTTTATGTTGAGGACACCAGAACTGTACACAATACTCCAAGTGAGGTCTCACAAGAGCAGAGTAGAGGAGCAGGATCACCTACTTCGACCTGCTGCTCACGCTTCTTTTGATGCAGCCCAGGATACGGTTGGCTTTCTGGGCTGCAAGTGCACACTGCTGGCGCATGTAAAGTTTCTCATCAACCAACACGCTAAGTCCTTCTCCGCAGTACTGCTCTGAATCTCTTCTCTGCCCAATCTGTATCTGTCTTGAGTTTATTCTATTTCATGGGATAAAACCAACTATCATAATGAATTATGTATAAAAGGAAATTCCAGATTATTGAAATGAGAGTGAGGTTTAGTTGCCCTCTACTGAGGAACACATTTTTTTCTTAAGTTGCAGTTGACACTTGTGAATGTGTTTATCTACTTGTAGGAGCAGACTTGTAAAAAATTTTGCCATTCTTCTGAAAATTCAGTGAGGCAGTTCTCATGGCTAATGACCAGTCACCCTATGTTACTTTCACTGTTACCCAAAAGTGCTGATTTCTTTTTTTTTCCTTTTTGACTACCTAATTCTAATACATGTGAAGAGTAGATTGCTTTAGGTTCTACTTTCTAGGTATAATGAGAAAAGAAAGACAGAAATTAATTTAAGTTCCCTGTTATGTGCCCTTCTTTTTTCTCACTTTTCAGTTTTTCATTAAAATGGATTTTTTTAGGACATGTTATATAATGATATATAAATGTTATTTAGGACATGTATATAAATACTCCTCCTACTACTACTACGGCCCCTACTATTATTAAACAATGAATATAGTAAGTTTAAAATCAAGAAAACTTTAAATTGTAGAGAAGACTTCTCTCAAAAAGTACTTTCTAGCATTTGATCATTAATGTGTCTAATAGCTTCTTCATGAAAACAAACAAAAAAAAATCAGAGATGTGCTTTTACTCCACACCTTGTTTAGGAGTAGAAAAGGCAGAATTTACAATACACTGATCTTGCTGTAGCCATAATTCACATAAAATACAAATCTGTTCTAAAAATACTCACATCTCAGAATTAACACTGAAAAACAACCTGTTAATGATGATACAGAGTATTACACATTGCAGGATAAGACTTGTGGTCAGCTGACAGTTAAATGGCTGATTAACAAGAATGTGCGCATTTGGTACCCACTGTACGGACTGAGAAGCTGAAAAATAGGGGAAGTATACTGTTTGCAGCATGCACTGTTAGAGGCACTTTTGAGACTGAGAGTTATAGTCTGCACGTGCTGTCAGGGATTCCAGGATAATGATTCAGCAGCACTTGTTTCAGCCTATCCTGAAAAGGTACTCGGTCTCACATAAATCAAAACCTTTTGACACTCTTTTGAACCTAGTACAGCTTTAAAGGACATGGAAAGGGTTTTATGGGTTTGAATCCACTTGCCAATATGCATTATGTCAGAATTCTGGAGACAAGACAAAGTCTGTACTTTCAACTGAATTGGCAGTTATTTCTCTTCTGTCCAGTCATGACGGTTGGTCATTTAAAGTTATAAACAAAGGTGAGAGACTTGTGAACACCTGAAAAAAATAATTTAACTTTCCTGTGTTTCCTACCCTATCCAAAGTCAAAAAGACTGATGTGGCATTAATCTATCTATTGGCAATAGAAGATATTAATATAGTCTCTTTTTTTATGCTTTCTTTTTATGCTATGAAAAAGAAAATGGCACAATCATATCAATCTGAGTGCTACATTCTTGTGCCATAGCATGTATGACTACTTTGAACTTCACTTTAAGGGAGAGCTTAAATAATGAAGCTTACTTACTAATGAGGAACTAAAACTCTTGACATTAATACAAGAAGGGAGGTGGACAGAAACCTGCTCTTGTGTATATACTGTATAGATGGGAAGAAAAAGATCCAATCTTGTAACTTTCAAGTTAATTTTGTACCAAGTGAATGTAGCTTTCTGGATGTTAAACAGGCACACCGAAGCACCCATAAATTGTGTGAAACCTAACTGACTGCACTCAAAATTCGATGTCAATACTATTAGAAATCAACAAGGTTGCATAAACCATACTGAGAAGCCATTGTGGTGGGCCCATAAGGTAGTGTTCTGAACGATCACTTGACATACTTGTATGACTTTTTATTTGAAGTGGGCAGTAGTTCAAATAATTAGGATATTCCTGTTTGTGATAGTAACCTGACCACTAGAAGTATGATGGTCCTAAATGTATTTGAAATGGGTGTTTGAACAAGGCCAATGGAGAGACTGTGCCATCACTTTGTGTGGACTTAACCTCTGTCATCTCCCTGATTGTACACCACAGGGGTCCAAAATTACAAATGTATAACGTGCAAGTGCTTAGCATTAAAGTGGGATGTGAAGTAGTCGTGCCAAACCATCACTGATTTCAGACTCTGTAATTGGAGAAATCCAAACACTCCATAAACTACCAAAGCCTAACCTTTTTCTGGACAATGAAGAAGGAAATAAAAGAAGCCAGATTTAGTAAATTAATTCTCAACCCCAGAAATGTTTCTCTCAAATAACTCAAAACATTTATAGAGTCACAGGATCATGTGACAGGTCCAACCTCTTACTCAAAGCAGGCCTATAGAGTAGGGTGCTCAGATCAATGTCCAGTCAAGTTTTGAATATCTTCAGGGTGGAACACACCCAGCCTCTCTGAGTACCTTTTCCAGTGTTTGACAACCTACAGAATGGAGAAAATTCTTTCCTATATCAGGGAATAATTTCCCGAATTTCAACTTATGTCCATTGCTTTTTGTCCTTTCGTTATGTAGCTCTGAACAGTGTGGTTCCAGACTCTCTTAACCCTCCTTTTGAGTAGCTGTGGATATATATATACACACATATATATAAACATATGAACATATATATGAACCAGATACTCTGGATACTCTGAACTGGATACTCTCTTTGCCTGTCTTAAGTTTGTGACTCCATCACTAAGTTCTTCAGACTGTTTGGGGATCCATGCAAGCATGGAGACAGTATGAAGCAGAACCCTCTTATTAAATCATAGAATCATAGAATCATAGAATCGTAAGGGTTGGAAAGGACCTTAAGATCATCTAGTTCCAACCCCCCTGCCATGGGCAGGGACACCTTGCCCTAAACCATGTGGCTCAAGGCTCTGTCCAACCTGGCCTTGAACACCACCAGGGATGGAGCATCCACAACCTCCCTGGGCAACCCATTCCGGTGCTTCACCACCCTCACTGTAAAGAACTTCTTCCTTATATCTAATCTAAACTTCCTCTGTTTAAGTTTGAACCCATTACCCCTTGTCCTACCACTACAGTCCCTAAGGAAGAGTCCCTCCCCAGCATCCTTGTAGACCCCCTTCAGATACTGGAAGGCTGCTATGAGGTCACCACACAGCCTTCTCTTCTCCAGGCTGAACAGCCCCAACTTTCTCAGCCTGTCTTCATATGTGAGGTGCTCCAGCCCTCTTGTCATCCTCGTGGCCCTCCTCTGGACTCGCTCCAACAGCTCCATGTCCTTTTTATGTTGAGGACACCAGAACTGTACGCAGTACTCCAAGTGGGGTCTCACAAGAGCAGAGTAGAGGGGCAGGATCACCTCCTTCGACCTGCTGGTCATGCTTCTTTTGATGCAGCCCAGGATACGGTTGGCTTTCTGGGCTGCAAGCGCACACTGCCGGCTCATGTTAAGCTTCTCGTCAACCAACACCCCCAAGTCCTTTTCTGCAGGGCTGCTCTGAATCTCTTCTCCCGTGTTCTGCCTTTTTCCTGTGTTCTGCTTCTATTCTTTTCTCTTTTTCTTCACGCTATCATACGCCTGTGTCACCTGCAGCGTCTTGGTTTTTTTTCTGAACCACAGTTCCAGCAGAAAAAAAAGAGACAGAATCAACAGCTTTAGACTGCATTTTGTCGGCCTCAGAGTCTCAGTGAGACTGTGAACATCTTTTCTGGGTGAGGCAGATGTCTTCAATGCAGTAGAATAGACTGCCAGCAGAAAAACAAACAAATGAAAGAAAGAAATTACTTGGCCCACAGTGTAAGTGCCTGCAATAAATTCTGAATGATCATTACAGATTTACTCTCACAGATAATTTAGGGGTTCGAAACATGCAATGGCACTCAGAATCCTGACAATAATGCAAGCACTATTTGAAAGGCCATGTGCAATTACATAACAATATGTAGTTGGACTATAAGTAGAGAGAGCTCCGAATTTTCTTCTGCAATGATCTTTCAGCAGAAGATATCTTTTACATTTCAAATTTTCTTTGAGGAAAATAATTTTATCAGATAATCAATCAAGCAGAAATAAACCAGGAAGCTGAAAAGTACTGGTTATGAAAGGGTTTTCCGTAACATACTTTCCACAAAACAAAAGAATAAATAAATTAAATATGTTTGAATTTTGATCCTCATTTGGGAATGTTATTGTAAAATATAACTGGTAGGAAAGAGAACCATATGATTGCCTCTGAAAGTTTATGGCGAATTGCTTCACTTTCTTAGTGGAAATCTGTGTAATCATTGACTACATATTGTTAGCATTCTTTAAATGTGTTTTAACACCTTCTCTCAATTTCTGTTTGTTTGCTTGTTTGTGGGTTTTTTTTTCCCTTAAATTGTCATTATGACTTCATATGTGGTGATAAAAAGATTAATCTTAAAAAAAAAATCATGTCTAGCTGATGGTTTACTTAGAGTATTACTTAGAGTATGCTTTGCACTTTAGTTCCTTTCTGAGTCAAGTTATGCTAGTGTAAAAGAACCAGATTTTTTTTCCCCAGTATGTCTTGAGGCAATTCAGTGTTCAGAATAAGAGAAATGGATGGTTTTGATCTAACAAAACAGGACTGTTTTTCGCAGAAGTGAGGACGAATATCTCAAAAACTGTGAAGGAATGACTGCAGAGTAAAGGGCAAGATGCTCTCACCATTTACAGTCCTTGGGGATTCTCAGTCTCACTTAGATGAGCTGTTCAGACAAGCTCTGTAGCAAATTTGGGAATAAAATGAAAGGGAAAATATTTTACTCCCAAGAAAAGGTCAGGACATTTAATACAGTAGTAATAAAGGATGCATTATATTTTTCAGAGAAGCACAATTATTTTTAGTTCAAGGTGTTCTATGTCAGGTGCACATCATCTTTTCTCACTCTTACTATTATACTGTACCATAAAAGTGCAAGACAGCTCCACTGTTCTCCTGATTACTGATAACATTATTAATTGCTATTTTTTTATTTGACTATACAGCAGTATTCACCATATCGTGGTTCTTTTTGAAGAACAAAGATGCATATCCTTATAACAAGACGTAGGGTTTTTTTACTGGAAATACACCCTCCCTCCCCTTCACACTTACATGTTTTTATATATTTTGAATTTAATACTCAGTTATACAACTAAGTAACAGATGAAGATGTACGATACCATTCAAGATGTACCACCATGCTACAGATTATTTATACTGTAACACTGAACATGTTGTTGTAAACCTAACATACTCATAAAAGAATATGGAATGAAAAAGAATCATAAAATCATAGGATCATAAGATCATAGAATCATAGAATGGTTTGGGTTGGAAGGCATCTTAAAGATTATCTAGTTCCACCCCCCCCGCCAGGGGCAGGGACACCTCCCACTTGACCAGGTTGGTCAAAGCCCTGTCCAACCTGGCCTTGAACACTTCCAGGGATGGGGCAGCCACAGCTTCTCTGGCAACCTGTGCCAGTGTCTCACGACCCTCCCAGTAAAGAATTTCTTCCCGGTGTCTAACCCAAAACCATTACCTGTGGTCCTGTCACTACACTCCTTGATAAAGAGTCCCTTCCCATCTTTTCTGTAGACCCTTTTAGGTACTGCAATGCTGCTATAAGGCTTGCCTAAGCCTTCTCTTCTCTAGGCTAAACAACCCCAGATCTCTCACCCGTCCTCGTAGGAGAGGTGTTCCAGCCCTCTGATCATCTTCATGGCCCTCCTCTGGACTTGCTCCAGCAGGCCCATGTTCTTCTTTTCTTGGGATCCCCAAAGCTGAACACAGTACTCTGTGTGGAGACTCATGAGAACAGAGTAAAGGGGCAGGATCACCTCCTTCAACCTGTTAACGATGCTCTTTCTGGTGCAGCCCAGCACACAGTTGGCTTTCCGGGCTGCAAGCCCACACTGCTGGGCCATGCTGAGCTTCTCATCAGTCAACACCCCTAAGACTTTCTCCTCAGGGCTGCTCTCAATCCAATCTCTCCCAGTCTGTAGCTGTGCTTGGGATTGCCTCAACCCAGGTGCAGGACCTTGCACTTGGCCTTGTTGACCTTCATGGGGTTGGCATTGGTCCACCTCTCAAACCTGTCAGGGTCGTTCTGTATTGCATCCCTTCCCTTCAGCATGTTGAATGTGCTGCACAGCTTGGTGTCATCAGCAAACCTGCTGAGAGTGCACTCCATCCCGCTGTCTACGTCACCAGTAAGACGTTGAAGATCACCAGTCTCAGTACCTACTCCTGAGGAATGTCACTCATCACTGGTGTCAGCTTGGACATCGAGCCACTGACCGCATCTCTTTGAGTGTAACCATCCAGCCAATTCCTTATCCACCAAGTGGCCCATCTGCCAAATCCATGCCTCTTTACTTTAGAAGTAAGGATATTGTGCAGGAAAGTGTCAAATGTTTTGCACAAGACCAGGTAGATGACATCAGTCGATCTTCCTTTATCCACCAACATTGTAACCACATCATAGAAGGCTACCAAATTTGTTCAGACGTGATTTGCCCTTAGTGAAGCCATGTTTGCTTTCAACAATGTGTAGGTGTGGTGTCCCTGCTCATGGCAGGGGGGTTGGAACTAGATGATCTTAAGGTCCTTTCCAACCATAACCATTCTATGTTTCTGTGATTCTACGATTCTACGTATGTTCCATAAGAAAAAGAATCGATGCATGTTAACTGGAATAACTTTTGAAAATATAAGGAGGTTGGGTTTTTTAATTGAAGTACACTGCAAACTGCCACATTTGAAGGTATAGGAGCTACAGTTTTTCTTTTAACTTACAGAAAAACAGCTTTTGAATTTAGAGGGGCCCATGTTCTTTTCATGATTTTAATGGTTTTGTCAGTTTTACTATAACAAATGCTTTAAAAAAAATAAATTGAGCGGAGGGAAGCATTACTATACTTAATGTGGGGGCAATGGTTTGTTTCAGAGAAGGAAAACCAGGTAAGCAGCTATTTTTAGATTTTAATCCAACTAACAGGAAAGAGTTGCCTGAGACCTGAGTGTGGAAGGTAGTTTGAGTGAAAGTCATAAAATATCAGAAAACACTCTTCTAAGAAGGAGAAAGTACGAAAGAATCATTGTGAGGAAACTGGGCTTTAGAAAAACAGGCTTCAGGAAACTCAGGTATGGAAGGTAATCTAAGGAACATAATGAAGTGTTCATATTTAATATGAATTAGTATCTAAACAGGCTGTGGAAAGCACAACACTAAACTAAACTGGTGTCAGAGAAAAGTAGCAACACTAAGAAAGACTCCTGCAGCAAAGAGGAATTACAGGAATACTGGAAACTGGCACATGTGTAAGAATAATTCTGAAAAAGAATAGAACAAATTTCTAGAGATAAAATTAGAAAGAGTAGGGAGCAAAGTTACTTAAAACTAGCAAGAGACATAAAAACACCTATGAAGAAGTTTTGTAAGTGCGTCAGAAATAAGACAAATTCGGTGGTCGTTTCTGAACAGCGTTTAAAAATGTCCTTTAAGGCTGTGTAATTATGAATTTGTATGTATATTAGCACAAAGACAAATTTCTTCACTATCAAATTGGAAGTCTTTCTGATTGTCCTGGTTTCAGCCGGGATAGAATTATTTTTTTTCCTACTAGCTGGTGCAGTGCTGTGTTTCGACTTTAGTCTGAGATTAATGTTGATAAAACACCGATGTTTTAACTGCTAAGTAGTGCTTACCCCAATCAAGGACTTTTCACTGTCCCACGTTCCGACAGTGAAGAGGGGCACAAGAAGCCAGGAGAGAGCATAGCCAGGACACTTGACCCAAACTAGCCAAAGAGGGATTCCATACCACAGAATGCTATGTTCAGTATATAAACTGGAGGGAACTGGCTGAGAGCCACAAGTTGTTGTATGGGGATGGGCTGCGAATTGGTCTTTGGGTAGTGAGCATTTTACTGTGCATTACTTGGTTTTTGGGGGCAGGGCAGGGTTTATTCCTTTCTCTCTCTCCCTGTTGTTGTTGTTATTATAATAATAATAATTATTACCATTATTATTATTAACTTTTATTTCAATAAATAAGCTGTTCTTATCTCAACCCACTGGGTTTTACCTTTTCTTCCAATACACCTCCCCATCCCAAATAGGATCCATTTAGCTCTATCAATCAGATTAGTGAGGATCCTATGTAATGAGCAAATTTAAAACTGAGGGAAATTAAAGAAAGATCAAAGGAATAGTGGCTTTTCCAATCAGTGAACCAATTCCTCTGACTATATGAGCTTATAATTCAAATTACATAGAATATTATTGAGAAATATTAAAGTGTAAAAAGCAGTGGTGAATCAAAGCACTTAAAAAACATATGCATCTACCATATCAGGATTGCAATTTGTAAGGACAATGGGTGCAGGAAAGAACAAAAAAAGTCTTTCCCCACAAAGAACCTTTTTATCTTCCAATTGTCCACAATAGTCATGGAACACCTAGTCACATTGCAAAACACCTTCTTCAAGCATTGGCAGTTAGTGGCTGGCTCATGCCCCAGAGAATGTTAAAAGTGCCTTAAATATTAAATCCTACCTAATGTAAGTATAGATACACTTAATATTCATGTAACTGTCTAATCCTGCTCTGAATCTTGCTAGACCTTTTTGTTTATTCCACGTATCATCTGGCTATTTTTATCTTTGGACCTTCTTGTTTCTGGAAAAGTCATTAGAAGCAAAGCACAAATTCAAACATGAACTGTTGAGTCTGTATATTCGAGCTTGCAGTGACCTGTTATGTATTTGATATTAGGATTCAACTGCATAGTATATAGTTGGAATTTCATATCATATATTGCTTGTAGATTGGTTTCTAGATAAGGAAAAAAGCATTGTAGACTTTGCTCCATTTCCTTTCAGAAAACAGAACTAGCGCTCACAGCTCACAGTTACTTTCTTAATGCAGCTTTTCTTCCTAGAGTTAAAGGCATACAATAACAATAAAAATTCTGAAAGCTAGCCAATTCCTGCCCAAAATACCTTGAGTTTTGCTGATGACTGATATGACTAAGCCAATAATTTGACTCACCTTAGAGAACAAAATGTAGTAAATTTTCTCTCTGTGAATAGCACAACTGAATTAAAGAGCAGCAGCAGTAAGTAAAACAGTCCTCTCAACTCCAGTAAAAATGAATTTAGTTCTAGTGCATTTATATTCATTTTATTCATTGTGTGATGGGACCCTGAAGCTGCTGTGAGCTTTGAGGTCAATGGCTGTAGACAGCTTCTTATACTGAGCAGAGCAAGATTACCATCAAGGTTTTAAGGTCAAAAATATTTTTATTTGAAAAGACACAAGACGGGGGTTAAAATTATCTTTTTTAAAAAAAAGAACAGGAGAAATAAAAAAAACAAATTAGTAGATAAGATACAAAAGACATTCTAACTCCATAGAGTCCGTTCTGAGTTCCTTGAAAGAAAAACCCAGAGGCCTGGCTAAAGTTGCTGGGAGATCTCCTTCTCTCTGAAGTCTTCCCTTCTCATTTGGCTCCAGGTTCATGACTAGCAGCTGCTTGCATGTTCAGACCCCTGATCCTCTCTCTGTCTGTTCCATCTCTGCCCTCTCAAAACTTTCAGGTGCAGCATATGCTCAGCTTCCCCTCAGGGAAGACTCATGTTGCTAGAAGGTGCCACCACCTCCTGCAAGGAACAGTCAGGATAGGGCAATAAGCAGCCTCAACCATTGCCACCCAGCCACATACTCTCAAAAGAGCATACTATAAGAAAATGAGAACATATGTTACCCATCAGAGTTTGCATTGCTATCCTTCCAGACAGCAGTGATATTCCGGTTAAAAGAAGCCAAGGACTGCGTATGGTATAAACAGGGCTTCCTTGTATGAGCAGGAGAAACATCTTCAAATCGAAGTTAAATCCACTGAGCATTGCAAAAGGCTTGCAATATTGCTTTTCTGACTTTAAAATATATATTCATAGACTGATTCACTTTGCATTGATCTCATCTGCACTACTTCTGCTACCTACAGCAGAGTTAGGTAGTCTTTCAGTTGTCAGAACTATTGTTTTCTCATTCACAAACCAGCTTATCCAGAAAGATATTTTTGTAACACCTTTGCCTAACAAACTTTATGGAGTGATTAAGGCTTTTCTTTGTGAGCTGAAATAAATGAAAATTTTCTTTTCGTATAATGACTGTAATGAGAACCCTGCTCTGCTGTATCGCTATTAGGAGAGAGGTAATTACAAGATTTCTAACATCAGTGTTTGAGGCAAATCTCTTTATAAAGAGGAAACAAGGTTAGATGGAGCCCTGCTGGAAGTCCTTTTATTTGCCATGATGCCAAACATCAAACTACTAAATCATTTTACTCTCATTATTAACTTTTGCAAAAGATGTACTGCTTTCCACTGAGTGGTTTTCAAGTCAGTGAGGAAAAAGACAGATGACTTTATTAGCAGAAAGGAGATGAAGAGAATGAAAAAAAAAAATTTGATGAGGTGTAAACAAAGCAGCAGCTTGAGCTGGAGGGTGAACTGTAAATTGCAACATGATAGTGAGAAAAAGAACAATTTTAAAAAATAGCTTAAAAACTGTTAAGCATCAAAGCAAACGACAAAAAATTTTTAAAGCTTATTTAAGCAATAAGCTGAAACATGAAGACAACAAACAAAAATACTTCAACCTTAAACCACAGTACAGTTGCTTCCTCACATTATCCTCACACTGCTTCAGGGTTAACTCTAGCATTATGACAGAAACTCTACAGTACTCCTTTTTCGAAAGGTGTAAAAACTGAGCTTGTATATTTTAAGTGGCTTCATCTAGATTTTGAGTTATTAAAACATGATTGGAAACAAATTGCTTTTAGCATGGGCTTTTAGTATGTTGTAAATTTTGTTATTTTTTGATGGAACATCAAAGCATAACAAAACAGCTTAAATAGGTGATTTTCCTTGGTATTTGTAGGTGTGCTATTCATTCGAACTGCCAAAGTAAAACAAAATTCAACTTTGGCTAGACTGACACAGAAAAGTGTAAGTACTTCTAAAGATGAAAAATATTTTCTTCTTCTGTATGAAAACTTCTGTTTCAAAGTCTAGAAAAGCACACCATCCTGTAACTTACTCTCTTTTCTCTTTACTAGAAAATAGCTGACATAATTATATGTTGTTATATTCATATTTATAAAAAAAATGCATAATATAAATATGTTTGTAAATACTCTTATGTGTTTCTTGTGTGGCTGGAGAAGTGAGGTAATTTTTGCAAGTCTTGACTCAAAGGCAGTTGGTTTTGAAATTAGCTACAGATTGTTGTGGTTTAAACCCAGCAACTACAGTACCACGCAGCTGCTCAGTCATACCTCAGTTTCCCCCTCCATGGGTGGTATGGAGAAGAGAATCAAAAGAATGTAAACAGCACAGGTTGAGATAAGAACAGTTTAATAACTAAAGTATAATATACTACTACTCAATAATAATGATAATAATGATAAGGGAAATAACAAGGGGAGAGAATACAAAACTTAAAGAGGAAAGGAAAAACAAATAAGCACAAGTGATGCACAATACAGTTGCTCACCACCCACTGACCGATAGCCCCCTCAGTTTATATACTGGGCATGACATGCGGTGATGTGGTTTAGACCCAGCTGGTAACTCAGCATCACGCAGCTGCTTGCTCACCCACCTTTCCATCCTGGGGCAGGGTGGGGAGGAGAATTGAAAGAACGTAAACCCTGTGATTTCTGTGAAGAGCACAAATTATGGAACTGTCACCTTTGTGAAGTGGCATTTCATATTTTCAACTAACATGAAAAGGATTCAGTGTTATAACATTTGAAAAGATTCACATGGATACAAAAAACAGGCAATGTCTTTTCAAAGGGAATGACTTTTGTAGAGCTACCTGTTCCAGAGTCACATTACTCCTCTTTTTCCAGCAAAAGCCTAGACACTTGTCTGTTGCAAGTGGGCCATAATTCTTCTGATGTGTCCCAACTACAGCAACATCAGAAACAAATTTGTAAAAAAAATCAGATTACTTTTTGACAACTCTTGAAATATTTAGCTTTAAACCACTATATAATTTTACTTTTTTCATCATTTTTCTAGAACTCGAGGAGTGTGCCTACTTCCGAAAAGAATATCACACAAGTTCAAAATGGGAATAACAGGAACTATTGCCAGAATACTGGTTTTAAACTGCATTTAGGCAATTAAATATCAATATAAAAAAAAAAGGAGCATAAAGTAGATGAGAAAAAGTCAGAAATTCTACATATGAGACTTAAATTAGTCAGAAACCCCATTAATTTCCATATCTGATTTTTAATATACAGGAATTCAGGAAAGAATTTCAGAACATCCACAGGAGGAAAACATATTAAAAAGATTGTAAAACCCAGAGTTAAGTTAATCCTTCACAACTCTTCTGAACCTTATTAAAAAGTAATAATAATGTTATATTATTCACATTCTTTGAGCATTTTAGCTTCACAACATATGTTCAGTATTTTTCAGTTATTGTCAATAATTCATTCTCTTTCATACATAAAATACACAGAATAGTGAGTGGAATCTTAAGATTGCTTCAAGAATAAAAAACGCTGGTGTATAGATCTCCATATAGCACATATGGAATGAGGTATACTAACAACAACAAGGCAAGGTAATTTGAAAAGATAATATTTATAGTACCCAGTTTATAGAACAAAGAACTTAGATATATGATTTTTCAGAACAACTAGTTACCCAATAAATGAACAATTGAATTAGGAATATTTTTTTCTCGTGATTTTTCTTCCTGAGTGCAAAGATCTGGATAAGTTTGAAGTTTGTCTGGAGATAACTCATGTAAGTCCAGCTCAGAGAAGATGCCACAGTTTTCACAGAAGAAGGGCAAGAATTATCTTGTTGTAGAAGATCTTCAACAGCTCTTTTCTTTTAAACTGTGCCAAGAAGAGCAGTAGTGATGGTGCTCTGGCCCATCAGGCACAATTAAGGCCACAAATTCAGGACAGTCAGACATAACCCTTAGTAACAGTTGCAATGTAGTAGATGTTACAGGTACATCCAACAGCAGTGGCAATTAATGAGAAAACTGATAAGGTAGCAGGGGCTATAACTCCAAGCCAAGTTGTATGTAGGCACAGAGGAGGCTCATTTTCATTTCTTCCTCAAATTAGATGTCTCAGCCCTCCAAAATAGGATCCTAAATTTGTGCTTTTTTCTTTCCTCACGTTTCTACTGTACCACCGCCCCAGTCTATTCTTCTAACTGCAAGTCCTCTCCCAGTTCCTCAGCTTCATGTTTCATGTGTCCAACTATACTGGTCTAGGTGGGAAGTGTGGACAGGGTAGAGAGCAGAGAATTTAAACCCCCAATTTCAGAGAACTTGCTTAGGAAGTGAGACACCCATTTTCTTTCTGTCCTGGGTTCAGCTATAGCAGTCATTTTTCTCCTGCTTAGTAGCTGGTGCAGTGCTGTGTTTTTTAACTTTCAGCCTGGGAACAACGCTGATAACACCGATGTTTTTAGTAGTTGCTAAGTAATGTTTATTCCAACCAAGGACTTTCTCAGTCTCATGCTTTGCCAGGGAGGAGGGGAAGCGGGGAGGAAGCAGAGACAGGACACCTGACCCAAACTAGCCAAAGGGGTATTCCATACCACAGCACGTCATGCCCAGTATATAAACCGGGGGGAGTTACCCGGAAGGCCCAGATCACTGCTCGGGTCGGGCTGGGTATCGGTCGGCGGGTGGTGAGCAATTGTATCCTCTCCCCTTGTTATTTCACTAATCGTTATTATCGTTGGTGTTAGCAGTAGTGGTTTTGTGTTATACCTTAGTTGCGGGACTGCTCTTATCTCAACCCGTGGGAGTTGCATTCTTCCCATTCTCCTCCCCATCCCTCCGGGAGCGGGGGGAGGAAGAAGGGGGGTGGGGGGGGAGTGAGCGAGCGGCTGTGTGGTTCTGAGTTACCGGCTGGGCTCAAACCACGACAGTTCTTTTTGGCGCCCAACATGGGGCACGAAAGGTTGAGATAACGACAGATCTGACCAGAGTGTGTTTAATCATATTTGTGATAAGCATTCATTGTTACTACTCGTCACAATGGTGATTATTTGGCTCTCAGACGTGTTGCGCTTGATCTCAGAGTTTCAGCATGTTGTACCTTACTTACAGCCACTTTTTGCTGTTTTAGCGTTTATCGGCTGGGGGGCCTGGGCTAAGGTTCTTGTTTCACTGTACTTCATGGTAATGACTTGTAATACAATAGACTCATTGATCATGAAACTGGTCTGGTTTGTGCTTCCAGCGTGGCCATCACCACTATACATTGGGAGGTATATAATGAAATATTTTAGCAATTGCATATCTTTTTTTTTTCTCCTCGGGGGGTAAACTTACGAAGGAAGCATTCTCTTTCACCCCCCGTTCCCCCACCAGCCTATTTGCAACAGCAATTGAGAGTTCTGAAGGTTTTAGATGGCCTTTGAGTACCCTTGAAACCTGCCTGCTGATTGTGCTGGGGATCAGCATGTTGGCAAACATACGGAGTGTGTTTTACCCACGGCCATCCCGTCGTAGGAACATCCTATTTCGTTTAATGTCAAAAATTCAGCAGTATCAGGTTCGAATCTGGTCTAGGGTTAGACGACGATATAGGAGGACCACCAGGAGATTTTCTCTGAGGCTGGACAGTTATGAGTGGCAGGGTGTGTGGGATAGTATGGGCAAGTACCTAGGCCAGTGGGCCCCTCCAGTGCTTTGGAACTTCACCACTGAACAAGTGCAACATCCGGAAAAACTAGTAAAACACTTAAACGAGGTGTGCTGTCGTCCTGGTTATACCAGAGAGGGACAAATTTTGGCAACGTGCTGGGGCTTGGCCTATGCCTACAGAGCCCTGCTCAACACTATCCAGCACCTTCAAAGGGAAAAAAATGTCTCTGGATCTGATGGCAAAGCAACAGACAACGCAGCTATGCCAACTACAAGCACAGCAGCTACTCAGACCCTGACCACAACAGTCAACACAGCTACTCCAAGTACAGCAGCTACATCAACCCCAGTGACAAGCACAACAGCTACTCAAACCCTGACCACAACAGACAACGCAACTACTCCAACTTCAAATACAGCAGTTACACCAACCCCAGTGACAAGCACAGTAGCTACTCAAACCCCGACAGCAACAGACAATATAGCTACTCCAAGCACCGCAGCTACACCAACCCCAGTGACATGCACAGTAGCTATTCAAACCCCGACAGCAACAGACAATATGGCTACTCCAAGCACTGCAGCTACACCAACCCCAGTGACAAGCACAGTAGCTACTCAAACCCCGACAGCAACAGATAATGCAGCTGTTGGTGTTACTCAACTCCCAAGCACAACAGCTGCACCAACCCCAGCAATAGACATTGCAACCACTCCAATCCTAGTGGCAGACACTGCAGCCACTCCAACCACAGTGACAAACACTGCAGCTAAACCAAATGTCCAGTTTGTGACAATGTCTGTTGCCCCTGTAAGCAAAAGCAAACGAAAGGCACAAAGAGCAACCCGTGAAGCGAAGAAAGATGAAGACCCAGTGCCATTACTATATGCAACAGCACCTGAACAAGAGTTACTACTACGTGGGTCAGAGGAAGAGGAAGAAGAAGAAGAGGTCACTTCTCGACCCCGGACCTCAACCGAACTACGGAATATGCGAAAAGATTTCACCCGTCTTCCAGGGGAGCACATTGTCACCTGGTTGCTCCGGTGCTGGGACAATGGGGCCGACGGTCACGAACTAGAAGGTAGGGAAGCCAAGCAGCTGGGATCACTTGCTAAGGAAGGAGGAATTGACAAAGCGATTGCAAGAGAGAAGCGAGCCCTCAGTCTTTGGAGGCGGCTGCTGGCAGCTGTGAAGGAAAGGTTTCCCTACAAAGACGATATTACGAATCGCTCAGCCAACTGGACCACGATAGAGAAAGGCATCCAGTCCCTGAGGGAATCAGCCATTATAGAGATGATCTATCGTAGGCCGGATTCCAGGAACACATCCGTAGACCCAGATGAAGTCGAATGTACACGACCCATGTGGCGGAAACTTACACGGAGTGCGCCATCATCGTATGCCCACACATTGGCATCAATGACCTGGAATGACGGAGTATCACCAACAGTGGATTTCCTGATTCGTCAACTCCGAGAGTTCGAAGACAATCTCACCCCTTCCATCATTTCAGCTGTGGAAAAACTGTCCCAGGAGTTCAAACAATTGAGAGACGATTTATCCGATCTATCCAGCTCTCCACGCGTACCAACCCATGTCTCAGCTATCAACAGAAGGTGCCCTACTGCTCGAGAAAGAAAATATAGGAGGTACACGCCACAGGCCACCCTATGGTTTTACCTGCGAGATCATGGAGAAGACATGAGAAAGTGGGATGGAAAACCTACTTCAGCTCTGGAGCAACGGGTGCGTGAACTGAAGAGGAGAACAATGGTCAAGGATGATCCTCCCAGGAAAGCTGCTGCTCCAGTCTCTGGCGAGCAGTTTCCCAGATGGAGCGAAAGAGCTGATTTTACCCCAGCCCCTGTGATAAGGAATACTAATCCCTTTCTACAAGACAGAAGTGGAGAATTTTGTGATCACTATTAGAGGGGCCCTGCCTCCAGCCAGGTGGAGGAGAGGGATAATCGGGTTTACTGGACTGTGTGGATCAGATGGCCTGGCACATCAGTCCCACAGAAGTATAAGGCTCTAGTAGATACCGGTGCACAGTGTACTCTGATGCCATCAAGGTATCAAGGGGTGAAACCCATTTCTATTTCTGGAGTGACAGGAGGATCCCAAGCGTTAACTATGCTGGAAGCTGAAATCAGCCTGACTGGGAGGAAGTGGCAAAAGCACCCCATTGTAACTGGTCCAGGGGCTCCATGCATCCTTGGCATAGACTATCTCAGGAGAGGGTATTTCAAAGACCCAAAAGGGTATAGATGGGCTTTTGGTATCGCTGCCTTGGAGACAGAGGAAATTAAGCAGCTGTCCACCTTACCCGGTCTCTCAGAGGATCCTTCTGTTGTGGGGTTGCTGAAGGTCGAAGAACAACAAGTGCCAATTGTGACCACAACAGTGCACCGGCGGCAATATCGCACCAACCGAGACTCCTTGATTCCCATCCATAAGCTGATCCGCAGACTGGAGAGCCAAGGAGTGATCAGCAGGACCCGCTCACCCTTTAATAGCCCCATATGGTCAGTGCAAAAGTCTAATGGAGAGTGGAGATTAACAGTAGACTATCGTGGCCTGAACGAAGTCACACCACCATTGAGTGCTGCCGTACCGGACATGTTAGAACTTCAGTATGAACTGGAGTCAAAGGCAGCCAAGTGGTATGCCACAATTGACATTGCCAATGCATTTTTCTCAATCCCTTTGGCAGCAGAATGCAGGCCACAGTTTGCTTTCACTTGGAGGGGCGTCCAGTACACTTGGAACCGACTGCCCCAGGGGTGGAAACACAGCCCTACCATCTGCCATGGATTGATCCAGACTGCACTGGAACAGGGGCAAGCTCCAGAACACCTGCAATATATTGATGACATCATCGTGTGGGGTGATACAGCGGAAGAAGTTTTTGAGAAAGGGAGGAAAATAATCCAAATCCTGCTGAAGGCCGGTTTTGCCATAAAACGGAATAAGGTCAAGGGACCTGCACAGGAGATTCAATTTTTGGGAATAAAATGGCAAGATGGACGCCGCCAGATCCCCACAGACGTGATCAACAAGATAACAGCAATGTCTCCACCAACTAACAAGAAAGAAACACAAGCTTTCTTAGGTGTTGTGGGGTTCTGGAGAATGCACATCCCAAATTACAGTCTGATTGTAAGCCCTCTCTACCACGTGACCCGGAAGAAGAATGATTTCAAATGGGGCCCTGAGCAACAACAAGCCTTTGAACAAATTAAACGAGAAATAGTTCATGCAGTAGCCCTTGGACCAGTCCGGGCCGGGCCAGATGTGAAAAATGTGCTCTATACCGCAGCTGGGGAGAATGGTCCTACCTGGAGCCTCTGGCAGAAAGCTCCAGGGGAGACTCGAGGTCGACCCCTTGGCTTTTGGAGTCGGGGATATAAAGGATCCGAGGCCAGCTACACTCCCACTGAAAAAGAGATACTGGCAGCCTATGAAGGGGTTCGAGCTGCCTCAGAAGTGATTGGAACTGAAGCGCAGCTCCTCCTGGCACCCCGGTTGCCTGTGCTGGGCTGGATGTTCAAAGGCAGGGTCTCCTCTACACATCATGCAACTGATGCTACATGGAGTAAGTGGGCCGCACTAATTACACAACGAGCTCGAATAGGAAATCCCAGTCGTCCAGGAATTCTAGAAGTCATCATGGACTGGCCAGAGGGCAAAGATTTTGGGATGTCACCAGAAGAGGAGGTGACGCGTGCTGAAGAGGCCCCACCATATAATGAACTGTCAGAGAGTGAAAAGCAATATGCCTTGTTTACTGATGGGTCCTGCCGTATTGTGGGAAAGCATCGGAGATGGAAGGCAGCTGTGTGGAGTCCCCTGCGACAAGTTGCAGAAACTGCTGAGGGAGAGGGTGAATCGAGTCAATTTGCAGAGGTGAAAGCCATCCAGCTGGCCTTGGACATTGCTGAACGAGAAAAATGGCCAGTACTTTATACTGACTCATGGATGGTGGCAAATGCCCTGTGGGGGTGGTTGCAGCAATGGAAGCAGAGCAACTGGCAACGCAGAAGTAAACCCATCTGGGCTGCTGTATTGTGGCAAGATATCGCTGCTCGGGTGCAGAACCTGGTGGTGAAGGTACGCCACGTAGATGCTCATGTACCCAAGAGTCGGGCCACTGAGGAACACCAGAATAACCAGCAAGTGGATAAAGCTGCTAAGATTAAAGTGGCTCAGATGGACTTGGATTGGCAACATAAGGGTGAATTATTTTTAGCCCGGTGGGCCCATGACACCTCAGGCCATCAAGGCAGAGATGCAACATATAGATGGGCTCGTGATCGAGGGGTGGACTTAACGATGGACACTATTGCCCAGGTTATTCACGAATGTGAAACATGTGCTGCAATTAAGCAAGCCAAGCGGTTAAAGCCTCTCTGGTATGGAGGACGATGGCTGAAGTACAAATATGGGGAGGCCTGGCAGATTGACTATATCACACTCCCACCAACCCGCCAGGGCAAGCGCTATGTGCTTACCATGGTGGAAGCAACCACCGGCTGGCTGGAAACATACGCTGTGTCCCATGCTACTGCCCGGAACACTATCCTGGGCCTTGAGAAACAAGTCTTGTGGCGACACGGCACCCCAGAGAGAATTGAGTCAGACAATGGGACTCATTTCCGGAACAACCTCATAGACACTTGGGCCAAAGAGCATGGCATTGAGTGGGTATACCACATCCCCTACCATGCACCAGCCTCTGGGAAAATCGAACGGTACAATGGACTGTTAAAAACTACACTGAGAGCAATGGGTGGTGGGACTTTCAAACACTGGGATACACATTTACCAAAAGCCACCTGGTTGGTCAACAGTAGGGGATCTGCCAACAGGGCTGGCCCAGCCCAATCAGAACTTTTACGTACTGTAGAGGGGGATAAAGTTCCTGTGGTGCACATAAAGAATTTGTTGGGGAAGACAGTCTGGGTTATTCCTGCTTCAGGTAAAGGCAAACCCACTCGTGGGGTTGCTTTCGCTCAGGGACCTGGATATACTTGGTGGGTAATGCGGGAAGATGGGGAAGTCCGATGTGTACCTCAAGGGGATTTGATTTTGGGGGAAAACAGCCAATGAACTCAATTGTACGCTGTTGCCTGCTCTATAACACTTTTATAGCCCACCAGCTAGATATCTTCAGGTCACCAGCCATTGACCCTGACTTCCCTCCGATCATCACCTCAACAAAGAATGAATTTTGAGGAAACCAGACGAGCTCAGCAGTGACCAGATGAGTTTGGCGGTATCATCAGCAGGCAACAACCCAACACTATGTACCGTCCCTCCTGCCCTGAAAGACTATTACAAGAGATGGAACTTGACATCATGGACTGGATGAGTTCAGCAATTTTACAGGGATTGGTCCATGGACTAGGGAACGATATCTTTCTCTGTGTGTGGGTGTGGGTGTATATATATGTGTATATATGGGACAGGGGTGATGGTGTGCTGAGAGATGTGGGATCTGAGCATGACGTGAATGGTATGGAATAAGGGGTGGATACTGTCCTGGGTTCAGCTATAGCAGTCATTTTTCTCCTGCTTAGTAGCTGGTGCAGTGCTGTGTTTTTTAACTTTCAGCCTGGGAACAACGCTGATAACACCGATGTTTTTAGTTGTTGCTAAGTAATGTTTATTCCAACCAAGGACTTTCTCAGTCTCATGCTTTGCCAGGGAGGAGGGGAAGCCGGGAGGAAGCAGAGACAGGACACCTGACCCAAACTAGCCAAAGGGGTATTCCATACCACAGCACGTCATGCCCAGTATATAAACCGGGGGGAGTTACCCGGAAGGCCCAGATCACTGCTCGGGTCGGGCTGGGTATCGGTCGGCGGGTGGTGAGCAATTGTATCCTCTCCCCTTGTTATTTCACTAATCGTTATTATCATTGGTGGTAGCAGTAGTGGTTTTGTGTTATACCTTAGTTGCGGGACTGCTCTTATCTCAACCCGTGGGAGTTGCATTCTTCCCATTCTCCTCCCCATCCCTCCGGGAGCGGGGGGAGGAAGAAGGGGGGTGGGGGGGGAGTGAGCGAGCGGCTGTGTGGTTCTGAGTTACCGGCTGGGCTCAAACCACGACACTTTCTTTTTTCAAGATCATGATTTGCTTCTTACCAAAAGCTGAAAAAAATCTAGCTACACATTACCCTGGTGGAATGCAGAGGGCGCATGTTTCCATGTTGATATGATCCCACAACGTTGCGCCAAAAATCATTTAAAATTTACTGAGAAAGAAAAGAGTGTGATTTCTTAGGCTAGTACTAAAGACACTCAGCTGTGAGGGGGCAATTGTATCTGAAGTTTCTATTCACAGGGTTGCATTTTACTCAGAGACTGAATAATCTAAATATAGATACAGATTTAGAAACAAGGACCAGAACTTCCTTCTCATAGAGAAGGCATTGAAAAAGTCATACTTCACCTCTGTCTCTGTATACTTTGTAATATCAGATTTGTTCTTGCACAGTTTGCATAGCTTGGAGAACTTTAGTACAGTCTATATATTGATGATAGGGTGCTTTTGAGAGATACGTGGGCTGGATCCCTGTTAGATTTTTGATTGAACTGAACTCCTACTTGTAGACAAATTGTCTAAGGTATTACATAAAAGATAGACGGTGGCACTATGATACCCTTGTATTAAAAGAAATAGCAACCACAGCTGCATTTTATAGGAGGCCTGAATGTGTTCGATAGTCTCACAGCTCACCAGGCTGGGCTTCTCAAGATGCTTCGGCAGAAGAAGGCTAAATTTTCAAACTCACACCAAGCCTATATGGGAAATACAGATTGACCTTTTCAGTACTTAAGCACTGGCACAGAGGCAAAACTCAAGATGTAGAAATGCAAAGTATTATCTTCTGTTCTTTTGAATGGGGTCTGCTAAATTCTATTTAATTCTTGGTTTACATAAGTAAAAAAACAGATGTGCAAAGATATTTAGGAGTCTAATATCTCTCTGGGAGTCTGACTTCCCTTTGATTTCTGTAGGAACTGTGGTATATATAAATAGGGTCATGGGACCCAAAAATGTGGATTTGGTCCTTGTGTCCTCTGTAGCATAACAGTGGAAATAACAGTGTTTCTTTGTAACAAACTACTGAACTTCGAAAAGTTTCAAGTTTAAATTTTCTTACTGATACAGGATCCGATGTTTTCAGATTACAGTAGAAAGCATGCTTTAATAGCTGCTAGCTTTGTTTATTTCAGTCCTGGCTCTGAGAAGCAGCTGAATCTTTCTGCACATTCCTAGGATGTTTGGCATTTGGATACCTCACACCAAAGCCTGATGACATTAACAAAAGAAATCTTGGAAAGGAACATATTTAAACTATCCCAAAAGACTGAACACTATTGAAGCTGGTCAATCTTGTCTCCCAAATGAATTTCTGTAGTATAACTTGCTCTTCTCTCTTGGCCTTTTTTGTAATAACCAGCCACGTCAAATAGTTATCAGTGTTTTGCCACTGTCTGCAGTACTGCAGAGGAAATGTGGTCTTGAAAGCAGTCAAATGCTTTTTATCTTCAGTGCCTTGGTTGTGGAGCTCAGACAAGACTAAAATTGCTATTTAGCAATGAATTAGAGATATTATTCAGAACAAAATGAGAAGCAGATGAGCAAATGTATGCCAATTTTTCATAGCCCATTTTCTGAGAACCACACTTTCAAGTCTCAAGTGGGTGAAATCACATAGAGGTGTTTTCCTTTTTACCCAAAGGGTCAAGTATTTTAATATGGGCTTGTCCTTGGAATTAATTTGTGGTAACACGTGCTCTTTTTCCCTCCCCTTTTTCCAGCACTCAAGTTCCTGAAATATATATGATGATGCATGCAGCACAAATAACCGGTTACCATAGGAACAACTGTAATAGTGATCCCAAAGCAGGGTTGGGTTTTTTTCAGGGTTTTTTTGGGTTTTTTTTTTAATACCATACTTAGCATTTACATAAAGCTCCTTGCTGTCTTTCATTTGCAAATCATTCTGGAAAAGCACTCTTATTTAACATGAGTTGACTATAAATCGATCAAAATTTTCAGTGTGTTTGCAGTAGCTTTCTGGCCTTGTGCAATTCTTCCTACTAGAAAGATGAGAACTAAAAAAATTTGGTATCCATGACACTGTAAATGACATCCTTATGATAAGCATTACTGCTTTAAACATTGCCATGATGGTATTACTGACCTAAGCAAAGAGATTATTATATTTTTAACCTTGGAGATGCTCCTCTGCTCAATGTTCACAAGGAATTGGAGGGAGCCCTATTTTCCAACAACATTCAAATTGCTTGAGTATCGGTGAGGCTTCCCTATCTACTGAAAGAGCTACAGTAAGTTTCTAGTTACAGCAGGCTCTTAGTGATTTTTTCCATGCAAACTATTTAATTTAGTTGCAAAGCAGATTCACATCATTTTTCTTTTTTTCCATGTGACATCTAGAATTTAATTATAGTAAACATTTGACACTAATTAGATGGTAGTTCTAGAGGACATGATGCAATTTATTAGATTTGGACACTTAACTGCAGTGCAGTTAGTGAGTAACTATGTTTGGGATATAAATTCTATAAAACTGTAATTAATTTGCATATTCTTGCTACATTATTGATCTATGTGATTGGATACCTAAAAATGTAAGGTGTGGTACATATCTTATTAGGCAATAAAAAGGAACATATTTTTCCTTCTACAAGAGAGAATAGAGCATTTGCCAAGTAGCCAAAACACTATGATTTTCCAAAGACCAAAAAAACCCACAGATGGTCTTGCCATTCTTCCTTTAACACTTAATGCACTCTCTCATTCCTTAGTGGACGTGTCTTATGCCACAAAGGTAGCATGTAAAACACTATTTTACTGTTGTGGTTTTACTGTGGTGATGGTAGAAGGCTATGAGGTTACTGTTGTTGCCTCACATCACCAAGTCTGTTTCTACACCCATCAACATATCTACGTATATGGTTCTCCTAACCTAGTCCGTCAAAATGATGCAGGCAGGGAAATCATTTAAGCTAGTGTTTAAGAAAGAAGCTAGGGACAGCTGCGCCTAAGTAGCAGCCTCCAGCAGCACAAGGGGAAATAACAAGCAGTGAGACTGTACAGAGCTGAGGCCCTGTGAGCAGAGTTGTAAGACGATGGAGAACTGCAGAGTGTCATCAGCAACTGAACTAGCACCCTGGTTAACTGTGCTCAAAAATTTTCTCACTGTGGCATGAGTTTATACACCGGGCATGACGTGCTGTGGTATGGAATACCCCTTTGGCTAGTTTGGGTCAAGTGTCCTGTCTCTGCTCCCTCCCAGCGTCTTGTGCCCCTCCTCACTGGCAAAGCATGAGAGACTGAAAAGCCCTTGGTCAGAGTAAGCGCTGCTTTAGCAATAACAAAAACATCGGTGTGTTATCAGCATTGTTCTCAGACTAAAGCCAAACCACCACATTGTACCAGCTACTAGGAAGAAAAATAACTATCCCAGCTAAAACCAGGACAATAAGCAAGACACGGACCTGTTCGAGCAGATCCAGAGGAGGGCCAAGAAGATGATTAGAAGGTGGGAGCACCTGCCCGACAGGCTGAGAGTTGGGGTTACTTAGCTTAGAGAAGAGAAGTCTCCAGGAAGGTCTTTTAGCAGCCTTCCAGTATCTAAAAGAGGCCTACAGGAAAGATGGGGAGGGACAATTTATCAGAGAATGTAGTGATAGGAAAAGAGGTAATGATGAGGGTGGTGAGACACTGAACAGGTTGCCGACAGAAGCTGTGGATACTCCATCTTTGGAAGTTTTCAAGGCCGGGTTGGATGGGGCTTTGAGCAACCGGGCCTAGTGGGAGGTGTCCCTACTTACGGCAGGTAGTTGGAACTAGGTGATCTTTAAGGTCTCTTCCAACCCAAACTGTTCTATGATTCTGTGAGATTTATATGAGATTTTTTTACAGTGGGGGTGGTGAAATACTGGAACATATAGCCCAGAGAAGTGGTAGTGCCCCATCTCTAGAAACAGTCAAGGTCAGGTTGGTTAGTGTTCTGAGCAACACGATCTGGATGGTGTTCTTGCTCATTGCAGGGGGAGTTGGACTAGATAACCTTTAAAGGTCCCTTCTAATCCAAGCCATTTCTAAAAAGAAAAACCCAAAACCAAAAACTCCAAAAACCCTACCATTGTTCAGGACTGATTAGATTTAAACTGGTCTCAGGATTCTTATTAAATGTGAATTTTATTTTCTGAAACTTCCATTTTGCACTGTGCAAGTCAATCAGCAGAAAGAAGCAGAGAAAAGTAGAAGTGTGTGGAATTCACATAGCAACAGAGATGGATTTTAATAGACATGATTATGAAGTAGATGGGGGTGTGTGTGCATGTTGGGGGAGAACTGCAATTATTTTTAATTCAGAATGAAAGGCCAAGAATTTTCAAAAAGAGGGAAAAATAGACAAGCGAGATATAAAAAGAACTGAAAATGAGAGTAGTAGATAAAATAAAACTCATTTGTCCCTTCTGTCCTGTGCATACAGTTAACACAGATTTCTTCTCTGTTATAGATTTCATGAAGTTCTAATGCTTTCAGTATCTTCTTCTTAGAAGATAGTCATACCTTTCATATTGCTGGTAATAAATAGTCCATAAGTTTTATAAGTGCCAAGAGAATAAAAACACTTGTTTGGGTATCTATTTGTGCTTAAAAAAAAGCCCTATTGAACATAGTTATTCAGAAATGCAGCCACTGGGACTTGGAAATGACATAACTTCAACATACCTTTGAATATTACTTTTAAGGATGACAGCACAGAGATCGAGCCTCTGGCCTGAACACTCTGCACTTTCAACAAAAGTGGAAAAGTCAAGCTCTATTGTTTTAAGAACATGCATGATGCTGATTAGCATTTTATTTATGTGTCTTCTGTGTTTATTTGTTTATAAAAATGCTCCGCCTCTTCACAGGAATCCAAATCCTACGTTGTAGCAGTTTCTATGGCAACTATGCATTTTTTATTGAATAGAGGATTATGTAAACCAAAACCATACATAAATTATCAATGCATAAATTGCTGCTATCCTGGTTTCTCAGGCCACTTCTCTGTAGTCTGTATATCAGCAACTAAGCAAGATAATAAATCGACCTTTCTTTACCCAGGTATACTATAGCAATATATGAATAAGTAGAAGGTTTCACTCAACCTTTTATTCAAAAACATTACTGGATGTTAGATGGAGTCTTGGGTGACATGGTTTAGTGCGAGGTGTCCCTGCCCATGGCAGGGGGATTGGAACTAGATGATCTTAAGGTCCTTTTCAACCCTAGCTATTCGATGATTCTATAGTTCTATGATTCTATGATTAAGCCAACTATTTTTTGATAAATTCTGATAATATCTGACTCAAAGCACTCAGAAATCATGAGTCATTCCCTTGAAGTCATGAGTCTGTTTTTTTTAAATCTTGAGATTAAAAACCCCAGTAAACCAAAAGCCCTCACATTTTCTATTTGGCTTGTAATGTGGAAGTATGTTGTAAATTTTGAAGGGGATTTTTGTAGTCTAGTTGAGCTACAAAGGATATATTTTAAGGATGGGAACTTAGATTCTGAATTAATTTTTGTATTTGAATAACATGTCCTACCTGCTGATATGCAACAGTTCTGATCTCTGTCCTCTTAAAAACTGAAAGGTGTACTCAAATATGCAGACTTCTACCTCTTTGATTATCTTTCTGTTAACTTCCATTATTTGACTTTATCAGTGTAAAACAACACCCATTGATTTGCAGCTAGATGTAGTTGAAATTAAGAAGTTGTAGCTAAGATTTCAGCCTTTAATTTCTGATGCCAACTGAAGAGTCAAAATCTTGGAATATTTCATGGCATCCAAAAAAACCACAAAAAAACCCCCCTCCAAATCCTCCTGCAATATTTTGAGAGTGAAATGAAACAATTTGACATTTGCTGAAATGTAATGTTTTCAGACTTCCATTTGAAAATATTTGAAATGTTGCTCCTGTGAATAAGAAGAAAACGGTTCTGTAAGGAAATTTTTGGCCAAAATTGCAAATCCACTCATAACAGCTGCCAGACTTTCTGAGGCAGACAGCAAGATCTCTGCTCAGGAATTCGCATACATGTAGCTATGCTGAGCATAAATTGTCAACAAGAAACACAACTTCTTGCTCATCATTCCTGACTTCCTACATTCGTTGGTTTTGTCTGCATAGCCTCAATCAAGAGTAGATCTTTCCAAATGAGTAAAAACTTGCTAAATGTACGTAAAATCTGTGCCGTTATTTTTAATATGAAACCAAAAGAATGTGCACTGGACCACAAGGCTGCCTTCATGAGAAGTGTAGTGCATGTTGATTGTATATATAGATGTGTAATTTATCTTCATAAAGTCATACAATTACCATTACTTATGAAAGCAATGCAGTATGCAAGACAACATAACATATTTATAATTGTTACCATTCAAGTCTTTGATGAAGAAACAGAAGTTTCTGTTTACCACCATGATTAATCTCATTATTTCAATGGGGTATTTAGTATGCATGTTTTAAAGTACTCCAGAATCTTCCCAAAGACAGAAGGCTAAACAAAAATCCAGACATGCACCATATTTAAAGCACAAGATGCAATTAGAAATTTTGTGTAGGAAAGATATAGCACAATATATTTTATTATTTCTTTTGTCTATTCAGGGTTATATTTTGCCTATTCCAGAAACTGATGCAAAAAAAAAAAATTAAACTACAAAACTTCTTGGATTTTTGAAGGGTTTAAATTAATCCGCAGTGTATTATATTTTTTACAAATTTAAAATATGATTTATTCAAATATTATTATTCCAGTTTATTATTTATTCAAATATTATTCAAGTACATACCTCTTTTGGATGACTTTGCAAGTTGTTCAAAGTCGAGGTATTAGTAAAGTCAGAAGGACAATTCCAAACATTTTATGCACATTATACTGTCAGAAAATAAAAAATACAGTCAGTGTTCCACACAGATCAGTAACTTCTATTCTATATAATCATTCTCAAAATACTTTGTCAAAAAATAGGAATAAAAACACTATACGGTGTAGCTCAATGAATACGCTGGTTTGGAAGTCCAAATGAAATGTGGTACCTCATAAAATATGCCTTTCTTTTTAATTCTTAAGATATGGTGAGATAACAATAAGAAATGTTCTAACTCTCTACAAAAGCAAAATATATATTTAAGGCAAATGTGAGAAATAGTCTCTTCTAGGTTTTGGCTCAAGATGTGTTATGACACATTGTAGAATTTTTGTAAAGCAAAAAGTCTTTAGCACCTATTGTGGACTCTGCTAAAAATACAGACCTTATTCTGTCAAAAATAAATAAAATAATTATCTTTTATTTGTCTTTTATTATAATGTTATTCATTTCGCCTTTATAGAACACTGTACCCCTATGGACCACACAGAGTGATTCAATACAATGTTATCCCTCAAATTTAAAGTATTTCTCTTCTATTAGTAAAATCAAAAAACAAAATGGTATTTGTGTCATAGACGTAAGAATTTCTATCCATTATTCATCACTAAAGAGGAAAATAAAGTCCTTACATTTTGCTTCTAAATTTATTTTCTTTTTCTCTAATTGGTTAATACTGAATGCCCGTAATCTGTGCAGTACTAATAATCTATTAATCGAAAAAGTAAGTTGGGTAAGAGATATACAGTCATTCAAGCATTTGACAAATTATTTGGCCAATAAGAAGTTCAAAGCAGAAATTAAAATACAACAATGCATCTCAGTTAACAGCTTACTAAGACCATGGTCTATCCAATGTCTCTGAATAGGTGTGATTCCAGCAGAAGGATAAGAGATGGTTTCGCTGCCTCTGGTCAGAGGAACAGAAATGCAGTCTGTGACTACTGAAGATTGAGAAAGACGTTCCACTGGCTCAGTCTTTGGATTCATGCATGTAGATACATCAATGTCCCTAAAATGGATTTCAGATCATTTGCCAGTAGACATGGACTGGCAACATAAGGGTTATTACAGTAGGTCAAGGACTTTTCAGCTTCTCATACTGCCCTGCCAAATAGGAGGCTGGTGGTGCACAACAAACTGAGAGGGGACACAACCAGAACAGCTGACCTAAACTGGCTAAAGCGATATTCCATACCGCATGATGCCATGATGAACAATAAAACTGGGGGATGTTGGCTGGGGGGTGGAGGCCTGCTGCTCAGGGTCTGGCTGGGCATCTGGCGGCTGGGTGGTGAGCAATTGCATCATTTACATATTCTTTTGTCATTATTATTTTCCTTTCTTTTTCATGTCCTATTAAAATGTCTTTATCTCAGCCCATGAGTTTTACCTTTTTTACAATCCTCTCCCCCATCCCACTGTGGGGGAGTGAGAAAATGGCTGTGTGGTGCTAAGCCGCCTGCCAGGCTAAACCTCAACAGTATCCCTTCCTCCACTGACTATGTATTTGATTTTCTGTTTTAGTTTGGCTAAGAAGGATTGCAAATTATACTTTGCCATAGTCATGCCATGCAGAGCAGTGAATCTGAAGAATTTCTGCCGAAATTATTGTTTATGAGAAACCGTTGAAAAAAAATAGATTTAGATACAGCACGGCCTTTGGTTTTATATTAGTTACTGAGCACACACATGCAGTAAAACTATTGCTTGTTTCAGACCAATTCAAACATTAGAAACAGTAGTAAAATGTCATTGAGTCACCAAAGGATTTCAGTTCCATGTTTCCTCATGTATAAGTTAATGAATACTTCTTATGAAATATTTTCCTATTTACTTTCAGTAGTATGGAAACTGCAACATCACTGATTTGATTTACTCTTGTGGATAAACTGGGGAAGACAGCCTAGTTTTCCTGGGGGGAAAAAAAAAAAAAAAAAGAGGGTATTTCTTGTGATTACAGAATGACTTTTACTAAGAGGAAGTTCATGGTGTGAAGAAATGATTTTTAAAGTATTCAAAATGGTCTCAATAAGAGCAAACAACTGATTTTTTAATATGTTTGCTTTTGTTTTTCACCTTGGAAGGAACGGAGAACCTGAATATATGAGCACCATCTGGGAGTAAAGCATTCAGATAACTCAATATTATGAAAGAGTTTGTATTTTTTCCATGTGTTCACTGATTAGATTAAAGTAAACCTTTTTATTATATGAATAGTTCCCCAGATGACGGCACCGAAGTTTCCATTTTATTAACAATGTCTGTTTATCTTATGGAGATAAGATCTCCATATCTCAAACCTGGGGTATTAATAATAACAAGAATTTCAAGTACTGACGACTCTTATCAGTATTTGTAGTAGCAACTTCTATTTGTCTTTTTTTTTTTTTAAGCTGTAACTATGCTCAAAGTTGTTTGTGCGAACTGAGATCCAGCAACTGTTGCCCTAATATGATCAAATAGACTGAGGTGTGCAGAAGCTCAATATGACCTTCATGTGCCATTTTACAAGTATTTTCAGAATGCTTTCTAAACAATCTTAGAGTTGATATGCATTGGCAACACTTCAGATCCTTTTTAATTTTCCTTTTGTAAAAAGAAAATAGAAAGAAATGAAAGTACAGTAAAATTGAAATGAAGTAGCATATTCCTATGTTACCAAGTTTTAAAAAACAGGAACAAAATATTCAGAACCTAACTTTGCATATTTTAATAGTCCTTACCTCAGAGAAGCTGCAGAGGAAACCTCTGTTTTAAACTAGAAACATCTTTTTTAGGCTGAACAATGATGAGATATTTGTGTCCATTTAGAATTGAGTTACAGCCCAACTGAAGTGCATCTACACCAATACATGCAGCATGGGCAACAAACAGGAGGAGCTGGAAGCCATTATGCAGCAACAAAGCTGTGTCATAGCTGTCATCAGGGAAACGTGGTGGGTGACTTGCACAATTGGAGTGCTGCTGATGGCTATAAACTCTTCAGAAGGAATAAGTGAGGAAGTAGAGGCGGTGGGGTAGTCCTGTATGTTAAGGAGTGTTTTGATTGGCTATAGCTTAATGATGGTGATGAAAGGGTTGAGTGATTATGGGTAAGAGTCTAGGGGAAGGCTAACAAGGCAGATATTATGGCGGGAGTCTATTATAGGTGACCCAATCAGGAGGAAAAGGAGAAAGAAATGTTCTGTAAGGAGCTGTGAAAAGTCTCACAATAGCTAGCTCTTGTTCTCATGGAGGACTTCAACTTACCATATGACTGCTGGAGACACATCAGAGAGGAAAAAAGACTGTTTCAAGTCCAGGAGGTTCCTGAGGTGTGTGGAAGATATTCTTGACACAGTTGGTGAGTGAGCCAACTAGGAAAGGCACCCTGCTGGACCTGTTTGTAATCAGAGAGAAGGTCTTGTGGGTGATGTGATGATTGGAGGCCATCTTGGGCATAGCGATCATGAAGTAATAAGAGTTTTCAATTCTCAGAGAAGGAGAAGGGTTCACAGAACTGCCACCTTGGACTTCCAGAGGAGAGACTTTGGCTTGTTTAGGAGATTGGCTGACAGAGTTCCTTGAAGGCAGCCCTGAAGGGAAAAGTTGTCCAGGAAGGCTGGACATTCTGTGAGGAGGAAATCCTGAAGGCACAGAAGCAGACTGTCCTTATGTGCCAAAAGATGAGCTATCAGGGAAGAAAACTGGCCTGTCTGAACAGAGATCTTCTGTTGGAACTTGGGGGAAAAAAGAGTTTATGACTTTTATAAGACGGCAGCTTAGGAGGACTACAAGGATCTTGTGAGGTTATGCAGTGAGAAAGGGCCAAAGCCCAACTAGAACTTAATCTGGCTACTGCTGTGAAACAATAATAAATGTTTCTATAAATACATTGGCAACAAAAGGAGGGCCAAGGAGAATCTCCATCCTTTATTGGTTGCAGGGGTACACATAATGTCAAAGGCTGCAGAAAAGGCTGCAGTACTTAACGCCTTCTTTGCCTCAGTCTTCAGTGGTAAGACCAATCATTGTCTGAGTACCCACCCCTCTGAGCTGGAAGAGAGAGACGGGGGCAGAATGAAGCCCCCGTAATCCAAGGGAAAATGGTTAGTGACCTGCTACACTACTTACGCAAATAAAAGTCTATGGGACCATATGGGATCCATCCAGGAGTACTGAGGGACCTGACAGAAGTGCTCACCAAGCCACCTTCAATTACGTATCAGCAGTCCTGGCTAATCAGGGAGGTCCCAGTTGATTGGAGGTTAGCAAATGTGATGCCTACAAGAAGGGCTGGAAGGAGGATCTGGGGAACTACCGGCCTGTCAGTCGACCTCAGTGCTGGGGAAGGTTATGGAGCAGATCAACTTGAGTGCCATCATGTAGCACGTACAGAGCAACCAGGTGATCAGGTCCAGTCAGCATGGGTTTATGAAAGTCGGGTTCTTCTTGATTAACCAGACCTCATTCTATGACAAGATGATCCACTTAGTTTTGGATGTTGTCTACATAAACATTAGCAAAGCCTTTGACACCATTTCCAACTGCGTTCTCCTGGTGAAACTGACTGCTTATGGCTTAGATGGTTGTATTGTTTGCTGGCTGAAACACTGGCTGGATGGCTGAGCCCAAAGAGTGGTGATGAATGGAGTTAAATCCAGTTGGTGTCAGTCACAAGTGGTGTTCCTCGGGGCTCAGAAGTGGGGCCAGTTCTGTTTAATAGCTTTATCAACAATTTGTATGAGGGAATCAAGTGTAAATTTGCAGACAACTGCAAGTTGGGTGGGAGTGTTGATCTGCTTGAGGGTGGGAGGGCTCTATACGGTAGGCGGGCTCTATAGAGTAGGAAGGCTCTACAGAGGGATTTGGGCAGGCCAGATCGCTGGGCCAAGGCCAATTGTAGGAGGTTCAACAAGGCTCAGTGTTGGGTCCTGCACCTGGGTCACACAACTCCATGCAATGCTACAGGCTTAGGAAGAGTGACTGGAAAGCTGCCTGATGGAAAACGATCTGGGAGTGTTGACTGACAGCTAGAGAAGTGATTTTCCCTCTGTACTTGGCACTAGTGAGGCTGTACCTCGAACACTTTTCAGTTTTAGGCCCCTCACTACAACAAAGACAGTGAGGTGTTGGAGGATGTCCAAATAATGGCAACAAAGCTGGTGAAGGGTCTAGATCACAAGTCTTATGAGGAGCGAGTGAGGGAACTGGGGTTATTTATTCTGGAGAAAAGGAAGCTCAGAGGAGGCCTTATCACTTTCTACAACTGCCTGAAAGGAGGTTGTAGCGAGGTGGGTGTCAGGCTCTTCTCCCATATAACAAGTGATAGTATGAGAGGAAATGACCTCAAGTTGTCCCAGTGGAGGTTTGGATTGGATATTAGAAAAAATTTCTTAACTGAAAGGGTTGTCAAGCACTGGAACAGGCTGCCCAGGGACATGGTTAAGTCATTATGCCTGAAGGTACTTAAAAGATGTGTAGACGTGTCACTTTAGGTCATGGTTTAGTCATGGACTTGACAGTGCTAAATTAAATGGTTGGACCTTATAATCTTTAAGGTCTTTTCCAACCCAAACTATTATCTGATTCTATAATTCTGTTCTATGATTTATCTTACAGAAACTGAAGTTAGGCACCTAAGCACTCTTGCTAACCCCAGCAGGTCTTTTTCTCCTTCTTCAGGAGTACAAATTTCTTTGCAAACCTGAAATGCTAGTGGCTTCATGTATGTTAATACTTGAAATGTTTTGATTTATTGTCATATACTGATGGCAACAAGTTATTCAGCTGTGAGATGTCCCTAGCTCCACTTCCCAAAAAAGAGCATAAACATGTGGCAGAAAGTAGTCAAATGCTGTGCGATATGCACTGTGAATACCAGAAATAGATCTGTGTTTTAAGAGTAAGAATATTTTGGACAACAACCAAAACTTTGAGTTCAAGGATGACCTTACAGGACCCTGAAGCTGTGGAACTGACTCGAATTTTTCTGAGTCCCCCATAAGACCTAAGGGAAATCTTTGTGCTTTTTTGTGCTGAATATAAATTAGCGTTTCTTGTATTCTTTATGTGCTTTGTCATGGCTAGGGATGTATCGTATGCAATAGCACATTGGTTCCAGTTAGGTCTTTAAACAGTGCTGTAATATAAAATATGATGAGTATTCATAACAAAACAAATACTCATGTTGAAAATATGCTTAGGTATCTGAAGTATAAAAAAGACTTTGCTGTAGTTTATACTTTTAGCTAAATACATTATTTTCTTTTTAAAATTACCCAAGGAACTTTTATAAGCATTTTGTCAGGTCAGATTGAAATATAACTTGAAAAGTTAGATTTGCCTTTCAAGACTTCATCTGAACTATTACAAAAAGAAGTACAATCACAAAGCATTTAAATGTATCTGGTTTATTTGCATATAAAGTCTGGACTTTAAGAATGATACCTCAACATACTCCTTTGAGGCACATTAATCAATGCAAATTTAAAGTTACTTATGATGATTAAACCTTCTCAAAGTAAAAGTTGGCTGTAGTAGTACTCAGCTCTATCATGAGCCAAAAACTAAAAGGGAACTTACTAACATCTTCTTCATTACTTTGATATTAATACAGTGCCTTCCTAATGCCTCTGCTGAAATCTGAATTTTAAATGAAAGGCAGAATTTGCCTTGTGTGTGACATTAGAGCTAAATGAGAGACATGGTTGTATCTGCACTGTCCCTATTGGTCTCTCCCTTTTACATGGCTCTTATTCAAATCATGCAACTCTCAGTCCATAAAACATTAAATGTCTACATTGTGCAGCTTTATGTGTCATGTCCTTTGATTTAATCTTCAGGTAGTTTCAGCATTAAGGAGGTGGTCTTGTACCCAGGATGTTATGCTCTCATCTTATTACTGCAGTGACGAGGCTCTCAGCAGTCCTCATTGCAGACTCTCCTGGATGTCAGTTCTGTGTAATAAATTTATAGTTACAAAAAAACTCAAACTTTCTCTGAGCAGATCTGGCCCTGCTGTTATCTCCTGCTCCAACACAAAGAGAAACACTAATAAATCTGCACTTCAGCACTCACTAAAACAGTGATCAATTTGATAATCACCAACATGGAAACAAATAGGCCCTATATAACTGTTAGTAAAGGAGGATAATTGCTGACATTAGTCATGGCATTTAATTTTACCGAAGTAGTAGTTGGACAGTTTGTTTTCCGCAAGGTGGGGATTTTTTGTGAGGATTTTCAAGTGGCATGGGTCATGTTTTATAAAAAGGCAAACCTTGCTTTCAAATGGTAAATAAATAAATAAATAAACACACACACAAATCCCCCTCTACTTCCCCAAAAGCATATTGGAAATGCTTATGGTTTACAACAAACTGTATACATATAAACAGAAGATTGGAAGATAACAACATCTAACAATTCAAAAGATGCACCACAATTCAGAGTCTATGACGCTGAATAGATGTTCTTTTCTTCTGCTAAGAAGCATATGGCTTTGGTTGGGGCTTTTTTCTTCAAAAAAAATAGTTCATTAATCTGATCAGAACATAGTGATACTTGCGGGAGAACATAAAAATTAAAGCATGAGAAACTAACGAGATAAATGAAAAACAGCTCTATGAGCCCATATTGTATGTCAGGAAGATAGAAAGATGTTTACTTTTATTCTTACCTAAGTTCACTGCTGTCATTGCAAAGCTAGCTACTCCAGGCACTGCTTCATTTCCTTACCAAAGACAATCCTTTTTTCCAATGACTGCAACACAAGGGAAGACCTGTTTTCTATACTGCCAAACTATGTTATATCCAACTGATCATGTGGAATTTGGAAGCTACAGGTATGACAAGTACAAAATAAGTAGCCATCAAGGAATTTTTGGGTACTATACACATAAACCAAGAAATCATAGCCAAACAAACGGTAATTGCCATATTACCAAAATAGGAAGAATGTATGTGTTTTTGACCTTTTTTTTGCTGCTGAGACTGAGCTGGTGGATTGGAGTGGAAAGAAAAGAAAGAAAAAAATGGGCTCACACGTAAAAGGCTATGAGCAGATTAAAAATACCACAACTTCTGCATGTATGATAAATTTTAAGAAAGAACAGAAGCATCTAACTTGGTGTTTTAGAATGCCAGATTTTATATATATATTCCAGCCATGGTCTAGGTCAGATCCTCAAGCACCTCACTACTCCATAGCCTTGTTTTATAAGATTCCTGATATCCTCTCATCCTATCTTTGACTTGGAATGATAAGGTTTATCTCTTTTTTGTTTTCCCTTCAAAATTCTTCTGTGTCAAGCACCCACTGACAAACAAAAAAGTACTTCCATTATTATTTAATCTTCCAAATCACAGATTTAAACCACCAATTCAAATCACAGAAAAGAAACGTATCATGTTCTTCATTTATCTGGAAGAACTGCACAGCAATATCAGATCAGGTACATCAGAAGCTTATAGCAGCATCTAGGCCAGCGTCTCAAAGGGTCACCAAGAGTAACGTACCTGTTCCAAACAATGATATTCTATTCTTAAAGCCTCTGACTCCAATTGTCTTCCATTTATCCTGTTTCAGGTTTTCCCACCACTATTCTTATCAAAGACACCTTAATTACCATGTGATATTCTCTTTTGTTTTGCAAAAGATATCCTTCTATGTGGGGTTCATTCAAGTTTGGTCAGAATTAAGCAGTAATTGCTTTAGTTTGCAAGACTTCTAGGGAAATAAAGGACAGCAAGGTCAAACATAACTTCAAGCCAATGCTGACTCAGATTATTCAGTTTACACAGACACTACTGTCGATTCAGGAGATACAGGCAGCTTAGGGCATGAAAAAAAGGTTTGGGCCTTGCAGATTTTTCTCATGGCAAGAAATGTTATGGTACTGCTAACAAAATGACCATGTAGTTGAATTAGTTAAAATGGCCATCACTTAAAACAGAAATCTGAAAGAGTATGATTTTAACTACTTTGGTTTCTTGGACCAATGAATCTAGTCCTAGAGGTTTGATTTAGTACATATAAAAGATACAAGGAGTTTCATTGATTTTAATAATGCAATAATTTTTGTTTCTAGTTATTAAAGCAGAAATCCAGATTACTTTGTGTGAAAATAATCCTGCTTCCTTACAATAAAATAAAAACCTAATTGGACTTTTTATAAACCTGTGGGATTGTAATTGAATTCTTTATCTAAACCATCAGAGAAGTTGGAAGGCAATACAAAGTATTTACATTAAAAATTCCCATGCTGTGTCAATTTTATATAGAAGAAGCTCCCTTTGTATCAGAAAGCACATGATGCTCTATTTAGGAATAAAACATTTCAATTACAGGAAAAAATGAGTCATAAGGCTTCACTATTTGTTTAACTTGAATAATATGTTATTCAAGATGACCTGCAAAATCACAAGTACTTTGTGGAAAACCTATTCCATTTATTTATTGGTGAAAAATAAATTTATTGGTCTGAATAGTACCGATAAGAGCTCATTCAAATTTTTTGACTATGACCAGGTTTTCATCAGCATATAATAGATGTTTATCATATTATAGTAATTGGAAAGATTTCATGCCATGAGAAAACCATTATCATCACTTCTGTACTTTTATACAGCATATATCTATATATCTATATAGATATATAGATATACATATATAGAGGTATATATACATATATATATATAAGTGCTGGAGATATAGTTTGTTGTGATTTGCCTGGCATATATTTACCTAATAGGAATCAAATAGATAAGCTTTATACCGCTTTCTTCTACCTGAATATTAGAAATCATCACAAGGAGAATTGCACTATTATACACTGTTCCAAATGTATTAATGAGATCATTGTTGAATAACTTTGTAAGAAGAGCCCTACAGAAGAGGAAGCACATCTATCTAGGTTTTCAGCTCTGAGAGAGTGAACAGATCTTCCACAACCTCCTAGGATGAGGTAACATCCCTGTAAAAGTTCTAGCAATAAATTCCATAGAAAAGACACTGATGATAGATTTTAACTGAAATCCCTGTTCCAGGTGTCTGAGGCAGTAGGTCCTCCTGGAAAATAAGTGATCCCAGCTGTTGACTTGGCTTAGGTTGCAAAACAGGCTAGGCTCTGCTTAGTGGGGCAAAGTGGCTATACTGCTGTAGAGCTAAATTAGAGATTACAGAGTGATGTGGAAATGAGTAGTTTAGTAAAAAGGAAACATGTTAGGCACTGTGATGTATTTGAGGATTTTTTTACTTTACCAGTAAAAGTACTATCTCTATTAACAGCTTTATATCTTCTACAGAAATGGTAATGTAAAAGGGATCTTAAGTTCTCTCAGACACTGGTCTGTCTCAAGCTCTTTTCAGCAAGCTGCAATGCCTTAAATCTAAGGCAATAATCAGAAAACTGCAGCATTACCAAACAACAGTGTCATAGTTTAACGCCAGCTGGCAACTAAGTACCACACATCCACTCACTCTTCATCCGCCCCTCCAGTGGAATGGGGAGCAGAATCAGAAAAAGGTAAAATCTGCGGTTTGAGATAAGAACAGTTAGTGATTAAAATAAGATATAATATACTACTACTAATAATAACAATAATAATAATGAAAAGAGAAATAACAGTAAGAGAGAGAGAAAACAACAACAAAATCAACAGTGATGTACAGTTTTTTCCTGCCTAGCTTTTGGTGTTTTGGAACATGAATTTGGGGGTCTTTTACATAGACATTTGTTGCACTGCAGTCCCTCTCCATGCTTATTAGGAGTACATTGGAAATACTGCAAACATATAACAGCAGCAATATGAAAGTTCTGAACTCTTGCTTGAGAAGTGACAAAGATGGTCTGTTGCAAAGGGTGAGCATATATGGATCTACCCTTTCTGTTAAGGAAGGCTATAGCTGTTGAATTGCTCACTACTTTCTGTTAGTGAATCAAGCACAGGTACTGTTTGCCAGTTTCTCCCATGAGGGTCTCTGTATACTTTCGGGTCTCTTTCTTGAGCATCAGATTCGTGTCTTACTCTGGACAGCCCATTATCAACCCTCTCCCTCACTTAAATACACAAAACTCACTTTTTACATGACATTCCTTGCAGCTGGGTTGATATACTGAATACCTTATACTTATTTGTTTATTTAAATATATACTACATGAAAAAGATCATCCACCATGTCAAATACCTTGAAGAGATTTAAATAATATAGTCCTACAGTCAGATGTCCCCTTTAGCTCTCTGACATAAAGTGTTTCTTTTCACTGTATTTTGTATTTGCACAAAGGTACCTCCCCTGTAACAAATCAGAACTGTGTCAAAGAACTCCCAGACACAGGATCTTAGGCATACTTGTCTGGTCACAAACATGCCACTACTGTCACAAGATCTGAGCATTGCCTCTGTGCCATCTTTCAGCCAGGCAAGCACTCTCTGGCCTCTTGCTTCTGCCCTCTGCAAGAAAATCCCATACTGTGGAGATGAGGCAGGGCCACAGTTCAAGGCTCTATGGGATGGTCTTTTGAAATATCTAGTGTAAGTGTGGGAATAGCTGTATCCTAATAAAAAAATTAACCTACAGTAAATTCAGAGATCATGTATTTCTGGTGATGTTTTGGGATGCACCTTGCACAGGTTGATGTAAAATTTTACTATTGAGTCAGACATAACTCGTGAAGTATACTTCTTGTACTTCAAAGATAACACAATATCTACACCTGAAAAAAAGATACAGTCATAATTCAAGTTACAATAACTAATATTCACTCTTACTAACATAAATGCACAGAAAATAGAAACTTATCTCAGATAAATCTGCATGTTTACATTTTTTGAAACTTTACTGGTAAAATAGGAAATGTCTATATATAATAACTTAATTCAAAACACAACTGAATGTTCACTGTCTTGGATATCTTCACTACATTCCTCTATCTAACAGATAAACAAGTAATATGCTCAGTCAATGAAGATGACTGTTCATAGCTTTCATGTAAATGATGAATTCTGATACCGAGTTATGAGCTACAGAGGGAGAAATTCAATCATTGTAACTAGGCAAAGTTATTTAACTTGATTTGAAGGTGAAGAAACAGTTGAATGTATTGAGACAAATTAGAAAAAATCTATTCTGAAATCTGTTATAAACTATTCATAGGTATGTTGCAAGCAAGAGGACTGAAAGAGAAGCCGAAGTAGAATTTAAATAAATGTTTTAAAGTAGTATAAATAATTTAAAGGGAAATAATTTGAAGGAAACCATAAATAGCAGAAATAAATTGAACAGCACATCTCTTTCAGTAGACATAGGTATGAAATCTAAATATTTGGATGTTTATTTTTTCCTTTATTTAATGTTTACAGCTGATTACCATATTCAAATTCTTATGATACATGAGCACTGGATCTAACTGGAAGCATATCAGTGGTAGAAAATCATCCTCCAGTAGTGCCTCCTTTTGTTTTTTGTTTTTGGGGGTTTTGTTTATTGTTTCTGTTTTCTTTTTAAATAATCAATATATAGAGATTAAACTTCCCAAATAGTCACTATTTCAGCTCCTCAAAGGTTCCTAAATTGAAGAATTATTTAATCTAACATATTGCTTGGCATAATCTTTGAATTTCAGCTGGTAATTCTTCATTATGGAAGAAACTGTCCTTTTTTATACTCTTATATGATTAGCAACTTGTGCTGGAACTAAAACATGTCCTTTAGAAAGTATTTATCTACTATTTCAATATTTTAAATTATGGTAAACTTTCAAAGCAATTGATTTGTTATTTTTACAATTAACCAGCACTGCTCAAACCAAATATTGATCTGTCTTCCAACTTCTTTTTTCTTAGTTGAAGTTTCATCAATCAAAAATTAATTATTTCTTTGCTTAGTTAAAGTCTTGCTTGTTGATAGATGTCATGTCCCTCTATATAAGCCTAAAATTGTAAAAAAATCCCCTCTTAAACTTCTATTAAAATGATATCATAATCTTGTATCATTATTGTAGCTCTTCTCTGAACCCTTAACTGCATTTCAGCATCCTTTAGAAGGGTCTAAATGAAATTATAATTCAGTAGACATGTCACTGAAATCACTTCTATATTCACATTCATTGCTGGAATCTGCAAAATGCAGTATTAGTGGGACACCATACTTAGTTGCATACAGAGGTTTGTAACCGCATTTCATTATTTTCCAAAGTAATAAAAATTACAGATATGTTCTACATTCCCTGTCTGCTTTTGTAAGGCCCAGCATTTGGGTGAATTAAAGCTCAGCCTTGGGTCAGTCAAATATTGGCAAGTCAAGGCAGAGCTGTATCCCTGCTTTATTCATCATCACTGTTTCTTTCACGTCTTGAAGATTCTCGGTGAAAGCCACACATATTCAAGCAGAAATAGGATTTCTACAGGAAAAATCAAGACCTCAGCTAAATAAGAATTCTGTTAAGAAAATAAACTTATTAAATTGACATAACATCTAGATGAAACATAAAAGAAAGTGTTTCTTTGTGATCTCAACATAGCATGGGAAATCATTTTTTATTTCAGAATAAAGCAAAATCTGTATTGGCATTTAAGTTATGTAGCATACCTGTGAAATCAGAGTATTTTTTGGTAATCTTAAGCTTCTATATATGTTATATTATCATACTCCAGTAGTAAACATGTCTGTATAGTTTTAAACAATAAAACACTACCAGAAATATCCATGTCTCATGTTTCTAAGCATAGACAATGTCAAATACTTTTGAAACCTCCCAATGGTAATTTCAAAAGCTATCTCATGTATGATTGGGAAACAAGAGAAGTCATTCTGTGTTTGTATCATGTACATTTCAGAGATTGTAGTATTGTGTTATACTTTGAAAGAGTAAGCCTATTTTTTTACTCATGACTCAATTATAATCTTTATTTAAATGCTATTCTTAAAGCATCATTAGAAAAAAAAATAATATCAGAGAGTAACTAAGCACTGGTTTAATTATTAGTCTGTGTAAGCAGAAAGGAGCTCCTTAGTAATGCTGACATGAATCTATCAATCAGTTCCATTTGTCTTCTGATAAATAGGAACACAGGAAAGAACAGAGAAATCTGAAAAGGTCTAAAGAGGCTAATCTACTTTACAGAAGAGGAGAAAAGTTATGTTCCTCTAGAAGACAATTCACAGCAGCTGAGACAGATGCTTGGTCCGCATGATCATCTAGTGGAGCCTCTTTTTCTCTCCACTGATAATAAAGAATATGTAGGTCTAGCTTGCATTGGTATATATGCAGGTATAATCCTCATGAATGCTACATAGTTTTTACCAGAAGTCTATAGTTTTTACTTTCACTATGGAAAATTTTAAGTGTCATCCAATTAAATAGCCTTCAAGGAATCAGAACTTTCCCTGATGAGTTTCATAGCTCTGCAATATCCTTAGCTGTTTCTATCATATTACATAGGAAATTATTCTTACCCTGTTGTCCTAAAAATATTAATCTGTTAAAAATACTTTCATGCTTGCATCTAACTGCTACTGTTTTATAATTATATAATTTTCTTTAAAAATGTACATAAAAAGTATATCATTTTCTTTTCAACTTTATAAGCCCTTTTGGAAAACCCATGTTGATCTCAAATGCATTCAGGGGCATGTTAAGATAAATTAATACTTAAATGATTATAATTAAGTGAAAGGATGAACAGAGGAAAAGAAAGCATTAAAACTGATGATAACTGGAGTCAGACAAAGGATACCTCTCATGAAAAGAACAGCAATAATTTAAATCTACCTCATTTAAATCTCTGAAGTACCTTAATGGTACTTATTGGCTGTAGTGATTATGAGATGGTTGAGTTCGAGATCCTGAGGACAGTGCGAAGAGCATGCAGCAAGCTCACTGCCCTGGACTTCAAGAAAGCAGACTTTGGCCTCTTCAGGAACCTGCTCAGTAAGGTTCCATGGGATAAAGCCCTAGAGGGCAGGGGGGCCCAAGACTGCTGGTTGATATTCAAGGATCACTTGCTACAAGCTCAGGAGTTTTGCATCCCAACTAGAAGGAAATGCAGCACGAGGGCCAGGAGGCCTCCATGGGTGGATAAGGAGCTGCTAAGGACACTTAGAGGGAAAAAAGAAGCTTATAGAAGGTGGAAGCGAGGACAGGAGGCCTAGGAAGAATACAGCGATAATGTCCAGGAAGCTAGGCAGCAGGTTAGGAAAGCTAAGGCCCAGTTAGAATTAAATCTGGCAAGGGATGTCAAAGACAACAGGAAAGGATTCTGTAGGTACGTAGCAAATAAAAGACAGACTAGGGACAACGTGTGCCCTCTCCGGAAGCTATCGGGAGAACTGGCTACCATGGATTTGGAGAAGGCTGAGGTTCTTGATGACTTCTTTGCCTCAGTCTTCACCAGCAAATGCTCTGACCACACCACGAGAGTCTTGGAAAGCAGATGCAGGGACTGTGAAAATGAAGACCTTAGGCCCACTGTAGGAGGGGATCAGGTTCGAGACCATCTTAAGAACCCGAACGTGCACAAGTCCATGGGACCTGATGAAATCCATCTGCGGGTCCTGAAGGACCTGGCGAATGAAGTTGCTAAGCCACTGTCCATCATATTCGAAAAATCCTGGCAGTCAGGTGAAGTTCCCGATGACTGGAAAAAGGGTAATATAACCCCCATTTTCAAGAAGGGGAAGGTGGAAGACCCAGGGAACTACAGACCAGTCAGCCTCACCTCTGTGCCTGGCAAAATCTTGGAGCAGTTTCTCCTGGAAAGCATGCTAAGGCACATGAAAAACAATGAGGTGGTTGGTGACAGCCAACATGGCTTCACTAAGGGGAAATCCTGCCTGACTAATTTGGTGGCCTTCTATGATGGGGCTACGGAACTGATGGACAGGGGCAGAGCAGTTGATGTCATCTACCTGGACTTGTGCAAAGCATTCAACACTGTCCCGCATGACATCCTTGTGTCTAAATTGGAGAGACATCAATTTGATAGATGGACCACTCACTGGATAAAGAACTGGCTGGATGGCGGCACGCAAAGAGTTGTGGTCAATGGCTCAATGTCCAATTGGGAACCTGTAGCAAGTGGTGTCCCTCAGGGATCGATGTTGGGACCGGTCCTGTTCAACATCTTTGTCGGTGACATGGACAGTGGGATTGAGTGCACCCTCAGCAAGTTTGCCGACGACACCAAGCTGTGTGGTTCGGTTGATACGTTGGAGGGAAGGGATGCCATCCAGAGGGACCTTGACACGCTCGTGAGGTGGGCTGATGCCAACCTGATGAAATTTCACCAAGCCAAGTGTAAGGTCCTACACCTGGGTTGGGGCAATCCCTGGCACTGCTACAGGTTGGGCAGAGAGAAGATTCAGAGCAGTACTGCGGAGAAGGACTTAGGGCTGTTGGTTGATGAGAAACTTTACATGCGCCAGCAGTGTGCACTTGCAGCCCAGAAAGCCAACCGTATCCTGGGCTGCATCAAAAGAAGTGTCACCAGCAGGTCGAAGGAGGTGATCCTGCCCCTCTACTCTGCTCTTGTGAGACCTCACTTGGAGTATTGTGTATAGTTCTGGTGTCCTCAACATAAAAAGGACATGGAGCTGTTGGAGCAAGTCCAGAGGAGGGCCACGAGGATGATAAGAGGGCTGGAGCACCTCCCGTATGAAGACAGGCTGAGAGAGTTGGGGCTGCTCAGCCTGGAGAAGAGAAGGCTGTGTGGAGACCTCATAGCAGCCTTCCAGTGTCTGAAAGGGGCCTACAAGGATGCTGGGGAGGGACTCTTTTTTAAGGACTGTAGTGGTAGGACAAGGGGTAACGGGTTCAAACTTAAAGAGGGGAAGTTTAGATTAGATATAAGGAAGAAGTTCTTTACAGTGAGGGTGGTGAGGCACTGGAATGGGTTACTGTGGGATAATTACTGAATATGATTTAGAAATTAAACTTATATTTAAAAATGAAGCATTGCTCACACATAACGGAAAAACGGACTTTCAGGGTAAGATGCAGCTGCACGTGGTATGCCAGGAATTCACTCCACAGTGGTTCCTGTGGCAACATTGCTTGACAGAGGGTGGAGCAGAGTGGAGATTCTGCGGCCAAACTGTGTCCCAACACCAGCAGAGATGGGAACTAGGTGGTACGTAAAACGGATAAGCTGCATACTTGCTGCCCTGAGCCAACGGCCTGTCGTCTTTTGACAAAGTGCTGTCCTTTGTGTGAACTTTGCTTCATTATAATGCATTTTAATATGAAAACACACCTCCACCTCCAATGCTACCCGCCTCCAAAGTGAGACCATCCCTCTTTGAGCATGCTCTTTGAATTTTTTGTGGCATATACCTTTAAAAGCAAAGCGAGGAAAATTTACACCAATAACAATAAAGGTATGTATGACTAGAGTCACTCAAGCTCCATCTTGAAAGCGAAAAATAGTATAAAAGTGACCCAAAAAGTGGGGGGCTTTAGGGAAGACATCATCACTACTCTTGACTCCTGGGACCGGTCGACAGGCTGGACCTTTCTTCCCCCCCGTAGGGATGCCTTTGGGTAAGACTTGCACTGTATCCAGTGCTTCCCCAGGAAAATTAGGAATCTCTATATAGAGTTACTTTTTACTTTTATACTTTAAAGCCAGGCTGTATTATTCATAACTTTGTCACGCGGTTGTATACTTTATTATTTGCACGTGCTTTTGCTGACAGTGTATTAGTCACCAGCAATCCAGAAGAACCTGTATCTGTTGCTTTAATAAACTGCACTGTTTAAGTAGCTAATCGTAAATCTCTCACTGAACGTGACCAGCTCCCTCAGTGTGGCCATGCTAGTTCGTGAGCACGATTAGACTGAAGGTGCAGTGCACTATTAGTGCATCCGGAATCGTGATTATTCAATATATTGAATGCGACCGGACTGATAGTGGCAAATTGGGCATCACTCAGAATCTAAGCCTAGCCGCACCCAGCCCCTCTAATATCTGAGGACCAGCTGGAAAGCAAGGGGGTTTATTTTCTGCCAAATTATTTTACCCTTTCACGCAACAGAAAATTGGCGTAGTCGGCAGGATTGCCATGGATAAACTGCTGCAAAAATATGATTGTGCCTCTTCCCCGGCTGGGAAGGATTGAGCCCAAAAATTTTGGAAAGATGGAGAGAAAGTGGTAGAACGTATTGAACAATGTCAGGCTTTACAAAAGATCTGAGTGGGAAAAGCTAGAAATGTTATTTGTGCAGTGTTAGGTGTCTGTTTATCTTGTGCGCAAGAAGAAGCTAAAAATGCCCCTGCTCCTAATCTGATTTCTGCTGTAGAATATACAGCTCTGAAATCAGAAAATGAGGTGCTGAAGTCATCATTAGCTTTTCATAAGGAGACAGGAGAAAAACTAGCAGCTCAAAATGATGAACTTGTGAGCGAAAATGAAAAATTAGAAACTTGAAATAATCAACTCGCAAGTGAAAATGAAAAATTAAAAACTCAAAATGATCAGCTTGCTAGCAAAAATTAAAAACTAGAAGCTTGAAATGATGAACTTATATCACAAGCTGATCGATTCGGGGTTGAAAATAAGATCTTAGGATCCCGAGTTGATCGATTAATGAATCAAAATTATCAACTTAAATTACTACTGGAAAAGGTGAATGGGCTGTTGGATAAAATGCAACCTTCTGCTCCAGTCCAGCAGATTCGTAGGTTAATGTGTTGCCCAGCTCAGACAGAAGATTTTTGGTCTGCCAGTGATGATGATGAGCTGGAAGGGACCCTTGCTTTTCAATCGATTCCCTTATGACCTCTGATTAAAACTGAAACTGCTGTTGATAGTGATGAGGAGGTCCACCCTATTGTGCGTACCACTCCATGATCACCAACAAAATTACTGAAATTAAAGGAAAAATACTCAAGATGGGCAGGAGAGTCTGAGACGGAGTATCTATGGCGAATCTCCCTTCAGGGAGGAGATATGGTCATGTTAAATGAGGAAGAAGCAGGAGGTTTTTGGGGGCCCGGAGTATTTTTAACTTCCTTGCCAGGGGATCAGCATTATTCCCTAACTGCTTGAGTTGCATACTGGGCAGGTGGTATGGACCCACGGGAGAGAGGGGAACCACTATCGATCCAAACCACAAGCTACACTGATCTAGCTGAGGCTGTACAGAAAGCAGCTTGCATACAAGCAATGTATAATAGAGATGAGTTGCGGAAATCCCCGATGTCAGCACCTATTAATCCAGATCAATTAAATCCTCTCATTTGGGGTTTTCCTAATTGCCTTAAAAGATTCATAGTCAATATTCAGGACTGCATACGAGGTCAAGGTCGTAGGCGAGGCCAACAGGCTTACGCACTAACCTGGAATGAATTTGTACAAGAAGTAGACAAATACAGACGCCAAATGGGCTGGGTCGGTTTATTCAGAGAAAAAAACCCCGATCACACCCGAAGGGTTCGCCAAGTCTACACTCAAAATTCTAAATCTGACCAAACTTATACTCAAAATTTTAAATCTGATCGTTTTCCTACCCAAAACTCTAAATCTGATGGGAGGTTTAAACCTAACAAGGAACGGAATGAATTGTGGCGTAAGGCCCTAAGTCTGGGTATGCCTCGACAATTCCTACACGGTTTCTCTACAGAGGATCTCCATATATTGGTCTGATCTCTATCTAAAAAGAATAACATGGTAGGGGGAAAGTGTTTAGCTGGAGAATCCCCGACCCATGAGGAAGGTGTGCCCTCTGCACCAGAATGCAACCTGGTCGATCTGTCAGAATCCCAGCAAAAAAACTTCCATCCCCGGGGAGGGCAGTGAGCCACCCTGCCCGGCGGGTGTTAGCAGTACAATGGCTCTCTAATAAAAACTCTGAACCTATTATTGCCATTCCGGTCAGACCCCGAAAAATATTAGTAAACTTTCTTATTGATACTGGAGCCCAAATGTCAGTGATCACTAATGAGACAGCACAAACCCTGGGTATAAAACCTACACGACGCCGAGTTAAATTCACAGGAATTGATGGCGTGATAAAGGAATGCCCCACTGCAAAAATAACCCTCTGGTTGCCAGAGGAACAGAGACTGACCCGGGCAGAAGTATTAGTCGGTGCCACATATACTAACCTTCTAGGATTTGACATATTGTGTGGACGAACATGGAAACACACAGATGGAACTATGTGGAGTTTTGCAGGACATGAAAAGAATCAGGCACAATGAGGTTAAGTCTGCTAGAAACATCCATACCCTTACCTGCATCTAAAGTTACCAATGTCAGGCAATACCCATTGCCTGCAGCAGCACTTACAGGGGTTGACAGCGTGGTGACAGAGTTGGAGAAAAGAGGCATCATTAAAAAAACTCACTCACCCTATAATTCACCAGTGTGGCCAGTAAAGAAACCCACCGGGCAGTGGCATTTCACAGTAGATTACTGACAGTTAAATGCCAATACTGCACCCCTAACTGCGGCAGTTCCAAATATTGCTGAAATTGTGACAATGATACAGGGACCTGCCCATTCTTGGATGGCTGCCCTAGATGTTAAAGATATGTTTTTCATGATTCCCCTCCTTGAGCAGGACAAAGCGTAATTTGCATTCACATGGAAAGGGATCCAATATACTTTTAACCGACTTCCACAAGGATATAAACATTCCCCCACCATTGCTCACAATGCTTTGGCTAAAGTCTTAGCAGAAATTCCTGTTCCACCTGGCAACACCTGTATACCAATACATTGATGACATCCTAATAGGGGGAGAAAACCAAGAAAGTGTAAAAGACACAATGGAAAACATTCCGGTAACATTACTCGAACTGGGCTTAGAAATCCCAGACTCAAAGTGTCAGGGACCCACACAAGAGGTCAAATTTCTGGGCTTCTGGTGGGTTAAAGGAGCTGCCTCTATCCCTCAGGACACCCTAGAAAACCTAGAACATGGACAAAATCCATCCACCATAAAGGAATTACAGCAAGTTTTGGGAACTCTAGGTTACTGGCGCAAACATATTCCTTTTATGGAATAATGGCTTCTCCATTATTGCCCGTCCCCTTTATAGTTTGCTCAAAAGGGGAAAAGAGTGGGAATGGACTGAACAACACACCAATGCACTGGAATTACTAATAAAAGAGCTAAGATTATTCCAACAGCTAGGTCCTATACACCCAACTGACCCTATCCATGTAGAATGGGGGTTCAGTGAACATGGCTCTCACTGCAACTTATGGCAAAAGGGGCCAGAAGGACCAGAAAGACCACTGGAGTTTAGCTCTCACTCTTTCAATGATACTGAAAGGAGGTATTCGGATCTTGAGAAAGTCCTACTATCCCTACTGGGAGCGGTGAAACGAGCAGAACAAATAAGAAGAGAACAGAGTGTAATCATTCGGGGGCCTTTTCGCCTCCTAGATGTGGTCCGTAAAGGAACGGCACCACCAGCTGGCATTGTCCAAAAACCTACAGTTCGTAAGTGGTATGCTTATTTAGAGGGCATTAATGAAATTATGCCAATCTCTGAAGGCAATGTTAAAGTATCTAAACTGCAAAAAGACATAGATGGCACTCTGTTATTCCAATCTCCACTGAATAAACCATCTCCGATTCAAGAAGCACCCTCTCTGAAGGAAGGCAGTGATCTTACTGGAGTGTGGTTTACAGATGCCTCATCTTATCGAGAGAATAATAAGTGGAAATACAAAGCTGTAGCACTGGAGGTAGCAACAGGGGAAAGAATAACTGAAACAGGTGAAGGAAGTGCACAAGTGGGGGAGCTTAGAGCAGTCCTACTAGCTGCACACCTCGGGGCTAGTCACGTTTACACTGATTCATATGCTGTTTTCAAAGGAGCCACCGAATGGGTGGGTCATTGGGCAGCAAATGACTGGCAGGTGAACAGGGTCCCAGTCTGGGAAACTGATAGCTGGAAACAACTGTTGGAGATAGGGGAACAAAAAGTACTACATATTGGTTGGGTAAAAGGACATGACCATTCAAACTCAATCACTGCTCAGTTTAACCAGCAGGTAGACAGCCTCACGCGACTGAGGCAAATTGATATTTCAAATGATGATCAGAAATGGGAACGCTTACTCGAATGGTTACATGTTAAACGTGGCCATACCGGATGGGCTGATTTATATTGGGAAGGTTCAGCCCAAGGATGGCCTGTATTGGTTAAGCTGTGTGAACAGGTAGTGACTGCCTGCTCACAGTGTTGCTTACGACTTGATAAAGACCATCCGAGTAAAGCCCCTCCTTTACATATTCGGGACAGGAAAACATTGTGGCATTCCTGGCAAATTGACTATATTGGACCGTTGAGACCATCAGGTGGAAAGAAATATGTCTTAGTGGGAGTAGAAATCATCTCTGGACTCACTGTGGCCACTGACTTTACATCAGCCACAGGAGAAAACACAGTAAAGGGCCTTAAGGAGTGGTTTAGCACGCTTCCCCTTCCAGAGGAAATCCAAAGTGACAACGGGTCACATTTTACAGCCACAATAGTACAAGACTGGGCCAAAGAAGAAGGGATTCGGTGGGTATTCCACACCCCCTACTATCCCCAGGCTAATGGCATTGTGGAACACACCAATGGATTGGTTAAGCGTTTTGCAAAAACTCATGAATCTGGAAGGCATTTGCAATTGAATGATGCCATCTATCAATTAAATAACAGATGGAGTGGAGATGGCTGTCCCAAAATGAAAGCTTTTTGTGCATCTGCTAATGTAATCTCCCCAAAGGTTTATACCAAGCCAGAGGAACACCTTACGGGACTTCACACCGGACAACCGGTACTGGTGAAGATGCCTCAGATTGGAACAGTACCAATGGTACTAGTTACACCCAAAAATCCCTATGCATGGGAAGCCAAAGACTGTTCAGGAAAGGTACACCAGATTAGCACCCGGTGGATCTCACCTTCTTTTTAACCCCGTCGGTCAAATAAGACCGAGCATGTTTCTCTTCTCTTTTTGTGTTCATAGGAACCCTAGATGAACTGCAAGTGGACAGACGGATTGGCCTACGCTAACCTTGAGTGCATCCAGGGAATCTTGTCACTCATCTTAGCCATAATATTATTTCTGTTGTACATGATTGTTTGCAAACCCAGGTTTTAAGATACTGAACCAACAAATTGTATCAAAGACATTATGTCTTAACAATGCAGGTCCTTCTCGCTATAGACTTCCAATTGCCCTGGTCTCAAGCTCACATAAAATACACAGGGAGCATGAGATTAAATTCTAACAAAGGCTTAAAACTGCCAACGGTGGTGATGCACGCGACGGAGGTGTACTTGGGAAATGAGTGGGGCTGGGACAGCACAAACAGACTTCCACAGTTGCTGGGAGCAGTGGGAGAACAAATAAAGGTAGGATGCAGGGTTATTAATGGATCCACTCACCAACGAGAAACTCAAATCTCTGTAATTGAAGTAAAAACTGAGGAGAAACAAATAAAAACCTGTGCTAAGGAGCGATGGGACTGTTGGTCCAATTTTACTTTGGTCCAACCAGTCTTTGTGGTCTGCCTCTGAGCACAAAACAGCATAGGATTATCCTTTAAATTCAAGATTAGCACCCTGACAACAGCCTCCGTGCCAAATGTAGAAGACACGGAACCCACACCCCAACCAATTTTTGAGAGTATATTTACTTGGCCTCCTATTAGTCTAACTCCTTACATTTTCAATATCGGTCCTTATGTCATCAAAAATACTGGTCAACAACAAATATTGTTTAACCCATCATATTCCCTCAAGAAAGTGGAACTATCAATGCAGATTAACATCTCTGTAATCAAACCCACCTGCTCACCATTCCTGGGTACATCTCATGCAGGGTGGTCAGCATGGTTAAATGGACGAAACCTCACCCCCTCAAGACGACCAAAGAGAGATGTGACCGGTATCTTAGGAACTGGACTAGGAGTCTTAAATAGCATAGACGCTGAAGTACTTGCCAATAAACTAGTCACAACGACCAGTGATCTAAACAAATTGAAATACCTTTTGAGGTCCTCTCTTCTAGCTTTGGGAAATCACCAATGGCTTTTATCGACTATATTACCTCAATGGGAAGAAACGAGTGAAAAAGACCACCAACTGATCATAAATGCACTTGGTGTAGCCCAAGACAATGTTTCTCTAGCTCTCAGTTGTATCCAAGCCCAACTGTGGATGCAATCAATGACAGCTGCAATTATAAGGGAAGGTGAAGCAGGCACCTTGCCTACTGAAATTAGGAAAATAATATAGGATAATGTAATTGAATTTGAGAGGAAATTTCAGTCTTGGTGGTACCTGGTTAACTTCATTTACCATCCCACTGAGAGTAAAGTCACTGCTTTTGTCTTAATGATATGCAATGCTTCGGTATACGCTATATACCCAATCATTTCGCTGGGGTTGAATCACCACAGAACTATACTTTATCCAATAGAACATAGAGTATGGGCACAATATGAAAATAAATGGCAAACTGTTGATGTTGATGCATGCGCAACACGAAGCCAACAAGGATTTATTTGTGAGTAATACCATTAAAGTGCAAGACATTTGTGTTGACACTGAACAAAATGTTTGTCATTTTGAAATACATCCCAATGAAATTCAAAAATCTGTGCTTATGTATGTTGGAAAAGGATGTGCTTGTATGAGAACTCTTTGTAATTCTGTACTAGTAGACGACATTGTTATAGATATAAATAACCACTCAAACCTTTGTGTTTGTAACTTTACTAACATTATTGGATGCGACTTTAATTATTCAGCTCCTGTCACATCTCACCAATTGCTGCAATCTGACTATACACTGACTAATGATCTATTACTCGCTCCTATCGGAATGAACCTTAAGTTAGTGAAAAAGCTGCTACACCATGATGGCTTGAAGCAGTTGTTGATCCAGGCCAAAGAGAGTGGACAAAAGACTCTAATTACCATCCACCATGATGTGGAAGAAGTCCATCAAGTGCTAGAAAGAGTCAAGAAAGACAGAAGACATGAATGGTGGGACACTCTTGTTGGATGGTCACCAAGCACCACAGGGATTCTCAACAGGATGCTCCACCCTGTTGTGATCTTGCTAATGCTCACGATATTATGTTTTGCTTTGACAATTGCTTTATATGTTAGGCTTTGGATTATGATGAAACGCTTAACTCATTTGATATCCCCACAAGATATATATGGACTCGACAACCCTCACTCAAAGACTATATGGGATATTCCCAATTCCCTCTAAGTATCGTGAAGCTTGAGTGACTATAGTCATGGGGTGGAATATGTGGGATAATTACTGAATACGATTTAGAAATTAAACTGCCAAATTATTTTACCCTTTCACTCAACAGTTACCCAAGGATGTTGTGAATGTGCCATCCTTGGTGGTGTTGAAGGCCAGGTTGGACAGAGCCTTGGGCAACATGGTTTAGTGCAAGCTGTCCCTGCCCATGGCAGGGGGTTTGGAACTAAATGATCTTAAGGTCCTTTCCAACCCTAACTATTCTGTGATTCTATGATTCTATGATTATTAGTAGTAAATAATCCTTGGGAGTCTAGGAGTGCATGGTATATACAAGTATGCATCTCTGTTATTCAGTAAAGTTTATTGTGATATATACTACAGATAAAGTTTAGAAAAAAGAAAGGGAAAACTGAGTTGACTGATCTAGGCATTTTCATACTTAAGGAGATTCTGGAAGTATGATGGTTTGGGTGCTTTTCTTCAGCATATATTGGGTGCCTGTCTTATCAGGTTATAGAAATGTAGTAGTAATTATAACCTCTTCTAAGGATGATATAATAGCTACCTACCTGTGCCCAGAATACCTACCACATTTAGTATGACAAGAATGATCAACTGAAATCTGATATATATGACCACCTAAACCTGGGTTACATAAAGCCAGATGAAGTCAACTAGGAAGAGCAGACTGTCTGAACATGTGTGAAAGACCAAATAAATGCACAAAGTGCTTTCAGGTTAAACATTGAAGCAGCTAATAATATGAATGTTTGCAACGTTATGCAGTCTGGGAATAGCTTATTCTTTGCAAAGAAAATACAATTTTTCAGTTCTTCTGTTTACCTTTCAGTACGTTGTTCAGTATAATGACACATGAAATTGGAGATGTCATTGTTTAACAAAAGTATTAAAAAATTGTGAGAAACTGGGTAAAAAGCTTATAACTTAGAAAAGGAAAGCACTAAGTTTAAGGAAAGTTACTTGTAAATTTTTTTAAAGATTGATTTCAGAGGTGATTTTGTCCAATGTTCTTATTTTGGAATAAAAATTGATAGTGTACTAAAATGAAAAGGTGTGGAAATTGATATTTAACGGACCTAATCATGCTTCTTCATTATAAGGAATATATAAGGAATAATTAGAAAAGGTAAATACAGATTTCTTATGCATCCAGAGAAGGGCCACTGTAGTGATGAGGAGAAAGAAGAAACAACATATAGTTTGCTTTGGGAACCCAACAAAGTGAAAGTTTAGATGTGCTGCTGTCTGAGATGTAGCACATCTGAAGTGTATGACACTTAAATATCAACAAGGGAGAAATACTTAAAATAAAAAAATTCTGTCCAAAGAACAAAGTGTTATAAACTGGTCATGGATAAACTTATATGGACTTAGAAGATGGTCCTAAGTTGAAGAATCAATAAAAAAAGTGAAGAAAAGACCTAACTAGTTTGAAGTAAGATCTGGATGCATTAATGGAGAAAGTTACTTCAGTGTTGCTTGAGAGAGTAGCATGCAGATTTAACAATTCAGATGGAATCAGAATGTTCCAGTTCAGCCATAAAGAACAGTTGAAAGGAGACTGAATTTGCCAGAAATGTAAGAAAAAGAGTTCTTAGGGTTCTTACTGTCGTGAAGATTTGAACACAGTGTTTTGGATCTGTTAGAATATTCAGAAAATATTGGATTTCTAATAGAAAAAGTTCCTCCCATCAGCCTGTCATTACTTCATGTAAATAAGTGTCATGTACTATATTCAGCTTTAGAGGTTAAAAGCGCTGCATCACTTTTGGTTTAAAACATAATTTTCTCAAATCTACCACATTGGTTCAACAATTAATTTGATCAAATCCAGGGCATGGATGAGTGATTCTGCTTTTATTGAAATTCAAGTCCACTTTACATAGATAGTCAGAATCATTCCTGATATTTAGAGAAAACCTAATGGAAAAAATTTTCAAGTATGGTTAACACACCTCTGCTTTTAAATGCATAAAGTTTACTGTACAACTATAGGTCTCATATGGTGTCAGTTGATGATGATATTCCTGACAGATGAACATAGACCCCACCACTTTTGTTACACTAACCTACTAAAAGGTTAATTTGCAAAAAGGATTTATAGTAAATGCTACACACAAAGTGCAAACTTTTTAAAAATCTGTTTAGCTGGACTACAGAATGAAGAAAAACAAGGTAATTTAAAAATCTGTTGATTATCGAAATGAGGCCTCCTTGTCACACATTTAATTGAAGAAAAGAAAGACTTCAAGGTTTTCTTTCTGCTTCATTTCCTTCTCATTTTTTCTGCGTATAGGGAAAAAATAGGAAGAGAACATTCTTCAGAGATCCCAGCACGGATATTACAGAGTATATAAAAGGCACTCAATGGCAGGTTGTTTACCAAATAGCACCCTTTGCAAAAACAACAGTATTTTATCTTTTCTGAACTTACAATGCTAATTTGACCCCCAAATTCCCTCTCAAACTCTTTGAAACAGAATTCTGTAACCACAAAAGGTAGTAAGAAGAGTCACAGGTCTTTTAGTGCTGTGACAGAAAATGTAGATAGGTAATGAGAAATGCAAATGAATTAATTTTAAGAGTGGGGCAATTAATATTCACAGTAGAGAGAACTCTTCCATTTTTCTGAGGCAAAGACAATTAAAGTCCCTGGCATTTATCTCTTCATTTGAATTTAATGACAGTGCATTTGGTTTAAACCTTTCTGGAGGACATGTGTTAGGTTTAAATGGCATTGAGTCCTGGAATTTAAATTCAGTTCACCATACAATGTTTCAGAAAACTTCATTTTGCTGATGGGAGTCCTGTAAAACTGTAGCCAGAATATTTGAGGGTGGCTGAACACAAAAGAGCAAATTTCCTGCTAGTGAAAAATAACCTTGAGAATACATGCAGTACAATTAGTAAACTATTAGAACACAGTGCATTTCTGTGTGTGCTGTAGAATAAGCTCAACTGTAAACACATTCTTTTGAAATGCAAAGTACTAAAATGAAGTAGGTCATCCAAAATATTGATATAGCATAACAGGCTTCCTTTTGACATTTGGGCAAGTGTGGTCTCATCCATTCTACAATGGTGTTATTCTTACCAAATCCAGAATATTAATAATATTCAGAGTGTAACAAACAGTAAAAAGCTTTGAATGGGTCACAAATAAAGCAAGTATTCAAATGGAAGTATTACCTTTATAAGAATAATCTATTAAGGATTTGGGGGTTGGTTGGTTTGTTTTCTTAAATAAATAGAAAATTATGGTCATCCTTTTTAAATAATCCTTCTATTAGAGTCCTTCAAAATCAACCCACACAGCTAACTGCTTATTCCCTGGTTTTGATACCATACTGCAACAAGATGAATCCTCATATACTACTGGATATAATATCAGGAGGAGTTGTAAACTATAATTCTTTCTTTACTCATTTTCTAAATAAAGGTTATGTAGTGAATGCTGAGCTCATCAGCAACGGTGATTGCACCTCTGGGATAATGTATTTAAGAAGGGGAAAATGTTACTGCACAGGAGCAGTTGCAGTGGAGTAAGAATGTGTGAGAGAAACAACTCTGCAAACACCAAGGTGAGTGCAGAAGGAAGGGAAGAGGTGCTCCAGGTGCCAGAGAGATTCCCCTGCAGCCCACGGTGCAAATCATAGTGAGGCAGGCTGTGCCCCTGCAGCCCATGGAGGACCCCACAGTGGAGCAGGAGGATGTGCCCTGAAGGAAGCTGTGACCCCATGGGAAGCCCACACTGGAGCGTACTCCTGGCAAGACCTGTGGTCCTGTGGAGAGAGGACCCCACACTGGAGCAGGTTTGCTGCAGGACTTGTGACCCCATGGGGGAGTCACGCTGGAGCAGCCTGTGCCAGAAGGACTGCACCTGTGGGAGGGACCCATGCTGGGGAAGTTAGTAGAGAACTGTCTCACATGGGAAGGACTTCATGCTAGAGCAGGGGAAGAGTGTGAGGACTCCTCCCACTAAGGAGGAAGGAGCAGCAGTGTGTGATGAACTGACTGCAACCCTCATTCCCCATCCCCCTAAGCCACTGGGGGCAAAGAGGTAGAGCAAATTGCGAGTGAAGTTGAGCCCAGGAGAAAGGGAGGGGTGAGGGAAATGTTTTTAAGATTTGGTTTTATTTCTCATTATCCTACTCTAATTTTAATGGTAATAAATTAAACTAATTTCCCCAAGTCTGTTTTGCTTGTGACAATAATTGGTGAGTGATCTCTCTCTGTCCTCATTTTGACCCATCAGCCTTTTGTTATATTTTTCTCTCCCCTGTCCCACTGAGGAGGGGAGCGATAGAGCAGTTTTGGTGGGCACCTGGTGTCCAGCCAGGACCAAGCCACCATACTGGGAAAAAATAGATAGATTATATGAATTATTTATGAAAAAATTTGATTCCATGTTAAGAATTTCTTTCCTTGTTAAGAATTAACCTCATATTAGGTGTTTGAAATATTCCTGTCATATATAATACTTAATGTTGAAAATAACTCAAAGGTAGCTTAGATGCACCACCATGATCAGGAATTTTATAATCTTAACTAGTATAAATCAACATAGATCTCATGGAAGGAGAAACATTGCAAGGTCCCATTCCTGCTGAAGACCAGCCCACACTGGTTTATTGTTTCGAAAACAATTGCTTGCTTTATCAAAGTTGTTTGCTTCTCTCTACAAAATGAGTTACAACAGAACGCAGAATAGCTCTAAAACTGGAGTGACATTTCTCAAATTGGAGCTATGGGGTTTTTTTAACATTTTTCACTATATTTTGATTTTATGTTTGTAAACCGATTGGAAACTCATCCTACAAACACCCATTACTTGAACAATGATTGCCTCCTTCCCACTTCTCCTTACGTAAGAAATGCTGTTGCAATTAGTTCTGAGATGAATAGGTCAGACCCATAGAGCTGCTCGCTCACTTCTCCCCAGTGAGATGACGAGAAAACTAGAAAGGTAAGAAAAGTCATAGGTTGAGCTAAGAACAGTTTAATAAGTAAAGCAAAAGCTGCATGTGCAAGCAAAGGAAAGCAAGGAATTTATTCACCATTTCCCGTTGGCAGGCAAGTGTTCAGCCATCCCCAGGAAAGCAGGGAATTTATTCACCACTTCCCATTGGCAGGCAAGTGTTCAGCCATCCCCAGGAAAGCAGGGCTCCATCATGTGTAACAATGACTTGGGAAGACAAAAACACCATCACTTTGAAAGTCTCCCCTTCCTCGTTCTTCCCTCAGCTTTTACTACTAAGCACTATGTCATGTGGCATGGAATATCTATTTGGTCAGCTGTGGTCAGCTGTCCTGGCTGTGTCCCCTTCCAATTTCTTGTGCATTTCTAGCCTCCTCACTGGTGGGACAGTCTGAGAAATAGACACAGCCTTGATGTTGTGCAAGCACTGCTCAGCAATAACTAAAACATTCCTGTGTTATCAACACTGTTTTGGTCACAAATCCAAAATCCAGCACTATACAGGCTGAAATAAAGAACATTAATTCTATCCTGTCCAAAACAAATGAATAAGGAAACACTTTCTGTATGGGATAGTAAACACTGGAATGTATTCACTGCCAACGGAATTGATTAGGCTACACTTGTGTATGGGCAAATGAAAAGTTGAACGGTTTAGTGAGGAGGACTGAAGAGACAAAGAATGGACATTGTGATAAGAAAATAAAAGATAAAATAAAAATGAAGGTAAACCGCTTTGTAAATACATGACGAAAGATACACATTTTGAAGCTACGAAGTGGTGGAACATCCACCCTATTTTTCACTATAAAGTGGTGTAGTTTTGTTTATTTAATGTTGAAGCTTTCACTTCAGAATTCAATCAGAATATCCATTTCTTGTCTTCATTATTTCTAGCAATGTGACTGTAGGATGAGCAATTAAAGTTGCTGAACACTTCACCAGCACTTTTTACATGCAAAAGTAATATTTTTTGAGATATGGCCACTGTTTTATGTTAGTGAGCAAGATATTCAAAAGCAAATGACCAGTCTCTTCACAGAATTTCTATAAATCAAATTTAACTAAATCACCATATTACAGTCCTAATTACAGAAGATAGTTAATTGTGCACATATTTTTATTCAGCATAGCGCTTGAACACATGTTTAAGTTCAACTGGTTTCAGTAGGGCAAAGCAGACATTTAAACTTATTCATGGAGTAGAAATTCTATTTAGAACAGGTTTTCTAAGTTGATTCCTTCTACTCTCTTTCCCTTGATAGTGTGATTTTTATTACATTTTCATTCTGTAAGATCTTCATTAAATTAAGCTATATCTAGCTAGTCTTTTTCTTAATATTATTATTAATATGAAAGAGATTATTACTAAAAAAAAAAAAAGCCTCCATTTGATGGTGTTCTTATGGTTTTTGAGAGACATTCATTTTTTTCAGTCTTAAACTGGTTCTGAAATCTAAAAGGACTGCTGTGGTCAGATTCACATATAGAAGGTTATTGCATCCAGTTCTGTTACAGAATTTTCTTGCATACCTGGAAATATAACAGATGATAACTTTAGTATGATATGAAGAGCTGTAACATTCCTTCTTCAGTAATTTATTGCATGGATCTGTAAGAGACCCAACAAGCTTTGCCAAAGTGTGTTCCATTTGCATTGTAATGAACAATTCTCTTCTAAGAGGCAGCAGAAGCTAAGGCCTTATGAGCATTCTGTTTGGTTGGGGGGTGTGTGTTAGACAAAATGAATTGGCAGAAATCAGCAGGTCATTTTCTTAAACATAAAAATAAACCATGCATTTTATTTTGAGCCTAAGATTATGCCCTGTATCAGGACTATAACACTTCCACAAGTAGGACCGTAGGTGATTCACTACCTAATATTCTGCTTTGGAATAAGATTTCTACTTAAAGAAATTAACAGTTTCAAGTGATTTTTCAGTTCAGGTTTCTTACAGTATGCACTGCACATATGCACACACATACGCACATATGCACACAGTGTGTGTGTCTGAAATATAAAACATATCTAATATTAAAAAATAAACTTATATAGAAGTATTATATAATGTGCTGCATATGTAGGCATTATATATAATAATACTCATATGCAATTGTCAAAATTATTAACCAGGGTAAAGTTACCTAAATAAGTCTGCTCCTGGCACTGAACATTATCTAGAGATGGTAAAGCAAACAAAGGAATTACAAATAATAAAGATTTTATTTTGCTCAAAGGAAGTCTTTAGTTAGTACATCAAAGCATAAAAATCCATATTTGCCAGTCAGAGAAACACCAATTACCCATATCTCTATTATCACTTCTAGAAGGGTTCATAGACAGGAATTATGGGAGTTATCTCTTTGTTTTTTGATCTATCTTCAAAGTTGTTGAAGGCCCAAACTATGTGCAACATCACACAGTAAGTAAGCCATCCTGACCTCGCATCACTAGGAATTTGAACATACTTGTGCCAAATTTTCCAGAGGGTAACAAGAAAGTGGCTGATCTAAGTCAGTTACTGTCTTTGATTTCTTTCACTGAAGCAAGGTTGGTCTAGGCAGCACCTGCTTGATTGTGATGCTGTTAACTACCTTAAAGTGTCAGCCTTTCTTATCCTAAAGTTATTCTGAAATATTTTCCTTTATAAACTCCTAACAATATGTAAACACATCATCATCTACTTTAGAGAGTCACGGTTACTCTTACATTGTCATTCATTGCATAATAAAATAAAACAAACCGATCACTTGCAATTGATTTCACCCTTAATTAATCTTTTAACCTTGAAGATTTAACCTTACCAGGCATTCAAAATTATTCACTTTTCCTAATTCATGAACTCTTAATTGACTAGATTTTCATTCATATGATGGGAGCCTGATATACACTAAAGTGTGAAGAAAACTATCATTTTGGATAGAAAATACCCTGGTAACATTATCACAACAGTTATTAACCTATCACAGGAAAGAAACCATGCCTCACAGACATGCAGATGAGTCAATTAAAGGAATTTACATATCAGCCAATCTAATGTACCTTCAATAAATACTTTTTCTTTATGATGAATTGGTTATTTAATGACTGTGTAGTTGTACAAAATATTGAACAACAATAAAAAAAGCATCAGACTTAAATTTATTAAAAGTTAGTTTTCTGTGAAAAAGTTGTATTTGAAGTGAAAATGCATTCTTTCAGCATTTTCATTAATTTTTGCTTAATGTTAATATACAAAACGGACTTCAGAAAGGAGCTACAAAGGTGAAATTAGCTTACTGCACCCATTGGGCCCAATAACTTTCACCAAGTGCAATTATTCTTCAGTGTTCGTTTACCTAAGTGGTTGAACTTGCCTGCAGCAATGAAGGAAAGAATACAAGGTTAGACCTTAAGCCATCATGCAAACTGATTTTAAAATTAGTAGCCAAAATCAGTGTTTGTCAGTAAGTAGAAAAGCTAAGACACATGAAAACTTATGAAGAAGGTAATAAAAAGCTTCATCAAAATGCACCGAAAAGCATCAATTCCTGAAAGTCAAAACTCATTTTTGACAGTGAATCCACATGTGTTTTGGAGAAATCCCTGGAGTTAATTAAACCTTCTGGAAAAAAAAGGATAATATTTTTTTTTCTGTTCTCTGAAAATGTTGTGACTGAGCTATTTAAGTTACTGCTGATAAAATGCATTGAAGCCCAAATGACTATAATTAAATAATAATAACAAATATATCCATAAGTATACTTTCTGCTAGCACATATTTCAAATTTTACACACAGAAAATTTTAACTTGCACATTCTTGAATCCATTAGTTTTTCCCTATACAGCATCACTCTTTTTCTCACCAGCACTGATTCTTCCTCTTCAAAAGAATGTTTGCATGTTTCATGTGCAAAATTCGTGTTTCTGTTCATGTTAAGATACAACGATTGAAATAGGTTTTATGTAACTATTTACCTATAATAGGAAGACTTCTTGGGTTGGGAGTCTGAAAAATGTTTGAATTTAGTTTGTCTAAAAGAATGTAAGAAGTTCTTACTTTCTGTCTGTCATTTTCCTATTATAATATTCATTGTTCTTATCCATACTCATTTCTGATGTAAAAAAAAAAGTAAAAACTTTCAAAATAAAATGTAGAAAAATTTGGGGTCTTGGATTATTATTTTTTTCCTAAAATCAATCGTTTCATGTCAAAATATATTTTTGTTCCACTTTGGATCAAAAGTCAGAATATCACCATTTGTCACAAAGCCAAACTCTCTTATAAAAGCTGCTAGAAATTATCTAAATGTTATCTGTTGATATGGAATAATTTCAAATGCATATTCAAATATACGCTTGAAAACCAGGATAACTATAAATGTAACTGAAACAAATTGTTACAGAATTTTCCCATGAAAAATATAGCTGAACTCGAAACATTCAATTTAAAAGTTTAGATCTGAAAAAAAAATAGGTTTTATCTAAAGCAATTATATTTCATCAACTATAAATTCTGCTTGCAACAAATTAACTTTTAAGCAATTTATCAGTCAGCTTGTATACTGTAGATGGTCTGAGCTGCCTGTACGGATGTTTCTTTAATAACAATGAGCAAACTGCCTTTGAGGATTCTGCCTCTTTCCCCTCCCTTTCCTCCCCCCCACCCAACCCCCTAACATTTGGTATCAGTGGCTAACAATGGGATAATAGAAATTAGGGAAATAACAATCTGTCCCTAAGTTCTCTCTCTTGCCTTTTTCCTCACGTTATTATTCCCTGTAAGCATTGTGGTTTACATTCAGTAATTTTTCTTTTCTGTTCTTTTATCTTTCTCTAATTTGTTTCCTGCCTTCTTTACCACTGCTTTTTAAAGCAATATTGCAAAACTCCTATCTATCTTGATTTGCTCATTACATCATTTTTCAAGTTAAACCAAGTAATTCTGAGCAAAGAAGGAAAAGGTGAAGTGTTCCTTGCCACATTTCATTTCTTGCTGTTATCTTGTTTGCTTCTGTACACTAGCGAAAGAATTTGAATGAGGTGCTGTAATGCTAAGGTAAAGTCTTCTCACAGGACAGCCTAGTCTGGGAATAGCAGTTTCCTCTGGCTTCTTTCCTGTTTCATGCATGATGTGCAGGTTTTCTGCTCATTCAGTATAACCTCAGGCATACTCTGAAAATGAGCTTCCAGCAGAAGTTGTGCTGTTCAGTTAAATTTGAGAAGCCTCGAACTGTGAATATTCTGGGCCTCTGTTGTCTGCCATAATTTGCATTCTCAGATCCCCTTGTCAGCTAACAATTTTCCTGAGTAATCATCATTCATAGACCAGTTATTTTTCTCCTATTTTTTTGTAGCAGAATAAAGGTGCCTTTGTTTGCAAGCACAGAAGCAACACTCTCTTCTCTGCCTGAGCATTTAATAAATAACCATTTTTGTCATCTGCTCTGCTCATTTTCTAATTATTGATATACAAATCATAACACATCCATTTTGCAGCTTTCCACTTGAGCTTTCCACATTTCTTTTCCCTCATGTATCTTGGAATGAAACCACTGAGCTGGCAAGAGCCCCTGCATGTGAAAAAAAAAAGTGTGAGGACTTGTCCATTCTTTCCTTGTTTTGATAAGTCATTCAGAAAAAAAGAGATTTGAGAGCAATGGCCTATAAAAGGGGAACATCAATTTTAAGTCTTTAGTCATCCTCATTTAAAGTGGAAGATAGACTTTGGACAAAAACATTTCAATGGTATGTGAAGAGATAAAACCAACATGTACCCTAAACTAGTTCCCTCCCTTGTTTATCCCCATTTTCTTTCAAGGGAAAAAAAAGATGCCTCAACACATTACCGTGACTGTCAAAAGTGCCCTAGTCACAAAATTATGAAGAGTGTTTAGCTCTCCCTCACTTATAAAAGAAAGGCAGCAGAGTTCTAGGCCTTGAGGGCTCTAGCTGGGCTGGTCCCAGACCAGCGCCCCCCTAGGGCTTCCCTTGGGGCTCCTCCTACCCAGCCCCCACCCCAGGAACCCTTGTCAGGCACTTGGGGCCATCAGCCCCTATGATGGCTGTGCCACAGAAGAGACAGTCTCCAGGCCTGTCCTTGAGATGCTGCTTGGATGCGCTGGTCTGAGCATGGACCCAGCTGCTGGCTGGTGCTCACAGGCAGCCCCTTGGGTGCAGGCCTGGTCAACACTGGAGGCACCTGCAGCTTCTGCTCCCTAGCTCTCAGGGACCGGCCCCTGCTGTTTCCCTCCCTTGGCTCATTTTCTCCCCAAAGAAAGCTTCATGAAGATTTCATTAATCAAACAACTGATAAATCATTTGTAAAAAAAGGTTCCAAACAGCTGTATTTACTACAATAATAATTTTTTTGTTTTTTTATTTGCCTCAATATGGAAATTACAGAAGTGGTTTCAAATACTTTTTAGCATCACTGATGAGTACAACAGAGGTTTTCCAACAGTTGTATAATACATGGCACAAGTAAACAAAATAAATATTTGTTTGGACCCAGTCTCATGTATGGTGAGAGATTGATATCAGATAGCTGAAGCAAGTTTCTGCCTTGAGCCATACACTCTGTTTCTCCAGTGGAAGATGATGCTCTTGAGATAGTAAGGATTGAATAGTCATGAAATAATTCCTGAATCACTGTAATATTCAGTACAGCACAGGAGGGCAAAACAAGACTGATTTTCAGCTTAATTTAGTAAAGCAGGTGAAAAACTGATGGTTAGGATCTTCTGCAAGTACTCTTTAGGGATTTCAACCTATGAAAAGCAACAGCCATCAGTGGAGCAGGACACACGAGTGAAAGCAAAAATGTCTTTAGCCATTAGAGTTTAATGCACAACTGTAGGTGAATTGGAGCCCTAGAAGAGAATTATACCGAGTCAACATATTTAGGATGGATAATTCTAATATTTGTCTTAGAACTGTTTGCATAGTTAAAGGTGAAGTGCATGTATCACCTAACTTTTTTTCATAATTGTATTACTGTCATTCTCTTAAGCTGTCCATGGAAAATCAAGAACATGTTTTCTTTAGTAATAACCTGCCCAGCCTTTCAGGTGTTTTATGAAATGTAACTTCTTTTATTATCATCTTGGACAATGACTGAAATGCTTTCTAATGGAAGGAGAGCTCCTATTTTTAGAAGTCCTCTCTGCAATACTGTGTGTTATGTGTGCATCTATGCATAAAGAAAAGCTTATGTGTATATTTATGTATGTGAGAAAGACTTCCAACTTGTGTAATTGTGGATAAATCCACAAGGCTCAAACCTGGGGGAAAAAAACAAAAAACTGACGGAAGGGGAGATAGACTGTCCTTGATTTTGCCACAGTTACACTGAAGTAGGAGATCCTGAGCTAGAGTTTGGATTTCTATCAATCACTCAGATCAATTCTATTACAAGTATTGGATTTTTTTTTTTTTAAGTGTAAAGGTATTTTGAAAGAGAGGAGAGATTAACAGTTTGCATCACAAGAATAAACCACAGAGGATGGTTGAAGGGGAAAAAAAATCCTAAAAATCAGATGTAAAAATTTCAGTTCAGACAGCAACAAAACCATAAATACATTTATTTGTCTAATTGCATCAATTGCTACATATGAATTACTACAGAATTGCTGCTTAATACAGTGTCTATTTCTCAAATCTTTACAGGCATAAAGTCCCTTTAAACATGCAAGTCCAGGTTTTACATACAATAATACTTAAACTTGAGTTTTTCAAACAATCAGGATTATCCAGTCTTAAAAAGAGTTGCACAGACTTGGACAATGAGGACACTGGAACTTGTGTGCACTTTGGAGTTCACCATAATGGGATTCCTGGTCCATGGCTGGTTTATTTATGCTACAAAACTAAACGTTCCTATGGCTATTCACTGGAATTGTTGTTAATAGTCAAGAAATGTCTCGTGTTTACATTACTCAGTTCCTTCCTCTCCAAAACAGGGTATGCACATCCACACTGCCCACTGGGAATCGATCCTAGACTGTGCTGCTGTCAACATTACTCCTTGGAATTGTTTGGGGAAGTGATAGTTGTCTTTGTAGTAAGTTATTTCTGGGATCATTCTTAAAATTTTTGGAATAGGCTATTAAGAAGTTCTAGTTCCTGGAAATATTCCTTAATGATTGTTAATTGACTAGTACAGAAGTACCTGTGATATTTCCTGTTCACAAGAACTGCTGTATCTCTGTGGAGGAAGTTTTATTTTCTTTTTAAATGGAACCTTCACGCCATATTTCACTTCTTGTAGCATGTAATTTCAGTTTAGACTAAGACACATTATTTTGACAAATAATATACCATATAGGAGAGGGGATGTGCATCCAGTGTGTGAAAGCACTTTGAGACTGAATAATGTACAGCCAGATTCTGAAACTCTTGCATGCAATGAATAAGACCTAATTCTTTTACTCACCATGTAACTGAATTAATAGAGGTGTTTTAGTACATGATACTACTCAGGGTGAATGCAAGATAAAGATCTGTGTGATAAAGAATAAAAACATAAGTTGAGCATCTTATACCTTTAAAATTTGATGAATAAATTTCAGGCAACTAACATTTAGAGAAAAATAAAATTTCAAAGGCAGTAGAAGCATGTATGACTTTGCAATGATATTGATAAATTTTCAACTGAACTCATTTGTACATATATATTGGATAGAGTGCACCCTCAGAAAGTTTGCAGATGATACAAAATAAGGATTTCTTGATGCACCAGGTATTTGTGTTGCTATACAGAAGAACCTTGATAGGCTGGAAAAATGGGCCAGGAGGAATCTCATGAAGATCAACAAAGGCAAATACCAGGTCCTGCACCTGGGAAGGAATAAACTACTACATGCTGGCTGAAGTGCAGCTTTGCAGAGAAGGACCTGGGAGACTGGTGGACAGTATGTTGACCATGTGACAGTACTATGCTCTTACAGTAACAAAGGCTGAGAGCATCCTGTGCTGCATTAGGTGGAGTGTTACTGGCAGGTTGACAGAAATGACCCTTCATGACTCCTCAGCCCTGGTTCCACTGCTGACTCCCCAGGACAAGACAGACAGGGACATAGTGGAGCAAGGCCAGGAAATGGCCATGAACACGATTCTTATTATCTTTCTGATTACACTTCCCTTCTATTCTGCTTAGTTAAAATATGTAATTTGTTATTCCAAAAAAAGCACTTTTTTCTTTTTCAGGCTAACATAATGCATTATAAACAATGTATGCATTTTTGTATATACATCCAAATGTATATGTGTGGGTGTGTATAAATTTACATCATGCCCTGGAAAGTACAAAATAGGTTTTGATTCAAAGAACTCGTTAGGAACTCGCTAACGAAGTTTAAGTTGACAAGCAGGTATTCTTTATGGCGGTGCTGGGAGACAGAAGGGATCGCTGCTCCTAACATGTCTCACCTGAGCGTTAAACAGACTGTGTTTATATTGTTGCTTAACATACATATACATTACATTTCCAGTAAATGTCATACATATTCATTACATTTCCGAGAACTGCTTTACATAGATCTACACCCATTTCTGGATGCACACAATTATGTGGTAGTGGTCTTTTGGGACCCTTGGTGGTCGTTTCTTCATCATCTTAGTCTTCATCACTTCGTCCTCTAGCTGAACTTTAGGTTTGGAAAGTCCCGTTGTCATGTCAGCAACCACTAATCCAGTTCTGGCTGGTCATCGTGAAACATTTACTCAAGATACTTTCTCACTGTCATCTATTACAATATCCTACTTTTTCAATGTCATCTATTAAAAGGCCACAAAGCCTAACTGAATTTAACTATTTACAAAAGATTTGTACTTCCTTCTCTCAGTTTGGAACAATGCCTTTGATATATTTTGTGGTTTAAGCCCAACCGGTAACTCAAAACCATGCAGCCGCTCACTCATTCCACCCTCTTTTAGTATGGTAATTGTGAAGGATCATATTAATTTTCTTCTAACAGTGACAAGAAACTTTGGAGACAAATAGAATTATTCTTAAATCTAGGTGTCCTGGGTTCAGCTACAGCAGTCATTTTTTCTCCTTCTTAGTAGCTGGTGCAATGCTGTGGTTTTGACTTTCAGCCTGGGAACAACGCTGATTTATAACACTGATGTTTTTAGTTGTTGCTAAGTAATGTTTATTCCAACCAAGGGCTTTCTCAGTCTCATGCTCTGCCAGGGAGGAGGGGAAGCCAGGAGGAAGCAGATACAGGACACCTGAACCAAACTAGCCAACGGGGTATTCCATACCATGGCACGTCATGCTCAGTATATAAACTGGGGGGAGTTACCCGGAAGGCCCAGATCACTGCTCGGGTTGGGCTGGGTATCAGTCGGCAGGTGGTGAGCGGTTGTATCCTCTCCCCTTGCTATTTCCCTTATCATTATTACTACTGGTGGTAGCAGTAGTTGTTTTGTATTATACCTTAGCTACTGGACTGTTCTTACCTCAACCCGTGGGAGTTACATTATTTTGAATCTCCTCCCCATCCCTCTGGGAGTGGGGGGAGGAAGAAGAGGGGGAGTGAGCGAGCGGCTGTGTGGTTCCGTGTTACCAGCTGGACTTAAACCTCGATACTAGGCCAAGTATGTCTCTTTACATATACTTGGGGATAGTTCATTTTTTTAACCAACACTGTTTAATTGTAAGCCTTATGTGCATTATCAATAAACAATCTACATTTCCTATTTGGAGGTTATTTATGTGAAAACTGAGTCTAGTTATACAGCTCTTGTTCTATCTAGAAATCACATAAGTAGTTGTATTCTGTAAGGTTAAAAGTAAATGCTGAGGAGGCTGTATCTTCCAGACCTTTTCTGATGGTAGAGAGAATGTATACAGGCTGAACAGTATGCATAAAAATAAAGAGCTACTTTCATAACTACACATTTACGGTTGTAGTACAAACTCTGCACAGTACTTGGCTGCAAGACTGGTCAAAAACATTCCCCTCACTGTGATACACCAAAGGATTATTTTAAGAAGGAAAATGAGCAATTCCTATAAGAAAAATACATACAGATTATCTTCTGGCCTCTGCAATTCTCTGAGGAATTTTAAAGAATGCAAAGATGCGCTAGTTCTCCAGCTCCATCAATAGACTTTTAAAGTCACATGACAGTTTGTCCTCACCTCTTGCAAGGTACTACTGGGCAATGAATACATTTGATTCATTTTGCTGTAGCCCTGTAACCTAATTTGTTCAGTACATCTCTCCAAACAAATTTGATAGTCACATTTTTTTTCCACAGCAAAAGTACAATTTGACAGTAAATTTTTCAGGCTTGTATCAGCCCATTAAATAGTTGCACTTACAAATTTCACAAGCCATCTATAACTACTAAAACTTCTTTTAATGTTCCATTGTAAATCTAATAATAAGAGAATCAGAAGTTAAGTATCTTTCTGTATGTCTATGTGAGAGTGGAAAGAACATCCATTATCTAGGAGGACAGTGCAATATAATATTCTCCTGAACACAGCAAGCAAGACAATTGTTTCATTGATTATTATAAATGATGTCTTAAAAAACATGTGTTCAGTTCTGCTGGTAACATATTATCTGACTTCCTCAGATCTCTAGGTGAAGGGTGTATTGAACATTTCTGGTCAGAGAGATTCAGCCAATAGCGAAAAAGTCTATGGCAGCAACGAATACAGATAGTAAATTCAGGGCCTATGCAAATAGATGAAATTTATTAAACCTGACATATCTAATAGGAGGAACCCTTGATTGTGTTTGTTGGTCTTACAGTTATTGAAATCCTAAACAAAATAATCTTTCCATTGGCTATTCTTATTTTATCTTTATAGTTTCAAATGCAAATGGTTGAAAGAAGGAAAATCTGCAAGGGGTCTTATTAAAGAGGCTAAATGAATCAAGTCAACAAAGCATGGGCAAAAATGAATGCCCTCTGCATTATGGTTTGTCTACAAGAGAATCTAAGAACACAAGAAGGATATTAACTTACAATGCAAAAAGTGCTTTCTTCACCTTCTTCACATATACGCTTTGGTGTATGTTAAGGCAGATAAAGCTTCCTGTAGAAAAAAGCAGATGTCTAAATATATGTCTGTTCCTTCTAACTCTGTAATTTATTCTCTATTCAAATAAAGTGTGCTTTATATCTTTCTAGTCATCACCCCAGCACACCACCTTCGAAGACAGGACTTAAAAACCCCAATCCTGCAGAGATCAGGAAATGCTCCAGAACTTGTCTTCACGCTCTCCCATTCTGTTGACTAGCTTTTCTCTGCGTGATAGCAGCCTTCATTTGAATCATTTGATCCATAGATCTCCCCGAATTCATAATGAGTACACAACTCTCTTCAAACCCTACGCTTGCAAATATTAATTCATTCCTAGATTTATCCATTTTTTATCTTCAACCCCTTTGACTAAAATCTGTAAGATCAGATTTTCAGGCGTTACCCACACCACACCTCTTGCTTTAGTCCTTCCTTCAACATGATTCAATTCCACTAATAGAAAATATGTACCTATGTTACCATTTGTGTCCAATGCCTAGGACTTTGTTCCTTCATGAGACATTGTAATAAACCCATTAATAAACCTACTATTACTATAGCCATACATACACAAACACACACACAGGGTATTTAATTAAAACAAAAAGATAGTTGTTTCATATGTTAATAATTGAAAATAGACTATGATTCCCCATATTATCTCTTCCTAAATGCAGTTTTGAAAGAACATATCCTACTTCATAGAATCATAGAATGCTTAGAGTTGGAAAGGAACTGTCATGGTTTAAGCCCAGCGGGTAACTCTAGATTGTTTCTAGAACCACGCAGCCACTCACTCACTCTCCCCTCTTCTTCCTCCCCCCACTCCCAGAGGGATGGGGAGGAGAATCAAAAGAGTGTAACTCCCACGGATTGAGGTAAGAACAGTCCAGTAGCTAAGGTATAATACAAAACAACTACTGCTACCACCAATAATAATAATGATAAGGGAAATAACAAGAGGAGAGAATACAGTTGCTCACCACCTACCAACCGATACCCACCCTGACCTGAGCAGCAATCTGGGCCTTCTGGGTAATTCCGTCCAGTTTCTATACTGGGCATGACATGCTATGATATGGAATACCCCGTTGGCTAGTTTGGGTCAGGTGTCCTGTCTTTGCTTCCTCCCGGCTTCTTGTGTCCCTCCTCCCTGGCAGAGCATGAGACTGAAAATTCCTTGTTCAGAGTAAACATTACTTAGCAACAACTAAAAGCATCAGTGTTATCAGCGTTGTTCTCAGGCTGAAAGTCAAAACCACAGCACTGCACCAGCTACTGAGGAGGCAAATAACTGCTACAGCTGAACCAAGGACAGGACATTAGAGATCATCTAGTTCCAACCCTCCTGCCATGGCAGGGACATCTCCCACTAGACCAGGTTGCTCAAAACCCTATCCAACCTGGTCTTGAACACAGGCATGGGGCAGCCACAGCTTCTGTCGACAAACTGTGCCATTGTCTCACCACTCTCATAGTAAAGAAATTTTTCCTAATGTCTAATCTAAATCTACCCTCTGTCAGCTTAAAGCCATTCCCCCTTGTGCTGTCACTACATGCCTTTGTAAAAAGTCCCCCTCCAGATTTCTTGTAGGCCTCCTTTATGGATTGGAAGACTGTTATAAATTCTCCCCTGTGCCTTCTTTTCTCCAGGCTGAACAAGGTCAACTCTTCTCAGCCTGTCTTCATAGAAGAGGTGCTCCAGCCCTCTGATCATCTTCATGGTCCTCCTCTGGACTCTCTCCAAAAGTTCCATGTTCCTCTTATGTTGGAGGTCCCAGAGCTGAACGCAGCGCTCCAGTTGGGGTCTGACGAGAGTGGAGTAAAGGAGGAGAATCATGCCCCTTGATCTGCTCGTCATACTCCTATTGGTGCAGCCCAGGATACATCTGGCTTACTGGGCTGCAAGCGCACACTGCCATCTCTCGTTGACCAACACCCACTCCCACGTCCTTCTCCTCAGAGCTGCTCTCAATCAAGTCTCTGCCCAGCCTGTAGCTGTGCCTGGGATTGCTTCAGCCCAGGTGCAGCACCTTGCACTTGGCTTGGTTGAACTTCATGACGTTTGCATTGGCCCATCTCTCAAGAGTGTCAAGGTCCTTCTGGGTGGCATCCCTTCCATCCAGCGTGTCAACCACACCACACAGCTTGGTGTCATCGGCAAACTTGCTGAGGCTGCACTCAATCCCACTGTCCATGTCACCGACAAAGATGTTAAACAACACTAGTCACAAAACCTACCCCTGATGCTGTCGGTCACTGTTCTCAAGTTGGACATTGAGCTGTTGACCACAACTTTTTGAGTGCATCCATCCAGCCAGCCAGTTCCTTATTCACTGAGTGGTCATCTGTCAAATCCATGCCTCTTTGCTTTAGAGACAAAGATGTCATGCGGGACAGTGTCGAAGCTTTGCAAAAGTCCAGGCATACGACATCAGCTGCTCTTCCCTCCAACACCGTGGCCTCGTCATAGGACACAAACTTTGTCAGGCACGTTTTGCCCTTAGTGAAGCCATGTTGGCTGTCACCAATCACCCCCTTACTGTCCGTGTGCCTTAGCATAGTTTCCAGGAAGAAAAAAATATATATTTTACATATGTATATATATGCTTCATGAGATTATGTTTTAGGATGGTTTATTAGAAGCTTTCAAGACCTTCGAAAGGGTGGTAGTATTTCTTTTAGTGAAGCTGATACAGAATAACAAAACAGCAATTCACCCTATCACATCCACATTGTAATTCTGAAAGCAGCTGCTATACTGATGACACATCCATAATTCTCCAGGAGAGAGATAATGAAAACATAAACTTCAAAGTCTCTCTTATAAAAATGTTTTTACATCTTTGCAATACATTCACTGAGATAAGCTATGTTGTTTTGTTGATTTTTTGTTTGACTTTTTAAATTATTTTTTTGAAACCACCATCATAAAATGGATCTTGGCAACTTATGCTTATTTTTAGTGTGGTGGGATTTGTTTGTTCGGGTTTTGTTGTTTCTAAGATAAAGATCTTCAGAACAAAAACTTTCAAGTTATTCTGAAGTGAAAATGGCACAATGAAGGCTTATAAGGAATCACGCCCTTCTTTCAGAGGTACAGGTGATGTGTATGCTTGGGCTTTAGAGCGGGTTTTTTTGCTTTTATGCTGAATTATAAAATTACCCTAAATAAATCAACATTTTGTAACTCTGACTTAGTAAAAAAACTCTGACTTCGGCTGCATTTGGAGCTCGGCTAAGGTGCCTCTGTACAAACGCCCGTAGTATGGGGAACAAGCAAGAGGAATTAGAGATGTGTGCAAGGCTACGGGAATATGATGTCATTGGTATCACAGAAACATGGTGGGATGGCTCCTATGACTGGAGTGTCGGAATGGAAGGTTACAGGCTGTTTAGAAAAGACAGGACAGGCAGACGGGGAGGGGGTGTTGCTATCTATGTCAGTGATAGGCTAGAGAGTATGGAACTCTGTCTGGGGATGGGTGATGAGGTAACAGAGTGTTTGTGGGTCAGGATCAAAGGGAAAACAGCAATGGGGGACATTACGGTGGGGATCTGTTACAGGCCGCCTGATCAAAAGGACTCTGTGGATAAAGCGCTCTACAGACAGGTAGGAGCAGCCTCACGCATGCAGGCCCTTGTCCTCGTGGGGGACGTCAACCATCCTGACATCTGTTGAAGGGACGGTATGGCCCGGCACAAGCAATCCAGGAGGTTCCTCGATTGTGTGGAAGACAACTTCCTCTTTCAAGCAGTAGAGGAGCCGACGAGGAGAGGTGCCATGCTGGACCTTGTGCTCACCAACAGGGAGGGACTGGTTGGAAATGTGACGCTCCAGGGCAGCCTTGGCTCTAGTGATCACAAGATGGTTGAGTTTGAGATCCTCAGGACAGTGAGAAGAGCATACAGCAAGCTCACTGCCCTGGACTTCAAGAAAGCAGACTTTGGCCTCTTCAGGAACCTCCTTAGTAAGGTTTCATGGGATACAGTCCTAGAGGGCAGGGGGGCCCAAGACTGCTGGTTGATATTCAAGGATCACCTGCTACGTGCTCAAGTGTTGCATCCCGACTAGAAGAAAGTGCAGCAGGAGGGCCAGGAGACCTCCATGGATGGACAAGGAGCTGCTGAGGAAACTTAGAGGGAAAAAAGAAGCTTATAGAAGGTGGAAGCGAGGACAGGCGGCCTGGGAAGAATATAGGAGCATTGCCCGGGAAGCTAGGGACCAGGTTAGGAAAGCTAAGGCCCAGCTAGAATTAAGTTTGGCAAGGAATGTAAAAGATAACAGGAAAGGATTCTATAGGTACGTAGCAAATAAAAGACAGACTAGGGACAATGTGGGCCCTCTCCGGAAGCTATCAGGAGAACTGGCTACCATGGATTTGGAGAAGGCTGAGGTTCTTAATGACTTCTTTGCCTCAGTCTTCACCAGCAAATGCTCTGACCACACAACCCAAGTCTTGGAAAGCAAATGCAGGGACTGTGAGAATGAAGACCTTAGGCCCACTGTAGGAGAGGATCAGGTTCGAGACCATCTTAAGAACCTGAACGTGCACAAGTCCATGGGACCTGATGAAATCCATCCGCGGGTCCTGAAGGACCTGGCAAATGAAGTTGCTAAGCCACTGTCCATCACATTTGAAAAATCCTGGCAGTCAGGTGAAGTTCCCAATGACTGGAAGAAGGGTAATATAACCCCCATTTTCAAGAAGGGGAAGGTGGAAGACCCAGGGAACTACAGACCAGTCAGCCTCACCTCTGTGCCTGGCAAAATCTTGGAGCAGTTTCTCCTGGAAAGCATGCTAAGGCACATGAAAAACAATGAGGTGGTTGGTGACAGCCAACATGGCTTCACTAAGGGGAAATCCTGCCTGACTAATTTGGTGGCCTTCTATGATGGAGCCACGGAACTGATGGACAGGGGCAGAGCAGTTGACATCATCTACCTGGACTTGTGCAAAGCGTTCAACACTGTCCCGCATGACATCCATGTCTTTAAATTGGAGAGACATCAATTTGATAGATGGACCACTTGGTGGATTAAAAACTGGCTCGATGGCCGCACGCAAAGAGTTGTGGTAAATGGCTCGATGTCCAGTTGGAAACCTGTAACAAGTGGTGTCCCTCAGGGATCGGTGTTGGGACCGGTCCTGTTCAACATCTTTGTCGGCGACATGGACAGTGGGATTGAGTGTGCCCTCAGCAAGTTTGCCGACGGCACCAAGCTGTGTGGTTCGGTTGATACGTTGGAGGGAAGGGATGCCATCCAGAGGGACCTTGGCACGCTTGTGAGGTGGGCCGATGCCAACCTTATGAAGTTTAACCAAGCCAAGTGTAAGGTCCTACACCTGGGTCGGGGCAATCCCAGGCACTGCTACAGATTGGGCAGAGAAGAGATTCAGAGCAGCCCTGCAGAGAAGGACTTGGGGGTGTTGGTTGACGAGAAGCTTAACATGAGCCGGCAGTGTGCGCTTGCAGCCCAGAAAGCCAACCGTATCCTGGGCTGCATCAAAAGAAGCGTGACCAGCAGGTCAAAGGAGGTGATCCTGCCCCTCTACTCTGCTCTTGTGAGACCTCACTTGGAGTACTGTGTACAGTTCTGGTGTCCTCAACATAAAAAGGACATGGAGCTGTTGGAGCAAGTCCAGAGGAGGGCCACGAGGATGATAAGGGGGCTGGAGCACCTCCCGTATGAAGACAGGCTGAGAAAGTTGGGGCTGTTCAGCCTGGAGAAGAGAAGGCTGCGTGGAGACCTCATAGCAGCCTTCCAGTATCTGAAGGGGGTCTACAAGGATGCTGGGGAGGGACTCTTCCTTAGGGACTGTAGTGGTAGGACAAGGGGTAATGGCTTCAAATTTAAACAGGGGAAGTTTAGACTAGATATAAGGAAGAAGTTCTTTACAGTGAGGGTGGTGAAGCACTGGAATGGGTTGCCCAGGGAGGTTGTGGATGCTCCATCCCTGGCGGTGTTCAAGGCCAGGTTGGACAGAGCCTTGGACCACGTGGTTTAGGGCAAGGTGTTCCTGTCCATGGAAGGGGGGTTGGAACTAGATGATCTTAAGGTCCTTTCCAACCCTTACAATTCTATGATTCTATGATTCTATGAAATTATCCAATACCATAGATTATTATTTTATTCCTATTTTTTTGTCTTTTTAAATCTTCTATTCTTAGATATGCTTGTCATCTCAGGTATTCAAAACAGAGTGGACAGGTGAAGTATATAGACCACATACAAAGATCATCTCTTTATCTTGAACATGTTCAGAAATCTGTTGCATTCTAGTCCTCATGAATTTCATGGCTGAGATGAATTTGAACCTGATATTCATCTGATTAGTTGTTTCAAATTACTTTACCTTTATACATGCTCATTTTACAGATATGTCAGATGGAAAGGAATCTACAGGATTGTTTCTAGAATTACCCGAAGTAATGCACAATTTCCAGAACCTCTTTGATTTTTCTATGTGTAAATATTCCTCATAACACATTTTTCTGATGTAAGCATTCTAGCAGAGTCGACTTAAACTTTGATTTATGACAGAAATTTTGGGGGGGGGGGGGGGGGGTTAGGTTTAATGTGTATTTTACACTCTACTGTTTGTTTTAATTATTATTCCAGTAAGATTCCATCGCACTGCAGCCCACATGATCTGTTTGATTTACTTGAGTAATCTACGTTTAGAATTTGACAATGTTTTCATAGTGTCTCATATCTCGGTACTGGTATGCCTACTTTAAGTTGGGAAAGTCTTAGTTAATATAAAGTAAGCTATAAAAAACAGTTGTAAAATTTCTTAGTGTGTAGGAGATTCATCATGTTGTTACATATGATGACTATATTGTAGTTATCATATGTAATAATTGTATCAGTAACTATTCTATGATTCTATGATCAGGGGGCTGGAGCACCTCCTGTACGAAGACAAGCGAGAAAGTTGGGTCTGTTCAACCTGGAGAAGAGAAGCTGCATGGTGGCCTCATAGCAGCCTTCCAGTATCTGAAGGGGACCTACAAGTCTTCATCAGGAGCTGTAGTGATAACACAAGTGGTAATGGGTTTAAAGTTAAACAGGGGAAGTTCAGGTTAGGTATAAAGAAGAAGTTCTTTACTGTGAGGGTGGTGATGGAGGTGAGGTTGCACAAAGAAGTGGTAAATGCTTCATCCCTGGCAGTGTTCAAGGCCAGGCTGGACTTGGTCTAGCGTGAGGCGTGAGGGGGGGTTGAAACTAGATGATCTTAGGGTCCTTTCCAACCCTAACCATTCTATAAATGTAAATCCCTGCCCTTATAGGACAGGCACGCGAGAATTTTACTGTGTAGAAGTCTTGAGAATAATGAAGACTAACAAAGAGTTTCTTGTAATCAGAGATAAATGAGAAAGATAGTTTTATTTCTATTTTCAAGCTTTGACCCTTACCATCTCATCATTCCTGATGAAAAGTATTAAAAAGGTATCTCAACCAGCCTTACTGTTGATTGCTTCTGCAAGCATGTGAAGCAATTAATTATAACAAATTTCATCCAAGCTGTTTGGAAAGGGATGTTTAGGCAGGCAAACAAACTGCGTTCTGAGGTTTGTACTGGGGGCGGGAGGCTATCCTTCAGGAATAAGAAAGGAAATTTGGCTTGTCTTGTCTTGTCTTAGCAAGTATGTGTGAGATCATGCTCAATTTTTTTTTTTAAATATATTTTTTACAAGGGCCTGTAAGGACAGGAACAAGAACAAGCCTTTAAACTGCAAGAGGGTAGATTTAGACTAAATATTAGGAAGAAATTCTTCCCTGTGAGGGTGGTGAGGCGCTGGCACAGGTTGCCCAGAGAAGCTGTGGCTGCCCCATCCCTGGCAGTGTTCAAGGCCAGGTTGGACAGGGCTTTGAGCAACCTGGTCTAGTGGAAGGTGTCCCTGCCCATGGCAGGGTGTTGGAACAAGATGATCTTTAAGGTCCCTTCCAACCCAAAACATTCTGTGATTCTATAATACTATATGTCATTAATATAATATATAAGTATATTACATATTATCATTCTAGTGTTCTATCATATAACATTTTATGTATTATTTATTATTATATGTAGTCTATAAAATAATATATACTATTATGAACATAATTCATTATATATTCATTATATGCTATCATATATTATATAATCATGTGCTTAAAGTAGTAAAGTTTTGGTACCCTTCAGAATTTGTCAACATATATCTCAGAAACTGGTCTTTCCATCCGTGTCTGCATTCTGATGTACCCTGTCTGAATAAAAGAGATTACCTAAACATTCAAGCAGACAACAATCTGGCAAAAATACAGATTTAAAATGCAATAATTTGAAAAGTTGCTAGTAGAGCTGTATCGGGGAGCATTTTGACATTTAGAAACTTCAGAAAGTTATAGCTTACAGCAGTACAGTTATCATTTATGAACAGCTCTGTTTAATGCTTCAGCAGTTCAGATTTTCACTAGATTATGACAAAAATCAAATAAGTCCTCTGAGAACAGTTAGCTAGTTCAGCATCGAGCATCACCCTTTTCTTTGTCTTTCATAAACTCAAACAGTGGCAGCCTTGAAGCACCAGGTCCATCTGTCACACCCAGCTGACCTGCAGAATTAGGTAAGCAAAAATGTAAAGAGAAAATGAGATGGCGAACGTTTATTTATAAAACAGCAAGTAGAACTGCAAAACACTGATTGACAGATTAAAAATGCATCATGTAGTTTTATTGACTTTGAAGAAAATCACAATTCCAGAACTTCACCATTTTTATCTAGCCATTTTTCATATTTTCACTCAGCTTATTCACATTGTTTATTGAACTTTAATTGTCACAAATTAAAATATTCCAATTCCCCAAACAAATTGTTTACAAATTTGATTTAAGCAAAATTATTCATTTCTTTCTATTCTTTCGATGTTTTGTGTTTTGTTTGGGGTTGGTTTTTTTTAATGTAAATAGGATTTAAAGTATGGGGGGGTTTTTTTATTAATTTTTTTCTACTGTACTGTTGGTATTACTACTTGCAGTATCTGGTTGGCCAGACATAATAATTGGTCTTCGTCCAACTTTGTTTTTACTGAGAGAATAATAATGCAGAAGAAATAACTTCAGTACACTTCTGAATTATGAGGAGGATTGCATTTGTGAATATTCTTTTTCATAAATATTTTCATAGACAAGCAAACCATCATCTAAAATCTGAATAAAGTTACTTTATTTCTCTGACGGTTTATAACCTAGAAAGGTTTTAGTATTTTTCTTTAACATATAATTCTTTTTATGCCTTTATTTAAAATGTAAGTTTTCACCTTCTTTTATCTAGTCTTTCCGAGTAAATAGTAGACTGATTTATGCACTTCGTTGAATATTGAATATTGTAATACTAACTGGGATCAATCTAACAAATCTCCAAATCACAATCCTAGTCATCAAGGAGAGCTATGCAGTGCATGAATAAGTAGAAGTTATACCCCACATTCTCCCAAAAAACATACTGTGCTGCTAAAACAGCCTAGATAACATGAAGAGACCAGTAGAAAGCTGTTTTTTTCTCTCTAAAATTTAGGAGTTTTATTCTGATCAATGAGGATTTTTTTGACATTTAGACAACTGTCTTAAACAATTCACTGAAATGCCTGAATTTACTATAATGATATGTTACATTATTGAAATACTGAGTTCCCCCAAAAGACTGTTGTTTACCCCATTCCTTCCATGGAAACCATCTGTGAACAGTATTTTGCAAACTTTTTTTGACTCCTTCCAATCTGCAAGTTCTTTCTTTCTTTCTTTCTTGAGAGTTAAATAGGGCTATTCTGGCCTATTTAAGAGTTCTCTTAAGACCTATTAATCATTTTATGCTTCCTCCTGTATCAAAGTACTTCCATCAACATTTTTCAGCAGTTATACTACAGCTGAATGAAACCTAATCATTTTTATGTGGGACTTAGTCTTCTGTCTCTGCCAAGCAATGTTCATTTTGTTATGTAAAACTGCAGCAGGAAAAATTGAGTCCCATCAGAGAAAACATAATGCAGAACATTTTCCCCTTAGGCAATAAGAGTTCAAATTCCTTCTACCACAGGATAGAATGTAACCTTATCTCCCACTTCCCACTAAGTAAGGGACCCTAAGATCCTTACTAAGAAGAATAGCTACTGACTATGGTTGTGGATTTTGGTTTTGACTTGTTTGGGTTTTGTTGGCGCTTTTTTCTTTTTTTATTTTACTTCTTTTTTTAACTCCCAATCCGAATTTTGTGATTCTAAAAATGCCTGTCAGACTGGGATTGGAGGTGATCTGGAAAATTACTATCTCGCAGATCTTAAGGAAATCATGTGCTAAATATTCAGCCCATAGACAGCTGCAGTCATGGCAAAGTACAAATCTTCAGGTGCCTAGAAACCTTTATGAGTGAAAAGTCAATTGGTTACATACTGTAGTTTCCTGAAACACCAGATGGCAGTTGATTGTGGTTTTTGATCATGTATATATTGGGTAAGCTAGGCAAAATGAGGGGGCATAAATCCTTTTATAGATTTAGCAGTGGTCTCTCATAAAATGTGTACATTTGGATTCTGATATCGTGTTTGACCAAAATAAAGAAGAAAAGAAAACATAGAAATGCTTCTGTTCCTGTTAGATTTTCAGTCTGAAATTCAGATCAAAGAATGTTAGCCTGGAATAGCTTTATTGCTGTATCTGCAAGTTACCCAAAAGGAAAAAAAAAAAAAAACCAAACCATCTCTCCAAACTTATTCAGAGTTGGCCTTTGGTATCTTGAAGCCTGTTTCCTTTCATGGCATCTGAGAACAGAAGATATTTTTAAGAGCTGCTGTAAAGAAAGAAAATAGGTTTAGAATAATAATAGCCATTGAAACACAGTTTAAAATATGCATGACTACCATTCATGCAGCTGTATATTCTTTTGCACAAATGCCAGCATATATAAATTATGTTATATTCCTTTTCTATGCCTGAATGTTTTCTGTACAAGTTTTGGTAACTGTCATATTTGACACGTGGACCTTTCCAAAGTAGCACAATCTCTTCAGTCAACCACATTCATCCATACCTAAATGTTTTCTATCCACTTTGAATACCTGCATAAGCAGTTCATTGCAGCAAAGGCATGTGTTATAAAAATATGATATGTATAACTTGCTTTTACAATGTTTTCTTACTTGACTAGCCACAGGAGTGGATAGCAAAAGGTCTTCAAAGAATATTCAGGCCTACAAAGAATAATAAGCTATACCTTTAACAAGATATACATACCAAGGTATATGTAACTTTAGTGTACTTATAACTATCAATCACAGAGGAATAGCAAATTAATCAACATAAACATCTAAGCTATCATAGTGCCAGGTTCAATCTTTTTCTAACAAAATCATGTTTAGCAAGATTGGAGTGTCACAACTTAGAGAACTAGAGGAGTAACTGAAAGTCAAATCTGCTGTTCATCTAACTTACTGCAACTATACTTCAGTGCTTAAAAAAATTTAATTGCATGTCAATTGTGTTTTAATTTTCCTTTCCAATGAAGAGCATTTGCCTTGATTGTAGGCAGTATATTATAAAAATTTCATTCCAGAAAACCTGATCTCTTAAACAAATGTTATCATTTGATTCCTAGCTGACATTCCTTCCTTACACCACACTTGTATGAAGTTAACATTGCACACTGAGTGAAGTAAGTGTCATACTTCATCATTATTTTTATTGTGCACAATTTTCACTTATAAAAGGGAAGAAAATCCACAAACAGTCAAGGAAAAATAATTTCATCAAATTCTGGTTGAAGCAGCAAGAGACCTTGATCTAAGGATAATGCTTCGTCTGTTCTGAACTTGAAATACTTGAGTAATTTCCATGGACAAATTGCAGATTTGCTAAAGGACATTCTTGCTTCAGAACCAGTATTTTAAAGACCATAATCTTTTAAGACACAATGAACATCTAATGTTACCTGCACATTTGGATCTGCAGTAAATACAGGTTGGCTCACCAACATAAAGCTGGAACTATATTATATTTGTCCTTTTAGCATAGTAGACATGTAATTCATAAGCAAGCAAATTAAGTAGGACAACATCACCACTCTCTTGGACAGGGTGATTTTAAGTATCCTTTGGTGACTCATTCTATCCTATTTTATAATATACTTATATAATCCTTTCCTTGAATGTGCCATTAAAAGAGGATGACAGAAGGTAGGAGGTGAGAATGACTAGATGAGTATTCAGCACCAGATTGGTATTCCATTAATACGAACTACCATTTCCTTATCTTCAAAGAGAGACATTTGCTTGGATATTCATAACCATAAAGTTTTATTTTTACTAGAGTCTCACATTAAAATAACTCTATATCCTAACATTTTATTTCTTTAAATGGATAAATAATTTATTTTGTATTGGCAGACATTCAAAGAGAAATATTATGTTTTCTCACCAAAGGTACAGTAAAAAAATAGTATATTCCTGTGTCTTGTGCAGGACACAAAGTATCCTCTATCTTGCCTTCTCTTTGCTTCAAACACCCAACCAGGAAAAGAAAAAAAGCAAACCCAGTCTTGGATTGGTTTTATTAAATTTTATTACATAAATAAAAGTGATGTTTGCAGCCATAACTATACAGTTAGGAAAAAAAGAAACAAAAAAACCAAAAATGAGCAGAATTGCCAGTAATTGTAAATCCATAATGAGAATACACTGCAAGTGTTTTGCTCCATTTAGTCCGTTTTTGTAAAAAAAAAAAAAAAAAAAGTGAACTTTCATTAGGCCATGCAAACACACTAAAAAAAAAAAAAAAAAAAAAGGCGTTTTTCTATACAAACTTAGTGAGTCTACTGGCTATAGTTAAGATAGGATTTCACATAGAGGGGTTTTTGGGGGTATGCATTTTCCAGGAAAACATGTAGAATTACATATGGATCAAACCAAGAATATTGCTGAGTTGTAACTGACTTTTTTTTTTTTTAAGACAGGTAATATGTTCTTACATTTTTGTTTTAATATTTAAAAGATAATTTTAGATTAGCTAATTAATAAACTAGTTGCACCAGCCACTGCTACCAATCTCCAACATTTCAGTTTCCCGAGATTCGTGTCTATACCATAACAACCTTTCTATTGCTGTCCTTTATGCTCTCCACTGTCCCCTACTTTCCTAATCCTCTAAAGAGAGTAGGCAGGTAACTTTAATTTTGGTTCTGCATATTTATTTAGTATACTTACTGCACATTTCATGTGCACACATTCTATGTGGCACACTTAGACTGCAATCCAGTTGGTATCTCCAAAGTCAGCAGCCTGGTTGTATTAATGTTCCTGGCATGGAGAAAAATGGAACACAGAAGTATGGTTTATGGCATTTCTCCTGTTTTCTATGGCACAGGTGTATGTAGAGAGGGAGACGGAGAGAGGAAGGGAAGAATAGAGGAAGGAAAATGAGGGAAAGAGGAAGAGAAGGAGGAAATGAGGGTGGGAATGTGGGATAACTACTGAATATGATTTAGAAATTAGACTTATATTTAAAAATGTAGCATAGCTCACACATAAAGGAAAAACGGACTTTCAGGGTAAGATGCAGCTGCACGTGGTATGCCAGGAATTCACTCCACAGCGGTTCCCGTGGCAACATTGCTTAACGGAGGATGGAGCAGAGTGGAGATTCTGCGGCCAAACTGTGTCCCAACACCAGCAGAGATGGGAACTAGGTGGTACGTAAAATGGATAAGCTGCATACTTGCTGCCCTGAGCCAACGGCCTGTCGTCTTTTGACAAAATGCTGTCCTTTGTGTGAACTTTGCTTCATTATAACGCATTTTAATACGAAAACACACCTCCACCTCCAATGCTACCCGCCTCCAAAGTGAGACCATCCCTCTTTGAGCATGCTCTTTGAATTTTTTGTGGCATATACCTTTAAAAGCAAAGCGAGGAAAATTTACACCAATAACAATAAAGGTATGTATGACTAGAGCCACTCAAGCTCCACCTTGAAAGCGAAAAATACTATAAAAATGACCCAAAAAGTGGGGGCTTTAGGGAAGACATCATTGTGGACGAGCTGAGGAAAACCCCATCAGCAGACTACTCTCGACTCCTGGGACCAGTCGACAGGCTGGACCTTTCTTCCCCCCCGTAGGGACGCCTTTGGGTAAGACTTGCACTGTATCCAGTGCTTCCCCAGGAAAATTAGGAATCTCTATATAGAGTTACTTTTTACTTTTATACTTTAAAGACAGGCTGTATTATTCATAACTTTGTCACGCAGTTGTATACTTTATTATTTGCACGTGCTTTTGCAGACAGTGTATTTATCACCGGCAATCCAGAAGAACCTGTATCTGTTGCTTTAATAAACTGCACTGTTTAAGTAGCTAATCGTAAATCTCTCACTGAACGTGACCAGCTCCCTCAGTGTGGCCGTGCTAGTTCGTGAGCACGATTAGACTGAAGGTGCAGTGCACTATTAGTGCATCCGGAATCGTGATTATTCAACATATTGAATGCGACCGGACTGATAGTGGCAAATTGGGCATCGCTCAGAATCTAAGCCTAGCCGCATCCAGCCCCTCTAATATCTGAGGATCAGCTGGAAAGCAAGGGGGTTTATTTTCTGCCAAATTATTTTACCCTTTTTCACGCAACAGGGAAGGAGGGAAAGAAAGAAGGAATGAGAAAAGTGAAGGAGAGAAACAGTCAAGGTGTCTACTCTAAATGTAAAGGCCAAAACTTGAGGGACTTCAATTATTTATTGTAGTTTAAATGTAAACTGTGACAATTATGACAGCAGCAGCTCAGACTTTAGGAAACTGAAATATCTCGAGACTCAGTAAAAATCAGAGGAAAATTTAAAATGAAAAAGTTCACTTTGCTTTCAGTGGATTCATTTGCTTGGCATTCTTCTGTACTAATGTTAGTAACAGTGACATTAAATTAGCACCAAATTTTGCTTGCTTGCTTAATTTATAGAAGGTTCACCAATTGTGAGTGCAGATCAGATATTTACAATGAAACTAGGCAAAATGTGACCTCATCGATTTAACTTAGTACAAAAATGAGTTTCATATTCCCTTTATCAACATCCTATGCAATGCTTTTTGTGACAGGTGGAACTCGGGTCAAATACAAGGTCTCATTACCAAGGAGATAACAGCTTTGGTTTTATGATAGCCTTTATTCTGTGTTTGATGCAAACTTGCTGAGCACATAATGGTTCCAAATTGTCTAGGCTTACCTGCACTGCATTTTTTAATTCAATGGTGACATTAGACTTCAAGAAGCCATCATCTGAAAGCTGACAATTGCATTTACAAAGAAGTACATATCAATCACCAGAGAGCTGATGCAGCATCATTCACAATAAGCTTTGAAACTCAGATTATAAAATAATTTGAAAAGTAAACTTTCATTAAAGTATAATGTGGTATAAAAGCAAAATTACCGTATAAACATTTGAGAACATGCATACATAGAAAATGGCATTTGCAATAGGTGTCATAACAATTTTATGAGTGCAGGAGTGCCACGTAAGATCTAGAAGCAACGTTTTGACAATATTTCAATCTAAAGTCAATGCAAATTTTCCCATTTACACTAGTTGGTTTTTTTCTATATGTATTTCATTTGTAAAGAAGGAAGTCAAGTTCCAGATTTGTCATCAATCTCACCCTGACACCTACCTTATGATCCGAGAAGAGAAACTTAGTTTGATTTTAAATTGCTTATTTACAATAAAATAACTTTTATTTTGCAAATAAATTGGGGAAAAAATAGTAATGTTTTCTTTTAGAAATCTGATTTGAAGTACGTACTGTTCACAGTATTGCCAAATGCTTATTGATTAAGACAATTCATGAATGTTACTTCATCAGTAGATTAATCATTATGGTAAACTTGTTTAACGTATACTTAATTTCCTCAGTGTAATCAACAATAGAAAGATAAGCTTTTCCCATGCATTTTAAGATTAAATTACCTAGTGCAAAAAAAGAATGGTTCGTTTGTCCATAAGTCATTATAATAGGCAGAGTTCAATACCAGTGAATTTGCCAAACAGTGCTATGATAAATCTTTGTGACTCATCTTTATAAAAAGTGGCACAGGGTTGCACAAAGAATACCAGTTTTTCTATTTTGTCTTACTTTGAAAGAAGGATTTAACATAAATATATCATTTTAAGATATTTGAATGTATGTTGTTACTGGTGAAATTCTGACTTATTGAAATTAGTAGCAAAATACACATTGATTTAAATGAAGCTAGTATTTCAGGCTTATAAAATAAAAAAAAAAAATAATTTTAAAAGTGGATTTTTTCAGATCAGTTGCATAGATAAAATAGAATATTGTGCAGGTGGAGCTGCCATTCTGTCAACTTCCTTTCATGTACCACAGATGTGTACAGCACAACTGTGCAGCTAGGGGTTCATGAAACCATAAGGTATTGCCAATTTTTGAAGCTATTGAAATTATTCTTAAGTGCCTTTATTGCTTTATTAATTTTTTTTTAAATTAAGCTGATGCTCAACTTACTTAAGTTAATATTGACCCTTTGAAATCATACAAAATCCGGTAAATATCCAAATTTATAAGAAAATGCATAGCTCTCATACTTGTAAGGGGTGGTATTTAGAAAGAAGAAGTGTAGAGAGGAGATACCAATATGTCAGGTATCCATTTTCCCATCAATTCTTTGGATCAGGGTGCTCCATTAAAACATTCAAATATTGTATGTATATGCTCAAATTATCTTCTATATCTTGGACTCATATGTTGGACTCATGGACTGATTTAAAGATAATTTTTTTCTCAAATTCATGACACATGAATTTTAAAAGTTAACTGTTGTTGCTGATCAATGCAGTAGTTACTATTAGACTGGTCTAATTTTCTTTAGTTCTACAAAACTACTCTGTTTCTCCCTATGACTAAACTACTGGGTGACTAACCTAGGCTAGCTTAGAAGATTGACTTGTAGTCTATAAGATTTCCTTCACCTATGATGAGTTAAAAGGGTGATTTCTGTTTTTCAGATTCCTCTTCCTGTCCTTGGTCCTGAATGATGTCACTGAAGCAGACCTGTTGGTTTGCCTTGGACTGGGGTCCCCATCCTCTAACATATTTTTTATTCTGCTGAAGGTAAAATGAATGAAAGCAAGGCTGAAATCTGATTAGAATAATAATAAATAAATGTTGCTGCTTTTAACCACAACTTAGCCTTATCTAGAAACTCACTTAATACCTTGCCCATCACTACCAACTTTTCTTATTCCATCAAGCTGTGGTGAGTTCTGCTACTTTCAGCAAGTATCATTCTTTGTTATTCTCTTCAAGTTTCTACAAAAAAAGCAAGATGCTGAATTATTTTGAGCAAGTAAATCTATTCTATGGAGTGACTTGTGATGATGAGCTGTGGACCAGTTGTGGCAGTACTGAAGCTTAACATCCAGGGTCTTAAACAGTTATATTGAAAACAGGGCTAAGTGACAGGGAAGCAAGGTGAAAGGATCACAGGCTGTGACAAATTAACTAAAAGATCCCCTTGTACTTAATCTGAAGTGGTCATTCTTGGTTTACTCCATAACCCACATGTCCTGATTTGTAGGTCAGGTTTGGACTGATAGTACTGCACCTTCCTGCTCAGTTCTGACAGCAAGTAGAGGAACCAACAGAGAGACAGATAGAAACATGAAAGATGAAACTTCATTACAATTATGTTGTACAACATGCCTATCAAGGATACAATTTAAAAATACTTCTCTCCTACCGAAGTATTAGAAATCAATGTCTTTTTTCTCTTTTCCCTATAAAATATAATGTTATGTTAGATTTTGAATATTGTTAGTAATAAACTATAGTACAAGGGTATGCACAGTTAAGTTGCATTGATATGTATAAAACTAATTTGTGTAGATTATACAAGACAAACAAACACAGAAATCTATTGCTTGTCATTTTTGTAGGGCTTCTGAAAAAGCAAAAGAAAAACAACCCACTTATAAGATAGGTCATAAGTTTTCTTTCTGAAAAGCATGAGTATAAATATTAGATTTGCAGCTAAACATAACCAAATTACCTACAGTGTAAGGGATAAGACACACTGAAGGTATCTTACAGTACTTTTACACAAAATATCCCCATTTAAATGTTTTTGAACCAGTCACCCTTCAGCAATAGCATAATTAATTTCAGACTTGCATAGTTATTTGAATCATGGAGAGAAAATACTGGAAACTAAAAGTCCCATTCATCTGAAAGTTTACTGTTCTGTCTTCGGCCATGAATGTTCTGCAAACTTTCATTTTTATATGCATGAAGAAATTCTGATCTAGACTCAGGACACGAAAATCCCTGAAAGGAACATATTTCCTTTTGCTTTCAGAGTCCCTGATGCCTTTATACACTGCAGTGTATATAAAGGTGTTCTGCAAATATGTCATCTCACCAGTAATCTAGACTTTCACCACAAGTTTACCAGCATAATTTAATGAAACTCAGAACCAAATGATCAGAAACTGATTAATAATAAGACCTGCTGGCTGGATTACTTAAAGACCTGTGGTACTGCTAATCAGTACTAACAGTGAGTGTGCTTTGACAGCTCACTTACATTTGCAGTCAGTTGAGTTAGATGCTTCTGAGCAAGAATTACCATTGATTTTGCTACAAATGAGAATTATTTTTAGTATCACTTATTTTGCACATAGTCAGACACTTGGAGTATGGATGATCATTGCCGTTATAAATCAGCAGATGCTGTCACTTACTGTTTAGAGACCATCCTCTGCCATGAAAACTTCCTCTTCATTTCACGTTTGAGTTCTTTGCCTTAACGACATATCACATATCTGTTAAAGGTCTGAGGATGTTTCACTTCACACGTCTGATTCATCACACAGTAGGTCTCCACTGAAATTCATGTTTCTGTGCTTGGTACTACTCAAACCTGTAAAAAGGCAAGAAAGCTTCCAACAAACTTTTTTTAGATCTTAATGGTGACTGTTGTTGTAGGAGTGACTCAGAAAGCAGGGCTCTCAAACGTTTATTCCCACATTAAACTAAATGTGTTAATAGTAACCCTTCAAATGCTAAACTGGAGTACACCATTTCAAAAAGACAGTTTCCCACTCAGTCCAGATATCATTGCATCTACACAGCAAGGAAGTGATGTAGGGCACTGGGATGTGAGGAGTCCACTCAGTGACTTCCTAAGCCAAGTGTGTAGTGGAGGAAGGGTACATGGCTCTTTTCACATACCTTGGAAGACATTCTACTGCAGTCACAGTCCTGCAGCAGAGAGATACCTCCCTCCATCTCCAGCATGGGGGCTGAAGGTTTGCTGTTTGGCACCCTCCAGGTTTGGCATCCTCCTCTGGGGTCAGTGCTCTTTCTGCCTCAGCCTAGCTGAAGGTGTTTAAAGATCTCCCATTAGAAGTGCTCAACCTTCCCCCACAGCTAATTTTGGTGGAAATGGAGAAGGAGCTGTTCACAGGAACAGCTTATCTGGCAGGTGGGAAGGGAAGAGGCAGTTACTTCCAGCAGGCAGGTGGAAAAGATATCTGGGAATGAGGTGACACTGCTCCTCTCCACTTCAGTCAGCACAGCTGCAGCAGGGAGAGGATGTCTTTTTTCACCCATTGTATTTCAAATCGGAGGTAGAATAATTTCAAATCTAGTAAGTAGCTTCAGTAGTCTCACAGGATGAATTTGGGGCTTGATGAGTATGAGTCATGTCCCACGAAGGAGGTCAGAAATACTGCTATTGGTGCTTACTTAATGGGAATTATATGGGAGAGACAAGTTCAGGAACCTTGGTTAAAAAGCTTTTGCATCTCAATATTTTTCTTGTTGCATGCCTTGGTTCAGTGAAGAACGCAAGTCCATTGCTTTATGTGGACTTCTGCAGCAGCAAAAATAATGAAAAATTTCTGATAGGAAATGAAAATTGTGCAGCATGCTCTCTTACTTTTATCCTCTATTATTAACAAATGATTTCACACAAGGGTAGAGGAATTATATACAGAAGACTCTGATTAGAACTCAAATATTCTCTATGTCCTTATTTTCTCTTAAATACAGGAAGAGTATTATTTGAAATTAGTTCTACATTAGCTTTAAACATCAACAACTTGAATTTAAAATGGAATCATTTCATCTTTCATTTAGAGTTAAGTTAGAACAATTACACTTATGATTCCAAATCAGTCTAAGAAAATATATTAGTGGGTTTTTTTTCTGTAACACAGCGTGCAATTTTGAATAAATGTTTCTAGGTGATATTTATAGAATCATAGAATCATAAGGGTTGGAAAGGACCTTAAGATCATCTAGTTCCAACCCCCCTGCCATGGGCAGGGACACCTTGCCCTAAACCATGTGGCTCAAGGCTCTGTCCAACCTGGCCTTGAACACCGCCAGGGATGGAGCATCCACAACCTCCCTGGGCAACCCATTCCAGTGCTTCACCACCCTCACTGCAAAGAACTTCTTCCTTATATCTAATCTAAACTTCGTCTGTTTAAGTTTGAACCCATTACCCCTTGTCCTACCACTACAGTCCCTAAGGAAGAGTCCCTCCCCAGCATCCTTATAGACCCCTGTCCTGGGTTCAGCTATAGCAGTCATTTTTCTCCTGCTTAGTAGCTGGTGCGGTGCTGTGTTTTTTAACTTTCAGCCTGGGAACAACGCTGATAACACCGATGTTTTTAGTTGTTGCTAAGTAATGTTTATTCCAACCAAGGACTTTCTCAGTCTCATGCTTTGCCAGGGAGGAGGGGAAGCCGGGAGGAAGCAGAGACAGGACACCTGACCCAAACTAGCCAAAGGGGTATTCCATACCACAGCACGTCATGCCCAGTATATAAACCGGGGGGAGTTACCCGGAAGGCCCAGATCACTGCTCGGGTCGGGCTGGGTATCGGTCGGCGGGTGGTGAGCAATTGTATCCTCTCCCCTTGTTATTTCACTAATCGTTATTATCATTGGTGGTAGCAGTAGTGGTTTTGTGTTATACCTTAGTTGGGGGACTGCTCTTATCTCAACCCGTGGGAGTTGCATTCTTCCCATTCTCCTCCCCATCCCTCCGGGAGCGGGGGGAGGAAGAAGGGGGGGGGGGGGGAGTGAGCGAGCGGCTGTGTGGTTCTGAGTTACCGGCTGGGCTCAAACCACGACAGTTCTTTTTGGCGCCCAACGTGGGGCACGAAAGGTTGAGATAACGACAGATCTGACCAGAGTGTGTTTAATCATATTTGTGATAAGCATTCATTGTTACTACTCGTCACAATGGTGATTATTTGGCTCTCAGACGTGTTGCGCTTGATCTCAGAGTTTCAGCATGTTGTACCTTACTTACAGCCACTTTTTGCTGTTTTAGCGTTTATCGGCTGGGGGGCCTGGGCTAAGGTTCTTGTTTCACTGTACTTCATGGTAATGACTTGTAATACAATAGACTCATTGATCATGAAACTGGTCTGGTTTGTGCTTCCAGCGTGGCCATCACCACTATACATTGGGAGGTATATAATGAAATATTTTAGCAATTGCATATCTTTTTTTTTTCTCCTCGGGGGGTAAACTTACGAAGGAAGCATTCTCTTTCACCCCCCGTTCCCCCACCAGCCTATTTGCAACAGCAATTGAGAGTTCTGAAGGTTTTAGATGGCCTTTGAGTACCCTTGAAACCTGCCTGCTGATTGTGCTGGGGATCAGCATGTTGGCAAACATACGGAGTGTGTTTTACCCACGGCCATCCCATCGTAGGAACATCCTATTTCGTTTAATGTCAAAAATTCAGCAGTATCAGGTTCGAATCTGGTCTAGGGTTAGACGACGATATAGGAGGACCACCAGGAGATTTTCCCTGAGGCTGGACAGTTATGAGTGGCAGGGTGTGTGGGATAGTATGGGCAAGTACCTAGGCCAGTGGGCCCCTCCAGTGCTTTGGAACTTCACCACTGAACAAGTGCAACATCCGGAAAAACTAGTAAAACACTTAAACGAGGTGTGCTGTCGTCCTGGTTATACCAGAGAGGGACAAATTTTGGCAACGTGCTGGGGCTTGGCCTATGCCTACAGAGCCCTGCTCAACACTATCCAGCACCTTCAAAGGGAAAAAAATGTCTCTGGATCTGATGGCAAAGCAACAGACAACGCAGCTATGCCAACTACAAGCACAGCAGCTACTCAGACCCTGACCACAACAGTCAACACAGCTACTCCAAGTACAGCAGCTACATCAACCCCAGTGACAAGCACAACAGCTACTCAAACCCTGACCACAACAGACAACGCAACTACTCCAACTTCAAATACAGCAGTTACACCAACCCCAGTGACAAGCACAACAGCTACTCAAACCCCGACAGCAACAGACAATGTGGCTACTCCAAGCACCACAGCCACACCAACCCCAGTGACAAGCACAGTAGCTACTCAAACCCCGACAGCAACAGACAATATAGCTACTCCAAGCACCACAGCTACACCAACCCCAGTGACATGCACAGTAGCTATTCAAACCCCGACAGCAACAGACAATATGGCTACTCCAAGCACTGCAGCTACACCAACCCCAGTGACAAGCACAGTAGCTACTCAAACCCCGACAGCAACAGATAATGCAGCTGTTGGTGTTACTCAACTCCCAAGCACAACAGCTGCACCAACCCCAGCAATAGACATTGCAACCACTCCAATCCTAGTGGCAGACACTGCAGCCACTCCAACCACAGTGACAAACACTGCAGCTAAACCAAATGTCCAGTTTGTGACAATGTCTGTTGCCCCTGTAAGCAAAAGCAAACGAAAGGCACAAAGAGCAACCCGTGAAGCGAAGAAAGATGAAGACCCAGTGCCATCACTATATGCAACAGCACCTGAACAAGAGTTACTACTACGTGGGTCAGAGGAAGAGGAAGAAGAAGAAGAGGTCACTTCTCGACCCCGGACCTCAACCGAACTACGGAATATGCGAAAAGATTTCACCCGTCTTCCAGGGGAGCACATTGTCACCTGGTTGCTCCGGTGCTGGGACAATGGGGCCGACGGTCATGAACTAGAAGGTAGGGAAGTCAAGCAGCTGGGATCACTTGCTAAGGAAGGAGGAATTGACAAAGCGATTGCAAGAGAGAAGCGAGCCCTCAGTCTTTGGAGGCGGCTCCTGGCAGCTGTGAAGGAAAGGTTTCCCTACAAAGACGATATTACGAATCGCTCAGCCAACTGGACCACGATAGAGAAAGGCATCCAGTCCCTGAGGGAATCAGCCATTATAGAGATGATCTATCGTAGGCCGGATTCCAGGAACACATCCGTAGATCCAGATGAAGTCGAATGTACATGACCCATGTGGCGGAAACTTACACGGAGTGCGCCATCATCGTATGCCCACACATTGGCATCAATGACCTGGAATGACGGAATATCACCAACAGTGGATTGCCTGATTCGTCAACTCCGAGAGTTCGAAGACAATCTCACCCCTTCCATCATTTCAGCTGTGGAAAAACTGTCCCAGGAGTTCAAACAATTGAGAGACGATTTATCCGATCTATCCAGCTCTCCACGCGTACCAACCCATGTCTCAGCTATCAACAGAAGGTGCCCTACTGCTCGAGAAAGAAAATATACGAGGTACACGCCACGGGCCACCCTATGGTTTTACCTGCGGGATCATGGAGAAGACATGAGAAAGTGGGATGGAAAACCTACTTCAGCTCTGGAGCAACGGGTGCGTGAACTGAAGAGGAGAACAATGGTCAAGGATGATCCTCCCAGGAAAGCTGCTGCTCCAGTCTCTGGCGAGCAGTTTCCCAGATGGAGCGAAAGAGCTGATTTTACTCCAGCTCCTGTGATAAGGAATACTAATCCCTTTCTACAAGACAGAAGTGGAGAATTTTGTGATCACTATTAGAGGGGCCCTGCCTCCAGCCAGGTGGAGGAGAGGGATAATCGGGTTTACTGGACTGTGTGGATCAGATGGCCTGGCACATCAGTCCCACAGAAGTATAAGGCTCTAGTAGATACCGGTGCACAGTGTACTCTGATGCCATCAAGGTATCAAGGGGTGAAACCCATTTCTATTTCTGGAGTGACAGAAGGATCCCAAGCGTTAACTATGCTGGAAGCTGAAATCAGCCTGACTGGGAGGAAGTGGCAAAAGCACCCCATTGTAACTGGTCCAGGGGCTCCATGCATCCTTGGCATAGACTATCTCAGGAGAGGGTATTTCAAAGACCCAAAAGGGTATAGATGGGCTTTTGGTATCGCTGCCTTGGAGACAGAGGAAATTAAGCAGCTGTCCACCTTACCCGGTCTCTCAGAGGATCCTTCTGTTGTGGGGTTGCTGAAGGTCGAAGAACAACAAGTGCCAATTGCGACCACAACAGTGCACCGGCGGCAATATCGCACCAACCGAGACTCCTTGATTCCCATCCATAAGCTGATCCGCAGACTGGAGAGCCAAGGAGTGATCAGCAGGACCCGCTCACCCTTTAATAGCCCCATATGGCCAGTGCAAAAGTCTAATGGAGAGTGGAGATTAACAGTAGACTATCGTGGCCTGAACGAAGTCACACCACCATTGAGTGCTGCCGTACCGGACATGTTAGAACTTCAGTATGAACTGGAGTCAAAGGCAGCCAAGTGGTATGCCACAATTGACATTGCCAATGCATTTTTCTCAATCCCTTTGGCAGCAGAATGCAGGCCACAGTTTGCTTTCACTTGGAGGGGCGTCCAGTACACTTGGAACCGACTGCCCCAGGGGTGGAAACACAGCCCTACCATCTGCCATGGATTGATCCAGACTGCACTGGAACAGGGGCAAGCTCCAGAACACCTGCAATACATTGATGACATCATCGTGTGGGGTGATACAGCGGAAGAAGTTTTTGAGAAAGGGAGGAAAATAATCCAAATCCTGCTGAAGGCCGGTTTTGCCATAAAACGGAATAAGGTCAAGGGACCTGCACAGGAGATTCAATTTTTGGGAATAAAATGGCAAGATGGACGCCGCCAGATCCCCACAGACGTGATCAACAAGATAACAGCAATGTCTCCACCAACTAACAAGAAAGAAACACAAGCTTTCTTAGGTGTTGTGGGGTTCTGGAGAATGCACATCCCAAATTACAGTCTGATTGTAAGCCCTCTCTACCACGTGACCCGGAAGAAGAATGATTTCAAACGGGGCCCTGAGCAACAACAAGCCTTTGAACAAATTAAACGAGAAATAGTTCATGCAGTAGCCCTTGGACCAGTCCGGGCCGGGCCAGATGTGAAAAATGTGCTCTATACCGCAGCTGGGGAGAATGGTCCTACCTGGAGCCTCTGGCAGAAAGCTCCAGGGGAGACTCGAGGTCGACCCCTTGGCTTTTGGAGTCGGGGATATAAAGGATCCGAGGCCAGCTACACTCCCACTGAAAAAGAGATACTGGCAGCCTATGAAGGGGTTCGAGCTGCCTCAGAAGTGATTGGAACTGAAGCGCAGCTCCTCCTGGCACCCCGGTTGCCTGTGCTGGGCTGGATGTTCAAAGGCAGGGTCTCCTCTACACATCATGCAACTGATGCTACATGGAGTAAGTGGGCCGCACTAATTACACAACGAGCTCGAATAGGAAATCCCAGTCGTCCAGGAATTCTAGAAGTCATCATGGACTGGCCAGAGGGCAAAGATTTTGGGATGTCACCAGAAGAGGAGGTGACGCGTGCTGAAGAGGCCCCACCATATAATGAACTGTCAGAGAGTGAAAAGCAATATGCCTTGTTTACTGATGGGTCCTGCCGTATTGTGGGAAAGCATCGGAGATGGAAGGCAGCTGTGTGGAGTCCCCTGCGACAAGTTGCAGAAACTGCTGAGGGAGAGGGTGAATCGAGTCAATTTGCAGAGGTGAAAGCCATCCAGCTGGCCTTGGACATTGCTGAACGAGAAAAATGGCCAGTACTTTATCTCTATACTGACTCATGGATGGTGGCAAATGCCCTGTGGGGGTGGTTGCAGCAATGGAAGCAGAGCAACTGGCAACGCAGAAGTAAACCCATCTGGGCTGCTGCATTGTGGCAAGATATCGCCGCTCGGGTGCAGAACCTGGTGGTGAAGGTACGCCACGTAGATGCTCATGTACCCAAGAGTCGGGCCACTGAGGAACACCAGAATAACCAGCAAGTGGATAAAGCTGCTAAGATTAAAGTGGCTCAGATGGACTTGGATTGGCAACATAAGGGTGAATTATTTTTAGCCCGGTGGGCCCATGACACCTCAGGCCATCAAGGCAGAGATGCAACATATAGATGGGCTCGTGATCGAGGGGTGGACTTAACGATGGACACTATTGCCCAGGTTATTCACGAATGTGAAACATGTGCTGCAATTAAGCAAGCCAAGCGGTTAAAGCCTCTCTGGTATGGAGGACGATGGCTGAAGTACAAATATGGGGAGGCCTGGCAGATTGACCATATCACACTCCCACCAACCCGCCAGGGCAAGCGCTATGTGCTTACCATGGTGGAAGCAACCACCGGCTGGCTGGAAACATACACTGTGTCCCATGCCACTGCCCGGAACACTATCCTGGGCCTTGAGAAACAAGTCTTGTGGCGACACGGCACCCCAGAGAGAATTGAGTCAGACAATGGGACTCATTTCCGGAACAACCTCATAGACACTTGGGCCAAAGAGCATGGCATTGAGTGGGTATACCACATCCCCTACCATGCACCAGCCTCTGGGAAAATCGAACGGTACAATGGGCTGTTAAAAACTACACTGAGAGCAATGGGTGGTGGGACTTTCAAACACTGGGATACACATTTACCAAAAGCCACCTGGTTGGTCAACACTAGGGGATCTGCCAACAGGGCTGGCCCAGCCCAATCAGAACTTTTACGTACTGTAGAGGGGGATAAAGTTCCTGTGGTGCACGTAAAGAATTTGTTGGGGAAGACAGTCTGGGTTATTCCTGCTTCAGGTAAAGGCAAACCCACTCGTGGGGTTGCTTTTGCTCAGGGACCTGGATATACTTGGTGGGTAATGCGGGAAGATGGGGAAGTCCGATGTGTACCTCAAGGGGATTTGATTTTGGGGGAAAACAGCCAATGAACTCAATTGTACGCTGTTGCCTGCTCTATAACACTTTTATAGCCCACCAGCTAGATATCTTCAGGTCACCAGCCATTGACCCTGACTTCCCTCCGATCATCACCTCAACAAAGAATGAATTTTGAGGAAACCAGACGAGCTCAGCAGTGACCAGATGAGTTTGGCAGTATCATCAGCAGGCAACAACCCAACACTATGTACCGTCCCTCCTGCCCTGAAAGACTATTACAAGAGATGGAGCCTGACATCATGGACTGGATGAGTTCAGCAATTTTACAGGGATTGGTCCATGGACTAGGGAACGATATCTTTCTCTGTGTGTGGGTGTGGGTGTATATATATGTGTATATATGGGACAGGGGTGATGGTGTGCTGAGAGATGTGGGATCTGAGCATGACGTGAATGGTATGGAATAAGGGGTGGATACTGTCCTGGGTTCAGCTATAGCAGTCATTTTTCTCCTGCTTAGTAGCTGGTGCGGTGCTGTGTTTTTTAACTTTCAGCCTGGGAACAACGCTGATAACACCGATGTTTTTAGTTGTTGCTAAGTAATGTTTATTCCAACCAAGGACTTTCTCAGTCTCATGCTTTGCCAGGGAGGAGGGGAAGCCGGGAGGAAGCAGAGACAGGACACCTGACCCAAACTAGCCAAAGGGGTATTCCATACCACAGCACGTCATGCCCAGTATATAAACCGGGGGGAGTTACCCGGAAGGCCCAGATCACTGCTCGGGTCGGGCTGGGTATCGGTCGGCGGGTGGTGAGCAATTGTATCCTCTCCCCTTGTTATTTCACTAATCGTTATTATCATTGGTGGTAGCAGTAGTGGTTTTGTGTTATACCTTAGTTGGGGGACTGCTCTTATCTCAACCCGTGGGAGTTGCATTCTTCCCATTCTCCTCCCCATCCCTCCGGGAGCGGGGGGAGGAAGAAGGGGGGGGGGGGGGAGTGAGCGAGCGGCTGTGTGGTTCTGAGTTACCGGCTGGGCTCAAACCACGACAACCCCCTTCAGATACTGGAAGGCTGCTATGAGGTCACCACGCAGCATTCTCTTCTCCAGGCTGAACAGCCCCAACTTTCTCAGCCTGTCTTCATATGGGAGGTGGTCCAGCCCTCTTATCATCCTCGTGGCCCTCCTCTGGACTCGCTCCAACAGCTCCATGTCCTTTTTATGTTGAGGACACCAGAACTGTACACAGTACTCCAAGTGGGGTCTCACAAGAGCAGAGTAGAGGGGCAGGATCATCTCCTTTGACCTGCTGGTCACGCTTCTTTTGATGCAGCCCAGGATACGGTTGGCTTTCTGGGCTGCAAGCACACACTGCCGGCTCATGTTAAGCTTCTCGTCAACCAACACCCCCAAGTCCTTTTCTGCAGGGCTGCTCTGAATCTCTTCTCTGCCCAGCCTGTAGCAGTGCCTGGGGTTGCCCCGACCCAGGTGTAGGACCTTGCACTTGGCTTGGTTAAACTTCATAAGGTTGGCATCGGCCCACCTCACAAGCGTGTCAAGGTCCCTCTGGATGGCATCCTTTCCCTCCAGCGTATCAACCAAACCACACAGCTTGGTGTCGTCGGCAAACTTGCTGAGGGCACACTCAATCCCACTGTCCATGTCGCCGACAAAGATGTTGAACAGGACCGGTCCCAACACCGATCCCTGAGGGACACCACTTGTTACAGGTTTCCAACTGGACATCGAGCCATTTACCACAACTCTTTGCGTGCGGCCATCGAGCCAGTTTTTTATCCACTGAGTGGTCCATCTATCAAATTGATGTCTCTCCAATTTAGAGACATGGATGTCATGTGGGACAGTGTCGAATGCTTTGCACAAGTCCAGGTAGATGACATCAACTGCTCTGCCGCTGTCCATCAGTTCCGTGGCTCCATCATAGAAGGCCACTAAATTGGTCAGGCAGGATTTCCCTTTAGTGAAGCCATGTTGGCTGTCACCAACCACCTCGTTGTTTTTCATGTGCCTTAGCATGTTTTCCAGGAGAAACTGCTCCAAGATTTTGCCAGGCACAGAGGTGAGACTGACTGGTCTGTAGTTCCCTGGGTCTTCCACCTTCCCCTTCTTGAAAATGGGGGTTATATTACCCTTCTTCCAGTCATCGGGAACTTCACCTGACTGCCAGGATTTTTCAAATGTGATGGACAGTGGCTTAGCAACTTCATTTGCCAGGTCCTTCAGGACCCGTGGATGGATTTCATCAGGTCCCATGGACTTGTGCACGTTCAGGTTCTTAAGATGGTCTCGAACCTGATCCTCTCCTACAGTGGGCCTAAGGTCTTCGTTCTCACAGTCCCTGCATTTGCTTTCCAAGACTTGGGTTGTGTGGTCAGAGCATTTGCTGGTGAAGACTGAGGCAAAGAAGTCATTAAGAACCTCAGCCTTCTCCAAATCCATGGTAGCCAGTTCTCCTGATAACTTCTGGAGAGGGCCTACATTGTCCCTAGTCTGTCTTTTATTTGCTACGTATCTATAGAATCCTTTCCTGTTATCTTTTACATCCCTTGCCAAACTTAATTCTAGCTGGGCCTTAGCTTTCCTAACCTGGTCCCTAGCTTCTCGGGCAATGCTCCTGTATTCTTCCCAGGCCGCCTGTCCTTGCTTCCACCTTCTATAAGCTTCTTTTTTCCCTCTAAGTTTCCTCAGCAGCTCCTTGTCCATCCATGGAGGTCTCCTGGCCCTCCTGTTGCACTTTCTTCTAGTCGGGATGCAACACTCTTGAGCACGTAGCAGGTGATCCTTGAATACCGACCAGCAGTCTTGGGCCCCCCTGCCCTCTAGGACTGTATCCCATGAAACCTTACTAAGGAGGTTCCTGAAGAGGCCAAAGTCTGCTTTCTTGAAGTCCAGGGCAGTGAGCTTGCTGCACGCTCTTCTCACCGTCCTGAGGATCTCAAACTCAACCATCTCATGATCACTAGAGCCAAGGCTGCCCTGGAGCATTACATTTCCGACCAGTCCCTCCCTGTTGGTGAGCACAAGGTCCAGCATGGCACCTCTCCTCGTCGGCTCCTCTACTGCTTGAAAGAGGAAGTTGTCTTCCACACAATCGAGGAACCTCCTGGATTGCTTGTGCCGGGCCGTACCATCCCTTCAACAGATGTCAGGATGGTTGAAGTCCCCCATGAGGACCAGGGCCTGCGAGCGTGAGGCTGCTCCTATCTGTCTGTAGAGGGCTTCATCCACAGAGTCCTCTTGATCAGGCGGCCTGTAACAGATCCCCACCGTAATGTCCCCCATTGCTGTTTTCCCTTTGATCCTGACCCACAAACACTCTGTTACCTCATCACCCATCCCCAGACAGAGTTCCATACTCTCTAGCCTATCACTGACATAGATAGCAACGCCCCCTCCCCGTCTGCCTGGCCTGTCTTTTCTAAACAGCCTGTAACCTTCCATTCCGACATTCCAGTCATAGGAGCCATCCCACCATGTTTCTGTGATACCAATGACATCATATTCCCGTAACCTTGCACACATCTCTAATTCCTCTTGCTTGTTCCCCATACTACGGGCGTTTGTATAGAGGCACCTTAGCCGAGCTCCAAATGAAGCCGACTCAATGGCTGGGGCAGCTGGAATTTAACTCCATTATCATCTAACAGAATATGATTTATTTTCCTTTTTTGCTCTTACTCATGCATTTTCCTGTCATCATTAAATGCTGTGTTGCTTTTCTTAATGCTGGCATAAGGAAGGAATAAGATTGGAAGGAGCAACACTTAATCCAGATTAGGTACAGGCAGCTTAATACACCTGATTGTTCCTTTACCACCTATGGTATTCAGTATTCTCAGCTGATCAGCCATCTAAGTATTTACAAATGTTAGCTTTCACTATCAGACAAGAGTGAGTATAGTCTGTCTAGCACAGCCTTAGGCAAAAGTCCAGCTATCAGGGAGAGCGGATGGGAATCACGTCTCTCCTCTTTATGTTGATAACAAATATTCTGAAATATTTTTTGAAGGGCTTAGTAATGCCCTTATGTTTGGTGTTGAATTTTACTCAGGTACGGATTCTTCTTTCTCTTTCACGAGGTAAATCCACATGCATCATTCCCTAGTAGGAAAAGAAGAACAAAAAGAAAACAAGAAAAACCAATCTGTGATAGATATTTCATACTGTGATAGCACAAAATATTTGAATTACAAGAAATTTATCTTCCCTTAAATGTATTAGCCATAAATCACTATCAAGCTTCCACAAAACTTGATGTACTACAAAAAAGATTAAAAAAAAAAAAAAGACCACCTTATTTATTTACCTAAATACAACTTTTTTTTTTTTTTTTTTTCAGTAACAGTAAACATACTGTTAGGAAATGCACAGTAAAGAAGAAATAAAGATATAACAGATATTTTACTCTGTTATTGTTATAACAGAATAAGTGTTTATGTGCAAAGAATTACCAACATAAGCGTTTTGGGGAAGCGTCAAACTGTAAGGAACAATCTATAAATAGCACACAAAGAAAATTCAGGGGTATAGCATGGGATGGGGATCCTTCTGTCATAGGTGCACCAATAATGCATCTAAACTGAAGACATGACTCTAACATGGTATTTTGATACAATTTTATACTACAAGTTGTAAATGTAATTCATATTACACTGATCATTAGGAAAACACAACAAAGGAGAAGAAGAATATCCAGAGGCCTTTTCATTCCTTTCATAAAATATTCTTTGGAGACTGGCTTTCCAGAGGAAGTAATACCTTTAAATAAGTCTTAAACTTTTTGGACTTGACTGCCTATGAAATCATGTTTTTCAATAGGTCTTCACGTTCTTATGCTTTTCACAGATCTACTCTTACTAGATGTATTTTTGGAATGGTGAGGTTTTTTTATTAGCATGTGTTGGTTTTGATCTAATGTTATATTGAATATGTTAAACAAAATTAAACAAAGGATTTTTCTTAACTCTTCCTGGCCCTTTATGTGAATGCCAGGTAATTTAAAAATCCTACTAAAAGTTTGCCACTGGCACCTGCTCATTTTGCACATGCTCACATGGAGATGATTCATGTGGGATACATTTCCTTTTTCAGACTATGACATGGTGTTTACAAGTGAAGCCAGCGCTACCCATCTACAGTAACCAGTGCACCAGTCCCTGTGCACTGAGTGCAACATTACTGCATTTAGACAAAGTTCACTGTTACCTAACTGCCTGTTAAAAATGAAATAAATTTCTCCCATGATTTCTCAGTTTTCTTTTATGAACTTGGTCAATCCTAAGTAGCCCATCAAATTAAGGATTTATCCTGTTTTGCAGATGAACACCACTGAAAAAGAAGTTAGTCTTTTTTTTTAAATATGCATGGACTGAGCCCAAGTAAATCATATGTTTTTCCTTCATATTGACAGAACTAAAATTATAACATACACTATCTCAAGAAGGTTATTCCCTTAGCTATTGAGAATCAGCACATCTTTTAACAAGCATGATAATTTGTACTTTTAGTAAATAATTTTGGTGAAAAGCTTTTCAGCTAAAGATATGATTTTCAGTTCTTTGTAATTGCTCATTATTCCTTTTAATTACTGAAATGTTATTCTATATGCACTGAAAAAAAAGTTAGTCTAGATTAACAAGGATAACAGATATTTTAAATGCAGTTTGAACTAGGAATATTTTTTTGACATTAAAATGCTTACAAAGTGGTTCTAAGCAGACAAAAAAAAGAAAAAAATTAAAAAAGAAACCATCCTGTTTCTGAGATTTATTCTTGTCATCCAAAATCAAATATCTTCTCCCAAATGAAAAAATTGATGATGTCATGTGGGTCAAGTCTCGTATGAATTAATTGGATTTTCTGTTAAGGGATTCATCTCACAAGAGATGTCTGGCCATCATTGCCATGTAAAAATCTTATGTTACCCTACTTATGTGAACTTTTCAAGAACATGCATAAGAGGGAGGGAAGAGGAAACACAAAAGCAGTATGGAAAAGGAGTAGGTGACTCACTGCCATTGGGAGATTATTGTAGGACTGGAATATGATGATACAAACCCCGGGCATACTTTGGTGTTCACAAGAAGTGAAATCTCCCTTGGCCCAGAGACCTGAAGGTACAAGGCTTTGCCTTATACTCTTCCTGCATTTCAGCTCAGTTATGTTTCTAAAACATATCTGTGGAGTAGAGCAACAAATACATTAAAGTGAATTCCTGTGATTTGCTTAGTATGAATTGTGGCAGAAATAGTTTTAGTACATAGTGTAACAATTAGGCTGCACCTCTTTTTGTTTTTTATCTCAAGATACAAAGCATACTTCAGTTTATGAAACAATCAAATATGCTTAATTTCAAGTATTTCAAACTTTGTTTTGTACACATGATATTATTATACATTGCCGGGGGAGGGGGCAGTGAGTTGTTGTGTTGTGCAGTTCTTTTTAGGAACTGCAAATTAAACTCTTAATAATTATAATAATGATAGCTAGTCTTATATTGCTTCCCACCAAGCTCATGAGGCACATTAAGAGCAGCTGTACCAAGAAAATACTTATGATCCACAAATGCGAAGGGAACACACAATCATTAAACATAATTTTGTTCTCAAACAGCAACTGCAGAAACATGGCAACAGAATGAGAAAGGGTGGAGGATATTGTGGGCATCAGCTGAGAAAGCAACCTGATTGAGGGACAATAGTCCTGAAAAGTACTCACTGTGGTGTTGACAAAGGCAACCCATCTTTAAAGATGCACAGAGTAAAGTCTCTGCTGCAAGGACGGACAGGCAATGACATTGTTACTGGATGTGAAATGGCTCTTGAACCCACAGGTCCTGGCTGATGAATGCAGAGAAAGAGTGGAAGTGGCTGGGCAGGTTGTCTCTTCTCTGTCTGTCTACCTTTCCACATGCATGCTATGCCACATCTATGCTTTGAGACCAAGAAAAAAGAAGGGGGGGGGGGTGTGGAAGGGAGGAGAGAGAAATATCCAGTAGTTGCAAGGAGAAGAGAAACAATAGGTGATTTTTTGAGTTGCTGTTTATCATAAGAGGCAGTTTAAAGCCAAAGCTTCATCCTGATTGCTCTGGTTTCCTCAGTTTACACTGAAGCAATATGTGGATCTTTACTGTGAAAAGATGTCTTCATTAGAAAAAGATTGTAATTCACTATCATTTTACTAATTACCTCACTTGTGGCTTTCAATGGTCTTCAAGTCCTCGTTTTCATCTTCTTACTAATTGTTGCCTGCAAACAGAATAAAGTTATACAGCTTACATAAGGATTCCCAGAGAGCATAAAGTTTGCTTTGCACCATAGATCCAAACCGGAATTACCTGCTTTCCTGTACCATTATTTGTCTTAAACAACAATAAAGAATGGAATGGAATATCTGAATACAGCAGTGATGTGAGAAAAGAACTATTTTTAACAATTTTTACTATGTAACAAACAGTTACACTTTTACTTCCCAGGTGTTTTCTGGAAAAATACCTTTGAATGCTTAAGATTCAATTTCATTTTTTCATATTAGGGTAAAATTATCTTCTTAGAGACAGTAGCTTCTGTATTACAAATGTGTTCATTTTTTGGTATTGCAAATTTATTTATTTTTTTTTAATATCTGACAATGGAAACATCTGTATTGGAGGTTTTTTCCAGTACTTGAAACAGCACTTGTTTTCTTGATAATACCTGGAAAACACAGCATGGTTGCAAGTGTTATTTGATCAGCAGTGTGTGTAGGCACTGTTGGGAACTGCTGGGTCTGTGTGGAGCTCCTTAATACGACCTCACTAAACTGCTCTATATAGGTCTCCTCATTACCATCTCTCTGAAAGCTTTTCTAGGACTGAATAAAGCCACAGTACTTTCCCATTTTCAGTCTGTCATTTTTTTCTGGACGTATCATCACTGGTAGTAATCTCATAATGGAAATGGGCTTTATTGCTCCATCTTAAGGTTTCATAACTAGCACAGGTCACATGCACGGACAGATACACAGACACACGGATACTGTGAACACCAGTGGAACTTTTTATAGCACTTTCCTTATGACAGTTTGTCTTTTCAGGATATATGGCAGTTGAAACAAATGGATATATTTGCAAACTTGAGTGTTTCTGAAGAAGATAAAAAAACCCAGAATAAACCAAGTATTTTCATTTGTTTCCTTGTTCTGGTTTCTCTCACTGTTTTGAGTGCTATTTGGGTCAAGAGACCCCTTCCACATCACAAGGGGTCTCCTTTCTAATTAGTTTGTGTCTTCTGTGGTTCACCAGTCTCCTAATATAACAATGAAAACATGAACCACTAATTTTCTTCCCTCTTAAGCTCTCTCCAACTTTCCTTTCTCCTCAAAGAGTCCAGGTTCTGTGTTTTTTTAAAAATACAGGCTTATTATGGTTTTCCATATTCTGGAAAATTCCAACTGCCTCTTACCAACACAGTTACCTTGACAGAGTTTTTGAAGATTCAACATCCATGGTCCAGAGCTGTTCTACTTTCTAAAGATATAGGCCCTGTGCACCTTGGACACTACATGTGGGTGAAGGCTTATTATTCAGTAAAGAATAGGGCTGACAGTGGTTTCAACATAAATTAAAAAAAAAAAACCACAAAAAAACCCCCAAAACTAAAACCCAAGCAAAATCATTCATTTATATGTTGTGCAAAATATCTTAAAATCCTTTAAGATACTTGTGAAGAAATAGTCTTTCCCTTCACAATCTAAAAGCACAAAACAAGAAATGGACTAAATTGAATGGCCTAAATATAAAATATCCCCCCTCCCTTTTTTTTTTTTAATAGGGGTATTTCCATTCCCCTCTAGAAACCTGATATACATTCTGATGACAGAGCATTATATTCATCACTTATGAATGTAAGATTTTATCCAAGATTCTTTTTCTGAGCTGCCTTTCTCTATAATTATTCAACTAATATAGTTCCTCAGAAAGAGAGAACAGATGGATTAAATAAGCAAGCTGATTGAAAGAAATGGATTACATAATAGAGTATAAATGAATATTTGACTTAAAAAATGAGAGTAATTTGCTTTCAAATTGCAGTGACTTTTTTTCATCAAAGGCAAGGAGAACTCTTAACATTTCATTTTTGAATGTGTTAGATGAAAAAAAAATCTACAACTGTTTTTTGCAGAACATGAGATCAAAATAATATAAATTAACCACGAGGTTAATTTTCAGTTAACAACTAAAACTGTGGAGTTATAGATTATTTAAACAAATGTGTATTCTAATATACACAATAGATATTTTTAAATTGTAAAGCACAGCTTGTGTACTGTTGTCTCATTATAAAACAATTACCAAAATATAACTTTCTACTGAATATTTGCAAAATATTTTATTAAAATTCAGTTTTATTGAACACTGTTGGTTTAATGAGCTTCTCAAAGTGTTACTGAAGTATGAAGGGTATGGAATCTGTTAAGGTTATGGCATAATTAAGGGATAGTGAACCCTTAAGTCTACTTGCTAATCTACAGGCTTTGTTAGGACGCAATTTAGTACATTAAGACTATTCAACTGAGAAACGCAGAATGAAAAAGCATCAGCAAACCCCCCATTGCAATAGATGAGCATCTATTTGTTTGATGTTCCTGACTAGGAGAATTTCCATGTGCGTAAGCTTATAATCAAGTGTTCACTGTCATGGGTCAGTGGCAGTTATCTGAAATGCAATGCCCTGCTTTTACTTTTCAAAAACATTGGAGCTATTGCACCAAATTATTCTTGGGGCTGATACTTCTGTACCTCAATCTTTTCCCAGAGCAAACTTAACAAATGTAAAGTCAGCTATTGAAGTATAAGTAAGTCTTTAATTTGTTTCAAAGAAGGAATAACTTTATAACAGGGTGCAAGAAGCTCTCAAAGAAGATTAAAATAATAAAGAAAAAATTCTTCCAAACAGAATTTCAGTGGGCCTCAGCAACAAAGTCCATAATTTTCATGCTTAATAGTCGTTTGTATTTAGAAAGAAAACAAGGTGTGATCTTTTGTTACCTGAAGGTTTCTTAGAGGTCTAACTCTCTGCCCATTATTGTCTGAGCTAACTCTTGCCTAGCACACATTTGGATCCAACAAGTGGGTGCTCTGACAGATCATAAAGCTGAATATCCTTAATCATCCTCTTTATGACAAAAAAAGAAAACAAAAACCCTAGTATGTGTGCAGAGAGAGAAGCTCAAATATAGCTGATTTTCATTTAGGTAGGTGGTTGCAACTCTTCATTCAACATTTCAGCTTTGGCATTTATCTTCTTGAGGCAGAAAAGGTGCATCTGGGGGTTCTGTGGATAAGTCAAGCATCTAAAGAAAGCATTGCAATACTTCTTTTATAAAATCCTAAAGGCTCTATTGAATATGGTACATTTACCTTTTTGTGCCAAACTGGTGATGAAACTCAAAGAGCAATCCTGGTTGGTGGTGGAAGAGAGGGAAGCAGGTGAAGAAGGCAAAAAACCAAAGAGGCTCAGGCAGCTCTATTGCTCAGCTGTCTTTGTCAGGTTGTCCTACCTGAACTGTTCTACCCTGCCTTGTCCTACCCCACTCATATCAACCTTCACTATTTCACAAGATTACTTCTTTTCTTTCTTGTCCATTCACAAAGTCACCACAATTGCCAGCCCTCTCCTCTGCGTCCTGATCCTTCCACACCCACCACAGAGTTTTGGTAACCAGGACCATCCAAACCCACAAAGACAATGTACTTCAAGAATTACTTTGCTCAATGGTATCCAGCGTTCCTTGTGGTTAAAAAGTGAAAATCTAAACCACTGAAAATACTAACGGTAATGAAAGCATCTGACAATGTTACAGTTAATTTGACACTGTGTTTCTTTTTCCAGGCTGTAGATTAACTAAAATAAATATGACTTTTATTGTCTTCTTCATGAACATGTACAACCCCCTATTGCAATGAGTTTTTAGTTTAGCTTTCATATAATTTTCAAACTTAGCAAAGCACTTATTTTTGAAATATTGCATAGTGTAAATTATGGTTTCTTATTTCCTATTATTGTCAGATGTAACCCATTTGCAAATATAGATTGATTAACTTCTAACATTAGTAGGTTGGAGAAGAGAAGGCTCGGGCAGGACCTCATCACTTTCTACAACTAACTGAAAGGATGGAACGATGAGGTGGCTGGTCTCTTCTCCCAAGTAACAAATGATAGGACAAGAGGTTACAGCCTCAGGTTGCACCAAGAGAGGTTTAGATTGGATATTAAGAAGAATTTCTTCACCAAAAGTGTAGTCAGGCAGTGGAGCTGCCTGGGCTGCCCAGGGCAGTGGTGGAATCGTCGATCTTGGAAGTGTTCAAAAACTGTGTAGATGAGGCCCTTACTGACATGGTTTAGTGGTGGTCTTGGTAGTCCTGGGGTAATGGTTGAACTCGATGATCTTAAAGGTCTTTTCCAACCTAGTTGATTCTATGGTTCCATAACTAGTTTAGTAAAAATGGTTATATGGCTATTCTCGGTAAACTACTATATTTTTTTCTAGAAATTTCTCAATTAAAGAAATTTATATATTTTTTTTCCAGGCTCACAGGGTCTTGAATTATGTTTTCCTGGAAAGGCAAGACAGATACAGGTAGAATTTTGTGATTGTTTCATGAAACTATAATCTTACATATCTCTGTACCAATAGTTTATCGCTACTTCACTAATACTGAAATTTCCACTGGTGTAGAGATGCATCACTAAGTGTATGGAGAACTTAACGTGTTTTCACCCAGTTTAGAAGCCTAATTACTGGCAGTAAATTAATACAGCCTTATTATTAGAAAACCAGCAAAAAATCTGTTTCATATTTTGCCTATGAACTCAGTCATAATAGAAGAGACATAGTTGGAGGTGTTGACCTGTGAACAAAGAATGCATTTTAAAATAAATCACTTCTAAATTATAAGAAAAGTCCAGTCTTTTCTGATAAATCCTTTTTCCCCTATGAAGTTATAGTGCACTATCTACCAGAGAAAAAACAAACAAACAAACAAACAAAAAAAAAACCAAACAAAAAACCCCATCCGAAACCCCCTAAAAATTGCATTTTCTGTTACATATTTATGAGGAAAAAGCACTTCCATGTACTTCTACTTTCATATACTGTTATACCTCTTGACTTCATTATGATCAGAATTTCATACAGCATGTTTTATAATACTCAGTTCTGCAGTTTGTGTTTCAAAGCTTTGTGTCTCACATTACTTCCAAAGTCTCAACATTGTTTTACACATGCAAAAGGTTCCACTAGATATTGTGCTGAGATTTTTTTTTTTTTTACGATCTTAAAATCATTAATATTATTCCACTATATAGTTTATTTTTTTCTTCCCCAGACGTGGCTCAGAATACTTGGCTAGAAATTAGAGATCACTAAACTTCAGTGTCAAACTGTCAGTCATATTTTATAATTACTAAGAAATGTACTGAGCTAAATGTGAAATAATTGCTGATTTTACGGGTTTGGACACAAATCAATTCCATGATCAAAACAAGCTATTTCTTTTAGAGGTATCAATGTAGTATTAATCTCAAAAAAAAAAAAAAAAAAAAAATGCACATTCACCAAATGTTTCTGAAACAGCCAGTAATACTTTTGGAAAAATCATTGTTTTGAAAAGATTTTTAAAGAAACTGGTTAAACGCTTGGTATTATTTTTCTTGAAATTATTGCTTAATGCATGCTGAACTATCGTAACATCTCAGTTACATTAGGAGTGGGATGGTGAAGTGGTAAATATTTTAAATAGCTTTTAATATTATTTTCAAACCAATTTTCATTTTCCTATTATTGACAGATATTTATTCTGATATCTTGCTATGCAAATTCTGTATAATATACTACAGAAATTGTATGCTTAAGTTGCATAAGGAAAGCCTATAGATAGAAAGAGGTGTGTGGGAAATAATATTTTCTTTCATGTTATGATACGTTTACATATTATTGATATTACTATATTTGTTTACTCCCGGTATTGACTTTACTTTTATGTGACTGCACAAAGACTTCTCTCTTTTCCTCTGAAAATATTGGTGATTTCTTATTTTATTTTAAAATAATAATACCATTTATAAAGACCATAACACTTCTTTTATCAGTTGGATTCAGGTGATAGCAAAGACAAAATCAGAGAAGTTTGTTCTCTACAGGCTGTCCTTAACTACAAGAAATAAATGTAAGTTTTTCACAACAATGAATCAGAAAGGTGACAAAAGTCTTTGCTTTCTAGATCCACAAAACTAGCATGAATACCATGAAAAAGATCTCACTGGCATTGGTCAAGTGTTCTGAAAAGATAACAATTTTTTAAAGAAGTAACAACAATTAATTACAGTTATATGTCTCAGACAATATTTCTAGCTATCAAGTTTTAGCAAAACCTCAAAAACATATACCTAAAACATGAAGAGAAACTGTCAAATTATACAAATCTAATCTATGGATTCATATTTTTTTACTTCATAATTCTCTAGCCATATTCAAGGTTGTACAGTTTCTTCTGAGAAGCAGTCTACTGTGGCAGGGGGGTTGCAACTAGGTGATCTCTAAGGTCCCTTCCAACCCAAACCATTCTAAGTTTCTATGATTCTAAAATCTGTTATTTTTAATATGTCAAGGATATATTCTGCTACTGAATAATTTTTGCAATACTAATTTAAATCAGTGGATTTCCAGTGTCAAAAAAACTTACTGGGTGCTGCTGACATGACTGGGACAGTGTCCACTGTATTCACAAAAATCTATCAAGGGAGAGACAAACATGAAACTGCATTTGCACAGCATTAGAACGTAGAAACCTCAGCCACGACAGTGGCCCTGTGTCTGGTTACTGACTAAACTCACAACAAATGACAATCCTCATTTAAGAGCACAGCAAACACCAGCTCTGTGCAACATATAGGATAAATGGTTGCCTGATGTTTTTCTAATAAATGACCAGATGTTTCACTGAGCATCAGTGACATTTCATTTTCTAATTGTAGTGAAGACGTGCAGCTTCTAATTCAGTAGTTGCACTCTGTAGTGATCCTGACCAGAAAAGCTGTGTGCACTGAGGAATCAGCGATCCACCCAACAGTTAATCCAAGTATGCTCAGGCCTGTACAAAGCTGTGCTGCGCATACAGCTTGGTTTTAAGGCTGTTTTGTGCTGCCCAAATTCCTTGGCTGTGGAACAAACTCAGCCAAGTCATGTTGCTGAGTTGCAGTCGTCCAGATCCCTGTTTTATTTCTTTCATGCTACAAATTTTTTCTGATAGTATTTTTTCTTTTTAATTCTAGGCCTGAGATCTGCCCGCTTTTTAATAGTCTGGCCTCTGCCTGTCACGCTCACTGTCTTTTCTTGACCTTTTCTTTCTCCATTCTGCAGAATTTCTTACAGCTCTTTCTTATCATCTTTTTCAGAAGTTTAAGCCTTGTCTGCACAGACATACTCCATGGAAACCAGGCCTTAGGCTCAGAGAGCCAGACCCCTGGGATGAGTGGGACAGGGAAAGGGATGTGGCAGATTGTGGCTGGGAAGCATCTCTATAGTCAGGACAGTGCCATGTCCCTGGGGAATGTCTTATGGGGCTTGCAGCCAGCAGAAACCCTTGCCCTCCTCCTTTTCTCCCACCAGTCAGCAAGATGGTAAACCAGTACTTTGTCAGCAAGATTGGATAATAAAGTGTCTGACAGAAAGTTGTCTTGGACAAAGAAAATGACAGGATTAATCAGTGATACTTTATGGGTCAGCAGTCAGACAAACCTTGAGCCATTTTCCAGATGAAACCAGGAACTACTAATTGTTGCGGGTTTTTTTTTCTTTTATTTTTTCCAAGAAGAATGTCATAAAATGTGCAAGAGCAACAAGTTATTGTATTTTTCTTAAGCAGTGTTCTCCACACATTGAGTGGAGACAGGCAGGAGCATTGGCAGCAGCCAGTCCCCAGCACTAGAGAAAAAAGAAAGGACACTGTCATTCTAACTTCTCCTTTTAGACTGAAGATTTTCTTCTTCCTCTGTTTTTCTGCCAAACAGTATAGTCTTTTACCTGGATTTTCAAAACATATGCATGCAGCAAAGCTTTTATCAAAAAAAATCAAAATACTAATTTTAAAACCAGGCATTACGGCAAACAGATTTGCAACTAGGTAAGAGCTGCTTCATCAGGTCTTATACAAGTGAAGGGATATTAGTTCTAATCAAACACTCAGAGGGCTTAGAGGCTGTTCAGTAAAATCAAAATAACATAAACACAGAACTGAAGTTTCTGTTGCTCCTGTTGTGATGTCAGATTTATTTCAGCCCTTAATAATGTAAGTTCCTGAATACTAACCTTGCGAGTTTATTACTATTTTCTGATTATTTTTTAATAGGTTGATCTACAAGTTAAACTGTTTAGCAGTTTCTATGTTTCTCAGTAAAATTGTTCCTGAAAACTACTTTTTATATTATATTTGACCATGGTTTATAAACAAGAAAAGTTAAATAGGAAGATATGGTAATTTTTATTAGACCACCCGAAGTGACTGGAGAAAAAAACCCAGTTGCTCAAGTTCTCTTCCATGTCAAAAATATTGTTTTATGTTTATCTCTCCAGAAAGATCAGTTTGTCATAGAAAAGATATTACCTTCAGCTACAGACTTTGTTTTGGTTTATCCTTTGATCTATCTTTGCCACAAAATGTTTTATTATCTTTAACTCTGTTTTATTCTGGCTGTCTGCATGTTAACTCATCAGCAGAGATCTAGTATATGATACTATCAATAAATGCATATGGACTATACTTTTAAAATTATCCTTGGAAGGGTGATATCTTTGAAGCAATATTCTCAAATGGTATGGAGTTATTTGCTCATATTCATAAGGACTCCTAGTTTTGTTCTCATACCAAACCTTCTACAAAAGAAAAAAAGTTTGTCTTCAAGTCAATCTTCCTAAGAACATAAGTACTTCTGAGACATAAGAGTGGACACAAGCACTATGAAAAGATAGAAACAACACATCATGGGAGAACTGGATGCTTAATATATTTTTATAGAAACAACTTTTTCCTGTGTTCTAAGAGTATTTTCCACCACATTATATTACAATATGTCTCACGTCTTTGGGAGATAAGAAAATATTGTAACCTCATTACATTAGCCCAGGCAGCTAAACCAAAAAGAAGCTAAATAACTCCCAAAATCACAGACATCTCTGGCAAAGTGAATATCTATTATTGGCTGTTCATGCCTATCTATAAAGTACAAAATGAACCTTCCATTCTGGTGCAAATAGTCTCAAAGGGAAGAAGTCATTCTGCAGAAAGTTTGGTAGGCGGATTTTTGAGTGGTTGGGTTGTTTTTTTTTAATTTTATTTATTACATGGTCCTTTCAGTTTTTTATTTTCCATCTTTTTCTCACCTGTAAAACAATTATATGCCTTTCCCCTTTCTGACTATTCCAATAATGTACTCTTCCCTCTTCATCACTATGCCACTCTTTTTCTTTTAACATTAGTTTTTAAATATTATTGTTGTTACATAATGACTACTCTTAAAATAGTAATTGCTCTATTTGCTTTGAAGTATTATACATGTTTTCTTCTTTATTTTCCTTTTTTGCTATAGAATACTATCCATTCAGTAAGTTTCTTGTCTGTATGCAAATTGGAACAGGAGCATATATATTTCAAATATTGCAGTTCTTAATGTATTATATACTGGTTTCTTCCCATGCTCATTATTTTATAGAAGGACTGTGTCAAGAAGCATATATATACATATATATCTTTTGTAACCTTAAAAATTAGAATAGTTTTTAAAATAGACAAATTCTATAAAGTTATCTTGGTCATAACCAGTAAATTCAGGAGAGTTTCACTGAAAAGGCTTCTGAATACTCTGCTTAACATTAAATAATTCAGGCACAACAGACTGAATCATTGCTTCTCGTTTGCAAGCTTGTCTAACATCATGGCTGCAATTCTTTTGTCTGTGTACTCTAAGCACTATTTCTTTGATCACCAGTATTTCATCATGCCAGCTTCCTTTTTCAGGATCACTGTTCATCTCACTCTATGTTTTTGGTTCCCTTATTTTCCATCACATGGGCAAGTGTAGTATCTGTGATGGCTGGTACAAAGAGGCTGTATTTTCCAGCAGGTATTTTTGCTCAGGAGGATCTTTCTCAGCTCTGACACTGCTTTGCTCCAAGTCTTTGAGCAAGTAATTTTATCCATGTTTCCCAATCCCACTTTGTTCTGATTTCTCAACTATATTTGTGTCTGGGAAAGATATTTGTCTCTTATAATCTGTGATGTGGATATACCAATCACAAATAGGTTGTCTGATGCTCTAATTCCAGTATCAAAAAAAACCTCAACATTATTCAGAATGCAATGCCAAAGCGTCCCATTCTTCTAGTACCAATCCCTGTTAATCACAGTTCAAAAGCAAAAGTACAATATTAAGAAGGAAAATGTTACCTTAACATTGCTTTCTTTAAGTGCGTATTTTGCTGTCACCTGGTGGGTTTTTTTCATTTATATGTTACGTAGGTTTAGTCCCATAAAGTTGTTGTTTCAGAATTAAAACGGAAACAAATCTATATAGGTTGAAATATAAAAACTTTTACTACAAGAAACTTATTCATAAAGCAAACTGTGCTACCATATATCAAGGGTTGTATATTGTTTGGAGATTTCTTTTTCCAAATTCTCTCATTCACTGTAAAATAAAATTTTCCAATTTTTTTTCTCCTTAGCTTAAATTTTTTTTCCCTCCATACCTCATCTTTTGATTGTTGTGTTTGAACAATCTCAACTGTTGGGAGACCATTCCTTATTAGCATTTTGAGACTTTCCTGTAGGATTAATAGAACTCTGTTATTTTGATGTTTCAAGCTGAATTTATGTCTTTAAAGCAAGTTGACCTGTTGTAGGTTTGTAAGTCTGCTCCTTTTGTTTTATCTATTTCTTTTACCTCTGAGGACATTAACCCTCCGCTAAAGCTTAAAAAAAAAAACCAATCTCTTTAATTATGGAGCTTGTAGTTACTGCAACATATTTCATATGATTGAAAATGAGTTGAAGGAGGCTTTAAGGCTGTCTAGCAACACTGGTCAATTGACAGTTGACAAACTACCTTGGAGTCCCCTGTGCCAGGCTGTATTTTGTTACACTTACTGGTAAAGTTCAAGTTTCAGAATAGAATGAGAAGAAACCATTTTTTTAACAGCTCCACTGTCAATTACTTCTTCATGGAAAGAAGTAAGAGAGGAGTTTTCTTTGCTTTCCAGTACACAGGTCAGCTGCTTGTTCCTAAAAGCTATTGCTGTTATCAGGACTATAGTTCGAGTTATTTAGTTTTCAGTATGCATGTAAAATTAAGTACTTGTGTGCTTACAAAGTGAGGTCATGAGTCAAGGAGCTAAGTCCCTAGGAGTGATCTAAGTAATGCTGTTTCAAAATTTTGATTAACTAAGGAGGCAGCACCTCATTGCTTTTTACAGGTTCACTCAGAGAGTGATGGATTTTGTTTGTTCTAATAACTCACGGGGTGATTTTAAATCAGACTCCTGTGGTGTCTTTATTCAGTGCAAGTTAACCTAGTAACACAAGATATTGAAATTGAGTGTATGATACAAACCATTCCTGGTAAAAAATGATGTGAAGGAATTCAACACCTCTAAGATTTTAAATAATTATGAGAACTCCTCCAAAGGTGATCTCTCATACGCACAAACCCCTTCCATTTCTGGTTGGTTACTCAATAGAAAAGAGACTTGAGTTAAAATAGATTTCAAAATGGGAATATAGTACATCACCAGTAAAAATTCCTGATTTTCTCTTCCTTTTCTCTTTACTTGTGAGTCAACAGTTGTGTGTCTGAAGGGAAATAAGAGCATGACTATTTAATAACTGTTCTGAAACACAAATGGGACCTGAAGATTTCTATTTTTACCAAGCTAAAGAAAGAAAATGTATCAGGTATACTGTATGTGCAATCTCCACTGAAATGAGCCTATAATGGATCCTAACTATAAACTCTGAATATGCCTAATGGAGGCAATAGTTTGAATCTTAAATAATAAAACAAAGAGTTCTTCACTTCTCTTTAATCCCCTCTGGGAAGCCCAGTTAATTAAAGCTGTTTATTACAACTTGATCAAAAAGCCTAAATTCTATGTGTCCTACATCTAGCTACTACAATATTCTCTGTCATTGAACCCTCACGAGACCCTGAAGATTTTGACTTGGTAATGCAGCCATCAAAGAGATAGAGTAACTCACTCTTTAGTCAAAGCTGTTTGTTTCAAGGTGCAGTGCAAAACATGCTCTAGGCTTTCCAAGGCTGAAGTCGATTTCCTCCTTAACTTTAATTCAAAAAACCTCCTTGTCATACTTAATTTAGCATTTGAATCAAATTAATTATTTTGTAACAAGACTGGTGTGGAGGATGTAAATTTCTTATTTAGCATGGAACATTAATTGATGCAGTGGAATGCTCTCATTGGGCAGCTGCTGTTATTATATATATGTTCCAAATAGGTAAATAAATGTAGTTCACATAGCTACACACATGCACACGCACATTCACGAAACATCAAGACAAAGCAGTGAATTAAAGAGGAGAATTCACAAATCAAATAGAAATGGAAAAATGAGTATTTACAGCTTCATTTCTATGTTTATTATGAGAAGAAAATTATTGCACTAAGGCAGTTTTACTATCTCTACCTTATTCAAAGAGAAGTGTGATTTCTGATTAATATTTTCTTACTTGCACTTATTATTAACTAAAACCATGATTATTATGATCTTAAGCTTAAAGAAACATAATTGTATAATTTGCTTACATTTTCTTGGGCTCAACTGACAGCTCACAGTGGCAACAATACTGATGCAAATCTAAGGATATAAAAGAAAACAAAATAATTAATCTGTGAGCAATTTAGAGACTTTTTGCTACAAGGTGTATACACTATAAGAAAATCCTGTAGTAAATAAAAAACTGGGACAAAGAACACCCAGAAATGCTAATCTAGAGAGAAATCTTATCCTGTGCTCAATTCTTTTTTATCTCACAATACATAATCAAAAAATATAAAATACCTTAACCCTGACTAACTCCTCTCTTGGAGTTCAAGCCAAGTGAATGCATGCATTTCTTATATTGTAGCCTTCTTATTTTTGGACAGCTGAAAGAAATAAGTTTTCATTCAAAGTAAGATTCTTGTGGCTTCTGCCAGTATCATATAGGGTATTGTACCAGACAATTTTAAATGTCAATTGCTGCCATTTTACATTAAAGATAAAGCTTGTAAATGAAGTCTCAATGCCTTTGCTGTTGACAGCCACTGAACCTTTGCAAAAGGTAAATGGATTTAATTTCCCCAATTTCACAAAAGCTTAAACCACCCTTGTGATACAGCAAGTCCTGTACAAATGTTGAAGGCTCCATTACTTTAAAAAAACCCAAAGAAAAACCCCAAAAAACAAACCAGCAACAAAACACATGAAATTCCTCCAAAATACAAACAAGTAACTGGTCCTGGAAATAACTGCATAGAAACACATGCAAACATCCATTTAAAAGTTAAAATAACTCCTGAATTCAAGAAGGACAGACACTGGAATAGTTTCATGCTCTTACATAAGAGGTCTGTTTTCTGCCTAACTACAGCATGACCCAATACTTCCACAAAAAATCTTAATGTATTGTAGGTGCACTGTAAAAGCCATCAGTCTCAACTCACACCTTACTGTAAACTTTCTACCACCTAGCCAGGAATGTGTCAACACCAGTGATAAAGTCCTGCGTGTCCTCATTCTCTTGCTGTTTTGAAACATTCACTGTGCAATCGGACAAGCAATGTGTATCCAACCTTGTCATTCAGAAAGCTCTATGCAAAGGGCTTAATAATACACCAGGACTTCCCAAGAGAATTCCCTACCCTTCTGCTTCACTGGAATTAATGTTACCCCTCTGAGGCTTTTTATGTAATTTTGGCCATGTCCTCACTTTGCTTGCTTCACCCAAGAACACCTGATGCTTTCTTAGTGCAGCTGTTGTGCTTCAGCTGGAAATAACGTGACATTTAATTTTCTCCACAGTTTGGTATTATCACTCTGTAACTGCTACTGCCAGATTGAGAAGAAGAGCCGTTCACTTCCTCACTGAATTTCGGTCTCGTATTTCCTCAGACAGGGAAACTGGTGTTTGTGGAACAAAATCAACAGATCAGCATCTTAGGGTGAGCAGATAGAAAGGGTAGTTTTGTATTCTCTTTTTTTAATCTCACTTTTCAAGTGTGTTTTTCACAATAGCAACAGATTTTTCTCAGCATATATTTATAATATGATCTGTTAGGGCATATAGGACAACCATAATACTGTTATGGTTGCAGTGAGTTTTTCTGTGTTTCAAGTGTTCAATTTGGGGTTTTTCTGTCCCCTCATTTTAACCGTATCTAAATACGTAACAGTAGATTATTTAGTGAATTCATACAATCCCTAGCATAAATGCATAAATGCCTTGTTCTGTCCCTGAAGGACATCCAGTAGATATACTGATTTACTAATATGTCCCGTAACAAAAGGGAATTTTAGTTTCAGAGCTGTCTTTGTAACTGAATTCTTTTTTTGGTTTCAGTCCCTTGACATTGCTTACATGCCACAGTTAAACAACAAAGCTTTAATCTATATCAAAATATTTCATCACAGGAAAAAAAACATGAACATCAGAGAATCTACACATTAAGTTATAGTGAACAAATGAAAAATGTTACAATGCAGGAATCTACGTTTATTAAAATATATTTCAGGCTAAGTCAATCAGCAAATGTTTTCAGAATTGGCATCCTGACATATGACATTGATGCTGGGATGATGGAAGATGGGTAAGAAAGTGAGGATCATCCCCAATGCCCTGAAAGAAAGAAATAGTTTTCAGTAACTATTATTGGAAAGCCTGCTGTGGATGATCTATGAACCCATATTCTGACTGCTCTAGAAAAAAGCATTGAAATTTCTGCTGCATTCAGGGAGTATAAATTTGTCTTTTTAATTCAAAATAATGAGATATTAATTCTCAGTGAAGATTGTTACTTTGGTTTTGTTAAGAGTTGGAGAAGCAGAATGTAAGTTGAAAAAAAAATTTGTGTTTGCTAGAATGAAACTGTACTTTCGGAAAAAAAATATTCTCAGGATGGCACCTCTGGTTTTCTGCTTTTGAGTTCAAACATGCCTTCTCAGAGTTAATACTGTAATGAAAGGTAAGGGATCAAATACCATCTGCAGTTGTCAATGACTGGAACACTTGAGAAAAACTTTTCAAAATAGATTATCTCTGATCCTCGGTCATTTTCTCTCACCACTCTTCCTTTTTCCTGTTCCCTATCTATATCTTTATTTTATTTTCCTCCACCTTCTGTTGTTTTGTAGATAGGAGTTTATGATAAATGTAGCTAATTCTTTTCTGCTCTTTGGCTGGGTAATAAAAGAACACACTCTAATCTCCTCTAATCTCCTCTAAAAGAAAACCACCACGTACTAATTTGTTCTGAAAATTGTTTCTCTCCAGTTCTGTAAAATTTTATGGTAGACACTATTAGTGTGATTAATAGTACTGTTACTTATTATTTATCCTACAAAAATGTTGACGGTATTAGGCATAGTGCAGATATTTTCCAAAACCTCAGGAGTGGAAAGGATAACTTACAATTCCAGTATGAAGGGAAAGGCAACAATTAGCTATAGCAAACAAATAAAATGATAGCAAAGTATAGTTAATGAAATAGTCAGAGAAGGGTCTTATCATATGCTCTGTCCGTGATTGTAACCATTGAACATTCTATGTTAATATCATAACAAAAGACAGTACTGAAAGGCAGTATAAGAGAAGCCAGAGAAGTGATTCTTTGAGTATTTAACAGGAAAATCTCACTTGTAGGAAGACACAGAGAAGACACTAATATATTTGTTTGAACATCTGAAAGACAAGAAACAAAAACTGGGCATTGGTTGACTAGCTGGTAATTGATATATTGGTCTAGATACAATTAATTCTTTTCAGGCCATGGCAAAGAAAGTAGAAATTGAAATGTGAGATAACAAAAGCCTGAAAAGGCAAAAGAGATTGCAATGAAGACACCTTTCATTAATCATATGCAGAAAAATAGCTTTCTCTAAAGATTGAAGATATAATGCATAACATCTAAGCAGTAAGCTTGGATTGACAAGATGGCGGTGGTGTTCACAGTACCTGTGAAATGAGGGAGAAGAGGTGTCTTAGAATGAGGTTTAGGAGTTTTGATTTGACCCCGCACAGAAATTTTAGCTCAGATACAGAGAAGGACAGGAATTGGATGAATTTGTACAAGTGAAAATGAAGATGGAAAGGAATCCAGGATTCCAGAAAAAAAATCTTCATGATCTACTGCAAAAATTTCTGGGGTAAGTTCAGTAAAATTTAAAGGGGCACTTGAAATGGTAGCAGAATTAGGACAGAAACATGGAAGTTAAGACAAAGACAAAATTAACAATAAAATGTTAGCTTGTAAGCTCAAGGTCATCTAATAGACTAAGAGTAGCAAGGGTAGAATACTGATTCTGAGCTTTGCCCAAGAGAAAGTTCTGAAAGACATTGAAGACAGACAAAGGTTTTGTAATGGGATAGATTAGTCTATGAGATTTTTTTCCCTGAGATGAGAAATAAAATCATAGCTTAAGAGTTTTCAAATTTACACAGAGGCAGCCAGAAAGTTTTGTTTAAGTCAGAGAAAGAAGAAAGCATGATGAGGGAAAAAAAAAAAAAAGAAAACATTATATAGTTTAATTCTGCTGGAGTAAACTTTCTACCCGTTGTCCCTCCTGTTCCTAATCTTATCTTGCTGTAAATGCCATTCCACAGACACACTTCATTTTCTATGACTTGCCGAAGATTTTCATGTCTTCTGCAGGAGATTCTTTTTATAAAGTGACTAGGCCAGTTTATAAATTCTGAATCTCAAAAATATGTATTTTGGAGTAAATACATTTTATTTCAATGAGTCTGAAGTCTAATACTAAGATTTTATGTCCAGAAATGTTCTTGAAAGTTGAACTTCTATTCAACTTCGAAGAGAATGCTGTGAGCTTTTGTCTGTAAAACAGGGTGGTATATCTGGATAATTTAATCTTCTGGGTTTCTCATCATCTTAAAATCTGGGTGGCAGGAAATAGCTTTATTGGTGTTTCTGAATGACTTGCTTGACAAGTTCCTACTATGACTATGACTGCTGAATACCTGGTCATGTAATATTTCTGTCCTTGAGCAAAATACATCTATCCCCTGACTATTTTTGTTTAGTTATCGAGGTGTAAATGACCTGCAAGTGTTCCAGCCTGTCAAACTGTCTGCTTTCCACAAAACTCACTGTGGCTTATCGATGCCTTTCTTGTACTGGAGGACCTAAAACCAGATGCAGGACCCAGATGTTCTGAGTAGTGGGGTATAATTACTTCATTTGATTTGCTGGCTGCCCTGCTGTTATTGCTGTTGGTCATCTTTTCTTCCAGGGCAATGCTGGCCCAGGGTCTTTTCTGCAAATAGGCTTCCCAGCCCCTCTGAGGGCTGCAGCAACTGAAGCATTGTCAGGCAGTCTCTGCATTTGTCCTTGTTGCATTACGTAAGATTGTTTTTGGCCCACTCCCATGGACCATCTAGGTCTCCCTTAATGGTAGCCCTACGTTCCAAGTATATTGATATGTCCTTCCTTCAAACCTGATGAATAAACACTGGTTGCCTTCGTGTCCTTGTTAAAAATGTTTGAAACAGGACAGGCACCAGGATAGAGCATTGTGGTACTCCATTTGCTACTCCCCTCCAGACAGGGCATGGCTCATTAACCTCTCCCCTCGGAGCCCAATCATTCAGTTTCCTTTATTGAGGAACATTTATGCCTTTTTTTTTTTTTTTTTTTTTTTTTAAATACAATGGTTCAAGAGCATTTCTGTCATCTGCGTTATACCTGTTGACAATTCTTTTGTCTTCACCTCCAGTTCCTTTTCCTTCAAGATGCACCAATGAACCTAAATATTTTCTTTTCTTTGCAGTCTTTTATCTTCCCTTCTATTTCCACGACATGTCTTTCTCACTCTTGGAAGACTACATGTTTCTGTGTCCCTTCAACAGCTTCTCAAATACGCAGTGCCAGTAACAAGTTTTCAAGTATCTGTGGCTGAAAAAAAACCCGGGTCTTTGAGGAGCATTACTACCTCACTGTTTCCCTACTCTACACCATATTTGATGCAAAGCCTTTTCTGTTTCAGTTCCAGCTCTTTCAAAACATCAAACTCTATGAATGTCTTTAAGCTCATAGAAGTTTCCAGAAAATTTTATTCAGCTGGGAGAATTCACAGTAATGTGAAACTCTCCACACAGTTTCCACCTAGCACAAAATGGCCTCAAGCAATGCTTGAATAGAGCTGACATTTGGCTTTTGTCTGGCTGCAGCTCCCAACTTGAGAGATACCTTCCAGCCATTTACCAGGCCTGCTGGGACCAGTCTGGTCTGGATTCCAGACTAGGCTTTAAGGACAGGTCTGGTAACAATTCTTCTTTTAAGTACATCACTGACCCACTGACATTTCCCTAAAGTTATCGACCTTCCCTCTTTGATGTTCAGATTCAGGATTTCCTTACACAGCAATTCTAATTCTGTATTGTAAGCAGGGAGTGTAAAAAATGCTTTCATGCTTCATGCCATTGAGTTAAAAAGGCAGTCCTTTATCAACTTGATTATTATCTACTTCCCTGTACTCTGAAGTATAATGCAAGCAACCAAAAGTGGTAGGGAGAATGAGAATTGGGGGAGGGGGGGAGAGAGGGGGAAGAGAGAAAGAATTTTATAGTTTTTACAGCATGCTATGAAAATACACCCTGGCAATTGAAAATGAAGATCAAGTCCCACTTTGGTTGAGGGCTGCATCTTCATAGTGCTGTAAACTGAGTCTATTCCAGCTAAAAAATTGTTCTTTTATAAATACCACTGCTTGCAAAATTTAAAACATATCATATTCAGAGACACATTTTCTGTAAGGGGAAACCAATATATTTTTAAGTTTGAAGACTGAGAGTGTTTTGCAGGGCATTCGAGAAGGAGAAATTATATCACTAGCAGCAACTCATGAGAATCACAACAGGCAGTAATGCTACGATAGTTAGAGCTCTGTCTTGTTGCTGGGTAAAGACTGACCATCTTTGTGAAATTATAAGGAAAACTGCTTTTTGCTTATATTACTCTGGACTGCGCTTTCAGGCAATTATATTTTAAGAAGAGAAAATGTCTTAAAAGAAGTCGGCTACAAAATTGCTATAGTAAATCATTTGCATAACATTCAATGTTGTATCCAACAGGGAAAGAATGGTAAACGTAAAAAAACCCACTGATATATCAACTACTCCAAGTATTTAGTTATACATTATAGTTGCATTTAAAGTGTGCATAGCACACAGGATGTACATGTTCGTAGTTTTAAAAATACTATTTCTATCAACTTTATATAGAGGGCAAATGAAGACTGAAAAGATAACCACTATAAAGACAGCGACATGAACGTCTTAAAACATTATTCATTACATAGAAACAATATGCAACCAGTCTGTAGCATAATTAGCACTTTTTTTTTTTTTTTTGAGGTGTTTGTCATTGGAAGGCTAATCAAACCAATCAATCAATGCATTTTCCTTTATAAACCATTGAGACCTCAGTATGATTTGAGCAGTGATATGCTTGCATGGAAAACAGGGAACACACATAAGGAAGACACTGCATGTTTAGATTAAATTGCTTTTCGTGCAATTATTTTTACTTAAGGAAATAACTTTTCTGACAGAAATGCATACATGTGGCTGTAGGTGGCATAGCAGTATAATTCACTGCTTCACCTCATGTTACATACTTTGACATATGTTCATCTTTTATTTAGAGACAAGGGTGCAATATTCAAAAATGCAAGAAAATACGTTTCCTGAGTCAATTCCCATAAGCCCTGTCACAGCTAGCAGAGAACTGGCAATTTTGTATCTAACTAGGGCAGTAGAGGCAGCACTTTTAATAGCACGATCATTCCCTTTTTGCACACATTAAATTTCTACATATTTACTTGAAAAAATTAAACTCAATGAAAGAAGCGAAAATTTAATAAGCTGCCTAGAAGGAACAATTATTAGAGATGCAATTTTTATATATGTCTGTACATATAAACCAATAGAATCATAGAATCATAGAATGGTTAGGGTTGGAAAGGACCTTAAGATCATCTAGTCACAATACCCCTGCCATGGGCAGGGACACTTCCCATTAGATCAGATTGTTCAAGGCCCTGTCCAACCTGACCTTGAACACTACCTGGGATGGAGCATTCACAGCTTCCTTGGGCAACCTGTTCCAGTGCCTCATCGCCTTCACAGTACAGAATTTTTCTTTATATCCAACATGAACTTCCCCTGTTTAAGTTTGAACCCATTACCCCTTGTCCTATCACTATAGTCCCTGATGAAGAGTCCCTCTCCAGCATCCTTGTAGGCATCCTTCAGATATTGGAAGGCTGCTATGAGGTCTTCACGCAGCCTTCCCTTCTTTAGACTGAACAGCCCCAACTTTCTTAGCCTGTCTTCATATGGGAGCTGATCTATCCTCCAAGCGGATGTTCACAAATAATTCTATAGTCACACAAATATATTTAGACATTCTGTTTGGCTGTTGCCCCTAATGTCAGATTCTCAAGGTTTTGAAAATTATGGTGTGAATATCTGATTTAAACAGTCCAATAAGGGGCTTGTTTCTCAAAACTGTATGTATATTCCACCACTTCAACTAGAACTGAACTTTTACTATCGCTAAGTGTGCTGCTTCTTGTGAGGATGTTTAAATTAAGAATACTGTATTCTCCATTCAGAGAGGAAAAAAAGATACTCAGTAATTTCCATTGAAAAATAAACAGAATTATTATAACATTGATGTTGATAGGCAGATACAAGTCAGTGTTAGCAAGATCACTGTGCCTGTCCTCTTCTTCATGGTGTGAGCATAGGGATAAAAATGGGATTCGCAGGGTGTATTGCGTGTAGGTGTCAAGATGTTGCTAACAGGGGGCTTCAGGGGTGGCCTCTGTGAGAAGAGGCCATGGGCCACCCTTCGCTGGACATAGATGATGCCAGCTTCAAAATGGACCCACTGTGGACACAGCTGAGCCCATCAGCCAAGCTGCTGCCACCTCTGTGCAAACGTATTTAAGAGCAGAAAGTACCATAGGGAGAGAAGGGAACAAAAAGGAGTGGCAAACAGCAGAGGGAACACAAAGGTCAGAGGTGGAGGAGGTTCTCAATGGTGAAGCATGTATTCCTGGCAGCCTGTGGAGGACGTGTTTCAGAGCAGATGGATGTTTCTGAAGGAATGGTCACCTATGGAAAGACTTTGCCAGAGCAGTGGAAAAGTGAGAGTAGTGTAAGAGAGAAACTGTTATGTACTGACCAAAACACCCTCTTGTCCTGTACTGTTCATTGCCTCACTGAAAGGATTGAGCATAGCCTGCCACAATTACAAGAGGAAAGAAGAAGACTCTGAAGTGAAGGAGTTGGTCTGAGCCTGGGGCAGGGAAGGGAAAGGAAAGGTATTTTCCCCGTGTTTTAATGTTTGTATCCTTTTGCCCCCACACCCAAATAAGTAGTAATAAATATATAAAAATTATCAATACGTTTGACTAATTTCCAAAAAATCAGACAAATTATCTCCTGCCTTAACCCCTGACCTTTCTTGCTCCTGTTTTTTTTATTTTCTCCCCCAAACCTTCTGGGGGCAGCCAGTGAGCAAGTGTCTTGGTGGGACCTTGGCTGCCAGTTGGGGCCAACCCACCACAGAGGAGAAGCCAGGCTGGTGCAAAGCCTGAGCTATGGCAACTCCAGAGACATCAACAACCACATGGGAAAATGACAGCCTCCTGCAGTTCTTCATAAGGGATTTCACAGCTGTCATTATTTTTGGCAGACTACACTGTGTCAATGATGGCAAGCTTTTATTATAAAAATTCTTTTTCCTTGAAAAGGATATAACTCTTAGCACTTAGTTCCCTTCTGTAATTAAACACTGATGACCTATCAGCCTATTTTGGCTTAAATAACTTTGTTTACAATTGTCAATTTTAACTTAGACTTTCAGGTACACTTTGGACTCCCAAACTGTGATTTTCAGCACCTAAACAGAGGTATATCAAATATCGCACTTTGGAAGTATAAATTTTTGTAGCAGTAAGTATGAAACTGAATAAAATATATATAGAGGACTTGTCAATGGTCATTTGTGTATCAGATGGCCCTGATATTCTGCGTGTGTGCACTACTAGTAGTAGGATCTGACTAACAACGCTACTAGTAGTGGGAACTGACAACTGCGTCAGATACATGGTGGGAAAACGCATCCTTTATGTATTAGTGGAATTCATTGTCAGTTATCTATCAAAATTATTTTGATCCAGTAGAAGAAAGGCGTACACATTTTAAGCAGGATATTTGAAGCCAGAAGTGGTTTACACTTATATTTATTTTTAAATAAATTTCTAAACAATGGTTATACATACACAGGAAAAATAAATCAAAATACAAACCAAACCAAACCCAAAACACCTACAAGTGAATACAAGCCAAATTAGATTAGTGAGCAGATTTGTTAATTCAAGGTGAAATTTGGAGGAAGTGAAAAATGCTACTAGAAAAAGAACTGAGAGCAACCAGCATGAATACTCTTGCAGAAAACGGTAATACAGTCACAGATAAGGGAGGGAATGGAAACAGCTGTCTGATGTGGTTATTCTAGAACATTTACAGAAACCCCCTTATTTGAACATGTTACAGCAAAACATATAGAGCAAGATCTAAAAATGTGTTCTTCAAATTATATAAACTCTCAGCAACTGTTTGTCATAACAGCTGAAAGCAGAATCAGCCAGAAAGGCAACACAGGACCCAGATGCCACTGCTAGAAAAAAAAATCAAAGTATATCATCTCTGTCTTGTGCTTGCCAAGCTCAACTCTTCAGTGGTGACCAGCTGAGTCTTGGAATAGAAAGAAGGCTATAGGTATTAGCAAGCCTTATAATGTTCTTTCTTATAGATAGCTACATAAAGAGATGGCCCAAAGTTCTTCATGCTGTTTGCTGATATTGAAAAGGAACAGTGTGTCTAGAAAATTTCTTCCTTTTTACTTTTACATACACTATGCATGTGCATGCCAGGTAGGATTCAGGTACAGATTTATAGTGTCACATATGTTACATATGATCATGCTTACTGAAAAATGTTCAGTGCTGTTACTTTCTCTACCCCTTTTCTAGAACTCTTCTACTGTAAAATAGGAACTAAACCAAAGAGAAATGCAGATGTGTAGATTGCAGTCTATCTTCACTGATAAGCAGCAAGTTATTTTTTTTTTTTCTTTGATTCATCAATTCCATGTGATTTCTTATGCAGGATCAACAGCAACTTCTGTAATTAAAGTTGTATACATGGGGTTTTTTTCCAACAATCACTTTTTAGTGGCTTCTACTCTTATGTAACTTCTACCTTTTCTTTTATGATATACCAAGCTACTGCTCTGTTTGAAAGGAAATTGCCACATGAGGTGTCGAAGAAGTAGTTCAATTATTTTTGAAAATGAATAATCGTTTTCTCATATGTTAAAATAAGCATATTGTTATGTTAAAATATTTGAGTTTTGAGAAAAAGGAGTTAAGGCTAAGGAAGCTGTGCCTGTTCAATGTAGACTATAGAAGGCTTGAGATAAATGTGTATTAAGTGTCCAAAAGGAGGGTGTCAAGCGGATGGGGTTAGACTCTTCTCAGTGGTGCCAGGCAATAGGACAAGAGGCAAGGGGCACAAACTAAAACACAGGAAGTTCCATCTGAACATGAGAAGAACTTTTTTATTGTGAGAGTGACTGAGCATTGGAGCAGGTTGCTCAGACAGGTTGTGGAGTCTCTTTCCCTGAAGATATTCAAGATCCTGAGTAATGTGACCCTGCTTGAGCAGGGAGGTTGGACTGGATGACCCCTGGTGTGCCTTCCAACCTCAACCATTCTGCGACTGTGATTCTGTGATTCTGTGATTTAATAATATACCTGCATAAGGATTATAATATACCCCCTAAGGATACATTATGTTGAAAATATAGAGAAAAAAAATTAATGTTCATTGGCTGAATTTTTATGAGACTATAAAAATAACAGTTGTTTAATAAAAAAAGAAATGTAATAAACTAATTTTATAAGTTCTGTTGTGTCTCTCTCAGATGTATTGTGGAAAATAAGCTGAAGATATTAATGGGTGGAAGTGAAAGTCTAATTTTAAACCTGTGCATTTTTCAGCTTTCAGTAAATTCATCTAGGTCTCAAAAGATGATGTAATTTACTCACATTCCACCCAAGCTATCATCCATATGAGGGATTCTGAAGCTAGGAAGACATAAATAGTATTCCTTAGCTTCTGTAACAACAGAGATACCCACACCCACTAAAAGATCTAGGCTGAGAAAGACAGAAATAGCTGTCAGGAAAAAACAAAACAAAACAAAACAAAACAAAACAACCAATCAAACACCAAACCCAAAACAGTAGACTGTATTTATCTCACAAATTACATGTAAACCCAAGATTATCAGACTCTTATTCTACCATGTGATTTAATTTAGGATTATATGACAAAATTTCTTGGAATATTACTTTAACTGTGATATTTTATGGATTCTGAATAATCAGTACAGTCCATTTCTTTAAAAGATTTTTCTAGGTTTTCAAAATCTTCAAAACTCTCAAAGGGACTGAGAAACCTTATTTAAGGGTGACATTACCTTTGCTAAAAAGAAATTCATTTAACAGTGATGGTAGTCTTTGCAAATGCCAGTGTGAGAAAACAGATAATATTCAGAAGACCACTTAAGATAAATGCCCATTATAGACAACTTTGGTCTTTAATTACCATTTTTATCCACACATGGTGCAGGAGCTGTCTGCTTCATACAAAATGCGCATTTAGAGATTTCAGTTCAGCAAAGTCAACTGCAGTAAATCAAAGTACAGGAATGTGTATGTCCAACACAAAGTCGACTAAAACCATTTGTGCAGAAAAAGGAATGGTGGAGATCCTGAGGATGGGGCTCACCTGGTCTGAGGCAGAGGTGTGGTCCCAGCTGTGATGGGAATGCGCCTCCTAGGTCATAGGAACCCTTGATGCCTGGCAGATAAGCAGTCACTCTCCCACTGACTATGAAAACCAGACACAATTTTTGCTTGTCAGTTCAAGAATTGTGATCAAATGTTACTATTAGAAAAAATAAACACACACACCTCAAATCAACTTTTTTTGTCTTTTTGAAGGAATGATTTTTTTCTAAATTTTGCATGTCACACTTATCAAAAAGTGTAAATATGAAGGTTTTCATAAGTTTGGAACCAAAAGTCCAAGAAATTGATTACTATAATGAAGAACACAGTATTCAGAGCCTTTTGCAAACACCATTTTATTACATTAGCTTTATTTAAAATAATGCTTAAGTTCTTTAAATAAAACTTGAGTGAGTCCTTGCTCAAAATATATTTCTGTTATATTCATTCACTACATTCCTATACATTCTTGAAAGAGGATTTTCTCCCAGAAATTTAACATTGAAACCATTAATCAGATAATTGTATCGTATATTGCTATAAATGGAATATATTTGTCAGAAGAGAAATGAAGCTGTGCATACAAAATGCGCAAATACACATACAAAATACATATGCAATGAAAACAAACTCCAGGACCCACCAATATTTTAGAAGCTGCATCTATAATTCTTCCAATAACTGGGGGTTGGGATGGGTCTTTTTTTTAACTGCTCAATAACCAAAGTTCTGCTTGTTTGTTGCTGTGAAATGTGTTTTTAATGTAGCAGAGCTCAGGAAAGACAAAGAAAAGCCAGCAAAATATCCATTTTCATGCCATATATTCAGAACAGTACTCCACAGACACTTCAATGACTTCTCCTGGTGATCCATTTTTCCTTGGGCTCCAGAAATGCTGTATACAAGATTCTTTTGTGTTTTGAGAGATTCTCAGACTCTGTAACGGTTATGTTGATTATATTTTGCAAGATAAAAAATCAACAGCATATATGAAATTTATTACCATTTTTCATAGTAATTTTGGACTCTAATTCTTGACTTTGTTCTTGGATTGTAAAAAAAAAATCAAGTTCAGAATCCATATTTTTGTGGTTGTATCATCAAATTATTGATTTTTAAATGGTGTCTTTTAAATTATTTCAGTGGAAAATCAAGAATGCAGAAAGTGTGATAGCTCATGTGTTATTTATTTAGCAATGAAGTTTACCTTCTTTTTTGCTGTTAACATATTTCAAACTCTTACAGCAAAATATTTTCACTGTGAAAGTTAACCTGACTTTTTCCTCACATAATATATTCATTAAAAAATATATCCTCATCCCAAAAATGTTGTTAATATGAAATAATGACGTATGAAAGGCTGTGGCATTTTATTTGTAGCATTTCTTAGTAGATACATCTGTGTTCTGGAGGTTACATACAAAGTTCATTGTCTCTCTTTGCCGTGAGGGACTTGCATAAGAGCTGGTGTTTCAGCACAAGAGTGGTTTTGGAGCAAGGTGCTTCCATTCAGCCTGTGGACTCCAGACCATGAAGGATGGTTCAGAGGACTTTGAAATGTTGCTTACTCAAGGCTGATCTGTAATCAGAAGCAATATAACTATGTCAGCTGTGACAGACTTTTTTAAACATTGCAGAAAATGCTGTAAGTGTTCATTTCGTTTCCTCTCACAGAACAACTTAATAACAGTGTCCTTCTAAATTCTAATTGCAAAGTAAGTATACAGCTGTCTGGAAAAACAAATAACAGTGAGAATAAATGCATACAGAATAAGAATCAGAAAAATTTACTTATAATTTTCAGCAAAAGTGTTGCATGCTTCATGGAACATGCTGCATATTCACCACCTGAACATCGGGCATCTTGCAGCCTGAGTCACTTGTTACTACTAAAAGCTCTATGTCTGTTGTTATGAAGAAATTGTTTTGTTTGTTTTGTTTGTTTTTCCCAGATGGAAATGTAGGTTTAGAGTCATAAATTGTTACCGTCTGAGTATAGCTAGACTGGGCTGATATCAGTAAAGCCAAGAGGAGTGTAAGCTTCGGCATTCATCTTAGCAGCCTGGCAAGTTTGCAGTTAAAGAACCATGACCCTGTTTCTTCACAAATGTAATGCATAGCCCAGTAGTACTCCAGTGTTTTTCCGAAATTATGACTGAATTCACGTTTGGCCCTATAGGAACGAAAATAAAATGAAGTTAATAATAAAAAATCCCAGAGTTCTTAATGTTCTTTATTGATTTGTTTCTCCATTCTTCAAATTCTCCATCCCTAGTGCTGATATACCCTGACCCCATTTATTTAATATGCCTGATTGTCATGACTGAAATAATATCTGCCTGAATTTACCCATCTCTCCCTGAAGTACTGACATTCATGCTCTACTTACCTTGTATGAGTTCCTCAAATGGGAGATAAAGATTCCTTTTTAAGGATCAGTATCCATTACTATTCTGCCCTTGGCATTTTAAGTCACAAAGTCTTAAGTTTTGTGAAAAATTATATGAATTACTGCACACAGTGCTTCCGTGTATAAAAAGCCACACTGTACGTGAATGAGCAACCCAGCTTTCACCGAATTAGGCCAGTTAACATCTCCTGAAAATCTGACCAAGAGAGGTCTGTCCAGTGACTTGGCTCCATAAAAGGACCTGATATCAATTTTTCTGCAGTGAGAATGGAAACCCAGTAGCAGTGGTGACATGGTTGAACCTGGAGTCCCAGGGGATGGCAGCATTTAGAACAGTAATAAAGGATATAAAAGTCATCCTTTCAGGACACCCAGTTGCCTAGCATTAATATCAAATAAACTATTCAGACAACTATGATGACAGAAATAGCTCATTTTCTCAGTAGTTTTCTTGGCCTCTGATTTCCTTTCTCACTTCATGTTTACCATTCAGAGTCTTTATATATTTTTAAGGTAGTTCTTCAGTAATATTAAGAAGTTTGCATTTTAAATTTTGTTGACTTTTACAATAATTTTTATATAGAAGGTTGTGAAGGACTTTGAAAACTTTTGCAAAGCTTTTCAAGAGCTGAACAAGACAGCCTTTTTCCTTTTTACACTAAGAAATAGGACAGCTTTCACTTTGCTTTCTTATTACACCACTAACTTTCTAAAGGAAACGTGTAGGTTTGTGGGTCTTCTATCAGCTTTAGAGAAAGGATTTTAACTGAGTTTTCTACCTTCAGCACCCTGATCCCACTGGTTTGTAAAGTTTGCTTCATGTTTTTCAGACCTTCCAGTGAGATCTGTTTAGTTTAGACATGTAACTAACATCCAATTAGACAGAGGAAGGAAAAAAAGGTTGTGTTTGAGGGAGGAAAGGAACACTCTGGTGTTTAGGGCATTTACTTGTAATAGCGTAGAGACAGTTTCCAGTGCTTGCTGTAACAATATGTCATTACTTTGTGCTACATATAAATTGCTCGAACAGGAAAGGTGGAGGGTATAATTTCATCATTAACTCTACCATGAAACTGGAGATTGAAAGGGACCCATGCCTCAGAAGAACAGCGATTTAGTGGTTAAAATGGTCTCTTGATCACCTGAAATCAAACCCAGCTCAAAACAACACAAAGGATGTTCTCTGACTTTTCTGTTTCTGGCTGGGAGGGTTTTGTCCTGACCAGATATGCTGGATCGTTCTATCGAGCTATGCAGAAAAACGTCTAATATACCAACCTTCTTGTAAGAAATTAAGAGACAGCTGCTAAATGTTGGATGCAAATTATACACCTTATGTAAGTTTGTTGTCCCTTTTTCTTAGTTACGTTCCCTCACTGAAGTCAACTATATATCCTTTAAATTAGATGAGTGAAATAAATTAACACAATATCAAATATTTCTGTACTACCAGGAAATACCTACAAAGGTGAGATATTATTATGGTATGTCACCTTTCATTCTAAATACTTCACTAAGTGTATATGAAACAGTCACTGAAAGAAATAAACTCTTCTACACTTCTGTTGTGTGTAGGACATAAAATAGTAAAACTCTAGCAAGGGAAATATAGGCTTGGCATTAGAGAGAAAATAAAAAAGTAGAAACGTAAAGAAGTTACATGCTGGAATAGGTTGCTGGAGAGGTTGTACATGTCCACCACCATAGAGTTTTTAGCTTGATCGAATTTAGTCAGGATCTGTTTCTGTGTAGTTGATACTGTCTGGGAAGGGAGAATGGATCAAAGACCTTGTGAGGTTTTTTTTCTGTTTCTAGTTTTTTGTGTCTCTATGAAAAGCAGTGAATAGTGATGTGGGTAGTAACGGTTGGATAGAGGACCACTTCACTGTTTGCCCTACCAGTAGAGCTAAAAAAAGACAATTTTCTGTAGGTTTGTCATGGAAAAATGCAACCTTAAAAGGAAAGTGCAAGATATTTTTAATATCAGCTGCTTAATACATAAATATCAATATTACAAACTGGGGACAGGGCTTGAATTTATGTATGAAATATCTCCTTTCTAGTGCAAGTCATAGAATAAATTGACATCCTTTTTATAGTAGTTCTGTCAAAAAATAGCTTCTTTTTATCGCCATGATGTGCTCTTTTCAGTGTTACCTGCTGATAGTTCTGCACTCACCTGTTTGGACACTTTTGAATGGAATGATCCTGTCCACCTTTTTCTCAGTACTGTGTACATCTTTGGAGATACAGTTTATTTCCTTTCACAGTTCTTTGCTCTATCAGGGATGATAGGACCTCAAAAAGGATGCCTGTCTTTGTTTATCTTGTTCTTGTTTTGTTCTTGTGCAGTGACAAGAACAAATATTACTATGATTGCCCTAAGGGATTGACGCAATATGCAGTATTCAAACTGCAGATTAAATCAATTCAAGAGCACCAAAATTCAATTAATAATGCTGCTGAAATGGAGTTGTATCTGTATTTAAAGAATTCAGTAGATGATATTTAAAAGCCTTAATCTTTTCCAATGCATATATACATCAATAATTTATCTATCTGGCTTCTTTCCTAAGGCAGTGTGAATATACTGCTTTTGAATTCTGAATTAGTAGCCCTCAATAAGTAAAATGTGTAATATTCTTTTGTTACATATTGTAATTGTAATGTAGCATACCTGCCCTTGTCCCCTCCCCAAAAAAAGTCCTTTATTTCTGATTGGTTAATAGCTTTGTCAACAGCCTTTGGTTTTGCTATACCACTCTCTAAATTGATTTTCTTCTTATATATGAGACAAAAATTCACTCTTTTTGGCTGTTTTGATGTTCTTGTCTTTCTTCTTCCTTCCTTTATCTGATTTCTCTTTGCTTTTTATTATTTATTCTGGTCTTCTTTATACTTCCTTCTTCTTTTAATACCACCTTGCCCTTCCCTCTCCACTTTTCCTTCCTATCTTCTGGTTTCTCACATCTGCAGTTATTTCATTCAAACTACCACAGCCATTTATGCAACAATGTTAATTCTGTTTGACTGTAGGAACCTAACCTATACCTAGGAGAGGATAGAAACTAAAAAAAAAAAACCCATTAAAAAAAAAAAGTGTGCTTCTATACCATCATTATTGCTTTTCTTATTTGTTTACTGCAAGAACTTTACTAACTGTTCTCCAAATGTGTAAGAAAGTTCATCTGAAAGACACCTCTTAGACTCCAAAGCCTCTTAGCACAGATAACCAGGCAGTCATGTCATGTAATTCTTGCCATAAGCTTATGTGCTGCCTTTCTCATATAGCTATTTTCAGTTTGTTGATATTTGGTTTCATTGGTTGTCTCTACATTACCTCCTGCTAGGAAAAGAAAAATAGACAACCCACAGGTAGTACAGGTAGTACAGCAAAAGAAGTGCAAAAGCATTTGGGATTTTGGGATGTATTTATTGCCTATTAAAAAAAATAATAAAAGGGCAACAAAAGCCCCACAGAAAACCAAACCCTCCTTTTGGATAAGTTTTCACATTTCAAAATTTTTGTTATCCAGTTTAATGGATATATACAGAAGAAATTCTCATTTCTACAAGATGTCACCCTTGTTAGCCTTTGCCTAATGCTAATTTTATGCGTGTTATAGTCCACTTGTTGACATTCACTATACAAATACTGATTTGTAACTCTTTTTTTATTTTCTTTTCCTTCCCATCTTAATTTCATTCTTTTATTCCTATTAATACAGCAATTTCCACCGATAGACATTCACCAATATATACTACAGAAGTATGTAAAACATGAAATTATTGCAGTTAGCAAGTTGTTTACCATATCAGACATGAATATTTCAATGAAAATTTCTTCACTACCTCAGCTGATTTGTTTTGTTTTGTTTGGTCTGCTTTGGTTTATGTTTGTCTTGGTTTTTGAACCCACTCTTACTTTTTTAAAATTTTGCAGTAGAGATTGTTTTATAATATTATTTTTCTGTGCTTTTCGCTTATATATTTTACTTTGAAACATCTTTCAGTAAGCCTTTTCATTTCACTCTTTAGTTAGTGGGATTATATAGAACAATTTATCAATAAAAATAGTCAGATCTGCAACACACTTTTTTTTTTTCTTTCCAAAGCCTAAAGGGATTTCCTTTTAAACATCTGGCTCAAAATGTTTCCTAGGCCATACAAGTGTAATGACTAGTTCAGTGTGAAAAAGATATATCCATCTCCTATCTTTCTGAGTCGTGTCTCTTTGCAGACTGAGAATTAAACCCAAGTAGACTGGTGGAGTTAGAGAATCAAATTTCTCTCAGGCAATACAAATGAACACTTGGACTGCAGAGTTGTATTTTCAAATACATAATTCACTTAACTAAGATGAAAGGGCATTTGTCATTCATGAATTGAAATTACAAGTAGATCTGTTACTTACTGAGAGAGCAATTTTTAGTGATGTGTTTGAAAATATGGTAAAATATTCACACTACATTAAATAATACATACTGGAAAATGTACTACTGTAAAACATCAACAAGAAAATATGTTTCATTAATATGTTGCTTACAAGATGTTTTATGGGCTTATTTAGAGAGTAACTTGGAAACTTATCTGACGTTTAAGAAATAATGTGAAAAGTTCTTAATCTCTAAATCTATCTAGTGGCTTCTCCTAGTTCAAGGTTACAAAGCTTCAAAATCACATTATTTAAAGAGTCTTTTTTTACTTTTATACTTCGCTGCCATAGCAGTTTAAGAAATTGAGTTCCCTATTTAGTTACAACATAAACTTACATAATGTCTTGAAGGTTATTGTAAATTGTCTTTGAAACTCCACTTTGCATCGCTATTCTTAAGAAGGGGAGTGTTTTCTTCAAGAAAAAAGGGAAACAGAGACTAAAATCAGAACCTGAGAATGGGATGGAAACTTAGCTAACTTCCCCTGTAAATCCTTTATTTAAAGAACTTCAGGAAGGCAGGTTGAAAGCTGTAAGAGACAGAGAAGTGGTATGAGTAGGAGTATCCTGTAAAACAGGAGCCCAGAGGACTATAAAACCTAGAAATAGGGAAGGTGCTGAGAAAAACGAGTAAGAATGTCAGATCAAGTTTGTATTATTCTTCCCGAAGCACAGTTTTATGATGTGAAGCAAATTAATAACAGCTTAATTCAGCAGCATGAAATACAGATTTCTGAAGGCAGTGAAGCAAACTGAGTGCAATGCTATTAATTCTTGATTTACTGCACAGAAATGTGAGACACTGCAGGACAGATTTAAAACTTCAGAGACTAATTAGATCTTCACCCGAACAACTGATGTTGTGCTTATTTTTACAGTATCACTGTTTTACATCAAAGGAATAAAGCAATACCTTTTTTTGTTTGAGCTAGGTATACCAATAGCTTTAAACCATATGGGAAGCATAAGCACTTGCAGCTAAGGTTTCACTGATTCTATGTTTAACACATTTCAACGGTTCTCTAATTTTACTACCAGTAAGAACATTAAAAGTCAAGCACTCAAATTTAGGAAATGCCAGAATTAAGATTGCTCATGCAAACTTTATTTACTAACCCGTGTGAGTGCACGTTAGGATAGAATCTTTAATTTCTATGATATGATCTTTAGTTTTTCCACAACACCTGCCTCAGGGCACGTTAAATGACTGCTTATACCTTAGACAATTTTTCAACATTTCTCTTTTCTCTCATCATTCAAAATGTGGCCTCAGAGTTTATTTATCACACACTATCTAAAGTCTGCGCTAAAAGCACAATTATTGACATCTTTCCTGAATTTCATTACCAGAATAGCTGGTACTTATCAAACATTAATCAATTTGTCTTCACAACAGTCTGTTTCTAGACTTTCCATGGTGCGTCCACCTCATTTTGTCGCTTACCTTCTTGTCCTCCCCAGTCATCTCTGCCCTGCCCTTTCTCTTTTCCAGCACTTTTGCTCTGATTCTCACCCATACTACTCTCTTCTCCTCTCGCTTTCTCCTCTCCTTCCTTACCCATGGGACAATCCCTTGCTACCTCTCCTTCAGTCCTTACTCCCAGAGTGACTGACTGTTTTCTTTTTCTTTTCCAGGCTGCATAGCTCTTGTTTGTTTACCGCTCTCCTCCATTCCACAGACACACTATCAATGACACCACAGTAGTTCTCCTGGCTGTCTTCATAAATGTTACATTTTATCATGGCATCTGAAAAACAGGTTCGTATTTGGAAGCAAAGACCTTGGCCAAATTCTGCAATGTAAAGCAGGCACCATTTTCAGAGAATTTCATTGGCAAACTTTAACAGACCTCTGCAGTTTTTTGAAACATGCATAAAGCAATTTTAGGAAGTGAGAAAATCAGGAAAAATTGAGGACAGCAAAAGATATAATCTGCTGGATGGCAGCAGGTGTTCCCAAATCAGCATTAGAAGAAACACATACTCTGAGTAGTCTCATATCTCAAGACGCAGTTGTAGCTAGTCGCCTTACACAGCCCTACTCCTTTCAGGCTCGGACTGCTTCCAGATATGCCTCCAATCTCTGCCAAATTTAAAGCTATTGCCACAAAGCAGGAAACTAGAATTTGTCAGCTAAGTAGCAATACTTTGTAAACAGTGTATCAATCCTTCGATCTCTTTCTTAGAAAAAATGCACAGGTTTGGATGGATGCATTTCACATAACTAAATATAAAACCTTTCAGGAAATGAGGTTAAATTTTGGTGAGTTTGTGTTGAAGAAAAGTAAAGTTTAATATTGAAAGCATAGGTGTTATTTCCAACCCTGCATCTCATGCAAGTTAGAGTATGATTTCATGTGTAGAATTATATTAGTAATATAAGCCCTTTGTAATATATTCCTGTCAACCATGAATTCTAAGCATTTTATGCAGTGGTTTTCTACAGTAAGAGCTGTGACAGAAACTGAATGTAATTGAAAGACCAGAATTAGGGAGAAAGTAGGGATGAAAAAAAGAGAAAGAGATAAAGGAAAATAGGTATTTAGAAATACCTATTGAAATGTAGTGGTTCATTAGAATACCTGTTCTTCCTCAGCTCTTACACTGTTACCTAAGCATCTACGTTTGACCACTGGTAGGAACAGTATACAGATCAAGATCAACTTCGAGCCTGACAGAGCCTCAGATCTTTCAGTCTTATGCAGAAAGGGGAACTGGATATCGTTACTTAGTTTCGCCAGGGAGTGTTTTCTTGAATAAAAGTCTAGAAGCAAAATTAAGCTTTGCAAACAGCCCAGAATGAATTTAATAGCCTTTGCTTTGCAACAGCAATGCTGATACTGCATATGCAGTTTCGGAGTCACATTCTCACAAGCTAGTGCATTTCAGTTGTACACTACTGGATAGCAGGGAAAGAAACAGGTGAAAGGGAGAGGATCATATACTGCTTCCAGTAGAATCGTTTTCTCCCAGTTCTAATTAGTGATGATTTAAGAGTTTCCATCTTACTCAAAGCTTCAAAAAAGAGCAAGGACTTATTACTGGATAATAAATTACCTTCTGGAGTTCAGAAACTGCGAACTGTAGACTAGATCCTTTTCATCCTACTTTGTCTTCTGGATGATATTTTCATCTTTTTCCTGTCCTCTTTTACCACAGTAATTTTGAAATATGTTTCTTAGATTATCAATATTTATACAGAGTAGGTGACATAGCAATCCAATAAAACATGTACAATTATAGAAATGTATAAAAGAGACATACTGTAATAGAAAGATGATGATAGAACAAGAATGCAAGAAGAAAAGAAGGGAATCAAAAGGTCAATGTTAGCCACAATATCCAACCTGGAAAATTAGTCATCTTAGAAGTTCCAGTCCTTCTTTACAATTCCTAAAGAAGCAATATAAGAAGGATTTACAGAAGTTTTACATCTGATAGAGATCTTATTAATAAAGAAATAGCCAAAGATTCATAAATAATGCATTTAAGTTAACAGAATGAAACCTTTAAAAGTGCTTTCCTGGCTGTTTGTTTAAAAAAAAAATTCAAGCACTATAAATGGCTATTTCTGGGACAGGATGTTACCTGAAAGGGCTCACACAGAATAGTAACTCTCTACCTAGGACAGTCTCCTGCACCAGGAAAGATCTTCTTTTATTTTATGTTTTTGGCTAGTATGAACAGAAGACACCTTCCACAAACAATTGTCTGGAACTGTCTCTGAAGAAAGTTTCTGATTTGGTCAATCATCATTTCAGAACTACCTGTATAATCAATCAGTGTTAGTCATAACTTGCTGGTCAAGGAGACTGACTCCTTGACACACACACACAGAGAAAACCAGTCACAAGATCCAATTTTCTTTTTATTAGGACTTTTGTTCTAGTCTTCAAAATAATAAAACACTGGAATTCTGTGTGTGTGCATGCGTGTGCGCGTGTGTGTGTGTTAAATATTTTTCTAGATTTTTTTTTCTTTCAAACAAAAGTGTCACAACTTTTTCCCTGCTTCTGGTAATACTATATTTTACAGACCAATTGCCTGAAAATCATATATAAGCAGGACAAAACGTGATCAAAATCCTCCTTTTCAGTCCTTTCCAGTCTTACAGTCAACAGAGGTTTTTAACTTCCTGGCTCCAATTTCTTTTATGGAAGCAGATTGCCACCTAATACTTTGCAATGGCAATATCAAAGCTTTAAACTGCAGTTCAATTCCCATACCAACTGATAAAGATCTAAGAGCTGAAGGAGAGACAGCACTCAGAACTGAAGTGTATGTCCAACTGCTTTTAAAAACTTGGTTCCCTATATACAAGGCTCACATTTTCCCACTTGTCATTCCCACGCCTTCCACTTCAGTCTTCTTTTTAATGCAAAAGCAGCCACAAAGTCACATATTTTGTCATTAATATTCCTGTAAGTCCTCTTAAGTCAACAGAATTTACAAAGAAAATTGGGCTGTAAATGGGCAAGATCAGCTTTAAATAATACAATTAAATGGATCTGTTCTCTTTCAATTGAATGTACAGAGATAATCAATGTCCCACTTAATGATGCCCTTAATTTGAAAACCTGACGAAGAAGTAGTTCTACAATACGCTAAGGATGTTCGATTTAAGGAGTTTCTACTGTTTTTGCCAGCCCTTCAAGATAATTATAATGCTCTTTAAGTCAATAGGGTTTGAATAGAGAATTTACCCCCAAATGGTGAAGAGCAGTACATCAATACTGTGTTTTAGATTGTCAGATGCTTGCCACTGCCTTTTAAGTCTAGGAACTGAGGAGGTAGATGACAGTAAAATTTTCAGAAAGCTGTAGATAACAAGAAGCTGTGCTTTCTTCTGTTTTAACAAGACTTTGTGAAACATACTTTTCTGCAGTAAAAATGCTAAATCCTGTATCTAGGCTTATGATGTTCAAATAGTAAGAAAAGTTTCTGAAATTTTAAATTTAAATTAAAGATTCTATTATTTGAATTTTATAACTTTACTACACAATATATTAAGGATTAAGTGTCTTAAAAATTTATTACAAGACCGCTTCGGATCACATTTAAATAATACACTGGAACAAATCTTCTCTTTACTAGTTGAACATACAGTTAATTCTCTATTTAATGAAAACTTTTAATTTGAAAACCTGATGAAGAAATAGATCTACTGTGCAGTTTAAACACAAACACTGTGCAGTTTAAGAGGTCTTCACTGTATTTGCTAACCCTTCTAATAAAAACTTCTATGCATTGCCCCATTCCAATCTTTTGCTAATTAACGCTGAACAAAGCAACTGACACAGAGATCAGAAGAGAATATTAAACTACAAAGTAAGCAACTCCTCTAAGTTTGTAATGCCTTATGGAACATGAACATCATTTCAACCAAGTCAGATCTATCAGAGTCACCTTGCATAGGCTGAACAGCAGAAATAAAATATGAACTTCCAACCTTTAAAATACAAAGTATCATTGTAAAATAACACCCTCCAAGTAAGTTTTAATACTTATATACTTTCTGATATAAGTGGAATGATACTGGTTTAAGGCAGCTTTTAAAATTACAGAGGGATGTGCATAGATACTTCTCAAAGACTTTAAATTTCCCTGCCTTTGCTAATTGCTCCCTCATAAAATCAGGCTTAGATTCCTCTCACAGTCTTATGCTAGAAGGACGTCATGTTATCCAGCGCAATATATTCTCAGTACGTTCTCATCACCAAATTACCAAGCTCGTGAAGAAGGCTTTAAACTAAAGTTGCCAGGGAAGGGTAACTTCAATTCATCCCACTCCTACCAGTCTGATTCTGATGCCAGTAAGTGATGCCCAGAACCTGGAGACGGATCACAGGTCATCAGTGGAGCACCTGATGAGCAGCACAAAGTACTTCCAACCACTTCAGCCCATAAGCCATCATCATCAGAGGCTCAACCGAAATGCCTCTATGCCATTGCACATAGCATGGGGAACAAGAAAGAGGACTTACAGACGTGCACACGCATGAAGGACTATGACCTCACCAGAATCATGGAGACATGGTGGGACACCTCCTATGACTGGAGTGTTAGAATGGAAGGATACAGGCTCTTCAAGAAAGACAGGCTGGGGGCATGAGGAGGGGGTGTTGCCTTCTGTGTCAATGACCAGCTGGAGTGAACAAAGCTCTGCATAGGGATGGATGAGGGGCCGACTGAGACCTTATGGATCAGGATAAAAGGGAGAGTAAGGACAGGGGACATGATAGTGGGGGCCTGCTACAGGCCATCTGACAAAGAAGACCTAGAGGATGAGGCCCTCTATAGACAGATAGGTGCACCCTCATGTTCACAGTCCCTGGTCCTCATGGGGATCTTCAACCACCCTTACATCTGTTGGAGGGATAACACAGCAGGGCATAAGCAATCCAGGATCTTCCTGGAATGTGTTGATGATAACTTCGGTCTCCAAGTGGTAGAGAATCCAACAAGGAGAGGAGCTATGCTGGACCTTGTCCTCACCAACAGGGAGAGGATGGTGAGGAATGTGAAGCTGGAGGGCAGCCATGGCTGCAATGACTACAAAATAGTGGAGTTTGAAATCCTTAGGGCAACTAGGAAGGTGTGTAGCAAGCTTGCTACCCTGGACCTCAGGAGAGCGGATTTTGGCCTTTTGAGGGAATCTGATTCATGGAGTGCCATGGGATAAAACCCCTGGAAGGAAGAGGAGCCCAGGAAGACTGGTCATTATTCAAGGATCACCTCCTCCAAGTTCAGGAGCGATGCATCCTGACAAAGAGGAAGTCAGGCAGGAACGCCAGGAGGCCTGTTTAGATGAAAAAGCAGCTCCTGGACAAACTCCAGCATAAAAAGGAGGCCTACAGAGGGTGGAAGCAAGGACAGGTAGGCTGGGAGGAATACAGAGAAATAGTCAGATCAGCCAAGGATCAGATTAGGAAAGCGAAAGCCCAGACAGAACTTAATCTGGCCAAGGATATTAAGGGCAACTAGAAAAACTTATGTAAAAGAAAGATGGGGAAAATGTGGGCCCCTCTGGATGGAAATGGGGACCTTGTCACCCGGGACTGGAGGAGACCAAGACACTCAACAACTTTTTTGTATCCATCTTCACCGGCTCCAGCCACACCACCCAAGTCACAGAAGGCAAGAGAAGGAACTGGGAGAATGAAGATGTAGGAGACGATCAGGTTTGAGATCATTTGAGGAAGCTGAAGGCGCACAAGTCCATAGGACCTGATGAGATGCATTCGTGGGTCCTGAGGGAACTGGCGGATGTATTTGTCAAGCCATTATCCATCACATTTAGGAAGTTGTGGCAGTCTGGTGAAATTCCTGCTGACTGGAAAAAGGGAAATATAACCCCCATTTTTAAAAAGGAAACAAGGAAGACCTGAGGAACTACAGGCAAGTCAGTTTCACCTTGGTGCCTGGCAAGATCATGGAGCAAGATCCTCCTGGAAACTGTGCCAAGGAACATGGACAATAAGGGTGTGATTGCTGACAGCCAACATGGCTTCACTAATGGCAAATAACTCCTGATAGATTTGGTGGCCTTCTATGATGGGGCCACAGCACTGGTGGATAAGGGAAGATCAAATGATGTCATCTACTTGGACTTACACGAGAAATTTGACTCTGTCTCTCATGTCATCCTTGTCTCTAAATCGGAGACGCATGGATTTGTCAGATGGAACACTCGGTGGATAAAGAATTATCTGGATGGTCGCAGCCAGAGAGTTGTGGTCAGTGGGGCAATGTCCAACTGGAAACCTGTGACTAGTGGTGTTCCTCACGGGTCGGTACTGGGACCAGCACTGTTCAATATCTTTGTTGGCAACATGAACAGTGAGATTGAGTGCACCCTCAGCAAGTTTGTTGATGACACTAAGCTGTGTGGTGTGGTGAACATGCTGGAGGGAAGGGATGGCACCCAGAGGGACCTCAACAGACTTGAGAGGTGTTCTTCTCATGCAGATTTTTTTATAATTTTTTTTTTGTTATTTATTTATTTTCCCCAATTATCAGTCTTATAAACTCTGGAGTCAAATAGACTATTGTTTTCTTCCAGTTCTTCCTTCTCTGGTTTTACCACTATTAAGAGTTTCTGCAAGCTAAATTAGACACTAAACACATCTGTTTTGGAAGACAACCACAAGTGAATATTGCTTTCAATAAAGAATAATATTTGCTTTATTTTGGTGTTAGGATACAATACGGTGTAAATTCCCATTTTTAAAGTAGAATTCATTTGAGGATTTTAGGATTAGATCTTAACACATTATAGTACATTAAAAGAATTTGGCCAACCTAGCAAGTTGTCAGATAAATTTATTGCATGAACGCAATAAATTCTTTTCTCAGTAATTTGCTCATCAAGATTTATTAATTTTAGCAAAAAGTTTGAAAGCATCTGTATAATCATTTTACTCCAGTTCTGTGCTTTTTTAAACTTCTTCTCATTTTAGAACTAGTATTAAAATTTCTATTGTTTTGCAATTAATATTCTAATCTCATGATACACAGTGTTTTAAATCTAAGTTGCTTTCATTCCTATGAATTTCTTTTTATTCCTGAAGAAGTTCATTTCACTTGCTTTAAAACTGAAAAATATTTCTTTCTTCTGGATTGTTCACACTTCAAGTTATCACACTTCCAGGAGACTTAGAAGTACCACTACACCACCACCACCCCCACCCCAAATTACTAACATCTATCACCACTATACCAAGCTGGAAATGTGAGAAACCAAAATTTTACTGTAAAACATGAAAAACAATATTCATCTTTTTACCTTTTATATGCTTCATATCCAAACAAAAGTTGTGAAAGACTCTGCTCATCAAATCTATTGTATCATTATGCAGTTGTGTTTGTGAAATAGTCTAGAGTAGATATATCCCATCTTTGTGCAACTGGAATAGACGTTGGCCACAATACACACATTAAAAAAAAATATATTTGAAAGGTGTTTTACCAGTGCAACAACTCTATTCAACATATGAATCTTGCCTTGTATTTTCTTTTCTGTAACGTATCAGCATCCATATAATGTATCTGAACGAGCAGCATAGTTTTTTTCCTGATTATGATTGTAATGGTAACACCTATTGGTAGCTGGTGACATAAACAGTGTGTCAACCACAATACAAGCACAGAAAGAAAAGGCAGTTCTTTCCACAAAAGTTTACACTCACAATATAAACCAGGAGATAACCTGTGGAATAATGCTACAAAAGACTTTGTAGCATTAAAAAGACTTTATCTGGAATTGCAAACCACTTTTTTTCTCTCCCACTGAATAGTAAAAGAAAAGATTAATAATTGAGTCTCTGTTGTTGTTACTATTGTCATTATTATTGTTATTACCATTATCATCATTATCATTATTACCACTACAACTTCTATTGTTTAAGCCTGTAGCAGCTCACCAAAATATTGAAATTTTTGCAAGCAAGCAAACCAGAGTTGCACATTCATAAATAGCTTGTGTCCATCTGGCCTACAAAAGGAAATTGATTTCTTACCTCTGGTATATCTGTTCTGCTGTTGATAGGAGAAGCCAGGAGTTTGGGTTCTTCAGAAGTAGCAGTATGTCAAGTATTGATCAGTATGTCATCTACTGACTAACGTTTAAATGTTCTGAAGACTTAAGTTCATGTTCATGCTTCCAGTAGGACAGTTTTAGTAGGCTTATCAAAGTGGTTGCATATTTGTACTTATAACAGGTACAGTGGCATTTATGAAGGTATCTCAAACTAAAACTGCAACATACAGTTGCAGTAATTTTTGTGGCCAGTTACATTTTAAGCGCACTCCTGGGTCAGGCAGATAGTTTAATTATTCAGCTGTTAACCTTTATAACAGATACAAACAGACTTAAAAGTACATTTCTAGTCAATCTTATGATGTCTGTCCTGATATATGATGACAATTTGTTCTTTTGTCTTGCTCTGTTCTTCTAGGCTTGGGGTCATGAACTGAGCTTCACTGAAGTGATTCCCAGAAGCAGAAAGACTTGTCTTTATGTCATTATCTAACAAAAGCATTAATTTAACCTACATACTATTCCTGCTTTCAGCTAGTTTAAATTAGCATCACTACCTGACTGCCTCCTGTGATTTATTCATTCTTTTTGTCTGATCTTCACTGCAGTAAGCTACAAGGAACATTAGTTCCTGCTTAAACAAAAAACAACTTTTGCTTTCACCTATCTTTCAAACTTAGCATCTTACTGAAGCTACAAAGAGTTTGTGCATCTCTACTTATTGAATTTAACTGCTGATGACAGAAATAGAGTTATTCCTCAATTTGTTGCAAAAATCGCCTAAATGCTTATGTACCTGCTGAGGAAAACCTAAGGAACACTGCTTAAAGAAGTAGAGACCTTGATGCTGCCACTGTTATTTCTGGACTGATCCTTTCCAAGCTACCTACCTCCTGAAGCAATAGGTGGGAGAAAGAGATTAGGATCTCAAAGTGGAGACTGTTGCAGTCAGGGAAAACATTATGGATAAATTTCTCCTCTTACAGAAAAACTGTCAAACTTCTCCCAGAGATGTCTTAAAGGATAAACAGGAGAATAGTGAACGCTAATTTTAAAAGAGTAACTTTGAAAATCTTCTTCCAGATCACACCAAAGGGCAAAAAGTGAAGCAGATCTTTCAAGATCTACATCTGGCACAACCAGAGCAGCCTTCCAGTCACAAACAGGGAATGTCGGCAAACCCACTGGATCTTATCAGGTTTTAAGCTGGAGTACATACGTTGCTCTTCAGTCTCCCAGGATCAAGACCGAAAACTCATGGCAGATAGGCAGGAATAAGCTAAGAGGGCAGGAAGAGTAGATGTGATTTCAGGGCAGGCAACACTTTAGTGACTTCACATGTAGACTTGGACATAACACGTGCTGAGGCAGAAACAGGAGTTGTTTCCCACAGTGGCGGGACAGTCTTTACGAAAGAAGTGTTGTGGGGTGAAACATGAAAAGAGGACTGTCTATGATGGATAAAAACCTGAGTGAGCACATTAATTTCTGCCCAAGAGATGTTGATTTGAACAATAAACTCAGGTACCATCTGAACAGCATTTTCAGAAATTTATTGCTTTCTCAGATATATTTTTATCTCAGATAGAAAATGACTGTATTAGGGAGAGCAGTATGAACATGAGAAACAAACTACTTGATTTGGGGTTGTAAGTGTTTGGGGGGGGAAACAGCAACTGAAAACAAACAAAAAAAAGTAGCAAAAAAATTTAAAAAATGAGATTCGCATACACAGAAGTTGCTTTGCATAGATTGAGAAGTGAAGGAAAGTCTACTATTAAATAATTAAAAGAAAAAATATATTCAGACAACATAGCTATATGGCACAAAATGCAAGGGACAAGGATTAGTCACAGCCTTTATTAATGATATTCAGTAACATCAGCTACACTTTGCAGTCTCCAATATAACTAGCATTGAGAAGAAACTGTAATCTGAAGGGACACACAGTTGTTGTTTCTGTTCCTATTGAACAGCACTATTAAGTCATAGCATGAGGAATAAAAACCCACCCAGAAACCAGGAATGGCAGGAACCTTAGAATAAATTAGAATACTAAAATCGACTGAGGTAATTCAAATTTGTATGCTAAATAAAGCATGCTAGAACGTAAGGTGTATAGCAGAAGACCACAAACTTACTTCCTTAAAATGCAAAAGTTTGACTGGTAGTACTGCTGTGATTGATAAATACCTCTTCTGTGGTGACCCTGGAGCTAGTTAACTGTGGAGTCTGAGGCACAGATGGGGCAGAGAGGTGGGGAAACAATCAGGTTATGAATGAAGGCTGCAGAGTTTGAGACTTTTTTCCTTCCCCCTCAAGTCATCTATTTTTATTTCTCATTTACTTGTCTAGTGCCTCAGAGAAAGTGAAGACAGCTTGTTTAGTATATCAAAGCACGATCTGTCTGTGTTTTAATAATTACAGTCTCTTGTAAAATAACTTTACAGATGATTCCCTGGTACCAGATTCTGCCTTCAGATGTGCCTGTTACAACTTTGTTGAGGTCCTTCACACAGAGCCTGCACAGGTAGGTGTGAAGAATTCCATACTGCAGTGATGCCCCTCAGTTGCTTCACCAAGGAATGTTAATAACTTCAGAGGTCAAACCTGTAATACTTTCTAAGTCTGCATTAAATGTGAAATCCCAAATAAGTCATTGATCCTGACTTCATAGAGGGTTTTGCAGATTAAAGGCCAAATTTCATTTACACTGCAAGAAGTTCCGTGTTCCCAGACAACAGCAAAGCTCACAAGACATGACATATGGTGACCAGGGGCCATGCATCTTCTCAGTCAAATGTAAAGGGCTGATGCTCCTATGTGCTAGCACAGTGTCTTTTTAGGAACACCCTCCACAGATCCAAACTTACAGCAAGATTTGTTTGTATTAGGAAATCATTTCACTGCTTTGTATTTGTAATATGTGTATGCATTCTACTTTTTTTTTTTTTTTTGCTATACTATTTTTTTGCTACTTAAGTAAGGAAAACCAAGGAATTTACTCACTGAATTATGCCAGCAAAGATTGGCTCCAGAGCACTATTCTATGAATGCTGAAAAAATTCATTCTGCAATAAAAGAAAAAAATAAATAATAAAAAAAATATTTTATTTGAAAGTATTCTAGTCTATGTTGCAGTATTTCAGGAATATGGTTACAGGGAAGGATTTTCATTTTGCATTTTTTATCAATTTGCAATCTAAGTATTTAATGAAAAGCAGGATTTATTCATCATGTGCATGTAAATGTGAAAATCCTAATGCATTTACATCCTTTAAAGTAAAAAAAATATATATATATAGGCAACATTTCTGTAAGGATAGATAATTTTATTGACATATGCAATGCAAGAGGAAGTTTACATTACTCACAGAACTGAACAGCAGTGCAAGGACTGTATGGATTTAAGAAACATCAGAAACATCAATCAGTATCATTTCTTTTAAATCTGTTCATAAGAAAAAAAGAACTAAAATATATCACTTTAGCACTAACAGCAGATGTTATAAAGTACATTAAAAACACTTTGAGAAAAAAAAAGAGAGCAGACAAAAAAACCCCAATAAACAACTAACTAAATCCACAAAACAGTTATCTGCTTCAGTATTTCTCCACCTGTCACAGAATGAAAAGATATTTTCACAAGTAAAACATGGAAAGATGAGAACATTATCCATATACACTTCATGAGATGTAACTTGGGCTTCTTAGGAAAGTATGAAGCCATTTTCTTCTTTCTTGTATACTTTTCATTGGGACAATAGAAATTATATTACTACAGTCAGAAAGAAGGTGTGTGGAACTATTAAGTGTATAGTATGTTGCCTTTTCCCACTGAAATACTCCCCTATCATTTTTACCTCCTAGAGGAATGATACTTTTCTTTGTCTTCTTAGTGTCACTATGAAATGGTGACAGAATAGTAACAGCTAATAGTAATAATAACAGCTAATAGTAGTCTTTTAAACTGACATAGCTGTTCCTCTGAGTTTTCTGAAAGGAAAGACTGGATTTGACCAACTTCCTTAAGCTTTTTATTTTCCTTAATATATTCTTAAGATTACTTAGCTTCCTACATTTGAATTTATATCTAATATGTGCAGGGAAAGCATGCATACAAATGTTAAATGAGAAAACATCAATTTGGATGAGGGCAGTGAAGAAAATGTTATTAAGAACACAGATCATCAAAAATATCTGTTCTGTTAATGAAATAACTTCATAGGTTTCTTGCTTTCATTGTGTATTTATAGTATGTTATTCACAAAGTATCTTATCAGGACCCCTTAGCTTGTATTTCTCAAACCCCAACCACTCAGTCACTTTCCTGGCAAACAATAGACAGGCCTGTTAGTGTTAAGTAGAGGTCTATTCCATACGAAATTGACTTAACTTTTACCAACAAGTTCCTGATATAAGAACTTCACTTTTTCTATTAAAGAAAAATCACCAAAAAAGTGGTTGTCAGCCAGCTGTCTGCGTACTCTGTTTTCAGCTTTTCTTCTGTTACAGTTTAGGTAATTTGTCAAAAAAAGAGAATTTCTTTCAATTTTAAAAATCAGATTATGCTTTTAATTAATTTCAGTAAAAGTAATTATATATTCATTTTTCCTTATGTCAAAAAAGGCTATTAAAAATTTGTGCATGAGAAAAATTTAAAGCCAAAAACAACAGTAAAAGGGATCAAAATCCAGCCTTCACATTAGGCATGCAGAAAAACTGTTGAGTGTTCCATCCCAGTGAAAAATAGAAGCATGTAAAAAATAAAGACATGTCCATTTTCCCTAATAATGCTGCAAGCTTACAGCATTCTTAAAAAAAACTCAAGCAGATTTTGTCTAAATCTGACATTGTTGTTCAAAAGCAGTGCTAAATACAAATTACATCTAAATTCTTCCAGCATAGTCCAGAAAACATTGGGTACAGACAGTGTTCTGCACTCCTAACTCTAGTGCTCTAACCAAAACATTTAAATTGAAAGGTTAGTTCTAGGATCCATTGCAGTCTAGGAAGACAGGGATAGGCTTTTCTGGGACAAATTACTCTATAGGCAGATGATAGTTTTTCATAGCAGACTGTCCATGTGAGTCCATTTCAGAGGTGTTTCAGATCTACCACCTGTTAAGTCTTACTAGGCAGGTGGATTTCAACGCCGCTGTTGCTTGCTGCTTCTTATTTCAGTGCCAACTGTAACTCCTTAGTAATGTTGTTGTAGGGGTCTACCCTACAGAGGAGTTAGGAACTTGCGTAAATATAGGAATAAGTGCTAAGGACTTCCCACTGGCTAACTTCAGTGATTGTTTTTATTTCCTTTCACCTTTCCAAGGCACCTAATACTTCCCACAGGCTGGAGAGCCCATAAGCTTATCTTTAATGGCGGGCAGGTCCTAGGATTGGGATATTCCAGCACCTCTCTTGGTGTCCTTTTTATAGATAGCGTCAGCGCTTGTATGTCAGGCTGCATGGTAAGGAAAGTCTAACCACGAGAATAATTTTTTTCTTTATTTCTGATGAGATTAACGTATTTTTGTGAGGGAATAGAAATCAAGGGTGATTATTTATGGGAATAGTTTTGGTTTTGGTATGATAGAATGCCAGTCAGTCAGACTTCTCTTGCTGGAAGTGAATGCCTTTGGAGGTTTTTGGTTTGGAATGTTTGTTGTTTTTCTTTTAAATATAATTTTACATAAATGTTTTATAGATTTTTCACATGAACAGGCATTTCACCAGTAATAAATATATACTCTTCTTAGACATATACTGTTTCCTGAGGAAAGAAGAAGAGGGAGATAAAGTAAAGTAAGGGCCTTCTATTTCAGTGTTTGAGCTGTACGACTCCTCCTCATGTTATATGTCTATGTCTCTATACATCACTCTGGGTAGAAACTGAGATTCTTTAAAATGTGATATTACAGTATTCCTTCCTAAGCATTATGGCCCCACTCCCAGAAGTTAATTATCAATACTTACATACTCGACTTTGATAACTTTGTTTTGTCTGTTGTATACAATTTGCTTGCAGAAGAAAAATCCATCACATAAATGTAGGAGACAACTAGGGTTACTGGTTTCTCAGGTAAAAGGTTCCCTTCTGAAGGATCTGCCCACAATGAGAAGAAATGCAAACATGAGCAAAACTTTGCAAAAAAGTCATGGGTATACTGGATGGTTTCACCTGATTATGTGTGGTTTGTTGTTGCTTTTTGAAATAAATTACTGTATTAAATGCTAATTAAGAATCCTTCACACACCTAAAAATTCTGATTTCCTCCTGGTGAAATACTCCAGAAAACCTGAAATGACATTATTTCTAGTGCATCTAAACTAACGGGTGTCAAGATATTTTCTGATTCATCTGTATTCAGGGGGATGCAATACTCTTGTCTGTCTTCCACTTATAACTGCTATTATTAACTCCTCCACTTTTTTCCTTTTCCCAAAAGTTCTAAAAGAAAAAGGGTATAGGAGGTTTATTGCCTGCCCTAGTGTCTCTAACGACACACAGCTGCAGCAGTTTGCAAAACCCTGTGTGAGGACAGCTGGTCTCACTACCCAGAACTTAAAAAAACTTAAAAGTCATACAGGTTTCAAACCCTGAGTAATAGCATAAAGCTGAATGTGAGCAAACAGCTGTTCGTGAGCTCTCTCAGCCCCTATGTTAACATGAAGACCCCAGCAAGCACCTGTCATAAATAGAAAACACATTTCATATGTAACTCAGGTTGGAAAGTTGTTAACTTAAAAATGTGTTGATGAACAGTCCTACGAACTGTGTAGTTTGACGGAGAAGAGCTTCAGTGTGGGTGTAAGGTCTCATTTGCCAGCTGTGGAGCACAGACCTCTTTAAAACACACCTTAAAGTCCCATGGAGTTGATGGCCAAGCCTTTGCAAATCCACGTCCTCACATTTCCTTTCCCCAGTGGCATTATAAAAATCAATAACCAGAACTCACACCACACAAAATTGTGGAATGCTTTACTCAGGCTAGTTACTATAGTGATTAAAATGATTCTTTGAGGTGCTGAGAATCTCCCTGGAAATTTCATCAGCACTGTTGTCAAGCAGAACTAAATTAATTTGTTCTAGTGTTTTGTGTCCTGAGGCACAATTGTCTCAAGCTGCTCCTGCTGCCCATATTTGAAATACTCGGAAATTGATTGGTCAGAACCTTGAATTATGCTTCTTTCTGAGACTTCAAGGAAATTTTGTTCATCCTTTCTAAGTATCTGCGTACCAGGAGTGAAAGAATCAAAGCAGTTTGCATGACTAAGGTTTTATGTCTGCAAGAATATGAGAAGTGCCCTTACCAAGCTGGACCAGCAAGTGATAGAGCCGTGGATTCTTGAAGCTTCTGGTGATGGCAGAAGGAGGAGATGGGCAGGAAGAGCACGTGTTCCTGGTTGTATCTGCAGTCCATTTCTTGTTGCTTTCCTCAGCAATATGCTCAGCCAAATGCTTTCCTCTAAGGTAGTTTTAGAGGTTTTAGAGGATAGATCTGTGCCTTGTCCCTTTAGCATGTGTTTATTGCTTTGTCTTCCAATGAATTTATCTAATCCCTTTGCAACTGGTGACATTTGCATTTGCAGCAGCCTACAGCACCAAATAACAGAGGTTCACTACATACTATGAAAAGAAATGCTTTCTTTTACATGTCCAAAGCTGAATTTCTACCAGATTCAGTGAGCGCCTTCAGATCAAGAATTGTAAGATTTGATGAACAGATAGTCAGTCCAGTACAAGCTTGTAAATCTCCATCACACTGGTCCTCGTTTTACTCCTGTACAAGCTGAACTCCCCCTCCCTTACTGGCTCATTTTGTAAAGCAGCTGTTTCATCCACATGGTAATTTCATTACCATTTTCTGTACTTTATTTTGTTTAGATTTAGTTGCTGCTTCATAGCAAGCAGTAGTGTTATCACAGTATCATTTTTGGTAAACTAAGACGCTTCTTGGGAATCCCCGATTACACTTTGAGTTTTGTTTAGCTTTTAGTATTTGCAAATTCCAAACAGGATTTAATGTTTCTACTACTCAAAAGATTCTTGTTTCAGCTTCCCGTTGGACAAAATAATCAGCCTGGGACAAATAAACTTCCTCTATGACCCTGTATTTTACAACTATGAAAGTGAGCTCACTCCCAAGCCTTTTTCATACGCTGGGAGGGTACAAGTCATTCTGTGTGAGATTCACTGCAACTAAATTTAGACATCTATAGCTTAGTCGTCTAGGTCTGAATTAGTCACTTTGGCTTCCCTTTATAGTGACCAGAGAGAAAAGGCCCTTGTAGAGCATGATTCATCTGAGCTATTTAGATACCTACTGAAGAATAAGATGAATCATGTCTTGTAACTTTTTTCCTTTCCCTTGACTGCCAAGGGAACTAAAATGTTGACTTCTGCAAGTAGATTTCATTGCAGATATCTCTCTTTGTTATTTTGACACCATTTTCCAGCAAAAAATTAGACTGGGTATTATGAGATGACTAACTTGTCATAGCAAACTTTTCAACTTAATTCCTGTTAAACTGTAAGCTAAAGTTGCTGTGGCAGATATGATATGCCCAGTGAAAATAGAACTGATAGGCATCACTAACTGTGTAGCTACTGTTAATCGAAGTCCAACTAGAATATATTTTCCGAGCTGGTGTTAATAACTACCTTTTTCTCCAGAAGAACACAATTTTTTTATGCTGTCAATGAGAGTTTTTTCACAATTTCTAGTCTCCACAGTCACTGGCCTCAGCGGCTTTGACAGAGAAGCTGATTTTCAGAAGGTCATAGAAGATACTGTTTGTCTTTGCCTTAGATTTTTTTACTCTCTCATGGAAGGTCATGGAATATCTTTGAAAACAGCATTAGCAAAATTCTTATTCTTCCAAGTTGTTTACTCATTCATCTATTTACTTCACATAGGTAATTAGTAAAGGTAATTCCTTACAGTAAACTTACGGTTATATGCAAATATTGTTTCTTAATTCTCCTTTCAGCATGAGTATCTTCATCTCTTCCATTATATTGGTTTACATAGCTTTGTCCAACTTAAACTAAGTTCTAAGTTGTGTGGACAACACAGCAGGACATTAACAATCCAGGAGGTCCCTGGAGTGTATTGATGACATCTTGTTTCCCCAAGTGATAGAGAAGCTGATGAGATGTGCTCTGCTGGTCCTCATGCTCACCAAGTACAAGGGGTTCATTGGGAATGTGAAGATCAAGGGCATATTTGGCTACAACGACCATGAAATGGTGGAGTTCAGGAACCTGAGGGCAGGAAGCAGGTTTCTTCCAAACTCAACCATTCTGTAATTCTGTGACTCTGTGAAGCAGAAACAGAAACAAAAGGATTTCTTTCTCTTCAGAGTAAGAATCAGTTAATATACATCCACTGTGATGAGTTTCAATGAGGTTTTTTTAGTGATGATATTGCAATATGTTGCTAGTAGTGTCTACAAAGTGATGCCGTGTGGTATAATTCTTGCATCTTTTTTCCAAACACCAGGTTTTCTCTTCACTCTTGTTATTTGGTGTTAACATGTGCAATACATTGTGTTGGTTTTGTGAACTGCAGGACAAGTCTTGACAAACCTTTCTATTCAAGGCATCTTTCAAAACATCTTAGACTCCACTCCTGCAAGACAATCTGAGCACTGCCCATCCTTAACACATTCCAATATGCTGTGCCTTTACTTGTCAAATTCTACTGTTTGTTAAATGTTAAGTCTCAATTTCTTGATAATTTGTATGATTTATTTTAATCATTGTCTCACAATAGATCTCATAGGTCCAAACCTTGAAGGGCTTAGATCAGTCATAATCTTTTCTGGTTCTTTCACTTTCTGTAATATGTATTTTTTTTTTAATATATTCATCATATTTTTACATTTGGCGCCATACTTCACATTTCAATAAAGGGAGTTTCATGATTAGCCTCCTCTGGCTGAGTTAACTGAAAGCTGTTTAAAAAATATCAGGGGCTGCAAAGCCAGCTATCATCAGCATTGGAGCTTACTTATGACTACTTCCTCCTTTACTTTCGTGCATTACTTGCAGTTACTGTATGAAGAACTGTTTAAAACTTCTGTCCTTGTCTTCACATTACAGAGCTGGTAATAATTCCATTTTTTCTCTTCAGAACATCTTAGTAGTTTATTTTATTCCTGGTTATTATTGTTAAGAGATTCAGTTGTAGTAAGAATTGTCATTCCTGCAATTTCTGTCCAAAAGCTCCAACCCTTAGGATAACCTTTGGTTCTGCGCTGTGACCCATAGTCTCCCTGGTAGCCTATTGCCCTTTTATCTTTGTGTTACCTCTAACAATCAGTTATATCTTCTCTTTTTTCTCTGCTAGTTCTCTCCCTCAGGAGCAAAGGCTGCAGAATCTGGCCCTAAATCTCTACTGAGGATTTCTCTCTCTTTCTCTCTCATTAAAACCAGTACCTTGAAGAGTCTCTGTTTATTAAGTAGTCTCTTAATATACTTTCCCCTTTGTTCTTACTTGTTTAAGCTTTTCTCCTTTTATTCCTTCCTAGTATGTTTTTGAAGGTTGATTTTGTCTTACTTTAAGATTGAATTTCTTTGTTTTGTAATGAACTAAAAGACCTTCAACTATTCTTTCAGCTTTCCCATAAAAAAGGGACATCTTTTAAATTTGTGTGTATAGCACCTAACACAATGATTTCCTGCTCTACATCAAAATTTCTCAAATGCAAAAGAAATAACAATGTAACTATCATTTTATATTTTAAAACAATTAAAATTGCGTATTTCCATATTACCTTAGTATTGCATTATCAGTAATTAACAGCAATAAAAAAGTGTTATTATAGCTTTTCAGTAATATATTGTTCCTTAACAATTATTTTGATCATCAGCTTGGAAAGTAGTATGAAAGACTAGCTACTAATGTACAGCAAATTTATGGTCTATGGAACTAAGCAGACTTTTTACCCTATCTGTATTGAAGCTGGGTCGGTTATTAGGTAGAATTAATGAATACTAATTGGTTCACATTTCCTGTGGAATCATTGTACAAATTAAGTATAAGCAAAGATACAAACTGTCCCTCATTAAAGATGTTAAATATATCTATGTGTTAGCATAATCATATACATATGAGTGTGCTAACATACAAGAATATGATAGTTCTAAATCATTAAATATTGTTCTTCAGCAAGTGATTTGTTTATTTTGCTGAACTGTCATTACCAGCCATATTCAAATCACTGCTAACATTTCTCCTTCATTTTTTTGTCATGGTTCGATAAAATATGACACTCATCCCTCTGTGCCTTCTTCAGAAATTTTTGCAGGTTTACTCACATGCCAGTATTTAGACTTTCATATTGTAGCATGAATGAACTTAAGATAAGCAATGAAACACAATGAGGTCAGGCAGAAATTACCATTTCAGTGAAGTATTTCTTACTGCATAATAAGATTTAGTTTGGATTAGACTGAAATGTCATCTCTTGCAGCCAAAACTGGCCTCCTTGAATTATTTTACCAGGCTTTGGAGGACTAAACACCATTATACTCAGCATCCCCATTTCTGGCTATCCGCCAGGGCACTCAGTTATAAATAAATAAAATTAATTCTCATGGGGGACACCTGTCCCCAACAATTGGAAGATACCAGGAAAGTATGAGCTAAGTATCAGCTCCGCTCACTTCACCAGGTTTTCTAGCATTCTAGCAGCTTTTAGTGTTTGATATCCGCTAACAGTCAGGGGAATCTCAGCAAAGGCACCACATCTACCAACAGCCATGCTATCTGTGTTGCTTTCTTCCTGTAATCTTATTGGGAACATGTCTTGCTAAAACTAGATTCAGTTGGGCTGTTTGATTTCTAGAAAGACTTCACTAGTAACCTCATTTAAAAAGACATTATAATATGCAAGGAATTTCCCCAGCAGTTTGGTTATCTATGAGGCTCTTTGGTTTGATGAATGTCCTCTCTTTTACAAAGTTCTGACTGTAAAACTTTTTTATCAATTATTTTTACACTGAAGATTTCCTCTGAAACCTTATTCCTTTATCAGATGGATTGGTTTGTACTCTCAGAAGAGCCATACAATGTCCTGTGGGAGCCTCCCCATGTCTCAATGAGATCTGTGAAAGTTGATGGGCTACTTTGATGTCTCATCATTCTGCCAGATGCAAATATGCTTGTGATATTACTACGGAGAAATGCATTTTAATAACAGTATCCGTTTAATCCTGTGCTGCTCCTGTCTTGTAATGGCGCTTGCTGTTGTTCATGTTGACAAGATTTTAAGGTTTGGTGGAATATTTAGCTGAAAATAACTCTTTATGGTTTCCAGTCACTAACAGTGTGAAAGTACTGTCATGATTCCATTCAGAAGTAGCTGATGTTCTCAGGCTTTATCTCCATAATTCTTTTTTTTTTTCCCCTTTTCACTATAACCATTATAAAACACTTAATCTCAGAAAAAGAAAGCATGGGGTATAAGGCGAGAACAGCTAGCACCTAGAAAACATGAGTTGTCACCAGCTTGCACAAACTTCCTTAATTCTAGCACAGGTGCTGGATGGCACTTTCTCTGATTCTGGGCACTTTCTCTGATTCTGGGCTTCTGGGAATATATTAAGGAATAAAATATTTTCTCTAGAAGCCTTAGATAGGCTCTCCACACCACCTATCCCTAGACATAAGTGTCTGTTTTTCCAACCAATTTCTAACTTTTTTTTCATATTCTCATATTGAAACTATCCACCCTTCCTCTCCTTTCATCTTTCTTTCCCTTTTGCTTTCTATAACAGTGGCGCTAAAAGAGTTACGGATGACTGTCCCTCTATTAACAGGCAGAAAAAGAAAAGTTTATGAATATGTTCCTGGGGATAAAATACCCTCAGGATTTTATCAGGTCTCTCAGAGCTCTTCTGATTCTCCTGCAGCCATGCAGTTAGTGCCATGTCCACTTTCCTATCTTAATTCTATAGGAGAGGGGGGCTTATTCTGCTTCCTAAAGTTTCCTCAATCAACCTCCTTTCAGGTGAATTTCCATGCTGACCTTAGGCCCCTTAAGAAGTCCTACTGCTTAGATATAAGTTCATCCAGAAGAAAGGTCTGTTGGGATTTTTAGCTCCTACCTCATTGTGACAGATTTCTGTTTGAATTAGACATCCTCCAGGCTAATACATTTTGATTGCTGTGCATTGTTAGCCATCTGCTTCCATCCCTTGGGATACCAGTCCAAGATGGAGGCTAAAAGACAGCAAACCAAAACCCCCAACAGATATAGTGCAAGACACTTTGCAATCAAAATAGTAAGAAAAGAAGATGCTGGTGCATTGTATTTGATTAAGATATAAACACACATGCACTAGCTTCTCACATGGTCTGCTGACACAGCATGAGTGACGTGGTAGCTATTATTCAAATTTTCTAGTACTCCTCATTATAACACACGGGTTCCAGTTATTTATGTATTTACCAAAGTTTAATCAGTGGAAAAAAGGCAAGGAATGGACCTTAAAAATTGGAAGAGAGAGACATAGGGTCTCTCTTCCTGAACCTGAACCATAAAAGCAAAAGTTTTTAGGGCTTTCATATATATGGCCATCAATCTCGAATATCTATATTCCATTGTTGTTAGTAAACAAATTGGTCTGAGGTGCAAAATAAATACATTTCTCTCTAAAAGTTAGAATCATCCACAAGTACTGCTGCTGGTCAGTCTTTTAAACTGAAATAATAAAGACTGCCATGTGATGAAGCTACCGTTCTGAACTTTATTAATTACCCATGTAGGTAAAATATCATTAATTGGTGTTGGTTTTGGGTTTTTTTAACACATTCAACATTTTCTGAATAGTCAACATAAGACATGTTGGATAAGATTTGTACAATTTACTGTTACATTGGAAGTCAGGTAGAACTCTGCTTTTTAACGTGACATAGTAAAGAAAAGAGGTAAAAGAGGAGATGATTAATTTATTTTTTTTTTTAAACTCAGTGTATGTTTTAAACAGTGGGTGGCAAATAAGACCTTAGACTATTACACTAGTGAAAGCAAATAATTAAAAACTGTTTATTTGCCAAATAAGAGATAGCTCTTCAGAAAACACAGAATGTTTCGTGGTGTACACAAAGAAGAAGGTATTAAATCTACTAAGAACTTCACCTTCCTTAAAATCTGAGTAATTGACTTTGTAACTTCAACATTCATAATACAGAATTGTATCATATGAAACGTACTATTAAGCTTGCCATAAACATCTATTTTAAGAAGATAATTTGGTAACATCATTTTGTATAAAACAATTTGCTTTTTTTATATCAACTGGTTAGAATCTATATGCTCTTAGAGGAGCTCTGTCTTGCTTGAATTCTTCACTTCCATGTAATGCCTGAAGGAACATACATGTTATGTGCCTTCTTGATGTTCCCAGTTTGATAGTTCTCCATAAAATCAGTGTATCTGATATTCAGGTAGGGCAACCCCCAGTAAATAATTCCAGCCTCTCATGTGGAACTAGAGTCATTCAGTTCTACACAGAGCAGGTCTCAATACTTCCAAAAGGAGAAAGTCTTATCTCTAAATTTATCATTAATTGGAACATTTTCATAATTTGTGTTACTTTGTTCGACTCATATTAGTTGTGCTGTGGTAAATATACATGAATTCTGAATTTGGTCCATATTTTTTTCAAATATGGAGATTTTGGGTTTCACTGATAGTTGAACTGGTCAAAAATGTTTTATCCAGTAAATAAATGAGCTAACAATACGATGATAAAATGTATATTTTTTTCATGAAAAAGAAACCTACTTTCAAATATTCAGTTTTTAAGATAAGCACTGCAAAATAGCAAAATAACTAAAAATTTTATTTCATTTGGTTAATAGCAAAACATTTCCATTACTGTCCCATCACTCCTTCAAATGATGTTGGAATAAAGGTGTAAAATATAGCAAGGTGAAAACTAACACATATTTAAAAGATTTTTTTTTTAGAAGATATTCCGTATCAAATCTGTTTTCCTGAATTTGCTTTTCTCTTCAATGACCTTTTATTGTGGATGTTTGTTTATGTTCATTAATAGGACCAGGAATTAATGTACATTACCTGTTATATATTTGCTCATAAATGAGATAGTTGTATGAACTTTGACAGACTTTTTTTTTCATACTGTCAAAGAATCTCCAGAAGACACCATCTTTTATAAAGAATACATTTATGACAGTTTTAGCATGTGCTCTTATTTAAAGGAAAATGTATTTCAAAGAAATTAAATGATTATCATATGGGTTTTATTGATTAGTTTTCAAATGTATGCCTTCACGATTTTTTTTTTTGTCAGATTATCCTGGATAATATAAAAAGGATTGAATAAGGGAAGGGATATGTTCTCATCTGAAACAGCACTGGTTTTTACTAGAATGTGTATGACAGCAGATTATATGTGTCTCAGATCAGATAATACATTGTAGCTAAATAAACACAAAAAAAATAAATGCAGCAGTGATCTATCATCTTTTCATCATCTTAATGTTCAAAAGCATACAGTCTGAAATGGTGTTTCATTGGTGTTTGTCATCTGCAAGAAAAGCTATGCCATATAGCAATGTAGTAGAAGTATTTAAGGACTATCTGGAATGTGGGAAGACTGCCTTTATGATACTAATTTGATGACCTAGGTCAAGGACTAGTACATATGAAATAAGTTAAAAAAAACAACAAACAAACCCACCCTTAATAAAAAAGACAGTTTTACAGTTTTCACATTTCTAGAAAAATCAGTATTTAAAAACTGCTCTCTTTTGGAGCCAACAGTAGCAATTTTAAGAGGAATTTAGGGATGAAATTTAACAAGAAAAGAATTTTAGCCAAGGACTTAATAAAAGAAAAGAAAACTCCCTCTCTCGACCCCCCCCCAAAAAAAAATGTTTTGATGAATTGATTAAATAGAAAGAGACGATTTACTTCATGGTCAGATCAAAATATGTATTTGGACAATTTGCTAGGCTATCACATGTGATGGCAGTGTGCAAGGAGAAAGAGCTCAGAAATTTTACTTTTCTCCCACACTGTGTTAAAAACAAGACAAAACAAACAAAACACAAAACCAAAACAAAACAACAAAAGAGTGTTGTATAATGTTTTTATATGGTACGGAAAAGTTGAGGAAGTCTTAAATTATTCTTGTATGCTTTTACTCTGGATAAAACCATTCCTTTGCCCAAAAAGACAACTTGATGATGGCCACCCACTGTACAAAGCGAAGAGGTAACACAATGCCAGCATTAATGTGTGGCTGACCATGTTTTCTGATACTTCCCACATGTACCTCAAATCTCTGACTCCTGACACCAAACTTTTAACTTATGAACTAATGAAAAATAAAAACTTTAGAGGAGAGACAAAAAGGTGTTCAAATTAATGTTTAGGAAGTTCCAAATTTGTATTTTCTCACAGTGCAAAACAGATTCTTGGCTTCTTTTTTTGTGCTTTTAATCACTTCTACCGTAAGACTGGAATATCCAGCCTAGATATACCCTCCTTCAGTTTAAAACTTAACGCTTCTCCTGTCACATGACCTTGTAAAAAATCCAGTCCAGAACAGTTGGCTTTTGGGGCTACAATTGCACACAGCCGACTCATGGCCCATTTTTCATCTATCAGTATCCCTTGTCTGCAGGGCTGCTCTCAATCAGTTCATGACCTACTCTGTATTGATATTGGGGGTTGCCCTGACTGAGGTGCAGGATCTTGCACTTGGCTTTCTTGATATGATATAGTGTCTTTGTATACATTAGAATGTGGGGAGAGATGGCATCAGCATGACAAGCTTGAGCAGTCCATTAAACGGAAGCAGCGAGACCTTGATACCGAACAAGCCCTGGGCTCAGTAGCGCCCAGAGTAGGGCTCAGAATCAGTGGAGTGCATGGACTGCTCATGAAGCTGATGCAGCGGCGTGTGGACAGCGCGTGATAGCCTCGGGCACAGATAAGCAACATGCTGTGAAAAGTCTCTGCAAAAAGTCCCCTGGAGAAAACCCTGCAGGAAGTTCTGGGCGGAGAAAACTCCAGGGGAAGTTCTGGGCGGAGAGATTGTGTATAAATAGGGCTTGCCTGAAATAGTTTGTCTCAGTCTCAGCATTCCCACTGATCTGAGTCCGTGCCGTAATACGCCACATTAGAAATTGTTTTTCAATTTAGTTCCTCTTTAACATTTTCATACTAAGTCTGTCCATGCATTAAAAAAGTAAAAGTGTGCGTACAACAAAGGTATTTCACACCTGGAACTAAACATGGGTGTGGTTGAAGGTTTTTTTACTAGAACTTCAGTTATATTGCTTACATTAGTAGCCTTTTAGAAGCCCATAACCTCTTGGATCAGGAAAAGGTATTTAGCATATTTCAACAAAAGAAACAAAAATATACTGAGTATTGTCATATTTAAATATAAAGTGCTTCATATTTTTCAAGTCATATTCTAAGACCTCCAATGATAGGCTCAGAGGTCTAAACCAAAATTTTTTCTGGAGCTTCTGGAGTTAGTGTATACTGACGATGAGCTCAGCTGCTACATTTCTTGCCTGTAGCTCTTTTTCAGTTCTAAAAGAAGAAATCCTGCAATTACATGTTGTTGGATTTTGTTTTCTATCTAAGTTTTTAAACAGCTCTAGTGCTAAAACAATTAGAAACAGAAAGTTGAAGTTTGACCTTCATCAAGAAGTTCCTTTGCTTCTGTGGAAATTGATTTTGCTTTGACGGAGTTAAGAAATTCTGCAGTTGCACTTCTGAACAGTGAACAGTTCTTTGTGCACAACTTTAATACTTTTTGTCTGACATTTGTTATTAAATTAATTCGTTTGTGACACGGGGCTATATGAGCTAAAACAGTGAATACATTTTCTTGTAGCCTTCTCTTTCTCAACCTGGGGCACCGTTGACTGTTTTTGTCTTATGATTCTACTATCAGATAGTAATTTCTGGTCCTTTATAGAAGGAACATGAATTGAGGATAGCAGTTCCTCTCACCTTTGATGTACAGATTTCTAGTCATGCAAGAAAAATAGAATTTTACATCTGAGATCCACCATACCAAGTTTCAGAGAGGTTTTGAGTTTCAAAGAGATTTTTAAAAAGGTACAGAGCTATTCAGATATAGCTATCATTTATATAGAACTTCAGTGGTAGTTTATACAAAAGTACAAAAATAACAATATTATTTTATTTAAATTACATAATTAAAAAGATTTATTGTATCTTCTAACCAATTCAGCTCCTTATTTGTCTCATGTGTAACAATAAAAAGTACCTTTGTGAATGAGGAAACAAAATGCCTTCTGGCCTTCCTTTCTTTCCTATGTGCATAGTTCTCAGAATAACTAGTATGTTAATGAGTGTAAAAAAGAATATAGCCCTCTCTGGATCTAAAGTTATATTTGTATTTTTATTGGTAAATTTGATATTGAACATAGATATAGAAAAGGTGTCTATAGGAATCAAATACTATATTTTAATGTAGAAAAGTACAACATCAACAGCAGAAATACAAATTTCTTTGTCCTCCCATCCTGACCATCACTAGGAGGTGAGAATTGGAATACTGAATATGGAATACGTGTCTTTTAAGTTACTTAAAGAAGTAAAAAAGAGACAAATAGCTGAACGTTATATTTCAATGAGCTTCACAAATTAAGTTAAATAAGACCAGACTTCACCTTTTCATTGAGACTCTCGTTATTCAAAATCAGTTTTGATTTTTTGAATAACTATTTTAACTTGCTAGAAGTAAGTCAGCTCAAGATTCTAAGCACTAAGCCAGGCGAGTTTTGGTCAGCAGTGATTTGGACTAGGTTTAAACAGATAATCTAGAACTGGAAGCAGTATTACTACCATTCAGCTGTCTTATCCACATCATTCAAAATGAACATAGAGCAAAAACTTGATAATTCCAGCATATATGAGATGTACATGTGTTCTGTTTCCCACATTTTTATGTTTCAGTGTTCTCAGCTAATCCGCATGTATTATCTAAAAGCAAATTCTTGAGAATCTGATTTGAAGGTTTATTTAAACAAGTGATATTCTATTTTACTCCACACACGAACAGACAAAGCAGCCTTCAAAAGAAGTTGATTCATTTTTAATGAGATATCAAGTAAAAGCAAAATTCAGAAGTAGTGCCTGAATATGACTAATACTTGTCTAAGAAATATTATTGCAGGATGTTATTCTAAAATACTTTGAATAATACCACTGACACAACTACTTAGCATTGAGAGCTCAATCAACTGATAATGAAATAGTGTAATTCCTTTCATCTGATTAACACTTAGAGCTATATCTTCCCACTTATGTTTACAAGTAACTTCTGTCTCACTGACAGGGAAATAAGCCATTAAAAAGTCAAAGTGCTAGCTGAACAACATAGAGGAAAGCAGTGTTGGAAGTGGGAACAGAATCATGAGCTGGCTGTATTTTGGATGCTCAGGTCATAGCAATTAATTTTGTCTTACATAACACTTTTTTTTTTAATGACACCATCCCAGGGGAAAAAAAAGCATCATTAGAATTTATGAAAATTATATCCTTGGAATCTGACATAATTTTAATATTTCACAAACCTATTGACATTACTCCTAAATAATTTTCCAATTTCAACTCCTAAGTAATCATTAAAAAAGAATCTTATTAATAAAAATTTACCTTATGTACCACAGAATTAAAAAAAGAATAAATTCATAGACCAAGATGTACCTAAGACAAATAGTTAAAAAAAATAGTGGAGATATTCCCAAAAGCAAAAAAACCTTCTCCCATACCCAAGCCATCATGTCCTGTTATCTTCAAACTTGGAAATGACGTTTTCTGAGGATAGAAACCATGTGCGGTCATTAGAAAATAGGAATCAGAATGTGACCGGAAAAGGTAAAACACTTGTTTTTTGAGTTTCTACCACAGCTTTTCACAGAATTAAGGCTTCAGGGGCTACAAATCTTTATTTGACAAGTAAGGCCATTATTGAAAGCTTAAATTGGAAACAAACAAACAAAAAAAAAATTTTAAAAAACCTGAAAAACACAAAAAAAAAAAAAAATCACAAACAGACAAGCAAATGAAACCCACCTGGATCATCTGGGATAAAGTTAATTTTCTTCCTAGTAGCTGGAGCAGTGATGTGTTTCAACTTTAGTCTGAGAACAATGCTGATAACACACCAATGTTTTTAGTTGTTGCTCAGTAGCGCTTACCCTGATCAAGGACTTTTCAGTCTCTCATGATCTGCCAGTGAGGAGGGGCACAAGTAGACAGGAGGAAGCAAAGTCAGGACACCTGACCCAAACTAGCCAAAGGGATATTCCATACCACAGCACGTCATGCCCAGTACATAAACTGAGGGGAGTTACCTGGAAAGCCCAGATCGCTGCTTGGGTCGGGCTGGGTATTGGTCAGCGGGTGATGAGCAATTGCATTGTGCATCACTTGTCTTTCTTTGGTTTTATTCTTCTTTTTCCTACTATTATTATTGTTATTTTCATCATTATTATATTGCATTTTATTTCAATTATTGAATTGTTCTTAAACCCACAGGTTTTACCTTCTTCCTCTGCTCCTACCATCCCACCTTGAGGGGAGGGAGAGAATGAGTGAGTGGCTGCATGGTATTTAGTTGCCAGCTGGTGTTTAACCCCAACAAAACCCCACTCTTTAAAAAAAAAAAAAAAAAAAGGGGGGAAGCAAAAAAAATTCACTATCAGGGTAGTTATCTCATTTTTTGTAAGTCTGATACAGATTTCTTCCTTTGGTATGTTAAGCCATTCATCTGTCTTGAAATCAGTTTGAAAAACTAGAACAGCTCCAATGAGATTGTCCATGACATGAAATCTTCTGATTTGTTAGAATCCACCAAACTTTTAATTTGAAAGCTCCCACTTCAAGGTATCTCCCAGTACAAGCTGCTTGCTCTAGCAACCCTGGTAGATTTCTATTAGAAAAATGCAAATTCACATTGAAAATTATTTCTTTAATATATGAAAAAAGGAAGTGACACTGGTGATACCCTGTGATTTTATTGCAGTCCATGTGGAAGGTAGGACCATATCATATAAGATTTACTTAACCTGAAGCAATAATTTCATAGTACCAAGATTACAAAATGTCTTTGGGTAGTGCAAACTTCTCTGTGGCTGTCAGAACGAATCATTATGATAAGGCTAAGGAGACCTAACTTTTTGTATTTGTTATAAATTATTGCTGCTGGGCACTGAATCTTGGATTGCTTCCATAAAAATGGATTTTCACCATTCCAACATCCAAACTTCATAGTCCAGAAGACTCTAAGAATTATTTTAGCAATGTAGTTGTAGTTGAGAAGAACAGATGCACCTTGGGCAGCTGCTTAACCACAGCATAGAATTTGTGACTATTTCAGAACTAATTTCAGGAAACCCATATGAAAATTCCTGCACTGATACCTTGTGTCCTATCATTGCTTTTTCACCTTCCTCATTCTTCTTTCAGATCTGTGTATTCCAGTTAAATATATTGGATCCAGTCACGTGCTGCACTTCCCTTACTGAGATTTAGTTTGGTTTCTATGGGATTGATGACTAAAAACCATGACCTGTGCTTTTGGTCTCTTATAATGCAATACTTTTTTATCCTAATTTAAATTTCATGGTACTGCTTCTATATTTACACCAGTGTAATGGACAGTAGCAGTTTGTCCAAAACATACCTTTTTTTTTGTTCCACAAAATCCTTTTTGGTATTTCTAGTCTTTAAAGCTATGCCAGTATTTTCTCCCTATTTCTCCCTCCCTCCCTTATTTTATTAAAACATTCACATTTTTAATGAACTTTCTGCAGTCTTAACTACCTCTCCCTGCACAAAGTAGTCCCTGTTCTTATGCCCTAATCATTTTTTTTTTTCAGTGTTTCAATGGAATAATCTTGTAGACATTCATTCATGGCTGGTGAAGTTAGTAATGTGTTTTTAACGACTCCAGTCACCCTCATTTAAGTGCACAACATTAATAACACTTGTATTTCTAATTATGCACATATTTCCTCCACATCAGTTTCATTGCATTGCTCCCTTTCGATCAGTCTAATAAAGGTAGTGTAATGTCTACAAATTCTAAGAAGCTTTTCTCATATGAGTTTCCTAGTGATGAGCTAAATAATAAATGAGCATGACCTTTATGCATTTGAGTTAGCTGCATATCCTGAAGGATTACTCTCCTCCTTATTGTATGATGATTCCTCATGTCCCTCCAGTCTGAGCTCCAGCAAACAAAGCAAAGCCATACCAGCTACAAGAGCAGCACCAGAAATAGCCTTTCTTACAAATTCTGGGCCAATCAAGATGAGTGAGGTCTAAAACTACGGATTTGAATGAGGTCTTTTACACTAGATTTTGAAGCTGCGATGAACAGTTTGCTGGGATTATTTCTTTTTTTCCCTTGGAAGAAATTTTATGGAAAATGAGAAGGGAAACTTCAAATTTCTGTATTGCAATTTGTCATCCTAGGGAATTCATCAAAAATAGACTACAAACCATTGGCTCAGTTCTGATCTTTTTTATAAGACCAGCTCACAGTCCTTTATTCACCATGATGTTTTTTTAAATGCGTAGTGAATTAAAATACGTAGTCTGACCATGCGTACAGTTCTATGTCTAGCTTTCTAAAAGATGCAAACCATTTTTAACCCACATCTATGTATAAATATGGTTTTTACTTATATAATTTCTGTCTAACATATGTTTTATCTTGTCAATGTTTTTATTTCCTTTTAGAGCATGTAGTTTCATAGTTGCTGACAAGAAGTGATGCATTAAACTCTATTTGATGATTTGTTTTCCAAACACACATATCTCAAGTAGAAGAACAAGAAATATCATAATAATTTCTGTTACATATATGTTATTTCTGGCAGATAAATATTTGGGTAACTAGTTCATCTATAGTACATATAGTACCATCACATTAGTAGAAGTCAGCATTTTGCGAGGACTGGTGTACCTCCCAGCAGAGACAAACAGATTGCAATCTGTTTTTTTCATTCGACATGCTATGCCGTAGATAGAACATCTCAGATGAAATAAAATACTGCGCAATGCCTTTAACTTCAATCAGTAATGGGTCACACACCAAAAATGGCTGTGCTCATATCTATATTTCACTGAAGTCAAACCCAATTTATCTGCAACAGCCTGACACTTATTAAAACCCTGCAAAACCAGCCAATAGTCCTTAAAATAAAATATGTTGAAAATAACTTGTTGAAGCTAAGAAATAGTAGAGATGGTTGAAAAAACATGAGAAAAATAGAAGCAAAAATTTTATTTGGAGACCTTTTTCCTTTCTTGTATGAGTTGATACATGTCCTGGCTTCAGCTATAGCAGTCATTTTTCTCCTTCTTAGTAGCTGGTGCAGCGCTGTGTTTTTTAAATTTCAGCCTGGGAACAACACTGATAACACCGATGTTTTTAGTTGTTGCTAAGTAATGTTTATTCCAACCAAGGACTTTCTCAGTCTCATGCTTTGCCAGGGAGGAGGGGAAGCCGGGAGGAAGCAGAGATAGGACACCTGACCCAAACTAGCCAAAGGGATATTCCATACCACAGCATGTCACGCTCAGTATATAAACCGGGGAGAGTTACCTGGAAGGGGCAGATCACTGCCTGGGTCGGGCTGGGTATCGGTCGGCGGGTGGTGAGCAATTGTATCCTCTCCCCTTGTTATTTCACTAATCATTATTATCATTGGTGGTAGCAGTAGTGGTTTTGTATTATACCTTAGTTATGGGACTGATCTTATCTCAACCCCTGGGAGTTAGTTACATTCTTTCGATTCTCCTCCCCATCCCCCCGGGAGCAGGGGGAGGAAGAAGGGGAGGAGTGAGTGAGCAGCTGCATGGTTCTGAGTTACCGGCTGGGCTCAAACCATGATAGTTCTTCAATACAGAGCTGCAAGGGATTAGCAACAATAAATTAATTAATCAATTAATTAATTAAAGATATTTTCCATTATTTCATATTTTCTTCCATGTTCTCCAGCTAACTCAGTTTTATGTCGATGACTAGACTGAAAAATTTATTATTTTCACTGCAACTTGTTTGTTCTTGTATATACCTTATATTTTGAGGAAAAGACAACATTTACCTTCATTTTAAAATTGAATTAATATAGCTTTACAATTAATTGTATAAATTATTAAACGTAGCTGTTTAGTGTAGGTGTAGCATAGTGGGTACAAGGTAGAAACAAAATGCTGTAACCAATCAGTGGCTGGTTTAAGTGATTTGTAATGGCATAGAGACCTTTTAGTTTCTTTGAATCTGATCTCTGGTGAGTGTACATCAAGGTAGGCCTACTGAGAGCAGTAGATATATATGGATTTATAGCTGCTGAAAATCCATGCTTTTTGAGATCAGAAAAGGCCATGCATTAAAAAAGAACTCCTGAATAGCACAAGCCATAGAAGACCATCACTCATCAATTATCGTATTAACCCCAACAATTTATTTGTGGGCTCTCTTTTAAGACACCATCAGATTCCATTCCATTCCATTCTAGTCTAGCCTAGTCTAGTCATGTCTAAATCACATGTGATTTGGTTCTTAAAGAATAAATCTAGCTGCAGCAGTCTGTTCCTATAAATCATATCCAGGGGCTTTTTTGTGGGTTTGTTTTTCCTTTAATCAATATAAAAAAATGGACATCTGTTTAAAATTCCAGGGCACAGAGAAAATACTTTAAGCCTTTAAAAATGCCAGCAATTTTTAACAAAATGACATCTTTTGAAGAAACCTGTTGAAAATAAAAGCCTGAATAACTGCTAACTTTCGGTGTCTCCATTTTCTTTCTCGTTTATTTTTTTAAATCCATCCTAATTACAATATTGAGTTTCACCATGATGATGTACCAACACCTTCCTCTTGTCCTACAGGGAAATCCAGATTAGGTAGGGATCACTAGGATTTCAGCTGCAAAAATGAAAGCTTGGATTGCTCTCTTAGAATGTTCGCTCCTAATGACTACTTTTCCTTCCACCCATCTTACACATAAGTCTTATGAGGAATGGCTGAGGGAACTGGGGTTGTTTAGGCTGGAGAAGAGGCGGCTCAGAGGGGACTTTACCACTCTACAGCTACCTTTCAGGAGGTTGTAGTAAGGTGGGGCTCAGTCTCTTCTCCCAAGTAACAAGTGATAGGACAAGAGCTGACGGACTCAAGCTGAACCAGGGGAGGTTTAGATTGGATATTAGGAAGAATTTCTTCACAGAGAGGGTGATCAGGCATTGGAACAGGCTGCCCAGGGAAGTGGTGGAATCACTGTCTCTGGAAGTGTTCAAAAACAGTGTAGATGAGGCCCTCAGTTATGTGGTTTAGTGGTGGTCTTGGTAATCCTGGGGTAAAGGTTGGACTTGATGATCTTAAAGGTCTTTTCCAACCTAGTAGATTCTATAATTCTATGATTCTATGATTATTTTCAGTAATGGAGCAGAGATTGCACCAGATGACTGCCAAATTAGAAAGGTACTGACATGCCAGCAGAGACATCTAAGTGATGTTTTTTATAAAAGTGGTCTGCACACAAGTGCATAAGAAAATAACAGAAAGATTAAGCAGTGATCTAATGAAAAGCAGAGACATTGTTCAGAATAGTATTTTATCTTTAGGTTGCTCCCTTCCATCACAGCTCAGAAGCCTATGATGTTATTTACATTGATGACCATTGGGAAAATTCCTCCATTGTATTTAGCAAATCGTTTCCCCAATAAGCAATCTGACATCAGAGGTCTGTTTTCACATCCTACAGATCTGTGCTTGGAACTTGTGTTTAATTATTATTTTTGTAGCCAAAACCACAGCACAAATAACAAGACATGAAATTGAAGCAAGTAGATTAAGAAAAACAGCATTATCTCAGAAGTATTTATCCAAACTCTTCAGTGAGCATCTATGAATAATTAACATGTTTTTGGAATCAAGTCTAATTTGTGGACAGTCTGGTAACCAAAAACAAAACAGAGCAAACCAGATTTCAGTTCAAGAACAATTGGGGTGTAATCCTTTGGGGGTCTGGTCTGCTCCAGTGTGCTTTAAACTCTGTTACCTTGAAACCTTCCTGCCAAAGATCGATCTGATCTCTGACATCAACAGCTGCTCAAAACTGTTTGACCTCACTATTTACCAGTTCAATCAGTAACAGCGGTGCACTGCTGGACTTTGTGAAGCCCGACATCCCATATGTCTTTTTGCCCCACCACAAGCCTCTCCAATTAATGTCTTCATCTGCTTTGCATAATTTTGCCACAGAGCTCAACAGGTACAAAGGTCCCCACATTTGCCTCCACACCATAGGTGAGTGCTGTCTTGAGGATTAAACTATTTTTTCATAGCATGACTGTTAAACATTGTAATTCTTCAACCTTCAGTCTCTTTTGATGCTTACTCTTCAACTTCTGTCCTGGGTTCAGCTATAGCAGTCATTTTTCTCCTGCTTAGTAGCTGGTGCAGTGCTGTGTTTTTTAACTTTCAGCCTGGGAACAACGCTGATAACACTGATGTTTTTAGTTGTTGCTAAGTAATGTTTATTCCAACCAAGGACTTTCTCAGTCTCATGCTTTGCCAGGGAGGAGGGGAAGCCGGGAGGAAGCAGAGATAGGACACCTGACCCAAACTAGCCAAAGGGGTATTCCATACCACAGCATGTCACACCCAGTATATAAACCAGGGGGAGTTACCCGGAAGGCCCAGATCACTGCTCAGGTCAGGCTTGGTATCGGTCAGCGGGTGGTGAGCAATTGTATCCTCTCCCCTTGTTATTTCACTAATCATTATTATCACTGGTGGTAGCAGTAGTGGTTTTGTATTATACCTTAGTTGCGGGACTGCTCTTATCTCAACCCGTGGGAGTTACATTCTTCCGATTCTCCTCCCCATCCCTCCGGGAGCGGGGGGAGGAAGGGGGGGAGTGAGCGAGCGGCTGCATGGTTCTGAGTTACCGGCTGGGCTCAAACCACGACAACTTCATAGAGCAGTAGATAATATAAAGCTTTAATCTGAAATATTGTCTGAAGCTGTTTAATTGTGATTTTCGATGGGTCATTGTGTTTTCAAATTTGCCATGTAGAAAGATTAAAAAAGAAGAAAGAAAAATAAAATCTTTTTAAAAGAAGCTTACTTTTCCAGATGTGGCTACTGTTTCAAGACTGGGGTGAAGGAAGTGGCTGAAGAGAAGTGACAGAAATACTTCATTGGCACAAAGGGTGCCTCTATGATAGAAAACACAAGTGGCTTACTCTGGAATCCTTTCCCAGGTGAAGAAGAGAGTTTGATGTTGTCCTGAGAAAAAGAGGATCTTGATATAGTCCTATTAAGAAGTCAAGTTGCTTATATTCTGCTAAGATGCCACTATTAATCTTGAATAAAATATTCCCTAAAGCAAAGAAAGGTGTCCGTGGATGCTATTACATACCTCAAGTTCTTTTTTTTTCTTCTTTTATTTCAAAGGAAGCTTTGTGAGCCACTTGCATGAAACCACATCTTTCCAGCTTATTAAGACTTCATATAAAAAAATTCTGCTTCAGAACAACTAACTCAAAATCACTATTCCAAGTTGAGTTACATAATAAAAGATATATTTATTTGCTTTTACGTACTGAGTTCTTCTTCAAGACTTTACACATTCACCCTATGAAACAATATTTTTTTCATTTGCATATTTTAAGAACTTTTTTTTTCAGCTTTGAATTATTGAATATATTTATTTATACATATTTCTGTGCATCTCATTTTTTCAATATCCTACTCCTTTCCCATTGAGGCATCCGTGTAATGACAATACAGAAGGGAAATGATAGGAAAGAAAAAAAGGTTGAGGTTTTGAGGAGTTTTTTTCAGATCAGTTTATCACCTGCTCCAAAGAGCAGCTGTTTAGCACACAGCCTCAAGTTCTGTAGAGCATCACTGATTTCCACATTTTTCTGTGCATACAGAAAAATATTTCATTATTCCAAACAGTTAAAAAAAAGTCTTGTTCCCAGAAAGGGAAGATTTTCTTTTCAAAACCAAAATATGTTAACACTTTTCAATATAATAAGTTGTATGTTTCATATTCCCCATAAGTAGCAACTTAATACATATTCATCACGGTTTATTTTTTCTCTTTCTGTAATAAAATTTGATACAGATTACAGCAAAGAAACTTATAATATGTGGTGTTATTCCAAACTGAGGATGGGTATCGCTCGAAAGGAGAGTCTGTACTATAATCAAGAATCAAAATTTGCCATTTTGGCATTCACAGCTGGATGGATCATGAAAAGCTTTCACAGATGTCTGAATTCAAGTGCACCCTAACACATGCAAACGCACAACCGCACCACTTTTCTGAAGAAAAAAAAAAAAAAAAAGACATTTAGCTACTAATCCTGTGGATTTAATTACAGATGAAAATGTCACACATGGTAACTCCTCCTCCACTGGACACTCACTATGCGACTCTGCTTGGACATTACATAAGGACCCCTTTATTGAATGAAATACACTGCAGTATTCAGGAGTAATCATTCTCTCTCCCTCCTTCCTCTCTCCCTCTTTCTCTCCCTCTCTTTCTACCTCTCTCTTTTGCTCTCATCCAACCAAGCTTATGGTGAATGTGGGTCCCTCTGAATACTCTGTTTTGTTGAGTTCCTCTTGCTAGTATTAAAACCTTTTGTCTTCCTCTGTGGGGATTTCCTCATCTCCCAATCACTTCATGCAGACCCAAATGGTCAACTATTTTACAGAAAAATTTTGCCAATGTGCTCATTTAGTTTGTATAGCAAATGTAAAATAGATTTTCCTTTCGTCTATATAAGTTGGTTACGAAAACCCTGTTAAAAGGTAAATATCTGTTCTGGGGAAATCGAAGATTCTGGTGAGGAAATAATGGAACCAACAAGAATGAGTCTCTCCTTTACTTTATTACAATGGTTAGAGTAGGAAAGGAAAAAAAAATGCTTAAAATGGTTAAAGGGTGTTCAGGTTACTTATTAAGTTATATGCTTACCGACCCTGTTAAGGACCCGATGATCAAGGGACCAGCTCCGAGATACATCGTAGCAGGAGAGGTGGCAGGTACTACCTTGGTGGGCGTCCCCGCAGAGGCAACGTGGACCTCGGTGGTAATGAGATCTGCCTCACCTCCTTCACGAGTCCTGGGCTTTTATTAGTTAAAAGGTGCTGACTCGTCTTGGCTCAGGGGGCCAGCTTGTGCCAAGAGGAGCGGCCTAGTGACCTATTTGGCACTAGTTTGAGTTTGCGTTCTAAAGCAAAGAGGGTCTTTTAGGGGTCGGCAATTTCCGGTTACTTCCTCCCTTTCCCTCCTCTTCATCGCTATCTTCATCCCAGTCCAGCGTCTTCGTCACCTCTAAATGTCCTTGGCTGCCTTTTATGGGCAACAGTTGGCTATGGTAGCTGGTTACAACATCCCCTTCTGATGAAAATGATGAATTCAGCACAGCTCTCTGCTCCTTCTTAGTTACAAAGTTACAGTTACAAGGCAGAAAAGCTTGGGATGTACACTTTCAAGGCAAGAAAGACTCGGGATGGGCCATCACGGACCATTAACTATTGTGTCTCCAGATACAATATCCAATTAAGTCTGATGCTTTCTCCAAAGGAGAGAAATATGCCAATGTCAAAAATTCCTGTATAACCATTCTTAGATTCTACATGTATACTCCTCTCCCCAAATTTCATCTAAACAAACACAAAAATGTAAATATAAGCACATATCCATACAAAATCAGACAAGTCTAGGTGCCAGAAGGGCAAGACAGAACTTCCTGATATGCTTTTGTCTGTAGACATCAGAAAGTGTCTACACTTGGGAAAGACAGGGAAAAGAGTTTTCAATTCTTGTAAATGTAAATTTTGTTACTTCCTACACAATTTAGGAAGTAATGGATGGAGATCAGCAACTAAGGAACTTATAGGAACTGGCTTGTATCAAAGTAATCCTGTATAACAGGTCAGCTCATAAATTTCAGTGCTTGAGGATCCACAAGTGTTCCACAAATAAAATGAGCAATAGAAATGCTTCAGGGTGTTACCATAACAGCATTTACTTCAGTAAGAACTTATACTTTAAATGCCTAACCTAAACCAAAAGTTAAAAACCATATGATAAACATTAGGAAGTTACAATGTAGAATAAAACCTCAAACTTAGTGAAATCTGTTGGATGGGTATAGAATTAACATGGTGCTGTTAGGATGTCAGAATGTGTCTTATAGTGTCTCTTCCACTTGTGTCAGGTTTAATTAAGGATTAATTACATCTAAATTTTATAAATCTCCTGACCATGATTTTGTTGGGAATCCATTCATAATAGTTTGAGGGGTTTTTTTGGTTGGTTGCTTATTTGGTTGGTTGGGGTTCTTTTGCCATCCTACAAGATTGTTTCTCTCTTGCAGTTTCTTCTTCCAAACTTCCTCCTTTTCACAACAAAGCCTCAGACTGTCACTTCTGGTCAGGTTTCTTTTCAATACATACAACTCCTCTTGTTCTCCTGCAATCAGGCTCGTCCATCTGAATGTTCACCAGCTTTATCTTGTGTCTTTTTTGTCTGATTCTTTGCCTGGCATGAATCAACTGCATGTTCAACTCTGATTAAACTGTTACACTCCATATCAAACCAGTTGTTCATTGTAGGTCAGAACTACAAACTGGTAGATGGAAAGTAATACTAGCAGCCACAAGCCTGTTAAGAAGACCTCAACAGTTAATAATTAGGGTAAGTGAGAAAGTACAAGTGTCTGAAGTGGGTACATTGGTTTTAGCAGCAGCTGCTTCAGAAAATAAGACAGAAAATATGATGGACATATTTCATTCATTTTATCTTTTAAAAAATCATTATGCCTATGTAAAGAGATATCCAGCCTCCAAATGGGAGTAATAGCTCATTCATCAATGGATCTGTGACACCTGCAAGAAATTAGCCAAGTGATAATGGCTTGGTGAAGAAACTGCAATATAACTATCCTAAAAACTTTGCTGCTAAACCTTTATACTACTGATGTTCAGAGGTGCTTGCCACGAAACTGAGATAACATATCACAACAAAATATTTGTAGTGCAAGGATAGTAGCATAGATACCTCATAATATGCTAGCTGTGGTGTGGTACACTGGACTATATTTTTTTTTGTCAGCAACCCTGTATTGCACAACTACTTGCAAAGTTTGTCTCTGGAAATAAAAACTTTATTTACTGTTTCTGTGGGCCAAGTAAATTCAACAAGCATGTAGACCCCCTCTTATGAGGGCAAGCATCTTGTTATAGCCCTCTTCAGGTCCTTTAGATGGGAGAAATCGCATATGGGATAATGAAGTATACAGGGAAATGGGAGGAAACGAATTTTACTCTAATTTCACACTGTTAGTTGAAGGTTTACCAGGATGTCATTTCTTTTACTGTCAATTAGAATTTGTCTTTGTATGCCTGAGAGTACAACTCACTGAATTCATATAGTTAGGCTGATGGGTTTACCCACGATAGTACTTCTGAATTTCTGTTTCTTCATAAAACACTATAAGAAGTTTTGAGGTAAGAATAAAATAATGCACAGGAAATATTTTTTATGGTTTTATTGAAGGAATGCAACTTCTTTATTCCTGTATAAATACTACTGTTTTTCTTATGGTCACTACCATGTTCTCTCTTAATAGTAGCAAGATTCCTTTACTTATTTTCTATACCTCACTATTATCTTACTTTGACACCACCTGTATACTTGAAGTTGTTTATCTTAATTACAGGTAAATCATACTTTGCAATAACTGTCTTACTGGAGAACTTTTTACCAAGATGTGCATGGATACGCTAACCTTAAAAGAAAACAACGCAGGGTTGGTTTAATTTTAGTTTGGTTTGGTTTGGTTAGGTTTGGTTTGGTTTGGGGTGGGGTGTCCAAGTTCCAGAGAGGTGTAAAGCAAAAATTCAAGAAAAGGCAAGATACCATTTATGATACAAAAACATAAATTAGGAATCCTTTAATCTATCAATAATTAGATGATTTTTTTTTTCCTAATTTCCATCTGGAAATGTATTATAAGGATTGCATTATAAGGATTTGGAGCAAAGCCTTTCATTGTGGAATCCATTTTGCAAGAAAAGTTATAATGCACAATTAAACCATATATGCATTAAAATGACTCACTACACAGTACATTATTTTGCATAACATGGTAAAACCCTTTAAAATTCTGGAATACTTGAAAGGAATTTAATTGTATAGCTACACTGCAACGACATTTGCATGTCTAGAAAGTGTGAGGTACAAATCACATACTCATTTTTAAACATATCAGAGTGTCCCTGAATTACCTGCCTAATTACCTTGCGGAATGATTGCCAAAACACTATGGGCAGCTTCATGATGTTTCAAATTCTTCATTTCAGAACATTGATTTCTTAACTGTCTGGAGGAGATTTTGAAATTTCTTAAGAATCACCTAATAATTCTTTTTTCTTGGTAAAAAGGGGCTTTGAAAAGAATATCCCTGAATAGAAGAAATAGCAAAAATCTTAAAAAAAAAAAACAAAAACCAAAAAACCAAAAAAACCCAAACCAACAACCAAACAACAGCTTTCTGTAGTAGATTATTCTCTGTATAAGCACATTTCTTGGCTAATTAGCCCTTTCAGCAACGAGATAAGTGCTATATTTACATAAATCCTAACTCTCTTTTCCTCATTTAATACATCTGTCTGCTGTGGACAAATTGCTCTTATTACTTAAAGAAATATTTCACAATTATATGCAATTTAAATTAATCATGCTTTCTGTCTTTAGCGTTTTCACTGAATGGAGATATAGGTAGAAAAAAAAAACTATTTTTACATTATTTTTTTCCTCAATAGATGTGGATTTATGGATATGTAGAATCCAGTTCCACAAGCTTTCAGTGTATCTGTACTTCAGTAAATTTTATGAAAGATGTTAGCAATTTTTATTGCCTAAATGAATACATTCTGGTAAAAGCCACTGGGAAAATATCAGTTCATACCCATTCCAAATTCTGACATTGTTTAATTTTCTGCTAAGAAGAACAGAAAAAAAAGCTTCTGTTTCCTCCACTACTAATCACAAAATAAGTTCAGTGGGGATCTTGTCTACTGATGCTGCAAGCATACTACAAAGTCTTTATCCAACAGAAAGAAAGGTAACAAAGGCTGGAAAGTATGGAACTCTGTCTGGGGACAGGTGATGAGGTAACAGAGTGTTGGTGGGTCAGGGTCAAAGGGAAAACAGCGATGGGGGACATTATGGTGGGGATCTGTTACAGGCCGCCTGATCAAGAGGACTCTGTGGATGAAGCGCTCTACAGAAAGATAGGAGCAGCCTCACGCTTGCAGGCCCTTGTCCTCATGGGGGACTTCAACCATCCTGACATCTGTTGGAGGGACGGTATGGCCCGGCACAAGCAATCCAGGAGGTTCCTCGATTGTGTGGAAGACAACTTCCTCCTTCCAGCAATAGAGGAGCTGACGAGGAGAGGTGCCATGCTTGACCTCGTGCTCACCAACAGGGAGGGACTGGTTGGAAATGTGACGCTCCAGGGCAGCCTTGGCTCTAGTGATCATGAGATGGTTGAGTTTGAGATACTCAGGACAGTGAGAAGAGCATGCAGCAAGCTCACTGCCCTGGACTTCAAGAAAGCAGACTTTGGCCTCTTCAGGAACCTGCTTAGCAACGTTCCATAGGATGTAGTCCTAGAGGGCAGGGGGGCCCAAGACTTCTGGTCCATATTCAAGAATCACCTGCTACATGCTAAGGAGTGTTGCATCCCGACTAGAAGGAAGTGCAGCAGGAGGGCCAGGAGACCTCCATGGATGGACAAGGAGCTGCTGAGGAAACTTAGAGGGGAAAAAAGAAGCTTATAGAAGGTGGAAGCGAGGACAGGTGGCCTGGGAAGAATATAGGAGCATTGTCCGGGAAGCTAGGCAGCAGGTTAGGAAAGCTAAGGCCCAGCTAGAATTAAATCTGGCAAGGAATGTAAAAGATAACAGGAAAGGATTCTGCAGGCACGTAGCAAATAAAAGACAGACTAGGGACAATGTGGGCCCTCTCCGGAAGCTATCGGGAGAACTGGCTACCATGGATTTGGAGAAGGCTGAGGTTCTTAATGACTTCTTTGCCTCAGTCTTCACTAGCAAATGCTCTGACCACATCACACAAGTCTTGGAAAGCAGATGCAGGGACTGTGAAAATGAAGACCTTAGGCCCACTGTAGAAGAGGCTCAGGTTCGAGACCATCTTAAGAACCTGAATGTGCACAAGTCCATGGGACCTGATGAAATCCATCCGCGGGTCCTGAAGGACCTGGCAAATGAAGTTGCTAAGCCACTGTCCATCACATTTGAAAAATCATGGCAGTCAGGTGAAGTTCCCGATGACTGGAAGAAGGGTAATATAACTCCCATTTTCAAGAAGGGGAAGGTGGAAGACCCAGGGAACTACAGACCAGTCAGCCTCACCTCTGTGCCTGGCAAAATCTTGGAGCAGTTTCTCCTGGAAAGCATGCTAAGGCACATGAAAAACAATGAGGTGGTTGGTGACAGCCAACATGGCTTCACTAAGGGGAAATCCTGCCTGACCAATTTGGTAGCCTTCTATGATGGAGCCACGGAACTGATGGACAGGGGCAGAGCAGTTGACGTCATCTACCTGGACTTGTGCAAAGCGTTCAACACTGTCCCGCATGACATCCATGTCTCTAAATTGGAGAGACATCAATTTGATAAATGGACCACTCAGTGGATAAAGAATTGGCTCGATGGCCGCACGCAAAGAGTTGTGGTAAATGGCTCGATGTCCAGTTGGAAACCTGTAACAAGTGGTGTCCCTCAGGGATCGGTGTTGGGACCGGTCCTGTTCAACATCTTTGTCGGCGACATGGACAGTGGGATTGAGTGCGCCCTCAGCAAGTCTGCCGATGACACCAAGCTGTGTGATTCAGTTGATACGCTGGAGGGAAGGGATGCCATCCAGAGGGACCTTGACATGCTTGTGGGGTGGGCCGATGCCAACCTTATGAAGTTTAACCAAGCCAAGTGTAAGGTCCTACACCTGGGTTGGGGCAATCCCAGGCACTGCTATAGGTTGGGCGGAGAGAAGATTCATAGTAGTACTGCGGAGAAGGACTTAGGAGTGTTGGTTGATGAGAAGCTTAACGTGAGCCGACGGTGCACGCTTGCAGCCCAGAAAGCCAACCGTATCCTGGGCTGCATCAAAAGAAGCGTGACCAGCAGGTCAAAGGAGGTGATCCTGCCCCTCTACTCTGCTCTTGTGAGACCTCACTTGGAGTACTGCGTACAGTTCTGGTGTCCTCAACATTAAAAGGACATGGAGCTGTTGGAGCAAGTCCAGAGGAAGGCCACGAGGATGATAAGAGGGCTGGAGCACCTCCCGTATGAAGACAGGCTGAGAGAGTTGGGGCTGTTCAGCCTGGAGAAGAGAAGGCTGCGTGGAGACCTCATAGCAGCCTTCCAGTATCTGAAGGGGGTCTGTAAGGATGCTGGGGAGGGACTCTTCCTTAGGGACTGTAGTGGTAGGACAAGGGGTAATGGCTTCAAACTTAAACAAGGGAAGTTTAGATTAGATATAAGGAAGAACTTCTTTACAGTGAGGGTGGTGAAGCACTGCAATGAGTTGCCCAGGGAGGTTGTGGATGCTCCATCCTTGGCAGTGTTCAAGGCCAGGTTGGACAGAGCCTTGGGCCACATGGTTCAGTGCGAGGTGTCCCTACCCATGGCAGGGGGGTTGGAACTAGATGATCTTAAGGTCCTTTCCAACCCTTACTATTCTATGATTCTATGATTTCCATAAGTCAACACCTTTAGCACAAAACAGGTAAACATGTTCAGTTTCTATCAGAGAACAGTTTCTAATCAAGCTTTAAAACACTGGCACGTAACACCTTCACTTCCTTAAAATTGTTAAACATTTGGCAGCATGTTATTAGCCCTGTACATACCAAAAAGATGCTTTGTTCTTGCCATTTTCATGCTCAGATATTTCCAGCAACCAAAGTATGTGTAATAATGATGCAAATAGTAAGAGTTTAACACAGTTATTGTTAATATTCTAGTTTGTATATATTGCTTTTACCATTTTGCACCATAAATGCTGCAAGAGATGGGTGTGTATTTTGGCAGAACATGGTAGAAAATACAGTTACAATGAAGTAATCTTTTGCATTCTCTTTGATGACATTTTTCTAAATAAGAACCTAAGACTTTGTATTGAAAATTTCCATGTGCCTTTATTTTTCGCTATTTTTCTCTGTGTTTGGGTTTTGTGTGTGTGTGTGTATATATTTCCCAAACTTGGCAATATAGTTCTTAGCTAAATTTGGCTGACTGATCAGTAATATTGCTTTTCTGTGATTAAGACCATTAGGAGTCACTGCAGTAGCTTACTGTACAAAAAAAGTCAATGAAGTCGCTTTATGGGGCAATGGATTATGGGACACCTTAATGACAAGATGACAGTAGACATGCATATTATTTTTCTGTAGATATGTAGATTCCAAGATCACCTCTTTAAAGGCACTGTTGAGATAGGAAAATCTTCTGTTAGGCTGTTTATTTTCCCACCCTGCAAGGTATGCTTGAGATTGTCTATTGGTTTTCAGACTTTGAAGGGAAATGCTCAAGAAACTATTTGACAATATTTGTTATCCACTGCATCAATCTGAGCTCTTGTTTGATTATGCACAAATAATTATTTGGCAAGGTAACAGTGAATTGGCCTTCTCAGTATGTTGACAACAAAGCACCACTGCACCCTTTATATTTACTTTTTACTTTTATTTCTATTGCCTCTAGTTATGGCAAACTGGTAACAAAGAAAAATTAATAATTAGTTGTAAAATCAATGCTGTAGAAGATGGATTTTAAAGAACAATCTAAATGAACTGTTAGATGCAGTTAACATTAAATGCTGAATTTTCGTTGGTAAGTGTGAGAAAAGTGTGTTAGCCTTTTTGGTTCCTCTGTCACTTGGAGAAGGACATTAGCATTAGCACATTCCAGGAACCTCCTAGATTGCTTAGGACCTCATGTTGTCCCTCCAACACATACTGGGGTGGTTGAAGTTCCCCATGAGGACCAGGAATGTGAATGTGAGACTGCTCCTCTTTGTCTAATGAGAAGGATGGTACATAGAGGATTGGTTTAATCCTTTAGGTACTCTGCATATGCGGCTACTGTTGAAATCTATGTGGATATGAAGGATGTTCAGGATTTGTAAATTAAGCATGCAGGAAATGTTTATACTCGGGGTTTTTTTTCTGCTCTTTACCTTCTCCACTGAGATTAGCAAGAGTATGTAGATGAAAGTTAATTTCATTGAAGGTGCACAAAAAAGTGGATGACAAAGTGCGATTTTATTTCCTTATCAAAAGCACTTACTTTTCATCTGTGATAGAAATTATAATAGAACTCTAAGAAATGAAAACAGTAATGCCAACAGACATTTCACTGAATCACTCTTGAATGTAAATGCCTAAGGAAAATGAGTTTACTGATGTATTTATAGAGGGCAGGAAAAATCTTACACAGTTCTGATTTCTTTAAAAATGTAAATATTAATTCTGATTTTATGGAAACAAAATGAATGGTCATTTAATTCAAAGGAGAACCTGAACCATTTTTTTGGTGTGGCTACAGACACATTGACTCTAGAACAACAGTTTAGCTTTAAAATGTTCTGATTCATTTTTCCCCATTTGACTAGGAAAAAACAGAATTTTCTTTTAGATTTGTAGATTTATATTTTTTATTGGATTTTCAAGCAAACTGAATTTTTAATTTGTGCATACAACTGTATATGCATAGTTAGAAAAGTTTCTATGTATGCAAATGTACATTCTGATTACTCAAAGAACCTCATGCAAATACAGGACTTACTGCCCAGTCTTTCCATGAGGCATGCTGAATGATCTTCAACTAAAGAACAATTTAAATAAAAATATCATAGTTCCTTTTTTAAGTATCTCACCATTATTGTCCCTAAGATTTTAGGACATTCCTTAGATTGTAGAATTTGTATGTAATGCTTTTTGGAAAAATCAGATTCAGAATAGGAATTTTATATGTGTGTACTGTTTTGGGCAGTGATAAAGTCAATTTTTTTTTTGTAGTAGCTAGTATGGGGATTTGTGACCAAAACAGTATTGATAAAACAGAAATGTTTTCTTTATTGCTGAGCAGCGTTTACACAAAGTCAAGGCCTTCTCTACTTCTCACACCACCCCACCAGTGAGCAGGCTGGGAGTGCACAAGAAGTTGGGAGGATTCACAACCAGGACAGCTGTCCCCAACTGACCCAAGGGATATCCCACACCATATGGCATCATGCTCAGCATATAAATCTGTGGGAAGAAGAAGGAAGGGGAGGACATTTAGAGTGATGGCATTTGTCTTCCCAAGTAACTGTTATGCCTGATGGAGCCCTGCTTTCCTGGAGATGGCTGAACACCTGCCTGACCATCAGAAGTGATGATTTAAACCCTTGTTTTGCTTTGTTTGTGTGCATGGATTTTGCTTTATCTATTAAACCGTCTTTATGTCTACACATGACTTTTCACACTTTTACCCTTCTGGTTCTCTTTCCTATGTCATTGAGAGGGGAGCAGCTGCGTGGGGCTGTGTCCTGGGTTCAGCTATAGCAGTCATTTTTCTCCTGCTTAGTAGCTGGTGCAGTGCTGTGTTTTTTAACTTTCAGCCTGGGAACAACGCTGATAACACCGATGTTTTTAGTTGTTGCTAAGTAATGTTTATTCCAACCAAGGACTTTCTCAGTCTCATGCTTTGCCAGGGAGGAGGGGAAGCCGGGAGGAAGCAGAGACAGGACACCTGACCCAAACTAGCCAAAGGGGTATTCCATACCACAGCACGTCATGCCCAGTATATAAACCGGGGGGAGTTACCCGGAAGGCCCAGATCACTGCTCGGGTCGGGCTGGGTATCGGTCGGCGGGTGGTGAGCAATTGTATCCTCTCCCCTTGTTATTTCACTAATCGTTATTATCATTGGTGGTAGCAGTAGTGGTTTTGTGTTATACCTTAGTTGCGGGACTGCTCTTATCTCAACCCGTGGGAGTTGCATTCTTCCCATTCTCCTCCCCATCCCTCCGGGAGCGGGGGGAGGAAGAAGGGGGGGGGGGGAGTGAGCGAGCGGCTGTGTGGTTCTGAGTTACCGGCTGGGCTCAAACCACGACAGGCTGAGGGGCTAAATCGTGACAATGTGATAGGTGAAAATGGCCACTTCCAGAGCAAGTCCAGAAGAAAATTAGATATTGTTAAATTTTAAGTAAAACTTGAATACTACTTATCGATATCTTTTTTTGACTTAGCTTTGAGGGAAAGTGTAGATAGCATGCAGAATACTTTAATTTCATCTGGGTTTTAATCCACTGTTCTATGTTCTAATTGAGAAGATAATTTCACCAAGATATTGCCTTATGCCTGATCTCTTCTGACTGTTTCCAGCTATTCCCTAACAATGATCTTCCTGATTAATATTCTAGCATATTCTGTTTTATTTTGTGTTGTCACCCCTTGCAGCTTTGGCTGTTTATTCTGAGCGTGCCTTCACCCATGTGGGACTCTGAGGAGGCACTCGTGTTCAATGTCCAGAAGATGCTGAGGTGCAAGTAACCTTGTCCATGAGTCACACTTCACTTGGGAAGTGTTAGATACCATACTGATTTTTAAAACAGATATTCAGTCACACAGGCACATCTGCTGAGATGGGAGGTGGAATTAATAAAATGCAGTTTTCTACCTATATGGCTTTTCCAGTGTGAGAAGTTGGTCTGTTTATATCATTATACTGGCTGTATCACAACACAATGAAAACAAGAGCATTGAGATACACTCTCACTGAAAACCTTTATGATTGTTTAAGCCAGAGCTTACCTTGATAGCACACTATTAAATTTATATGTGCACCAAATGCACAGCTAACTGAGGCAGAAGGAAAGAGGCGAGAACAAATAGATTGGTTAATGTAAGGAAACAGAACAAACCATGAAGAAAGCAAAAAATAAGGCTGTTTGCTACAGGTATTAAGTTTGTTCCTGTTTTGATATATGACAGGAAAGAAGTAGTTTAGGACAGCCAGAGAACTTCAGGGTAAAATGGGCAGAGGATGGTTGAGGAAACACCCTTCTGTAGAGTTTTGTGGGATGATTAGTGTCTGCAGGAACAATGGCAAGCAAGTTAAGAGGCAAGCAAAGATTTTAAGTAAGTTAGTGTAATGCTATCTTCAGGTAATCAGTAATTATTCAAATACGGAACATTTCTTTTTTATGATGCAAAGGGGGACATCCCAAGTGAAATTATAATGAAGTTTCATGTTTTAACTGCCTGGTAAATATATCCTAAAGTAAACTATTGCAATAATAGCATCAGTACACAAGAACCCAAATCACATGACAATATCTTTTGTTCAAACATTCTACATATATCAAGAAACCAAAATTCTGCTTTTAGGTATGACACTGTGACTTCACTAGCAAGATTTTTCTGAAATATATTTCACTTCTTTCTTATTATTCCTTAGATATGGCATATTAGTCACTGAATGTTGGTAATTTATTCTAATTTAGTCAAATATGCTTTATCTGTATACCTTTTGCCTGGGGCTCTCTGTATGCTTTCCTCAGTTAGAGGTTAATCTCTGTTCCCTCATCTTTATTTCTACTATTTGTCTTGAATTTCTCAGGCCATACAGCTGTGGTAGCTAGACTTTAATCAGATTCTTTCAGAAAGAAATCAGTCACCATGGTCATGGTATAATGTAGATTACAAATGGTGTATGATTCAATAGTGTTGTGATGGGCTGACACCAGCCAGCAGACAAACTTCTATGCAGCCACATGCTTGCTCCCTCCCCCTTGGCAGGAATGTGGGGGAGAAAATAGGAAGAAGAAAAGTGAGAAAACTCATTGTTTGACATAAAGTTTAAAATGTGAAGGAAAGTTGGGGGGGGGAATGCCCAAACAAAAATACAAGTGGAACAAAGGAAATCATGCACTGCCCTCTACAAGCAGACCAAGATCTAGCCAGTTTCAAATCAATGGCAACCTTGAAAGCCAAAACGATCCACTCTTCTAACTCTGTGTTGGTAGGCATGACATCATATGGCATGAAGTTTCCTTTGGCCCAGTTGGGTTAGCTGTCCCAGTTACATCCCCTCCCAGCCTCTTACCCACTCCTAGCTGACTTGATGGGCAAGAGGCATAGTGGGAAAAAAAGAGAAAGCCCTGATGCTGTGTTAGCACCGATCAGCAAGCACCAAAACATTAGTGTGCTACCAATAAATCGAAAACATAGCATCATACAGGTTGCTATGAAGAAACTTAACTACAGCCCAGCCAGTTCCAGATCAAATGTTTCATATCCAACAGATTAAATTAAAAACAAAAAAATCTTTTCCATGAATTTATTCAGCTTTAGAGTGCATTTGGCTTTGAGTTTTTATATATCGACTCATATTTTTTTATGGATATATCAAGTCTCTTTCTAAATAGGACCTATGCAAAGTCATAAAAGCATATGTTTTGAAGACTGCTTTCAAATAAAAGTAGTCCCACACTAAAAACGACATTGTGCAAGATTTTGGTTTTATAACCAGTTGTTAAATGGTACTAAGTACAATAAGTTAATATGGAGCTTGCCTCTCGATTATCTAATGGCTGTACAAGCAAAATGTTTAATAGGTGCAATGATGCCAAATAATTGCATAAAAATAGCTGTGTGGGTTTAGACAAAATGTTATATCAGAAACAATACTGAAAGGAATAAAATGGAAATAGTATTCTATTCTTGCCATACATCCACGAGGGACAAAGAAGGACTGTTAAGAGTATGGAAATAATTTTAAGATATTATTAGCTTTTTAGCTGTGTGAGCATAATCTTACCAACCTACCTTCCCAACCACCATAAAGCAAAAGACTAATGATGCTTTGTAAATTAATGTTTGGAGTAATCATGATAATCAACATAAGGTTGTTTTTGCAAGCCACTGCTATTGCAAGCTATTAGCATTAATAATTTTCCATTGTAACAGACACAGTAATATGTAAATCACACAGATGACACAGTATCTGCTCTAAGAATCTCTTTCAAAATTACCTTTTCCGTAATCAAATGCAATATGGTACCTGGGGGATTCTCATTGCCCATCTGTCATATAAATGCAAAACCCACAGAAACATGATGAAATTGCAAACCCTTTTATAGGTTCAGGATAGTGCATGGATTGATAGGTAATACATAAGTAAATTTCATGTGGTCTTATTTAGTGGGAAGCACTTCAGGTGTACTGTATACATATAATGTAGATGTTATTTATTAACCTCCAACTCTGAAAAAAAATAATTCTGAAAGAAAAAAAAAAGGAAGAAAAAGAAAAAAGGTGAATGGAAGAATAGATAGCTGGAATGCAACAATTGTAATCATTTTAGTCTAAATTCTGCTGGTGAATAGTACCATAGAACTGAATTTTATTTAAAAAAAAGGAGGAGATTCTGCGATTCTTTAGCTAGCTATCTGTAGCGCTGTAGATGGCTGCTACCTCAAAAGATTTCAAGGCAAATGAGATGCTCTTTACTATCTTACTGAGGTAGTAGCTTATATACTCTTCAAAGCTGCAACAAGCTAAATTGACACCCTTACTGTTGATGTAGGCTAGTTTTGCTTCTAGATACAAGTGGTTCATTTCACAAGTCTCACACAAAATAGCCTTTCACCTTTCTCCAGATTTTCTAAAACAGATTTTTAATCTCATCTGATTTAGTGTTTAAAGGCAAATGTATCTTCCACAATCTCCAAACAAACAAATGCTTGTCATATAAATTGCTCCATTCTTTTTTTTCTAGAGGAGATAACATCTGCTCCTAAAATCCTGCAAAAACACCTGCAGAGGGTGTTTCCTGTTATTTATAAAACAAATCTCTGTCATTCAGTGAAGAAGGAGGAAGAGACAGTAGTGCTCTTTAGTGCTATTTTAGTGGCATTCTTGGCTTTTTAAATTTGGAAAGCAGCAGGATACTGCAGTGAGTACACTATTAGCAAATGATACCTAAAAGTAGACAGAAAAGATGATTAGGCAATTCAGGGTTGACAACTCTGAGATATATATATTACTGTAAAAGCTAGCAGAGGCTGGATATCTCTTTTGAAATTAGAAAAAGGAAATACTAAAAGTAGATGACATTTCAAGACTTTATCTAAAGAAGCTGTATCATATTTCCTCTTCATTTCCTATAGTGATTATCTTTCCAAATCAGATACTGCAGTACAGTTTTCCTCCTAGCACATCCTTAAAGTAGTCAGCATAAGATACTTCAAAAAGAAGGATAACATAAATGGGAAAATTTACTTACAGATGAAGCTTCTCCTCATCTGGAGAAAATCATTAGTTTATTCTCCTGATCATAAAATTCAATGACTTTTAGATATTTTTTCCACCTAAATAGTTATCAATGTCTCAATCACCCATATTCATGTCCAGTTTGAACTACTTGTAACTGCTGGCTTCAATACCACACTGAGTTAAAAATCATGTAAAGTTGTATTTCATTTCATATATTTGATATCATCTCTCATTAGGTATGCTGCTGTGTTTCTGTCTCTAGTGAATTTTGACTACTATCCTACTCATATTTACTTACCACTAAATCCTCCAGAAGTCTTTATAGCTTTCTATGACTAATATATAACCTTTCAATATGTCATTTTGTCAAGTTTGGTTTGTTTTTGTGGGGTTTTTGTTTTGTTTTGTTTTGCTTTGCTTTTTGATTTGTTTTGGTTTGGTTTGGGTTGGGTTTTTTGTATGTTTTGTTTGATTTGGAGGGGGATGTTCTGGGGGTTTTTGTGGTGGTGTTTTTTTTTTTTTTTTTAATAGATCATTAATTGCATCTTCAGCACGAATCCTGGCAAAATTATTATAGAGAATCCTATACAACTCTTCTCCTAAGGTAAGCATTACTGTCTGAAGTTTGGGCATAGGGAGTGCTCTGCTTAATAAAGCCAGGAGAAGTATTCTCACTGTTGCTAATTTCAAGTTTCCAGGCTGAGTGGAAACCTCTGGAGTTTCAAAAACTGGGATCTACTGGTTTCATTTAGAAAACATTTCTGCTTACTTAGAAGATATCAGTTTGGATCAAAACCCTCTAGCTATGTGTCCTTCTTGCTTCCTATCTTGTTTTTGTTTCAGGGCATGGAAATCTGTTCCAACTTAATTCTCTCTATACACATCTTTAATTAGGTGGCGTTCTAAGTCCAAGAAATTAAGTTACCTTATGTTTCACTAACCAATTTTAATTTGCATTGTTATTTTCTGCTGATTATCTCCTGCTGGTTTAAATTCCCCTTTGGAAGTTTTATCTCACAAATTTAAATTTTGGCATGCCTTGTCTCCATACAACACTGAACTCTTGAACATTGCTTCAACACTCTTGAACATTGATCAAAAACAGTCTTTGAATAGATACTCCAAAAACCTACTATAATTTAGAGACTCTCTCTTTTGTTGTCTAAATTGTAATCATTGAAGAGGTAGCAATATCAGGTCCTGAGAAACTTGGTCCGTGAGCCCCAGTATTCCATGTATGCATATAAATGCAAAGGATACTTAAGTAAAGTAAAATAGTTTTGTACTAAATTCAGTGAATAGTTAAATTCAGTGAAAAGTTAAAATAAACAAATTCAATGAAAAGTTAAAAATAAGAATAAATTAGGAAAATTTTGAAAAAGAATATGAACAATTACAACATGTATCTTCTATCCAGTTCACCAAATACTTTTCTATCTATCTTTGCATTTTTCTCATTGTTTTTGTATATGAAATGTATCAGTCACACACCCATCTATAAAAAAATTGGTTTTTCCTTATATATACTTTTTTTTTAATAAAGTGAACATAATTCCCAACCACAAGCTCACACTTTTTTTGCTTAATGTCCAAAGGAAAATAATCTTATCTACATTAACATGAAAATACTTCTTATTTTTTGTTAGCTCTTTGACCTTAATAATACCTTATGTTAGTAACTAAGTAAGTTGATTATGAACTAAGTAAATTTTTCACTTCATTCAGATAAAGCACCATTTGATTGCATTGAGTTTCTTTTTATAATACTAAATTTTTATTGTTGGACTTCTCTCTGCTTTTTCATTTTTAAAAATAATTTCTCTTTACTTTCTTTTAAGCAAATATATGCCAATAATTATTCAGTGCCTACTGTAGTATTATTATAGCACTAGAATTCCTGGATCTTTCTTACAGAAATGCTTGAAAATTGAAATTAAATCTTGCTTACACAAATAATCACATAGACTTCTATAGATTCCTAACAGAATCTAATTTGAAATACTTTAAAGTAGAATTGAAAAAGCTCAGTTACACAAATTCAGATTTCCATGGTAAAATCCCTGAGGCACTTTAAAAATATTAAAATATTTTGTTTCCTTGTGTTTTAACCTGGACTGAAAGTTACCACCATCTTCAAAAATTAAGCCATAATAGATAACCACAGAAATTATAGAATCATAGAATAGTAAGGGTTGGAAAGGACCTTAAGATCATCTAGTTCCAACCCCCTGCCATGGGCAGGGACACCTTGCCCTAAACCACGTGGTCCAAGGCTCTGTCCAACCTGGCCTTGAACACCGCCAGGGATGGAGCATCCACAACCTCCTTGGGCGACCCATTTCAGTGCCTCACCACCCTCACTGTAAAGAACTTCTTCCTTATATCTAATCTAAACTTCCCCTGTTTAAGTTTGAAGCCATTACCCCTTGTCCTACCACTACAGTCCCTAAGGAAGAGTCCCTCCCCAGCATCCTTATAGACCCCCTTCAGATACTGGAAGGCTGCTATGAGGTCTCCACGCAGCCTTCTCTTCTCCAGGCTGAACAGCCCCAACTCTCTCAGCCTGTCTTCATACGGGAGGTGTTCTAGCCCTCTTATCATCCTCGTGGCCCTCCTCTGGACTTGCTCCAACAGCTCCATGTCCTTTTAATGTTGAGGACACCAGAACTGTACACAGTACTCCAAGTGAGGTCTCACAAGAGCAGAGCAGAGGGGCAGGATCACCTCCTTTGACCTGCTGGTCACGCTTCTTTTGATGCAGCCCAGGATACGGTTGGCTTTCTGGGCTGCAAGCGCACACTGCCGGCTCATGTTAAGCTTCTCATCAACCAACACCCCCAAGTCCTTCTCTGCAGGGCTGCTCTGAATCTTCTCCGCCCAACCTGTAGCAGTGCCTGGGATTGCCCTGACCCAGGTGTAGGACCTTACACTTGGCTTGGTTAAACTTCATAAGGTTGGCATCAGCCCACCTCACAAGCATGTCAAGGTCCCTCTGGATGGCATCCCTTCCCTCCAGCGTATCAACCGAACCATACACCTTGGTGTCGTCAGCAAACTTGCTAAGGGTGCACTCAATCCCACTGTCCATGTCGCCGACAAAGATGTTGAACAGGACAGGTCCCAACACCGACCCCTGAGGGACACCACTTGTTACAGGTTTCCAACTGGACATCGAGCCGTTTACCACAACTCTTTGCGTGCGGCCATCAAGCCAGTTTTTTATCCACCGAGTGGTCCATCTATCAAATTGATGTCTCTCCAATTTAGAGACAAGGATGTCATGCGGGACAGTGTTGAACGCTTTGCACAAGTCCAGGTAGATGACGTCAACTGCTCTGCCCCTGTCCATAAGTTCCGTGGCTCCATCATAGAAGGCCACCAAATTGGTCAGGCAGGATTTCCCCTTAGTGAAGCCATGCTGGCTGTCACCAACCACCTCGTTGTTTTTCATGTGCCTTAGCATGTTTTCCAGGAGAAACTGCTCCAAGATTTTGCCAGGCACAGAGGTGAGGCTGACTGGTCTGTAGTTCCCTGGGTCTTCCACCTTCCCCTTCTTGAAAATGGGAGTTATATTACCCTTCTTCCAGTCATTGGGAACTTCACCTGACTGCCATGATTTTTCAAATGTGATGGACAGTGGCTTAGCAACTTCATTTGCCAGGTCCTTCAGGACCCGCGGATGGATTTCATCAGGTCCCATGGACTTGTGCACGTTCAGGTTCTTAAGATGGTCTCGAACCTGAGCCTCTTCTACAGTGGGCGTAAGGTCTTCATTCTCACAGTCCCTGCATCTGCTTTCCAAGACTAGGGTGGTGTGATCAGAGCATTTGCTGGTGAAGATGGAGGCAAAGAAGTCATTAAGAACCTCAGCCTTCTCCAAATCCATGGTAGCCAGTTCTCCTGATAGCTTCCGGAGAGGGCCCACATTGTCCCTAGTCTGTCTTTTATTTGCTACATATCTATAGAATCCTTTCCTGTTATCTTTTACATTCCTTGCCAAACTTAATTCTAGCTGGGCCTTAGCTTTCCTAACCTGGTCCCTAGCTTCCTGGGCAATGCTCCTATATTCTTCCCAGGCCGCCTGTCCTCACTTCCACCTTCTATAAGCTTCTTTTTTCCCCTCTAAGTTTCCTCAGCAGCTCCTTGTCCATCCATGGAGGTCTCCTGGCCCTCCTGCTGCACTTTCTTCTAGTCGGGATGCAACACTCCTTAGCATGTAGCAGGTGATTCTTGAATATGGACCAGAAGTCTTGGGCCCCCCTGCCCTCTAGGACTACATCCTATGGAACGTTGCTAAGCAGGTTCCTGAAGAGGGCAAAGTCTGCTTTCTTGAAGTCCAGGGCAGTGAGCTTGCTGCATGCTCTTCTCACTGTCCTGAGGATCTCAAACTCAACCATCTTATGACCACTAGAGCCAAGGCTGCCCTGGAGCGTCACATTTCCAACCAGTCCCTCCCTGTTGGTGAGCACAAGGTCAAGCATGGCACCTCTCCTTGTCAGCTCCTCTATTGCTTGAAAGAGGAAGTTGTCTACACACAATCGAGGAACCTCCTCGATTGCTTGTGCCGGGCCATACCGTCCCTCCAACAGATGTCAGGATGGTTGAAGTCCCCCATGAGGACAAGGGCCTGCGAGCGTGAAGCTGCTCCTACCTGTCTGTAGAGCGCTTCATTCACAGAGTCCTCTTGATCAGGCGGCCTGTAACAGATCCCCACCGTAATGTCCCCCATCGCTGTTTTCCCTTTGACCCTGACCCACCAACACTCTGTTACCTCATCACCCGTCCCCAGACAGAGTTCCACACTCTCCAGCCTATCACTGACATAAACAGCAACGCCCCCTTCCCGTCTGCCTGGCCTGTCTTTTCTAAACAGCCTGTAACTTTCCATTCCAACACTCCAGTCATAGGAGCCATCCCACCATGTTTCTGTGATACCAGTGACATCATATTCCCGTAGCCTTGCACACATCTCTAATTCCTCTTGCTTGTTCCCCATACTACGGGCGTTTGTATAGAGGCACCTTAGCCGAGCTCCAAATGCAGCGACTCAATGGCTGGGGCAGCTGGAACATCTCTACATCGCTCCAAACACTTATTACAGGTGCTGGCAACTGACCAGGAATGTTGGGATGGATCAATGCTCCCCTCCCCCAACACATCTAGTTTAAAGCTTTCTTGACCAGCCTGGCAAGCCTCCTACCAAAACAGCTCTTCCCCTTCTTTGTCAGGCCAGCTCCACCAGCCTCCAGTAGATCTGGCCTCCCAAATGGAGCCCCATGTTCTAAATAGCCAAACCCCTGACTATGGCACCACCATTCTAACCATTTATTAACCTGCCAAACGCACCTAGCTTTTTTAAGGTCCTCCCCTTTGTCCTGGAGAATTGATAAAAAAACTATCTGAGCTCCAGAGCCCCTAACCACCTCTCCCAAGGCTCTGTAGTCCTTCTTAATGTTCTCCAGGCTACTGCTATCTATATCTCTAGCACCCACATGGACCACTAGAAGGGGGTAATAGTCAGCAGGACTTACTAGAGCAGGCAGCCTCTCAGCAACATCCCCGATCCGAGCCCCTGGCAGGCAACACGCCTCCCTCGAGACTGGATCAGGCTGGCAGATGGGTGCCTCTGTGCCTTTCAAAGTAGCGTCCCCTACTACTATGACCCTCCTCTTTTTCCTGGAGGCACCAGTAGTGATAATCTTTACTGGTGCATCAGCAGGATGCTCATTAGGTGTGGTGGGTGCTTTCTCATTAGCCCCCTGCAGAACTGCGAAGCAGTTCTGGGTGGGGACATCAGATTTAGGAGGAAGCCCCTTGTTGTTAATTGTCTTCTTCCTCCTTTTTTTGTTAGTTTTTCTTGTAACTAACTCCCAGCTTCCTGGGTTGCTGCCCTCCTTCTTTCATATATGAGCAGTGCTGGACGTTTGCAGCCCCTGCGCAGTTTGGGCCTGGAGCAAGCAGCCCAGCTTCCTCTCAGCTTCCCTGGCATCTTTTAGCTCTCCAACAGCCTTCCGCAGCTCAGCCACCTGCTGCAGGAGGACCTCCACCAGGGCGCACCGAGTGCAGCCCTCCCCATTGTGCACCCTCGCCTCAAGAGACCAGTCGAGGCACTTTCTACACTCCGAGGTCTGCACCGCAGCCTCCCCTCTCATCGGCTCTGTCTGGGTGCCTACGCTGGCCACCGCCGGGGCAGAGCTCCCAGGGTGGGCCCTGGTCCTGAGGCGAGTGCTCGCCATCCCGCTCGCCCTCACCGCCGCGCCACGCCCTGACTGCCCGCCCTGGTCGTCCGCGCTCCCTGGGGTGGGTTTTTCCCCACTGAGGGCTGGTGCCGTCACTCCTGGCGCCGCCCCCTGTGAGTCAGCTGCTCACGTCAGCTGAGCTGCCGGCTCCTGGGCGAGTCCTGTCGAGGACTTGAGGCTCTCTCGGTCGCTCTTGCTGCTTCTAACTGAGGCTCCTGGACGCCATGCTTCCCTCCGCTCCGGTGTTAAAGGCGTCCTCTCTGGAGATACTCACCTCGGCAATATTTCTGCTCATATTGAATGCATTCTGAAATTTTATGATCAGTGCTTATTCACATCAGGTCTTTCAGTTTTGCTTTGGTATGTCTTAACTTGACACAGAAATATGAGGACTTTAGGAAACATTAAAAGATACTTGCCCTAGCTATCAAGACCTATTTTATGACTGGTTTGTATCTATATTTCTTCTTTCAACTCATGTGCAAAAGTTCTACCTAAATAAACAAAACCTAAGCAAAAACATTATGAAATAGCTGAAACACATACTTACCGTCTCAGTTTTGTCTTGGACCTTTTATAAATATCTCAGCATTATGGAAGCTGAACTGTTTGATTTATTTTATTTTTTTTACATTTTTAATAAATCTAAGCAAAAATCCAAACTAAACAAGGCTGCAAATCCTGTTTGTCCTATTCCTCCCCACCATGGTTATCAATCACCAGTTAAAAGTGAAAGCATTAGCTCTGATGCAAACACTTTTCTGAACAACATCAATATAGCAAAAGACAATTTTGAATAGCTAGAGAAGTAAACTCGCACTTTAGTAATAAATTTAAAGCCTAGAGTGTGTTTCAGTGTTTTGGAAGATAAACAACGAAGGAATTCACATTGCATAAGTAATTTTCATGCATCCATTGTTATAATTATAAGCAGGGTTGGATTCTTTAAGGTAAATATTACATTTTTCCATTGTTTTCATCTACCTTTCTTCAGGTATGTAGTCTTATAAAGTCTTAGCAACATCACTTAATAAATTGCCTGTTTGAAAACCTGTATGCACCCCTCAAAAGAATTCTGAAAGTTCAAAATAGATGTTTAAACAGGAAATGATTCAATATTTAATAAAAAATATGAAACAAATTTCTGCAAAATAAAGAACTGCTATTAAACCTGTAAATACACCATTGGTTTTTATTTCTGATCAACCATATTAAGTTGTCAGAACTGAATCAATGACCAAGGAATACCTTTATAAGTGTTTTATTGATATTCGAGAATCTAAACAGAAGTTAATGAATGGACATAACTATATAAAAAAAAAAATCTTATTTTATTTTATTTTATTTTATTTTATTTTATTTTATTTTGCTTTATTTTATTTTATTTTGTTTAATTTTGTTTTATGAAGTTATGTAAATATTATTATTTAGCCTACAGAGGGTGGAGGCAAGAAAGGGTAGCCTGGGAGGAATACAGAGAAATTGTCTGAGCAGCCAGAGATCAAGTTACGAAAGATAAAGCCGTTATAGAGTTGAAACTGGCCAGCAACAAGAAAAGATTCTATAGGTAAATCGAATCTAAAAGGAAGATGAGGGAAAATGTGGCCCCTCTCCAGAAGGAAACTGGAGACCTGTTTACCAGGAACACGGAGAACACAGAGGCACTCGATATTTTTGACTTGTTCTTCACTGGAAAGAGCTCTAGCCACACTGAAGAAGTCATGGAAAACAAAGGCAGGAGCTGGGAGAATGAAGAACTGCCTGCTGCAGGCGAAGATCAGATTTGGGACCCTCTAAGGAAACTGAAGATGCACAAGTCTGTGAGACCTTATGAGGTATATTGGCAGGTCCTGAGGGAACTGGTGGATGAAGCAACAGATGGATCACTCAGAGGATAAGAAATTGGCTGGATGGTCACACTCAAAGAGTTGTGGTCAGACAACGTGCCCATACAAGTTGTGGATGCCCCCATCCTGGAAGTGTTCAAGGCAAGGTTGGATGGGGCTTTGAGCAACCTGGTCTAGTGGAAGATGTCCCTGCCTGTGGCAGGGAGCTTAGAACTCTAAGGCCCCTTCCAACCCAAACCATTTAATGATTCTATAATTTATGATACCTCTTCTAAATCTTACACAATTTATTCATTCAAATGGGAAAAAAAAAATCAATATCGAGACATTACATTCCTAATTTAATTATTAATAGATTTATTCATATTTTGCCTGGCATAATTCCCCCTGTATAAAGGCTAATATTCCAATGACAAAACACATCTAAAACTAAAGAGAGGTAAGCACCACTTAAATCAGTAGATCACCAAAGGATGGTGTGGAGTCTCCTTCACAGGAATTTTTTTGAGGACATGTTCAACAAACCTGTCAGGAATGGTTTAGGTAGAATTCATCTGCCTTAGGACAGAAGGTAGTATGAGATGATCCCTTGAGGTTTCTTCCAGTCCTAATTTTGGTGACCCCTAGCACCTTCAGCAATGCTATTTCTTACAACAGTAAGCATATGTAGCTATATATACTATACCAACCTATACCAACAATTTCCAAGATATTCCCAAAGTGGTTATTAATTACAAAGATTTTCTTCTTGAACTCTAAGAAAGCAAATTCAAGGAATAGATTATTTATGTATGCACACATGCATATGTATTTTTCAGAAGTTGTTGGCACTGTTGATAACAATGGTTATCAATCTCTATAAATTTAGTCTTCCCTTCGTCTTTCAAGGGGAGGACCCACTACAAAAGAAAGCAAACTTACTCTGCTGCAGCTTTTCTACTCTGTGGTAGCAATGGCGTTTAAACTTATGCTGAAGGTAAGACGTGGTGAGATGGACTCATAAATCACAAAGAGAGGAGGCAAGTAGTGTGTTGAGCCAACGGCCACCCTCATTCTCAGGACGTACTGTGCAGCCCCAGCCATCAGTCCCTCTTCATCTTTGTGGCTCTGTCCCCCATGGAGGGCCTCCCACTGCTTGGAGCTCCTGGTACCTTCCAAAGATGCAGTATGTTCTCTCCAACACCCAAAATGCCATGTCATAAGCCATTTTTATGCAGTGGGGAGGCAAGAAGCACCTCTGTTATCCTACTGTTCACATAAAAGTCCTAGCACAGATAGCTTCTCAGTGGCAGATTTCTAATCAACCAGACAGTTCAACTGCTTCATTTCTTTTCTACTTTATTCTGCACTACCACGCTCTTCTCTTGATCTGCCTTACAGAAATATTTTCATAATACTTTTTCAGTCCAAACATTTCAGACTCCTAGAAATCTTCTTTCAACTAAAATGTAGTCTCCCCTCTAACAATTTTTGTTTCATTGTTCTATCAATTAAATGATATTTTGAAACTTTCATCTTAGTCACTCATCTCCACTGACTTTTAATTAAAGGTGGGTGTGTAATTGCCCAGAGTGCAACAGAAAATTGCCCTGAAGTCTTTGTAATATGTACTTGTCCTGGTTTCAGCTGTCACAGTTATTTTTTCTTCTTCCTAGTAGCTGCTGCAGTGCTGTGTTTTGGCTTCAGTCTGAGGATAATGCTGATAACACACCGATGTTTTTAGTTGTTGCTAAGTGATGATTACTCTGATCAAGGACTTTTCAGTCTCACGCTCTACCAGTGAGGAGGGACACAGGAAGACGGGAGGAAGCAGAGACAGGACACCTGACCCAAACTAGCCAAAGGGGTATTCCATACCACAGCACGTCATGCCCAGTATATAAACTGGGGGGGAGTTATCCAGAAGGCCCAGATTGTTGCTTGGGTCAGGCTCGGTATCGGTCGGTGGGAGGTGAGAAATTGTATTGTGCACCACTGGTGTTTATTGTTTGTTTTTCCTTTCCCATTTCAGTTTTATATTCTCTCCCCTTGTTATTTCTCTTATCATTATTATTATTGGTGGTAGAAGTAGTAGTTTTGTATTATACCTTAGTTACTGGACTGTTCTTATCTCAACCTGTGGGGTTTACATTCTTTCAATACAGCAAGCGGCTGTATGGTTCTGAGTTACCAGCTGGGCTTAAACCACAGCAGTATTCATTCCTTTATCAATTTCTAATGCTTTCTTCTTGTACAGTGAGTTGCCAATAAAATTTTAACTGAAAAATCCTTAATAATTTTCATCAAAACTAAGCAAAAGGCACAAATGCAGGGAAGTCAGTGAGACCTCCACACCTCTCCAAACTTCTCTGTCAGTTTATTATGACATTCATACAGGTGTGCTCTGCTTCTGTAGATATCACTGCAAAAATTCATTTGACGTGAATAATACATAGTCAGTCCCATGAAGGGTATCAATCCTCTCCAAAATCACAATCATAATGACTTCAATGGTTTGTTCCTACTAGTTATTGCAGATGTTCCATTAGCCTGATTATAAGTACTGTATTTTTAATAAAAGGCACAATATATTAAAATTCATCATGCACTTTTGCAAAATGATGGTCAGTTCTACCTTATATACTACCTTGGAGATTAAAAAGTATTATTATGAAACTGAATAGGCAAAAGTGAGTTTGGAGAAATAAGAAATGGTTTATATTCCTATGTTAGGGTCAACCTAGATTAAATAAGTAAGAAGGAACTAAATTTTGAATGGGAGAAAAAGGCTAGAATCTTCTGCTAAAGGTGGTAGTCAGTGGAACTCTGCAAATTTCCAAAAAGTTTATTCCTGTTTACAGCTCATCTGATTAAGATCAGAGAATCTGCAAAGAAACAATGATTGCCATCATCATCTATAGTGCTTCACCTGGTACTTATTTCAAATGGTAGCTATGGATATTCTTGCTTCCCCTCATAATTAGTTATGTAGATATGATCAAAATATATCATTTCTCAATTAATACAATATGCAATGATTTTTTTAATAAAATAGTGTTTAAGACATGATTTTATATAGTGTGCATTTTTACTTTTCTTAGGAGTTGCTGGCAGATTTTTTTTATTCCATGAAATTCTAATTTGTATTGTGGGATTAACAAAATTAATCTCACCAAAGATCAGAAAAAAATACAAAAATACCTCTACTGGATTTGGCTCTTCTTTCCTTTGCTGGAAAGAATGGATCCCACATCCTGATTCTTCATTTCAGAACATTTTCTTAAAATAGGGCAGTAGAACACAGGAAAAGTGTATTATGAGCTGGAATTTTTAACATGCATACTTTTAAGAAAGCCAAAGTTGCTGCTGACAACTTTATCATGCTTTGTATATTGGTGGAACCTACTTGTACTAGAAGTGTGAAGTTATTTTTCATTTTATACAGCAAAGTGCCAAAGCAACACAGATGTTCTGTTAGGAGACTGTGCTTGAATTTTCTTTTCAAAGAAGTACAGTGTTGTTTTCATCTCATACAATGAAGATGAAACATCTGTCATAGTTTAAAGTATATGCTGTATTTTTTATGTATTACCTAAACAACTTGAACTCCAAGTTTAAGAGAATGTACTCAAATAAAGTTACAAGGTAATAGCGAAAATGGCCATGAAGTGGATCAGAGGGCTGGAGCACCTCTCCTATGAAGACAGGCTGACAAATTTGGGTTTGTTCAGCCTGGAGAAGGGAAGGCTCTGGGGAGACCTTAGAGCAGCCTACCAGTACCTAAAGAGGGCTTACAAGAAATCTGGAGAGGGACTTTTGACAAGGGCATGTAGTGATCAGACAAGGGGGAATGGCTTTAAGATGACAGAGGGAAGATTTATTTAATAGGAAAAAATTCTCTACTGTGGGGGTGATGAGGTACTGGAACAGGTTGCCAAGAGAAGCTGTGGCTGCCCCATCCCTGGAAGTGTTCAAGGCCAGGCTGGATCGGGCTTGGAGCAACCTGGTCTAGTGGAAGGTGTCCCTGACCATGGCAGGGGGGGTTGGGACTAGATGATCTTGAAAGTCCCTTCCAATTCAAACCATTTGGTGATTCTATGATTCTTAAAGATGAATCTTTGAATATAATAATTTTAGATGGTTATGGTAAGTTCAAGTTTCTTCAGATTCTTTTCAATACGCACATGTGGGGATTTTGTTTTTCATTTGTTTTACATTCCATTACTTTAAACATATTGCTGCTGGTGCTCTATGACTATATTTGAAAATTTCTTTCCCCACCCTCAGTACCAGATGACCGGACTTGTAGTTCCTGCTCTGGTTATTAATCTGTTTCTAAATCTTGAATTGCCTGTACCTGTTGCAGGCATTAAAATTATTTATTAGTGCTGTTTTCAAAGGAGACTCCTTATTTGTCAATGCTACTCAGATGGCCTGTTATCTCTGAGTCCTAATCCCCTCTTTTTGGTAAACGGTGCTGAGTAATTAATGAGACCATTAAAGTAAAGGCACCATTAGGAAGAGATGGTGCTCGTAAAGTGCTTAGGAAGCCTGCTAGTTGGAGACATACTAGTGTATCTTAGAAAGGAAACAAATAACCTGACCTGAATATTCTGAGCAATTTACTGCCTGACAGGCCTGACATCTGGGAAAGGTTTCTATTTCCAAGTAAGACTGCTAACAAAACAGTACAAAGACAACCTGTCGCAATGATTCCAATCTCCTTGACTTTTGCCTGTCTAGGTTGACCCAGAAACTCCCCACTGGTTATGATTTTCCTCAAAATAAACATCACACATAAGTTAGAATGTAATTTGATCTATCAAGTAACTTTGATGTCAACAACTGTCAGGCACTATTGATACTCTGAGTGCTCTAGTCTGAGTAATAGCTATTTGATCAAGACTTTCTCTTTTCTTGGTATCTTGAAAAGGCTGGGAAATAATCAGAACAGATAATCTTCCACGAGGCAGAATAGGTTCTTCAAAGATAGTTATTGCCCTTTTTATTTAATGTGTTTAAGGGGAACAGCTAGCAAGAACTTTGTTAAACATGAGTTTATTCTACAATGCTACTGTTTTATGTATTGATTTCCTCTGACTCAAGGGCTTTGGACAACAAATCTGTGAAAATATGGCTATGAAACCAAAGCTATTAATAAGTACCCAATAGAAAGAGTAACAGTGATGTATTTAAGCAAACAGCAACTGTCAACCATTAGTTACCTTACTCTGTAGTGAAAGGATAATGTTGACTTCAATTGTATTAAATTACAGGACTTCAAAATGTTTCTTGTTTGCAGTTCGTTCTCCTCTCCTATGAAGACAGGATGAGAGAGTTGGGCGTGCTCAGCCTGGAGAAGATAAGGCTCAGCGGAGACCTTATAGAAGTCTCCCATTACCTAAAGGGGACTAGAGGAAAGTTAGAGAGGGACATTTTAAGAGGGCATGTAGTGACAAGACAAGATGGAATGGCTTTAAGGTGGTGGAGGGGAGATTTTGATTTGGTATTAGGAAAAAGTTCTTTACTGTGAGAACATGTTGCCCGGAGAAGCTGTGGCTGCCCCATCCCTGGAAGTGTTCAAGGCCAGGCTGGATGGGGCTTGGAGCAACCTGGTGTAGTGAAAGGTGTCCCTGTCTGTGGCAGTGGGGTTTGGAACTAGATGATCTTTAAGGTCCCTTTCTACCCAACCCATTCTATAATATGGTTCTCTGATATGTTCTTTGCTCTCTACGACTTTGTTTCCCCTAAACTAAATCTGAGCCACCTTTTCACCAAAATAATGGTAGGGATTGACAGAACAGACACATTTAATGAGATAGGTGGTACAATACACAACATGGTGAGTACATGAACACTGGGATGATCTGAATTACATTTGTTCATTCTTGTTTTCCATATGGACATCACACTGAGAAACACTGACTACTCAACTGATTATATCTTTGAAAGACTGATATAATTATAAATGCAATTTTTTAGAGTTGAAAGGGGAGAGGAAATTTAGTTTCCTGGGCAGTCAGTAACAATCCAGGAGAATCATATTCTGAAAATGTCCTTCATCTTCTTAGTATGATTTTGCTGTCATTTTGGTTCCTATCTATTTGGGAACAGCACTGTAGGCACACGAATTTTCCTGCAGTGGAGTATTTTATGGGCACCAAATTTAACTTTGTAAAGATGTTGATGCCCTGATAGTGGGGTTCTTAGTCTATAGCAAGTTATTGTATTTAGTGGCTACACTTGATTTTTAGACTTTTTCTGCAAAAGGCAATGTAGTATATTATTATTTACCTAGAAAATCCACTCAGGCACTAGCATATCACAATTTATCTGGATTATTATAATTTCAAAAAGCTCACAATGTATCAGTCTGTTTTTAAAGGAGCACTGGTGCTTTTGATCCCTTGATGTCATCTGAAATAAATGGAATCTCCTTTCACTGCTATTAGCATATAGACAGGTCCCATCCAGTACTCTGGCTCCCTTTTTCCTCCAGTTTTTTCCACCTCTTCTGATAATAAATGCTGATGGAAGTAGACTGGATAATGTGGGTTTGTGGAAAATCCATTTGTTAGGAGCATTTTTTTTCCCCAAGTTCAAAACAGCCTGTTCTTTGCTTGAAAGTTTTATTATTTACAAACACATCCCTATACAGTTCAAAATCTGAGAAACAGATTTTCAACAGAAAATAATAGTTGTATAACTCAAGAAGAAAAAATGGGGAGGGAGGGAACCCAAAGGAAAATGATTGCTCTCAATCAAACACATTTCAAAGAATTTAATAAGTTAATATGGCACCTTTCAGCTTTTACATATTTCCCTTTATTTATTATGACTTTTTAAATGCTTATTTTCTGCCAAATGATTCATAACAGGTTTAGAGAACAAATGCTGTCATTATTTTTATGTAAATTGTTTGGAGGGAAAGGACTGAAGAAATACTAAGGGAATATAAAAGTATCTGCTAGCTTGGAGATTTATTTTTTAACTAATTAAAGAATAATGTTTTAAATTGGTGGGTAAGTGAGGCATAAAAATATTGCAGATCTTCACTGATCCCAGCAATTTATATTTCCAAGGTGAAACCTTTGCATTTGCTTTGCTTCTTGCCCTACATTTGAATCCTGCACAGCCATGTTAATAGTGACCTCAAGAGACTCTACTCATGCTGCAGGCCAGAAGATTCTTGCTAATAACACATAATGGTTCAGCACTGTCTGTCAGCTCAGCCAAGCAATATCTTCCTCCCAAATGGGCAACCGCTACAAAGGGTGACACCCTTACCTGGTTTACTGAAATCTGGAAGTTCATTTCTAATTAAAGCTGGCAAAAGCTTGACACAATCAGAAGCACTGGGAACTCAAATGCAGTTTCTTGAGCATAACAAAGCCTCTGGTTCTTTCCTTTTAACATCATTAAGAGCCCTGAGGATGACAACAGAATGTGAGGGAAAGATAATATGATCAAAAAGACGGAATTCTTCACCGTCTTTATCTGTGGCATGAACCCAGTTTTAACAAAAGTAAATTTCAGGAGCTGATACAGTAACAGTAGAAATGAGTACGCTTTCATGAATCTGAGGAAATACTAGACAGAATGTTGCTAATTCAAACTTTTATTTAGCAAATTAAATAAATTAAAAAATATTGCTAAATATTTTAGAAGAATAATGGAAAGGAACCGATAACAATTCTATCAGTATCTATTAGATAATATCCATCTATATCTTGGATGAAGAAAATGTACTGTTTCTTTACAATTATTTACGAAAATTTACAAAGAGAGCTCAGAGACCCATGTATTTATAGTGGGTAGAAATTGTCATTCACCTTTCCCAAGACCTTGGCTTTTCACTATATGAAATGGTTTATTCTGCTGTAGTAATTCAATGAAAACTACTGTGTCAAGGCTGTCCTTGTCAGCCAGTTCTAGATAACCCTGATTGAGCAGGAGGTTGGACTAGATGATTTCAAAAGATGCTTTCCAACTTCAACAGTAATAAACAACTGAACATAGTGAAAGTGGATCAGGGAGCTAATGCACTAACTTTTAAACTCAGGATTATGCCTTTGGATTTGATCTAAAAAGAAGATGCATTTGATGCTCAAAGGTTACTTGTACAATTGCCCTCAAAATAGAAGTAACATACTCAGTTGGATGTTTGATAAGCATGTGGTATTCTGTCTCTCCTGACAGAAGTAGAGTGGAGGTTGTTGTCAACAGATGAAGCTGTTTTGAAGAGCTCTATGTGGATCGATACAAAAGCTTACAGAGAGGTCATGACATGTCATGGACTCAATGCTACCAATATCCAAATGGACAGATTGGTTTATACCAGTGTTTTAGTGCAGATGTCCAATGTTTTCAAAATACCAGCAGTTAGCTGGAAAACATCTGGGTCAAATTTATTGCTGTAGGGGAGAAATGGCTTGAAAAGATTGCCAACCTAGTGAGCTCAGATGAACTTACGCCTTGACAGTTGTGTTAAGATTCAGGTAATTGAACTCACCTCTGCTTCTAAACACATAGATAAAAGCTTGAGACAAATCTTTTTGATAAGTGCTGTGGGGTATTCTTGTTGGAATAGAATTTACCAAAATTAATATGCATTACATTAGAAAAATAATGCAGTGTAAAAGGAAATGTAATAACGAATCTTAAAGATAAGTGGTTTGCATTCCTATATGGGTGTCATGAACAAACGTCAAATATGAGATACTTGCTTCTAAGCACATCATATTGTAGTTCAATCTAGGATTAGAGCAGCAAACACAGTCCAGAAGAACTTTTGTAATATTAAGGCCAATTCTTTGTCATAGCAAACAGCTATAAAATATATATCAAGTTGGGAAGCATTCATGGTACGTTATTAAACATGGGGGTTTTTTTCAAATATGTTTCTTAGTCTTTTGCATTATTCACAGACTGGAACGATTAGTTCAGTGTCTGGACTGATGCAGTGGGAAGTAAAGTTTTTTATATTCTCAGTGAAGAACTTTTACCTCTGGAATCTATTACTGAAAAAAAAAAAAAAACTATTCTCTGAATACAATTCAAAACATTCTTTTATTCAGCAGGCAAAACTACAACCATTTAACAGATGGATATAGTTACCATAATAGGATTTACTCCATAGAGAAAGCAGAATGTCCTGGTCTGCAAGCCAATTAGTCTATCTCCAATTGTTCTGTGTCTCAGAGGAAGACTGTTGATTCAGGAATCCAGTTCCCACTTGAGATTATTTAACTTCAGGCCTTTTTCTAAGGTTCAACCATTCCACCAAACTCCTTTAATACTAACTAATATTACAGGATTATATACCATTGTAGGAGATTTACTATTTCCATCTCTGCACCACTGTTTTATTCTAATTGTAAATATGCTTCATGGCAGCAAAAGGATCCAAACGCATTTTGTAATTCATGGAAAGTGAATATTTTAATTCTCTGGCTAGATGAAAGGAAAAAATCCTCACATTGTTATGTTTTTGATTCTGTGGAAACAGAGGAAACAGCTTAAGAAGCAGGGTGAGAAAACGAGGGAGTTTATGATAATAGAATAAAGGCACCTCTCAAAAAACTCTCACCCGATGACTGTAGGATAAATGCATGCCAATATCTACAGATCTGTGTCAGGTGAATCTGAGTCAGTTCTCTTCCCAGAGAAGAGTGCAGGAGAGAGAGAATTCAGTCTGAATCAATATTTAGCATACCATACTGAACTGAAGCAAAGCAAGTGCTCATATGCACTTAAGAATATGCACACAAGAATATGCACACACAAGCTGTTAAAAAGTGTTCCTTATCAATTTGATTGTCTTGATCCCCCTGTTGTACTTCACTTTCCAACTTGGCAACTTAGCACTGGCTCATGCCAAGCTTCTCTTTTCCTTCTCCATTTTAATCCTTTATCTGGTAGCTCTGGGCTTGCCTAGGATTTAACCTTGTAAATATCTTTGATACATGTATTTATGTTTGACCAATCTTTGCAGAACTTTTATATCAACAACTCTGATTTTCACATTGAGTAATGTGTAGTCCAAGACTAAATCAGAGTGTTGTGGTTTAAACTCAGGTGGTAACTCAGAACCACGCAGCCTTTTGCTCACCCTTCCCTTTTTCCTCACCCTATCTCCCCCAGGGCAGGATGGGGAGGAGAATCAAAAGAATGTAAACCCTATAAAATAAGAGATAAGAACAGTTTAATAATTAAAACAAAGTAAAATATAGTGATAATAGACAGAATACAAAAAATAACAATAATGATAATAATAGGAAACAACAAGAGAAATGAAAGCTCAGAAAACACAAGTGATGCACAGCACAATTTCTCATCTCCTGCCGACCGATACCTAGCCCAGTGATCTGCCCTTCCAGGTAACTCCCCCAGTTTATATACTGGGCATGATGTGCTGTGGTATGGAATACCCCTTTGGCCAGTTTGGGTCAGGTGTCCTGTCTCTGCTTCCTCGCAGCTTCTTGTGCCCCTCCTCATTGGCAGACCATGAGACTGAAAAATCCTTGATCAGAGTAAGCGCTACTGAGCAACAACTAAAACATTGGCATGTCAGCAGCATTGTTTTCAGACTAAAGCCAAAACACCACACTGCACCAGCTACTAGGAAGAAAAATAACTGCTACAGCTGAAATCAGGACAGCGAGATTTTTTTTTTTCTCCTTGGAGACAAACATTTAACTTCCAAGTACACATGCAGAGCCATATATATGTAAAAAAAAAACCCAAAAAACCAAACAATAACAAAACCAAGAACAAAACCAAAACCAAAACCACCTCCCAAAACAAACAAATAAACAAATAAAACCCCTTTACTATTCTATACTGTCTATTTATGTGCCATAATTGCCTGAGCATGTTGAGAGTGTAATTAGCACAGGGCTATCTAGTACTACCACTGAAGGAGAGCTAGAGAAGGGCTTTTCATCCCCAAAACAGAGGAAACATGATGGATTTTGATTAAATTACAGGCTGACTTCCTGCATTTTTAATGAGAAATTTTGTGTTGCCCTCATGGTTAAAGTTTCAGCTAATTATTAAGAACTAGGAGTATCTAAAACTGCTTGATAACTGTAAGGGTAGTCTTTTCTTTACTATGAAATTGCATGACACTATTCAAATGAATGCTAATATTTTTTTAACTATCCTTTAATTAGGGAATGTTTGGGACTTCTTCAGTACATTAAATATTTTGTCATTCCACAAAACCGAATTCCTCATCAGAATAAGTTATTAATTTCTTTCCAACATACAAGCTGCTAAGAAATGTAGGCATTTAGAGGATAAAAGAAGAGATTGACTATTAATGCAAAGTGCCGTCAATATTTGACATCCTACTTAGCATGACCATTATCTACTACAATCTACAAAATTTATTCTTCATGCTCCCACTGTATTGCTAAAACGCCATATGGCCATGCTTGTTTCTCTTCAAATAATTTTTACATAAACAGCTGGTGAGCTGTTTTCATTGTAACATGGCACATATTTTCCAAGACAGTTAGAAGAGATTGATGTAACACTAGAATCTGCAGTGCTTTTCATGTCAGGGTTGTAAGGAAACTCATATGTATTATTCAAAACCTCCAAGCTCGTTCTGTGGTTTGGTTGCTTTGGGGGGAATCTTTTGGTTTTTTTTTTTAATTGACTGCTGAGCAAAAACATTACATTTTTCCACTTTCCACTGATATAATCTTTGAAATAACACTTCGTATAGATGAATGCTTGATCACACAAAAGGCGGTCAAATTATAATGTCTTGTGGAAGCTTTTTAATATTTATTAGATTGAAAGTGGGAGTTCAGCTAGCCTAGAATTTGACCCTGTCACCTTACATAAAGGTAAATCTCAGCTGACTGGCAGCAGAGGGATTATTTTACTTACATGGTAACCAATTTATTTAATTTACTGATTCATCCTATGCAATTCTAAGGGAAAAGTACACTATAAGCAGTAACAATAGCTGAGTTAAAGTTGGATTTAAAATATTTTCCTTAGCTATCAAAGCCTGTTTCAGACAGTGATATTAGTTTGCAACAAGCTTCATGTGAAAATTAATTTTCCCATCACATTTACCTGATACATTTTTCAGTGTTCCTGCCTATCACTTGTAAATAAAGTATATCACAAAGGAAAAACAAACGGAAACTCAAGACCTTCAGAAAGACTAAAGAATGAGGAAGTACTTCACAGATTTACTTTTCAAGTGAGGTTTTCTGTTGCTTTCACGAGTATGAGGAGTGATAAATACTTTGTGTATTTTACTAGTGGCCAAAGCAAGCATCTGTGAAGGGAATATACACTGGGTGGTAGCTGACAAGTATTAAAAACAGTTTATTGAAATGTGTGGGGAATTCTGGACTGGTGATATAAAACTTCAAGTAAGCCAACTGCTGTAGGGCGAGTTTCCCTATCTTGTGTCAGACTGTCAGAGCGACTTACATGATACCAGAAAGATTACTGGTGGAATACAGGTATAGAACTGCACTAAAATGGTCATTCAATAGCAGCTGAGCAAATCAGCTCCTCTCAGCAAGAACCTATAATAAATGCTTCAGCTCCAGGATCTGCTCCTTGATTTTTATTTCCTAAGTAGGTTTTTCTGCCTTTTATGCAGACACTTTCTGCAGATTAAAGCAGTAAACTGATGGGTAAATTCACATACTCTCAAATTATCTAAAGGGAATAAACAACACTGCTGAAAATAAATTTAAATCTTAACAATAGCAGGCAGTTTTGAAGAAAGGTTGGGATTTACTGTGGAATACTCAGGAATCCCTGGCAGGCTCATCCTTGCATTTTTTAGCCTATGTACTAGATGCTGCTACTACTTGAAAAATTATACAGCAATATTTGCTACTTGCTCATTATAAAGCAATATCAAGAATTAATAGTTAATTCTACCTAAATTTAATCATTTTATATGTATCATCAGTGGCTGACTAAGAAAGTTTGAGACCTGATTAGGCTGATGTGGACAGAAGATATTTAACTGATAGATAAAATGAATAAAAGACTGAAAATTCAGCAGTTCCAGAGAGGAAAAGTAAATGTCCACACTGCCTTCCTTATTCACCCTGCTATGAACCCAGCAAGTATCCTGGTAAACCATGCTGCACAGAGGTCCATATCATTTTTTATTTGCCATAGAAACTGTGATTTCCTCTAGATTGGAGCCTGAGGTAGTCTACTGACTGCTACCAGAAGCCAAGCAACTGGTAGAAAGAAAAAAAAAATAAAACATACCTCCTGGATCTCTGTTTATCCAAACCATCTACCAAATAAAAGGAAAAACTGGGGTTACAAATGGCCCATATCTCCAGCTGCATAGATCATCAACTATAGGATCATCAAAGGGAGGAATGAACACTGGGAAAGACGGGGAACATTACCAAAAGGGTGTGACACAGGGCCAAATGGGTCTTCTGCTTAATGGGTAAGTGTTTGCAAGTTCAAAGCATAAGGGCTTGAGGATGCTAACTGCTTACTCAACACACATTCCAATTTTCTCTGTTGTTGCAGAACATTGTCATAACCACTAAGTGTAATTATTTTGTCCCATAAAACTGAATATATTTGGTAATCTGCTGGCCTATTTTCTTCTTTTCTTTCCAAATAACTTATTAAGTATTTGCTATATTTTCTTATTGTAATTTAAGCCAGTACTATTGGCTTAAAGTGGTAATCATGGTTATGTGATAGACCTCTTTGCATTGCTAAAATTGTCTTTAATGACTCTGTAACTGTTTTATCCTGGTACTCATATTCTGCTCTCTAACTTGTGTTCGTACAATACAAACATTACACCATACTAGCTATGAAAGACTTAGCACCCAAGGGACCAAAACTCTAGCAAACAGTTTATTACAGCTATGATAATACATAAATAAACTTAAAATATTTCTTAAGTAATGGAAAAATATAACAATAAATGCTCATTGAGGGAATTAGTGAATAGAGGAAAGCTAAAAAAATCTCTAAATATTGAGTTTTAGACCAGATGTGATTTGCATCCCTATAAAGCAATTTATTTTGGAAAATAAGAAATATTTACACTTTGAATAGTATCTATATAAGGTGTTATATTTTAACAGTTAAGAGCTATTTTGTTCTCTTGAGCCTTTTAGTGGAAGCTGAATTGTTACTCTAAAAATTAAGAGAAAAAGGGAGAGGTGAAGAGAAACTTCAGAATCTCTTTAGCCTTAGTTTTGACCAATAAAATGATCCTTTAAATGTATCTACTCTTAAAAGCCTATAAACATGCACCTTTTAAGCAAGACACATTCACTCAAATATTTTGACACATCAGTCAAACACTGATCAAATTGGTTGTCTCTAAATCATCACCTAAATACTCTGCTGAAACAGGGCAAAGTGATTACAGCTTCCATACAGTAAATTCTCATTTAATTCCATTATTAAAGAAAAAAAAAATCTCTTATTGAGATGCAAAATCTGAAGTCAAGGTAAAGATTAAAGTGCTGATCACTGAGCTCATCTTCTCTAATCTTGCACTAGTAGGCATTGAAATTGCTTCTATTTAACACTGTTTGAAAAGACCTCTGATTTTAATTAGGAACCATGCATGCTTATGAACAGTAAGAAAAAAAAGAAAAAAAAAGGTTTTCAGAGACAAATAAAAGTGTTCCCTCAATATATAATTGAGACTTTTATTCACATTTTTTGTTGCATATCAGGAAAAGCAGAAGTGCACGCAAACACATTACAGAGGTATGTAGAAGTTCGTTCTTTCTTTATCTAACCAATATTAACCACACAATTAAAGATGTCTCACTATTTGGCCTCAAAGAACATTTCATGATCACAATTTATAATTTCCTTGATATTCGTGGAACAGATATTTGTCATGGGCCTTTGCATTTGTTCAGAGGTCATCGTATGTTTATGAAGGAACACCCTCATAAAATGGCTGAATTCCCATGTCCCTAAGACATCTGAGAACATCTAAGACATCTGAATCCATCTAAGATGTATTTTTAGATCTGATCATGATATGAATATTCCTGTCCTATAGTTTTAAAAATAAATTGATTAAATACAAAGATGTAAAATTCTACAGTAAATGGAGGTTTAAAAACACTTCATGATCTTGTTAAAAAGAAGCTAAAATATTTTCATACTCTGAATATCAGATTTAATCATTTAAATTCAAGTTTAAATCTTTCTGATGTTCAAAAAAAAAAAAAAGAGTTAACCAATTTTGCCTCAGAAATGTTTCAATCTGTGCTTGTTTTACTTACACCATATGTTTTGGTAGCTGAATAATTCTCAAGATTTAATCAATGTTGTAACATAAAATGAAGTTCTATCAGCTTATTAGGCAGTAGGAAGCTGTATTTCTAAAATCTAATCAAAGCGAAGTTTCAAATTGGCTCACATTAACAAGGTCATACCGCACGATTTTAGTACATTAAATACAAATTCATACATGTGATATAGTGAAAATCATTGGATACTATAAGCTTTGCAGAAGTGGAGATGCAACAAGGTAATTGAAGTAATAGCAATTGTACAAAATGTATCACTCCTTTTTACATACCTCTTGACCAAAATGTTTTTTTATCCATGCTGTTCTAGTGTACTACAATAGAGTGTCATTTGCTGTTTTATACATTTATAAACAAATACTTCCCTGCTAGGTCTTAAATAAGATAGACAACTGTTGGGATAATACAAACCCCTGAATGAACCCAGAATTCCAGTTAATTTTAATTTATGTAGACACATTTTTTTGTGTCTACATAAAAAAGGCTGTAGAGGGTCAGATCAAAAGTTTACCTAGTAAAGTATTGTGTGCTTAGGAGGAGTGTACCAGACCACATTAAGCAGGCACCAGCTGGCACCTCCACCATAGGTACGTAGTCAGTACCTACAGCCAGCACCTTAGTTTCCAGCATTCTTCATATGAGCTTCTTCGTGAGCTGGAGGCAATGGTTTTGAAGGCATCTAAGCACACACTCCCGTGTGGATCAGGAGTCCCTTCTGAAGCAAGTTTCCCAACTATCCTTACCCACTGTATGGACAACAGTCTCTGAAGCCATGAAATTTCAGACAATACTACACAGGAAAGGCTCTCTGGGACCCCACCTATTATTCCTCAACTGCCAATGGATAAAGACAGGCAAGAGCTTGCATACAGAATGAAGCCACTGCACTGTTCATGATGTGAATGCCAGGTCCCCAGCAGCCACTGTTTTGTCCTGCAGAACTCTCACCAGTGCTGTCACAGCTCAGAGTGCACCAACTGGCACTGCATCCTGTCCGCCATTTCCCAGCCAGCCCGATGTCAGCCAAAACTGACATTAACTTTTTGGTTTTTCCATCCTAACAGAGTCTTCCAGGAGTTTGGTTTTGTTCAAACCCATGCGAAGTTCTCACATGCACTATATTTTGTAACAGTAACTTCAGTAGTTTAACTCCTCAGCGTGTGAAAATGTGCTTACTCTTCTTTGACCATAGACTAAATGATCAAAAGTGATATCTCTATTGCTGCAGTAGGCTTTCGAGGTACACTGAAGATCCCTGAAATATATGTGAAATGGGTTAGTAACAACTTGGGAGAGGCCTGTGAAAACCAAGAAAGGAGCAGCACACTTTTTGTTGTTCTTAGCGAGTAGTGTTCCTTCTCATTCATCTTCTGAGCATGATATATGGAAGAGAAAGCTTGATGGGTCAGCTTAGAGTACCATTTTGTGGTGACCAGGTAGGACTGGTCCTGCTATCGTACTATGGCTTTCACAGATATAATTTGTTATTTATTCAAGTAAAAAATTTGTTAGGATTTCTGAAAACTTTTATTTTTTTTTTAGTATATGTGTATAAAACAGTAGGTTAGGAAAACTGTCTCTGAATTTAGGGATTTCATGTTTGCAAAATAACTTCATCACCGCATTCAAGAGTTGAAACAGCTGGATAAGCTTTTCTTTATGAGTACTGATTCGATTGAATTAAACAGCCAGAGAAGCTGAATACAGCTGCAGCAGAAACTCACAGGAACGATATGATTAGTGCTTGGTGCGTCCTCCAGTCCATGCTATTTTGGGCAGAAATTATTCCCTTCCCACAGACCTGCAATACCTTCAGATAGTGATTTGGGGACAATTCCATAGGGCTCACTATAGAAAAAAACAACATCAAACCACATTTTATTTCAATTACACTGTTCTAAATTTAGAGCAACATATGCTTTTCAGTTGATTTAAGTCTGTTTGACAATCTAGAATAACATTGCAATTTCATATCAGACAAAGGTGCTGTTTAATAAAATCATTCAACTTGGAATCAGCCTATCAAACAACAACAAAAAAAAAAATTACCAGGAATTACATGAATAAAAATTGAAATACAAGACAGTATAAACTGTGTAAGAAGAGAAAGTTAAGACATTTTTACTTTAATTTTATGCTCTCTCAAAGAAAAGCTTGCTTGGTCTGAGTGAAATATGGAAGTGTTTGTAGGCCACCGTAACTGTGTTGTCAGTTTTTTTCTTTGGTCACCAAACCTTGCTTTTTTTCTTTTCCTTATTTTTGCATGAACAAAACCCTACACATCCTATTCCGTTGCCCATATATACAAAGGGAAAGATTTAGCTTTCTAAGAAGGAGAAACAGAGTTTGCAACTGAAATGTCAGAATTTTTTCATTGTTAAAAATGTCTTATATTTTGTGAGTAGTGGAATTGTTTATTTCTGTCTCCAAATATCTTTTTTTTCTGCTAACAAGATTTACTGTGTAAATAGAAACTCTTCTTAATATATGCAGAATAATAGAGAACTAAAGTTGCAGTTGGTCATACAATTTAGGAAAGTTTTTTGTTATTAATATATGCAGGAAAATAGGGAACTAAAGTTGAGGTTGGTCACACAATTTAAGAAAGTTTTTTGTTTATGCAACATCTTTCACTTACACTGTGCTTCAAGATAGGTTGTGCAATAAATTAAACAATATAAATTGCAATTTAAGTTTGGAGTGAAATTACAAGGGAATTTAAAAGGTAGATTTACAAAGGCAAAGGGGCAGGTAAAAAGAAGTGTAAAACAGTTGTTCTAGATTTTATGTGTATAAAAAAAGTGTTTACGGATAATGAACACTGTGAGTATTGGGAATAGGCATAAAAGAGGAAGACATTAGATGCAGGCATTTTTAGTTAGTATCCTTAGAAGACTACACAGTTCTTGAAACTACAATATTAAAAGAAAAAAATCATGCAGCAGTGATTCCTTTATCCTAGACTCTAGTATAATTCCCCAAGGATCCATTGACTTGAGACTTTTTCTTATACAGATTTATGAAATGTGGTTGTAGATTAGTCATGCAAATTTTACAATAGAGATTGAATGAATGGGAAGTGTGAGCTCAGAGTTCATTCCTAGACAATTAAAACAAACAAACAAAAGTTAACCACCAAAATGCCATGATGGCAAATAGAGATATATTTTTAGGGGAATCCTTCATATCTAAAATACAGCAGAGATGTCTGTTAATTTATTGTCATCTACCATTTCTGAAGTAATCAGAAACTTGATTGTTTTTCCTGTTGCCAAAAGCTTATCAATAGCTGCACTTCTCGCTCAGAAAGCTGTGCAGATCAACAGATGTGGATCAAGGGAAACAGTGGTGCTGAGGTCTGGTGATCCAAGCTTCCAAAATACTCTTTTGTTAGAGTAGCTCAGATCTCAATTTAGTTCCATGGACTATATTCCTGTTTGCATCTAGAGTTAGGTGTGCCTTGGGAGCACCCTGTCTAGTCTAATTTCATTTGAAAGGAATACAGTTCACATACTCTGTAACTGTCCCACAGTGCAAACAAATGCACAGCAAGTGGAGTTACCTGGATACTTGATTCAAAAGCTTACTCCTGATCTCCACTAAAACATCAAAGCAGGTGCAATCATATAATATCAGATGTGTGGGAACGCAATTTTTATTGTGTATCTATGGAAGCTTTCTCAAGGATAGTGAGTTGAGTACATAAATCCGGTTTTTATTGGGGCTGAAAGGAAAGCTTTATCTCCTTCTTTTCTCTCTTTTTAGAAATATGACAGATGGAAAGTAATGAATCTAATTGTGAATGTCTGCAAAGAGATGCTCAGTTTTGAGCCAGATACCTTAGCTGTCTTTTACTGCCAATGGAGAGACAAGTGCTTTTACAGCACAGATCATCTGGAGTATTTTGAATGGCTATTTTAGATGGAAAATAATCAAGCCTTATGTCTTGCCACTGCTGACAAAGGGAGCCTGAGGAGTTTCTTGTAGGTCTAGCCTGATTTATTCAAATGAGTTCAATTCAATTATATGCTAAACGTGCATATGTAATTATACCTTTATGAAGGAACTTTATAGGTAAAAGGAAAGCAAGTTTCTATTTCCCTTGAAAAGATTCAAGATTGTCAGCTGTGTTAGTTTTGACATTGAGAAACAGTTTTTATTAACCTGAACTATCTTTGCTTATTAATGTATATAAATGTTCCTAGACATCAAAAGGAAGTTGAAAAAAACTCCACTTTTTTGAAACATTTTTGTGTCCTGTGTTTTGTTTTGGAACTGTGGATATATTTTAGTTCTGATGAGGATTGGCAAGCAGTCATCTTAACAAATGGAAGAATTTATAATTAAGTGAATGGGCAATATTTGAACAATTAAAATAAAGATGTGTACATGCAGGTAAGGAGAAGAAGCTGGAGGAGAGGAAGTAATGTTTGTCAAAATACTTAGTAAGAAAAAAAATTAATGTTAGTTGCCAGCAAGATGGGGGTCTAGAGAGTTTTTGCAATAGAGAAGTAGATTCAAAGACTTAAAATAAATAAACAAATATGCCATCTGTGTTAGCAGCCACTGTTTTTCTGAGAGAAAATCGTGGGAGAAGATAGCAGTAGAGTTGTATTAGAAGTGCACATGCCAATGTGAAGGACTGCACATCAGTGTAAGCAGTGACTAATATTATGCTTAGGCAAGGAGAAGGCAAACATAACATTTTATTTTATCATCAGCTGTTGAAACTAGTCAAATAGAAACCAGCTGAATATATCCATGCTGAACCAGTCTCTGAGCAGTCAGACCCCTATTACTTCCAGGAACAGTAGGAACAGGTGCTCTGTTATGCAGTGGGATGCCCTGTTGAGATGGTAGGAAAAGAATGTGATCCCTACTGATATCACAGGCACAGGGATGTATGTATATGTAACAGACATAAGAGGAAACAGGAAAGACCCTGGCTATGCATTTCATGAGGCAAAAGTGCCTGCTGAAATTGGGGGATTATCATTTTGGGGTACATACTGAAATCCTAACATAAACAATAAGGAAAATACCTCCATTTTGACAGTAGCTGAAGAGTCAGAGGCAAAAACTAACAGTTGCACTAGGTACAAAGAATAATATTCTAACTGCAGCAGCAAGTTATGTAATAGATAATGCATATTCGTTTCTGCTCCCTAAAAACAGCATCATCTGTGGTGCTTTCTGTCACTATTCTGTACTGCATGCATTTATATTACCAACATTGCCCCAGGCATCAATGACAAAAACTTTATTTTGTATGGATATGTCAGGGCAAGCTTACCTATATGTAGCTAAACTCTAATTGCACAGAATGCATACAGCAACAAATACATATTTTTGTGTTTATTTAAAATTTAGATAGCTTTTGCTTTATATTGAAATTCTGAGCACTTTTTTTAAGAATAAATAGTGTATATTTGAAACATATACACATATGCACACACAGAAAGATCTGGTTTTATTCAAAATTTGACAAAGGTTGAATTTCCATCTACTTAAAAGTTACAGGCTTCCTATTTGTGTCTTCAGACTCCACAGCTTCAGAATAAGGACTTTCAAAGTTCATTTAGTATCAGCTGAAGCCTGCATTGTGTCATTCCATCTTCAGAAAGCAAAAAGTAAATTTTAAATAAAACTGTAGATAAAAGAATGTGAAATAGAATGAAAACATTAATGTGAGAGGAAAAGAAATAAGTGAGTTAAAAGTATCTTTGCACACGATTGTGTGGGTATGCACATGGTGTTTGTGTGTAAAAACCAATTACATACACAGTTATGTGTCTGGTGATGAAATGAGATAATAAGGCTATCTTATGCACAGACTATTTAAGAAATGCCAAGAGAGTAGGGAAAAAAAATGCATTTATTTGCTTTGTATGTTTCACACTTCTTCATAATTAGAGCATTTATTTAATGACTCTCTCCGGCTGTAAAATTATCTTATTCATTTATTCGTATTTTTTTGCTTCTTTTACTTACAAATCACAGAAGAAATAATTTTCACACTCGTACAAACACTCAGAAGGTCTACTCTCTTATACTATCTACTTTCATTAACCTGTAATATTCACCACTTGCAAAATCTACCTTCCTCTTTTGTCTCAAGCTGTTTTCTTCTCTCATAACATCAATTTGATAGAATTTAGTGTGTTATGTTTGTTGTAGATTAAAGACTTTACAAGACCAAAGAGAAACGTACACTATATAGTGATTGGGACAGTGTGGGGCATGACTTAATTGAATAGAAAAGTCCCAGTAGGATAAATCAGTAGGATAGCTCAATAGGTTTTGACTCACCACCCACTCAGCGTGGCAGAAAACACTGTAGATTTTGTGGAAGTTAGATATGAGCTTTATAGAACAAATATTTTGCTGTGAACCATGGAGGTGTAACTCTATGTTCAAGAATTAAGCAATTTTCACAGTTTTCTATAAAAAAGGACACTTTATCATAATAAAAACATTAAAAGGTAGGTAAAGCAGTTTTTAGCAAAGTTTGCATGTAGGAGGGAAAATGGATGAACAGAATTTAACCACAGAGGGAACCACAGCAAAAGTAAAACATCAGTGTTATAATTAAAATAATGTTAATTGTTTTCTTCTCTGGACAAGCATCTTTCCCTGCAGTGGTGGGGAAGAGGGACATTTCACGCTGATGGTTATCAGAGAGAGACACTCCACAGAGCTCAAGGAAATCTTGACTTGGAGAAATGAGTCTCAAAGAAAGGTTTTGGTGCTTCAAGAGAACAAAACTGCTCTTCAGGGACAAGAAAGCTGAGGCAAGATTTTGTGTACAATTGCTTCTTTGTCAAAGGCAGGATATTGTTTTTATTGCCCAAATTGCACAATGATTTTTGTTGTTGTTGCTTTACAATATCCTCTAAAAATCCATCTCCTCATTTCAAGTGTTAGATCTCGGTCTGCAGAAATAAGCTACAAGCCATGTTTGAAACTCCAGCATTTGGTTGAAGATGCTGCGGAAGTGTCAATGGTGATCTTTGCAGGTCTACTGCAATTGGCTCACAAGGAGAATTTTTCCATTAAGGGGAATTAAGAGACAAATCAATGCCTAGATACTGTGCCAGTGAAATTACAAAAGGAGACCAACTTGGACCTGGAAAACCTTACAGAGAGGTGGAGGGTTAAGTATCACAAAGAAATTGGTAATGATCTAGGAGAAAGGGCTGGGCCACCACTGAAAACAGACACCTATGGTTAGTTCCTGTAGTTTGGAGGAAAGGGAGGAAGGGGCAGCACTTTGCATAATTAGGTGTCTTTCAAACAGCCCATCTGTGTCCTTTTAAAACTGTGAGATATTTGTGCACACAGTCAGCTTCTGATGAATTTTGAATTGAAATATTTGTTCTTGGGAAAACTACTGTGCTCCTAACTTGGCAATTTAACTGATATGGCCTTTTTGCAATTCATCCATGTAATCACAGTATAACAGGTGAGAATTAATGGATCAAAGTGAAATGTTGAGGAATGCACAAGCTATCTTTTGAGAAAAATAAATACAAATTGCCTCCCAGCTTAGCACCAGCAGAGATAGCTGTGCTTTATATACCGTCCTGTGCACTACATGCAACACTTGGCAAGGAAAATACGTTTTTAAAAAATGCATTCTTTGAAGCATTATTTGACTATTATTTGATTTTAACTTCAGGAAATAAATACAACTACTAGTTTGAAAAATTTCCTTACCAGAATCTGATGATGACTTTTTACTGCTGGCTCAGAGAAAGAAAAACTCTCCTGGAGTGAATTTTACATCAAATATACCTCATAGAAATGTACTTTCAGAAAATTAATGTCTCATAGATGTTCTGTTGACAGAAGCACTTTCTCTGGGAAAAAACCTTGATTTTCATTAAGGACAGAATCGGAAAGCAATCCCTAAAGTATCTGTTTTTTGACAAATAAGGAAAAGTAAATAATTCAACATAGCATTTAGAATTTCCAGTATATGTTTGGTATTTAGTATTTGGCTTCTGGTTTAAATGTCCCACATTATATACTCTAAGAGTTGAGAGAAAGTTATGACAAGTAACAACTTGCATGTATTTTCAGTGTATGCAGGTAAGCAAGAGAGTACATACATACATGTAAAAATATTTTATATTCTCTATGAATTGTTTTAATGTCTAAGTATGGGAACAAAACTTCTAAAGTTCTTTCCTTTCAGCTTCAAAACACAGGGCTTTTTTATGCTAATAAATGTGAGTGGTTTTTATAAATGTATGCAGTAGCATTGGATAGAAAAATGTATATCTGAAGATTCTCTGGTGGAAAATATCCTGCTTGCAAAGCTGAAATATTTCAGCGAAAAAGTTTGTTTTCTGAAAAACAATTATAAATTTGGAATGAGAAACATTTTAAAAATTATAATACTTCTTGGAAGGGATTACATTTTTGGCCACTTAATATAACCATGTAATTGCATAAATGAAGCACATAAATAAGCCTTCTGCAGCCCATGCTGTCTTGTCCTGGGAGCAGATCTCCTTGTCCTCATATTTAAAACACGAATCAGTTAAAACAGTGCAAGCAGCAAAAACTGCTGTGACATTCTTCATACTATACACACATTTTAAATAAGACTAGAATTAAGTAAGTGTGTTTAGATTGAAACAAAAGTAATTGAAATATGGGGAGGAAGGTTAGGTTTTCTCTTGAACTTCATTTCTTTCCTTATGGTTCTATTTACATATGAGTTGCTTTATTTATTTATTTATTTTTTTAATCCATTAACAAGGGTTGCTCAAAATTACACTAGATTAGCCATCAGAGACAGGATTTTTAATGTTACTTATATCCTCTTCTGCTATTTTTAATTCTTCTGCACTATATTTGCTGAGATTAACAAGAAAAGAACAAAGGGTAACACTCAAAAAAAAAAATACAAAAGACAAACAACAAACAACAAAAACCAAACAAACAAACAAAACACACACACACGCACACACAAAAATCTCTACAAACCCTGTTTTTTCCACAGAGTCAGTATCTATATATGTCAGCTGCTATTTACATTCCCTTTTCCTCCTACTTAATGTCATCCCTCTCCCCCACCATGCGGCCTCATTGATAGATCTTCAACTGCTGTTATACCCAAGCTTCTTTCAGAATGCTTTTTTCTATACATCTAAACCTGAAAGATGAGGAAGAAGTATTTAGTGCATTCAGAGGATTTCATGGGTTGAAAGTCTAATGCTGGAGCCTACATTTCCCTATATAAAATGAGTTCAGGGATTCTCTTCTTGCTTCATTCCTGGAGGTCAAATTATCTTCTAGAAAGATATTTTTCTGATTTAAATACTTCAGAAAGTGAAGGTCCATTCAATTAGCCATCATTCAAGTACCAGATTGCTAAATTAAAAGTCAAACCCAATTTTTCATTTGCATTATTATATCAACTATACAGATTCCTGTTTTCTTTTTACTCCTTGTATAAAGACTATGTCAGGTTATCAGCATGAGAAGTGTAAACTACTACAGGGGACAAAAGAATTTAAACAATGAAGTTAACCATTAGAGCTTTTTGAGGTTTTTTTACTTTTTTCAAAATATTACTTGATAATGTCTGATGGCTTTGCCCTAGAAATAAATAATCTCATACCATTATCATGACTAAAAAAGATCATCGTATCCCAATTCTATGTACAGCAAAATATATTCATACTTTAGTAGCCCCATCCTGCATCTCACCAGTACTTATTTTCTAAATTTCTTCTGAAATTACCTATTGTTGTATCTCTAGAATACTAGAAGGGTGGGTGGGGAGGAAACACTACCTATTTCAATGGACTGTGGGTAGGGTCATATGCTATTACAACATGTGCAGTAAAGCCCTATTTTGGTAGAGCCTGTAGGTGTTATCACGCTATAACAGAAGGGTTCCAAATGTGTAGTTTCAATTCTAATGGCTCCATTTCTTGGTAAAGAAGAAGTATTAAACATCTGTAAAGTGATATTGGAGTTTTATATTAAGAAATTAAAGTAAAGAGACTTGATGTAACTTTGCATTAGCATTTAATGAAGCGGTAGATTATAAAAATTCAGAACAAATTAAGATTATTCAGTTACTTCCAAAATTTAAGAACTCTTCAGAATTCTTAAAAACATGGCAGCTGGGACTTAAGAAACTACAGGACCTTTAAAATCAATGAACTGTTTAAATTTTTTGTACATTCATGTGGAAATCATTACAGTGCTATTTTTGTAATACAAGACATTGGCAGTTAAGGAAAAGAATTTAAATACAGAAAGAAAATTCAACCCATGCAATTAAACATAAAAGAGTATTCAAGAGAACATCCCACATTACCACAAAATCAAAGTATGTTTGCTAATCATTAGAAATATGAAGAAGGTGGAGTGCATTTATGTCTTGTTTTATATCTAAGTTTTATTTGTGCTTCTTGGCCTGTTGTAGCCTACACTGAGCTAGCAATTAGTATCAGAATCAATACATGTGCTTGAAAACCTACTCATATAATCTAAAAATAGAAACTACAACTTTGCTTCTTTAGTGGTATTTAGAAGTTTCTGGTAATAATGCTAACAGCTGGGATAGAGAATGAAAATTCATAAGGGAAAAAAATAACTTGAGAGAAAAGACAGTCTCTAGGACTCTACTCATCATCAAAGATTGCTGTAGCAATGGTAATAGTGATGATGAGGGTTTATGTCTGTTTTCCCTTATGGCTTTCTCCATGCAAAAACATCTAGACTTATCCCTCCCGAATAACTGATAAAAATCATCAGTCTCTCATGTTAATTCCAGTTAATTCTGAAACTAAAATTTTGTTATTGTCTGTCAGAGGTTACAAATCTTGGCAGAGATGCATCTCTTCAGTTTTGCAGAACTAGGGATTTCAGAGCCCACAATATGTACAAAGGCAACTAACTGCATGAAGACTGAAATGGGTCACCTTTTTAATCTGAAGTAAAATTGTTTACTTTTCACTCAAGATATGTATATATATACAAATGTTACGTATAAAGAAAATATTGATTTCAGCTTTGTTCTCTGTCTTCTGAGATAGTCTACCTAACAGCAGGAATTTTGTGCCTGTGTTTGATAAAACAGTTCAACAGCTACTTCAGTCTTTAGAGTAGGTTTTAAATTTCATTAATCTTGGGGAAATGAGTTTCTATCTATCTTCACCCCTAAAAACTGATCAAACCACCATGCCTTTCTCCTCAGGTAACACTCCTCCTCTCAGTGAAGCTGAAAGGATATGCAAAAAGACATTTCAAACAGAATAAATATAGAAAAGTCTGACTCTATCCCAGCTCCTCCCATAACTACCTATGCCACATTCTGCATCTACGCCAACAGCCAGAGAGTTACACGTATTTTAGATAAGCTTTTTTTCTTAAAGAAGAAATCCCTTATCTTGAGTTTGAATTTAAATATAAACAGAATTAGGTGATTCTGGAAATTGGAGATAAATATTTCTCAGGACTGAACAAGTTTTATAAACAAAGTTCACAATTTGGACAAAAGTAGGACATACCAGTTCCAACCCTCTAGATCTTAATAGGTGATTTGAGTCTTACTCTTTTTTTTTTTAATCTCATTACCTAAAAATTAATAATCAGTTTGTTATAAAGAACATGAATTATTTACATATTCAAGCAATTACATAGCTTAGCTTGCATCTAGCTGCTTCAGTTTATGTAGTTTTAATGTTGAGAAAAGATGAATTAAAACTGTTAAAGTTTTATTTTTGTAGTGATTTTTATCTAATTGTTTTTGAGGGGAAATCATAAAAGTACAGAGAAAACCCTAAAATTTGCTGCTTTTTTAATAAAATTTAAAGATGCTGATATAATTTTGCTTTCAAAAAAACCTGGAGTGCTTAAAGAAAATATTAGTGAATTCATCTGGTTTCAGGGAGTTGGGTTATCTCGGAGTTCTGGGGTTTTTAAAAAAAGAAAATGTGTGTTTAATTAAATTTAAAATCCAATGGAAAGTTTTGTGTCATGTTTATTTCAAGCTTTTAATAAGGAATGTTCATACTGATGAGCATTGTCCTGGGTTCAGCTATAGCAGTCATTTTTCTCCTTCTTAGTAGCTGGTGCAGTGCTCTGTTTTTTAACTTTCAGCCTGGGAACAACACTGATAACACTGATGTTTTCAGTTGTTGCTAAGCAATGTTTACGCCGACCAAGGACTTTCTCAGTCTCATGCTTTGCCAGGGAGGAGGGGAAGCCGGGAGGAAGCAGAGACAGGACACCTGACCCAAACTAGCCAAAGGGATATTCCATACCACAGCACGTCACGCTCAGTATATAAACTGGGGGGAGTTACCCGGAAGGGGCAGATCACTGCTCGGGTCGGGCTGGGTATTGGTCGGCGGGTGGTGAGCAATTGTACCCTCTCCCCTTGCTATTTCCCTTATCATTATTATCATTGGTAGTAGCAGTAGTGGTTTTGTGTTATACCTTAGTTACTGGACTGCTCTTATCTCAACCCGTGGGAGTTACATTCTTCCGATTCTCCTCCCCATCCCTCCCGGAGCGGGGGGAGGAGGAAGGGAGGGAGTGTGAGCAAGTGGCTGCGTGGTTCCGAGTTACCGGCTGGGCTCAAACCACGACAAACATGTAATTATTTTAAGTTCTCCTATCTTCACTTTTCCACTCTAAAACTGTTCTGTGCAACATTTTCTATTGAATGTAAGTGATAGGAAAAAAAATCCAGAAAGTCAAATATGAATTTAACTACTTATGAAATAAAGAAAATATCCTGAATTTACTGAAATCCATTTAGAATTGTGTCACAGCAATGAGTAACCTTATTTTCCCCAAGAATATGGCATCTGCATCAAAAGAAGTGGATGTTGTTTAAAAAAAATTTGCTCAAAATAATACACACTTCATTAATCCATATTGCATTTGAGCGCCAGTCTGACTATAAATGTGGAGATGGGTAACACTGGAGAACTTCAGGTTTGAGCCCTGCTGTTCCCTATAAAGTTCTACCATCTGCTCTCAAAATATTGGAATGAACTGTGTAAGACTCTTCTTGGATGTACAGAGATGCAGCCGACTGTGCAGGAGAAGCAGAGAGAGATGTGGCACAACTCTGTGACATGATGTATGCCAAAGCAATCCTCACACCAGTGAAAATCAAGCCACAGATTTGATGGCTGGAACAACTTCAGAGCAGCATACAGGTTTTATATCCTTGGTTCTATACACTGGAGTTTTTTAAGATTTTGAAACACTTTGGACTACTTACATGTCTTCAGCCTTTAGACAGAACGTGCAGTACCTTCATTCATTGCAGAAACTAATTTACTTCTCTGTGCTCCAGAAAAGGAGAATCAGAAGAGTATGTTTCTCTCTGAAGAAGTTAATTCTTTTGCCTTTACACATCTTAGTGATAGTACAGGTGAATAATCAGCTAAGCCTAAGTACTGTCCTGTAAATACCAATGTTCTTTTGATATATTCTCCAGTGACATAGTGATTTAGATATCCCTCTTGCCTTCACACCATGGATTATGTATCTTCATTACAACAAGATCCCAACACTAGTTTACTCTAAAATGAGATGCCTATCTTACAGCCACTGCAGCACCTTTGGAAAGACACATCTGTCTTTCCAATAACTGTTCTGTAGCATGCTGTAACCTGCATGCGCTTAACCACAGTAAAGGTAAGAGTCCTTAACTGGCTGTCCCCTAGTGTTCCTTGGCCCAGAGGTTAAGGGAAGGAATGAAATCATGGACCAGGAACTGGAACTGAACCTGTAAACGTAGCTGTATCAGCCACTCCCAGGGCAATTCCAGAGTTAGATTGAATCTATGTATTTGGCTACATTATGAAAAAGAGAGTAACTTCCTTCATCACCCCTATGCCTTGTAGGTAGGCTACAGCCTGTTTCAAAGCCACCAGAGCTCACCAAGACCCAGGATGAGCACACACTACTCACAGAGAGGGCAAAAATAATTTCAGGTCCAAAGGTCTCTAAATGGAGCAAGCTCTTGTGCTGGGTGATCCATTCCAGGTTTCTGAAGGCACCAATAGACCATAATGGCCCAGCATTTTGTCTCTGGCCTTCTCTCTTGGATGTATCTCAGACAGATGCTGGAGGTAGCTTGTTTCCCCAGTGGACCCCTTCATTAGGGAGAACCCAAATCTTGTTATTCCCTGACAACTCCTGGCATCAGACTAAGAAAGATAAAGAGAGTTATCAATATACAACACTCAAGAGTGGTCACCCAAAACAGCTGTGCCTTTTGTGAAGAGCTTTTGACCTTGCAAAAGAAGAACTTCAGCAAAGAAGGTCACAGCTTTTCAAGTCTTCTTCATTAGCCCTGCGGAGAAGGACTTGGGGGTGTTGGTTGATGAGAAACTGAACATGAGCCGGCAGTGTGCACTCACAGCCCAGAAAGCCAACCATGTCCTGGGCTGCAACAAAAGAAGCGTGACCAGCAGGTCAAAGGAGGTGATCCTGCCCCTCTACTCTGCTCTTGTGAGACCTCACTTGGAGTATTGTGTACAGTTCTGGTGTCCTCAACATAAAAAGGACATGGAGCTGTTGGAACAAGTCCAGAGGAGGGCCACCAGGATGATACGAGGGCTAGAACACCTCCCGTATGAAGACAGGCTGAGAGAGTTGGGGCTGTTCAGCCTGGAGAAGAGAAGGCTGCGTGGAGACCTCGTAGCAGCATTCCAGTATCTGAAGGGGGCCTATAAGGGTGCTGGGGAGGGACTCTTCCTTAGGGACTGTAGTGGTAGGACAAGGGGTAATGGCTTCAAACTTAAACAGGGGAAGTTTAGATTGGATATAAGGAAGAAGTTCTTTACAGTGAGGGTGGTGAAGCACTGGAATGGGTTGCCCAGGGAGGTTGTGGATGCTCCATCCCTGGAGGTGTTCAAGGCCAGGCTGGATGGAATCTTGGGTGACATGGTTTAGTGCGAGGTGTCCCTGCCCGTGGCATGGAGGTTGGAACTAGATGATCTTAAGGTCCTTTCTAACCCTAACTATTCTGTGATTCTATGATTCCATGATTAGCCATCCCACCAAGACTGACAGTTGCCTGTCCTCATTCTCAGCTAAATGATCTAGACAGAAGGACACATCAAATCTTCTTTCAAAGCAAGTTTCAAAAATACCGGTGTTTTGAAGCATTTTTTGAGCCCCGTAGCCCTCTGTCTACATACTTCCTTCATGATAATCCATTGAAAGTCATGTATTCTGGGTTTTCTCAATTCCGACCAGCTACAGCTTGCTTTGGAGAGTGTCTAAGGCAAAAAGATTTTCTTAAACTCGTATTTCTGGTGAATGCACATAATTCCCCAACTCTGCTGCTTCTGAATGTGAGGAGCAAAACTGCCAATTTTTTTTCCCAAACTATCTCCCAGGCATAGGCAGCGAAGACAGCTATAAAACGTAGCTATTGAGTACTTCCATATTCAGAAGTGGTAGTACATTTTACTTGCAATTAATAGGGAAGTATGGCAGGTCAATTAATTGAGAGCACAATTGGAGACATGGATGGAACTGGGGCTGAAGAGTCATTGAATGTGGTATAATAATCATTGTATCTCATATTTACCAAAAAGTACACGTCCTCAATTTTTTTACACAGGTACTATAGCTGATGCTGCTCTAAGCTGTTATAGGAGCATTAGGCAGCATTGGTATTTACCTGGTAGTTACTAAATCAGATGCATTGTCAAAGCAAGGAACTAAGGAGAGGAGGATTAGCGAGAGAAAGGTGGGGAAAAGGTAGATTTTATTTTTTAAAATAAGATGCAGAGGGAGTGAAGAACCTGGAGCTGTTTCTAATCACAGCTTTGGGTTGAGATGGGATTTTCCTCTGACCATAACTGTATGCAGAGCTCCTTTCATAGAAAAGTTTCACCTAGAACAATCCTCCTGGCTAGAACACCAGCACATATACAAGCACATTAGTAGCTCAATGAATAAGAAACATAGGTATCCTGGCTACAGGCAGCCTTTCGAAAGAGGGAATCTTAAGGACTAAGTTAATGGTGTGGAAAAAAAAAAGCCATTATTTAATGGGACATGTATGTCTAAATGTGGAAAAGTCCAGGAATGAGCATTACAAGGGTTGTCCAGATCTCATGTGAGGGGCAGAGGTACAGGACTCATAAAGGCTGGTGGTTTGAGCCTTGTCATATTCAAATGTAGCCATCCCAGAAGTGCACATGAAAACTCCAGGCATATTCAAAGTCAAAGACGATGCAGACTCTCATGGAATTTGGCTTCAAAGGTACTTACAGAATGATATAAAATGACTGCAAATTGTTCATCCTAATGAATGTCTTACCTATTTTAATATTTTGAATGGTAGATTAAATGACAGTACATTGGTCCTGGCAGTTTAATTGCATCAATGTCTTCAGCCAGAAGAAAAATACTTACGGTTTTGGGATTTGGTTTTGTTTTATACCTCCTATAACTCTTGTAATATCTTCTATGGATATAAAATTAAAACACAGATATGTACTGAATAGCTCCAGTAATCTTCATCAGTGAATAGCAGGAACTTAATATATTTCATGGTCGAAATATTTCTTTCTTTTGCCACTGTAATCAGTCTATTTAAATTATAGTTTCACTAGCATGACTATAGTTAAGCTCTGTCAGTTTTCAATTTTAAAAATATATATGTATTTATACACACACACCTATTTTTACCAGTGTTGACAATTTAGCCAATAAAATTAACTTCAGATAGAAATCTAAATGGCACATGGGTTTTTTTCCTGTCTTTTGTTGTTGTTCTTGAATTTGCATCCTACAAGTCTTGCTCTCAGATATTGTGGCCATTTTTAACAGGAAGAAAACAGCCTTTACAATGAAATTAAAAAACTGAATCTTTTCATTCTGTACAAGTGCTTGTGTCATCCCAATTTAGCTTTAAGCTAATTAATAGCAAGTAATTTGTAATGTGAAAGTATTTTTCTCATTCTAATTAAAAACTTGGTAACAAAAAGTAAACACACTTCAAGCAATCAACACTATTTCATTTTAAAAAGTTCATCATGATTATTTGTGAATCAGATGGATGCTTGTGGGTAGCAGTGACATTAACAGAACAGAGGTGTCATTACAGTAGCATAGAGTATGAGAAAATGTCTTATTTGGAAGAAATTCCAAAGCGATTTTGTGGTCACTGCATCAGAAAAAAAAAGCATTAATAAGTTCATTTGAAATCACTGTTGTTCACTAGTAATGTCAGTCATCACAGCCAGTGAATGTACAAGTCTTTTCAACACTTCAGTCTGACATGATATCAAGCAGACTGAGCAAAATCAGTTGCTGTACCAGAATTAAACATAATGCAGTTTGCAACCTGAAAAGGGAGTTCCTTCTTAAATTTAAGGTAAAAATAAAGCTGATTAAAAATGTCATTTTTTTTTTTACTTGGAAGCTGAAAAAACTCTTGAGAAAATGTTATATTCAGCACTTCTCTGACATATATTATGAAAGGTGACAACCTCAACAGCTGTAGGTGGAATGTAATTAGGCTTTATTATCCCCATTTTACAGACGGCAATTTGAGACATATAGCAATCAAAAGCTACACAATACAAAGAGATTATAACACAAAGTCCTATTTTCTGGGATAAAAGAACTTCCAATAAGTTTAATAAGTATTATTTGTATCTCACAGTGGGGGGGTGGAGGGGGGGCGGAAATGGCAGTGCTTTCCTTTTTCACTCAGACCTACACTAAATGCTCCAGTAGTTTATACTGCCATTCAGGCAAGTCTTCTTTAATTTATCAGCTACAACCAAACTAGACTGTTAAAAACACTTTAGACAGGTTTTATGTGTTATAGCATAAATGAGGTGATCAATAGGGGTTCCCTCTGCGGTCTGGATATACCACAGAGCTGAATTCCTAAGGAGTGAGTAATTGCAAGCTACGTTCTGTCGGCTGGATCTAGGTGTGAGAAAAGGCAACTGAAGTGCTTTGTGATTCAGTTAGTATGGGCAGATGTGCTCTGTAACCTTAATGAGCCAATTAAGGAGGCCTCTGAAAAGGAGGGGGGGGGGGTGTCTAGCTGCATTTTTAAGGCAAGGGGGTGCTAGAGGGATGATAATACGGCCTAAATAGAGAACATGTTAAAGTTGTACTAGACACTTATATACAGTAGGATTTTGTCTTAAGTAAGGGTTTTCTTGTTTGCTTTGTTATTTTTTTTAAATCTTAAACCCATTTTTAGTTTTGGACAATGCAGCTGTGCTTATTAATGTCTAACTGTAGCATCTTGAACACAGAAGGGGAAGCAAGAATATTTGAAAACATCAGGAGGTATTCTTTGTTGCACTTTTGCTACTTTGAAGTTGCGTGCAAAACCACTTATGTTCTTTAGTGTCTTTACAAGAAGAAGAATTAAAAAAGAAAAAAAAAGGAAAAAGTTAAATCTGGTATATGGAAAAGACCTTCTTCTGGGATGCTTCAGAAGACAAAAAAGTATTGCAGATGTTGCTCATATGTTTATTTCTGCATTCTTCTGACATTTGATCTCTCTAGGTTTTGAATAGGTTTTGGTTGCTGGCTTTTGGTTTTCCAAGGAAACGTGTCCCAGTGGATTAGACAAAATTTTGTGGGCAGATAGCTCCTGTTTGGGCCTGAGCTGTCATCAGAAAATGTTGCATCTGTTAAAAAACATACTTCAAGCTCTCTAGTAAACATATGCTTGTGTAGTTCCTTTCTAAAGTTACACAGTCCCCATAAATAGTATGTTCTATACAAATAAAATATAATAGTAGGATCTCTTCATTGCTGAAATGCAGTTAGATGGAAGGAAGATACTGTTCAATAATGCACAGCAGCACAGTTACTGTCAGCTGCAATTCAACTTAGGCTCAGTGTAGCTGCTTGCAATGAAATTTGGCACACATGCTGCAGACCTAATGCACCTTTTGTTTTGTAGAAGCCATATTATGAAGAGCACTTGAAGATGATGTTAGCTCTTATTTCTTCTTACTGTTACTGGTGAAAAAAAAAAAAAAAGATACTGAAGTCTTCTTATTCATAACATAAAATGCTCAACAAAAGCCAAAGCATGCTTCTGGCTGCAGCAGGTACACTCTGTTCTGCTTATCTTAGTAGAGGTGTATATTGGTTCAGCAAAGTGACCCTTTTAAGATTCCCACTGCCTCTCACACCTTTGCAAACTAATAACAGCTGCTTCACACCCTGGGTTCTGTCTAGTCAGATGCAAATCCCTCTCTTTAGACAAGACCAAAGAAGAAAATTAGACTTACTAAGAGCACATAAACTGAAGATTTTGTTTTACCAGAATACTATTTGTTTGCTGGCACAAACTCTTCCAGGCACTCCAGTTCATACACTTGCCCTATTACCATGGCTCATTTTCTTTGTCTTTTGCATTTCCCAGAGAACCCTTTCCTTCCACAGATATTCTTGCAGTAACAGCACTCAGTCACAACACTTAAGGTGAATAAATACTCTGTTACCATAGAATCACACTCGAGAAAGTTTGGAGAAGGTGAGCAGTGTTTAATATCACTTCTATTCCTGTCTTCTATGGTTACCTAATGATGGCTGGTTGCCTTGCAGTTACACTCAAATCACTTTAGGTCAGTTAAACAAACAAACAACTTATTTACCATTTATTTACCATTATTTACCAAATAATTTGTTTAAATAAACCAAATAATTTTAATTTACCAAATAAACCAAATTTGATTAAATCCACGCTCACCCACAAAATTTTCTAAATCTATAGGCAGCACTAATGAAGAAAAATATTTAATATTCTGTTTAAAGATCATAGCTAAAAATTTCTTTTCTTACTAGATTTAGTTGAGCCTCTTCTAGGTGTTTAATCTAAAATATATTCATTCCACTTTCCTGCACCTTGACTAATAAGACTGCATGTTTATAGAGGCAGACTAGTTCAGTTTCTATCATAAAGGTTTAGGAGTGTTCCTATCATTTGGGTATCTGCAAGCAGGAGGTATAATCCACTAAATCCAAGGGGTTTCCTCTTTTGCTCCCAGACTTCAGTGCTCCCTCCTTTTTCCTAATTCATCTTCATATCTTTCCAGTGTCAGGTTGGCCCTTGTCTAACTATTAAATTGAATCTTTGGGGCTGACATGGCCCTTACAGGCAAGCAAATTTATATGACAAGTTTTCCTTCAGGCTCAGCATCCCACTCAATGCTGTGATGAATGTCAAATCTGAACAGGCTTTGGCTATTTTGGGTTCTCTCATGAAAATTTCAGATGATGGCAAAAATATGTCCTCTCTCATCCATACTGATTGTCCCTTAAAGTGGCATTTGTTCTCTGAAAGACCATTGCCCTGTATGCTATAATAAGGAAAAAAAATTTCTAAATCTCTCTCCTCCCTTATCCAACTCATGCCTGCACATAATTTCTTCTTCCATTATAGAAAAAAACAGCTTTGCTTAATTCTGTGTTTCCTGGTTTCTTATAGTCATTTATATGTGAATTATCTTGTATACTACTGGTTGAATTTAAATTTCAAGATTGTTAGTAAATTCCCATACAAAAACATATGTTTATAATACAGTGTTAGTTATCTCTTTCTGTGTATGTGTATTATTGTAATTTTGTCACTGACAGCATCAGTTAGAACCAGAGCTACAGAAACTGATGCTACCCTGGACAGAAGATGTAAACTGGAAATGGAAAATATAGATAAGTAAAGAAGTTTCGGACGGATGTTAAACCTTCCAGCAGCTGTTGTGTTCATAATGGAAGTTTATCTCATTTTAATTTTAATTTTGAATTTCAAACATTTTTCTTTCTGGGCTTTTTGGTTGGTTTGGTTTTTGTTGGTTTGCTTTTGTTTGTTTGGTTTTTTAATGGATTAATTTTAAATACATTTAAATATGTGGAGATACAATTTAATTAACATTTGGTAAATTCATGGATTAATTAGGCCAGGGGAAAAATTTACGTCGCTTTTTGTTAAGTATAAAAAAACCTCTCGCTCTTGTCTCTTACTTAAGTTCATGTTGGTTATCCTGAAAGTTTGTCTATTATATTCTTAGGCTAATCTTGCAAGCGCAGTTATCACTCCTACTGTATCATCTTTTTACATCCATTATCTGTTAGTGGTAATAAACTGATTTTCATCCTTTTATATTTCTGTTCGGCTTCTGGTTTTCACTTTGCCTCTACAGTTCCCAGCTGACTTAATTCAGGACCTGAAATAGATCACAAATTAATCTATATAACTTCAAAAATTACTACTGTTTACTCTGTCAATGCACCTGCATCAATGCGGCTAGTCAAACACTTGATTAAGCTTGATTCAAAGTAATTGTGTCCTGCAGTCCATGGATGCAGAATGCAATATCCGTCTCATATATTCTTTTCTTAAAGGATTGCCTTTAATTCTAGTTTAAACTCTGCTGGGTTTATGCATTTAAGGTGCCCACCACAGTCACTGTTCAAAAACAAACAGAGAGAAAATAATGAATGTTGAGTTCCCAATATGAATAGTGGCTTTGTGAAAGATTTTGAGAACTATATCAGATATTATCCCATTACTAAATTTTACCAACAGTGTCCAATGGTAAATGTTCTACCAAAATTTCTTGGTTTCATTGGTCTGATAACTCAGTAAAATTCTAAAAAATAATCAATAAAGAATTTTATGTAAGGATTTTTTTTTCTTCTGAAACATGCATAAATTAAATCTGTGAGGATATATGAATACTAAAATATAGCTACTTAATTAGGAAAAATAATTTATACAATCATTCATATTATAAAAATGTTAAAATATGTAAGTCCACTATTAAGGACACTATTGAAAGAATCTGGCTTTTGCTTTGATCTCCTTGGGGTCAGGAAGAGCCTTGGGAAGTTTCTTCAAATATTCTTATGAAAAGAAATTGATAAACAACATGATTGATGAACACTGTAATATCAATGATCATTTCAATAGTTAATTGTGGTGAAGTGCCTAAGTCAATAAATGATAGATAGGTACATGGACCAGTGGCTAAAGATGGGAGGACAAACCTACACAGTACTTTTCACTCCTATTTTAAATCAAGAACACTTATTTGAAGAGATTATTGGCCTCACCTTTTATTTGGAAAGTAGGTGTTTCAGTGAGACAAGTCTACAGTGTTCAGTCATGGAGTCCTTGAAAAAATCCTCCTAGTTCTATGTTACCATACTTTGCCTTGAATAGCTTCTCCACTTCTCTTTACAGCATTTTCCTTTTGCTATAGGCTAGGACTAAACACAGTCTTTCTCTCTGTCATGAGAAGCTATACGCCGCAGAAAGTTTTGTTATTCTTTAGTGGCTGATAGATGTTGTATGTGATCATGGCCAAAGGGGAAGAGCTTGCACTACTCCCTATTAAACTCTGGGTATGCCAAATTTTCAAAAGTGCACAGAATCAAAATTCGGCTTCCTTGGTAACTGCTCATTTGGTTTGAGAAGGACTTCTATCAGAATACAGTGTAGCAGCACATTCTGGAAAAAAAAAATTAAAATAAAATCATTTCCTTGTATTGAGTTATTTCATAAAGTCAGAGAACACAAAAGGCTTCACAAATGCCTGGCTGCAGTTGACTGAAATAAATAATTTGCAACTGAAGTTACAAGTCCTGGCTGAACTCACAAAAAACAAATAACTGAAGAATCATAAATATGCCATCCAGCCAAGGATGGATATTTCTGGAATCATGCTGAGAGGGGATTGCCTCGTCATAAAGCAAAATGGTTCCTTTTGGAACGCTGCCCAGACTTACCTAACTATATTAACTGCAAGTAGATATTGCTGCATAAATGTCAGGGCAAAGTGAGCAATGGTAGATTAGACAGTCTTCTGAGACATATAAAGAAGTGTTTCCACACCACCAAAGCTGACTTAAAGAAGGAAATTAGATATTAGGATATAACAAATAAATAGCACTAAAAATGTTTTTTCAGAAATAAAAGTTTGGCCAAAACGTTTATCCCCTGGGTTTTATATCATAAAATGTTGCAAGATTCTTTTGTCAAGAATGGACATTTCAATGAATCTTCCAAAAGCTGCAAATGCAATTTAAAATACTATGAGTGGTTTGGAATTTGAATATCCTCCTTTAAAGTAACTTATGATATATTATTGAAAGAGAACAAAAAGAATATAGAGTAAATCTGGTTTAGAGTTGCAATTTTGTGTGTGTGTGCGTGTGTTAAGTATGAGGATAGAAGCAAAGAGTTTATTAGCATAAGCAAAGGTCTGAATCTGAAAGCTGAAAACTAGCAGAAAACTTCTGAGAATTTGGAAAAGTAAACAATGTGGGGAAAGGATAATATGCAGGGCAAATATATGCAAAAAAGAGTGGAGGGATAGTTTTATTTATGTCCCTGATGATCAACAACCTTGAAATACACAAAGTAAGAAGTGAATTTAATGGAGCATGTGGGAGTGACATACAGCAAGTCCACATACAGCAATAATGAATGACAAAACCCCTCCAAAAGAGTAAAACAAGGTATTCATGTGAAAAGTGAAAGCACAGTTGTATTCTCTTCTATGAAGCCTCAAACAAAACACATTCTTTAGGAGCAATGCCTCGGGTATACTTTGGCTTACCTGTAAGCTACAGTATTTCTGACCAATTTCTTTGGTGATCAAAAATTGTATGTACAAAACACAAATAAGTAAATTCACTGCACTGCCAAACGTTATTAATACCAGCCAGTACTTGCACACTGTATTTGGACATACATCCACACGTCATTGACTGAAACAGGAGCTTTCATCAAAACCTGAACATTACAGTCGTGTTCAAGAATGTTCAAGTATTTTACCTTTGCTGAAACATTTGCCAAAACCCCACATAGTGCTTACATTTTAAGTAGTCTTGACTAAAACTACTTATAATGTATTCAAAACTACTTACAATGTATTCTCCAGGGCATAGAAAGGTACTTTGTTGATCTCTGGGAATAGGTCTATGCATGCAAGCATAGCAAATGAGGCTTTTTTCTGACTAGTAGCTCTATCTGGTTTTATCAAAAGCTTTATGTGCCTAATTGTCTCATCACCACCCACGAAAATGGCCAGGAGCGCAAACCGATGAAAGGAACTTATTTTATCTGTCAAACAGTGCATGCCAATATATACTAATATGATGCAGTGAGAAGTTACATTACTCAGATAATACTTAAACCATATCTCTGCAACTTAGGAAAATAAAATAGAAGGATCACAAAAAGTAAGTGGCTTGTCGCTACAGAACAGGTTCACTGCCTGTTCTTGAAGAAATACAATAACTTGTTCAAGATTTTTCTTTGATGCATATTTTTCAAGCATTTTGAGAGTTCATTCAAAGTCACTGTGCTTACCCTAAATTTTTATATCATTTCTCACTTAAAAAAAACCAACTTGATACTCATTAGACTAATGAAAGCTAGTTTTCTATGAACTTGTAACCTTTGCTTCTCTGCCTGTTCTCTTTCCATCCACAACCATGACACTCAGCAGGAGACAACGTGTCAAGGCTAATCCAGACTACAAGTCTGCAGACCACTGCTGCCAAACAAAAGGCTGAGGACTGAAAAGGCACAGAAAATGAACTGGTCTTGCACCTGTTGGTTGCCAGCTTGTTTCATGGCCGAAGAGTTCTGTGCTAACTGTGAATCCAAGATGCTTGTCAGTCTAAAACATCTATCAGCATATTATTTAATTATATTAAACAGAAATTCTAGACTAAGTAAAGCATGATCTTTATTAGTTGTGTATTACACATGCAGATGTTATTTCAAGGCTTAAGAAATTTTGGGAATGTCAACTTTCTCCAAACACCAGCAGATATTGCTGCTAATGCATACACAGTATTTGTGGCTTCTCCCCCCCAGCTTCATGACATCCAAATATTGCAGGGTCATCCTGTGACTTGGGTGATAAAAAAGGCAATTCCCTTATTTTACAATTACATAAACCACAATTGTATCTAGATTTAAAGACTGCAAAAGTTACTATGTTAAATAAGGCCATGTCAATCAAAAACTGGCTTAGATGAGAACTCCTCTATGCAAAACAAATAATTCTATTAAAAAAAGAAAGAAAAAAAAGAAATAGTAACAATTTATCAAATCAGACAGCTGCTTAAATCTTTCATATATAGACATCTGCTTCTTAGACATAGCAAGAACTGTTCTTATCAGAGCTATTTGTCTACCTGCTATAATATGCCTACAGCCTCAAGAATAAACCATCCACACTTCACTGATTTGGGAGCTCATCCACCAGTGTCATCACCAGCAGGGAAAACCCACCAAAGCTCTCACATACAGGCTGAATGAGGGACATTCTGTATGTTACTTGAAATGTCTGAATCCATCAGCATAAATTCTGTCATGTCTTTCCTTGAGTGTATAGTTTGGGGTGCTGAAGTACCTGTGCGTCCTATAAGCTTACAGGAAATAGTCTTCTGGACTGTTTTAATGACAGCTTGTTCAATCGTTGAAGTTCTGACTGAAAGGGGTCATACACCAGGTAATCATCTTATCGTCACTTGAGTATTAGACAGTGGTGTGGCTCTCTCATTTCGCACCTAGGCCAAAAACTGGAGGTGAAGTATATGGAAGAGAGATAGGCACATTGGCTGAGTGTGAAGATAATTGGAGAAATTTGTAAAGCAAGTATGTGTTTTCTCATGAAGTGCTCTGTAAAGAATCTCCACCCAAGATAAATGCAAATTATTCAGGGAACTGAATGTTTCAGATTCTGTGGTGGGGAGGTTTTAATTTAGAATCACAGAATCATAGAATAGTAAGGGTTGGAAAGGACCTTAAGATCATCTAGTTCCAATCCCCCTGCCATGGGCAGGGACACCTCGCACTAAAACATGTGGCCCAAGGCTCTGTCCAACCTGGCCTTGAACACCGCCAGGGATGGAGCATCCACAACCTTCCTGGGCAACCCATTCCAGTGCCTCACCACCCTCACTGTAAAGAACTTCCTCCTTATATCTAATCTAAACTTCCCCTGTTTAAGTTTGAAGCCATTACCCCTTGTCCTACCACTACAGTCCCTAAGGAAGAGTCCCTCCCCAGCATCCTTACAGACCCCCTTCAGATACTGGAAGGCTGCTATGAGGTCTCCACGCAGCCTTCTCTTCTCCAGGCTGAACAGCCCCAACTCTCTCAGCCTGCCTTCATACGGGAGGTGTTCTAGCCCTCTTATCATCCTCGTGGCCCTCCTCTGGACTCGCTCCAACAGCTCCATGTCCTTTTTATGTTGAGGACACCAGAACTGTACACAGTACTCCAAGTGAGGTCTCACAAGAGCAGAGCAGAGGGGCAGGATCACCTCCTTTGACCCGCTGGTCACGCTTCTTTTGATGCAGCCCAGGATACAGTTGGCTTTCTGGGCTGCGAGCGCACACTGCCGGCTCATGTTAAGCTTCTCGTCAACCAACACCCCCAAGTCCTTCTCTGCAGGGCTGCTCTGAATCTCTTCTCTGCCCAGCCTGCAGCTGTGCCTGGGATTGCCCCGATCCAGGTGTAGGACCTTACACTTGGCTTGGTTAAACTTCATAAGGTTGGCATTGGCCCACTTCACAAGCATGTCAAGGTCCCTCTGAATGGCATCCCTTCCCTCCAGTGTATCAGCCGAACCACACAGCTTGGTGTCGTCAGCAAACTTGCTGAGAGCACACTCAATCCCCCTGTCCATGTCACCAACAAAGATGTTGAACAGGACCGGTCCCAACACCGACCCCTGAGGGACACCACTTGTTACAGGTTTCCAACTGGACATCGAGCCGTTTACCACAACTCTGCATGCGGCCATCGAGCCTGTTCTTTATCCACTGAGTGGTCCATTTATCAAATTGATGTCTCTCCAATTTAGAGACATGGATGTCATGCGGGACAGTGTTGAACGCTTTGCACAAGTCCAGGTAGATGACATCAACTGCTCTGCCCCTGTCCATCAGTTCCGTGGCTCCATCATAGAAGGCCACCAAATTGGTCAGGCAGGATTTCCCCTTAGTGAAGCCATGTTGGCTGTCACCAACCACCTCGTTGTTTTTCATGTGCCTTAGCATGTTTTCCAGGAGAAACTGCTCCAAGATTTCGCCAGGCACAGAGGTGAGGCTGACTGGTCTGTAGTTCCCTGGGTCTTCCACCTTCCCCTTCTTGAAAATGGGAGTTATATTACCCTTCTTCCAGTCATTGGGAACTTCACCTGACTGCCATGATTTTTCAAATGTGATGGACAGTGGCTTAGCAACTTCATTTGCCAGGTCCTTCAGGACCCGCGGATGGATTTCATCAGGTCCCATGGACTTGTGCACATTCAGGTTCTTAAGATGGTCTCGAACCTGAGCCTCTCCTACAGTGGGCCTAAGGTCTTCATTTTCACAGTCCCTGTATCTGCTTTCCAAGACTCTCGTGGTGTGGTCAGAGCATTTGCTAGTGAAGACTGAGGCAAAGAAGTCATTAAGAACCTCAGCCCTCTCCAAATCCATAGTAGCCAGTTCTCCCGATAGCTTCCGGAGAGGGCACACGTTGTCCCTAGTCTGTCTTTTATTTGCTACGTGCCTACAGAATCCTTTCCTGTTATCTTTCACATCCCTTGCCAAACTTAATTCTAGCTGGGCCTTAGCTTTCCTAACCTGGTCCCTAGCTTCCTGGGCAATGCTCCTATATTCTTCCCAGGCCACCTGTCCTCGCTTCCACCTTCTATAAGCTTCTTTTTTCCCCAGCAGCTCCTTGTCCATCCATGGAGGTCTCCTGGCCCTCCTGCTGCACTTCCTTCTAGTCGGGACACAACACTCCTGAGCACGTAGCAGGTGATCCTTGAATATAAACCAGAAGTCTTGGGCCCCCCTGCCCTCTAGGACTACATCCCATGGAACCCCGCTAAGGAGGTTCCTGAAGAGGCCAAAGTCTGCTTTCTTGAAGTCCAGGGCAGTGAGCTTGCTGCATGCTCTTCTCACTGTCCTGAGGATCTCAAACTCAACCATCTTGTGATCACTAGAGCCAAGGCTGCCTTGGAGAGTCACATTTACAATCAGTCCCTCCCTGTTGGTGAGCACGAGGTCAAGCATGGCACCCCTCCTTGTCAGCTCCTCTATTGCTTGAAAGAGGAAGTTGTCTTCCACACAATCGAGGAACCTCCTCGATTGCTTCTGCCAGGCCGTACCGTCCCTCCAACAGATGTCAGGATGGTTGAAGTCCCCCATGAGGACAAGGGCCTGCGAGCGTGAAGCTGCTCCTACCTGTCTGTAGAGCGCTTCATTCACAGAGTCCTCTTGATCAGGCGGCCTGTAACAGATCCCCACCGTAATGTCCCCCATCACTGTTCTCCCTTTGACCCTGACCCACAAACACTCTGTTACCTCATCACCCATCCCCAGACAGAGTTCCATATTCTCCAGCCTATCACTGACATAAACAGCAACGCCCCCTTCCCGTCTGCCTGGCCTGTCTTTTCTAAACAGCCTGTAACTTTCCATTCTGACACTCCAGTCATAGGAGCCATCCCACCATGTTTCTGTGATACCAATGACATCATATTCCCATAGCCTTGCACACATCTCTAATTCCTCTTGCTTGTTCCCCATACTACGGGCGTTTGTATAGAGGCACCTTAGCCGAGCTCCAAATGCAGCCCACTCAATGGCTGGGGCAGCTGCAATATCTCTACACCGCTCCAAACACTTATTACAGGTGCTGGCAACTGACCAGGAGTGTTGGGATGGATCAATGCTCCCCTCCCTCAACACATCTAGTTTGAAGCTTTCTTGACCAGCCTGGCAAGCCTCCTACCAAAACAGCTCTTCCCCTCCTATGTCAGACCAGCTCCACCAGCCTCCAGTAGATCTGGCCTCCCAAATGGAGCCCCATGTTCTAAATAGCCAAACCCCTGACTATGGCACCACCATTCTAACCATTTATTAACCTGCCAAACGCGCCTAGCTTTTTTAAGGTCCTCCCCTTTGTCCTGGAGAATCGATGAAAAAACTATCTAAGCTCCAGAGCCCCTAACCACCTCTCCCAAGGCTCTGTAGTCCTTCTTAATGTTCTCCAGGCTACTGCTATCTATATCTCTAGCACCCACATGGACCACTAGAAGGGGGTAATAGTCAGCAGGACTTACTAGAACAGGCAGCCTCTCAGCAACATCCCTGATCCGAGCTGCTGGCAGGCAACACGCCTCCCTCGAGACCGGATCAGGCTGGCAGATGGGTGTCTCTGTGCCTTTCAAAGTAGAGTCCCCTACTACTATGACCCTCCGCTTTTTCCTGGAGGCACCAGTAGTGATCCTCTTTACTGGTGCATCAGCAGGATGCTCATTAGGTGTGGTGGGTGCTTTCTCATTAGCCCCCTGCAGAACTGCAAAGCGGTTCTGGGTGGAGACATCAGATTTAGGAGGAAGCCCCTTGCCGTTAATTGTCCTCTTCCGCCTTTTTTTGTTCATTTTTCTCGTGACTAATTCCCAGCTTCCTGGGTTGCTGCCCTCCTTCTTTCCTATATGAGCAATGGTGGATGTTTGCAGCCCCTGTACAGTTTGGGCCTAGAGCAAGCAGCCCAGCTTCCTCTCAGCTTCCCTGGCATCTTTTAGCTCTCCAACAGCCTTCCGCAGCTCAGCCACCTGCTACAGGAGGACCTCCACCAGGGCGCACCGAGTGCAGCCCTCCCCATTGTGCACCCTCGCCTCAAGAGACCAGTCGAGGCACTTTCTACACTCCGAGGTCTGCACCGCAGCCTCCCCTCTCATCGGCTCTGTCTGGGTGCCTACGCTGGCCACCGCCGGGGCAGAGCTCCCAGGGTGGGCCCTGGTCCTGAGGCGAGTGCTCACCATCCCGCTCGCCCTGCCAGCGCGAACGGACGTGCCACGCCCTGGTCGCTCGCTCTCCCTGGGGTGGGTTTTTCCCCACTGAGGGCTGGTGCCGTCACTCCTGGCGCCGCCCCCTGTGAGTCAGCTGCTCGCGTCAGCTGAGCTGCCGGCTCCTGGGCAAGTCCTGTCGAGGACTTGAGGCTCCCTCGGTCGTTCTCGCCTCTCCGAACTGAGGCTCCTGGACGCCGTGCTTCCCCCTGCTCCGGTGTTAAAGGCGCCCTCTCTGGAGATACCTCGGCAACTCTGTGATGAGAAGAGAGAAGCCCCTCTATCTGCAATGAAGAAGGTGGAAAGAGGATTTGGAAGGGGAGGTTCATGGAGAGCTATGGAATTAAATGAAGACACAGGTGTGAAAAATACAAGTGATATGGACTTCACAGTGTGTACGTAGACAGTGTCAGATAGAGATGTCCCTTCATAAGAGTTACAGTAACACTACCAACAACTTTATTTTGGGACTGCTCAGGGGTCCTTTCTTGTGCAGCTCATAAACAGCACGTTTCTGTGGTGGTCCTGCTGATATCTGTGCTGGCTAGATACATTTATGTTGATAATAAATCAGGCTCCTAGGTATTAGGTTGTGTGATAAAAGTCTGATCCCTGTACACAAAGAGGCACGACGGCAGGTGTGGGGTTATAGATCCACAGCAGCCTCACCTCTATCAGGCTACAAGACTTGGGAGCTCCCACTGAGAATCTGCAGCTGACTTTTGTGTGACCAAGTATTAATTCAACTGAAGCAACTGAGGATGTACGTGAACTACTTGTGGGGATAGCAAGGCTGAGTACAGCAAGGTGATAAGACAAAGCATTATCCCCATTGATGTAAATAATTAGGCACCTTCCGATCCTTGATTTTGATGTCATTGTGTGGAATATAGTCCTCAAACATAAACACTGTTCTTTTGAAACATCTCTCAATCCCAAAGACATTTTAGCCAGTGTTCAAAAAAAACAAATGGCCTCTACTGACTGACAAAATACTGGAGCCCACTAAAATGCAGCCTATAAAACCATTTAAAATAAAAATAATTACAGACCTGCTCCTGTATATAATATATTGATGGATTTAAAGTGGATTACTGATGCTAAACCATTATTTCACAAACCTGTAAATTTCTTGTGAGTCTGGAGTTCAGCAGGCACTGATTACACTTTCCAAGGAGGTACTAAGGTATTAGAAGCAAGCATGCTGCTGCTTCCAAACCAGTTCTAGCTCTGGCACCTGACCTCATGTGGCTTCCTATATCCTGAAATTAGTTGTAGGCTGTTGCCTTGGTCAAAAGAAAGTAGAGGCTTTGATTCATGACCTGAATTTTAAAAACATACCAGGTCCAAGCTGGGTGACAGCAGCATCCAGCAACTTGGCAAAGATACTACTAAAAATTTGAAGACTAGCAAAGTATTGCTTTGGATGATGGCAATACTAATTAGTAGAATACTAATTGGCCAGTAGAAGACAACCATGATAAGCAAGGCAAAATAAAAGTGAGAGGCTGCCATTTGCTTCTTCTCTGGAGCTCCCTTTTCCCTTCCTCATATTTTCTCAACCCTGTAAGGCTTTTCAAGTACACTGCTGTACAGAGCCCTTTTTGAAGGGCTGCATGTCAGAGCCAAAGGCATAAATGAAGAAGAAAACGGGGTGCAAGATGGATTCCTTAGCACTGCCACAAGCTTCTGTGAAGTAAGTCTTGAGCTCAGCATTGATGTTTTCCACACTTCCTGTTTTGTTGCATTTGCTGTATTTAGCTAGGACAGTGGGAAAGCCTTTTGTAATGTGGACACAACTGAGTGCTCCAGCACAAGGAAATAGTTTTGGAGAGCACAAGGACAAGATCAGAAGATTTCTTAATGTCATAGTCTGTGATAGTCAGCAGTGAAGTTTGCTAAAGCTTCGCAGTTTCACAAGCTATGAATAAGAAATTCCATTTGCCCACACTGCCACAGCCTGTTCTATATATTTCTTCAGTCCTTTGTACTACCAGATGCCACACACATATAATTTTTGCAAAAAAACGCATTCTTTTTATAGAGGTGTTTCCCATATTCTGGCAGAGTTAAATGCAATACAACATTCATAATTTATTTAGAACTGGATTTATGTATTTTTATACTTTATATGTGTATTTTAAAGTGTGATAAAGTCTAGGCATTTTTTCTCTCTTCATCATGTTGGTTTTAGTACTTTTATTTCCATATGTATGTAGTTAACATGAGGTTTAATATATTTTCATGTGCAATAGTTAGACAATATATGTATCAGCAGAACTAAAATGGGTACCAGTGAAAAGATCTTCTAAGATAATAAAATTATACAGTAAAAATTTTTAAATGTACTAGAAATAGGCTTACTTACCAACTTTTTAATGAAGTGCTCCAAACTGGAAGATCCTGTGGCTTCATAGGTGGTTTAATTTTTAATACCTTGTTTTGACTCATTAAACCAGATTTGTTACTCTTATAAAATGGTTTAATTTTATCCTTCCTGTGTTGGAGTAAACATACATTTTCCACCACACTATCTAAACTGAGTCAATAGAATTTTTGTAGCTCTGTCTTAATTAGCTTACTTTTGCCTTTCTGCAGCTTTTCTTACAAAGGCATTTTTTTCCCCATATACATACAGCACAACTTGAATTGATGCTTGCCTTCCACTGCAAGTGGTTTGATTACTAAATGTCTCAAGTAGAAAGCTATGCAGTTGAACTTGGGAAGACCAAGTTTCTGAAATTTTTTTCTCCCACTATAAAGCTGGCCTTCATCTTTACTTCTCTATAAACTGTTTTAATCATGGGTGTCTCCATTAATGCCATATATGCCAAAATATGTTAATGCCATATATGTTAGTTGTAACTTCCTAAATTAAACTTAATTTCTTGGCAGGAATTTAATTTAAGCTAGCAACATCCATTTTCACTTAATATTTGTGCCATTAGAGTAGAATTAACTCAAAAGCTGTACAGGCAGTGCGAAAGTATTTGTATAAAAACATTAATCTTTGTAACAATTTTCTAACATTCAAATTCCTACATCTATTTTAATGTAATTTTCCTAGAATACTTATGTTAAACAGCATCATCAATTTGAGTTGTATAAGGAAGGGTGTGTAATATTAAAATATTAACATACCAGAAAATTAATTTTGCAGTTAAGAATTTGATACAAAGGTAAAAAGAGGATTTTTTTCACTTTTTGATTTGATTGTTATTTTTCTATTTAAACAATTAAAATTATAGTATTTATAAAATACTAAAATTAATTTTGATAGTTAAGTTAAAGTTCTTTTGCTTATTTTTTCCCATTACCTTCAACTGTAATCTATCTGTATTCCTAAAATAACAGTATTAGCCAAGCAGTAAATCAGAAATACTAGACAAAAATGTTACTGAGATCTCCTATCTGAACCAAGCACTATTTTTTAAAGTTGGGACCTTCTTTTTCTTCCTGTCTGTTGTTGAGAAAGTGTGTTAGATGCTCCTATTCTTCATTTTTACTACTCAAAATGAGAGCATGCAGATAAAGTCAACAAGGTGTTGACTTTACCATAGCTCATTTTACTTTTGTAAGACGGGATATATGGTGGCTGTCAGCCTAATACATGTGGACCACCTAAAGGAATACATTTGAATCTGAGGGTTTTTAGCCCCAGGTAATGTTAGCCTTTTTTTTGTTTTTCCCCCATTCAACAAACTTAAATAAAAACCCCAGAAACAAACCGTATCCCTTTATAGCCCAGGGTAATGCAATTTTTGCATTGCATTGATTCCAAAATTGTCATTCTTCCTTCACCCTCATTCAGTCTTTCAAGCTATGGGATTTCATACCCATTCTACTCCTTGTTTGGCACCTTTCTCTGTAAGTCATCATAACATAATGTGATCAAGCTAGACCTTGAAACTTGTTTTCAGGGTTCCCTAAGGTCCTTTATAATTTCCAAACAGTCTTCAAAGTCCCTGTGTGCTGGTTTTGGCTGGGATAGAGTTAATTTTCTTCACAATAGCTAGTATGGGGCTATGTTTCGGATTTGTGCTGGAAACAGCATTGATAATTCAGGGATGTTTTAGATGCTGCTGAACAGTGCTTACCCAGAGCCAAGGCCTTTTCTACTTCTCATCTCACCCCAGAAGCAAGTAGGCTGGAGGTACACAAGAAGTTGGGAGGGGACACAGCCAGGACAGCTGAGCCCAACTGACCCAAGGGATATCCCATGCCATATAACATTGCGCTCAACAATAAAATCTGAAGTTCATTGCCTGCCCATGCATACCTAATCTCATAACCTTTTCTATTAAAGCATAGTTCTTCAGTGGTTCAGGTTACAGAGATGTTTCTCTCTCACTTTTTTTTTTTTTTTAATTTCTTTAAGTATCATGTGACAAGCCCAAACAAGACACGCATTTGTGACCTTTATTCTCAAATTCTGTGGAGCTCAAATGTATTATCTGTGCTATAAAGCACAAAAATATGCAAACCTGCATTTAAACAATTGCTGTGGTGGTTTCACTTGTGGATTTTTTTACATATTCAAAAAACGTTGAAAAGGATGAAGTCTTCCTCAATCAAAAATTTTCAGGAGAAAATATGATGGGTACCAGACAATGGAATTGGAGCACTGTATCGACTGCGGAGTGTCTGTTCTACACATTTATGCAAATCCTGTAGTTTACTTTTTGTTACATTAAAAACTGGGAGAAAAACTAAACAAACTAGGGGACAACTGAAAAATTTGGCTTCATATAGAATCATAGAATCATAGAATAGTAAGGGTTGGAAAGGACCTTAAGATCATCTAGTTCCAATCCCCCTGCCATGGGCAGGGACACCTCGCACTAAACCACGTGGCCCAAGGCTCTGTCCAACCTGGCCTTGAACACCGCCAGGGATGGAGCATCCACAACCTTCCTGGGCAACCCATTCCAGTGCCTCACCACCCTCACTGTAAAGAACTTCCTCCTTATATCTAATCTAAACTTCCCCTGTTTAAGTTTGAAGCCATTACCCCTTGTCCTACCACTACAGTCCCTAAGGAAGAGTCCCTCCCCAGCATCCTTATAGACCCCCTTCAGATACTGGAAGGCTGCTATGAGGTCTCCACGCAGCCTTCTCTTCTCCAGGCTGAACAGCCCCAACTCTCTCAGCCTGTCTTCATACGGGAGGTGCTCCAGCCCTCTTATCATCCTCGTGGCCCTCCTCTGGACTCGCTCCAACAGCTCCATGTCCTTTTTATGTTGAGGACACCAGAACTGTACACAGTACTCCAAGTGAGGTCTCACAAGAGCAGAGCAGAGGGGCAGGATCACCTCCTTTGACCCGCTGGTCACGCTTCTTTTGATGCAGCCCAGGATACAGTTGGCTTTCTGGGCTGCGAGCGCACACTGCCGGCTCATGTTAAGCTTCTCATCAACCAACACCTCCAAGTCCTTCTCTGCAGGGCTGCTCTGAATCTCTTCTCTGCCCAGCCTGCAGCTGTGCCTGGGATTGCCCCGATCCAGGTGTAGGACCTTACACTTGGCTTGGTTAAACTTCATAAGGTTGGCATTGGCCCACCTCACAAGCATGTCAAGGTCCCTCTGGATGGCATCCCTTCCCTCCAGTGTATCAGCCGAACCACACAGCTTGGTGTCATCAGCAAACTTGCTGAGAGCGCACTCAATCCCCCTGTCCATGTCACCGACAAAGATGTTGAACAGGACCGGTCCCAACACCGACCCCTGAGGGACACCACTTGTTACAGGTTTCCAACTGGACATCGAGCCGTTTACCACAACTCTTTGCGTGCGGCCATCGAGCCTGTTCTTTATCCACTGAGTGGTCCATTTATCAAATTGATGTCTCTCCAATTTAGAGACAAGGATGTCATGCGGGACAGTGTTGAACGCTTTGCACAAGTCCAGGTAGATGACGTCAACTGCTCTGCCCCTGTCCATCAGTTCCGTGGCTCCATCATAGAAGGCCACCAAATTGGTCAGGCAGGATTTCCCCTTAGTGAAGCCATGTTGGCTGTCACCAACCACCTCGTTGTTTTTCATGTGCCTTAGCATGTTTTCCAGGAGAAACTGTTCCAAGATTTCGCCAGGCACAGAGGTGAGGCTGACTGGTCTGTAGTTCCCTGGGTCTTCCACCTTCCCCTTCTTGAAAATGGGGGTTATATTACCCTTCTTCCAGTCATTGGGAACTTCACCTGGCTGCCATGATTTTTCAAATGTGATGGACAGTGGCTTAGCAACTTCATTTGCCAGGTCCTTCAGGACCCGCAGATGGATTTCATCAGGTCCCATGGACTTGTGCACGTTCAGGTTCTTAAGATGGTCTCGAACCTGAGCCTCTCCTACAGTGGGCCTAAGGTCTTCATTTTCACAGTCCCTGTATCTGCTTTCCAAGACTTGTGTGATGTGGTCAGAGCATTTGCTAGTGAAGACTGAGGCAAAGAAGTCATTAAGAACCTCAGCCTTCTCCAAATCCACAGTATCCACATATGACATGAATAAGAGGTGATGTGAACAAAATTCAGCATTACAACAGCAAGAAAAACTGAGAAACCAAATAAAAGTTCCACTGCATGACAGAAAACAAGAAATGGGGGGAAACAGTGTTATTAACAGAAGTCTGTTTTAACAAAAGGGGTCAACAAAGATGCAGTGTCTATCAGCGGGAAGAACAGGAAATCTCTGCAAGCGAGGAGAGTGATCAAAATTCAATGTTAATGGCTAATCCTGTGGAAAAAAAAAATAAAAATGGACCAGACTAGTATTTCCAGGTGACATGCACTAATCTGAAATAATTACTCTTTAAGGAAAACAAGAGTTGTCAACTACACAGGTGGTGTAGAGCTGAGTGAAATTACAGTGTCTGAAACCTCTGAGAAAATTCAGTTTCATCTGCCAAGTCTTGAAACTTAGACTACCTTTACAACATTCGTTTATTTCCTTTGAGCCTTTATGCCTTATGAGACAGGTACATCATTTGACAGAAGAGTCATAACAGTATTAGCTCTTTCTTTTTCTGGTTATGACAAGAACAAGTGTTGATTTGTGTTTGAGTTTTACGTAAGCTTGTATAGATAAAAATGTGAGTAGAGATAGTATTCAAACAACCCCATTATTTTAGAATAATTACATTCTGTGATCTTCTATTAGAGATAAAAGAGGAGAGAACACAGCAGGTTATTTTGGTTTTGTAGTGTTTATGTTAAACAATTAGCTGTTATTGTTGATTGCCCCCTAGAAATAGTCAGGAATTGTTATCCTATGACATATTTCTGCAGTTGTTCTCATGTAGAATATACCCCTATGGTTTTACAGCTTGGATAGAGAAAACCTGTTTTTCTGCCTGTTCCAGTATCATTCCTCCTTTAGACTATAAGAGAACTGCAACATGTGCCAGTACTCGCTGTTGCAATGAGTTTTGGAACACAGTTTGTGCATGCCTTCAGGAACTGGGAGATGTCGCCATGTATAGTCATCAGCCAAAAAGTCTCTTCCTGAAAGCTTATAGGACTGAGGCTTCCGCTGCAATAAAGTACCATTTGCAGGAGATTATGGAAATTATTTCCCAACCTCTCTTTTGCTACCGCTGAAGTACAGTAAATCTTCACTAAATCATCACAAAATCCTACAACTTTGTCTAGAGAAGAGAACACGCTCTTTGTCCTGGTTTCAGCTGTAACAATTTTTCTTCCTAGTAGTTGGTACAGTACTGTGTTTTGGCTTTAGACTGAGAACAATGCTGAAAACACACCGATATTTTAGTTGTTGATAAATAGCACTTACTCTGATGCTCTGCCAGTGAGGAGGGACACAGGAAGCCAGGAGCGAACAGAGACAGGACACCTGACCCAAATTAGCCAAAGGGGTATTCCATACCACAGCACATCATGCCCAGTATATAAACTGAGAGGAGTTACCCAGAAGTCCCAGATCACTGCTCAGGTCAGGCTGGGTATCAATTAGCAGGTGGTGAGCAATTGTACTGTGCATCACTTGTGTTTATTGTGGGTTTTTTTTACTTTCCCCTTTTAGTTTTAGATTCTCTCCTCTTGTTATTTCCCTTATCATTATTAGTAGTAGTAATAGTTTTATATTATACTTATTGGACTATTCTTATCTCAACCCTTGGGGTTTATATTCCTTCGATTCTCCTCCCCATCCCACCTGGAGTGGGGCCAAGGTGGGAAGGTGAGTGAGTGGCTGCATGGTTCTGAGTTACCGGCTGGGCTTAAACCACAGCATTCCTTTTTGGCGCCCAATGTGGGGCACAAAGGGTTGAGGTAATGACAGATGTGACCAGAGTGTGTCAAAATGAATTTGTTATAAGCATTCAGTCTTTCAGATTAATAGTCTATGGTTACAATGTTGATTTATTTGTTCTTGGAGTTGTTGTGCTTGGTCTCAGTTTCATTATGTCACACCTTACTTGCACCCAGTATTTGCTGGTTTAGCATTTACCGGCTTTGGAGCCTGGGCTAAGGTTCTCATTTTGTTGTACTTTATGATAATGCCTTGTGATAAATAGAATTATTGATCATGAAACTGATCTGGTATGCGTTCTTAGCATTGCCATCATCTCTATACTTTGGGAGCCATGTAATTGCAATTATTAACAATTACACCTCTTTTTATTTCCTCTATTATTTCCTCTATTTCCTCTATTTATTTCCTCTAGGAGGGCCAAACTATGGAGGAGACATCACCCCCTGCCTTTCCCTCCCCCACCAGGCTATTTACAATGGCATTTGAGAATTTAAAATATTTTTAATATAGAATCATAAAATCATAGAATAGTTAGGGTTGGAGAGGACCTTAAGATTATCTAGTTCCAACCCCCCTGCCATGGGCAGGAACCTCTTACACTAGACCATGTCACTCAAGACTCCATCCAGCCTGGCCTTGAACACTGACAGGGATGGAGCATTCATCATTTCTTTGGGCAACCTGTTCCAATGCCTCACCACCTTCACAGTAAAGAACTTCCTTATATCCAACCTGAACTTCCCCTGTTTGAGCTTAAACTTGTTACCCCTTGTCTGGGTTATTCCTGCTTCGGGTAAAGGCAAACCCACTCATGGGATTGTTTTTGCTCAAGAACCTGAGTGTACTTGGTGAGTAATGCACGAAAACGGGGAAGTCCGGTGTGTATCTCAAGGGGATTTAATTTTGAGGGAAAACGGCCAATATATTCTGGCATGATCATCAGCAGAGAATGAAGTAATGGGAAAAGCCGAGAGCAACAGCGAGAGTCTTCCGGTAGTGTCCTCAGATCACCATTGACTGACCCTGACTTCCCTTCGATCATCACCCTAACAAAGAATGAACTTTGATGAAACCAGACAAGCTCAGCAGTGACCAGACAAGTTCAGTGGTGCCATCAGCAGCCAACAATCCAACACCACACACCATCTCTCCTGCCCTGAGAGACTGTTATGACAGATGAAGCCCAACATCACAGACCGAATAAACTCAACGAACTTTATAGGGATGGTCCTTGGACTAAAGAATGATATCAGTGTGTGTGTGTGTGTGTGTATACATACATATAACAAGAGACAAAAAGTGATGGTATATTGAAAAATGTGGGACCTGACGTAAATGGTGTGGAATAACAGGTGGATACAAAAAAATGAGGGGAGTGAGTTGTGGCCAAGACACTCTTAAATGGTAAAAAAGGAAAAACTGCACATTCATTGAAATACGGGACTTGTGGCTATATATTAAAATAACAGAAGTTATTGTCAGTGACAAGTTAGTGACCAATTAGAGTGCTGTACACATAAAAGCAAGTAATTCTGTTTATTTGAGATGGAAAAGGTGAATCTGAAGATTAGCACCCAGCCTCTAAAAAGTTCTGTGTGCTAAAGCCTTTCTTCATTTTATGATAAACTTGGACCTCCCATGGGGACAACTATACCCCCCAAAATAGTAGTACCATACTTTTCTTATATATATGGAAACACTGTCAGTATTATTGAGATAATAATGAGATAATAGATTCTTCCCCACACCAGTTCCTGTCTGAGATGTGATCACAGGCATGGGTTTGAAAATGGAAAATCTTTATTTTTACAAAAATATACAAAACTTTTTTTCCCCTGTTTGAGTATGCTCATATCTCTACAGATACCTCTGTGTCACTAACTACCATAGCATCTAACTGAATCAGATTTATTAACAGATGGCAATTAAGATCAAGAGAAGATCTAACATGAAATAATTTTTTGTAAAATGGCTTTTGAACAAAATTATTTTTTTATTAAAAACAATTTTTAACCATTTTCTTTTCTGAAAAACAAAAGCTAAAGCAGATAACATTTTCAGCTTTCAGATTGTTGACACATATCCTAAAAAAACCCAAAAAAAGATAAAATTAAAAGGTTTAAAATTATTCATAGGAGAAAAAATAATTTCCTAACCAGGTCTAAGAGGAGAGCTCAGAAAGATCAGACTCCTTTCTGCTTTGCACAGAGACACAGGAGAAGGTCTGGTATTATCTACAATTGATGTCCAGGATAATCTGAATTGAGACTTTCAATTGGTATTGTGTTTTTAATTCTGAATGCTGACCTAAACAAAAATAAGACAGTTATTCTAAGCAGTAATTTTAAGCAGTACTTTCAAGAAGTGAAAGCCTTAAATGCTTAACTGATGACACATGACACAACTTACTGAAACACTTGTTTGTTTGCTTTTTTTTTTTGCAACATTTTAACACTCCTCATCTCTGACAGTTTATATTGTCTTTGGTCCCGCCATGTATTCTCAGAAGACAAACCATTAGAAGTAGGATATATATTAATTCCTCATATAAGAAGAGAAAGTGAATAAAAAAAACTTAGAAGAAAGATGAAATGCAGAATATTTCTTTAAAGGTTAAATATTGATCAAAATCAAAATTACCTTGCCTTTTGTCTTCAGCCATTTCCCATTAGATAAGGTTGATATATTTCCTTTCACTCCCTACCTTGGGTCACTTGCATATATTCTCTCTGAAATGACTGGTAGAATCATATGACACTGCTTAATTTACTTGCTTTGAAGAAAAAAAGACAAGCAATAAAACACATGCATTTTACTAAAAAAATTAAGTACTTCCACACTTATACTAAGTTATTATGCTTTATTGCTTTACCAGTCTTGTAAATTCAGTTATGCTTTATGAAAACTAGCACAATGAGACCTCATCTCTACATTGCTTTTTGGGTGATTAAGTCAATTAACATCTCTCCACTGGCCTCACTTGTAAAAGCTGCAGTATTCATTGTTAGTGATAACTTTTATGAGTTAAAGAACATCAATTCAAAATCAAGAATAGAAGGACAAAATAACAAACTAGCAAATGTAAGCTTTGGTTACTAAACAATAAGGCTGAAAGGTTTAGAATTTCATGGTCATTTAGAACAGTTTGGGTTCTGTTGTAGAAGAATTAGTGAATTTCAAACTGGTTTCCCATTACAATCAATATTTTATAATCACAGAAAATATTAGTGTATTGTCTGATGAGTTACAGTGTGAGTGCTGGAGTAATTCTTGTTTGTCCTTACATTGTCTGTTTGCAAGGCCAAAACCACTGAGATAAATTATTATTAATACTGTGTTGTCTCTACCAATTTTAGAATGAAACTGAATGTAAAGGTTGAGTAGGAGTCAATTATCTTGCTCAGGGTAGGATGTTTCATTTAAAGTGACAGTGTTTGAGCTAATGTGCAAGAGTTCCATTTTCCTGCCAAGGGTAAACATATGGCTAAAGCCAGAAAGCAGGGTACTTATTTATGTCCCTAGGGATTCCAAACTTTATAATTTATTCATATATGTAAAAAGCTAGAGAGAAGAAAAATACGTTTCCATTTTGTGTTGGTCTTAATCAGGAAGTGACTTCTGAGAAATCAAAATGGCACCAAAAAATATGATGGTGTTACAGACCATTAGTATGAATAATAGCATTTTTTAAATGGTATTTCCAGATGGCTTCTATTTCACAAGTTATTTCCACAGGAGATCATGTTGGCACACAATGAAATCTAAAATCCACTATAAAAGTGGAAACATACCAGTGATTTCAGTGAGTGGTAGGTCAGCCATCACCATTCATGATAATCCTTCTATCAAATAATAACTTGTGTACATATTCTTCTTACACATAAAAGCTGACACCTCAAATTTCTGAATAATAACAGGACTTCTTTTCTTCTAGGTTTTTTAGTTCCATGAGAGCGAATGTCTCCTTAATTACATATTGAGATTTAATTTGAAATATTATGAAAACTAAATCCCTCCCTTTATCCTTTATTTTTTTACTTGCAAAACATATAAAACAAAATTATAATGTGATTGTCACTTTGGCCAACTTGTATCACATCTTTCTCCCTAAAATTGCTTTAGTTTATTAAGCATTTCAAGGACCTCCTCCTTTTATCTAATTTTCTCAAGTTTTAGTTTTGTAATAAAATCTCAAATCACCTGGATTCCATAGCTTGTGATCTCTTGTAATATCAACCAAAGGAAAATTGTAAAACATCATATGCATATGTATAATATATCATGCCATAGCAAGTGAACTACCACAAAATCACCACCAGCAAGTATATCTATGATTATCTTGATCTGTATCAAATATCAAAGTACTACTAGCAGTCAATAACATAGTATTGATCAATATTATAAAAACAACGAGCAACAGCAAACCCAGGAAGGTATATACTTGACTATAACACCGAAATGAATAAAGTATATTTCAAACTTATCATTAGTGAAGCAAACTTATCAACAATATAACAGTAGATATATTTATGATAGATTACTTATATGGATATACAGCACTGGTATCAAGTGAATTAATCAGACTTCAGAAGGGCCCAAACCAATCCTAAAAGGGGACCCAATCATCCCAAAGGTGGGAGGACAAACCAAACTGACCCCAAAAGTGGGCCCAAAATAGAACCAGTAAGACAGCAGGCACAGTCTCACTTCAGAGATGATCTGTGTCACAGAGACTGGAGTCAGCTCGGCATGCCTGGTGAGAGTCCAAGATCTTGTAGAAAGTTCATGTGGAGAGGTCAATCTCTGCAGGAAATGAAAAGTCCATGGAGCATGGGACGTTTCCAGAGAGAAGCTCTATCTTGGGTAAAATTTAAATCCTTGTTATAAAGATATAAAAGAGCATAGGACATCGGCCCTTTGAACAATCAATGGATGCTGTTAATTTTGATTTTTTACCTGTAATGATACTGTTTTCTGTTCTTTCAGACCTATTTTATTTTCCCAGACCATTTCCACTTTTTCAGATGACAAGTTGCCATTAGAGTCCCTTGGTTTTGTATGTATCAATGGCAACTGAGGATGTCTCTGTTTTCTAGGTACCCCAGCTGTACTTCCCAGAGGCCAGCTGCACCTTTCAAGGATGTTTCTGGTTCCCAGATCTAGGCCTGGGCTCACGGCTCCCAGACTGGCAGGCAACTTCTCTGTCAGTATTTTTCAGCAGATGTTTTCTTCTATTCAGTAATTTTCTCCCTTCTAAACAGGCCAACTGTATGGCTGCTCACATCAACCTCATTTTGCACATTTAGCTATGCCTGCATATAAGTACTTCAATGATCTGCAGTTCAGCATTTTAATTAGTATATTACACTTTCATAACCTAACATACAACCTTAGGAAGCCTTAGCACATAGTACACAAACCTGTTATTTGAAAATGTAGACCCAGATTTGGTTTCTAAGCACTAGAATTTATGGATTGATTTTTTTCACCCTGAAATCTAATTATTAAAATAAAACATTTCAAACCGTATTCTAACAGGTTGTAATAACTCATTGTGCAAAATAGTAGTATGATTCATTCAGCATATTTCTTCTTGGTATTTGAGGGGTAGGAGGTTGATTGCTTGTTTAATAGATCTTCAATCATTCTGCATATAAAACTTGAAAATTTGTTCTGTTTGTTGCTATATTAAATTCTTCTAAATGTATCTACTGCTTGTTCTCTACACACCTCCTCCCCATTCCCTGCACCAAAATTCTGGGTAAGCAAGAATTGAACAGTATATGAAGTAGGCAGCATAACACAAGTAAAATGTCTTGTACTGCATGTCAGTAAAAACATTCCTTGGAATACCTGAACAATAAGTATGATTGTCCTGTATATCCTGTTATGTGTTCATGGTAGCTTATAGTTTCAAACTTTGGTGAAACACTGGCTCATGCCAATGTTCTATAATCCTCTCTCACACATGTTCTCATGACGAGAAACATGATGATAACTCTTAGTGCAAAGTGCTACTCTCCTATACAAAATTTGATGACCAGAAAACTAGGTCTGGCCTGTAGCCACAGCCTTGAAAAATAATACATCTGGGAGAGGGGAGAAAACCTGTCTGGATCAGCAGCAGGCTTAGGACAAGGGAAAACTTCTACTTTTAAACGTCTACACCTTACAGTAGCTGAGGTTTTGCGAGGACCATTTGTGCCAGCAAGTGGTAGCATGTCTCCAAACAGCATGACTATTTACACTGATTTTGTTATAAGCAGAGGTGTCTCAGGGAATCAGGTGGCCCAAGACAGAGTATCCATGCTTGCGAGTTTTGAATTATCAAGTAATGAAAGATGATGGAATATCTACTGACATACCTGTACCTGGTTGACCACAACAGACCCTGAGATTGGGGCAAATGTAAAGTCAAATAAGGACAGTAGGAAGAAGACATCACAATTAGTGAAGATAAATCAATCCTGTGAATTAGAAAGAGCAAAGGCTTGTATTTAGCTCCCATAAAAGGATAATCTAATCCTTTTTAAGCTATCATCTGACTTGGATTCCTGTTCATTCACTATAGGTCTGACCAGAAATACTATTCCAGTAATGAAAAGCCTATAAGAAGTGTCATCCAGACATGTGCTCATAAGCAGCTTCTCTTCTGACAAAGCAACACTGTTAAGGATACATTTTTGCTTTAAAATATCTAATCAGCTTCATGCACCTTTCCCCCAACTAAGAATGATGCACACAATTACAGGGAAGGAGTGCTTGGGATAGTGGGGTGGTTTTCTTTTCTAAAGAATTTTTCCCCTAGTATTCATAGAGAATGGTGTGAAACACATTTTCTCACAAGATCTATCTGATAATTGTACTGCATCTATAAGAGTACCCAGAAAAAGTACGTTTCTTGTCTTTCAGAGTACTAGCATTCGTTTCATTGTTCTTTAAATTGTTCAACTCCTGTTTTTAATGCTTCATCCTTATTAGTCCACAAAAATAAGTCTGAGGACCTTCAGTTACAGTACCAACACAGCAACAAGGAACAAAGAAGTTCATTTTTGATTTGATAGTATCATGTCAAACCATTACATCAATGAGAAAAAGCCATGTTCTCATTTATGTCCCTGTTGAACAAAAGGAATCTTGAACCAAAATGATCCTGTTAGAATTTGACATAAACCTGTGGGAAGACTAGACATTTCATTCAGGGTCTTAAGATCACTAACTAATCTATTCCCTGCTGAGTCTGGCCCTCATCTTGTATTCTAGGGATGAAGAGAAAGCTTGTTACTCTGCATGCCCTCTCCGGACAAGTTTGCTTACGCTCTGTACTTGCCTAAGAAATTAGTAACATGTTGTGCATGGGATTTGAGCCACTTCACTTTCCCAGAGCTGATGCAGAAATTTAAGTCACTTGGAAAAGAATCTTATTTGAGGTAATTCAGCCCATTTTAACTGCAATGAAGCAACTTTATATGAGCTGTGATCTGGCTTGGTATGACTGCAGAATTAACCTTTCGCACTAAAAATTGGAGGTCTGAGCTAAACAGACTCTTTTTTTCTTCTTTCACATAGTCCTTTGTACTTTCTGGCATTTTCACGTGTGGACTCTACACTGAGATTCTCTTCAGCTAACACATCAATGGAGAACAGCTGTGCTAGCTTTGATTTCTGCCTGCTCTGAACTAAATCTTAAGGTCATAGCTCAACTTTCATCACTCTTTTTTTTAGAGACAAAAACCCCATACATTTTCTTTCTCAGTGATACTGTTATATCTTGGAAATATGCATGAAAACTATTACAAAATCATTACAGTTGCAAGAGTAAAAAAAATGAACAAAGTAAAACTGTGTAGTGGAATTAGCATAAAAGAGAGACAAACATTTTCTCTCATCCTTTGGCTTTTAGAGTAGCCTGAGTAAAGGCTAAGCAAAACTTTGGTGCTTGGTTTCTGCAGTTGACACTTGTTTAATTAGAGTGTGAATTCCATAATCACTGGAGATGTGAGTGAGACCATGAGGTGTGTTACTATGCAATATTTCTTGGTTAGGGATAATTACAAATTTAATTCCATTAAACATTGATGCTACCCTGAAGGAAGACTTACAGTGGCATATTTGTTGCATCTTCCATATGACTAAGACTTTAAAAAAATTAATCTGGTTAAAGGGTGATGTTTTTAAAAGGTATTTCTATCAATTTAGGCATCATTTCTGAAAACTAGATGTTTTTATCAGGAGCTGAAAATGTTGAAAATGTTGGTATAGGCGCATCTACACTAGTCTTTTATCTTGTTAAATGAACTGTTTGAAGCAACCCCCTTGATTTTCCCATTCACCGTATTTTGCTACACATCACAGAGTAGTCTCAGAGTGCACTATCTGGATTTCCTGTGGATGCAAGTCAACTAGGTGTTCGCCAGCAGCACACCTAGAGCAATTCCACATCCATCAAAACCAAGCTAGAGAAAGTGGTAATAAAAACTCATTAGCACTGTTTTGTTCTACAGATACAGTTTTATTGCTTGGCACTAATTTCCTTTACTGCCAGGTCAGAGGTAAAACAGGCAAGCAATTTCTTAATGGAGTAGCCTAACTTTAAGGGAATATTTGTTCCTTTTATATAAATAGGCAAAGTTACACATAAGTTTTAGTTGCGGCCATCTCCCACTAACACAGTGGCATAATGCTAGTCACATCTTTTTTTTCCCTTTATCAGAAATTTGTATCTTGGAATAATCAGAGCAACTTTGAAATCACTCCCTGGGCTCACTCTAGTTGCCTAAACAATTAAGCAACACTGTTTTTAATTGTATTTCATACAATTAAGCAACACTGTTTGCAGACAAAAAAAAAAAAAAGAAAAAAAAAGAAAAAAGTCATGTTATTATTGCTGGAAGAAATTATTCTCTTTTCTCTATTTGTTATTCAAACATGTTTGTATACTGGCAAAATTCCTGAAATGTTCCATGCTGATTGTGTACATGAGCATTTATTTTGTTTTGATTTGGTTTTTAATTTATTTTCCTTATTACTATTCTGATAGCTCCATACATCTTTTCTTTCCTGTTTTTATACAAATGCACCTGAAATACTGCCAAAAATTGGCATGTATTTATTTTTAAAAATACTGGTGCTCAGTCCATTGTACTGCTGAGCACAAATCATTCCATTTTTTTGTGTAAACTCCATCATTCACACCTTTTCAGGCAAAGCCTAGCCACCCGTATAACATACCTTCTAGTGCTAAATCTAACCTTCTCAAATTGTAAAAATGATAGCTGTTACTTATTTTGTAGAATGACATCTCCAACAGTTTATCCTTAAGAAAATTAACTTTTCCAAAATACTCATTTTGTTATTATGAATAAGAAGTAGAGGTCTATTTTTCAGTAATCAAGCACTATTCATACAGAACTTATAGACTTTGAAGTATTTGATAGAAAGATGATTATAAAGGTAGTTTGGCCCAGTTGAAACCTTGCAGTAATCTTGGGCATTTTTTGATGCTGTATTTAATCCAGTTACGATCATTTTTGTGATTGAATGAAGAGAGCAACATGAAGAAATCTTTCTCAGGTTGCCTCATATCTCAGAGAATGAGGTTTTCTTCTCAGTATGAAAGAAGCAATAGAAATTACTATCAGACATGGAAGAAGTTTTGATGAAATAGCTTTTCATCAAAATATGCTGAGGCTAAGATATTGAGCTTTAAAGCTCATGATACTCAGCAAGGTTTCAGATGGAAAGCATCTGAGACCCAAAGTAAAATCACTGTGTCACTTCTCCAGAGAGAACTGAATGAAAACAATGACCTTTTTTCAATCTGGAGGTGTACCTTTCAAATCCTTCCCATTTTATTAAACATTGAAAAATTGGAGGCTTTTGTTCAAGGAAAAGAAAAAAAAAAAAGAAGAAAAAAAGCAGCAAAGCAACACTTTCTTGTAAAAGTGAAGGGAAGCAAAGTTTTCATTTTCTGGCCAGTTTGAATATGCAATTTACTTAATAATGCTCTCTGATCCATGGGGGACATTTCTCTATAAGGATTAGATCACTAGATCCTTTCAGATTACTATAATTTTTCATTCTGTTGCCTAAAGTAAGACATTCTTCACATAAAAGAATGTTTTAGGAGAAAACCACAGCCTACAGCTGTCCAAAATAACGAGTACAGAGGAACAAAGCTGAATAACAAACTCAAAACACAAAGGGTGGCTAAATTTCCTCTGTCTTTCAGACCTTCAGAACTAAATAGGCATAGGATCAGAGATAATTTCACTGTGTAGTAGGCTAATATTGCTATTAAGATTAACATTAAGATTTGTCTTTAAGATTTATATGTTTATCTTTTTTTTTTTTTTTTTTGCGTTAAGGCAGTAACTGCTGCTGATATGAACAAGTGAGTTTCTCTTTTATGATATCAGAAGTAAAGGTTGCTTTGCATGTGTGTCCATGGATGCATACAGGTACAAGGTTGTGTGACTCCATAGTGTTCCCATAAATACTTTTCAAAGCTTTTATTTGTAAGAGTTTCCAAACTCAAATTTAGGAGTCAGAATGTGTGCATTTGAATTTAGAGCTGAAGTTGAAAGTTACCCAGATAATTCTATTTTATTTAATGTAATAACACTACTGATATGACCCAGGTGTAACAAAAAGAGTACGATTACTTTTACATCTGGAGATCTTACTTCAAAACTTAAACAATGAAACAATTTAACTGATAGTTTGCTATATTACTCGGCATAAAAATCCTTTAACAATGTATTGGTCAAAAGATGCTTTATGCAAGATACTGTTTATTGCTAGCCAGGTATTCTGGGTCTTGTAAAAACTTCAGGAGAGCACTGGTAAAGTCAAAGATGCACTGTATCACTCACCCACCCACTGGGTACCTTTTGTTCAGAGATGCACAGAGAAACTCCCCAAGAAGAATATACCTAATTAAGAGGACACAAAAATACATAAAGCTAATGCTGACCCACTCCCAGTGGGATAGCCAGAGAACTTTGATAGCCAGGAAGTCACTTAGGAAAGTATTTTTGTTTCCCCTTGAAATGTGGTGACACTTAGTGACGTTGAATTGACAACTTTAAATTCTGCATTTTTTTCCACATATATTTCATGTCTGTATTTTTCCTTTTGAATCCTTGAACTCCTAACTACTCTCTCAGCAATGATGCTTATTTGGGTTTTTGTCTTTTTCTATTATGCAGGGCTTCAGCTGGCACAATTCACAATGTAACAATAATTTTCTTAGCAAAACTGAACCAAGGTCACATAGCTATGTGGCATCAAACTAAACCTTGGATCACAGGCACCTGAATTACAGGGATGAAGATTACATCAAGGTTTTCTAGACAGCTAGAACACACGATTTTTGCTATAAACAATATTTTCTTAAAAGTGAAATTGCCTTTTCTGCTACTTTTTTTTTTTCACTTAATTCTAAAAAACAGTCAGCAATTCCTCCAGCCCTCTCAACAGTAGCTTCTCCAGCTGTCGAAATCTTCAAATTCTAAATAGGAAAAAAGTTTGGAGAAATTTAGCAAGCACAGATACAAAAAGAAAGTTAGTGTCTTTCTGCACTGCATTCTACATGAAATAAAATTTTTTCCAAGTTCTGAACTATTTTCTCCTCCATTTTTTAACTTTGCTGCTGATGTACCTTCCTCAAGTCCATCACATTCTGTGTAATGAATGGATGTATGACCTCTTCCAGTCTTGAATTCTGATTGGTTCAGTCCTTAAGCGGCATACGATCAGAAACATTTAGAACTGCCTGCCCGGAATCATAGATATCTAAACAGGTTCAAGGAACTTACTGAAGACTTCCTGTTATTTCATCATTCTTCTGAACATTTCTGATCCCTGCTAGCAAAGTCGCTGTGCTTCAGTCCAATTTACTTTGTTTTGTTTAAAATGTTCTTCACTAAAGCTGTGTTCTACTTCCCCTAAAAAAAAAAAAAAAAAAAAAAAAAGGCCAAGAGAAAAATAAACCCCATGTTTTATGTTCACTATTGGGGAAAACAAATGCACAAACAATTTTATTATCAAGTAATTTTGGGATATATAGGTGGAAAAGTGCCAATGTAGAAAGTATTCTTCACAAAGAACCGAGAAAAAAAAAGTGTAACTAGAGGAAACTACTGCTTATTCAAATATTCAAAGGAAATTTTAAGGCTGACTATGTCTTCGACAATGTCAAGAATGAAAAGCAGTAGAGAGGTGAATAGGACTTCTGAAAATGACCATAGATCAACAAAATCTGATTTTTGAAAGAAAGGAACAATAGTTGAATGGCTTTGCAACACTCTTCTAGGAGTCAGTTAACTAAAATAGAGTTTTCTGTTCAAAGTATTTGTTCTTTCTATTAGACATTTATTTTAACCCTAGATTTTTAATTGGTGATGGGATACAATCCTACATCCCAAAGTGTTGTTGAAAACAAACAGAGAAGTATATAATTCAAGTAAGAACTCTGGTACCAAAGTCGGCTGGAATTATACCACTTAAGAAGTGGTATAAGAAGTTACTCTTCCATTAATTTCTGTTTCAAAATTTATCTCTAGGATGCCTCAAGCTGTGATATTAAAACAGTATAAATTGACTAGTATGCAGAATACATTAATTTTAGAAGTAAAAATTAAATGATGCAAATGGGGTATATGTCCATCAGAAGACTCAAAACATTTCCAGGCTGAGATTTTGAGGGGTAATAAGGAATCCCTTTCATACTGATATGTGACCACAAACAGGGACAGAGTGAATTACTTTGTGCCAGCAAACCTTACAGTGCCAAATGTCCCAGTATCTTTTGGCTATCTTACAGATAGGCATAAGTATTCATGAAAACTTCTTTGCATACACCCTGCATGTCTGGTGCCTTGTTTAAATAGAATTCAACTGAATTAAATTGAATTAAATGTGAATTGCTTAATTTGTAACTGCTAATTTATAAATTGGCTCTCATCCCATTATAAGAGAAAAGCTTAATCTGTAAATGTCAGAGAAGGACCGGTAGCAGAACAGAAACTGGAGAGAATCAGAGCATTGTATAGGATTTTTGCTTTTCAAAAATTGGCTGTTAGGAACCTTGTTTGACCTTTTCCTTGTATCCTACCTGCAAGAAGAAAAGAACAGAAGTTTTATTCCAAGTATTCTCCACATTTCTTCCTAATAAAAGTTACTGTACCATCAGTATTTTTCACAGATTGGTGTCAGTCAGAATGTAACTAATTCATCAAAAATATCTCTTGAGAGAACACATTGCTCCCCTTTACTTCTGTTTTAAAGTTGTATTGCATTGTATTTTTTTTATTTCTTTGCATATTATTCTGGCATGCCGTGTAAAGGAGTCTCAAAAAGTATTTTTCTGTCCTCTCAATTTTTTTTCTTGCACAAAATACATAATCAACACTGTGTAGAACTGAGTGGGTGCTTCCAGCTCTGTCAGCTGTGCAGAGAATGCAGGTGCATGTAAACCAGCTCTAACCTAACTGAAGAGTTAGTGCTTCTCTTCATCTGTTGAGCTGGAGGCTGAATAATGAATATGTTGCATTTTATTGCTGTTCTAAAATGGATTTTCTTACAGAACTACGAAGGAATTTCAGAGAAACCATGTAATATATTTACAGTACTTGCTAAGTCTATTAATTGCTTAAGTTTGGTTATGTGTATGTTACTTAAAGATTTAAATATATTTTTAAACAGAACAGTCATTCTGAGAGACTATACATGATCTTTGGTGTTCTCTTTGAAAATGATTTAGTGTTTTCAGGTCTCATAAAAGGTAGCCAATGTATTCAAAGTCCCCTTGGCACAGGAGAAAACAAAAAGCCCCAATTCAATTATGTTATTTTGGGGCATTAAGTCAAGAAGTTTGGGACTGCATCTCCCAAAAAGACTCTTATAATGTCTGTGTCCAGGAAAACCTAGCAGAGAAGATTGCATTAAAAGAGAGGTAGTCATTTGGAGGTTGTCTTAAAGGTCATTCCTGCTGTTTACACAGTCTCATGGTACCTTTCTGTCTTCAAAGATACTATATTCCTTTACTAATATAATTATTCAATAAAGGGTACATTTCACCATTTAGTCTCCATGGAAAGCTGAAGTAGGAGGAGCATAGGTTATCGCATAGTTACCAGCCATTTCCAGCTATCCAACCACTCTACTTCTACCTACACCATAATGACTGCAAACCTTATTACACACTCATGTGTTCTCACCTAATTGCAAATCTATATATAATTGCAGGTAATTTAAGGAAGCAAGTATTTGTTATGCCAAATTTCTTTCCCTGGTTTGTCACTGGTTCTCAAGAACTGAGGTATGTGCATATGGCAGAATTAAATGATGGAAGATATCAAACTAATTTTCAATGAGACGTAAAGAGATTCAGCATCTACATTTTCAAATACTTGAAAAAGATATTTGAAAGTGTCCTGGTTTCAGCTGTGACAGAGTTAATTTTCTTCCTAGTAGCTGGTGCAGTGCTGTGTTTTGGCTTTAGTCTGAGAATAATGCTGATAACACACCGATGTTCTAGTTGTTGCTAAGTAATGCTTATCCTGATCAAGAACTTTTCAGTCTCTCATGCTCTGCAAGTGAGAAGGGGCACAGGAAGCCAGGAGGGAGCAGAGACAGGACACCTGACCCAAACCAGCCAAAGGGATTCCATACCACAACACATCATGCCCAGTATGTAAACTGGGGGGAGTTACCCAGAAGGGATGGATCGCTGCTCCTGTCAGGCTGGATATCAGTCAGTGGGTACTGAGCAATTGTATTGTGCAACACTTGTGTTCTCTGAATTTCCATTTCTCTTTTTTTTTGCTTTTACCTATTATTATTATCAGCATTGTTATTGTTGGTATTATCTCTACTTTTAATAAACACAATGAATGCTGGTTTTTGCTGTTGACTATTTCTGTTTGTGTCTGTGTGACATTTGTGTCTGTGTTTGTTAGAAATTTCTGTAATACATAGTCATATCCTAATGTAGCTTCAGATAGATACAGAAGGACTTGAAACATTGCTTTGCATCACTTCTCCCTGATGACACAGACCTTCAGGCAAAAGTTCGTTCAGTCTGAAAGATCATGTTCGGGGACTGACTGAATTTATCACCTCTTCTTTTAAATATTTATTGTAAAAAATACGCTGGAAGACATTCTGATATAGTACAGCCTAGATTGGTTATATTTGGGTGAATATGTCCACTTTTACCATCCTATGCAAAGGAGAGTTTAACATCTAAATGTTAAATTTGTGTTGCAAATTTCTCTGTGCCATAATCCAGTTCCTAGATTGTATGTCTCCTTCCTAATCAGCAGATTATTAACATAAAGCTTCTCTATAAACCTAGTCTAAACTATTTATATTTCTTCTGGAGATAATGGTGTCTGTGAATCTGTCTGAATATTTCTTACAACAGTAGTCCTAAATTCTAAAGACATGGGTATACTGGAAATATTTTAAATCTTAAATGCCACCTGTATTTTATGTTTAAATGACATCTTTTTTTTTTTCATTTTTAGTAAACTGTTGCAGAGATTATCAAGCCCTTTGAAAATACTCCTGTTGCCTTTTGTGTCAATCACGATCTGAAAGAAAAAATAAAAACACACATACACCCCCCCCCAGTTAGGTGTGTGAATCCTGATCTCTAGAGGTCTTGAGCAGATTTAAGAAATTAGGAAAGCTGATCCCACTTGAGGATTAGGTGCTCAAATCTGGTGTAACATTTTGAACTATAAACTATATGTGAAATATAGTTTATTAAAACAAAGAGTTATACCATAACTTTCTTTTTAATTATGTTTTCCCACAGATAAAAATATGACTGCAAGGATTAAATCGAATATTTGCTGTTGGGTTGTCTTGAGTAAATCCCATAATATTTTTGTAAAATCAACAGGAAACAATTCAAATAGGTTATAATTTATATATCACTTGTTGTGAAATCTTGTGGCTCCATGACCAATGTCAACAATAACTTATTGATGTTAATTTATATATATTTATATAAACTCATGCTGTTTTTACAAAGCCATAAATTTCTATACCAAACTTACATCAATAATCTGTACTTCCATCAAATTATACTTCTAAAATAATTGCATAAGGAAGTGGATTCTTCTGCTATTTTTTCACACACCTTTAGGTGATTGATATTGGGGAAATATTTTTTTACAATCTCTGTCCAACCCAGAATTCATTTGAACATAAAGCAAATCAAGGAGTGATTGAGCTGACATTACCATAGCAAGGTGCATCTATCTCTTGCCACATCCAGAAGCTCTGAGTTTTTCTCTGTTATAACCATCATACACCGATGAGAAGCACATTCATCTGAGCAGCAACCTGTCATGAGGTTCTCTCCAGTCACTTTCCTCCCAGGGATCTTCTTCTGGGAATAAGTCAATATAATTGAGGCCTCTGTGGCCTATTTGGAGTTAAGAGATTTGCACATGACTTACTGAATGATTATTGAATCTAAGTCTTATAAGGTTCACCATAATGACAAATCCATCTCCCTGTCCATAACAACAGCCACATTTGCTTAGCTCTGACTTCCTTTGCATCTACCAACTCGTGCAAGAAACAGAAAGTGATGGCTTATCACACAATATTCAGCTGGCAGAAGTCAATCATATTGTAGTAAAAGTAAATAGAACTGCACAGGGAAGGACTGCTGCCACTGAGACTGAGAGGTAGAGAATGGCAGTAAAACGAGTATTTGTTGCGCCCTATTCTGAAAGGCTACCAGTAGAAAAATCCCCTTTAAACTGTGACTGTAGTAAGAGCAGCTAGATCTCACTCTTATGAGCATGGTAATTAGGGATCTCAGAAATTAACTTACCACTGGTAACTCACAGAGTACTGGTAAACAGAGTGTCTGTCTTTATAAGGACAGTGGGAAGCTATGTTCTGGATTACTTGAGCCTGAGGTTCCATGCTGGAATGTTGCTCCAAGACACCCAGAGAAAGTCAACTAGACTTCTAAGTGAAAATATTGTTGGGACAATCACTGTTGGAGGTGTTAAAGAATAAGGTATGACAAGGTACAACATCACAATCCCTTCTAATCCCTTCACCTGGCATGTCACCAGCTCTCTTCAGTTGAGTTGTCCATATAAGTCCTCAGAACATGTTTTTCTTAAGGCTAGCCTTCTGATAACTACATGGATGATTATGCTACCTCTCTTTGTGTATTGAGCTGAGGTTCTGGAACACAGAAACCCTAGACTTCCACTAGTCAAAATTCCAGGTGTTCCAAATTATATTTTTACAACATAGTCAAATGAAGTGGGTTCTTTCCTTTTCTATAGTAGCCCAAGTACTTTCCTGAGATAGTAAAAGAAGAACAGAAAGCATAATTTTTTTGTTCAGTGAGAAAACAGAAAAATTATTGAGTTCAGAAAAATCCAAAGATAGGGAGGTATTTCATTATCAAAACAATATAGTAATATAAAGGCAAAAAATCCACAATTATTTCAGATAAGAATGCACATAGCTATTTTTATTGCATTGATAAACCTTCTATTCTTTTTATTTTTTTATTAGAATCTTTTTCCATTCTTCACAGAAGAGATGGAGAGATGAAACATTTTCAATGTTTTTAGAAGAAATCTTTCACTTTGTCTGAATTCAATGAATTCCACCCACAAAGTAAATATATATTTTTTTCTTTCAAAAAGCTTTTATTTGGTGAATAATACCAGTGTTATACCTGAAAAGAAAGAAAATTATACAATTTGCATAGTAGTACTCATGATTAAAGTTAGGGTAAATAGAGGTGAGAATGAGTAGTTAAGAAAAGAAATACAGGTGTGTGTTGTGTTCTTGTACTACAGCTTTAAGATTGAAAATTTTCACATTTGAATTTTATAAAATCTACCCCATATATATGTATGTATGTATTTATGTATATATTTCATTGTCATAATACTCACCCAACCCATCATTAATTGGCTGACTTCTTTTGGAAACCTAGACAAAAGTGGATCTAGAGGAAAGATGATGTTGCAGTGAAGGGGAAGTCAACACAAAGAGGAATGGCAGACTGCTGAACTCAAGATAACCTTGGTATCACTTATATGCCTACTTTAACAAGTACACCACATTGTAGGAACCAAATGAAATGCAATTTTTCAAAACAATGCCAGCTGTAAGAAAGAACTTTCAAAGCAGTGTAAGTTTCCATACACACATCTCTCAAAATATCATAGCCTCTAAGGTCTTTACATATATTACAGAATTTTTGTTCTCAGTGAAGATGCTTAAGAACATAGTGAAGTGTTTTCATTCTCTTAAGGAAAGGGGAAGGGGAAGTGGAAGAGAAGGGAAGTAGAAGGGAAGGGAAGGGGAAGTGGAGTGGAAGGGAAGGGAAGGTGGAAGGGAAGGGGAGGTGGAAGGAAGGGAAGGGGAGGTAGAAGGGAAGGGGAGGTGGAAGGGAAGGGAAAACACAGCAAAGTGCTTAAAATAACATGTTGAAGAAAATGGGCAGTGTGTGAACTGAATATCTTGAAAATGCCTTCTCACCTGCCTCCCTGCTCAGGAGGTTCTGAACTACGCATTTTTTTCACCTTAAACCTCTCCAAACACAAAAAGGCTTTGCTTTTGAGTTATTATGGAAGAACTTCAGATTTGATAAATTATAACTAACACATCCTCAAGGATGTTTAGGGGAGCTTGATTAGAAATTGGAGGATTTCAATCTTTTTATTCATTCAGTTAAATTCAAGTAATCCTGACAGGCGCATCCATCATCCTGCACTGCTAGTCTGGAAATGAAGTACATGGGAACACTCTGTGCTACAGTTCTAATGGTAGATAGGCATACGTTGTTCTAGGCCAGAAATCATATGCCTGCCTTAGTGTGCACTGCCGAAATAATTACGCCTAGCTATTTCCTGCTGAAAAAATTTCAAATCAAATCCAGTTCGGATCCAGGCAGAGCAAGCTCAGATCTTTGCACTACTTCTATATGGAAATGGCTAGGATAACACTTATATACTAATATCCTTAATAGAACACATTCCCTGCATCAGAGAACCCATAAATTCCATACTACATAGAAGCTAGAAGCAATCTGTAGCACCCTTGAAGTTTAGTCTTGAAATTTGAAGACGTGTATGCAAAACTCTCTAAATTTTCCCCAGTTTTACTATTACTATTTACTATTACTATATTGAGAATGCTGGGTTAATGTTTTACCCATTACACTGTTATAAAAGGCTGTCTCAGATTTCTTTTTCTTCCATAAATATCTTAAACAAACTGAAATCTCAGGTCACTGAAAGAAACTGTGCAGCTGTTTTTTAAGTCCATCCCTAGATGATGTACCTTGAGTGACACGAACAGTGGTTGGCAGAGGAAGAAGCTGAAAGTGCAGATGAGATCGTCCAGGTACAAGTCTGTGTCTCCTGTCTACTGTAAGTCTCAATTGTCCTGCTACTCTTCAATTCTGACCTTGTGCTTTGGGACACCTTTAACATTCTGGTACTGAGTTTATGTTCAAGCTCTGTTATTCTGCAGCCTGATTTTTGTTACTTTGTTTCTTGATTTTTTTCCTGTGTAATCATCTTCGCAAATTTCTGAGCATTCCTTTCCTGCATGACTCCAATATTTTGACAATATTTATTTCCTCTGAGGATTTCTTGATGGTTTCAATTTAGCAAGGAAAAAAAGCAGCCTATGTTACCACACCAGTAGTCTTGCAATCTGCACCATAAAGCTTTCGTCCTTTCTGCAGTAAGAACTTTACAACAGTTAGAGAACTCAAAAATGTGAAGCACTATGTTTTCTTCAAAATAACCAACATTTAGAGAAAAGAATGAGTACCACAGACTTCTTTTTGGGGGCAGCAGTCAGCAGATTGGTCAGAATTCCTAATTAGAAAAAAAGAAAATATTATAAATACAGGAATCCTATCTGAACTTCCAATCCCCATACAGCTTTATTTGCAATAATCACTGGTTGATTATTGTAAGGTTTTCTCCAAGGCCATTTAAATACTGAGCAAAATAACCTGCAGGAGTATAGAGAGCTCTGCAGTGATATAGCTCATTGACCCACCGATATTAGACGGATGCTCTTTTTTTCACATTAAACCACATAAACTGAAAAAGAGTGTCCAAATTATTAATTCATTAATGTGGAGGAACTTATATTCATGATTTAATGGGGAAACATAACTATTAACTGACCTCTGTGTGGTTCTTCCTGTGGGAAGAGGTTATTACTTTCCATCTATATGACTACTGCTGTTAATGTCTGAGAGTGTTGCAGCCTTAAAAATGCACAGTTCATTCTGCAGATGGTGATAGCTCTACTAACACTTCTATTGTTAGTTTGAAAGTCAAGTGATGATATGTGTAGGTGTATGTGTGGGAGCAGTGCAAAGAATTACAAGGATTTTCTCCCACATTAACGATCCACATGGAAAAGAAGGCCTTATGAAACAATGTTCTGTTCCTCTGGTATTTTTAATCAGTCTGATATTTTGTTAGAATAGCATTTCATTGCACAGCTTGTCATTTTTCTATCTGAAGAGTGTCTTTTTAAATTAAAAAAAAAAACTTTTTTTTCTTCACATTTTGATTTGTCACCATTTAAAAAAAAAAAGTTTAAATTATGTCAAAACAGAAAAAATAGGTGGAAAATTAACAATTTATTCTGACACACATGTAATTTACTCTTCTAGATTTTTTTTTCAGCAGTTATGAGTTTATTGGACCTGCTAGTAATTGCAAGTTCCTTAAAAGACAACACCTGTCAGTTTTGTAATCTCTGTAAATTCAGTGGTGGCTGCAAAACAGAAAAAGTACCAGTTATTTGATTGTGAACACATCCTTCATGGTACAGTCACATGAGGACAAGATAGTTGACCTGGACCAACAAAAACCTATAATCTATTAGAATTAAAAGAAACAATCCAACCGCATACCCATATGTAACTACATCTATTTTAGATTTGTCTAGTTTGTGGTTGAAAAGTTTAGTCCAAGTCCATTCAAAACAGTTTTGCTCATGCTCATAGTGTGAAATGAAATATGTGTTTTACTGTTCTGTATGGGAATGTCTTTTTTTTCTTTTCTTTTTTTTTTCCCTGGAATTAATATTTTATTATTGAAAAAAATGTTAGTTTAATTTATATTGATGTTTCTGTTACAAAGCTTTCTTTAGCAAATATATTGTTCACTTCACTGCAGACTCCAAAAATGCAGACAACTGACAAATCATCTTTTACTCAAATTGCCAGAAACATCAACAGACTAGGGAACCTCTCCTGGAGAAAACATTGTTAGGTGGCACAAAGTAATATAGTACTTCAAAATGATGATGTATATCTGAATGATTCACTGTATATTGAAGGTCCATATTTTTTATAGACTCAACTGAATCAGATCTCTTCTGGCCCATAAGAACTGTTTGGAATTTTGACTGTGATCTTTCACCTATTTCTATATACTTGTATACTTGTTAAGTCTTTTAAAGTCAACTACTTGTCTTCCTCACTAGCAACTCAATGTATTTCCATTTTTATAATTAATTAATTACATAATAAAATATACAAAGCTCTATATCTTTTCTGACTGACAGAATAAAACACAGCTTTCACTTGTTCCCACCAGCTATAGATACTAACTTTGCATTTTGTTTTGCAATCATGAGTTCTAATTTTCCTTTTTTTTTTTTTTTTTTTTTTTTGTACTCCTGTTGGTTTGGTGCAGGGATTTAGGAGGGATTTAGAAGGAAAGGAAATCTGGTGGTCAGGAAAGAACCTTAGATAGCAAGTTTATAACATACAGAAGAATTTTGTGTAAAGGCTATATGGAAACAAGTTTAAATGTGGTCATTTAAACTTGTTTAAAGTTGTGACCAGATAATGACCAGATGGTGACCAGAGAGTGACAGCTACCGTTTTTACAATAACTTTTGAATTTGTGATTGAATGTCTTGGTTTTCTTCCTCTCTCACTCTGAAAGTAAAGGCCTTCAGGAAAGCAGGATCAAGGGAGAGTGGTGTATGATTCTGAGACATGACTCAGAAAAAATAAGAATAATTTTGCCATTTTCTCCAATCTCCCAATTGTCCACAACTAAAGTTACGTAAATGAAGTATTTTTAAAGGTTTTGAGTTATATTTCAGTGTTAAGTTTTCAGAAGAAATACAAACAAGCTGCAGAAAACTAAACATGAAACAGTTTTACAGAAATGGGAAATTGAAGTAATCTGATAAAATAAATCAATATTCAGGAACATGATTTTCTAATAGATAAGAATGCCTTGACAATTAGCATCTTGATTTCTTATTGCACTTTAGAAAGCCTATTGAGATCCTGTCTCCTGGGACTAAGCACTACATAAATGCATAATGACATTAGATTGAATTATCAGTCTGAAGGTGACAGGTTAGTCCTCTAAATGCACCTATTTAGAGATGTAAGAGATGGAAAACATCATCTTTTTCTGTCGCTTTTCAGCTGCATCCCAGACTAAGGTGAGAGAAAAAGAAACCACTTACTGATAAAGTGTAAAAAGAAAGGGAAGACCAGGCAAGTATATATGTGTGTGTGTGTGTGTATATATATATGTGTGTATATATACATATACAGTGAGTGCCTGTCACTCTGAAGACCTAATCTACATCAGGTAATTATCTGAGACAGATAACAGCCTCTCAGTTCAGAGTAACAGAGGAGAATTCAACTGTTATTACTAAAACTATTTCTTTTGCTTCTGTCTCTCCTTGTGCAAAAGCTAGAATACGACCACTGAAACATATCCTAGACAAAACTGGAGAAATGTAGTTGTTTTCTCTCCTTTTCCCCACAGGGAAGTGAAGCTTTTTGAGTTTACACTGCAGACTTGGGCAAAAGAAGCTTGTGACACCTATGAAAAAACATCAACTACAAGACACTCAATTATTATTGTGTCTGAACCTTGAAGTATTTTATATCTCCACCAGCCTCAGCTGTTTGTCACTTTGCCAACATTCGCAGAACCTTGTAGATAAGCAAAAAGTGTATAAGGTTCATCAGATGCTTTCTTATCCTATCTTATTTTTCCTGCTAATATCATACCATTTCTGACAAAACTTCCATTGATATTCACTGTTGAAGCTGATAAGTAGTAGGAAATGAGCCCAGAAAAAAATGACATGTGATAAGTGGCTTGGAATTACTTACCACAAGCATCTGGGTTTTATTTTGCTTTGCCATGCTTTGAGATTCATATGTTATGCAGGAAAAGCAGAATTTATTTTCTTCTCTGTTCTTATGTTTTATATTTCCTTGTATTGGTTCCTTTGAGAAATGGAGTTCTAATACTGATGACGAAAGTTTAGAGGTTTATAACATCAGTTACAAAATATTTTACTTGTTCATAGTTCATTGAAGCTAACTGATTTTTTAAGAAAAATATAATAGAAGAAATTTCAGAATTGAATTTTCAGTGACTTTTGTGATCTGAGTAAAATCAACTTCAGCTCATGACCCTGTTGCCTTCATTTTTGTTTGACTCACAAATCAGAATTTTTTCCCTAAAAATTCTCATTTCAAATTCCAGTTTGAAAATGAAAGTCTCATTACACCTTCTACATCATCCAGTACAATATGAAAGACAGCTGTAGTGCTTACACTACCCTATGACTCTGTGTGTAACCTTTCCAAATCCTGCCCTTGGCTGCAATGCAGTCAAGTAAGCTGAGGCCATTGTCTGCATTGTTTAATAATACTGCTGCTGGCAAATGAGTCAGAGATTTGATTATTCTGTGAGAGTTGTTTTGTTTCTACAGTTCTAACAGGAGTGGGAAGACTAAATAACTTATATTTTTACTTTCAGCTACATTAAAAGATTGGATCTGTTGATAATTAGAAAGAACCTGTAGTGCTTACATGATTTAGTAAGGACTGCATTTTGATATTTAATGCAGAATGGATCTCGGAGATAAAGGTACAGGTGTTCTTGTTATTTTACTTGGTATTTATGTCAGGTTTAGGGATTACCTCAATAACAGAGAAAACCTTACGTAACATAAAATTACACCAAATTTTCCATGCTTCTAAAAACGTGAACAGGTTTTGAAGCACAGATGACTATGGGTGGGGGGAATAATGAGGCTTAGATTCTTGCAGGATTTGACCTCCAGACAAATTCTGTTTTCTTTTCCTAAGAAATGCAGTCTATGGTGGCATACTCTCACTTCTTTACAATATTTCATTAACTTTTGCAATGTATGTCTACATTATTCTGCTTTCAGAACTGGATGTGAACTCAGTTGATAGTACTGTGATATGGTTTGGTTTCATTTAAACAACTCTGGCCTGCACAAGATGACCACGAGTCAAAGCAGAGCTTGTGTAAATGGTTCCATTTGGACATAATGTGAATAGACTGAAAATAACAGGTTTGCAAATCATAGTCATGTGTGTGTGTTTGAGTGCCTTGCACTAACAGACACATATGGAAAGAATTATAGTAGGTGTTAAAAGGTAGCAAAGATACTAAAGATAACTCCATGGTCTTTCTCTTGAATAATGTTTACATATTCTGACAAATGTCTCCATTTTTCTCCAACCCATAGAAGAAGTTAAGTTTGAGACTTACCCTGGGAAAGTACTAGAAAATTGTCCTAGAAAATTGTCCATCCACTTGAATAATCTAAACCAGTACTTGCTGCTGTAGCTTTTATATATTTTCTCTCACTAATTCAATCCATGTTTTAAAAAGCAAGTATTTGAAAACTATTACTGATAGTCTTGGACATCCAAAAAGTCAAGATGTAAAGTTTGGGACTTTTTTTTTCTAATCTGAAATCTATATGTAAGTTTTTCTTGTAAGTTTTCCTTGTAACTTCCAGGACCAATAAAACTATTCAGGACATTATAGGTAATAGACCTTTAGGTACTTACCTTTTTCCATGTGACATATTAAAATACAAATCAGTTAAATTGCAAACTGTCTCCCAGATTCATAGCTAGCTCTCAATGATATGTCCAGCTGCCAGCACTGAGGGGAAATTTTGCAAGTGAGCAGAGACTTTCAAAGAATGTTTTTATTTATCTTGTGCTGTTGTTTATTGTATAGATGCAGTGTAACTTAGCGAAAACAAGTTTTATAGACAGTGTAGGTGGGAGAAAATAGGATACTGAAATGCTAAGTGGAAACAGGTGAACAAATTCAGTTAGGAAATTAAACCCCAAAAACTTACTTTTCAGATCCACGTGTCCTGCACCATGCATTTATCCCATTTCCCCGAAGTATCTATCAAAACTTTAACTGCCCAAAAGAATTAACTGACATTGATTTTATTTTGAAATAAAAAAATTAAAGTTTAGGTTTAAATTAGTTCAATTTCTGAACAGAACAGTGCAAAGCTTGACAAGATCAAAGGCCTGATTTCTGTCTTTTTTAGGCAATTCAACAATAATTGTACAGGTGTTCACTGGTGTGCACATAGTGTGAGAGTAAAACCAAGTCCTTAATCTCCTAAAAGTTCCTGTGATATTATGTATACAATTTTCTTTAGCCTTAGCCACTTTAATTTTGTCCCTCACACTAGCTTAATTATGTGTGGAACTGAGTGTGAGGTCCATTTGCTCCCCAGTCCAAAATTTTAGATTAGCTTCCCGGGAAAAATATGCAGAAGTGATCCCAATTGATTCTAGGCAATCAGAGAGGAAAAAAATATAGCAATACCAGACAGAATATAAGATATCAGCAGATGATATAACAAGGTAATTTTTCTCAAGCTTTGGAAATGTTTTTTGAAGTTAATTTGGTTTGTAGCCATTTTTTCCCACAACTCCTCTCTCACTGAAGTGCAACAGGCTTTTTTCTTAATAGTTGACAGAAATGTGGTTGTTCTGTCTGATTGATACAAACACTGTTTGCCTTTTGCTGCATTTAACATGTGCTTATTCATCCCCTCTCCCCACCCCCACCCCCCCAAGAAAAATACATGCTGCATTTACCATTTTCATACTGTTTTGCTTCACACATCTTACCAATACTACTAATTTTATACATTGCTATTAATTTCATACATTAATAAATTTTTAAAATCTTGGTTATTCATTAAATTATATGGCTACACTTCTGGAGTTCACTAAAACACCCCCATTCACAAAAAAGGCAGAGAAACTTAATTACGGTTCCTTGGTACCACCTTGATACAGTTCCTTAAGGCATTGGTAATGTCTCAGTTAAGCCTAACCAAACAAGTACAGAAGGGATATGATGTTTTTTGGAAATATATTTCCCAACGCAAGTGTATTTTACCTCCTTTTACCAAGATGGTAAAAAATAATTACAACATCAGATAAGGAGATTTTAATAATTCAAGTAGTGGATTAGTCTTCTTAACGGTGAGAGCAAGGAATTCAATATTTTTTAGCCTGTAACTTCACAAATTCGTAGAAAACAGTGCATATAAGTTAAAAGGAGAATGCCTGAAGATTAGTTACATTTTGGATATTTCTACTGTGTTGTTATACTCTGAGTAGTTCTTGACCGATCTGCATTACATTCACAAGCTATTAAAGCTATTCTTCAGACTACTTATTGGTTGCTTTCTGGATTAAAAAAAGGAATCACTCATTCCTACATTGAGGTTTCTTGAGTTTTAATCTCTTCTCAGGTACTCACTGTTGACTACATACATATATATGTTGTGGACAGGTGCTTCTAAAGGGGTTTAAATCTTATTAGGCTTTTCATGTCCAGCTCACAAACTTAAATTGGAAGCTAACATCAGATATAACACCAGATATATAATATTCCCTTTCTCATATTCTAGTCATAGGTCAGGGTTTTTTTCCATCCTGTAGGCATAGAGGATAGCCCTCTTCCTAGATCATGTGGGTGTGGAAATATTTGGGGTTTCACCTTTTCCATTGCACTTGTGTCTTTTACTGGTTTTTGCCATACATTGGGTATTTTTATATTAGCTGCTGATTATAGAATTAAGTGTACTTTAGCTATTTTTACTGTTGAGAATATTATATCAAAAGCATACTATAAGACATATAGCAGAAGTAAACATGCCATTTACTTAATTTTGTGTCTATCATCTTCTGTCCTTTTTAACTTCTTATTCCATACCTATGAAAAAAAAAAAAAGTTATTCCAAGAAAATTAGTGATATGGTTGTGAATACAAAGGTTCATAGAGTGCTGAGAACCTACCAAGTTAACGCTAATAGCTGTTGTATAAAAGCTTTCAATGTAATTTGAAATAGAACTGCAAAGTAGCTCATATGCTGAGATATGCAAGAAAATAATTTATTTCTCAGTAATGGTACAGTGCCAACATGCTAATATTCACCCAGGAAAACTTTAGCAGTTAGATATGTTTAGGTAAGTAAAAAGATATTAATTCAGTTGTAGAAGATAAAACCTTAGTAATTCTTCTTACATTAGGCATTTACTTCCAGTGGAAGAATTATAAAGGTTTTTTCAGACATAAAATACCAGTGGACGAAGACCATCAGAAAATTTCCATCATATTCCTCTAGCAAAATTAGCATTTCATCCATAATTTCTTCCATGTTTTCTCTCATCAGCAATGCTTTGAATGGCTCAGTATGATTTCCTAACATGGCTAAAATATATTTTTTTTCTTTCTATTGGTATTAATTAAAAACTTAGTAATCATGTATATAGAAAAGAGAGGAGAGGAAAGGAGAGGAAAAGAATACGATAAATGTCTAAGCATAAGTGTAATCACTGCAAACCTAAATTCGAGCACGAACTTCATCTCACTGTTACGGGGGGAGATGGAGCCAAGGGGTAACATTCTGAAAGGATTTTCTGAATTCACAGGATTTCTGAAAACAAGCAACTTTATTGGCATATTTTTACATCTACCTCAAGCTGTGAGGAGACTTATATGATCACTCACAAGAATAAGCTTTTGCAGGAAGTTTATTTTCATGTGAGGGGCTACAACTAACAATATCATGTATATGAGGGAGCGCAGCCCCAGGTGAGATCTAAGGATCATCCAGATACCTCTGTTGTTGCCTACAGGGACCTCAGGTGTATTACTCGTAATGAGAAGTATTATTAGAAAAGCTAGATCTCTCTATTTAAGCAGTGCTTATATTTGGACATATAATTTTAGTTATATGAATATCCCATAAAAAAGAGTTGTTTTATTTGACCTGGCTGAAAAATTCCTGCAGGAATCCTCCTGCAATTGCAGGAGGAACAGTTACCATGCTGAGATGTTTCACCATGCCATACAGGTTGTCATGGTTAAAACCCAGGGGGCAACTAAGTACCACAGAGCTGCTCACTCAACCCCCCTTCGACCCCATGGGCAGGATGGGGAGGAGAACCGAAAGAATCGGTCACTTCTGGGTAACTTCCCCCAGTTTATATACCAAGCATGACATGCTGTGGTATGGAATACCTCTTTGGCTAGTTTGAGTCAGGTGTCGTGTCTCTGCTCCCTCCCAGCTTCTTATGTCCCTCCTCACTGGCAGAGCATGAGACTGAAAAGTAAGGGTAAGTGCTACTTAGCAACAACTAAACTGTCAGTGTATTATCAACATTATTCCCAAACTAAAGCCAAAACACAATACTGCACCAGCTACTAGGAGGAAAATTATTCCAGTGAAATCAGGAGACAGGTATTGGAAGAAAATGCATAGAAATTATAGGAAATGGTGCAATGAAACAATCTATACTTCCCAATCTATGTGCCCCAATAACACAAGCTGCCCCAACAGGTGAATTAATCTTTCATTCATTGGAAAATTATAACAAACGTATTTCAAAACACAGTCTAAATGTATAAGCTTCTTTTAATGAAGTCAGTTATTTGTTTATATGTTCTTGCTCTCTGAAGTACATCAAATTACATGAACATTACAGTTTCTATTTATGCGTAGTTTATACATGTAATCATATCATTGCATAAGGAATACATATAATACGACATTGTTTCTTTTCTGCCAAGGAATTTCTCCAATCTTTAAAAGGATGACTAAACTGGGTGAAAGGATTAAGGATAAGTAATTTGGTCCAGCAAAAAGTATATGGCAAAATTTAGGCAACAAGAAAGCATTCTACATATTCTTATCATGCTATCAGGTCCAACATTATGCAAGATAATTCAGAAACTGATATGAATTTATGTTAACATAAGAGCTTTCAGTCTAACAAAGACCGCAAATTCTAATTGGGTCCTTGGACTATAATATAAGAAATATATTGCAATAATAAATAAATTTTGCATTATTCCATAAGAATTATTCATTAGAAGTTTATATTATCAGGAATAGCTTATACAAAAATTATTCAAACCCCAAACATCAAGATATACAAAATGTCAAATATATTTTAACATTTATGTATGTCAACAATTGTTTTACTTGATCATGCATACTTAAAAAGCCAAAAATGCGATAGAAGATTTCACAATATTCGATAACTCAAGAGAAAGTGTCTCTGATTTCAGCAGAAATTGAATTTTACCCTATCATGATATAGATAAAAGGAAAGAATTACTGATATTTAGGCACTGCTCAGGATGAATTCTGAAGAACTTGTATATGGATGTACAAGTGCCTTATATATACATGGACTGGATTTTTTGATCATGGTCAGAATTGTGTAGGTACTTCTATTACAAAAAAATTGAAATATAAAGAGTTTAAGGAATGTCTTCTCTTGGTTTGCACCTGCATTTTTTATCTATATATAAATATGAATTAGTAGTGTAATTCACAGAGGTGGTAGTCTCTGGCACTGTGGCTGCTATCTCAGTTTTATACACTTAACATTCTGGGACACCTAAATGTGTTATGTAGCATCCTCTTGACTTCCTCTTTGATGAGTCAGTTCAGGCTAAATTGCAGATCTTACTCAACTATACTTCAGCTCTATTCTAAGAGGCTTCCAAGTAATGCCTGCAGAATTCCTGCAGAAAACTTATTTGTAAGACACAAACCATCCAAACATAATTATGAAAGGTTACTTACTCTTAAAAAAAAAAAAAATATAATCCATGTAAAAGCTAGGCAGATTTTGCAACAAATTTTGCATTAAATGATAGTTAAGCATAACCCAAATTTGAAGTGGGATAGGAAGATATACATTACACTTTGACTACAATTGGTTGGGGTTTTTTTAAGTAAGTTCGTTCAGTGTTTGTCCATTTTCACTAAAGAAACCACAGTATATAATACCACCTGCAATTACAGGAAAACAAAAAATTTGAAATTATGAAGTAGCTAATTCTGAACCGGTTAAATAATTGCCTAACAGTAACTTCACTGGGAAGATCTCAACTACAACATGTGGAAACATAGAGCAAAAACTGTTTGAAAATTTGCCCTTACCCATCTTTAGATTTAAAATATGCAGAATTTTGCTTCCATTCTTATAATCAGACCTGTAGAAATTAGAAAGAATTAAAACCGAAGCCTCATTTTTAATAAGTGCTATAAGGCAGAGGGGAAGAAGAGTCATGACAGTTCAGTACACAATATTTTTAGAAGCATTATGACATAATTACTTAATATGACAAAATAAAATAATTTTTAAAGATTTTGTAGCAATCAATCATCTTAATTTTATGTATACATCAAAGAAAAATTATCTTTCTCTTCCACAGATGATAAGCCTTGAGGGCTGGGCAACAGGAACTAAAGGAAAATATTTTTTTCCAGACTGGAAAAAAATGAGGTCGTCTTATCTTCTTTAGTACGTTTGTATCTTCATAATCTGTATGTGTGACAACTAAGCAAATAAGCTAATTCCTGTTATCTAACATCACTTTTGGTTAATAATTCAATCTGTTTGCTGTCTGGATAGAAAGTTCACATGGGATTTAAATTTAAAGTTCTGTTAGCTTTCTTCCCTTCATGTTGCTTCATAATCTTCAAATTCCAAAAAAAAAATCTTATCTGGAATTAGTGGCCTTTGTGTTTAAAAAAACATCTCACTGCACTGAGGGTAGTATATTGATTGCCTTAGGGGAAGATGTCATGTATGTGCAAATAGTACAGTCAGATCATTGTCCCAAAAGACCCGGTTCTTCAGGTCAGACATACTAAACTGGGGAAGCTCAAAAAGACACAGAATTAGCACCAGAAAATCTTTTAGAAACTATAAAGCAGTCTGAAAGCAAATGGTACCTTTATCTTGCCAGATCTTTGTATCATAACACAAGAACTACCATACTAAATTGGACTGAAAGTCTGTTTAAAACTATACTGAGCAGGAACAGAGGTTAAGGAAAAGAACACAGAAATACCACTGTTCTTACTTGTGTACTACTGCATATTACACCCTAGTTCCTACTTCCTTGAAAAACACCCTACCAGTGAACTTAGTAACCATCATACCTTTTCACAGATCACTTAGGAATATGTCCAATATCATCGATACCAATTCCCATGGTTCTCTCCATAATGGTAAAAGTGACCATCTTTTCCAACCATTTTTTTTCTTCTTTAAGCATTTCTTAATGGTTACAGGAAGATTTTCACCCTTGTCCCATGGCACCCCGTTTTACAGAGGGGCTTTATCAAAAGTATTTTGAAAAAACATCTAGGTGTATCAATCACTATTTTTGCCTACTTTATCTTCTTCTTTATAGAGAATTATGCTACATTTCTGAGGCACTGCTACACACCCTGTGTTGACTTGCTACTATATCATATTTACTCATTTATTCTTAATCATAGGTTCAACAGTTTGCTGAGTGCAGATATAGAGTTTCTATTTTATAGTTCTCCAAAGCCCTTTTAAAAAATTTGTATCGCATTTGCCATTTTCAACTCCTCCAGTACAAAGGACATTTTAAGTGATAAATTACACACTATAGTTAACAGCTCAGCACATTTTCCTTAGAATTCTATGTGAATACCATCTGTTTCTAAAAGTTTGCTGCTATTAATTTTCTTAATTTGTCTGAAAACCCCTTTTTATTAACATTTCATTTGAGACAGTTCCTGGGCACTGACCTCTGTTACAAAAAACTTTTGCGTGTGCCACTCCTAAGCTCTTGCATAATGACATAGTTAATTTGTTTTGGTTTTGTCCTATGGCCTCATTTTACTCAAACATCCCTTATAATATATTAAACTTTGTTCATACAGAATTCTGGAAGGCGTGGTTTTGGCACTGGAATTTGTTTGAATACTTTATAATGGGGGTTAAACATTTTCCGAGAACAAAGTCTTGTTTTAGCTGTTGTAGTACAACACAATTAACAGTTAAGTTACAGTTAAGTTACAGTTTCATTATTTGCATACAATTTCTCTTTCTTAAATAAGACTTTCCTAATTTCTAGTGGTCTCTCTTAATTTGCATTTAGCTATGCCAGCTTTTTGGCATAATTTATGTAAGACTTGTATAGTAGTAGCATTTTCAATGCAAGCACTTTATCTCACAACATTTTAATCCTTTTAGCTGCTTGTTCTGTTTTCTTCATCTTTCATCTTTCTGCATCTTTTTCAATATCTTTACAAGAATGGGGGTTTTTTGACATGTTAATATATTAGATTTTTTTCCCCTACTTTTTAATTCTTTACTCCTACACGTTTGCTGAATGCATGATGACATTTTTTCAGGTTAGCTTTTTACTAATTATGTCTTGATCCAGATCTTGTACATTGATTGAGACTACCTCATCTCTTTATATTTTCCAATTATTTATTTTAAGGTGAGGTCATTTAAGAAGAAAATGCCTTAAAATGTTGTTCGTGTATAATGTCCACTCACTCTGACATGAATCTTCATGAGAATAACTGAAGCTTACTGAGTGTTTTCTGCTCTAACAGCTTTTCTGATTTTTATTAATGTGCCGCAGACTGGGTCACTATTCTGTCTAGTTAGTCTAGCTAGCATTTCTCTTTTTAAATCTAAATTTATACAAAGCACCGTGTTCCATCAATATTCTTTCATCATTTTCATCAACTGAGTGCTGCAGCAAGGGCCTCCAAAAGTATTAACATAGGCTGATATCAGAGGCCTAGAAAGTACTAGGACATAGCAGACCTCAAGGCTATAAACACAAATCACAAATGATCAACAGCTGGTCACGAACAGATTTCAGCCTCCAGAATCAGGGTAGACTTATTTCAAGGCATCTGAAAAGGAAAAAAAAATGGCATAAAAAAGAAGGCCAAGTTGGACAGAGCCTTGGGCGACATGGTCTAGTGTGAGAAGTCCCTGCCCATGGCAGGGGGGTTGGAACTAGATGATCTTAAGGTTCTTTCCAACCCTAACCATTCTATGATTCTATGATTCTATATGTATTCATTAAACAAACAAAAAAACAAACACAAAACCAAAAACAAAACACAACAAAACAAAGGTAAAGAAAACACAGAGCAGATAGCAAGAGGATAGAAAAGGCAATCAAACTTACAAAAATGGAAACAAAGTGAAAATATGAAGAGAGAAACTGGCACCACATTGCCACATTGTATTGCCAGCCCACTCATGATGTTGTGTGTCATCTATGCCACTGCTTATGCACTGCAGGTCCTCCCTCTGCTTTGGTTGAAAAAAGCACTGATTTTTTGCTTTGCTGTTCACCACAGTTTGTGCATTTGTTCAAAAATCTGTCTGCAGTTGGTCTTAGTCTCGTTATCTACTTTTATATGTCATGCTTGTATGGAACGTTCACTATTTTTTGCTGTTGCTTCCCAGAGTTTTAATCACCTTTTTAATTTTCTTTGGAAGCAGAGTTTGCTGACTTCACTTGTACAGAGTGTATCATTTATCACTTTGCATTCTTGCACACTTGTAGCTTTTATATAGTTTTCAGCTTAAATCTATAGAAATATAATAGGGGGGTTGTATTCTTTTTATTTTAGGCTTTGGCAACATAGTTTTACTGTGATTTATATAAAGTAGGTGTTTGCACAATAACCTGTATTTATTCCAAAATTATTGCCTTATTCACTGCTTCTAATTCTTGCCCATATTTAGATTTTCTGTCTCTGTACACATTAACGCAAATATTTCAGAGAAAGCTTCCCATTCAGTAACTTACATGTTCTTTAGCATTTGTTTTCTTCTCCTACATATGCATAAATGTCCACAAATACCATGATCAAAATACATTAACGGTTTAAATGCTACCTTTTCATGTAGCAAAAGTCACCACACTGGCACTCATATACAGCTAGAAACAAAATGCTTCAAAGTGATATATCTTATCTTCCTGATATGAAGGATACCCTGAAAGCGTACCCACAACACAGAAATATGCAGCCATTATCTATGAGGAATAACCTTCTTGTGAGCGTGATCCCTGGCAAAGCAAAAATACTCAAGTCACTTTTCTGTAAGGCTTCAAACCAACAGTAGTTCAAAGTATGTTATGTACACCAATTTTTATGCACATTTCAGTTGCTAATCATTTAAATATCCACATTTACTCTTACCATTGTGCATCTGCCCTGATCCTTTAACATAGTACAGATTTGCTAATATTCATTTATATACTGCCATTGTGCTAGCTTCCTTTACATGTTAATTACGGTTTTAAAAAATATGAGCTGTCCATTTTGCATATAAATATGGTAATTAATCACTCATCCTAGGTGTATCCTAGTCTTACCAATATTTCAAGAAATCCAGTTCAGTAACTGAGACATAGGCCAGGAACAATCAGCAATCAATATTCTCACAGAAGTAGATTATGGGCAAATAGCTCTTTTTCTAGAAGCTACATGACTTTATTTGCCACATTCTTTGAGAAGATCACAGCCTATAATAGGCATTATGCGCAGAGAATCCGGACACAGTGTGAAATAATAATTCCAACAAAATAAACTGACATAAGATAAAACATAATATTGTCATAAGATTAAGTATTCATATATACAGATCTAAAAGATTGCTAAACTGAGGTTGAAAGTATAGTGTTAGCTTTGTGCCCTAGTTCCTATCTATATAAAAAATAATTTATACATAAGAAATGTAATCTATTGCAGATCTCTGTAAATGTAATACCTATGGTGACAGCATCTTATCAGGTAATTTGTCACTTTCAAAATTAAAAACATTGAACATGAGTTTTACAGGATTTCAGTATCATTTGTATTCGTACTTTGCTAATTAAAATCTTTAGCCATATTATGAGACTATACTACCAAGTGCTAGAAAAAGCATTGAATTAAAAAAAATGTTCTTTACTTTTGTATTGTTTCAAAGTTCTTCATTATTTTTTCCAGATATTTATTTGATTTACATTATTTGTGCTGTAGTATAGGGTGTAGGACAAAACGTTTAACCATTCAGTGTCATGTACTTGCATACAAAACTATTTGGTTTATTGGTAAACAAAAATGACAAAGTCCAAGTCACTAGTAGCTCATCCAGCAGGTGATGCGGGCTTGTCTTTATCTCCTCAGTCTTTGTGAATACTCAGTCAGCTTTTACTAATAAACACTATCATATCAAGATATTTTAAAATATCACAATTTAAATATCACAGTACGATATTTGATCCTCTTAAGTTTACAGTCCTCTGAGCATTTTTTTCCAAGCATGCACCTGTGGCAAGCTTTTCATCACATAGGAAGCAAACATCTCTTTTGTGATGCTGCAGTTTGAGTGCCTTCAGAGACTGTTTATAAATTTCTACAAGGTTTAGAGTACCTTACAATACCATACTATTTTCCCTCTTTTATTGTAAACACCTATATATATAATCATAAATCTAAACCCATAAAAATCTATATGTTCCAAAATATATATTGCCACTAGATGTTTTCAAAAGTGAACTGCTTTATACACTTGTTTCTCTAAGATAGGTTAATCCATTTTCTTAACAAAATGTCATCCCTTTAAAGTCTTACAAATGTACTTAGAGGCAAAATACATGCAACACTGTCCCTTCAAGATTTTCATAATTCTTAAATTTGAAAGAGGAAGAAGAAAGCTATTTTTAGGACAAGGAAATTAGATTGCACAGTGAAATGTACTTTTCTGCTTGCTACCTAGTAGGGTGCCTTTGCAAATGCTGAGAAAATGTATTTATTCCAAACATTACTGTTAACAGATCATTGCCTAACTGAAAATAATTTTCCTCAATAGGTGCCATTCTGCTCAAAGTAAATTCAAGCAATTCATGTGATGAATTCAAAGATAGCATTCAAACCGTATAATGATATACTGTGTATAAAAGTTACAAGTAGTCTGAAGCTGTAATGTGCAAGATGTAAAGACTTACTTAATGAAATTATCAGAAGCAAGGAAAGCAACAACCTTTACACCATCATGTGAAAACTTACTCTCTATTTTTAAAAATATATTTACATAATTACCAACTAATTAGGACATTCTTCAATCAGAATAGAACTTAGCTTGGTCATAGACACATCGTAACAGTTCTATGGCAGCAGTTGAATCCAAAATTCTGTATATCTTTATACTGATTATATTGCTTAATGTATGGACTGTGTTCTGCAACCTAATTCTCTTCTACTAAATTAATGTAAATAAGTATGAAATAGATAAAAACCAACCTTGTAATTTTGTTGTTTTCCCATCAGTGCCATTAGGTTTTACAATTTTATTGCTTTTTAATTTTTTTGGAAAAAGATATTATACTACTTCATGAAGTGCAGGCTTTTCTTCTGAGAACTTACAGTTTATGGCATACAAGTATATGGCATACACACATATCTCTTATGTATATACATTTTAACAGGCTATTTGATTGAAATGTGTCTTATTTTGTTTTCCATAGAATTTGTCTACCCAAAAAATGCTGCACTGTCACATGCTCCCAAGAGTGGAGAATGGTAGGTTTTCCAGAAAACAGATGTGTATATATGGCATCTACAAGATGTGTATAAGTCTTAAAAGATAAAATTTAGTTACAGTTTTGACATTGTCATGTCTATTGGACTGAATACTTTGAAACACTTCTGACAAGCAGTTGAGTCTTTTCTTTGGTGGAAATACATACCGAAATGTAGTCACCACATCAGGTCCATGCTCCTGATATATGTAAGCAGCAAATTTCATCAAGTGTACTGAGATACTGAAACCAAGTATCTTATTTTAGGCCAGAACTGTTTGCATACTTTTAACAGACACTAGAGGAAAATCCACTATTTATGAGCATTGACTGTGTTGGCTGTTGGACCTTTTTTCCAATATATTTCATAGAATCATAGAATCGTAAGGGTTGGAAAGGACCTTAAGATCATCTAGTTCCAACCCCCCTGCCATGGGCAGGGACACCTTGCCCTAAACCACGTGGCTCAAGGCTCTGTCCAACCTGGCCCTGAACACCGCCAGGGATGGAGCATCCACAACCTCCCTGGGCAACCCATTCCAGTGCTTCACCACCCTCACTGTAAAGAACTTCTTCCTTATATCTAGTCTAAACTTCCCCTGTTTAAATTTGAAGCCATTACCCCTTGTCCTACCACTACAGTCCCTAAGGAAGAGTCCCTCCCCAGCATCCTTGTAGACCCCCTTCAGATACTGGAAGGCTGCTATGAGGTCACCACGCAGCCTTCTCTTCTCCAGGCTGAACAGCCCCAACTCTCTCAGCCTGTCTTCATACGGGAGGTGCTCCAGCCCTCTTATCATCCTCGTGGCCCTCCTCTGGACTCGCTCCAACAGCTCCATGTCCTTTTTATGTTGAGGACACCAGAACTGTACACAGTACTCCAAGTGAGGTCTCACGAGAGCAGAGTAGAGGGGCAGGGTCACCTCCTTTGACCTGCTGGTCACGCTTCTTTTGATGCAGCCCAGGATGCGGTTGGCTTTCTGGGCTGCAAGCGCACACTGCCGGCTCATGTTAAGCTTCTCATCAACCAACACCCCCAAGTCCTTCTCTGCAGGGCTGCTCTGAATCTCTTCTCTGCCCAGCCTGTAGCAGTGCCTGGGATTGCCCCGATCCAGGTGTAGGACCTTACACTTGGCTTGGTTAAACTTCATAAGGTTAGCATCGGCCCACCTCACAAGCATGTCAAGGTCCCTCTGGATGGCATCCCTTCCCTCCAGCGTATCAACCGAACCATACACCTTGGTGTCGTCGGCAAACTTGCTGAGGGCGCACTCAATCCCACTGTCCATGTCGCCAACAAAGATGTTGAACAGGACCGGTCCCAACACCGATCCCTGAGGGACACCACTTGTTACAGGTTTCCAACTGGACATCGAGCCATTTACCACAACTCTTTGCGTGCGGCCATCGAGCCAGTTTTTTATCCACCGAGTGGTCCATCTATCAAATTGATGTCTCTCCAATTTAGAGACAAGGATGTCGTGCGGGACAGTGTCGAACGCTTTGCACAAGTCCAGGTAGATATTTATTCGGTCCTCATTAGCACTGTTTAGAAAGAAGTACCTAGAGAGCCCAAACATTACCTTATCCCAGCAGAACAACATAGTCAAGCATGGGGTAATCAGGCAGATGCCAAAAGGTATTTTGTAATATTATCTCCCTCTATTTGAGAATTTATTGCAATAAAAAATCTTCTTTGGGCTAAAATATTTCTGTGAAAAAAAACCCCCAACCAAACACCAAAACAACAGTTCTGGTGTGGTTCTGGTCCTTTGTAGTAGTAAGTTGTTTCTAGAGAAAAGGGAAAACTTTTAAAATTACACCAACAGGACATGCAACTAATCTGAAAAACATAAATGGGCTATTGTGCTCATTTATGTTCTTCATGTATGTGTTCTCCTAAAAATGGGATGCATCTGTACAGAATCTGCATGTTATTTATTTATTTATTTATTGCTTTTGAGCATAAGTTTATTTTGTATGTCACACAGGCTGCTACAAAATAAGAAGGAAGCTTTGTCTGATCTCCAAATGGAACGAAACTAAAATGCCAAATTAGTTTCAGATCTCCACCTAGAAGAAAAATAATCTTGGCTTATCCAAATCTATGAAGCTGCACTGCAGATGTTTGGACACATCCCACACAAAGCCACGAAGTGGCTCTGCACTAGTTTTTATTTGTAAGTATATTTATTCTGCCAACATTCCTCTAGGATTAATGGGGTAGGAGACAGAAAAGCATGGTTTGCTAAACAGACTGAGGTATGCATTCATAAAAGAAATACGTAGACTTTTCAGGCTACATAAACACTAGCTCTGCTTCTAGATAATGTGTAAACTCCATAAATAATTGAAAGAGTGCTCTGAAGAGCTTTATGCAGTGCACTACAGGAGCTACATATATGTATTATATTTGAAATAATAAGTCTTTCTGTCTCATGGATTTCACAGTCTAGATAAAGAAACTAAATAAACACAGGCAGAGAGCAGCATGAATGCGATAAATATGTAGCAAGAACTGAAGCATCAAGAATTAAAAACACCTGCCCAAGATCCATGAAACAGACCAAAAGGTAGTACAAAGTATCTAAATCCCCGACTAAAATTTTGGTTTTCCCTCATGAGGAAAAACAGTCTAACTCATCTTTCTCTCATCAGTCCTTTTGATCCCAGTAGCTTTTGATTGCTACTTTAGGGATTTTTGTCTTTGGCAGGGAGTGGGGGGAGGTGTTTGCTTTCTAACCTTTCCTTAAGCCTATGTTTACAGTACTTTGCATTTCTAGCTAGTGTCCTGTATATAAGGATTTAATAAGCACAAGACTGCTTAGCTTTCAGAGGCAATTTGGATTGGGATGGCCAAAGCAAGGGAATACTGCGCAGCTAAAAAATAGATTTTAGGCCATGCTATTTTCTTTCAGTTCTAAGTACTGCGTATGTATTGATAATGCAGAAGATTATGTTAAATGTAAACTAGATAATTTTGCAGAGTATAAATTTGTCTTCTGTGCAACAAATGCCATTATTTTGAAGATCACAGCTATCAAAAATTTTCCTTCATAAAATCCTCTGGGAAGAGTAAAAGAAAACCAGACGTTATTGTACAGTACACCACAGCTCTTATTAAGCTTACAGAGTTGTGATAAACACTAAAACATTTTCCAAATTCTGTGTGCATGAAAATATTTCTCTGAATGTTTTATTGCTTTCTTCTTCATATGAGGAAAATACTATGAAAGTATAAGTGCCAAAATCCATGGGGCTTGTTTTGGTTTGGTTTCATTTTCATTCATCTGACCAAAAGGTCTGGATGTTGTTGCTTGTTTGTTTGTTTCATCCCCTAATATTTGAGATGTGGGTATCTGCAAGGTATGTGTATTAAGACACATGAAACTGTGTCTTTATGGACTACTGTGTGTTTTCGATACATTTCTTTAAAGCTACTCCTCTTAGTCTATCTTATTCAAATGCCATTTTGTATTATATTTCACTGACATCTGTAAAATTGCTTTCATAGGATATCTTTGTTTAGAATATGTCACAGATTAAACAATCATTTAAAAGTCTGGCATGCTTAGTGACTGCCATGATTTGGAAATGTGTAGGATTCTCTTGGAAAGTATAGAAAATAGATACTATGAAGAAGGCAGGAACAAAAGTGTTCTGCAAAGTAAAAGCTCCTCCTCTATTATCCATTACGCAAAGAGCAAAGGAAGGTGGTTGAGATATTTCTACATGTTATATAGAAGTAGATACTTAGGACTGATAATTTGAGATCTGTTTCACTTCAGTTTAATGTGCATTTGAGATTGTTGCCTTCACTTCCTTTATAATTAATGAGAGAGGAATGCACATGCCTACAGTACAATAGATATCAGTCTAAAATGGACAAAGAACATCATAGATGAATTAGCCCCTTGAAATCTCTATGGAAAGTAAAATCAATCAAATTAGTAGCTTTGAGGTAGATGTTGAAATCTGTACAGATTAATCCTACCTATGCTATGCTTTGAAATGCTACATGTCCACTCCTTCCCTTAAAAGCTTAGGGTTACTCATCTTTGTTCATGAACTCATTTTGTCAAGACTTGTCAGTCCTTGAGTTAAACTGAGCCACGAGCCCTTTGCAGTCAAGGTGAAATAATTAGTGGTTTTAAAGTACCAATGACACATATTATTTGTGTAATATATTGGAGTTCCAATTCAGTTACTCCTTTCAGACATTCTTAATTACTAAAACCAGCTAGCCTGAATAATGAAACTAGTTACTTGAAAATTACAGTCTTGAGCAACTAAAGTAACATACTGGTTAACATAATCACGGGTCTGCAGTACAAGGTAAGCCAAATACTTTCTGATGTCATAAGTAAGTATTTCAGTACATTTGCTCAAGAGCATTAGACACAAGTACTTCTCTTTACACAGTAAAGGGAAACAATCTAAGGCACATTCTGAGGTAAGAGATAAATTAGACTATTCAAATGTTCTAGAATTAGAATAAGAAAGGAAATTTTAGTAACCCAGGGTCAATTGTTTTATCAGAGAGGAAAAGCAGAAAGCATTTGTTAGGAAAAAATATTGAAATGTCCATATAGTTGACAAAATTGATAGCAAGATAGATTGTTGTTAAAGTGATTCCTTTTAGCCCAATGACATCTTATAAGGTATTAAATAGTTTAGAACTCCTGAGACCAGCTTGATAGAAAATACTCAACATTCCTCCACTTCATGCCAAAAATGTTCCACTAGAATTAGTTAGACATGTTTAAAATAGCTGGCAATATCAGCCTTGCACAGGAAAGCAAAAGGGCTGAGAGATTTAATAATACGTTCATTGATCTTTGCATATGAGATTAATCCTCTTTGGAAATTAGGTTGTTAACGCAGGAATGAGCCTTCTTTTTTTCTGTGTGTACACATATTAAAGATTAAATGCTTCTTCACAAAATGTTTCCTATAAAAAGGAAATGAACTGTATATGAGAGGTAAAAAAGCTGCTATCCAGTTAAAAAAACAAACAAACAAAAAAACCCCCGATATATCTGACTATTCAGAGGAATGTGCCTATATTCCATACACCTTTAATATCTTTTTTTTTTTTTTTTTTTTTTTTTTTTAACAGGGAAGTGTGTTCTGACAAAGTTGAATTGAAGAAACAGCTGAAAACTTTGAATTCTGAGCTGACTATTCTGGAAAAACAATCAAAATTAAGTCAAAACTTAATTCAAGATAAAATGGCAGTGAATCTTTGATACGCTATTTATTCATTCATTTGATAAATATCTTGGCGCTTCCTACATGAATTCTTGAAGCTGCCAGAGATTGACATTAATTTTTCCAGACAACTAAAACTCATGAGATTCCAGATAGCATTGAAAAGACATCAGACGTATAGTATTTACTCAAGCAGTATCTTCACACCTTAATAAGCAGGTACATAACTATTTAAAAGCTTACATTTTTGTAAGAGTAAGTGTAATTTATGAACTAACACAATATATCTTGAGATGAGAAAGGACGGCATTTCATACACTAACGTTAAGAAGACTGTGGCAGAAAAGCAAACAAGCTCAGAAAATCCACCAGGCCACTGAATAAGCATTGACTGCCGTTACCTTAATGTTTCCAGTAGTTACAATGTAATACTATCAGTGCTTTCAATGTGCTGAAATAAAGTTTTCATGACTGGAAACAAGGCATAACAAGCACTATTCCAGAACAGGCTCTATTTGCTTTGCTTTATAACTCTGGTCATTGCTGGCTCTTGCTAATAATATAAGAATCCACAGCATACACATGAGCTTTGTAGTCTAGGTGAAATTAGTTTTTACATAGACGTGTACTGCATCTAAATTTAAAACCTTACTTGCAAGCCATACTAGCCAAACATAGCAAGGATGCAAGAGAAGGACACAGCGATTTTGGGAGCCTAAGTATATACAAGTTAAAATGAATGTGAATTTACATGTGCTTACAGTCTGCACATTTTTTTTTAATCTATTTGCAAGAACAATACAATATATAAAGGTATATATACTTTGGCGTGGGGTCTGAACTATATTTTAATCTTAGCTCCTGAAGAGCTAGAATTTACTGTCTGTACTTTGGCAAACAGTATTCTAATACACTGAATAAAGGAAAAAGTTATAATTCTAGAGTGAAACTTTTAGCTAGGAAGGTGACAAATTGCAGAAAACTTAAAAAATAAAAAAAAAAAAAAAAAAAGAAAAAGAACAACCAAAAAACAAGCACACAAACCCAAAACCCAGCTACAACCAAAAAATAAAACAAACAAACAAACAAAAAATATGGATAGAGATGAAAAGACAAAAAAAATCCTCATTTCAAAATAGGCAGACTTCAGAAGAGATGTAGGGGTGATCTGAAGCTTCTAAAAGAAATAAGAAGCTTTGTATTGGGGAAAGCATGGAAGAAGAGAAAAAGGAACATTTCACAGAGACAAAGGTCATATGTTGGCTACGGTTTAGTCATAGCAACTTGGCATTTGTATCACATTACACTTGTTGAATTTTTTTTTTTTTTTTTTACTTTAAACAAAGAGTTTTAATAAAGTTTAAAGCAGTTGTTGTCATAACCAGATGGAGACACAAATTTAAGCAGCAAAAGCTGAAAATAATTAAGCATGATTCAGCAGATGCCAATAACATCAGTAAAAATAAGGAAAAAATTCCTGAGACAGAAGAGAAAAAAAAAGGTGAAAAAACCCCAATGCCTAATAGAGTTACAAAAAATTTTTTAGAAGAGATGGAGTTTTGGTCTTGTTAGACAACTGGAAAATTGTAGACCACAAAATTGAAAGTAGTAAAGCAAAAATCTCTCACTAGATTCTGCTTTGTACTTGGATGAAAATGTGAGGACGCATCCATTGTGGATGATATTACGAATTAAATAGGAAGCTCAGAAAACACATGATGGAAGTCATCTATTCTCTGTTCAGACTAAGAAATCGGCTCTGCCCCAACTGTACCAGTATTGCTCCAACGTTCATTGATTTTTTAAAAAGAGGTGAAAATTGTCAATATTTAAAATATTTAGAATGATAGGAATGAGTGCCAATTTAAACATAGATAAAACAAATGTATTTAATTTTGAAATCCAATGAGAAATTGTAGACTTTTAAAAGCTTTATTTCACAGAAGGCCACTCTTCATAAAGAATCTGATTTATGATTTTGGGGGGTTTATTGTAACTTTTTGTTATAAATCTTGTGATATACTCTGATGAGGTATCTCAAAGTTCTTTTAAAACTTGCCATATGCTGACATCTGAGGCACATGTTGGACCTGGGTGCTGCCACCTCAAAAATGTCAGTAACTCAAAAATTTAGTTAATACAACGATGATAGTGGTATTATTAGAGACAAATGGCATAGTTTGGTTATTTGGTTATATTTGGTTATCCAACAATATTCATTTTTTTAATGGGGATCTGCACAATTATGTGTCAATTGCTGTTAAAGTATATGGAAATTTTACAAAACATTCAGAGAAGATTGAAAATAATGATTGAAGGGCTAGTAAAATAATTTGGGGATGTCAGATTAAAGAAAGTGAATCTATTCGGACTACTTCAGAGAAGATTTGAAGATGACTTGATCTCTGTGAAAGTGATGTTTAAGAAAAAATTTCAGCCTTGCTGACAAATGCATAGAAATGTCTAGACATTGGAATTAGATGAATCACTCTTGAAAAAAAAGTTTGTTATCTTCTCAGTGAGCATAATTGTGTTTACAGCTGTAAGTTATTGGAGTATCTGTTAGTTATGACAGCTTAAGATTGCAAGATCTTTTATATTTTTAGGTTTTTTTGATATATCTTTCCAGTACACATATATATATATGCTGCAGCCCAGCAGTGCGATATTAATCTTCAGTTCACCATCAGCAATACTTTTGGCTTTAGCATACCTACTTATTTTCTTACTTTTATATTTCACACATAATAATTTGTGTTTACTTTTCAGATGCTTTCTGCAGACTACGAAGCATGGTGAATTAGGTAGAACACGAAATCTTTCTTCCCAACTCTTGGACATCTTCCTTTTTCAGTGTAAAAATAAAACTGATATTTGGATTCAAGGAAGAGAACAGTTTTGCTGTAGGCTATATTGGAAAGCTTTGTCTTTATGAGCAGCACAGACATGATCTGTGCCAATCACCAACTGGAATAATCCATGCACACCTCATCTCATCATTTCCTTCTATTCTCTGATGCCTTCTAAGTTAGCAACACCTCCATTTCCGTTGTGCTTCAGAAGAAAATATTTGTGTCTTCTAAAATGCTTTGATTTACCCTAAATTACTATGGATAGTACTGTTAGGTTCTGCAATAAAAAGTTCATTGCCATAAACACAAAGGAGGGCAGAGCAGTCTGTCCTTTCTTCTTAAACTCCATTTCTGACCATTTTCCTAGGTGAAGGAGCTCTCTACGAGCCTGTGGGAATTCCTGAGTGACATGGCTGGGGTGGGACCAGAGCTCACAAGGGCCTGTGAGCCAGCGCTGGAGTATGTGAGGGCGCATATGTCAGTGTGTGCCACGCAAGCATCAGGCTGGATTGGATGAAGATTAAGTCAAGTAGCCTGGGAGGCTGCCAAGCAAAGGTGTGCCTGAGACTGAAACAGTAGTAGGTGGCTACCACAGGGACCATGCCATCTACTGGAGAGACCATAGTATCTGGGGTGAGGGGGTCACCTGAGAGATCCATTTGCCTGCACATGAGGTGACTGGACGTGAGAGGCTCCAAAGGCAGCTAACAGGGTAGACCAAGTGAAGAAGGTCAGTTGCAATGAGATCATAGAATCATAGAATCAACTAGGTTGGAAAAGACCTTTAAGATCATCAAGTCCAATCATTATCCCAGGACTGCCAAGACCACCACTAAACCGTGTCACTAAGGGCCTTATCTACATGGTTTTTGAACACTTCCAGAGATGGTGATTCCACTACTTCCCTGGGCAGCCTGTTCCAATATCTGACCACCCTCTCTGTAAAGAAATTTTTCGTACTATCCAATCTAAACCTCCCCTGGTGCAGCTTGAACTCGTTACCTCTTGTCCTATCACTTGTTACTTTACATGCCTGGTCTGATGCATGTGTGAACTACCTGTGTTACTGTGCGCGAGGGGATCTTCTCCAGCAGCTGGAGTGTAGCTGTAGGGAATTCTGTGCCAAGTACCAGCAGCTGGGAAGGGCAAGGTACCAGGGCAGCCTCTGGAGAGACCACATGTCTGAGCCCAGCTGCCTGGGGAACCCACACTGGACATATGTGTTTATATATTCCCACAGACAGACCTTCATCCTGATGCAGGAAGACCTTCATCCTTATTGAGCTGAAGAGGAGGATGGGATGAGGCTGCTGGTGCTGTTCGTGATTGTATGAGCATTGTATGTGTGTTCTGTCTGCATTGATTTTGCAGCAGCCTGTGTATACATGTACGCATGTGCTGCATACATGCATTTGTGTGTGTGCCTATCAGGAAGATGTGCCTAGCCTCACTGCTGACAGGACTCGGGGACAGGGAGCTGCAGCAGGGCTACCAGATTCAGTCACTCCTAAGTACAAGGGTAACAGGAAAGAGCTAATGTCCCACCTCTCAGTAGAGCATTTCATTCATCGTTTTTGTTTTTTTAACAGACTCTATAAACTATAAAATATTTAGCACCTCTTTAACTCTCCATGTTAAGAAAACAAAACCTAGATCTCTGTCATAGTCAACTAGTCATAGTGTACTCATTTATCATACCCAAGGCCAAGTGCAAGGGGAGACTATACATTTGAGGGGTTGATGGTTAAGCTTAGATATGTGAAGCAAAGTAAATCCTGTGAATGAATTTCTGCTGGTGATTTACTCATAAGATTCCAGCTCCTATGGGGTTAAAATTTAATTCTTAGCACAAGACGACAAGACTAATCTTTAGATGCAATTTTCCTATTGTAAATAAAATACTGAAAAAAAATGTATTATCTATTTCTCCTATTATATCTTTGACATGACTGGAAAACATAGGAACTTTTGACTACACAAATTCTCATTTCCTTATGTTATTATCAATTATTTTTCCTATGGTACTTACATATGGATTTCACTCATTTTGTTGAGGAGAAAAAAAGAACAGGACACATGCACTGTCTGATAATGTTTACTAAGTGTTACATTCTATAAAAATACTTTTAGGGATAAACAGATTATTTTGTTGACCTATTGGTAACACCTAGTATCTAAAATTATTCCAAAACTTGGTATTTACTTAATCTCAGGATGGAACAGGTTAGAAGAACTGGCATTCTTCCTAATGTTGAAATTTCAGCATATGTACTTGTTGGTGATCATCACATCCAAATTCTCCTTTCTGTGGTCAGCCCTAATACTCACAATGCTCTGCAAACAACAGGACAGTTGGCCAAATTAGTTTGTTACTCAGAAGAAGGGACTAGAAAACATCTATTGCATAGATGATCTAGCTAATCATATTCATAGAGAGGAACCTTCCCAAGAGAAATCAAGAGAAGCCCTCATCAATCAGTCAGTTTGATGAAGAATAGTTGATTGTTATGTATAGATTCAGTGTGTCGTGGAATTAGGACTTAGAAGAGAAATGGCCCATATTTAAAATAAAATGCCCTTGATGGAAATGAGACAAGTATTTGTATTGCCTGCATAAGTTATCAGGCATGGTACAGATGGTGAGGGACTTTGCACTGCAGATGGGAATGATTCAGAAGATGATAGAAGTGCTAAATCCAAACCCTTGCTCCATCACTATCTAGGGATAGACATTGATGACGGAAAGTTTACATATAAAGTTTACTTTCAGCAAATATGCATACTTGTGGGAGTCAAAGATGATAAGAAAATGGAAGTTTATCCAATGGTAATGGAAATTTTTTCTGTACTAAAATAATTAGTAAGCTGTTTACAGTACACAGTTGATAGAGTTCTTGAGATGTTGTGAAGATGATATTATCAGCAAACAAAACTGCTTTGAGAAACTAACCTCAGCAGTTAGTAGTTTAAGGGCAACAGGATGAAACTCTACTCAGCTCACTAATATGTCAAATCTCCACAATGCATACTAGCTGGTTAAATACTAAGCAAGTTAAATACAGACAGATATACCATATATAACAATACTCTGAGTAACTAGCAAATTAATACCATCACTTATCTTCAGTTTATCAACTTCTTTATTACGACAGTTTATATAAAGGAAAACAATCACCCATATTTCATACCATTTCATAAACGTCTTAGAAGACATTTCATAAGGAATGTCTTCTAAGAAGGCATGCTATCACAAATAGCAATACAACTATCGGTTTGTCTTTTCTTTTTGACTAAAATCATAATAGGATCTTAATAGAGAGAAGAAGATAGTTCTTTCTTAGGTCTTTTCTTGGCCAAGACATACAGCTGGCCTAATAAACTACAAACTCGTATTTACAAAAATTCTTTCTTAAATTTATTTCCCGAACTTCTTTTTTCTAGCTGTCTGACTACTAGGAAGTTGAAAAGACCATTTTGAATAGTGAAGGTGAAAAATAGACCAAACGTCTTTTCCAGGTAATTTAGACATTTTAGTTTGCTACAGGGCCCTTCAAAAAGTCAAGAGGTAAGTACGGCAAATTTTTCACAGTAGTACCTGCATAGGGATAATCCCAGTATTTTTTTTACTATTTTGCTTGAAATTGGAAGCATGATGTTTCTTAGAATTTCTGTTTCATGTACAATTTAAAATTTCTTCAGTTTTTATTTTTTAATTTGCTATGTGCATGAGTCTACATTTGGAAAAGGTATTATTTTTAATTTTCAAGAAACAGACCTGTAACTTTCTCTCTAAATGGTATTCATACCTAGAATTGGGTTTTGCCAAGCCTCTCATCAAATAAAAGGTTCAACACCATGAAGTCTTTGTTAGGACACTTCTGTGTAATTATAGATAAAACAGTTTATGTACCAGAACATATCAGCAAAACTATCAGTTCTTACAGAAGAATGTCTCCTAGTGGTTTTTTTTTTTGACAAGTAGTCTTTTCTCTGCCTATTTGGTTAGAACTTCTGGTGCACAGATGTCTTTTTCTTTCTGGGAACAAGGAGACATCTCTAAAGTCTGAGCTCTGGCTCATATAATTAATCTCATCTTGAATTATTGAGAAGTGAAATCTAGGTATACAAGCAGACAATTAAGATAACAAAGAACATTCAACTACAGCATTTCAGGGACTGACATAAAATGTTTTCTTCTGAGGACCAAAATGTATTCTATTTATGGAGCTACTTAGAAATCTCTTAAGACAGGAGTTTACATAATCAAAGTGGCTACTTATGCAGGCCTAAGTGTATTTACCACTTACCCATATTCAAAGTGCTTTGAAACATTAAGTAAAGAGCACAGAAAATAGTCCCATGAAATAAAGACACTATTTTGGTGATATTACAGAACTGTAAAAAAAGGGTGTGTTAGAAAGAATAGTCAGTTGTTGGTCAGAAAGCTATCAAAGCCTTTAAATAGCTGACCAGATATCCTGCCAACACAAGCTCTGTGCAAAGCTCTACATAGTATTACAGAAAGAAATTCAAGATTCATATCATTGCAGAGTTCAAATATCCTCTAATTTTGTTTTCTTGTAACTTATGGATGGGTATAGGAGGAAGCTGGAGAAGATTGTGTTGGATTCTTACTCTGTTCTTGCAACCCCATGGGCATGGTAACCAGTGACTGCATATCGTAAAACTCAGAATGGCTGTTTTCATGACTACAGTTCTTGAACTCAGATGCCTAAAACATTTGTGTATCTACATATAAACATCTTATAAGGAGATACTGACCAGCAGAATAAATTAGCTTGCACAGATCTATACCAGGCAGGTCTACAGGATTGATGCTTCTGCTAAAGCTAGCTAATTAAAGCCAGCTCAGATATCTCTATAATAGATTATTTCTGAGAATGCCCAATGAAGCCATTCCCTACTGCTTTCACTGACTCTGGCTCTAAGCTTTTATGTCTCCATGAACAGAATGGTGTTGCATCACTTCTCTAACCAGGAGGGATTAGAAGATGTTGAATGCTAGCTATGTGGTATTGCAGTTTACATTTCAGACTAAAAGGTGTCAAAAATCTTGGATGGACAAAATAAGACAAATATTTTATGTAACTAGGAAAAAGCATAACTACAATAAATGAACCAATTAATAAATCAACTTTAGTCATAATAGACTTAAGTTCTAGGTAGTTAATCAATCAAACTTGTTCCAAAGAAATTAAGTAAATGATCAAAATAAACAAGTGGCAGACCTTAAAATTATAAAATGTATGGCTTCAGCTGTTGTTGGATTCCACTGCTCAGTGCAGATTCTACCTAAGAGCTGAGTTTATAACTTCAAGTTAATATTTGCCTCTACACAGTCTTCATTATTATGTTGCAGTCTCTGTTAGCTATTTTAGGCATTACTGCACCAATTTTATTTTCCATAACTAGCAGAAAACCTCTCCTAGAAAATTCCCTGTTCCTTTCAGTGATATACTTCAGTATGATGTAGTACTGGTTTTGGTATAAAAACAAAGTATTTGGTTAGTATGTCAAAAATCTGCAAATCTATGACCATTTTATCTATGTAAACTCAATGTATTTCATATATTGCCTTCTCAGTCAAGACATCCAGATATCTCAACCATCAATTTTGCTCTTTCATTTCCTGTGACATGTGAAAATCGAACTCACTCCTCTATCTCCAGTAAGAGTTGTTCAGCTGCATGTGTTACATCTAGATTTAGAGCCTGATGAAATTAGATGAAAGCATTCTCCTGAAGATCAGAGACATGGTTTCAAAATCCGTTAGGCAGAGAGACCTAGAACTGATTACCTGGTGGTTTTTATTTCTAAAAGAACTTTTGAGGCATGTAACACCACTGAAAGACCCCATCACCATCTATAACATTGACATTTATATCTCCTTTGTTTCATTCAAGTGTTTGATTTCGGTGGCAGGGGCTTAGCTAACCCTAAAAAGCTCAGACCACAGACTTTTTTGTGCAGCATCTGCTTCCCTCCATATGTTAAGCTGGTAACCCATACACTTCAAGGCTCTGGATTTCACTTCAGGTCCACACATTTTACACCATTTATAGTGAAGAGAACCACAGGATCATGTAGATTGGAGGGGACCTTCAGAGGCTATCTAGCCCAGTTTCCTGCTCAGAGCATGTCCAGTTAGAAAAAGTTGCTCAGAGCTTTATCTGATTGAGTTTTGAGTACCTCCAAGGGATCCAAGAACCCATTTCAGCACACGTTCTGGGATTTTACTAACTGCTGTTACCTTGCACATCTGTTCCTTCTCGTCCTGTGATTGTTGCACCTCTGACAAGACTCATCTTCTCCGTCTCCTTCCGTTAGGTAGCTGAAGACAACTGTAAGAACTAAGCCCTCTCTTCTTAAAACTAAGAAAACCAAGGTGTCTTCTCAGCGTCTCCTCATACATCGCGTGCTCAAGGACTGAACAATCCTGGTGGCCTGCACTGGGCTTAGTCCAATACATCAAAGTCTTTTTTTCTACCAAGGCACCTAAAATGTCTTATAGATGCTAGATAAAGGTAAAGAATCATAGCCCTGGAACTGCTGGCTACAATTCTCCTAGTACAGCTCAAGGTGTGGTTGGCCCTCTTTGGTGCAGTGTCACACTTAGCTCATGATCAGCTTTGATGCTTACCTGGTCATTTTTCGCAAAGCTGTTTCCTCATCAGTCTGTCTTGGCTTGTACCACTGAATGGGATTATTTGGTCCCAGGTATTGAACTATGCATTTACCTTCATTAATCTTCACAGGCTTTTGTCAACCTTTGGGGTTTTTGTTTGATTTTTTTCCTTTCTTGTTGAGGTCCTTTAAATACCAGTGAACCCTTTCCCTCATCTTGATATCAACTGTGAGCCGGGTGAGGAAACATACCATTCGACAATCCAGGTTATTAATAAACAGTATTAGTTGCAGTACTGATCCATGAGGTGGCTGACAGTTGGACATTGGACTGCTGATGACAATAAGCTTTAGGACTGAGAGTTTAGCCACTTTGGCACCCAGTTATTAGCCTGTATTTCAGTGAGTTGGCTATGTGAATACTAGTGAAGGCCATGTTGAAGGCCTAGCTAAAGTAAAGGCCTTTTTGGTTCTGAGACAGGCACGGCCTGTGGAGCAAGAGTATGTTGGGACAATCATGACCCCAACGGTCCTTTACTGGAGTTGACCTTCATAAAATTATGCACACATATTGTGTGCTGACCAGCTTCAGTGTGGCAAATAAATAGAAAATGCATATAAAAATACTTACAGTGATAAAAATAAATATTTTCAATATCACTAAGTTCACAAGAACATCCTGTTCACAGCTATCCCAAATTACTATCTAAGGAAGAATATATTTGTGTACACAAAGTAAAAATAGAACCCTTATCATGCCACTTTTCTCCCAGCAATGATTCAAGGCTAGAATATGACATGTTGATTATCTGGCATTAGAAATTTCATCAGCCAAAAATATTCTCAAAGGGCTAGATACAACAACTTTATGGTTATTCTGCATCCCTATAGAAATAGAAACAGAGAAGAGAGGCACATGTTGTGATATTCATTACACTATCTTTTTCTTAATACATATATTTTTCCATGAAAAATGCTTAAGACAGAGTTAATCAGGTAATCCACACCTTTTTTCTTTGATCACACTGTATTTTATGTCTGTTACATGAAAAACACAGTGGTAAATGTACTAAACCTCTTTATATGCCAGTTAAGTAAGTAAGCAAGTGGTCTGTTTTACAAGTGGAAATGAGTGTTCATGCTTCACTTACTACAAAGTAATATGTCAGTGTAAAATGAAAGAGGAAATGGAATAAAAAAGAAATAATACAGAAAAAAGTCATAGATCTTATGTTGATGACAATGTTAGTGCAGGTTAACACTGTATGATTGACAGCTTAACAGCAGCAAACATATAGTTAAATATTATTTCACTGCTCCACACGTATGACTGAGATTGTCAGTGAAACTTTCCACTTCCATCTCTAAATAAATTGCGGATCCTATCTGGATTACTGCAAACACTTCATTTCAATTTATGTAGTCTGTAATTGGAAATAGGTCAGCTTATCTCAGGAATTTGTTTCACATAGCTTTAGTTTGTTTTGTTCTCAAAAAAAACCAAAACGAAACAAAACAAAAAACCACAAAAGAAAAAACCACAAAAAACAAAAAACCAAAAAATCATAACCAAAAGGTTTGGACCTGAAACCAGAATAAATATCAGACAAAATCTGCAAATGTTTGTTGGTTTTTTTTTTTTAAGTGATTTTTCAGTGGTTACATTAATGGTTAGAGAATCTATGTAAATAACATTTACAGCTCAGCTTTGAGTTGTTTCTCATTGAAAAATAAATTGATAGTCTACAATAAAAAAAAAACTAGTAAGACTCTTGACATGAATCATTCAAATAGACTGGCTTAAGACAAGAAAGATTGCAATGGCACCAAAAGAGTTGGTAAAGTCTGGCATTTTACCCAAAACTGTTGGTGTGACAGCTTAAGATGAACTGTTAGAAACAGTAAAAAGGCCTCCACAACATCACGTCAGAACAAGTAAAGCCAGCACAGACAAACAGAATAATAACGCTGATAAATCTGAAAAAAACCCCACCCACAACCACCAGGTCATAGACTGAAATTTTATTATGGTATATGCCAAGTTAAGGCTGCACATCATAATCTGTACATAGAAAACAATTTAAAAGTTTCTATGAAATCAAGCTTAGAAAGAAATATGGGATCTTTGACTCTGAAAATCTCTTAAGGCTTTTCTTTTTTAATATAGAGGGCAATAAATGAGCTAGGAAACTCAGCAGTTGAAACATTCAAATGCATTTGTTTACGTTCCAGACTGAGAAAACCGAATTTAAAAAGCATACCCAGCATCTATGTGTGTGCAATTCAAGCAGACCTTTTCAGACCATTACATGTGGAAACAAGTTAGACACCTTGTAAAAGACAGCAAGCACAAAGCATTAGACAAAAACTGATGAGAAAACCTTTAATAACCTTCCAAGTGAATTTTGAGTAAGACTGGAGTTCTGAAATGACACTTTCTCAGTGGACTGGAAACCCTTTGCATTGGTTCTACAATAGCCTGAGAGTATGTACAAGTTTTTAGTGTTTTGAGGATTGTTGGAGAGTTCTATAGGAAAATATTTTATCACAGTGACCAATGGATAGGTCCCTCAAATTCAGCAGTGCAAACAGCCCTAATTGGCAAACTCAGAACAGAGTTTATAAAAGCAGCTGGTTCAACTGAACTAAGGAAAAACAGAGTCCTTTTGTGGTTGTGACACTAGTCTAAGAGTGGTTAGGAATTCCTGACCTGTTAGGTTTCCTTCAGTGACTTATCAAATTCGCTCAAACCCAGATCACCACAAGCATGTAGGTAGAATTTAAGCATCAAAAGCTTAAATTCTCAAAAACTTGGCTTACATGATGGCCGAAGACAGAGGAATTTAACATTACAAAACACTGACATTTGAAATATTAAAATTTTTCCCTTTTATCTCTGGAGACACCCAGAAGTGTCTCAGCCTGGAGAACATTTGAGCTATTTTAGGTATTTAATTTTATTTCTTGCTGAAATAAAAAAATACAAAGGCTGACTATACAAACTGAAACAGGGGACTTGTGAAGTGTTAGGAATCAGTGATAATGTGGAGATACAGGAGATATATAGACTTCTGTTAAACAAAGATTACTTCAAAATAAATTTATGTACATGCAATATAACATTTTAATGGTGTTATTCAGTAGATAAACAACATAAGACAGTTTGGAACATGGCATTAAATAGCAGTAAATTAATATTTGCCTAGAAAAATAAATGAGGTACAGTAACTGAAAACGCTAATCTCTGAAGACAATTATAAGAAAATTCAGATATGGCACAGAAGAATAGTCTGGTGTTAGTGGAGTTTATACTAGTAAGTTGCCATAAATAACACCAAACGTTAAAGGCATTTCCAAAGAAACATTGCAGAGAAGCAAGAAGCAAAACTTGGTCATTCAGTTTGCTTCTGTCTCAGGACCTTGAATTCCACGACTTTATCTTAAAAAACGAATCTGCTGTTTGCATGTGCACATTTATAATAGCAAGTTCTTAGCTTACCTATTAATCAGTGTCAGTTTCTACTTGAGAAAACCTATCAATGTGTATCATGAATCAACATGATCAGAAATTATTCTAATAACCCTCAGCTATTAAATAGATTTCAAGTTATATATATATCATATATATGCACATATATATAGATATGCATGGAATGTCAAGCAGATCAATGATAACTAATTTGTACAGTCTAGGAAATTATATCTATCTACCTCAGGCAATCAAAGATTTCTTTAATAATTGCACTGGAACCTGTTTTTTTTAAGCAATTAGAACTCAGTTGCCAGCAAACACCTTAGATTAAAGGAAATGGCATTTTAAAATTACATGGAAATTAAGACCACCGTTGTCTAACAGGCAATCAGGAACACAGGAAGACAGGAATTCCCCAGACTATTCAAATAAGTTTGGTTCTGTATTTCCCAAGTCTTTTGGAGTACTGTTGAAGTGATACCATGGGACTGAAATTGTATGTACTCATTAGTAGGAGTCCAAGTGCCTTCAGTGAGAATTCTACATACCCTGCGCCTAGGAAGATGAGTCTACAGGATGTACTGTTTCTTGTCAATTCTTAGGTGTGTATAAACCAGGAAAGTGATGCAAAACCTTTTTTCATTGTGATGTTATTTGCTGCTGGGGATTTATCACTCCTAGTAACCCATGTTGGACATACCTATGTGCTACAACATGTTTTGAGAATCTTTACGTTGAGGGTGGCAGAGCACTGGAGCAGGCTGCCCAAGGGGATTGTGGAGTCTCCCTCTCTGTAGGCATTCAAAATCCACCTGAACATGTTCCTGTGTAACCTGTTCCAGGCAGCCCTGCCTTGGCAGTGGGGGTTGGACTAGGTGATCTCCAGAGGTCCCTCCCAACCCTAATGATTCTGTGATAATTGAACTTAAATATTATTTATTGATAATAAACTTGACAGCCGATAGCATAAGCCCCAGATATTATATTAAATACTTTGTCCCATAGGATGTTTTGAATATTTTCTTAAATATTTAATGTGCTGTTAGTATCAATGCTGCAGAAAGAAAATGAATAAAAAATCCTAACGAAAATTGGGTGGGTTTAGATAATTCTCTAGTGGATTTATTATCTTATAAAAGTGGCGTTCTAAAGCATTTTGATAACTCAAGGGATGATCAATAAAATACAGTTCTTCTCATGTCTTGGTTTCCAAACCATTCCATGTTGTTAGTGCCTGAAGTTAGTATACAATAACTATTTAAAGCTAGTAAGAATTGAGCAGTGATCTTGATCCTGTTCCTGAAAGAATGTATCCTCTGAAAGATAGGCAAATATTAGAAAATTTAAAAGTTAAGTCTGAGCTCTAAATGAACTGCAGTGCTCTGATGTCAAATCTAAGCCATGAAACACGATAGTCATATTAGTTCTATCAAAACGAGACTGCTCTCGTGAGACCTCACTTGGAGTACTGCGTACAGTTCTGGTGTCCTCAACATTAAAAGGACATGGAGCTGTTGGAGCAAGTCCAGAGGAGGGCCACGAGGATGATAAGAGGGCTGGAGCACCTCCTGTATGAACACAGGCTGAGAAAGTTGGGGCTGTTCAGCCTGGAGAAGAGAAGGCTGCATGGAGACCTCATAGCAGCCTTCCAGTATCTGAAGGGGGCCTATAAGGATGCTGGAGAGGGACTCTTCCTTAGGGACTGTAGTGGTAGGACAAGGGGTAGTGGCTTCAAACTTATACAGGGGAAGTTTAGATTAGATATAAGGAAGAGGTTCTTTACTGTGAGGGTGGTGAAGCACTGGAATGGGTTGCCCAGGGAGGTTGTGGATGCTCCATCCCTGGCAGTGTTCAAGACCAGGTCGGACAGAGCCTTGGGCCACATGGTTTGGTGCAAGGTGTCCCTGCCCATGGCAGGGGGGTTGGAACTAGATGATCTTAAGGTCCTTTCCAACCTTTACTATTCTATGATCCTATGATTCTATGAAAATAGTCAGATGCCAAGGCACTTTGTTTTTTCCAGAATTTAGCTGAGCTAGATAGCAAATGTGATGCTGCAGGATTTTATTATGAATGGATTCAATTCTGATAATGGATGGATTGGTGTTTACCGAGCTTTCATATTTCTGCAATCTCCAGTTAGGAGTTAGAATGTATACGGAGAAAAGGCAAATAACAAATAACTATATATATTGTAGAAACAATGAAAGTTATTTCCTTCTTTCAGAGGAAGTGAAGTTTCTAAAGCATACTTTAACACTCAGGCACTTGCCTAACTGTGAAGTCAATAGAATCTGTCACACGCATAAAAGCTTGCTAGAAAACATTTCCATGGGTTGTAGCAAAGAAAATAAGTAATATGCAAAGATTAAAAGGATGAAAAAAATCAAAGGGCTTTACAGATGAGTGTATTTTTATTTTTATGATAATGACCAGGTAAGAATCCATCAGTCCTCGCTACTGGTATTGTTCTGACAGCTGTTATTAATAATGGACTTAGAGTAACGGTTGCACAGCCTTTGATTCTAGCTGTGCATGATTTGAAAGAAAGTCTTCAGACTATTATAAATCATAGCATTATATGGTTGGTATGGGTTGGAAGGGACCTTAAAGCTCATCTAGTTCCAGCCCCTCTGCCATGAGCAGGGACACCTTCCGCTAGACCAGTGTCCTGGCTTCAGCTGTAACAGTTATTTTTCTCCTTCTTAGTAGCTGGTGCAGTGCTGTGTTTTCAACTTTGGTCTGAGAACAATGCTGATAACATACTGACATTTTTAGTTGTTGCTAAGTAATGTTACCTCCACCAAGGACTTTTCAGTCTCTTGTGCTCTGCCAGTGAGGAGGGACACAAGAAGCCAGCAGGGAGCAGAGACAGGACACCTGACCCAAACTAGCCAAAGGGGTATTCCATACCACAGCATGTCATGTCCAGTATATAAACTGGCGGGAGCTACCCAGAAGGCCCAGATCACTCCTCAGGTCGGGCTGGGTATCGATCGGTGGGTGGTTAGCAATTGTACTGTGCATCACTTGTGTTTACTGCTTTCTTTTCCCTTTCCCCTTTTATATTCTCTTTTTTTTTTTTCCCCCTTATCACTATTATTATTGGTGGTAGCAGTAGTAGTTTTGTATTATACCTTAGCTACTGGACTGTTCTTACCTCAACCCATGGGAGTTACATTTTTTTGATTCTCCTCCCCATCCCTCCAGAAGCAGGGGGGAGGAAGGGAGGAAGTGAGCAAGCAGCTGCGAGGTTCTGAGTTACCAGCTGGGCTTAAACCACAACAACCAGGTTGCTCAAAGCCCCATCCAACATGGCCTTGAACACTCCACAGGGGTTTATTTTTTTGTTACGCTGCTCCTAGCTTGACTGCAAACCTCTGGAGTCCTTTTTTCACCCTTTATTCTGCAGGAACTGTGAGTGTGAATTCCTTGGGAACAGAGGAAATACGTGCATCGGAACATTCCTGGCAGTATATGCAGGCACCTGGCCAAGCAAAGGTGCTAGCCCTTGGCTAAGCCCTAGCTGCGACCACACTCCTCACAGACCTTGCACAGAGGTGCTCCTGGTCATGATGGCTTTGCTGTAGATACCCAAGCAACTGAGCTGGTGAGCTGCCCTTCCCAAGCCGCAGGGTGTGACAGGCCTGGTGGTCCCTGAAGAACAGAGAATGCTGGGGCTGTCAGGCTCCTGCCTTGACTCAGCAGCCCGTTCTTTGTGGCCAGGCCACTGTCCTTTGCGGCCACCCTGTCCTTCATGGCCAGGCAATAGCCATCTGTGGCCGGCGGGCAAGGCGGCCAGTGAAGAGCGGGCCCGTTTGGGCTGCCCCTACCTCAAAGGCAGCGGGAAAGCCGCTCCCGCCCGTGGCTGACGGCGGCGGCGGGACTTCCTGCGGGCGGACGAACGGCGGCGGGGCCGGAACCTTTGTGCGGGAGGGGCGGGGTGCGGGAGGAGGATTCCTGCCGCGCCCCGCGGTCCTGGGCGAGCAGGCGGAGGTGGCAGGGGGACGTGGAGGTTTGCGGACGGATATGGGAGGGGGAGCACCTGCCTCCGCCTTCACCGCCGGGAAAGCGGAGAGGCACCAGTGCCTCTGAGCTGGCTTCAGCCACCGAGTATTTGCCTTCTCCGTCCCGCGCTCATCGCGGTGGTCACTCACCGTTTAAATAAACACTTTTGATTTTTAAACTCATATCTGAGTGCATTTTGGGGGAACAGGGTACGAAGTGAAAGAAGGAAATGCAGGAGGAAGCACTTGCAAGGATACTACTGTTAATAGAAGATAAATAATAATTTTCTCAATGAAAGAAGTGTACAGAATGAAAATCTAGATCACATTAAGCCATTAGGCATGTCAGCAATGTCAGAGCAACCACAAGGTTTCTTATAATGAAGCTTAATGAAGTCTGGTTTTGCTCTACATTTCTAGGACATACTACTTCACAAGAAGATGCTACAGCTGAGGGAAAGCTGATTCAGAATAATTTTTGCTTTGAGTTTGAATACATAACATCCTATCTTTTAAAATTTCAGCTGTAATTTATACAAAATGTCACCAAATCCTTAATTTTCCTGTTAAATAAATTTCTGACTGTATTCTGCTTTCTGATAATGGGTGTAAAACTCTAGGTATATTCTGTAGATGTTCTGTGCCTTGCATCTTAGGAAAAGAAGCTTGTCTTTCTAATAATTTGTGGTATAAATATTGGCCTATAAAGAGTTAATTCCCAAACACTTTCCTTGCTGGAAAAAGAATGAGCCCTTTTCAAAATGCCAGTATGACTTTCCCCAAACATGCAACTTGACATAACTCTCCTGAAAGAGAGACAAACCTGATCTAAGAGAAAGGCTTGCAGGAAGTTAATTGAGAACAGTAAGAAACCAAAACAAAAATGGAAACTATAACTCACAAGTTCATTAATAATATGCAGCATGCTCTTTACCTTTTTTACTTGTTTTAATTGTTAATTCTCAAGAAACAAGTATCCCTCAGTAGTTGCTAAAATTTAGTTTAGTAGGCTAGCATTAACACTTGTTGGAGTACTGATGGAAGTTATTTATGCCATGATACATTTAAATACCAAGTAAAATTAAACATTCTGTTTCAGCATGGAAGGAAATAGAACAATTGTCTGTTGTGATTAAGTGGTTCGAGAGTGATGGCTAGCTTGAAATCTGCTAGTGCATTCAAAGCAAAATCTAACAACTACATATAAATTCTGAGTGCAACTTGGAGAATTAGAAGATGTTCATTACTGTTCTCATGGAGAAAAGTTATAAAAGACGAAGTGCATTGTTTCAACGGGTTTGTTTTTGAGGACTTTTCTCATGTGCTTTAATATTTTTAAAATAGGTTGTATTTATATTCTGCTTAGCTTGGTGAAGAGGAGAATGGAGGGATAACAGAGGACAAAAGAGACTGTTCTGAGATGAGCATTGTGCAAATATACCGGCATCAGAATTCATGGAATTCTTCATTTGTTTTACATATGATAACCAAAAGAATTAAAGAAAGAAAAATGAAGACACCTACAAAACTGCTGCTTAGAGATGCGTTGTGGAATTGCTAATATAACAACAAAAGCAGAGAGAAAGCAGAGAGAAATATTTTCTCAGAAATAGATGTAATATAATATTAAATGTAGTTACTGTGCCAACATAATATTTGCTTTAAGGCTCCCATCTCCAAGTTGGCACTTAAGAATAATGAAGTTTTGTCAAAAATATTGCAACAGAAATAATGAACTAAATCAAATCTTTAAAAATAACTCTTTAATTAGGAAAAGCACAACAGCAAGTGCTGAATAGTCGTATTCATTAACGTTCACACTTTGTTTCTCTACAGCTACCTTATGTGTTTGAAAGATATTTATAGCCATAAAAATTAAAAGTATGTTTTCTCCAACTCTTGATATTCACAATCAAATTATGATGGACAAACCAGTATTCATTACCTAGAACACTTGTGGACTTAATTTATGGGGATTTTCTTACAGCATAATATTTAAATGCCTGACTAACTTTGAACAAATAGAAATTATAGTTGAGAAAAGAGTAGGAAATCTACTCCCTGGTTTTCCCCTTAGCAAGAGGTGTTTTACATCTTGCTTGCTTGCCTAGATAAGCCTATTTTCTGGAAATACTTTATCATTATCATAGTTTTTCCTATTATTCAAATTGAAGTAGTTTTAAACTTTATGCATGCTTGCACGCACGTACATTTTTGCACTATGCTGTGTCTTTATGTCCTCTCATCACAACCCCAGTGTCAGTGTGAAGGGATACCTCTTGATATTCTGATGGGATATATATGCTCTTTGGCATGAAAGAGTTGTCCTTTTTTTCAGGGAAATTACACAAAAACAATTGTCTTAGTAGCAAGATGTTTTCAAAATATGGATTAAATGAGATTATCTTTTTTTAAAGTGTAGATAACATTCTTAGATTTACCATACATCCAACCTGTCAGTGCTCTTAGCTTCAGTATAGAATGACAAGTGGTTACACCATTACCTTTCTTAAAAGGAAATTACTCTTTGCTTCTCTCTGAGCAGGATACTGCCTTACTTGGTGAGAAGAGAAAGGTTAAGTAAAGAAATTGGTCCTACTTTGAGAGTTTAGAAAGGGTAGGATTCATCATTGTTAGTACATCCTCATACAGACAGTACATGCTGTCAGCATCTTTCTTGACAACCCTAAGGCTCTGTTCTATCTGGAGTAGACATGGAAACGTATTTTCATCTTCTTGTCTTTGTATGCAGTCACAACCATACATGTTCCCATGCTATAGGCAGGCAGCCTTATAAGTCAGATTGACATAATTCTGTTCTGCATCTTCCTTATGGTTGTGAGTTCACCAGCCCAGCTGCTTCCAGGTACTATGTTCATTTCTTAAAGCAAGAATGAGTGAGAAATTTAGTATAAATTATTCAAGCTCTTTTTTTTATTTAGTATAAAATACTGATTGATTACTGACAGATCTCAGAACCCCATCACATCTGTATACTGACTATATCTCCATATGAAGCTGAGGTAATGTTTACATTTCTAAGTAGCCATTTCTTTATATGAATTATTGACATCCTATCTTACATTTAATCATGCTTCAGAGCATCATTTTCACCTCTTGCTGCTTTCTTTTTTGTTCTTTTTTTTTTGTGTCACTCTATCTTATTCTCCCTTTTTTCCTCTTTTCATTTTTTTCGCTATGCTTCCATTTTATTTGTTTTCTGCTCTGAAGAACTTATAAAAAAAATTGTATCTGTGCATTTTCCCCTTTCCTACTATTGTTTCTTGTTTGCAATAATCTAGATGGTGACAGGCAAACATTGACATTACATTAATGGCTGTGCAGAAGTATGCTAATCTAGTATGCCAATCTAAAATTTGTGGAGTCTGGTGTCTAAATTGTTTCCCTAGAAACACAGCACTTATAGGAGCTGCTGGTTAGGAAGTTACTCTCCCTGTTCAATGTCTATGTCAGTATCATGCTACAGGAATCTCAAGGTAAGTCATCTCAACAGTACCATGACTAACCATGCGTTTTTTTATTAACTAGAGATGGTCTGAATTCACTTCATGGTCCTTAAAGAATGAAATGATCCCACTAGAAACCCAGAAGTGTTCCTGGTGCCTACATGGGAACACTGCTGCTGGCTGATGCAGACAATCATCAAGATTCCTGGACTGGATTTTGAGAATCTAATATTGCACATTAGACATTCTTTTCCCATTTTAGCATCCCTATTAAAAACATATAAAACATAGCCCCTGTCGTGGTTTGAGCCCAGCCGGTAACTCAGAACCACACAGCCGCTCGCTCACTCCTCCGCTTCTTCCTCCCCCTGCTCCCGGAGGGATGGGGAGGAGAATCGGAAGAATGTAACTCCCACAGGTTGAGATAAGAGCAGTCCCGCAACTAAGGTATAATACAAAACCACTACTGCTATCACCAATGATAATAATGATTAGTGAAATAACAAGGGGAGAGGGTACAATTGCTCACCACTCGCTGACCGATACCCAGCCCGGCCCGAGCAGTGATCTGGCCTTCCGGGTAACTCCCCCCGGTTTATATACTGGGCATGATGTGCTGTGGAATGGAATACCCCTTTGGCTAGTTTGGGTCAGGTGTCCTGTCCCTGTTTCCTCCCGGCTTCCCCTCCTCCCTGGCAAAGCATAAGACTGAGAAGGTCCTTGGTTGGAATAAACATTACTTAGCAACAACTAAAAACATCAGTGTTATCAGCGTTGTTCCCAGGCTGAAAGTTAAAAAACACAGCACTGCACCAGCTACTAAGAAGGAGAAAAATGACTGCTATAGCTGAACCCAGGACAGCCCCATAGGTAATTTGTAAATATGTCTTATGTTTGGTTAAAAAATCTGGTTTAGACCATTTAGACCACTTCAAATTTTTTCCCCTATTTTTCTCACTTTGGTTTTTATTTATTCTCGTTTCTCCTCCTTTTCTGCTTCTCCAGCCAACTTTGTTTGGTTGTTCATTCTCTTATTGTTTCTTTCTCTTTGTCTCACCATCTGAACTTCAACTGATTTTTTTGCCAGTCATTACACAGAATACTAGAACTATGAGATTTTACTATGATATATCACTGAAAATACCACAAAATAATTTTCTCTCATCTGTCAACATTCAGCTATGTCCTGTTTCCAGAAGAGTCCAGAGTCAGCCAGAAAAGTCAACCTGGAGAAAAGAAAAGGTAAGAAATAAATGAGACCTTTAAGTAAAAAGCACTGACATGTTTAGAAAGTATTTGCCTAGCTCCTGGGGTACATACCTTCGTATTCAAAATATTAATTCAGCTCCCATATAAAATAATTCTTAAGTTACCAAATTAAACTTATTGTAATTAAATTTTGCATTAAAAAAATCCCTCTTCCTTCCCTACCTCCCTCTTTCTCTCATTCTCTCCTCCCTCCCTCACTCCCTTCCTTCCTTGCTTGCTTCCTTGCTTCCTTCTTCCCTTTGCTGCATTGTCTTTCTCCTTCTTTCCCCTTCCCTTGCCCCTCCCCCTTCTCTTTCCCCTTATTTTTCTTTCCTTCCTCCTGTCTCTCATTTCCTTTTCCTTCCTTCCCTTTGTTCCATATCTGGTTCGTTCATTTTTTTTTTACGTTTTTACCCTTATGCAAAGTTTACAGTGTTCTATGAGTGTCAGAGCTAATATGCTCACATTTTTAGCTGTCGTTTCCTTGAACACTGTGGCAACCTTCCAGTGGGCTGGTTGTGCATCTGATCTAATAAGTGCTCCATACTATTGATATCTTTCCTTTGTTGTCCTCATGCCCTGTTTGATATCATGGCTTCATGGGGAGAGCAGCTCTGCTTGCATCTTTGCATTTTTCTGCTGGTGGTATTTTGTTAAATGTTGTTCAATGATTTTTGGCATTGCTTTGACTTTGATGATTTTCTGAGTATCTCTTTTCCTGATATTACTGCATTTATCATGAAAGTTCAGTCTCATTTTCACCTACTGCTTTTTTTACCTACACTTATCACAAGGTTCTGTTTCACTGTACACCTTTTTCCCCCCCCCCCGACTTATTCCTGTTGTAATAAGTTTATACTGTTGTAATACTGTTTCCTACTATTTTTGAGGTTTCTACCAGTTGACATACACTCTGTATTAGCTTGGACTCTATGATGTCCTGCATATTTGTCAGTGGGTATATTTTTTCTTATTCACTCATTACTTTTTATTGAATGACTGTTCACTTAGTAAGCTGACAAGCTTTTGGGCAAAGTCTGAGGAGAGTTTTTTGCTAGAGAATGCAACTCAGGAACAGAAGGATGAATGAGCAGGTTTTGAGCACCTCTAAACAGATTAAGTTCTGGGAAATAGGATGATGATAGATAAAGAGACAGTAGGAAGTCAAGAAGCACCCCAGTCTGAGAAAGTAATGATGATAAACATATATGTCTAAGCAACAAGAAAAAAAGCATTTGTAGGGATTTGGAGGGTGGAGAGTGGAAGTGGGCTCATTGGCCCTTGTGAAACACTTTGTAAGGAAAAGAGAAAAGGAAATAAAGTATGTGAAAGTGATACATATAAATCATAGCTTAAAGGCGTGTAGACAACAATAGAAAAAATGCATTGTGAATAAAAACTGAAAATACGATATTTAAAATTTTATTTCTGTTTTCTGGTTATTATTTATAATAATTTCACTTTTCCTCTGAAGATATATTGTCCATTTTCAAGTTTCATACTTGGTTAATCGTTTTTAAGAAAGTGTAAGACAAAACATGATTTGCACATACAGCTTTTGATCTAGAAGTTGTCTCATGTCAGAAGCATTCACAAGCACTTCACAGGCTTTCTATAAGGACTATTCTTGTTTTTCAAAAAAGCAGTGATGAGATGAAATGTGCTGCAACACTTTTCAAGAGGACACTAATTTACATCTTCAGGGAATTTTTAACAGGTCAGATTTATATACCACGAGCTATGATGAAATCAGAATCCACAGCTGGATGTAAAATGTTTGACTTGTTATTCTTTATATGAAAAGGTATAAAAGTGGCTGTCAGTAGAATGAAAATACTTCCTTTACCTTCAGTGAGGTTGGGATCAACATTCGATCTTGATTTCCTGTGATGCACCAGCAGGAACAGAAAGAAACAGAAGGGCTGCAAAATCAGTCAAGTAAGGTGGTTGATATCCCTTAAACATTGGCATAGGACTACAAGTACAGTTTGACTGGTTTGTTTCACTTTTGTGTAAAAGACTGAACTATTTTTTCTTTATACTTCAAGACAAAAAGAGATTTATCAACTTATATATTGTGAGTTTTGTGAATATCAAATTAATGAAAAGAAAGTGGAGTATTTGCTTTGAATATTATTCTCTAGTTTACTTTCGTCCACATTCATCAATGAGATGAATATTCTTCTGCCTTTAGACAGACAATGCTAAAAATGCAGGGGGAAAAAAAAGTTTCTGGTTGTTCCAGCATGTATGTGTAATTTTAGATATTTATGCTTTAGAAATAACACTAGGTTTTCATTTAGCATGAACAACCAAATGGCAATACAAAGAATGTTTCTTCTTGTGGCATCATTTAAATGAAACTTTTTTTTTGTTTTTTCCTTAATATACAGTATCCTACCTCTAAACAAAATAGTTCGATAATGGAGATTGTATGAAAATTCGCATTATCACGTTTCATGCTATATATCTCAATTTAATTCTTATTTCAAATATTTAGATTCATGCATTTTCTGAGTCAAAAGCAGAAATGTGCTTTTAAATATATTCCTTTTTAGTCATATATGTATTTAAAATTATTTTAAATTTTCAGTGATTGAAAAAGGGTTTTTACATATACTTAGAAGAAATCGTTTCCTTTGAAATTAAAGTCACTGATTTTTTACTCCCCTCCAAATCATAGTTTACATTTTACACATAAAGCTATACCCAGTGTGTAGCAGTCCAAAATACTAACTTCAGACATAACTAAAAATTAACGCAAGTTAGATATCTCAGTATAATAATGTCAATGCATCAAAATGTCCTACTGCTTTGCCAGTGGTGAGGGGTAGGTAAGAATTCAGAGAATCAAACATGCTTAATGACTGATGTTTTAGTATACCTTCCAAAAACATCTAGCAATTTTTTAGAGATTATATATTTGAAAGTTACCTATGAGAAATAGGAGAGAAAACTCTAGGAAAACACGGTTTAAATATTTGGTATGTGTAATTTATCTTCCAATTATGAACGAAGCAGTGAATTGGCAAAATGAGCATTTTACCAGTAGCCATGTTTATATAAAAGGAAACAGCAAAGTTGGAGTCACTAAAAATAGGAAAAAATCCCTGAAATTACTGACTCCTGGAAAGAGTGGATTAGTTTTGATTCCCATTCAGAGTTCAAAATTACCAGCCATGAAGTGTGGCTTCTTTTGTCATTTTCTGCAAAAAATGAATTCAAAGGTCTCGGGTGTTAGTTGCTAAATTCCTTCAATGACCTGTGCTTTGACTCTCAATGAATTGCGCAACATCGCTTCTCCATTTTTTTTGTAGTTTCTAAAGGATTTGACCTTGAACCAAAAAAGCATTTTTAATACTGTGCTTCATCAACATGGAATTAAAAAATAATTCATGCTACTCTTGGTGCAATTTCTGCTGTAACCCCTGAATTCATCTTTTATGGGGCACCAGGCAACTACTTGGCCTGTACTAATCCACCCTAAAACAACAATGAAGTGTGTTTTATGGTCAGATCAGATTCACTGTGCAGCTGATTTTGGATTGCTCCATTCTGTTTGCTGCCCAGGAACAGATTTCACCATGAGTTGTAGAAATTCCTGACCTGACCCAAGCTTTGTATAAAACTGACACGGCTTTGTCAATTTGTTCAATTCCACTATATACCCGAAAGTAGTTCTTTTTACTCCATTTAAAAAAGCAGAAACACTCTGCAGTGACCAGTTGGTGTGAAAATAGATTGTTTTAATAAAATTTCTACACACCTAAAGATGTTGTCTGCTGGTTTATTTAGGAGCTGCTAGGCTACACAGCAGGTTGTAAGTTTTACCTGCCATTACACTTCACAGAACCACTACCTTTTTTTCTCATGGGTTGTACCAATAACCATTCCCTATTATTCCAGTCTTTCAATTATAGGTGATCATCTCTCAAGCCATCAGAAAAATCCATTTTCTCCAGGTGGCAAAAACCTTAACCTCTATTTTTCAAATGGAACAATCACAGCACCTGAATTTTGCAGCTTCCTTTTACTGCCTGTGTCATTACATCAACTTTCAATAGTCACTTCTATTTCACAGCCCTGGTGAAGATCGTATCCTTCTATCTCACCTTGTCATGCCCTTTGTAGAACAGAATTACACTAATAACCCTATGTGGCAGAGTGGAACCCAAACCATTACAAACCTCATTTGTAATGGCTGTTCATTTCTCAGGACTTAGAGGACAAAATAGGAGGAGTCGCGGCTGCATGAAACAATGCTAAAAATGTCCTCAATAGCCCGTGAAAGTACTTATTTTCCAAAGTACTATGGTCTGATTTGGAAGAGGTGGGTAAAGCATTAGGTTACATTCATTACGTAACTTCATTGTGTGAACAAATGAATAATACTGATTTTTTTTTCTCTTTCTTTAGCAGAGCAAAAATAAAATGAACTAATAGAAATACAACAGTATTTGTCACCCCCCTTCACGATGGCATTGGCAATTAGTGCGCTTAAAAGTAGTCCCTGTGCATGCTATGTCCTACAAATAAGCACGATACAATTGTATGCATTGGCTGGAGATCAGATGAGATGACCAAGAGTTTATTATAAGAATGAAATGAAATACTGTAGGAGCAGTATACTACTGAAAAATCTTCAACACCAAAATGCTCAATAGTTCTCTCAAGAATATATCCCTTTTGTATTCAGCCCTCAAGAAGGCAAGGTAAAAATTGACTGTGCTCTAGAAAGTTGACAGTTAAATAAGACTGGGCACTGCAGCAAGCATACAAATGGTTCAGAAGAAATAGACCAAAAAGTCAACTAAATACTGATGTTTTATGATGTATATGAGCCTAAGTCGTTCTTACAGTGCAAGTAAATGAAACAATATGCCAAACCACTTAATCTGGATCAAAATTTTATGCCGTTGGTGGGTCAAAAAGGTTAGAACCATGCCAATTTTTCTTGAAGAGTGATCCATGTTAACTCCTAGGAAACTTACCGGAAAAGGAATACCAGTAATGAAAGTTTCACTTTCTTAACAGCTATTTATTTAAAACATGCATGTTCTCTATTTTAAAAAGAAATCATAACTATACACATCACATTTGAGAAATTAGATTTATTTTATCATGATACAGCCACCCAGTAGGCACACCGTATGCTAACCAGCAATGCAAAAAGAAACTGAATATTTATACATGCTTCATTAAGCAACTATCACTGAAAAGAGTAAAGTGATTTATTTTTTAAAGGGAGAAAATTAGTTTTAGGGAGCAATGGTTACTTAAATGTAAATAAGTACGTCGTGTAAAATATATGGTTCTAGCACTATGCAATGTTACTGTGTTTTTAAGTCTATAACATTCGTTAATTGACTAATCATATTTGCTTGGGCTTTTAGTCTAGAGTTAATTATTTAAGGTCATAGAAAATGTCAAGCCTCAAACACTGTTTTTCCAGTGATAGTTTTGACAAGTATAATCATCAACCTTCTATTTTCCTTTTATATTTCCCTTTTTTCTTTCCCTTTCTTCTTGTTGAAACTATACATTCTATAGGTAAGAAATAAAGTTGTAAGACAAAAGACATTTTGAAACCAGAAAACAATCTACATGTATCTCTCATATTTAATGCTTAATCATTTCTCAATGGCAATTGAAATTAAATTGCTGTCTCTCAATGGCGATTTGACAGACAGCAGTTTGAGTCTTCAAAATTATGGTTTCTATTCATAATAGAGGATTGGTTTGAATTTTCCTTCCACTACTGTCCTGATTTCAAAAATTTGAGCTTTTTAATCAAAACCTATTTTTTACAGTTGGAAAAGAGAGTAAGTCAATGTTGTTTCCTTTTTTTATTTCTACTTCTCTCATTAAAAAAAGTGTTTCTACTATTTTTTTACAATTTTTTTTTTTACAAGTTTGACGAAAAATGATGCCCATTAGTCACTCCTTTAATTCCTGCCCATTTTCTTAACCAAGTTTCCACTGGTTGATAATAGATCTACATAGTAAATACTTCGTTAGCTATTTCATTCATCAGTAAATATTTAATTTTTATTATAAAATGTCCCTAAATCAACTGACATTGCTGGAGAAAGGTCATTTTTAGGGGTATTCACCAAGATCCTTTTTTTTTTTTGAGCTTCTTTTTTAGTGATTTTTGTATTTGCTTCTTGACAACCTATTTCTAATTTTACTGGCAATATTAACACCTGTAGTTTTGATTGATGATCATGCTTTGGGAAGGCATTCATAATTTATGTCATGTCCTGTAAGTGAGTACATTGCCAGCACAATATTGCTGTAATTTAAAACGTATCACTTTTAATAATTACATGTGTTAAGTACATGTAATAAATACATAGATACCTCCCGAATAACACTATTATAAATGCTTGAAATTATGTGCTAATTTGACATTTACATTGAATATGAAAAAGCATGGATCCAGATTCCTACACAGCTGCAGACTATGGTAGAAGAAAGAATATTCTTTACACTTCAAGGAATTGGTTGTGACTTCTGATAATGTCTATGAGAGAAACATTGTCATTGCATCTGAAGGGACTTGACCGAGCTCTTCAGAGGTCGAGTCAGTCCATATTCTGTGAAAGACTGTGATTTTAACTGATGCCATCCATAGAGAAAAAAAATATATATATGTGCTGTGAGGTAAAAAGTAAGTCTTTTACAGAAGTAAAACAAGGTACAAACCACTAGTATTTGATAAATCATTTGAGTGTGCTCAGAAAAGATGACAATTCATCATTTTTTTTTTCACTTTGCAGAAGAGCAAAAGAATATATGAAATTAAATGTAATGGAGTATAATATGAAATACTAGATGCCATTGTAGCAGACAGAAAACAAAGAAAAAGAATAATTTTAGCTATGAAAAATGAAACTTACCTCGGAGTTCTTTAGCAGTAAAGTTCATGCATGCTGTTTCTGTCATTTGTCAGAAAAAGTAGCTGACCAGTGACACAGTCAATGAAACAACAAAAATAGACAAACTGGATGGGTAAGTAAAGGACCCATCAAAATGAAATGAATGAGTACCATCATGGCATGTAAAAGTGTGTGCTTAGACATGCCAGAAAATTCATACTTGATTGTATGTTGTAAGAAAGAATGTAAGTATGTATGAAAGTATGTAAGTATGAAAGAATACTTGATTGTAAGTTGTAAATTAACAGAAACTGGATAAATACAAGAGACTTAGGCATCATTGTAGAAGTGGATTTAAAATTACTCTGCACATTATCAAAAATTATGGCAGTGATGTCATAACAGATAAGACAGGTGAAGAAAATAGAAAATAATAGGTACAAATTTGTCCATTATGAGGCATCTGCATGTGAAATAGATTGCTTGGTTCTCATTCTACTTAAGGAAAAGTGGTACGTGAAATGAAAATATTTTAGTATCATGTGGCAACTTGAATAAATGCCTAGAGGATCTCCAGAAAGTGAGGTGCTTGAAATGTTTACTATGGAGAAAGAGATAGATGCTTGTGCAAGCTATGTTTGGATTAGCAGTTCATTATAATCAGTTAGTTGATGGTTCTGTGGTTCCTCATGTTTGTATTGTATGTGGTTCATGGAGTTTACATCATATAAAGCTGGATACTTGGGCCAAATGTCCTGCAAACCTTTGTTTCCTTGACTGCCCACACTACTCATATCTGCTGAGGAAACATGGTTTCTTTTAGTCTGTTTCATATGGATGACTAGCACATCAGTGCATTTGTGTGTTCCCACCACCATCACCTTTATAATCCTGGTAGAACTAAAAGTTCATTTCTGTTCATGCGCTTGCTTTTGCTAACCAATATTTCAAAATATGAGTGTATGGTGGCTGCTGCCCAACTCAACTGTCCTATCCTGGTTTTGTCAGTACCCGAAGAAAAGATCCGGAGTGGATCTTTCATTCTTTGCTGTAGCAACTAACTAATGCAGAACACTGAGTTATCCGATGCCAGCTCTGTTACGCTTCCTTTAGTCTGAAATGCAAAACAGTAGTTGCTAGATATGCCTTTCCAGTAATATAGTTGAAGTACTGACCCAGTTGGTGCAGAAATATTTGTCTGTGAGGAACAGTTGAGGTCCCCTGCCATGAACCTGCCATGGTCTTTGGCATCCTCCCTTCCAATTTCCAGAGGCTAAATTTCTCTTCAAGAAGGGGGCTGCTCTCCTAGTGAATTTTGCAACCCATGGCTCTTATCACTTAGTGTGGTAAGCCAGCTTAGAGCGGGTAATTCTGTCATAGTCCAAGTGATGACCAAAGTCTCTGAGATGGCAGGTTCATCCGAAAGGGCAGTTCCAGGCTCATGAGCTGAAGGCTGAAAGATTATGGACACAGTACTTGCTGCTTTTGTAAAGCACAAGATCCACTTCTGGTTGTCACAGGCGCTTAAGAGCTTTGTATTGGCATGTAGACAGAGCCTATGTCAGAGTACCCAGTGGCCATGTGACCATGACCCAGTTCACAGTGTGATGTCCCCACTGAGTGGTAGAGAACATTAGGAATGGGTTTTGGGGTGATATTCCTGTTTAGCTTCTTCACAAGGGAATACCTGTCATAGAGCAAAGCTGCTCTGCAAGCATGCTCTTCAAACCAAATGCAGAAAATGAAGATAACTGCAGGATTGTCTTCAAAATCATACTGTTGCCTTATTCTAATGTAGAGAGGTGTATAAAGCTATAGAGGTTCAGAAATGGTAGGTAAATCTTAATCTATTTTTTTAACCTTTTTCATTATACAACAAAAAAAAAAGAAGTGAACATGGAAGATAATACCTTGAAAACTCATTGTCTTGAGATATAATTGAGGCCAAGAGCTTAGCAGCATTCAGTGAAGTATTAGATGTGTATGTGGAAAATAAGAACATTCACTGCTATTTCACACAGAATAATTTTCCTTTTTTATAGAAGGGATTCAGACCTCACAAATTCTATAAACTGATATGGATTAGGAAAAAGAAACTTCACCTCTTGGCAGGTGATTATTATTTTTTTAATTATTATTACTGGCAACTACAGAGTTTATTTTTGCATATTCCTTTCATGACTTTTTGCCACAGATCACTGCCTGAGAGAGAATACTGAGCTTGACTGGTTATGCACACATGGTAGTACAAGAGTTGCTGTTATAGTCTGCAATTTATCAAGTGTTCTATCAATACTGAAAATTTTAATTGCAAACTGAAAAGACTTTGTTCATCATATATTGAGACATACAGAATAAAATGTGAACCTTGCTGTCAATATTTTGAAATAGTTTTTATATGATTGCTCCATGTTTTTTCCCAGTGCTTTAAACATCATATAAATTACTCTTGTAGACAAATCAGAGAAGGATAAAAACAGCTGTAGTTTCTAATCCTGCAGAAATTACATTAGCAGGGTGTACAATTCTACCAAATGATTTGCTGCAGCTTTAAAAATACGTTTTTATCTGATATGTCTTTATTTCAAATTGCACAATTCCCTATCCTGATAATTCTATATACTTTTGAGTTAGCGCCCTGAAAACTATACTGTTAGCAGTTTTATTTTCACAACTTGGTTTGATCTAAGTAAAAATTTGGAAGCTTAAAGCTGTAGGTAAATGGTCTTCCAGAACAACAGATTAATGTAGTTAAATATATCTGTCAATCATAATTTGGGATTTATTTTTTTTTTTAGAATGATAGATCAGACATTTTAATTCATTAAATAGCATTCTACAGGTGTGCAATCTCTTATGTATACCATTTTTAGCTTTTTATTCCTGAACGAAAGAGCGTAGCAGTATTAGAATGAAGTTTCAGGATGACCTATCCAAGGACTGAGATATAAACAAATGACAAGGCAAGAGCTTGCTACTCAGAAAAAAATAAAGCAGGGGGAGGAAGAAATTCAGTATGTCTTTTTTCCTTCTTTTGTGGGACTATGAAACAATCCATAAACAAGGATTTTGCTTTGGTTTTTTTTGGTTGGGTTTTGTTGAGTTTTTTGTTTTTCTTTGTTTGTTTGTTTTGGGTTTTTTTGATGGAAAAGAAATAAAAACATAGAATCAGAGATTTGATTGTTTGGGTTAAAGATCTCTTAAGGGTCACCTCCCACTAGACCAGGTTGCTCAGACTTCCACCCAGCCTGGCCTTGAACACTGCCAGGGATGGAGCAGCCACAGCTTCTCTGGACAACCTGTTCCAGTGCCTCACCACCCTCACAGTAAAGAATTTCTTCCTATTATCTACTCTAATCTCCCCTCTTTCTGTTTAAAGCCATTTTCCCTTGTCCTGTCACTACATGCTCTTGTAAAAAGTCCCTCTTCAGATTCCTTGTAGGCCCCTTTAGGTACTGGAAGACTGTTAGAAGGTCTCCCCAGAGCCTTTGCTTCTCCAGGCTGAACAAACCCAACTCTCTCAGCCTGTCTTCACAGAAGAGGTGCTCCAGACCTCTGATCATCTTCGTGGCGCTCCTCTGGACTCGCACAAGAAGCTTCATGTCCCTTTTGTGTTGGGGGCCCCAGAGCTGAACACAGTACTCCAGTTGGGGTCTCACAAGAGCAGAGTAGAGGGGCAGAATCACCTCCCTCAACCTGCTGGTCACACTTATTTTGATGCAGACCAGCATATGGTTGGTTTTCTGGGCTGCCAGCACACATTGCCGGCTCATATTCAGCTTCTCCCCAAGTCTTTCAATCAACATCACCCAGTGCTATATTTAAGGTGGTAATGTGTAGTGAGAATTTTTCTTTCAGTTTTCATCATAAAAAATCCCTTTTTAGGCATGTTGCATTGCTGTGAGCCTCAAAAGATGTGTCAGCACTCATAATTCTGTTCAGGAATATATAAGGGTGAAGTCTTTGCTTCAGGATACAGGATATCTTCAGAGTGGAAACCCTGTTTTATGAAAGTCAAATGAAATTTTGGAGTTTGGAGCATGAATAGAATTTCAAGGATTTATAGGGGATTTTTGTATAACTATATACTTCTCAGCAATTTTTTCTATTTGAATACTCAGGAATAAAATAATAAACAGATATCTTGTGAGTTTTGTTATCACACTTCTACCTGGTAAATCACTCTGCCTGCTTACACTATATCACTGCAAAGTATTTTCATTCATTAAAAGTGTATATTGAGCTTAGTGCAAATGAATATACATTATTGGAAAGGAGAATGCACAGATTACAATAACACTGTTTATTAAAATTTTACTAAAAATTTTAATAAAATTTTAATTAAAATTATCAACATTGTTGATAATTTTCCATTATCTCTGAAATATGAGAAATTTGTTGGATATTTCTGCTACTGACCTACACCAAAATGTTAAAAGCAAAACCTTACTATGTGTTGAGAAACAGGAATGCAGAGCGAACCTAGCATGAAACAACTGGTTTTTTGTTATTTGTTTGAGGTATTTAATTATACAAAAGGGACATTTTCAGATTGGTCTGGTGCAGGACTAAGGACTAGGTTAGCCTGGTAGCTGTGAATGTCCTTAAATGGATAGGCTTCATCATTTAAAAAAAAAAAAAAAAAAAAATCAAACCTACATTTCTGATATTTCTCCAACTTGAACCTCTGTGCCACAAATTATGTGTCCTTCACCAAGAGAAAATCAAGACTTTTGAAATAAATTCCATTTAGTAAGCAAAAAGAGGTGTGAATTAGAAAGTAACTCCTAAATGTTAGTAGATCTTTAGACATCAGTACTTCTTCCATGTTAAAAGATTTATCAAAAATTAATGACTCATATGCCAAAAAAGAGGTAATAAATTATGAGATTTACTGAAATTCTTCAATACCTTATTATCTGTTGTTCTGAGTTGTACTTTCAGCACATTTTTGATACAAAATTTATAAGATAACATTTTTCCTTGGGTTAAAACAGGGGCAATGAACCTTTTATTGTATTCCCATTGTTTATTGATATACAAACCCAGCAAAATCGTTTAGAAAGGATATTTGAAATCTAAATCCCTTCCCCTATCGGAATCTATGCAAGATTTTAAAGCTATCATTGATTTTTTTATGATCATCATTAGGTGGTTTTGAGAATCTCATCCAATAACTGCTGTTTCAAGATATGGGATATTTAGTTGACTAAAAGCAGAGTTCAGTATGTGTTGTGCTTGTCTCATAAATTTTATACTAACTTGTTTTCATTAATCTACTCATTTATCTTTCTGCAAAAAGTATCATAATGATTAAATATCATGAGTAAGACGTTGTCAGCTCTTATAATTGGAGAATTTGTGGAGAGGGAAATAAAAATTACAGTGTGTAAGAAAATAACAAATAATGCTAATGGACTTAATCATAAATCATAATGAATACGGTGTTGTCTCTTCGGAAGATATTAATCTGTGAGTCTGCCATCATCACTATCAAAAGGTAGTAGTAGTTATTATTGTTATTACTTATTATTACTTATTACTTCATTATGTTCACTGCAAAATGCAGAACTGATGTAGTTGTTCCTCGGATGTAATTTCTGCCCAAATTGGGGGAAAAAAGCACAGAAACTGCTAAACAGGATAGCAGTAAATGGATCCACTAGCAGAATTTAAGACAACTCAAATTTAAAACTGTTAACTACAGTTTAGTTTTGCTAAGTAAGGACAAAAGGAGAAGAAAAAGAAGAGTTTGCTGTACCCATCTCTGTCTCTTCTCTTGCTTGTTCCCATTTCATGAAAGCTTCTCAGGGTCTAAGTAAGTGCAAAACTGGGGACTTACTTAGACTGGAAGTGCTTTGGGAAACTGCTTTCTATCAGTCAAGGTTCCATTACACTTTTTGTGGTAGTATTGTTAGCTGAGAGAAGAACACATAACCACTCTAAGGAGGTTATATGTGGTGCTTTATTTCGAGGCCCCGGGAACCATGGGTACGCACCCAAATCTGGTTCCAAAGACCGTCACAACGCGCCCGCAATTTATCCTATTGAGATTTCACAATCTAATGTATATTCAACAGGTTACATCCTCCTCTCATACATATGCATTTATAAATTGCATCATCTCCTGATTACATCATCAGTTGTTTCTGCGCTTGCGCAGCCCCCTTCTGGTGGTCGTCAGGATGAAGTAAGTAGTCTTCCTCAGATGAAGTAAGACGTCTTCCTCGCTATGTCCTTTTTACCTTTTAGAGTCCTGGATAAATCCCAACGATTGTGCTTGCGCCAGTATTCTTCTCTCTCTCCTTGACTGGTTCTTAGTATACAACTCTGTTTCTTAACACAATTAAAAGTTCTACTTGAATAATCTTTAAAGTACTGTTCCTACCAAACCACCACCTTATAAGGATATCGCTTGAATAGTCTCATAAATCTACGTCCACATCCTAGGTACTAGGCCTTTCTGACCTAGTAACAAACTTAACAAAACACAAATCAACCAAATCAGTAAGGCTAAATACTATATATATATATTGATTAAAACTTGATTAAACTTCTGTTAATCAAACGTTATGATTTCTAACAGTATAATCCACATTTAATTGCAATACTAGATGTGATGTGGTCTCTTGGAAGAATCGAAACAAAGAAACACAGAGAAAAGGAATGAGGTAGAATGAATCAGTTTAAAGAGGAAAGAACTCAGATATCAGAATATGGTCATCGTATGGTCTCTAACGGAGAAGAGAGAAGAGAAGGGCCAATCAGTAAACATAACTGATATTCTTAGTGATAATGACAACAACAATAATAATAATAGTAATAAAAAGGATTATCTCTGAATGCATATCTGCAGTTTCTATTTATATTTATATTGTGTAGAGTATGTTTAAGGGACATAGAATGTGCGTTAATTTGGAATTTCCTCTTCTTTTGCTAACATAAGCACTATTACCTAGTACTCTGTATATATGTAAAAATATACACATATATACATATGCACAAAAATCCAAGTCTTCAGATGAAACTGAACTTGAATTTCTATACTGCTCCATCCAGAACAGATAATCTCACAGAATTTTTTAATGCAACATTATGCAGAATGTTTTCTGCGTGTTAGCTAGTAATAGAAGTTTAGATTGACAATATGTAGTCAGTGGTCTTAGCTTATGAAACAAAAAAAATATGAAAACACATTTCAGACTGTCAAAACCAAATTTTGTCTGTGTTTCAGCCCCATTTAGAGCAGTCCCTGAAGATTACATCCTAAAATAACCATAGACTTTAAGTATCTTACATCTTTTGACTTTCTTCAGAGGCAAGGTAAGACACGTTGTAAGAGACTGAACTGAAATCAGACTCCACCATCCATTGTCTCAAAGATTGGTGTGAGGAGCTGAGGTCTGTTATCTCCAAGATGGGTGTGAGGAACTGAAATCAGACTCCACCGTCCATTGTCTCAAGGATTGGTGTGAGGAACTGAGGTCCACTGTTTCGAAGATTGCTGTCCATTATCTCAAGGATTGCTGACAGACATGCGCAATTGAAGAGCTGGCTGCAAGACCAGCAAAACTGAATGCACGTGATCAACCAGGAATGTGCAGTATAGTAAGAACAGAGGTACATCCCCCTACCATGTAATAAAAGGGGACAAAGGTAATCACTGGTGTGGCCACCCATTACCAAAGACGACTATGGACCCTGGATCCATGGCGGTGACTGTTTCTCTGCACTCTGAATGCTTGCTTAATTTCTATCCTTTTCCCCAATTTGTCTAATCAATATCATTTTATAATAATAATCTTTTTTATAATAATTATCTTTTTATAATAAACAAACTGGCCAATTGTGATACTTGACCTTGTTTGCGTCTTAATTTCACCCTGGGGAATCACAAACAAAGTATTTCTGACACTGGGTTTTATCCAGTCAGACCCTGACACGTGTAGTTCTATGTATATTTGCATAAAGAATTCTGGATTTTTATTTTTTTTTCTTTTGGCATGTGATCAAAACCAGGAAGCATATTACTGAAAAAAATATCCTTTCGTTATAAACAAACATGTACTTCCTGAAAAATTTCTATAGTGGTTGCACAACTCATTATCATCACTTTATATATAACGCTTTTATGGTGAAACATGAAAATCTGATTCTAATTTTCCTTTCTTCACTTGCCTATGGGGAAAAAATATATGTTGGAAAACTTTTTAAAATGCATTTCAAGACATGGCTTTGATACATTAATGTAGGTTTGCATGCATTTAATATACAGAACATCTTGTTTTGCTCTTGTAAGAGAGCAAAGAGAGTAATGTTGTGACTTACAGTTGCTAGGGAATAGAAAGCTCAGAATCAAAACTCAAGAACTGCAGAGGCTGTTTTGCAAACGTTATTCAGATCTTAGTGCCTGATTTGTCTGTCTTAAATGATTGACAAAGACTTCTTTCAAATGTGGAATGTACTAGCTGTCATACATAAATTCCATTCATTACAGAAAGCATAAAAATAAAAATGCTTGCATGTATTTTAATTATATAGTCAATGCTATTTAACACGCTGTCTTGTTTTTCCCCTATTTTGTGGCCAAAGGAGAGGAATGTGTTGAATTGTTGTCATAGGGCATCATGGTAAGAGTAGTTATTTTGTGTCAACTTGATGAGACTCAAGTAGTATTATAGTGATACTGTAATGAAGTCAAGATAGGGATTAACAATAAAATCCAAACACTAGCATGTTAGAGAACACCCAAGCAAACAAACAAACAAACACAAAGTCTAAAGTTCTACAAAATAAAGACTGAGTTCCAGTTGCAATACACGCATCGGCATTCAAATATGGCTCTGCCTTTCAGCATTACTTTTTTGTTTACCTGCTGCATAAGGATCACGTAGACTAAAAATAGTTGCAAAGCTGGGAAACTGCTAATCATTCAGTGTGCTCTACTTGCTGCAGGATCTAAAAATGATCTATGAGGAGAAGAACTGCAGTTGTTTAGTCTGGAGGAGATGGAACATGGACATGATAACAGTAGGTGCAAAGATGAAAGAAATAAACCACTGGCCATGAACTCTTCTGAACAGGATAAGCAGTATCAGCCAGACTTAGGCCAAAGAAGATTTTGAATATAACATAAAATTTCTAAAAGTAAGAATAGTTAAGCACTTTAATATACAGTCCAAGGGAGCCCATAGATTTTCTTTCTCTTAGAAATTCTAAGAACAAATTAGGCAAGTCCCAGTTACATCCAAACATTCCGTTGATTCATTGATACAGTTCTATAACACAAATTCTGAGTACTAAGTAGTTATGTTATGTATTATAAGAGTTTCCTCTTGAGTTGTTTGTCCATAGATGCATATTGATACTAGCTAAGTAGTTGCTAACCATCTGCAACATTGGTGAGTATTACTTGTGACCAATCATGGCAAAAGCAGAAACAATTTACCTTCACAAATGTAAAACAGTGACACACTTTATTCTGTTCTGAATTTCTGTTATGATTCCTTTTATCCAATTTTGTTCTGTTTACTTTATTGCAGTAGATAGTGGCTTTCTGGAATAAAATTGTGTATGATTTCTGTAACTAGTAAAGAGTGTTAGTAAACTGAGCTTCTGTCAGTAGTAGAAGCAGTATTTGTTAAGCTTCACTGAAATTGTGTTCAAATTAGATAAAGGTTGTTGGAACTGACCTTTTTCCCCCTACAAAAGTAAAATGTTCAAATAGATTAAAATCAGACTGGTGAATCCTCAAGGTCAAAATATGTATCTGCCATGTGCCTTCAATTTATACAATATTTCAGCCAATTTGTGACTGTTAGAAGAAAAAGAAAAAAAACAACCAACAAACCATCAAAAAAAACCCCCACAAAATCTTTCTTTTTCCAGGCGTATTAAACTGAATATCAATTTCTTTGTTAAACAATGTATGTTCTTTTTTTCATCTGTGCATTTGCGTATGATACTCAGTACTGAAAAAAATTGTGATTGGTTTATGAAATGATTAAAATGCCTAGTGTTTAAAACTCTGCTATAGATGTTCAAATATAATTTTTTTTTTTACTAAAAAAAACTAAGTATAGGTTCCATAGCCCAAGAAATAACATTATTTCTCGAACAAAAAAAACCTATTTACTTTACAAAGTATTCATATATTTCTTCATATATAGCAAGTATTAAAATGTACAGAGCTAGGCTAATATTTGTATTCCACATAAGGATAAAAATGGAAAAATGGAACCCTTAAAAGGACTACTTCATTAAAAATCAATTATAATTATGCTCAGTATTGCACTAGAAACAGGAATGATCGAAGATATTTTTCTTTTGAAACTGATGTCTAATTCAAATTATAATAGATTTAAATATGCTTCTATAAAATACGCTAAAGATAGACACAAGCCAGATTCAGAAAAACTCCCTGTAAAGTCATCAGGCTGAAATTACCTTTGATAAATTCTGGACCTTGGTGGAGATGAAAGCAGCCCACAGACAGCATTTTAGCATCTCAAAAAATAGTGGACCCAAGACCTTTGACATCTCACTTAATATTTTCTAAGAAAGATTGAGGAACAATATGAGGCAGAAACTGCCAGGGATTGGATCTAAGGACACTGTGAGAAAAATCAGGGCTTAGCTGTGTGAGTGTGTAAGTTGATTGGGAATGACACTATAGATGCGCCAGATGCAGATGAGGTGATACTTACCCCTAAAACATGATCTTGTATTTGTGCTCTGTCAAGCAACAGAGACACATTGATACACACAATTTCCACCAAAGTCAAGGAAAATACAATTGGGCAAACAGAGGGAAGGTTAGAACCTTCCTGGTTCATGAACTTCTGACAACATTTGTGCCAGATAGGATCATGAAATTGGATCTAACGAACAACAGCCCATCCAAAGGCCACACCCCAAATGTATTTGCATTGGGAACTTGGTGGCTATTGTCAGTCTTCTTATGAAATGGTGCTCAAAGGACACACGGTCTCCTTGTATTGAAACCCCAACAGGTGGTAGCAGAGACAAAATGCTTCATTTTGCTGGTATCCTGAGCTTTGCTCCAACTTTTGAAACCTCAGAGGTAATTCTAGGACTCTGCAGTTCAGCTTGTTCTCCAAGAAGGGCAAAATACGGCAACTCATGGACTACAGAGAGAAAGGAATTGGCATTAGAGTGAAACAAAGGCAGGTTTCTAACATGTACACCCCAAGCTGTGGGGTTGCAGGTCCCCCCTCACCTGTTGCCCAGCCCTGGTGTTCTGTTAGTATTTTGCCCAGTGTTTCTATGGTTTGGACATGTGTCTCAAAAGCACACCTCCTGCCCTCCCTCCTTTCCCTCTGTGGGGCCGTAGCCAGCCCAGCCCCAGGCAGCAGCTCACAGAGGGAGAGGCCCTTGCAACAGAGCAGCACACACAGGGTTTAGGGAAGGAAACAGAGGCCCCCAGACCTGCTTCTCCACAAAAAAATCACCTAATCTGCCACAGATGAGTGTGGAAGAATCTCAGAGGGGCTCACATTCCCTCCCCATCAAAGGCTTGCCCTGACAGACATGAACAGAGCGTTTGTTCAGAAACTAATTGGCATCTTTGCAGTTGCCGTCATAGTAGTAACAGAGGTCTCCTGTGCAATCCTCCTTGCAGCCGCATCTTCCAACAGACACTGGTTTTGCCGAATGCCTGGAAGCCAGCTAGGCCTCAGTTCTTACCGCATGCAGATCTAGTGCTACTGAAAAGTCTGAAATATGAAGGAAACAGTTCCTTAGCTACCTTATCTATGTCTACCAAGATAATCCTAGAGTCTTACACATCCTCTTGGAGGTATTCCTCAGCCAGAGCTAGCACGAGCAGGCAGGAGAGCTGGCAGGCAGCAAGGGGAAGGTTGCTGAGCACTGTGGCCATGGGGACACATCCTCACAGCCCCCAGTGCACTCATCATGGCTGGCAGCCCCAGCTGGGCCCCTCTGCACCCAGCCCCGAGGGCAGCACCTTCCCTGCCCAAGGAGCTCCTGCAGCGCCTGTGCCCTCGCCCCAGCCTTCAAGAGCCCTCTGTGGCCCGGCACTTGTGCTCCCAGGGCCCCTAAACCTCCGCAGAAAGAGCAGCAGGGTGGCACAAGGGCATCCCTGGCTTGCCCAGGGAGCTCCACACCTGGCTGGGCCCCATGGTCTGGTTCCCAGATTCCTCCACGGCACCCACAGCAGCAGCAGCAGCGAGGAGCCTTTGGGGAGAAGTTCTTGATCACATGCATGTGGCATATACACTGCCACTTCTGCCACTCCAGCCTGTGTTGGAGAATTACATAGCAGCATTGCACCAGAGACTTGTGACTGCCCAGCCTGACATGAAATCAGATAGGCATTTATCAGAAGAGTTATGGAGGCTTATCTAGTAGTGGTCACATTATGACTGTCTCTGACAAGGAGAAGATTGCAAAAAAAAAAAAAAAAAAAAAACTTTTCCTCAGGGCAGCAACTTTTTTTTTTTAACTTTGTTTAGTCACTGATAAACCAGCTGAAAAGATTAAATAATTAAATAAATAATTGTGTATTCATTAGAATTTCAGAATATCTTCTCTATTTTTTTTCATTTGTTCGTTTAGAGAAGTCTCCCTTTGTAGCACTTCAATTTCATTGAATGCTATTTTAAATGTCTTTTTATCTTCTTAGCTTAATTTTCAGCCTTTTTACTAGCAGTCTCCTGGTTTAAAAGGAGCTCTAGGTGTATTTGGGATGCCAGAACTCATATATATATTCTGTCAGCATGCTATATTATGTTGCTGAAACTGTATTATGTTGCATCAACTATATTATGTTGCTGAAGCAGCTTTGCCTCCTCTGGCATCCCTCTCTGCTGTGGTGATCAGCAGGCAGAAGGCAATTTTGCCAGTGCAGGCATGTTGACTACTTGGGCAGCCCTCAGAGTTTCATGACGCTGGTCAATTCAAAGCAACAGGGAAGGATACTCGGAAAAATCGTTCTGAATTAGATATTAAAGTAATGTGGTTAATCTAGGTTGAACCTCTGATTGGACAGTCTCACAGAAAATTGTAATAAACTTAATTTGATTTGGCTTGATTTACTTCGGAAGTGATGTAACTCATTGAATTAAACCCTGTTTAATTTTCATTATAGCTTTCACACAGAGATATTATGCAGTTTAACCAAACCACTCTTCATTTACTCAGTGTGTTAACTTGAATTAAGTATCTTGAATTGCTGTGTATACAGGATATGTAAGTAGTATCAGAAAAATTTTTAGAATTACTTTCTTCATTGATACTGATTTCAGCTGTATGAAGACACAACACCCTCAGACACATACACACATGTGTAGAGATAAATAAAAATGTCTTGTTCTTTTTAGACTGACAGTTTTGTAAAAGGAATTCTTCAGAATTTACAAAAAAATTTCATAAAATCCATTTACAATTGTAATGAAAATATTATTTTTGCCTAATCCTAATTGAAGAATGATTTTTCTCAAGAATGATTGATCTTGTGTCTGAATGTGTTTAGTAAACAAGTATTAGAAACCCTGATATTGATGCTGATACTCTAGATTTTTATTACTCAGCATGGAAGTAATGCTAGTTAAACATAAATTCAGCATATGTATGTTTTTATTTAATTTTCTTGGTGACAATCTGAAATATGGCAAGTATCACAGACAAGGATTATCTGCTTCCGTTGAAATACTATTTAAAAGTTGAAGCTTCAATTTTCTGCATTGCTAGACATGTTCATACACTTCACAAAATCCATGAGCTAGTCTGAAAATGAGCAAATAATAATGCTACTTTCTTTATCTTCCACACCCCATTAGTACCTCTTCATGCATCAATCTCTTATCCTCCAATTTATCCTTTTCTTGAAGCTCTCCTGCTCTTTATTCTTTACACTACCAAATGTAGTGCTTTCTTCTACTTATAGATTCTTCACCCCCCAGATCTCTTATTTTATTCCCTTTTTTCTCCCATAGTCTCACTGTTGACAGTGACCAGAAAAGACCACTTCCTGGAATCATGCAACCCAGTACTGTTTCTGAATGATTGATGGGCAATAGGAAAGGAGCTTCCTGGCTTAGGAACCTCTGGATATTAAAGGATCCAGATGAGCCATGGTCATGCATGACCAGGGTGCTGAGGCTTTGACACCTGGCTTTCCTGAAGCCTGCAGTTCTGAGTCACAAAAAACTTCTGCTGAAAATGAGCTCTAACACAAAAAGCAGTGCTGGCTTTTTAAAACTAACCCTTGCAGGAATCACTGGAATCTGGTCTTAGGACTCAGATAGCATTTGTGTGTGTGTGGTTATGCATGACCAAATGTATAAAATATTGGCAGGGCAGGATTATTGCACTCTCTACTGGAATATTCTACTTCTATATCATGGATATACATTTCCCAGAAACCATGTTTTCTGCTCAAGTTGTCATTTGCATTATCAGCTCATGCTTGCAAAGGAACAGTTGTCATTTGGATGTTGTTTTGTTTTTTGGTGGGGTTTTTTACTTCATTTAAGTAAGGATTTGATGATGGAAAATTTTTGGTCTTGAAATCATGTGTGATTTGAAAAGATTGCAAGAAATGGCTGATGTGAGGTGCTGTTAACCAAGCCTTTAAGCAAAGCACTATGAATGTATAATTTATGGCTATCACTTTTATGTTTCTGTAGTTACATGAAGTTCTTTCTTTGGTGCAGGAGACATTCAAATCTCTAAGACAGAAGAGAATTTAAAGACTGCTGTGGCAGGCACACCCACCCTGACAAAAGCCCTGACAAGGACCTGACGAAAGCTTCCCCCCACAGACAAGAGTCCACGAGAGCTCCTCACATGCACAGCTCTTGTCCCACCCACATGGTGGTGGTCAGTGGGTACGGGGGCAAGGAATTTGGGTCCTGAGCCCATGGCGGGGCTACATGAGCATATTTGACCACAGCTCAGATTTGACTAAGGTATAAAAGTAGCTCTGCAGGCAGCCATCTAGAGTTGATCCTCCTCGGAGCAGCTGGCCTGCAGTCGGGGACTCTCCCCGTGGGTCAGGAATCCATCCAAGGTAGCTCCTCGAAGTTGAGCACCCTCCCATTTTGGGTGAGCGATTGCACATTTTGGATCATTGGCCATAAAGTTTAAGAATCAGCACTGTGGTGATGAGTCCATGTGACATCCTGAATCTGTAGTTAATGTTGGTGGAACTTTAATTGAGTTTGAACAACAAATTTCACTTAGCCTCAATTTATTGGTTCCATGACAACTGCTTAGTGGAAAAATATAAGGAAGTTGGCACAATGTTTAGAGAAGTCTCCTTGTTTACAGCTAAGATTTCACATTAAAAGCAACAACCACCATATTGAGTTCTGTTATAGTTACCCTTGCTAATTAAAACTGCATGAGACAAACACTCATATTTTGTGGTACTTTCTTTTTGGCTGCAGAAATACTTTTGCCAGGACCTTAAGTTTAGTCTAACAGATAAGACTTAATGATGTTCAACTCTTCCAGCTGACCATGTACTACATCTGCAGCCACATTAGTGAAGGGCCGGTAAAGATTTTCTGTCACTGCCACTTCCACTCATGAAAAAGAAGAGTCTCACTTGGTCATTGTAGGAAGCCTGCAACTCCCATAGCAGAGGCATCTATTTGTGCAGCAAGGAATGGAAGAATTAGGGATATCCCTGCCAGATGATCTGCCCCAGGGCTTAGAAACAGACAAAGCGATTGAGGTGCCTACAGAAAATACAGGAATATAGAAGCGTACAGGAAGTTTACATGGGATCAGGAAGAAGTTCCTAAGTACAAAATATAATGGAAAACAGGAGTTAAAGAACATCTTGTTGCCATTGGTGGGGTTTTTTTCAATTAGACTATGGAAATTAGCTGAGATAGATAGGATAACTTAAGTTTTGCTTGTTTCTGAAGTGTTAATTTTTGAAACATTTTCCCCGCTATTCTGTGATTCTATTCAATGATATACAGAGGAACATTATGCTCTTCCTGTCTTTCCGAGCATGGTCAGCTCCCTGTTTGGAGTAAAGAGAAATATATTCAGTTATATAGAAACTGATTACATGCGTGTGGAAATTCTGCTGTGTAAAACTGGTGTTTAGAGATAAAATTACTCCACACAAATTATACACAAAAAGGAGGAGTAAGTTGAGCTTGTATGACCTTTTATGGGTCAGGAACATAGCTTAGTTTCCGTGACCTTTTTAGGTAAGTCATAGTTGTTTGGGAATGGGAAATACTTTGCTTCTACATCAATCTCTGAGCACATTATTAGAGAGAGGAGAGTCCTTCTAGTCTGGGGGACCTTACAGTTGCCCATAACACACTCACCTGTTTGGGCTCTTAGGCTGTGAAATGGATTTGTAAAAGGAGGTAGTTGCATTTTGAGAAATAATTCTTAACCACTATTTCAGCCTGAACTCTTTTAATATCTCTTCTTGCGTAGAAGGATGATTTCATGTTTGGTGTTTTTACTAACTCATATTGCCTACTTAAAACAAAAAGTGATTGTTATATAATACTGTATTATATTACATAGGAAAGATTAGTAATACAGTAGTTGAACTCATGGGCAAACTGAACATAACAGTGAGTTATGACCTAGAATTGTATCATGATTTTTTTTTTTCTTTTGAGGTTGATGAATATCAGAACATCTTATTTTTCTGAAATGAACTATATGCTAATGTACCAAAACACTCATGAGAGCATCTGTAACATCACATCTCTGTTAGGTATATTTTCCTTGATGACTAGCAAATGAGGATCATGAAGTGTTGAGATCAAAGAGAAAAGGTATTCCTGTGATATAACATCTCCTTTCATTATACCATTCCAGATATAATGCTTCTAATTATATTTGCATATTATGACTAAAGAGCAAGATTCATAAATGATGCGAGCCAGAAAAAGTTCCTGAAGTGAAAAAGTTATTTTGATTTACACCAGATAAAGTTGGGCCAGAAGTGCAGTCTGCAGAAATCATTGATTACTTTGATCCTTGCCTCTTAACTATTGCATATTTTATTGTACTAATGCTTGTTACAGTAACTACAGTATTAGGAGTTTTAACATCATAATCCATACATAGCATGAAATTTTGTGTATATAAATCAGAAAACTAAACTGAAAGTTTAACAGGAATATTTATATATTCACATACTACATCAAAACTCTAAGATTTTGAAATAAAATTTATATGCATCATACATAAATTAGAGCAATACACCTGATTCTGGAAGTTAACGTGCATAAATCAAAATTCTTATAGTATATATTAATGAGTCATGGAAAACGGATAATACTTAGAAAGTGGTTTTTAATGCAGCAATTTTCAATTTTATTGCATAGCAGATACTAACTTTTGAGAGTCTTGCTTTAAGCAGTTCTCTCTCTTCTACATTTTTGATACAACAAATAGACCCACTGTGGTCATCATTCAATCAAAGAAACTAAGAGTCAAAAAATTAAAACAATAGGCATGGATCAAATGTTTAATATGCCTAGAATTTCAACTAACATAAAATCAAGGATGTATGGCAATTGAAGATCAAGTACCTAGTCCAGATTAATAGTTTAAACTGTATATAGTAACTTTTGCTATTGTTTCCTTTTAGATTGGTAATTTAAAAGACTTAGAAACATCCAGTTAGAAAATGAGTTGACTGAGGTGCAGTCAGCGTTCAGTACTGCCTCTAGTACTATCCTTATGCCACTCACAAGCCTTTCCCATAGCATGAATCAGGAACTGAAATAATGATCATTTTGCTGTCCACTAAAGATTTACTTTAGTGCAATCTTTTTGGGTGGAATAATGACCTGCTCCTAAACTAGAAGACAATTTAATATTTATTTCAGAGATAACATCCCTTAGGACAACATATTATTGCTTTTATTGTAGATTTATACTAACATACCAGAGAAAACAGAATGCAGGAATGATCAGCTATGTAGCCATGACACTGGGTAAGCTGCTTCATCATCATTGACTCCAAGGACACCACCCTTCCATGCATTCTTCTAACTTCTTTACTCTGATTTTCTATGTGCATCCTTCGACTGTTTCTCAATTTCCCCATCTCAATCCAGTCAAAACTCTCACACTAGATAACTCTGCAATCCCTCTGCTTCCTTCTACCCTTTTTTAAAAATTGTTATTCACACTTAATTTATCACACACAATATTTTAACCCAGTTCAGGCTCTTAAAACACAAATTATATGACATTCAATGAGTCTATATGGGAAAGATCCTGCTCATTGTAATTTTTTTTTTTGTAATTTGTTGTCCTCATCCATAATGTAGTGAACTTCAGAAAACAGGTTAGCATTCACTGTATCCTGTGAACATGAGGTTATAGAAAGCGTAACAAAGCTTGTTGTCAAGAAAATTCAGTCCTTATGAAAACTTCTTTTACCTTAACATTATTCAAAAAACATATTAGAACATGAGCTTTGTTTTTGAAAAACCTGCATTAATTTCAAAACTACTTGTACTCGATGACGATCAACATGTTTTAGGTCTCACGAGTGTCACTTCTATCAGATATGTTCTTTCCTCCTTTCTGCATCTCTTGCTCTATATTTTCTTCTTTGATGTGAAGAAATTCAAATCCTGAAATATTTACACAGCAATTTCAGCAGAAATCTAAATAGTGTGCAAGTATACACTGAAGAGGTTTGGGGCAGTTATTTATAACCCCCAAAATGGTCGATTACAGCTAGATACCTACATAGATACCTACGTAGAGCTAGATACCTACGTAGTTTTGACATTCTAGTCCTTGGTCCTCAGTGGAAAGCAGATGACACATGGTAACTGTGCATCTATGAATAAGTGTCACAGAGGTATTTCAGCTTCCTTTTGCCAGCTGACAAATAGAAATCTCGCACACATGTTTCAGCGGGAAGAGAGAGAGAGTGAGAGATGTCAGTTCTCAAGGAATATATGAAGCCAACCTAACCCTCTGGTGTATGGGTTGGAAAAGCAGGCATACGCATAACTGGGGAATTTTTCTAGACTAATTTAAAAAGATATGATGAGCTCAATATTGGCTGCTGGAAGCTGAGTCCTTCTGTGTATAACATTGGAGCTTGCAGCGTCAGAGGTGAATTCTCAGAGCACAGTGAGTATGAACAGCTTACACAAGAGATTTTTATAACACATAATTTCTCATTTTCCTTAAACCTTCAAGATAGGAAAGTACTGCTAAAAAGTAGGAAAAAGTGCAGCATTAAATGACTTATTTTCATTTCTGTTATTCTTCTTTCACTATGTTAAATAAAACTGCGAAAGAGCAAAAGAAAACCAATAAATAGAAGGTTGAATTCATAAAAGTGTTCCACCTGTGTTCATGACTAGAGACTAAGGAGTAGTGTATGTCTGTATATTCATATATACATAAGATCTAGAGAAAAAACAAAACAAAACAAAACAAAAAAACCCAGAAAACCACATTAAATAAATATATTCAACATTGACAATCAACAATTTTGGTGTCTTTTTAAAGAAGAAGCAGTAGAAGATGTCTTTATATTTTTTCCCTCCTGCAAGAGAAATAGGAAGCACTTACTAGGTCATCTAGTCCTTCATCTTACATATGGGGAATGATTCTTTTTAAATTACTCTTTCATATTCAGTACAGCAATACAATTCCTTTTGAAAGTGAGCACAAAGAAAAGGGGAGATGGGGGGGAGTCAGGGAAAGAGGCCATCATTTCTCCACAGGGATCACATGAGACTGCTGAACTAGCTGACATTTCCTAGGACACCTTGAGTCCTTTCCTATGGAACAGAAAATATTTCACTTTTACTAAAGGGGAAAGCAGTACATGCTCTTGAAGGAATGGGTGAAAATGTTAAAACCATATTCATTAATTTTCATGATATCTGTGTGCATACTAATGTACGCACATTAAAAATGTGAAATTCTATTAATGGCCTAACTGTTGAGCTGCCTTTCATATCTAAGTCTTAGTGACTCAGTATAAGACATGACTCTCATGACACCTTTCCAAGCCTCCCTTAGTAAATGCAGTGTGACCTACATGCAAGGTCTTGGGAATCCGTGTGCACCCATATATTCATCTCCCATATTTATCCCTCTAACAGCAACTGAGAGAATCTAGGCAACACAGAAGGACATTCAGGAGACCTCTTCTACAGACCCATTCTGTAGAAAAATCTATCCTTGATGAAGCTGAAGGCATCTACTGCTACAATTAAAGCACATCTGGGGTAAATAAGCTGAATTCCTACCAACTCTTGTGATATGGACAGATCAACAAAAGTTCCCCGAAAGCCAAGCCATCCCAGTATAAATTACAATTTTGCAATGGAGGAGATCAGTAGACGAGAAACATGCAACGTTAAAAAAAAACCCAAACCCAACAGCAACAAAAGAAACCCAAACAAAAAACCAAAAAAACCCAAACCCAACAACAACAAAAAAAAACCCCAAACAAAAAACCAAACAAAAAAACCCAACAAACAAACAACAAAAAAGAGATAGCTACTGTGCTATGGGAAATATGTCCATGGGCCCTACAGACAGCTATCTCTTGAGCCAGTTTTTACTAAATTTCCTGTAAAATTCTAGTTACTTAATATGTATTAAGTGTCACAGCAGCTATTTATTTCTTTTCTGAAAAAGAAGTATTTGAATTGCATTTTCTATTTTCCTCACTTATTTTCAAGGTGAGACCAAGTTGAGTGGATTAACCCCTGTTATCACATAATTATTTGTATCATAACTTTCTTTAGTTTATTTACTTTCTTTGATAGTGCCAACAAAGTCGCTCTTACATTTTGATTAAATTAATGTGAATAAGAGAGAAGCAACAGAACAGCAGCATGTGCAACACATTATTGTTTTATCATGGGGTTTTAGTGACTGGGCTGTAGTCCACCAATTTAGAGCTCTAATCTGCCCATACTAATATGATTTGAAAGTTTGCTTCTCTGTATAAAATAAATTGAATGGGACTGACACAGTTGCAATTTCTTTTATCAGGCCACTGTGATCCAACTCCCACTCCCAGCCCTTGGATTCTGCTTCCATTGTCCCACTGTCCCCATTTCCTAGGTCCAGCTAAGTGGAGAAATTAACACAGCCCATGCAGAGCAGTTTGTGTGTTTGTTGAAGTTGTAGAAATATTGTAATGGATGGAAGCCTAATGCTAAGCAAAGCGTGGTGGGGGACACAGTCTACTGCAGCCGTGTTCAAGAAAAATTTAGGAGCACCCTGATCCTCCCTGAGAATATAGCTAGCTACTACAGATCTTTCAGACAAAATGAAACAACGCAATATTCAAGAGTATGTATGGCAATTAGCAGGTGCAAAAAACATCAGCTGGTATTTCAACCAATCCCCTGTGGCTTCAGATTTGGAAGCATCTGGACACATCTTATTTGTACATTAGTGCTTTGCTCTTTGGGACACTAAGTTTGATGTTCTTGTGATGTTTATACTGTGGAATCATTTGTCCTTTTTGGAAAATGGTGGCTCATTAGTCAACTTTTAGTAATACATTTATAAACATCAAATTACTATGAAATTTAGGCCTCAGAAAATGAAATATGTTTGGAATCTGGCTACCATGATGAAAATGAATGGAAAATGTGGCTCTAGAGAATAGTTATTTACTAAAAGAAAAACACACTAAGCAGCTCTGTATCTTCCAACGTGCATTATCCAATGAACTCATTCTTTCTTCCTTAGTCACTGCAAATGTGAAAGCAGATTTAGATGGACAATCAAGCTCTGCTAAAGGGACACCTCTGTTTATGCCCTGCATTCTTGGTGTGCTTCCCCATTTTAGCCTCAGGCTCCATACTTCAAGTGCAGTGGAGATTAATATACAGAATCAAGATTTAAACAACCTTCTTCTTACATCTCGTTCAAACTCCCTTCTATCCTGGAAAACATGGGAAGTGAAAGAGAATGTCAAAAAAGGTGAAAGACTGTAGCCTTCAGATTGGACCTTGACAGGCTTGAGGAGTGGACCCATGTAGACCTCATGAAGTTCAATGAAGCCAAGTTCAAGGTCTTGCACCTGGGCCAGGCTAATCTCCAATATGAATTAATATCATTAGTCAATATCAAACAGGCTGAGGGATGGATGAGTTGAGAGCAGTCCTGAGAGCAGCCCAAAGATACTGGTGGATGAAAAAATGGGTGTGAGCCAGCGGTGTGTGCTAGCAGCACAGAAAGCCAATCGTATCCTGGGCTTCATAAAAAGAAGCATGGCCAGCCCATCAGGAGACATGATTTGTCCTCTCTGCTCTTGTGAGACCCCAGCTGGAATCTCACCAGAATGCCAGTATTCCAGAGCATCCAGCTCTAGGGCTCCCAGTACAAGAAAGTCACAAACCTGTCAGAGGGAGTACAGAGAAGGGCCACAAAAATTATCAGAGGGCTGGAACACCTCTCTTACAATGAAAGGCTGAGAGAGCTGGGGTTATTCAGCCCAGAGAAGAGAAGGATCTGGGGAGACCTGCTGTGGTTTAACACCTTATTGTGGACTTTCAATGTAAAAAGAGTGCTTATAAGAAAGGTGGAGAGAGACTTTTTACCAAGGCCTGTAGAAACGGGACAAGGGGTAACAGTTTTAACCTGAAACGGTAGTTAAGAAGGTAAAAGAGACCAGATATAAGAAATAATTCTTTACAGTAAGGATGGTGAGACACTGGAACAGGTTTCCCAGGAAAATTGTGGATGTCCCATCCCTGGGACTGTTCAAGGCCAGGCTGGACAGGGCTTTGAGCCAGTGAAAGATATCCCTCCCAATGGCAGAGGAGTTGGACTAGATGACCTTTGGTCCCTTCCAACCCAAACCACCCTATGATTCTGTGATACTAGGTCTAGCTTTTACTTTAGAGATGGAGACTTACACATTATTATTAACAGGGGTGTTTCTAGAATGAAACAGAGATGACCTTGAGAAAAATGGCTGCTATGTTATATCAAATCTAAGACACTATGATACATCTTAAACCAGAATAAGGTAAGGACTGGTTCACAAGTGGGCCTGATTCCAGTTAAATTAAAAAACCCTACAGGTAAATGCATTAGTCCTCAAGTTATACCTCCTGCATCCCTGAAAATCCAAAGAGGAAAAAGGACAATCATCATTTGGGAATAAATTAGATGGAGCAAATGGAGCTAGGATTTAAGGGTAAAATGCAGTAGCAAATTTAAGCTAAACATGAAGAAAATAATCTTCTTAACAATGAGACCTATAAGACAATGGAATGTTCTTTTAGGAAAGTGATAGAAAGCCTCTCACTTTAGCAGTGTGCATGGAAATGAGTTTTAAATGGTGTTTGATGTGTGCTAGAAAGAAACTTGTGAGTCATTACAGTGTACTTTGAAGACCTGAAGGACATTTTTAAAAATCTATGCCTTCCAGTCAAATGTGATATCTGCTTCGCTGCTCGGTTCTTGTTATGGAGATAACCACAAGGATTTTCTGGTATACCATCTACCACCACTTTTTGGGCTCTGCCATCCCACCAGTTTCCAACCAGCGAAGAATACACCTATCAAGTTGCATGTTGTTCCTGTGCTGATCAGTGTGGGGGTGCCTGCACAGCCCACTTTTGGCAAATGGCCTGTTCTGGTAAGACTGTGTGAGCAGCAGGGATGTGTGTGTGCATGTACATACTGAATACAGAAACCTGTTTTTTGGAACATTCGCACAAAGCTGATCAGCTGCATTGAATAGTAATGCAGGAATTATAAAGAGGTTTTTGATACAAAGAAGGAGTCACTGGGAGTAGTATAAAAGGAGCATGAAAATTCATAACTGGAGGTAGAGACTTTGCAGTGGAAAGGGTAGAAGTGAAACTTGGCACTGCCAGAAGTCGCCCTGTGGCATCACAGCTCCTGCTCAGGCCAGAGGGAGCAGCATCTCTGTTAATGCCATCATGGTCCTGATCCTGGCTAGTGGCTGCTCCCCACTGGGTATGGACAGCAGTAGGAACCCACTCCAGGTGTGTGTAAGCAACCTTGCGGGGCCCTTTCGCATCACTGTGTGTGCGTTAGCAGGTTGTAGGGAGCGGGAGGGATACACAGAGCTGGACTTCCACATCTCCCACAGTAAGGGAATGCAAGCAGGGCAGCCCCCATGCCCAGGATGGTGGGGAGTTACCGATAACCCACGTCTTATGGAGGAAGCAAGCTGTGAACATAATTGTGTGTGTGTGCGTATGTGATATGAATGTTCGTTACAGAATAATGTTTTGGAAATTGCTGGGAGTTTATTATTCTCATTCGTATTCTTATTCTTGCTAGTACTATTATTATGTTTTGTATGTGATTATTTATTTTGCAAGTGTCTAATATTGCAGATTATCTATCTTATTAGTGATATCAGTCCTGAATGTATTGTTCACTGATTCCCAGTTATTTACATGTTGTTAAGAAATCAATGAATTGCTTTGATACTGATTTGATTTAGACTTTGTGAAATGAACAGCTTTCTCCTGTAATCAGAAAGCGTTAGAAGAATTGCTACCGGCCAAAGGAAACCTGTAAAATTTGAAGATTTAAAAAAATATATCTTAATGGTACAAACAAATAATTGTTTACATCATATCATTCCTGCTAGAATTCTCAAAAAGTGATGGAGAAAACAGAAAATATATTAGGATATATAAGATAGTTTTATATTACTTAATACTTAATTACTCTCTAAAGGTTTTTGAAACTTTTTCATGAGAGATACTGACTTATGAATGCAAAAAGTAACAATCCATCAGATTTTGACAAAGATACAAGTTTATCCACAGGCAAAATATGAGGCATGGGTGTTAAAAGATACCAATATTCTGTTTTATACATTCAGGTAAGTTCCTCTCTAACAGAAATGACAGAAGTGGAAAATGGGTTTAAATTCTGTGGTCACAAAAAAAAAAAAAAAAAAGACATTTTCTTTCAGTCTTTTTGTTATGGATTTTTGCAGAATGAAAGTGTAAATCATGAGACTTACTTATAAAGAGGATGCATGAGTTTACAAGGAGTCTCGGAACACCTTTCAGTCAATCTAAATTGGCTCTGCTAAATGAAATCTAGTGTCATTTCACATCATCCTGTGAAATTTTATGCTATGATTTTGTATAATAAATTGTAACAATAAGAAATCATTCATGTAAAGAATTCCACTGGGAAATTCATTTTTCCATTTTCTCTAGCTTTTGACTGTATGTAGTGATTTTAGAAAAGTCTTGTTTGCAAATGACATAAAATTGGAGATATGCTTGGAAGGCATTTTCATATGAAAGAAGAGAAGAAGGAGCTCATATGTCTATAGAAGTCTGTGTGAAATCCTTGCATAAACTGAGAGTGGTATCACATATTCAGGTAATTGTCTTCAGAGCACCACACATTTCTTGTAAGAATGAAATAATTTGCTTGCAAATGACTCAGTAAGGGAGGCTTCCATAAAAATCATACTCTGTTAAAAAAAAAATAATCATGAAATATCTAAAAAGAAGTTGTGAGAAGTAATCATCAAGATATCTCAATGCCATCTGTCTAACTTTCCAGAGCCTGATGCATTCCACAGTGGAATGAACTCAAGTGAATGGTTTATCACTCAAAAATGGGAGCATTTTCTTCAAACTTTATTCAATTTGGTTTGGGTTGGGGGTTTTTTATGTTTTCCAGCTGTGAAAAATCGATGAAATCCATTAAATCATCTGAAATGTTATCAATATCCACTGGGCAGCTGAATGTTATCATTCGAACTAACAACATGAAAAGAAAAAACACCTCTCTTCACTCAAGTATTCAGTGTGTTTATTTCAGAAAGCTGGGTCTTGTTCCACTTCACCAGAAATATTTAGCTCACTGGGATTTACAAATACAACTGCTTGCAAAAAGATTCAGAGGTACAGGATTTCAGGTGGTGTAAATGCGTGCGTTGCAATATAAATATTCAAAGAAGCCACTTAGAGTTTGAGGAAAAGGAGAATCTGGTCCACAGCCAGAACACACAGCGGCACCAAGCTGAAAGGGTCTGATCCTGTCCCAGATTATTCATGATCAGCTTACTGTGTATCATTGGTCTAACTGCAAGACAGGAGTCCAATAAGATTTTCAGTGGTTTTAGTAAGCACTCAGAAACTAGAACTGAAGCTTTTTTTTTCTCCAGAAGCTGTTTTAATTTAAAACACAATATTGTGATTGAAAATTTTGTCCATTTTTATTGGAATATAAAATTTTGTTTCATTTTTTAGAAGTTGAAGCAGAAATTAATTTACATTTCCTTTCAGGGGTGAGGGCATATGTGCACATAGTGTGTTTTAAAGTCACTTCTCTTTTTTTTTTTTTTCCCCACATTTCATGTAGTCCCTTTTTTGCACATCATAAAATTACAGAATAACTCAGATGGGAAGAGACCTCAGGAGGTCTCTGGTCCAGGCTCATGTTGAAAACATCATTAGGAATGAGATCAGACCAGGCTACTCAAGGCTTTTTCTTGAAAGACCTCCAAGGATGGAGTCTGCGCAAGCTCCCTGGACCAGCTTGAACCTCCTGTGTTTCCTGCCTGCTGTCCCTCATCATCCTGAGAAAAGCTGGGGTCCTCGGCCTTGGCAGCCTCCCTGCGGGTAGGGCAGGTGCCTGCTGGGGGCCCACAGCAAGCCCAGCTCAGCTGGCACCTTCTTATAGGGCCAGTGCTCCCACCACAACAATCCTGGGGGTTCCTCTGGGGTTTCCTTGGTTTGTCCAAGTCCATTCTCTATTGGGAGACCCAACTAGAGGCAGCACTTCAGCTGTGGTCTAAAGAGGGATGGTCCCTTCCCTCAATCTGCAGGGGGGTGCTGTTGCTAATGCAGCCCAGGGTGCTGCCAGGGCATGCTGCTGGCTCATGTTCAGGTTAGTGCCAGCCTGGACCCCAGAGCCTTTTCCGCAGTTTCCCCCTCAGCCCACAGCCTGTAGCTGCCAGGGGTCTTTCCTCCCAGTGGCAGGGCTTAGCGCCTGTCCTTATTGCATTGCATAAGATCTTTGTGGATTCATCCCTCTGACTTACTGAGTTTTCTCTGAACAGCAACCCTGCCCTTGAGCATATCCACTCTTCTTCCTGCCCTCTCCAATTTGGGTCACCTGCAAACTTCATAAGTTTGCAGATGTGTGCCACCACCCAGGTTGTTCACGGAGGTATTAAGCAGGACAGATCCCTTCTTGTTCCCTTTTTTTCTTATTGCACTTCTTTTAAAGTAGTTTCCTTAAACATTAAAGTAAGGGAAAAAAAGATGTTTCCACACTTTCATTGCTTATAGGGTTTTTTGCTTGCTTTGTTGTTACCTTTTTTCCTCCCTTTTTTCACTTGTAATAAAAGGTGAGAAGTAGAATGGATGGTAAAAGGAGTAAAAAAAAAAAAAAAGAGAAAGAAAGTCTTGACATGGAAAACCAAGGCTCTTATAAAAAATATTTATAACATGAAATGGACATGGATAGGAAAAAAAGCTTTGCAAAATGAAAGACATTTTGATATGATTTTTCAAATCAAACTTTTTTCTATTCCTACTTCTCCCAAAATAACATATATTGCCCCTCTTAAAAACCCATTTTAAACCTGCTAGGTTTATATTTACACAGAGTTGATTAAATTGAGCGAGGAGCCAGCCATATCCAGAATAAGTAGGGCCTCAAACTCTCATGCAATTACTCTGGATCAATGATTGTGATAAAGACTGAAAATTATAATCCAACTAATGAAACACCCTTGATATATTTTCTGTTGGATGGAAAAATGCTTTACATGCTGTACAAACTGGGGATATGGTCCTGTTGTCATTGCCAAAGAATTAGCACAGAATAAAACAAATGAGCCAGGCAAGAACGTTACTGAACCTTTTGTAACCAGGGAATGTGCAAGCAATTATTTTATCTCAATATGACAAGAGAAAATTGCATTTAAACTGTGCTGCCAATAAACATAGAATCATTTTTTTTCCAGGACCGGTGCCTCAGGCAAGACCTGTGTGATTCAGACTGGAAAAGTTTCTAAACATTTTTGAAATTCATTAATCCTGACTATCTGATATCTCCCCTGATAGATTAAAGACCTAAGAGGATTCCTCAACCCTCCTCTTCTATGCCAGAGCTTTACTCTGAGCCCCAGAATCACAAAACAGCCCAGAACTGTAGGGATCTCCAGAGAATATGTGGTCTGGTTGCTGGTTGAAAGTAGGGTCTTACATCAGGTTATCTGTGGCCCTGGCAAACCAAGTACAAATATTTCCAGTGAAGGAGATGCCACCAGTTCTCCAAGTAACTTATTCAAACGTTTAATTATTCTCACGGTGAAGAATTATTTCATGTATTTAGACAGCATTTGCCCCTGTGCCACAGCCTCTTTTTCTGTGCATCCTTTGAAGGAAATAGCTCCTCCTTCTCTGTAGCTATCTTTTAGGTATTAGGAGGCTGTGATTAGATCTCCCCTGAGCTTTTCTGTCTCTAGGCTGAAGGGTCCCAATTTTTTCAAATTTTCCTCATATGTTTGGTTCTCCAGACATCTTGATGGGTCTCTGTCACACTCTCTCCAATTTTTCTATGTCTCTCTAAGGCTGGACCAAAACTGGACACTTTGTTATATGTGTGACGCAAAATAATCACACTTCTTTGTCTGCTGGATATATTCTTACTGATACACACAGCCAAATGCAGTTTGCCTTCATTGCTGCAAGGACACATAGCTGACTTGTGTTCAGCTTGCTCTCCGCTACCCGTCCAGGTCTTTTCCAGCAGATCTACATCCCAGGCATTGATCCCCCAGGTGGTACTTCTGCTTGGGATTATTCTAAGACAAGTGTAGGACTTTACATTTCTTCTTGTTAGACATCATGCATTTGCATGATTTGCAGATCTTCCCGCTTGTTAATGTATCCCTGTATGGTGGCTCTTCCTTCTGAACTATCCACTTCTTCTCACAGTTTGGTATCTACTTACTTGGTAACAGAACAGGAGTCAAGCCACGTTACCAGTTCCACCCACCCAATGTGGTTCAGATTTGAAAATCTAAAGAAAAAAAAATACTCTTAATAAATTGTTTGCAATCTGGGAAATATGAGCAAAGAGAATAAAAAACAATGATACAGTTAAATTGAAGAAACAGCATGGAAGCATCTGAAGACTATTTTGAAAGCGTCAGGCAGAATTTTAGAACTATGCAATGCATTCTTCCGTGTAAAAGATAATAGTAGATTAATGATACAGAAAACAGAATAAAGACAGAGTTTACACATAAAACTCCTATTTGTAAGCAGTTATAACATTGTTATGGCAATTAGCCTACCTCGCAAAAAAAATGCCCTTACTAAGAAGCGGATAATATGCCATGGAAGTAACAGAGGAGAGAACCAAAGATGCAGTGCTGTTATTTCCTCCAGTTGGTGGAGGAATGGCTACACAAGTATCTCTGGCCTAAGCAATGACTGATTGTATTGTATTTATATTTATAATGACAATCGATTGTATTTATTATGCAAGAATATCACACACAGCTTTGCTGACAGAAGAGGAAAGACTTCACACAGAGGAAAAGTCGCTGTTCTTACCTCTGCACTTGCAAAAACAGATGTTAAAGTATGAGCTGTAGAAGTTCATCGTGCCTAGCTCAGTCAGATGCTGAAGATCCTGCTGTCCAGCCAGTGCTGTAACATGTTCTGTTTGGAATCAGGAGATTTAGGCATTGCCCTGGCATGCCTGGCAGCCAACATCAGCTTCTTTTGGTTATTATTACACCTCTATCTTTCAATAAATTTGATTCTATGACCTTTACAGGCCAAAATTGTTGTAAAACTGAAATATGGCAGCTTTGAATGAGTTATAATTATGCCAGCATACATGTATTAGAATTCTAAACTTTAGGCAACTTGTTTGTTCTCCAAAAAGTTCTTCAGCTTTGGAAGTTGCTATCTTCTTGGTCAAATGGCTTTAACATCTGTCTTTTTTCCCCCCTGAAAACTAGAAAACTACGAGCTCAAAAATATTTGGTTTTTCCCTATACAGGTGCTCCAAATTATTATTTAAAAAAAAAAAAAAATAACAAAGCAACAAAACCCACAAAAAAATTAATCTTAATTGCTTCTCATGAAACCCTCAGGCATTAAAGTCTTTCAAGTTCTCAGATGCTTGCACCTCTTCACTGCTGTCTTCACTAACTTTCTGCAGGTGTGTCTGGATTTTTTGTTTTATATGAGCATTTTCTCAAGCACCTCTAGTACTGTTAAAATATGCTGAGAAATGTATTAGGAATGACAAGCGTAGGCACAGCCAAATTGTTTATACAGTTTTGCTTCTGACTTCATCATACATTTCCATTCACTCACTTGGCATTTAATTTCCAGTCAGAGAAAACTTTAATAAGATTCACTCACTTAATTGCTCAGTCTATTGCTGCCTCACTTTATCTGGCCTCTCAGACACATTAAAGATTTTAACAAGGATTTGCTGACTACAGAATATAAGTATTGGGCAATGTATTTACCAATAGTACCCATAATGGCCAGAGTCTACCTCTTAAAATTGCGTTAGGATAGAATAGAGTTACTACTCCCAGGTTCTCTGCTTAGCCAGGTAACTGAATATGTAACAACTTTCTAGATTAATGTAAATAAATAGCTATACCTCTAAATGTTGTCCTTTTTCAGGCACATATGTCACACACTGGGAACTGGTTTGGCTGGACATATAGCTGGTCAAACATAATTTGGAGTTTAATAACTCTACTACAAAATTTAGCATGGAAGTGTGAGAAAATAAAGAAAAAATAAAGAATGCTTAGAATTACTCACCTTAGTATCTTTCTTCTCTTCCTTGCTACCAAGATATTAAGAAAAAGGGTACTCTACAACTAAGAATACAATTTTGTAAATAACCTATACTAATTGCTTTGAAGACTTCATGCTACTGCGGCTGTTGTTGCTGCTCTTCTTTTTTCACAATAAAGAAAAGGGTATTTGATGGGTAATTATTTTTGGGGAAAATTTTTTTCTATACCTGATAAAGAAAGAAAACTACACCACTCCAGGAAATACTGTTTTGCTAGTCATCAACAAACATTATAAGGACCTTTTTCATATCTTTTGGTTTTCTCATATTGCATGAATATAATTTTTATCTTTAGAGAGATACATCAGAGGGTTATGTTAGCACAGAATGACAGCCATCCTGGAACTTAGGCAACAAAGAGTGTGCTCAGTCAATCTAAAAATATTATGCACATGAAAAAATTCCCAATTCACATGAAGAAAAATCCTGGTCTGGAGAGGAAGAACTACAGCACATCTTGTGATGAGAAAAGGCAAAATGCTATTCTTGTGTAAGTTCCTGTTCAGCAGTTGTACAGTCAGAAATTATGACTTTGGTGGAATGAAATGGTGGAGAAATTGAAAGGTTCAAAATGTTCAACAGGTCAGTAAATAAGCCCTTTTTATTTAAAGAAATGCTTAAAAAAAAAAGAAAAAGGGTTAAAAAAAGAAAGGTTTTCTTTTTTTTTTTTTTTAAAGAAGTGTCCACCCACAGTTAAGCAACGATGACAAAATTCATCCAAAATGAATGATGTGTTGCCAAGATGGGGTCACCCCAAAGGACATGTTCCTGAGCCTCTGAGAGGCATCACATGCTGGTGGTGTATGAGATGCTGGTGCTAGAGACGGGGAGGGACTCTGAGCCCTGCTCACGTGTTGTTCTGAGTAAACAAAACACTGATTTCAACAAACGTGAAAGAAATTGAAACACAGGCACAGGGAAGTATTTAAAAGTGCAAAGTTTTAGTATTTTAACTTTATATTTTACTAGAGAAAATGGAAGAAGTAGCCTATCCTGTCAAGACTTTTGTAGCACCTTGTGGCATTTGCATTTGTACTAAGCATACAGCACAACCTGTGGAGAAATATTTTTAATGATTTTTTGGAACTGGAATGCTTTGCATAACCCACCTATTATCAGCTCATAGAGACTTGGTGATGTTATAGATAATGGTACAACACAGAAGATCTCAGAGAGTTGTCAGTCTTTGTGTTTCACAGGTGTGTCATCTATCAGAACAAGAATAATGCAACACTGTTCAGTAGAAATACCTTAGAGTAATGAGTCAGCTTAATCTAGGAGATGCTGTTCCCTGGTTTCTCTACAGGGAAAGGAAACAGCACTAGAAAATGCACAAGAACAAAGCAAGAAAACAAATGTGCAAGATCGGACATAAAATCATGGGGCTGACAGAGTAAGACAGGAAGCTTTGAGCAAGGAAGAAGTCTACACAAGTTCACGCTCATTAACTGTGACAGTGTTTGCGCTTCTGTGTTTTTCAGTTGTTGGTTCTAGGGGTATATGCTGGCTGTGTCTGCTCCCGTGGCAGAAAGGGAGTCTAGCACCTTGCCTTCTCTTTTTGCACTCTGATTTCCACATAAGGGAACTCCACCCTTCCTTGGGGCATGCAGTGGCTATAACTTACTATCGGGGGGCACTAGGGAGCCCATGTGAGCAGTGGCACACATACACAGAGGAGCCAGCTGCCATCAGAAGATGCTGCAGTACTGAGACAGGTGACAGGCCCAGTGGTTACATTTAAAACAGGAGCAAACTGAATGCTGTGGGGCTGATCATGCCTACAGCTTAATTAGTAATTCATTCACAAAGCACAAGTGTGGCTGAAGCAAACCATCTTTATGCAGGACAATGCCAGGACACAACTCACCAGAGCATGCACCAGTACGGGCCAATGGATAGGATATCAGTTCTTACTAGGCATAGTGGACAAGTGTGCACCAGCTTTGTTTTTCTTTGCTCCATAGTGTCTTCTGATAGTACCCCAGTATCTTAGGACACCACTGCATGCCCTCCCTTTTGTTTCAACACTGCTAAACTGAAACATTATCCTTACATTATTCCAGGCACTTTGGACTGGAAAAACTACTTAGAAAAATCACTTATATCTCAGGGCCATGGGGCAGCGCACGGGGCACTGACATAGAGTTGAATGTTATGTACTGTGGACGTGTACCATCTTGTGCCACTTGGGCTCAGAAAATAATACATTTATTTAGTGGTACAACTTCAGCCAGTGATTCAGAGGTAAACTCTGTTATGGCTCTCTGTAAAGGTAAAGCTGGTCAATTATGTTTGAAAATTCATTTTAGGTTATGAACGTGTTCCTAAACTATAAATCCAGAATATCCTTATGGATGGAATTGCTGAAGAGAATCTATGTAAACAACATTAACTGCAGTGAGCTGGGGAAAGCGAGTCAGCATGCTCCACAAAGGCCTGAGGAGTCAGCTCTAGAGTCTCATTTTCATAAAGGGATCAGAAAAACAAAGCTTGTGCCTGGGAATGGAGCCAGAGGAACTGCTTACTGATCTAGGCAAACATAAAAAGATTCAGCTCTTGAGGACCCAATACATCAGCTTGATGAAAATCCAACAGCCTTTACCAGATTGCAAACTTTCAGTTCAGTTTTCTTGAATAACTTGGGTCATGCTCCAAGGAGGGTGTGAATAAAGTACAAATAAATAAATACAGAAAGAAAAGGACTGGAACTATTACACATGGCTCTTTCAGAGAATTCTGTCCTGAGACTGGAATCTCAGAGCTGGCCACCACTGTGATGTACCAAAAATGGAATTCAAAGTATTTTCCAAATGAAGGGCAGTAAGGCGGCTCCACAGCTTAAGAGACTTCATACTCAGAAGGGCAGAGGTATGAAGGAAAACGGCCTCTTCCCCCAGCACAGTTAGCAGTAGCAGAGGAAAGGGCAGAAATGCTTTTTCCTCTCACCAACCAATATTCAAATATGATCTTCTTTAGTGGTTTGTATGCAGTGGAGGCTAAGGTATAAGGAAAAGTCTGAAAGGCCATTTCCGTTAATCTGCATAAAATTCTAAGGTTCCTCTTCCTTACTGGCATATATCTCTCTGAAAAAAAGATAGCAACCATGTTCATTTTCATGTTAAGACAGAAGCCTGGGAAAAGAAACTGATCAATTTCATTGACAAGATATATACTTCTTAACTGCAGAAAAATTAAGATCCCCAAAATACTTGGCACTTACTTCATTTAAAGCAGTTTGAATAATTTTAAAATATAAAAAAATTGAAGAAGTTTGACACTATACCTAAGTCAGTACACTCCACCTTTCAAATCCAAATACAGAAAAAAAAAAAAAAAAAATCAATTACCCATGCACTGCATTCAGTGTTCAGAAGCTATGAGATTCTTCTCAAAATCAGGCATTACATAGCTCTTCTGTATTCAGCTCTCAGATGGAAAGGCCTGTGGGGACAGCAACAATCTGTGCTATGCAGTGTTTAAATTTTGGTCTGTGCCTCCTTTGTTGTGCTGCATTAAGTGCCACCATGAGGTCAAGGTGAAAAAAATCATGCAGTATGTCACAGAGCCATAGCTTCTGTTGCAGCGCAGAAGCTCAGTGTGCATCTGTGAAAAAAGCTGTTACATGGATACACAAAGGGCATTTTAAAATTGTTTTAATAATAAAATATGTCAGAACCATACGAAAACTAGATTTCAACTCAGTGAACTGATTTTTTATGCATTATAGAAAGCCAATTAGCATATAGATAGCTATGAAATAAAGTATAATTTAAGAGTTCTGTGTTTTACAAAGCAAGCATCAGAAAGCACTTGTATTTAGTTCAAAAAACGTGACCTCTAACATTCACATGTACAGAAAAAGCTGGCGGGCAGGAGAAGAGATTCAAAGACCATTTTGAATTACAGGGCAGAGAGTATCTTCAACTCAAAGATTATCTTCAGCTTCAAGAAGATTTCTGGTGTTGGAGACACACCTGAACCTTTAAGAATTACAAGGAGTGAAATACACTAAAAATTTGGAGACTCTTTCCAGCAACAAGAAAGGATTTCAGCTCATGTTTTTAGGTACGGATTACTTCGTTATCTGGTTAGATGAATAGAGATGGTATCTTTCAAGGCAAAAGAATTTATAATCTGGTTTATAGTGTGACATCAGGACTTTTCTCCTCCGAACATCTGTATCATCATTGCTCCAGCTATGCATACCATCTATCTGATACTGTGTGCTTGGCCTCTGTGTTAGCTTACACCAGCAACTTCTTGTGGCAGAGCAACCTGCAAATGCTGGAGGTGCTGATTCACTACCCCTTTTAGTCACATGGACCCAACTGAAGCAGGCCTGGCACCAACTATTACACCCAAGTTTTTCTAAAGACACTTCAGCAGATCCTTTTCTCTTACATATGCCTCAGTGCTGAGTATTTCCACTCTGCACCATTGCATGCACCTCACTAAAAGAGAAAGAGGGCAGAGGACTTGTGTCCTCTAAGAACTGTAAAGATACCAGGAAGAGATATCCTTTTATGCACCTGCCAAACGCCTTCTGCTAGGAAGGAAACCGATTTCACCAGTTGTGGACATTTCTTTTCTCAGTTGATTGAAAGAAACAGGAACTAGAAGAACTTTATAAAAATAGTAAAACAATGCTACCAGGACAGTGATGTGATCATAAAAATAATACCTAGGTACATGTAGATCTTCCAGTCATTCTCCTTCTGTCTCAGAAGCGACTTCTACGTCACTAACTTTATCTCTAAGGACAAGTGTACAGTGTTTGGGTTTGTTTGGTGTTTTTTTTATTATCCACGGAGTTTATCTAAAAGAAGGGAGGCAGAAATAAAGAACATAACTGAATAGGAGAAAACAAAAACAAAGATGTAACTCCTCTCCTTTTTTTAGGCTCATGGGTCCTAGCAGTCATTAATGGAAAAATACATTCTTGTCTTTTCAGACATCTTTCAATGCAAATGATTAGTGTCAGGATTGTAGTAAGGTAAAGCACATGACAAGGCAGGCACTCCCAGCACTTAGCAAAGACTGATGGGCACATGTCAGTCCTGAAGAATATTGCAGCTTTGGGCTGCTGTTTGGGGTGGAATGGGCACACAGTGTGTTAGAAAAAGTGTACAAGATGTTCCTGATTGCCTGTAATTCAGGCAACATTCAATCCCAACTGATTACAAACTGGGGCTAGACACATCTGCTAATGCTGTCATGGGAACTGTAGTTTCAGAGCAATGAGTACTGAGAGAGAAGAGAAATGGATGTTCAGAAGGTGAGTGTCTCATGTAGATTAGTGGTTTTTTTTTTTGGTTTTTTTTTTTAATATAGAAAAAGTTTCATAAAGACAGGTAAAGCCAAGAAAATGCATGATGCCAGAAACAATTACTTAAAAGAGTTCTAATAGAGCAAAAACTATTTGCATAAAGAAGAAAGTTCATATCTTAGAAGTCTTATGGCAGATGGATCAAAAATTCTTAATGATCACTCAGATGCACATTTCAAAGGCAAAGTTGAGGTAAAGGCAAAGTTGAGGTAAAACCAAAGCCAATTACAGGCCTGAATGACAGAAAAGATGGTGTTAGAGACAACAAGTGTTTTCAGAATTCAGTTGATAAAGATGATGTCAGAAATATTTTGGCATAGGAGAAACCTAAGCATCATCAATATGATGGTCAATGTCATAGAATAGGATCAATCCTAATATGGCAATAGACTAACATGTTATGGAAGAGTCTTTGGAGCCCCTGGTGCACAAGAAACAAAGACATTAAATCCAACAGATCAAAATATTCAATAATATTATGGAACAGATATGCAGGGTATAGCTCAATTTGTAGGAAGAGAATATGGTTAAAAATTCAGATATTTCACAGATTTAAGAGTAAAAAACCCAAAATAGCTAACCTTGACATTTAATCAAACTGTTAAAGTGGTTGTAGATGTGGAAATTGTCACAAACAAAACGAGGAACTGGAAGAAAAGTTACATAAGTGTTGAAGAGTAGTTCTGTGTAGTTGTATTTGCAGAGACTAGATCTCTAATTTTAATTGAGAATTTCCCAGTAAAGTCAAGAATTATATATCTTGACCTAAACAAAACCTGGTACCATACCTAGTGGCAACTTCCAGCATCTTTTAAGATCTACTTTGAACTATACCTTTAACTTGTGTTACAGTTTCTATCAAATAAAGTTCTGTTCTGTCTTCATTACTGCATTGCCTCAGTACTATATACCAATGAATACTAACATCACAGATGAATAACTGTGAAATTATTTAAAGATAAAAACCTTCTTTAAATGCCACATATATTGTAAATAAGGGACAAAAGGTATCCCACAGGAAAGCGATTTGGTAAGTAACAAAGCCAGTTGTTTCACCTTCTGATAACAAGAGATAGCTGCACAGCCTTTATTTAGAAAAAGCAACTTTTTTTTTCCTATGAAAAAAATGCACCAAGACAAAATTTGAGCTATTTATTTCTGTAATAACAGTCAAGTTGCAAATAGAGCAGCATTTTAAGAACCCCCGGGCAGCACCTGTTTCATTTCTGTATAGCAGCTAAGCCATACTGTGTGAAAGTCTTCACTTTGGAAATTGTTACTGAATTATGCATATGTCACTCTACAGTTTCAGAGGAAAAGATAAACTTATCACCTTAGATTTTATTTTATTTGTTGCTAATTGGGACACTATATATCTCTGTCCTGTTGCTTTTCTGTAAACAGTTACACTGCATTAAATGGGAACGGACAGGAGAATAAATAACCTAACTTTGACCTGCCCTTGAAATCACACTGCTTTTAAGCAAGAGCAATCTGGGTGTTTCCACTCTGCCCTGAGTAATTTTAAAAGTAACAGTGGAAGGTGACAACATAAACTGTTACAATAACTCTCTGAGGAACTGCCTTACTTGCAGATGGGTTCTACTATTAATGTTTTTGTCAGACTTCTAGCACTCCTACAATCCATCAGCTAAGGACTGTCTTGGGTAAGTGTCCTGGTAGTTCATCGCAGCAACTGCACTAGTAAACTGTTTCTGTTCTGACTGAATGGCTGTGAAGAAGTTTTATTGCTTAATCAAGAGATTAGGCTATTAAATACTCTAGCAAGTTTGATTTTTTGATTTTTGTTTTCCTTTTCTGAAACACTGTATTAACGTGAATGGCAAGTATTCATTGTGTCTGAAAAATCAAGGTAACCGCAAAAGGCCAAGGCCATATCATAATCACAAATTGAAAAATTCTCCTACTAGAGATTAGATGCCGGGAAATCATTTGAAGTTGAATAAGAAGCAATATCTTTTTTCCTCCTGCCCCCTAGGACAAAATATTGAATAAAAACCATTTAATTTAGGCTAATCTCTAGGGTACTGAATTGTTTCCATTAAATGGCCACCTCTACTGACTTCTCATTTGGGGAAATTAGTTGAAAGCAATTATGTCTTAGAACAGTTTTGGCTTTTGGTTTTAAGCAGTCAACTCCTATGCAGATCTCCCACCTCTTAATGATGATATTTTATCTTGTAATCAGTGTATGAGATGTTTTTTATATTGATATGTACTTCAAGCTGTGTCTATTTGTTAACTTTTTGTTATAGAGCATCCTATTTGAATAGGGTCACAATCTACACTTAAAGTATGGAAATGTAACGTAAGTATATTGCAAGAGAATAAGCAGAGATATTATTTGGCTGCATTTAATGGTGGTCTGATTTTTTTTTTTTTTTAAGTGACATTGTGGGTGTATGTGTATATATATCTATAATATATTATAGATAAGTTGTGGATGTCCTCTCCTTGGAAGTGTTCAAGGCCAGGTTGGATGGGACCTTGAGCAACCTGGTCTAGTGGAAGGTGTCCCTGCCCATGGCAAGGAGTTGGAACTAGATGGTCTTTAAGGTCTCTTCCAACCCAAACCATTTTATGATTCTATATATATGTGTATATCTATGAAGGTGAGAGGAAGAGAGTGAGAGCACTGCAGTTAACAACTGTAGATCATGAAAGGACAGAACACACTTGTAGTGTTTAATGCTAATATTTTATGTTTTAGAGAGGGGTACTACCTATACTTTACATCTGGTCCCTGAAAAATTACAGAATTCTCATTTCTAATTTCAGATAGCATTGGTTATTATTTAGAAAATCCCTTTTTTTTTTCCTTCAAACTGAATAACAACCTTATCAGTGCCAAATTTTAGTATCTTTATATATTAATATATCACGTCTCATTAAAAAAAAAGTACTCATTTCACAGAAAGGTCCTTGGCAATAAGACTATTTCCTTGGGGAAGTATTTAGTGTCACATCTTTAAGCACACACATAATCTCAATGACTTCGCTGGAATCTCTGATTTGCATATATAAATTTAAAACTTCAAAACAGTGCACCTAGAATACTGTGTTCAGTTCTGGGCCCCTCACAACAAGCAAGACATTGAGGTGCTAGAGCGGGTCCAGAGAAGGGCAACAAAGCTGGCAAAGGGTCTGGGGAACAAGTCTGATGAGGAACAGCTGAGGGAACTGGGGTTGTTTAGTCTGGAGAAGAGAAGGCTCAGGGGGGACCTTATCACTCTCTGCAACTACCTGAAAGGAGGTTGTAGTGAGGTGGGGGTTGGTCTCTTCTCCCAAGCAGCAAGTGATAGGACAAGAGGTAACGGACTCAAGCTGCACCAGGGGACGTTTAGATTGGATATTAGGGAAAATTTCTTCACAGAGAGAGTAAGCAGGCATTGGAACAGGCTGCCCAGGGAAGTGGTGGAATCACCATCCCCGGAAGTGTTCAAAAACCCTGTAGGTGAGGCCCTTAGGGACATGGTTTAGTGGTGGTCTTGGCAGTCCTGGGGTAATGGTTGAACTTGATGATCTTAAAGGTCTTTTCCAACCTAGTTGATTCTGCGATTCTATGATTCTGTGCTTACCAGGCTCATGTTTAAAACCCCTGTATGCTCTCCCAAATCTTACCTTTCATTATACTATACTATTCTATAGTTATTAAGAACTGCAAAAAAATCCTTTCAAAATTACAAGCCTAAAACGGGTGTTAGAGAATGTCAACAAGACACTCAAGTGCAGCAAGACAGGACAATAGATCTGTTAGCTGGGAACTGTCTCAGATATTTTAACTGTAGTGCCTAAAAAACATTCAGATGCAAATCACTGTTTTTTTGTATAATGAAGAGATATCACTATTCTGTGAACAATATCCCAGACCATAAAGGATAGATACCCCACCTACTAATGCTTTGCTAGAAGCAAGCTGAATGTCCATCCAAAGTATAAATATATACATAAATTATTATAAGAATAATGTTTTCTTTGTGGTTCACAAAACCTGATTCTTGCCCCACACACATCACAGTTTAACCTTTGCTTAATTTTTGCAGTATGTTTAAGTATTTTGCTGAATCAGTGCCTCAATCAGAATAATTACACTGATGGCATTTGAGTTATATCAGCTGGAAGCCTGAAGGCAAGGATAAAAGAATTGAAGTACAATACTTAAGCAATTAAAATAAAACTAACGATTGAACTTGTTTTCTCAGTGGTCTATGCCAGGGTTTTTAGTCAATTTGGGTTTTGGCTTTTTTTTTTTTTTTTTGTAAGTAGACACATTTTGTGGTCTGAACACTAGAGCTTTGGGCCTCTCTAGTCTTTCTAGATGTAGTTTGACTCTTACTTTCAAAAAGGAGAAATACAAAGATACTGGGTAATGGTGTGAATCAGAAGATCAGTTGGTTCAGTTTTTCCCAACACTTCCCTTGAAGTAATTGCACAGGCTCATTACTGCTAGATGCACCCAGGCCCATGAACTCCAGGTTATAGGGGATTTTTCCCATCCCTGTCTGATGGTTCATTTAAGATTCTTGAAAGAGTACAATAGCAGAGATAAAAGGTTCCTTTTAGCAGCTTAAGAGTGAGCTTGGCAGCTGAATCTGATTGCTGCGTTAAGAGTATAGAAATTTGGCAGAAATTGCCAAATTGCCCCTTGCGTTCCAGCCAGTCCTCAGAGATCAGGGGGGCAGGGTAAAGCTAGGCATAAGTTCTCATTTTAACCAATTCAAAACTACACATCCCAGTTACATTCAATAACTTTCACGACTATGGATTCACAAACAATGTGGTTTATTGGAAGCAACAGAAATACAGATTTGGAATTGCCGTTCATAAATTCACTTACTGCATTAGCACTACAATCCAAAACTAGTCAACAGTTAATTGAGCTCATATGTAAACATAAACCAATTGATATTTCATTAAGCTTAGTTCCACCTGGGTATCATCCGACAGTTGGAGGCGCAAATCTTACCAAAGAGGCATCCCTGCTTTGGGGAGGACAGAGGAGTAAGCCCACTGACTTGTCTACAAAGGGAGATCATATTCTCATTGTCCATCCTGGAGAAGTTCGAATGCCAAATTTATGCCTTTGAGAAAAGTGGAGGTGAGACTGTAGTCAAATTACCTGCTGCTGCCCCAGGGAGGAGGGGGGGCAAGCAACTTTTTGGTGTATTCATTATATGTAAACGAGCCATTTACATGTGGTCAGATGCTGCATAGGCTGTGGGCCTCACACAAGGACGGACCAGAACCATGAAACCTTGGCATCTCTTTTCCCACCCATCTGAGGCAGCATTCAGGGCCATAGGCCTCCACCTGGCAGCCTAATCACCCCCATCAGCTGCCCATCACCCCTATCAGCAGCCAATCATCTCTATCAGGGTGTTGCAACTCCCTTGGCCTCTGGCCTCATTCCTACATCCCCACACACCACCCTTCTCCTCTCCCCAGGTGGTCTGGAGCAGGGTGTCTCCAGCTGCTGGCCTGGGCCCCGCAGGCCACTCAGCCTTTCTTCAGGGCTGACACTCCGCTAAACTTCTCTTCCCTCTATTAGGCAGGCTTGGTGTTCATCAGTGCTCAGGCACACAGGCCCATAACACAGACTGCACATGCACTGAAAACAGTTGGAAATGGGATTTAGTGAGAGGAGAGGATAAACTGTGCCAAAGTGCATGCATCAGTCAAACAAGCATGCTGACCAGTAACCTGTTTGCACATCACTAGCCCCTTTTAATCTCCTTTTTATTTTCTCATGTTTGTTCCTCTTTTATCTACCGGGCTCCTTCTCCCAAGCAATCCCCTTAAATCATCCCATGAAAAGTTTTACACAATCCCAAAATATCTTCCCTCCCGCATTCCTTAGGCAATAGTCCACATTAGTTTACATGGTACTGCAAAGAGGGTTTCTTTCACTGATTCATGTTGGTGCGTTACACACCAGATTCAGTGGTCCAATCCTTCTCCTTTGATATTTTTAGGAGCAGCTGATTCAGTGTTCTGTAATTGTCACTGATTAGATTTTCACTGATGAGGTTACTAGAGATTTTCCAGGTATCACCATTTCCCTGATCCTTGCAGGGTCTCTGTGTCTGATATGAATAGCCTTTCATCAGGTAACCTAGCAGCTATGCTCTTTCCCTTCATAGTTTCCTTTACCTTTCCGTTACCTTTGGGCTTAACGGTGGAAGCACTCTTGTACCACAGGCAAACAATTGCACTTCCTAATTTCACTCATGTGTTTTCGTTAGGACTATAATTTCTTAACCATCCTATGACATCAACAGGAGGTAACTTCAGAAGACACCTCCATGCTACTTAAATATGAAGATACTGCTTAACTTAGTTGATCTTCATGCTCTGCCTTTTGTAGGTGGGGGCATGCTTTGCTCTGTCCACTGTATATACGGCATGTTTTAGGAACCCATGTTAGGTGACAGACATAGCAGTGCACATATTTCTACTCCCAATCTACACTGGTAAACTATCATCATAGCAGTTTTCAGTAAAAGATATAAGAATATGAGAAAGACCAATGGTTGTACAATAATAGCACTTTGGTGAATTAAGAGTTGCTGGTCTTGCGTATAGTCAGGCATTTTTGCCTTCTGTCTGACATCAGTTGCATCTCCTAAATACTCCCAATCCGGACATACACATTGTGAGGACCCCTTCTGAATTTTGGAAATTATTTAGGTCAGAAATTAATGCACTTCTGGAAGAAAAGCTATGTTAATCCTTGCAGTATTGTCAATTGGTAATTTAAAAAAGCAAAGGAAAAGGAATAAATTTTGCTAAGACAAAAAAAAACATGTAATGACAGTATCTTTTGCCAGCCAGCATCCTACTAGGCTGATGCTGCAATGACAAAAAAAAAAACCCTGAACTGGTTCTCAATGACCTAGAATGTGAATACAAGTGTATTTGGAAAGGACTGCTTGTTAAGACAAATAACTATAGGAAAAAAGCAGCAAGATGTGGTTTAATAATATGCTTTTGCATGTGCATGCGTTTCATGCTCTTCATCAAAGGAGAGAAAACATTCCTTTATTTTTACTTTTGAGACAGTAGTAGAATCACATAGCTACCAGTAAAAGAACACTCTATAGCAATATGTGAGGGCAATAACTGAAAATGTGTGTTGGGTGATAGAAAAGCAAAAGGATGTTTTCATTAACTAGGATAAAACAAAGGCTTTCTAAAGCTTCCAATTTTAATTCTATGGATAATTAAAGGACATTCTTTTTGGTTTGACTTTTTTTTAAGCAAAGAAGAATGTGCTGTATAGACGTATAAAGGAAAGCTACAGGGTCTGCACCATTTTCCTTTTGCCATTTACATGGGTAAGACCTTGTTATTGGCCTCAGAATCTGGGAGTTCTTGGAGTGTAGCAGATAGTAGATTCACAAAAGAAAATTGAGGCTTTTAGGCACTTTTTAAATACAACCTGAAAGTCGCAGACTATAACACTAATGACATTCTATATTGCTTTGGTGGCTCTATTGAATACTATTTTCCTCTGTAGTTTGCTAATGTAACAAGAAGTCATTTGAGAAACTAAGGCAACAGAACCATTGTTAACTTCTATAATATAGAGAACAGCTGAAAGTCACCAACATCAGCAATAGCACTATCAAATAACAGAGATGAGGAACAGTTGACAGTGCAGTGTCAAGCTATGTATAGACTATTCTTTCATGCAATATTCCTTTGAAGTTGCTAGCATTAGAGCACCAACCTTAGCTTTATAAACTCGAAGCATTAATCCAAAGGCTACATTTTCAGCTGCTTTATCCTGCACAGCTTCATGGACAGCACAGGAAGCAACTGACTTGTACTTACTGAGACCTAATTTAAGTTGCGACAACCTAGAAGTAAATTCTTTTCTGAACCAGTATGTTAGCAGGAAAAAAAATATATTCTGAACATTTACTGATAACGTATCCCATTTTCAGCAGTGTGTGTGTGCATGTGCACAAGTTCAGTCCTCCTTGAGTTTGTTTTGTTAACTTAATAAATGGTACTATCACAGTTTCTCTGGTTTTGTATACTAACGTTGCATAGTTTTTAAAATTTGCATTTATCACTAAAAGCAAATAACACTTTTTTTTTTTCAGTCTGAACTTTAAAGAAATGAATGATTTCCCTCCTCATAAATCTCAATCTACGTATTTTGTAACCCAACAAGAAGCAGGATTTAGACGTTTACTTTAACAATAAGTACAGGACCTCTACAGGTAAGTTTTCATGGTTGGAATCATTCCTGATTCAATGTGAAGTAGAAAGCTTCAAAGACTTCAGTGACTCTCAGTGTAATAGTTAAATTCAATCATTTTACATTAGATGCAAGCTGCCAAGTTCGCTCTTAAGAGGCTATGTATCTCCCAAATAAAAGCTGCTAAAAGAAACCCTTTCTCTCTACTACAGCACTGTATTGAGAGTCTTAAATGAACCAACACAAATGACAAAAGGTTCTTCAGCCAGAGTCAGCACGTATAGTCAAACACATTTGAAAGGCAGTAGAGTAATTCTTAGAATTCTAGTAAGAAGTCAAAAATAGTTGAAGATCACTTCAACTTTGAAAGTCGATATGTATGATGAGTGCTCTTTCAAGCAACTGCCCAGAGTGAGGAGGGTTTTCAAGCCTCAGCCACTACCTCAGCTGATGAAAGCAAAAGGAGCAATAGTTGATGTAACTGCACTCTTTTACACAGAGCCTGCAGTGGAGCTGCTGCTCTGCCATTACTAGTAAACATAACTTGGAGCACCATCAAAAGTGATCAATGGCATAAATAGAGAGTAATAAAAAGAAGAAAAAAAGAGGCAGTACAAAACCTCATCCATTTTACATTAATCTAACATTTCTGACTGCTGAGGATCAATTCTTCACTGTCACATGCATGAAAAAGAGTTCTCGGTTCCCATTACTAAAGTGCATGGGAGCAGTCAAGTGATAAATTCTAGGATGAACTCATGGCTCTTCAAAGAAGCTATGAACATTTAGAGTGCATCTGGCTCTGGTATAGGATGAGGACTTTACCGGCATGGTAGTCATGTTAAGTTTTGCAAAGTGAATGCAGAATTATGGATAAATCACAAAATAACCCTTTTTTCATGGGTCTTTCATGATCCTTTTTATGTATTCTTTATACAATTAAAGATGTCTTCAAGCATCACATTGGCCCGAACTATTCAAGAGTCATAAGAACTATTTATCTATACATATATCAACTAATTAATTTCCAGCCTTCTGCTATTAGTACATAAGTACAGGTTAGTACATTTCTCTGCAATCTATTAGTAGACTTTTGAAGCTGTGCGACATAAGGTATTCTCTTCCTCTTGAATTCCCAGTTTAATTACATTATACTATGCATGCTGACAACAGAAAAAAGCATCTCTTCAATAAACACTTTTAATCTGTATAAAACAGAGTAGGGATGGAGAGCTCTGTGGTGCCACAGTCTTTTACACAGTGGTTTGAGGTTACTTCTGCCTGTTAGGAAAACACACATGAATAATTAAGCAAAAATGAAAAGAGAATCTACGCTTCCTGTATCCTAGCTGAACACACTAATACTTTCTGTTGGCATGTAGTAACCACTGCCTACTGCAATGGATATTTTAGAAATCAGTATGTACTTTTATCATTTGTTGAGTCAGCCAGAATAGATTTTTGGTTTTAGTTTTGACAAGAAGACTAACTTCATCAGTATCTCAGGCAACTAGACTTATTCACACAATCTTATTTAGATTGATTTTTCATCAGGAGATCTCACTGTGCTTTGCAGAAATGAGGAAGCCAATCACCAACTGCAAAAATTAAAATGGAAAAGGGAAATTATTTTTTTTTTTTTTTTTTTAAGAAGGCACATTACGCATCAAGACTAGAGTATGGTAAGTATAGATGATAGCATCTCTTCAGTAGGCCAGATCTCCTCTTGAATGCAGGGGACAAAGTCTTCTTCCCTTTAAGCACTGAATTGACTTAATCCAAAGTTCACTGAGGCAGACCAGAACAACTCAAATTACCAAATTGATCACCCAGAAAGGGAAATATATTGCCCAAACCAGTTCCTTTTGCTTGTAAAATGACCAAATTAGCTAGACCATGCCAGCAGGAATCTGTTGTTCTCGTGATGTAGAAGCTGTTGCAAAAGCATGAATTTTCAAGTTAGACTAAGTTTACAGACACTTTGCACCTTGAGAACAGAATCCCACCATCTGTGACACCAACAGGCGTCAGAATGATACATGCCACGTGATACTTCATATCACAAGGGAGGAAGTGACTTTAAGTAGTCATCCTGACACACTCAAGATTTCTACAGAATTTCCCAACACTTCAATTTCTACTTCTGCATAAGCCCGGAAACATGATTCAGTCTTCACAGATGCTGACATGTTACAGTCTAGTTCATTCTCAATTCATTTTGGGTTTGCTAAATTAGTTTTCCCTTTGCAGCCCCTTCAGAGCTCAGTTCACAAGGATTCTTTCACCTGTTTCTCTTACACCACCAGAAAAACTAGGAAGTGTTTCTGTTTACCTAGCAGTTTAGCTTCATTTGATCACCTCTTTAGAGCACTATTTTATATGTAAGCATTATGATTTGCCTGAATTTTCTCAGGTGAAAGAGGAAAATGACCCAGGATGAGTGCTTTAACCTCTAGAGAAAAAGTAGTGATGATTTCTTATTCTGGCTTCTTTGAAATAAGTACCTACGAGACAGTAAGTCTACTGAAACTAGGGAAGCCCTGCCTTTTTCAGTATCTGTTAAGAGAAAGGAAATGCTTTATTTTATGTATTAATGGCAGAACTGCTAGTGATGCAAAAGAGGCATAGAGGATGGAAGCCTTTTTCTGTATTTTTTTTAATTTTTTTTTCTTTTTTTCCCCCCAGTTTGAATAAAGTTTTTAATCCTCAATCAAAACCTTTTTGTGCTGACAGATGGACCTGATTTTTCCCCAGTTCACAGCAGGTTAAATCAGGTGATAAAAATTATTATACATTGAGTGACAAGAGTGCAGATTAGAGTAAAATGAGACATAATCACATAATTTTTTAAGAGGTGTTTTCTTTGATGTAGCACCTGGGGGGGGAGTATCCTTCCCTTTTATTTTCCCTTTTTAGGTTTCTTCAGATTTTTTCCCATAGCTTTAACATTAAGCTTTTAAAATCATAAGTAATTTGAGATATTTTTCTTCTTCATTTGAACTTCCATTTCATTAATACCTGCTCAATAACCAAGACTTTGCATGATTTACCCTCACTGTGTCCTAGCTTAGATTTTCTTAAAGGAGCCAGCACTGCTTATAGGCATGTATATTTGGCTTTGTCTAACAGACTTCTTTTTGATAGAAAGGTGTATGGAATACTTTCTTGACTTACAGAGATGGAGAAAAATAAGAGAAGTGCATCTTACTGTGGTGCTGAAATGAAGGTCTGCTTTGATGCAGGATATTAGAATACATATGAGAGCACACTGTTCTCATCATAAAAGCTGTCAGCTGAGCTTTCGTTACCTAATCACAAAAAATGACATCTGGACAGAGATAAAATCAGAAGTATAGATAAAGAGGAGCTGAAAATCACTAGATCAGAGAGAAAAATTAGAAGTAAAACTGTGACCAAGAGGTGATAAATGCCAAAGAAAAGGAGAGTAAATTTCCCTGCCAAGGGATATAACCCTGAATAGCAAAGAATTCAGGTCTCTAAGGCCTACAGATAAAATGTTTTCTGTATGAAACAAATAATAAATTTATCTGTGTCAAAATGGATAAGAATGTGTGCATCCAAGTCTCTGAACTCCTACAGCTACACAATGGAGCACTGCAGTGCCCAGGGCTAGCATTCAGGCCAGCACTGCTTGAGGTTAAAATGAAATTAGCCACATGGGCCTAATACATCTCCTACTGAAATAAAGTGGAAGTTTTCCATTCACATTTATGAGAGCTAGAATACGCCTGATACTTATTTCTGAGTTCCAGTACACTAACCATGTTCAGTATTACCCTTTTGGTATGAATCCACTTCATACCTAAGCTTTTAATTTAGAAGAGATATGACTCCAAAAGCTACCATGAGAAAAAGTTTTCTACCATTGCTTCTCCACCCAACTTCATGGGCCCCAGGTATAAATTAAAGCTGAAATTAATTCAGATAATATTCTGAGTCTTCTTTGCATTTATGTCTGTCAAGTATTGGAGAAATGTATTTTACAAAGAGGAAAGATGCATAGTAAACAAGTGAACCACAAGACTTCATAAACTGAATCATACAAAATGAATAGTATGGGTTGAGACGAAATACCAGGGAAGTTGTGGATTAGGGAGAATGATTTTGGATTTACAAGTCAACATTTTAGCATGTAACTATAAGCAACAACCCACCCAGAAGTTATATTCATTCCTGGATTTTGTTATGTAGTTACAAAAACAGTGATGTTAACACTTTGTGGAAGGAACAGGCTCCCCTTCTTGCCAACTATTGCATAAGTTATTAACATTTGGGAGGGGAGGTATTGTACAAAACCTCTATGAATATCACCTCTATTCACATATAATTAGCATTTTACATACAAAAATAGCCTTTCAATATCTATCTGAACAAACACTGGAAAGGAAGCAGGTTGTAAATCTTGTGTTCAATGTTGTATTTTAAGGACTAGCAAAATATCTCTAGAAGTACTGGTTTACCTACAAAAAAGATGTCACTGCTTTAAAGAAGCTTGGCCAAATCAGCTGCTTAAATCTTAACTGTGTTAGGCAAAAGGCTGAAAGATAGTGTGTCACTATCTTACACTATAGTGTGTCTGTAACAGGTACACTTCCAGCCCCTTTCATTCCTGTTGAGCTGGCGTTCAAGAATTAACTACAATAATGGAAAAAGCTTCTTACTTAAGTTGTAGTCCAACTAATTGTTTCATGGTTTATGGGTTCAGGCTTTCAACAAACAGGAACACAGCCAAATTCTTTTCAGAAACTACCTGCTTGAAAATAGGTATTGAAAGGTCTTCAAAAGTTGGTTCTCTGATCTAGTAAATAGAATGAGATTTTATTTAGGAAGTGGACAATTATTTTTAATATTACAATGAAACCTTTTTTCTATCTTAAAATCTTGGGATGGAAAAAAGTTGCAAAAATAATGTTTCAGAAACATTTTCAGCTAAATGCAAATCTTAGAGTGAAAATGTCCCTTTCTAAAAAGAACTAGAGACTAGATGATGCCTTTCTGGGGATGAGGAAGTGTTCTTAAAATAAAATGGGGCTAGTTCCACTGACTTATTTAACTATGGTCTAGATATGCATTCAAAGACTTCAGTGATCATTCAAACTAGTCCAAACCCTGAGTATCATGTTCCAGTGAATGCTCTGTTGCATTCAATCACTATAATCCAGGTTGACTCAAACGCAGTTGTCAGGTGCAGAACCTGGAATATCCTCTTGAAAGGCAGCTTTTTATTTTTCTTTTATTTTAAGCACCATCCAAACAATAATCAGAGTTGCTATTTCTCTTAATTCCTTGCTCAGAAATGTATATGGAGACATAGTAATAGAGGAGGTACATATGTAGTCAGTACAGAATGATCCAGTTTATCTGCTATAGGGAGAATGAATCAGAAAGAGGTTTACACATTTCTGTGAAGATGTCTGGATAACGAGAAGTCATAGCACAGCAATAAGGAAAGCAATGTGCACTTATGACTGCCATCTGTAAAAGTTGCTACTAGTCATTGATTTATTAAGCAAAGCTGGTAGCAAAAGGAGACAACCTATAACTGCAGCCTGGTGACTCAGGGCACACCTCTGGAAAAGGGAACAGTCATAAGATTCAGACCTTCTCCAACACCCAAGTAAATAGGACTGTAATAGGTAAAATAGAGTTCTTAGTGAGGACTACAATATAGAGCTGTGTCTCATGTTCCTACCAAGTAAAAGCCCTTAAAAAAGCAATAAATACTGGGTTATTAAAACAAATCCTCTGGACAAAACAAAACAAAAAACAAAACAGAAAAGAAAAAGAAAACAAAAAAGGAAAAGAAGAAAAAGAAGCTGAAATTCATCCAGAACATGAATTTTCTTTTTCTTCTTTTTTTTTTTTTTTTTCCCCCATGGAACAGGATGAGTGTTTTCAAGCAGGATAACTAATCGGAAGGTAAAGGTACTGGTGCTCTGATAGCAAAACTTGGTTTCAACTGCAGCTTTTGGTAACTGTTGCTTAGGTAAGAATTGTCTGGGTTTTGAAATATGAGCGTGTGCATTCTTGCAGTGTGAATCAATACATTTATCTGCTGCTTTTAGTATGACTGTAGAAACTAAACATCAAAACCATATTTCAGTATTGCAAAGGTGCTAACATTAATGACATTTAGAAGAAATATAGTTAAAACTATTTCTTAGTTTACGAAATCAAGGCACAGATGGCTTGCTTATTTGCATATAAATTACGTTAAAAATTGTTTACCCAAGACTTTCGGCACCATAGAATATGAAACCTACAAGAAGGTTTGGTTGTCGTATTTGTGTTTCTAGGTGACAACTTGGGCTTCATTAGAAGTCTGAAGATTCAATATCAGTCAGACACTTAATTACTGGAATTATTAATTCCGAGGTCCCTTAAGTTACTCACTTTGGATGCCTGAATCTTCCCATAAGCATCCTTTGCTGATTAAGTCACACAAAGGTGTTGAGAGAAGCTGTGAAATAAAGGCAGACTTCCTATGAAAGGATAAAACCCCCAGAATTTGAAGAATGTCCTTAGTAAATAAATAGTCTGCATTATTGTATGCCGGTATGAAGTAGAGATGCAGAACAGAGCAAAAAAGAACCACATAACATTTTTCCAAGTGCAGTCTTACATCCTTTATCCAAGTAGATTTACACACTGAAGTGACAAAGATCTCTCTGGGCACTGGAAAAATATTGCCCAAATATGAAGTCTTTTAAAAAACAAAGAAATTCTAATTACTTTAATGATCACAGACATGTGGGAAAAAAAATTTTTTAAAAGGATTCAATAACTTTAATTTTTTGCATTTTTTTTATGTTAACTGCTTATGTTAACTTCTTTCTATTAGTCTGCAGTGGAAATGCATAGAATTTCAAACGGCTCTTTGAAATGCATTTGAAACTATTTTTTGTGCTGACCCCTTGCTTTCATATTAGGTCATAATCTAGCAAATATTTAAGAGTGTCCTCACCCTGTTTAACTGCACCTAGTGCCAAGGAAACACATTAAGCTAAAGACTGAAATGTTAGTAAAGAAGTAATGTTCTTTATAAGTTCAGATAATTGAAAAAAAAAAAACCCCACCACAAAAAAAGCCCCAACCAAAAAGACACCACCAAAAAACACCTCTGGGGCAGAAAGCCCCTTTTTCAGATCTGCTGAACACGTTTGCAAATCTTTTTCAGCATTAGAATTACTTGGCATTTAGTCAGTTCTCAGACTTCTTTCAATAGACTATCTATTACTGTATAGAGTAATCAAGTCTCTTACTGACTTAAACTCTGTCTTCAGTCTTATTTCCCTCTCCCATTAAAACAAGTATTACAGCTTGCTTGATATACTGAGAACAAACAAAAGAAATTTCCAGGTTTGTTCTCCATTTACGTTTCCCGTGCTTTTTCTCTCTTCTTTTCTTTTAAAATATTGTTTCAGTGCCCTTCCTGTCCCTTTCACGATTTTTCAATATACTATTGCACAGGTAAACGGAATATGTGTTGTCTTAGTATTTTTTAAAAATATTAACACTGTATCATTTTAGTTATGCTAAATCACCTACACAATAGATCCCTCCAGAAAGTGTATCTAGCACCAAAGCAATTATATTAAATATATTCAAGTAGAATAAGTATGATTAATCATTCTATTCTTCCATGACTGTTTAGGGATTTGAAAGCTCTTGATTGTTAGGATAAAAAGTTCAATGTTTTATAAAAGTGTTACCTTTTAAAAAAATATACCCAACTGCGCACACACTAAAATAAGCACAAGCTGACATTCAGGTTCAGCAAGGATGCAAATTTTTTTTTTATATACAAAATGCTTACAAAATGTAGCGGAAAATGTTATAGCTAATTAAATGCATTTTAAAAGAATTCTGCTTTGTTACCCAAACACAGTCTCAAGTGCCATAACACCCAAATGTATTTTTGCAAGCAGTGAAATCTGCTTTTATAAGTTCTGTCTTCATTATTTTTTTCTTCACTAATGTTTTATACTTTTACTTTAGGAAAAAATGTGTAAACACACAGGCTAAAACTCATGCCACATACATAGAATGTTAAACAAAAACTTGTACATAAATAATATGAATATGCAAATAATGAACCTTAGAGTCTTTAAAGAACAAACCTCATTAAAAGATATTGTCTTTTAGAAGAATAATGCATAATCAGGTCAACAAACTGTAGGACATTTCCAATATAGATGTGTATATTTCAGGTAGGAGTGAAGGACCTTAGCATCTTTAATTTTCAACCAGAAAATTTCTCTTGAGAAATCTTCTACCAATGTTGATTACTCGAACTGTTTAATATCTCTAAGCCACAGTGCAGTTCTTAGTGTTTCCTTCTGTGTGTGAGATAGCACTGTTTCTTTAAAATGTCTAAATAATTTTTTTCCATCATATCAACATTCCAATTTTAGTTTCCTCATCATCTGTGATAACAATGAATTGGTTTATGTATATTTGCGTACAATCAGAACAGGTGGTTTTATGGATACATTTAGGTAGAAAACTACATTATTAATTATTAATGGTAAAAAAATATGATAACTTAAGCTTCTTATTTCCTTTAAAACAACTTTAGTCACTTCCACATAACATGAAGAAGGATGCTTTAAGTAATTTAAGCATTGTATTCTCCTTCACTCTCAAGGACTTTTTTCCCCAAAGATAGGAGATTCTCTATAAAAATAAGATTGTTTGGACTCACTGGAAATAGATTTTCAATTCCTACTGAAGTCTTGAGAGTAAGAAATGGCTAAGAGAGTTTATTTTCTTTCATTCCTTTCACTTTGAGAATACCTGAAAACTCTCTGCAAGAACAATACCTATTAAAAATCAACTGGCACATCATTAAGCAAACTATACATCCATTCATGTGCTGGGGATCTTAGAACTAAAGATAGTTATTTTTTCGCTCTTCTCACATCCTTCTACCAGTTACACATTTTCCTGAAAATATGCATGTGCTACTGAAAAAAATGTTAACCCCTAACAAAGTGTTGAGCTAACAAAAGAGTGAAAAAACCCTAATTCTGCAGCCTAATTCTAGTATGAAATGGGTGTACTTTTCTTCTCTGTAAAAGACAAACAGGTTGGGAAGAGGCTATGAAATTCAACCAGTAGTCTCCCTTCTGCTCCTACTTTATACTTTACAGCATTTATCAAAGCTTGTCGTGTTCTCTGGTCAGCAAGCAACAACAAGGAAGGTGAAAAGATGAGAGAATTAAAAAAAAAAAAAGGTACATTTAAACATCAAGGGGAAGCAACTTCCTGATAAAGAGGATTGGTAGGATTTCAATGGTGCTGCTTAAAATGAGGCTGCAGTGTATTTCCATAGCACTGATATTTTTTTTTTCTTTCCTATAATAACTAATTAAATACAGAAATGCTACAGTAATTTAATAGAGAATATTTTAATGTTTCAAAAACCAGATTACGTTATATTTTGTAATCCTAGAAAAGTTATATGAAGTTAATTTAGAAGAAAAGAAATGGTAAGATTTTATTTTGAAATTATTTCTATTCTTCCCCCATCATATGAAGACAATGGTTTGTGTGACTATTCTACCACAATTTATACACCCTTGAGATGGTTTTAGGCCACTGAATATGATTACTTAGAGATTATAGGTTTTCAGGTTACTTCAGACAGTCCAGAAGATTTTTCAGTAGTGTTATGTTCAAACTTGGTATTTGAAAATTGGTTCATTTCCATATGTTATGATTTGAATTACAGTCTACTAAATCTGACAGTAAGGTAGACTTATGCTAATAGTCTCTCTGGAGACATATACAAAGAGATTGCAGTAACTTTATTACAATTTCTGGCTTTTGATTTTTCTATTATTTTTTCTTGAATTATGTAAATTATTATGGTAAATATGGTTATTTTTTCATAATGCTATCTACAACATTATAACCTAATGAGATCCCAGAGATGTTTGCCCTTGAATAAATTTAAATTTACTAAAGCAGTTACTAGATTGGCATGTTCTTTCTTATTATTCCAGTCTATGTATTTTTATTAATTGATTACATTCTCTATGTGTTTTTATTAATTTACATTCAAGTCTTCAGCATTCAATTAATAGACAACTAGCAGTCAGCCTGTCACCCTGTGAGGATGACCTAGCACTGGCACAGGTTGCTCAGTGATGTTGTGGAGTCTCCATCACTGGAGATATGCAACAGCTGCCTGGACAGAGTTCTGGGCAACTGGCTCTAAGTGGCTCTGCCTGAGCAGGGGGAGCTGGACAAAGTGACCTTCAGGAGCCATTTCTGTACTTAGGTTTGCTCAGGAGTTACCAACTGAGGTATGTAACCAATTTAGTTTTTCTTAACTGTTTTGTATATTTGACCTGTGGAAATTCGTAATGGATAGTCAAACAAGTCCAAGCTAATGGATGGATTTCTGTACTGGTGCACTTTCTGCTCCTTTACATGTGGAAATTCTGTTGTGGTGAAATCTATCAACCGACCTTTGGAGAAAAAATAGGAGAAAACAAGCAGGGTAGGTACAGCACATATTATAAAACTGAGAAGAAAAATAAAGGCAGAAAGAGTGTTCACTATCACAAAGCAGCACAGACAGATGCTGTGTATCCACAGCAACATTTTTGTAATAGATCTCGAAATCCTCAGACTAGGCTGACCAATTGTACAGCTATTCTAAAGTGGTATTACTAATTCTTATGTTTAATGATTGTATGGTAACAATTTCCGATGAAACAAAGTAGTAAAACACTACACAAAAAAGGCAGAAAAGAATCTTGGCTAAAGGTTCTTGGGAACACAGGTGCCACACTGAGATTTTGGAACCAAAACCAAACAGGTATGGTTATTTCCGCTAGCAGAAAGGGGCAAAGCAGCTAACTGAAGAGTCATCTACTCTAACTTCTGAATATTAGATTGCCTTTAAAGATACGGGGAAAAGCCATATCCAGAAAATCAGCCTATAAAGTAGCATCTATGAGTTTCTGAATTCAGAAATAAATTTTAAGTGCCCGCTTTGTGAATTAATGGTTTAAAATTAAATAAATCCACCGGTTAGACTAAAAACATGGTCTTAAAGCAAAACTTCTTTGTCCAAAGCAGACTTTCAGTGAATTTGGCTAATCTGGAAGATATCTGAGAGTGTGAGGGTCAGAAAAAAGTATTCGTACATTCATAAGCATACATCAAAAACATGCTCACATACTAAACGTATAACATTTTAAGTGCCTTGTGTATTTTAAAAATTTCAGTCACAACATTTTTTCCTCTTTTCCACAAAAAACCCACAAAAAAAAGTAATCACTGTTCCAATAAAAATGGATTCAGAAAAGCAACAGAGACCATTCCTTGCTAGCATTTCACAATCCACTAACTGCAAATGTTTCTGCATTTTATCTGACAATAATAATATATTCTCCTTTTATTTTCAGTTTTACTAAGTCAATAACAGTCTTTTTAGAATAACTAGCATGCGATGAGAACTATAAACAGAAGCTGATATTAGATGCCAAGCATTGTTGGATGTTTATACAATACGACTTGCAGATCAATACACAACTAATATTTTACAGTGAGGTGGAATATAGAAGCTGTTTCATTTTTCTGTTATACCTCCTGTTATGTTTCTCTTATTTCTCCTGGTTTTCAGGAGAAAGTCTTTGCAGCGGGATATAGCCTCTTCTGATAAAAATCCATATAAATCAATTAAAGTTTATGAAACTAGCCAATTTTTGTTTGCTACATGTGCAGCTCAAAATGAGCTTTCCAATATTTTTTTTTTAATTCAAAATCAAAAGTAGGCATCTTGAAGTAAAGGATTTATCAGTAGTCTGTCTTAATTTTCTTTGTCACCTGCCACAATATATTCTTCTTTTTGCCTCTGTTCCTCTTACTCATCTTTTCAGTCAAGGATGGCTGAAAAAGGAAATAGGAAAAGTTGACTATAAATTCACAATTCTTAGGGCTACCAAGCAAAGACTTACAGAATTTTCCATCTGTCCTAACAGCTGGAAACTTAGTCAGAGCCCTGGCAGGAACTGTAATTTTTCCTTCCTATTTTTTTTTTCCTTGGTGGAAGATTGAAGAGGTCCATAATTTACCATGATTGCTTTAAGAAATGATGCTGTGTACTGAGACATTCTGGCATTTTATTCTTTAAACACTGAAGGAATAGGAAGTATTGTGGTCTACCCATGCTTAATGAGAAGTAGTATATAATAATAGATCTGAAAATTGCTCCAAGAAAATTTTCAGAAAAACAGAATTATCATATTCCTCTGTTAAACATTATATAAGGAAATAACTATATTTCTCTTCTTTTGCTCTTTGGTGCCTGGTCACAAACAAAAAGCACAGGAATAAAATTAACTCAGATCTGGAAGCCAAATGCTCTTGTATGGGGCTGAGGGAGGAGGTTCAAGTGAAAAGCAATATTGCATTTCTAATAAAAGAAAATATATCATAATTATCTTTGATTTTTCCCAGTTTAAATGTATAAATAAGCAATCAAAAATTTCTTTCTATATTTCTGTAACAATATTTTTATATTCTTTCTTTCTCAAGTTCAATAAGAATGATGAAAAAAGTCACTTGTGAACACTGCAATATTTTGTACCTACAGCCGCAAACACCTCTTTTACAGTGAGTTTCTACAATCTCTTTGCAGCAAATAATGTTGGTCAATATATAATTTCACCAAATTTTCAGGAATGTTTTATAAGATTATTCAGTCACCTGAAGGTAGCCAAATCTTGCCTTTTGTGGTTTCCTTTTAGCATGAATATTTGAAAGGCTATTTTGAATGTTAGAGATAAAGATGTTTTATGGAAATTTTGGGAGAATGGGGGTTCAAAGCACTCTTGGAGAAAAAATCTGATGAATAAAGAACCAGAGGAGTACTTCTTTCAGAGTTAAAAAAGCATTGTTCTAAAGTCAATAAAAGCACTGGAATGTCTAAATGATATATTGCTAGTCAGAATACTTTGTGCTACAGTACTTCCACTAAATAGAGTTAAACATACTAATTAAAAAGCCAGGTCAGTCAGGGCAAGGTTTAATTACCTTTCTGCTACAGACCATTTCTCTTATATTCACAAAATATTATCCAGGGTTTTCTTTAATGCAAGCTTCAGAATCATTTTTATCATACTCAATAATAATGTACGGCAATCACAGGAAGGATCACACTATATCAGTTGGAAGGAAAGATGACATGGCAGGGAGGCATTACTTTTTTATTTTCTTTCCTTTCTCCCCTCCTCCCCCCTTCATTGCTTAAAATAGTATTTGTGCATATATACAAACTGAAGGCATATATACCTATCTTTTCATATATATATACAAACATAAATCCATTAAAAGACCAATTTTTTATCTTTAGCTCTTAGCTAATAATATTTTAGTAAAAAAAAAATCTCTCTGCCTATTTCTGAAAACATTCCTCTTTTTTTGAAGTTTTCCTTTCTAATGTGCAGGGGGAAAAGCCTTTGCGTCCATCATCAAACATGATGTAGTATCTCCAGTCAGATTGTAGAGAATATTCAAGATACCCTGAAGCCTAATTTGATTTAGAATATAACTTCAAGTGTCTTTATGAAAAGAGTGCAGAAATGCAAACATATATTTTACTATGTTCTTAAAAAAAAAATTTTAAATATTTACCACATATAAACAAGCTTGATGTTTTTCCGTGCAACACAAAAGGTTTTTTCCTCAACACTGCTTCTTCTGTTAGCAAAAATAAGCTCTCATTTCTTGCAGAGGGAACCCCACTAAAACTGCTGGTGTGCACTGAATAACCAGGGTCTTATGGTACCAAATCCAAAAGAGGGCCATAGCCATTATGCTTGATTATGCATCAGTTCCCAACATTTCATTGTACAAGCTTTGTAGGTATCTGTAATGTCAGACAGATATTTTAATCAGACTAATTCTAATTAATTTAAACCATCAGAAAAAAATGTTTCCTGCGTACTGTTTTATGTTGCTGGCAGGAAGTACAACTGACTTTTGAAACTACAAATCATTGAATTTATGTATAACAGCTCAAGGCCTAAAAGGAGACAAAGTAAAGATTTCATCATATGCATACTTTTGACTCACTCTTTTCAGACTTCATTTCAGCCTTTTAACACAAGTCTACATCACTCCATTTCAAGAAGCATTAGAAAAAAAACGAGTGTTTCTGCCCTTGGATGTTGGGTGTACTATAACTGCAAGGAACCAATGTTTGATACTACCAAAACCTAAAAAAAAAAACAAACCTAAAAAACACAAGCAAGAAAATATTTAAATAATAAACCCCAGCTAAGTCTACCTGGCTTTGTTTTGAAAAGTTTGCTTTATCATGCATACTTTTGTAAATTTGTGGGAGGATCAAAGTAAAGCCCACTGAGATAATAGGTAGACAATCCAGCTTGCTGAAGATTCGCTACTTAAAGGCTTACTTATTAAGTCTAAAAATTGATTAGATTTCCCCATTAAAAACAAAATAAAAACATTAAGCATTGCATGAAGTAATGAATTAAAAGCCAAGCAAAACTCTTCTCTTAAAACTTCATAAGGATTAAAGCTATGTATTCACATTTCTTCGCATTTACTTAATAACTTATCCTTGAAGTAAAAACCTCAATTTTCAGGCAAGATAAGTTGTTACTTTTCCCATTTACAGTCAGATAAATAATAACAAAGGATAAATAATTAAGCAGACAATTATCTTATTGAAGATACAGAGCTGATTAAAGATATTACTTCTATTTGCACTACAGGAATTTTTACTTCTATACCTCTTGCAGCATAAAATATTCTATGAGTAGTTCAGACAAAGTCAAGTAAATTAGTCAAATTAGCTTTTTAGTATATAAACTTAGCCAGCTGACTTCATGTAAATGAGGTTACAGACTGCTCGTGTGATCCTTCTGCCATCACAGCTGAAGACAACAGGCATATGGGTGATGTTAAAAACTTTAACTGAAGCAGCTGTTTGAAAAATGAGCACCTGTTGATGGCAAAAGGGTAGGTTCTCACCTGCATTATTTTGAAATATAGAGAGAAGTGGCTAAAAATTTTCAGTGTACGATGAAGTCTAGAAATCTTTAAGCTCTATGTCTGGCTCAAATGTGCAAACAATCCCACAACTTTTTGACTTCACGCACAGACTGAAGTCGATGAGTGTGATTTGAGAATAAAACATACTCATGGTGGAATCAAATAATTCAAAAGCAGACTGAGACATACTACAGGTAATAACGTGGGATGAGGGAAACCAAGTGCAAAAATATGACCAACTCAGGATGTCCTTCAACTTTTTGTTGCAAACATACTCAGGGCCCAATTAATTTTTGCTGTCCTATCCAGTCGTCTTCTGTGAAGCTTAACTTTGAGTTTTCTGTCTGTGTTGCAAAGAGAGAATCCAGGTCCTTTGTTTCCATCAGGTAACGATTCTCAACCCTTGAGCCCTCCAGTGTAATTTACAGCCCCACAAGTTAAAAAAAAGTAAAAGTGAACGCAAAGGAAAATCAAAGTATGATGCTGTCTGACATGCACTCTTCTAGATGCAAACAGACTGCATTGCAGAGCAGGATAAAAAGTGGTTAAGGAAGATAAACCTGTGGAAAAACTTTTTTTTTTTTCTTTTCTTCACAGAAATATAGGACTAGAATTTACACAAAGGTTCAAAGTGTCATGCCTTTTGCAGTCACAGCTAACGGTGCAGAAAAAGATTTAGTCCACCAAAATCAACACTTCCCAGTTTCCACTGACAAATTTTAGATTTAAGACACAATTGTAAATTGTAGCATTTACAGCAAAAGGCAGAAAGAAAACTACTTCTTAATCTTAAATGAAACAGCCCAGTAGATACTCAGGGGCTCAAACAAGTCCAAGCGGTACCAAATTCTACTTGGATAGCATCTTACAGAAGGCACTGCAGGCTTTCTTGTCATAGGGAATAACAGATAAGGAGAGAGATGAAGATCTAAGTCTGCTTCAGCTCCTGGCCTTGCTACAAACTACCTGATTGACCACTGGCAAAATGCTGAAACATTGTACAAAATGGGGATAATTCATCTTATCTCCTAATGACTAGGAGGTCCTAATTCATGCATTCCTTAGGCTTTAAAATATACTATACTGAGGAAAAATTATGACTTATAGTAATCGATTTGTTCTGTGCGTATATATGTGTGTAGAGAAAAAAGCATGCACAAGGGTATTAAACTGTTCTCTGAAATATATTCAACTCCTTTTCGGTTTTCAAATGTCTTTTGGTTTTTAGAAATAAACTCTTTTTTGTTTGGGGGACTCTTGCCTGTTTATAACAATATAAATTGAACATGAATCTAACAGTAAGCATATATAACAATCGGTACTTAGGTTTTAAGATACAGCCATGCATTTTGACATTTCATATATTGTTTGTTACATGATCACCTGTGGTAGCATCCACAAGAGTTGAGGCCAAAATGGTATGTCCAGGCATAGAGAAACTGTAATTGAATGTGGCCAAGATACTGTGCCCAACAATCTTATTCTTTTCCAGATGGTTGGACATCTTTAATAACTACTCATCTTAATAATATTAATTTTGTATCTTAGTATTTTTAAAACAATGGCTGCTCCAACACCAGGCTGCATTTTCTGCCCTTCTGGATTCAGTGCTAAGCCAGAGGGAAGAGCGCCACCTAATGATCTGTAAATAAGCACAGGTTACAGCTGGTATCTTTTGGTTCCAATTTTTTGCATCCTCCACTGCCTGCAGGCTTAATAGAGATTCAGAGGTGGCTAGTTGATTTCACAGTTTGTATTTACAAACACAAATACAGAGCTGTTTGTATTTAAAAGCTGAATGGGGAACAGTGATCAGCTTTCCATTTAGCTTTCTAACAACAAACAAGCTTGAAAGCATCTCAGCCTGCCTTTGAAGGGCTGCTGAGTGCAGCAGCCAGAGAAAGGCATCAAGGGAAAAAAATAAAAGTCCTGAAGTGTCATAATTTACTTTACTAAATTCATGGGAGTTAGGCAAGAAAATTATGACAGAAGGGACAGACACTTGAATGAGGAAAATATTACAATCTAATTGTAGCTTCATAGAGAAAAGTGCTTCTCCCATCACAAACCTGAGAATTACTTGGTGGAATGAAAAGATAAATACTTTCATAGTACATTTGGAAAAATGCATGTAAATTACAAAGTTGTATTCAATAGGAGTCATACTTTAATGTATTGAGACATTGCATGGGGTGTCAGTCACATTAATACATACATGCCTTGGGTGGTTGAACATTCAAGCACTCCTTGACTCTGATTGCACTAGAGGAATGTGTTAATGAGTCAGTAGAACATAATCCTGTCATATTTTAATGCTTTGTTAATTTAAATGGCTGTTGAACAAATCCTGGGGTTAGGAAGATCCATAGCATGGAGCCAAATGAAGCCATGCATTTTGTCTTGATTCCCTGGTCAGACAGACCTAGTTCTCTTGAGTGAGAAATTTCTGAAGACACCTTGAGGAAAGGCGAGCTACTATATAGCTACCTTACTCTCAGCTACCTTGTCCTTAGGGATGGGTGATAATGAAATTGCTCTACTGAGGATTATTTGGAGATGGATTGAGCATGAATTTTTGGCAACCTCGCTGCTTCACAAAAAAGCCGAAGGATGTTTTATACCTCCTCTTTGTTGTGTGTTTTTAGCTAACAATTCCAAGGGAAAGATGAGGAGAAAAAGGATTAAAAGCCCTTCACTTCTCAGCAGTTCAAATTCAGCCTATCAACAAATGTTACAACCCTTCTTTTCAAAATGTAGGTTATATTATAAAAACGAGAAGACCCTTTCTGGCTTCAGCCTTCCCACTGATCTAGGGCAGGCATGACTGCTTAACTGGGCCAAGAACATCCAGAGTTCTACTGTGCTCGCTGGAGAGTGATCATGATTTGGCTGAATCTTTTTCTTGTGAACAGAGATTGCCTACTCAGGGTTTAGCTGACACAGGGAATACTTGTTTCCACACTGGTGCCATCAAATTCTTTCATTGTCTTGGGTATACAAACAAGGATACTGATTTCATCCCCTAGCCCCTCTCCTATACAGAAGCTCTCAAAGGAGTTGTAAGTAAATGCAGTGAACCATAAGAAGTCCGAAAAAATTTCAGCTCCATTTTAAATTTAGAGAGCTGAACACGGGACCGAAGACATTCTCAAAGACAGCAGTAGTTGCCTTAGTCTGGACCTTTCCACTTGCATCAACATGAAGTTCATGGAGTAGTTCTGAAACACTAAAGACCCTTTTGGTGCAATACACACTCCACAAGCCTTTGTGGCTCCACCCACAAATACAACAAGCACTTACCCTGTAATCCTCTTTTGGTCCTTACCTAGTCCCATGTCTTTCCCTATATAGAAAGCATCTGCATGTCAGTGTCTTCACAGAACTTGTTGCACACCCTTTCTGTTGCAAGTCTTTCTCCATTTCTGGGTCTATTTTCTATCATCTCTGACACAGTTCAGTTAAGTGTTTAGAATCACCGATAAAAGTTAAAGCAACTTAAGTTGTAAATTTGAAGGAAATGAGTTTATATCCCTGAGGAATAATCCCATACAAACCCGTGACTGTGCCATACTTAATACCTGCTTTCTGATGTAAACCATCCATCCAATGTGCTTTAACATAAATATAACTTGAAATAGATATCTTAAGCTGGTTTGTCTTCACTTCCTTGCATGCTCTGTGTAAACGAGCTGCTAATGGAATCTCAGTACAGAAGCTGAGGGCAGAATTAATGACATTCCCCAGTCATAGATAATTAAAACAAATTAAATCAGGGAAAGTGTATCAAACAGCTTGTTCCTGAAAAGAGAGTGACTTCAGTTTCTCTATAAGGCTTTGACCATCAAGCCAGATGTAATCAGAAGGTATAACAAGAGATCTATTTGTGGGTTTAAAAAAAAGTTTGCTTTTAGGTTTATTTTTAGACCTGACAGCCCTTAGTCAAAATTCCCCATTTGGTCTTCAGGTGTTTAGAGATTTCAGGATTATCAGTATTGAGTTGTTATTTTGCATAAGTTGTTGAATGTCTGTATAGGTATGCTGTTATAAAGCACCATAAAACCAAAAGAAAACAGAAAAACTGTTATATTTTTCTATGTTTCTAGGCAAGTGAGTAGCTTTTTGGCAATCCCTTGAAATCCTTGTATTGCATGCAAGGGCATAAACATAGGATACATCTTTTTTTCTTTTTTAATCTCCATAAATTTTACTAGTATTTCTTGCTACCACTATTGGAACTATTGGAAAATCATTTTTTTTGGGGGGGGGATGGGGGGGTGGTGGTTTTTTTTGTACGTGTAATGCCTTCTCTCTTCTACTTATTATTTTACATCCTCTTTACATACTAACAGGAATGACCTCACACAGCCTTAGGCATCTGTCATGTACCTTGTATTTCCAAGCTTTTCATTCATTTTCCTGTCTAGTTGAGAGGGTGAAATAGGTCCTTCAAAGATGAGATTCACTTAAGATGTCTACACTGGAATGACCTGAATCACTTGAAAACAGTCCTATTTCTCCCCAGTGCCTATAAGGTCTTCTGGATGATGAGCTCAGGATGAAGATGACAACACCCTGAGTGCCTAAAGTTATAGAAGATTAGTTCTGCCCTAATTACCAGAGTTAGCATCACAAATTGCGGTGGCAGAAAAATTGTTTTAATTTGTTACAATACTTTGCAAAGTTTTCTTGCTATTCATTCAGACAAATCTTTTAAAACCGATTTAAGTAACTATTCAATTTATGATCTTCTGAGAAAGAAACTTAATAGTTTTATGGCTATTAATGATACTCATGCCTCTATTTAAAACTGAAAACTAGCTTAAGAATGTTTCACATTTTCTTTTAAGAAGCTGCCTTATAATTTCTTTTATATATATACATATATATTTGGACTACACTGTAAACCTTTGTGGAAACACCTGAAGCTGTTTCCGTCATTACTGATAGAGCACTAAACGAGGTTTTGATTTGTGGAGGAGTTGGGGTTTGTTTTTCGGTTTTTGTTTGTTTGGGCTTTTTTCCCCCCAAATTTGTTTGGTGGTTTTACTATAACTATTCCTGTTTTAAAAATTCATAAGGATGCAGTCAAACATAAATCACAGATTAAAGAACAACCTGGCAGTAACATCTTGGTCATTTATTTCAGTGGTTTTATTTTTAATGTAATGTCAAACCACACAAAATAAATATGTGAGAGATAAGGGATTGTGGGGAAGAACTATAGGGAAATGAAACAGGAGAGATGAAACAAATGACCTGAAAAAATTATCTCAATCTGTAATCCTTCAATTTATCATTACTGTTAAATCTTTCTCTATTGTATCTCTGTGTATCAGCAAGAAGAGATCTCTACTACATAATATGAAAATGTGTGTGATATAGTGTGAATGTGTGGACCAGAGACAGTAAAAATATTGCAAATATATGAAGTGTTCGTTAACATGTGAATTCCAAACCCCCATGTCCTGAGAAAATGCATTGCTGTTCTGCTTTTTATACCAAACCTAGGTATAAGCTAGGTGCAGTTATAAAAAACATGTATATTTTCCCCTTAGTGATTTTTGCAATTGTTTTTTGGTTTGTTTGTTTGGTTGATTGGTTGGTTGGTTGTTTTTTTACTGGTTTGTCTTTTTTTTTTTTTGTAGATGGGATACTGCAAGGAAGTGGTGCCAGCCTGATAGGAATTTGAATTATCCTTATTATAACTTTATATAGGGACATAACAGCAGACAATTTTGCCTTTGAACACTAATATCTGAAGTTGTCCTTCCACCCAGCAGGTATTCTATTCAGAACTGAAAATGTGAATAGGAGTTAATCCCAAGAAACTGGGTTTGGTTTATGGTTTTGGTTTGGTTGGGGTTTTTTTCTGCTATTTTCCCTGTCTTTGAAACATGGTTAATAACAAAGATTAGACTTTCCTAATTATCCTAATAGATTAGGGTTGCATTAAAATTAACAGCTTCTTTTGTAATTCACGTCTTTTGCTCAGCACAGGTGTGATCAGGTTAAGGTATGACTTGGATACAAGGCTGCACTAATACTGTACTGTACTGTAACACATTGATCTTAAGCATGAAAGGAGATGGAGATGACTTTAGGCACTTACAGTTTCTCCTAGAACAAATTTGTGCTCAGTGGAATTCTTAATTTTCAATTTTATTCCCCAAAAGATGAGGGGCCCAGACTTAAAGCACTTCCACGCATCCACATTACCACACAGTCACTATCAACAGCAAACCTGGCTTTCCGAGGCTCTAACATGGCAAAGGACGAAGCAAGGCTACAGAGATTTTAGAGTATCCGTTAAGTCTGATGCTTCAGACAACGGTCTACCGGCCAACAATTTTTTCTGGAGGGGGATGTCCTAGAAATTTTGCACCCACTGCAGTCATATTTATTTTTTGAAACTGCACTTAGGCAAATTTAAAAAACCTTTTTTTAATGCTGAAATAACAGTATACACACAGATACATATCAAGATAACAAATCTGCTTTGGTTCAAGCATCTCAGTAAATTAGACTTTACTGCATCCAAGACCTACTGAATTTTGGAGAAACCTACCATAAGTGCCTTTGAAAAATTCTAACTAAGCTGTTCTGCCTACTCTTACTGTTAAACATGCTACAGTTATCAAATGTACTTTACCTTTAAGAAAAGTTATGCAGGTAGTAACTAACTAAATCTCATGAATTCTATATATCAGGTAGATAAATGTACAACAATTTTCACTCTTTACTTCTTGGTCAGGCAAATTAGCCACAAAAGTAAACATGCCTTTTATAGAAGAGGTCAGAATTTGAAATAGCACCTTGATTTTCTTAATTTTCTTGATCGGTTCCAGTGAAATCACAGTTTCCCTGTAGCTGTACTACAGAGGGGGAAAAGCCAAAAAAGCTTCAGATGTACTATAAAAAGCCATTATAGAGCAAGACAATTAAGACAGTACTACCTCAGGTAGCATATAAACTTTAGAATATTGGTTTTTTATCTCACTGTAAAATTTTGTGGCCTCTATATTGCATACTTCACAATATAACAACCCATTTAGGTCCATGTTATACACATACGGATATATGTCACTATATTTGGACCTACACTGTGAAAAATATTTACTGGGAGAATACACACTGTTCTGAGCAACAGCCATGCTCATCTGAAGACCCTGATTCTTTGAAAAGAGCTGCCATCAAAGCCAATGGCTTGATTGCTTGAAGGTGACATTTTTCCCAGTGCAGCAGCACGTGTTGAAGCAAAACTTCAGCAGTTCTCAGTGTACCTACCTACTATAAAAGTGTTCTATGTTTTTTTTTAAGTTTGGCAACCTTTTATTTTCAAACATGGCATGTCTGCCTGGGATTTTTTGTTTGTTTGTTTGTTTTCAGAACAGGATTTCCTCTGAGTACTGACATCCATCAGAGAACTATGTTACATTATGAATACACTTAAATTACATACAGGTAAAATACCTAATGTATTTAACTATATTGTATGTTTCCCTGGAGCATGGATGTGAATTGTTAGTACCTCATAGACCTCCCTTATTTGTAATCAACCTGAATTACTCAGAGACGAATTCTCAAACCTTGATAAAGTCCAGTTCCGCAGACTGAAGAGTGTCAGAAAGTGGGGGAGAATGGGATGCAGCTGCTGAATTCTTCCCTTAGCAAGTATCTGCCACAGGGCCCGCGCCACCACCGCCACTGATTGTGAATCCTGTTCGTTCCAGTTTTGCAATATAAAAAGAGCGCAAAAGTGTGTCAACAGGACAGATTTTACACACTAGAAATAAGAGGGCAAGAGCGCGACAGAGAGAGATTTTTCATCTTGTCAATGCCTCTTCATCAATATTCAGATCACATTGCCTTGATTTCAGACTCCGCCACTCTCCTCTGCCTTTATTCTTTTTTCTTGTTCTGATTCATCTATCTATCTCCACTGCTGAAATCAAAACTTTCTCCTTTGCATTGACAGTTGTCTCTCTTCTTTCAGGAAATGCTACACCATCACTGTTGCTCTCATAAGGAATAGCTTGCTGACCTTTGAAACAAACTAGCATTTTTAGGATAAAGGAAGGCAAAACTACACATTGAAATGGAAGTTATGTTTCTTCCAGGCCCACAGAACAAAGTTATAAAGGAGTGTTCTTGTAAATCTCAGTAATTGCTGATCTTCCATTTTTCACTGTCTGCAGCTTGCTTTCTGTGCTGTCATAGATCTCCTGTAACAATCATGCTAAAATTGTAGCATTTCTTTATGCTGCTTCTTACTTCACTAGAATGTTTAATATAAGAAATAAAGAAAATGTTGGAAGTGGGAAATCTGCATTTCAGAATATAGATAGCAAAAGTTTGACAAAATTGTTTATAGATTCACATCAGGAAAAGCTGGCATGCTTATTAAGCTGTGTGAAGTCTCAAATTTGTTTATGCTGTAAAGTTGTCCTGTAGCCACATAGCATTGCAGTAGTGCACTATACTCTCCCACTAAGGCTCTCACGTTTCTCTATAGACTTGAAGAAAGATTCAGACAGCAACAGAAACTCCACAGCCAAGTTAAAAAACAGTTTTCTTTAACCCCTTTACTGCTGATACCACAGAGGCCCTGCCATGCTGCCATCACCCACAAATGCATTTTTTTAGTCATTCCAAACCTGACGGAATGTTAGGAAGTTTTCTATCCTATGAACAACATTTTTAACCTTCCTGAAATACTAGCACCTCTGCTAGTAAGGTTACAGGTTGTACAGCAGGAATAAACTAATAATAAAAATAAACAAACAAACAAACAAAAAACAACCAAACCCAACCCAAAGCAACAAAAAACCCCATTTAAAAGTGTAACTTGTACCATTTTGAACTGATGGGTATACCTGATACAGCTCAGTATCTTTATTAATAGTGCCTGACAGACAGAACTGAAATTCAGCCTGAATTTCCTGCTTTTTCAGGATCTCTTGCCCTTCCTCTTATCGCATTCATAATACCTGCTTACTTACACCTGTAAAAAAGAGCATTGAATCAATGCAAGAACTCTTAGCTGTTAGTAGTTTTTACTCCCCTTTTAGCTAGAAGTACACAGCAATGGAAACTGAAATATCTGTACATTAAACTCAGGCAAGTGACATTCCTTGTCATTTTTTTTTCAGATTCTGTGTTGCATTAACCCTGCATAATGCACATTAACTCTTTCAATAATGCAAAACTTTCACAGTCCATACCCTGTAAAAACAAAAAACATCTCCATGGAAAGTCATCACAAAGACACAGCTGGCCCACTGCCTTGTCTCTAAAAATGACTACAAGAAGTCTAGGCAAACCCGAAAGGGTGTTGTAGCAAAGTGGGTGTTAGTCTCTTCTCCCAAGTAACAAGCAACAGGGGAAGAGGAAATGGCCTCAAGTTGAGCCAGGAAGGCTTAGACTGGATAATATGAAAAATTTCTTCACTGAAATGGTTGTCAAGCTTTGGAACAGGCTGCCTACGGAAGTGCTTGAGTCACCTTGCCTGGAGATATTTAAAAGATGTGTAGATATGGCAGTGATGGACATGGTTTAGTGGTGGAGTTGGCAATGTTAGGTTAATGGTTGGACTCAATGACCTTAAAGGTCTTTCCCAACCTAAATGATTCTATGATTCTATAATCTTTCTAATCTCCTTTACAGTCATCATCACCATCTTAGATATGTGGTCCATAGTATAACTGTATTAGTATGTTCTTCCCATCCAGGTATTTCAATCAAGGTCTGTCATACACCTAATGAAGATTTGATTTTCTCCTCCTTTTTTCCATTGTGTGCATTATTCTTGTCTTGCCCTCAGGTGAGTTATTCCCACATGCACAGGCCATACCTGTATCTAGAAGTCTGGATTTCCCCACGGCATCCAAATAGCAAAATGAAGCTGCAAAACATTCTGACTGCAGATAAATCCTAGTATCTTATAATAATAACTGGGATAAACCTTTGCAGCTGCTAAATTGGGTGCACTTGTAAGCTCGAAGTCAAGCACCTCTGTATGCACACATATGTGCATGCGTAGGAGACAGAAAATCAGCAACACTGAATAATAAACATTTCTAAAGTTAATTATTTTTGACATGTATAGCTTTATTGTAATTGATTCATGAGCTCTGTGAGGTAGGTAATTCACAGAGCTTTGATTTTAGCAACCTCTTATTCTGCTTCATGACTTTCCAAAGGATATTTTTATGAAGGAACATTAAACCAGTTAAATTTTAGTCTGTTCCTGTCAAAGTGTTTACATTTACACAGGCAGTTTCTGGATTTGATTTTGTCAGTCACACTCTTTGATATATGAAAGTTTAGTACTTAATGTACTTCAGGATGGAAGTAATCGTACTTCTTTAGGAATTTGCTGTGAACATCTTATTGCCCTGCTTCTAGCATCCACACCATTACACTGACCTATACGATTTCATGTTTTGGTTGGTCTACTTGCACCAAAGCTGCAGCAGTCATTTTTGTAGTGAGTGGGTGAGTGCTTCAACAGAAGACCTTACAGTCAAAGGAAGAAAATTTGTGCTATGCACCCATTAGCTACATGATGACCACCTGAACCTCATTCATGAAAACAGTACCAGTAGTGCATCTCAGAGTAACAACAGGCAGGTTTTGATAGGTGTCCAGGACTGCATAACAAATATTTATTAAACTGTGTATAATACCCACTATGCATACCCAGGCATCTATGAGGGCACGAGCAGACCCGACTGTCCCTACTCAGTCTCATGGCTTCCAGATTCACCTTGGCCTAACTCCAGCCCTTGCCTTTGCCTGGTGTTTGCCAGACAGCCGGTAGATCTCAGTCACCTTCCCTGTCCGGGCTCTGCTTACTGCCTCCAGGCTTGGAGAGATGGTGCTGCTTGAGGAGGTCCCAGCCATGCTGCCCTGCTGCTGCCTGCCCTGGCTTGCCCCACTGCTGCTCACCCTGGCCTGCCTGCAGGTGGGCAGGGGGACATGAAAAAATTCCTTTTCTCCTAAGAAAATCTTCCAGTGACAGAGGGGCTCTGCGGGCTGGAGCGGGTGGTAGAGGAGGTGTGGGGCTGTGTCCTGGACAGGGAAGTGACACAGCGGGAAGGGAGCTGTAGCCCGTGGGATCTGCTCTCTTGGCACATAGAATCATAGAATGGTCTGGTTTGGAACGTACCTTAAACTCATATAGTTCCAACCCCCCTGCCATGGGCAGGGACGCCTCACACTAGACCAGGTTGCTCAGGGCCCCATCCAGTCTGGCCTTGAACACTGCCAGGGATGGAGCATTCACAGCTTCCTTGGGCAGCCTGTTCCAGTGTCTCACCATGCTCATGGTAAAGAATTTCTTCCTTATATCCAACCTAAATCACCCCTGTTTAAGTTTGAACCCATTACCCCTTGATCTATTCTGGCAATTTTTAGAATGAAAAAAGAAAAACTTAATAGAAACACTAAAAAACAGTTTCTCACAAAGCAGCTGGATGACTCAAAAAGGATTTACTTGCTTTCTTGATTTCTCCAATGTTTTTAGGGTTTTTTTGCAATTCAGATCACATTTGTCTCTTAATTTACAACACTTCATATCCGTGATTGGCATTTTCTCATGACAAAAAGTGAAATTCCCTGCACTGACAGTTGTCAGAAGTCAGGAGGTGTATTATGCAAGTATTGCTTTTGCTGAAAAGCACTGCCTTTCTAACCCTCTGTTGTTCAGTTCTGGTTGCTGCTGGGCATATGTTGCTGGCCAAGGTGGATTACTCTCCTAACTCAGGTCAATTGTTCTTATGCAATTTTTGTCCAAATAATGCTTATATTTAAAATCTCTAATTTATGATCTTTGTTTGGATAACAGTAGTGCAAGACCTACTGTAACTGCTGTTGAAGTAGTAGGAGCCTTTCTATTGACTTTATAGGAACTGGATGAGATTTATATTGCTGAATATTCTAAAAGTAAACAAATCCTCAAAGGAAAATAATCCCTTATTACTATCTTCTGTTAGGTCTTTGGGAAAAAATAAAATCAGTAACTCTGAAACATGACATACAAATCTTTTTTAATGCATGAATGCACCCCATCTTTTTAGTTTTCCCATTTTGTGATAGTGTACTGTTTAATTAAATAGATGAGGTATATTTTCTAAAAGTAGTTTATGGGTGGATATTATCTTTATTTGAGACACCCTAATGAGAGACTAGCGGAACAGCAAGTAACCATTTTTCTACAAAATTAAAAATGTGCAAGAGATGAGCATTTAATTACCTTGACATTATCCTTTGCTAAATTAGGTTAAAGCAGTAAGTTGCAGGACAACCGAGCTTTTTTTTTTTTTTAATATATGTTTTTTTTAATTTAATTCCATCTTCTTTAAACATTAAGAATCAATGAAATGCATGTTTTGGAGGAATGGCTTTCTGAATGAAAGAATCCTCCCACTCAAGTAGTAACAAGATGTTTAGCTTTTATGTAATGTCACTTTTCATCTATAGGTGTCGTAGTGCTTTGTTCAGGCCACCTACAACTGTTGCCTTCCCGACACAGGAAGGCTTCTCTCAACTGCATAGACAGCAAAGCCCTGGCAGAGCTGTGTATCAAATAGCCTGAGCTGTCTGACATGCTCGGCACCAAGCTGCTGGATTAGTCACACAAAAGTAGTACCACCAAGAAAAGCATAGTAAAACTGTAGCATCTGGGACAACATAGCTCAGCAGTCAGCACAGCACCCTTATACTTATGGAAATGTATATGTAGCTCAAGAAGAGACAAATATAATTGCAGTTAAGACTATAAACAAGAATTGTTGCAATTAAATCTCCTCATTATGAAATGAGTATTATTCCCTGACTAGATATGTACTCTTCAGAGTCAGGCTCCTCTCTAAAGGAAATTGCTTTTGAAATTTTCACAAGATACGGAATTATGGATTATTCTTTTTGAAATATCTGCTTTCTTGAACACTCTTGCCTGGAGTTATTAGAAATCTGTAATATGTAATCTACACTACAAAGCACATAACATAAATAAAATGTAATTATATGTAAGTTAAAAATATAAAAAATACACAAGAATTCAAGGACAATCAGAGAAGTCAACCAGATAGCAGTTTGCAGGTTTTATGCAATTTTTGTTCTCTCTGAAGCAGTCCAGACTACTTAGTCATGACAAAAGTGGACAAAAAGGGAAGCTGTTTTTTAATCAGATAAATGCAATTGTATTTGGAAAAGGGGAAAAGAAAAAATAAGATAGATAAAATGCTGATCTTTTTGCTTTACTGAAACTGTTTAGTAATTAGATTGATACTGCAATTTACGGGATTCAGATGTAGATTTTTACATGAGCAGGGCTTCTATTTGGTGTTTTCAGTGGGGGAGTGAAGGTACATTTCAGAAATTTAGGGGGGTTTTCCTCATATAAAAAAACTGTGCTTGTTTACCATCCTGTTAGATTTTTATCACGTTGTAGTTCTATACGTGCACACTAAGTAAGAGAATGTGTAAGTGCTGGTGTTTTGTATTGCTTAGCCTTTTTCTCCCATTACATTTGTTAAAAATTGGGAAACAAATATACAAATGGAAACACTGTTCAATATCTGAAGTCCACAGGTAGGTAGTGAGAAATCAAGACCCTCTGGACAGACTTGCCAGCAAGGTGAGCACGAGGCCAGAAAGCTTTAAGGGCACCATGCCGCTAAGGGATAGTATTAGATCTTGGATGCTACCCATTTGAGCAAATTGAACTTACTAACCAAAAGCATTCTGCCTGATGTTAACACTCTTCAGAGCCATATACTCTGTCAGCCCTTTCATTTTAAATATGTATTACTTTTAGAAAAGGGAGTTTACTTTGACTACATTGTTTTGCTTTCCTTAATACACATTAAATGGGATAACCCTTTTAAAGTAATTTACTGAAATATAGATGAGGATGTGGTTTGTGCCTCTTCCTTACTTCAAGGGACACGATGCCTCAAGATTATATACATAGAATCATGGAATGGTTAGGACTGGTGCAAGTACAAGCACACTACTCATTGACATTACCCCATGTATTGAATGCCACAGAATTAAAACAATGTTTAGAAAACATAAGATTATGCTTCTCTCTTTGATAAAATATCTTGAAAACACTCAACTCATGATCAGGAAAAAGGAGATTCCCCTTCTATATTATATATGCCATACTTATTAACAGGAGGACAAAGCCAAATAGAGATTCAGTACGTGGCTGAGGAAAAAAAAATATCTAAAATCTCTTTACCTGTGTCTGTACAACTGCATTGCTATTCATAGCAATTCAGTGACTGAGAAATGAGCCGAATCCAGTTTCCTCAACCCAGGAATGAATTTAACCCAAGCACACAGGCGGTTTGTATTCTGCACATGTGAATGGTCTACATCTTTTCCGTGTTATTAGTCTGGTTTCACCATTTTAGCAATTACATTGTATTTTGTTCACATCTTTTGGCTTCCACCCTTTTTTATTTTCCCTTTCTCCTGCCAGACCCTTAATCAGCCTCTCTGGGAACTTACATTGCTCCCATGACCACTGTATACGAACATCTCATAAACACTAATTTTTTACCTTCACTGCACCCTTGTGAATAAGCACAGTGTTAATTCGCATTATAGAGAAAAGGAACAAAAGGACAGAGAGATTACGACTTGCCTATCAGTGGAAGAGAAATCTGTAAAATATCAGGAACTGAAGGCAAGTGCACTGAGTGACTGGCTGACATGTTAACCCCAGGCACCACCTTCCTACTCTGCCCATTGCAGAGCATGAACAGCCTCGAGCACTCATCATTCTGTCCAGGAGCAAAGAAGACTCTTGATACCATTTAATGGAGGTGCCTGTGCTGGGAGTCTGCTATTGCTTCTCAGTGATAAGAAAGCAGTTCTCTCAAAGGATAACAGGGAGAATCAAAGTTGGGAGCCTGTCTCGCTTTCCCTTTCTCCCCCTCTCCCAAACAGCTAGGATGCCTGGGCTTCTAAATCAAGTACCCAAACCAGCTCTCTCAAGTAGATAGTATGAGTCATTTTGCTAACTTAAAATGCCCTGTACTGATCCACAAAGAGAATCCCATAAAGTTTTTCATATGTCTTTTAGCTACCCATGCATATGGATCACTCATCATAGTAGTACCTGAATGCCTGGCTTAACCAGTCACATTAATTTCTGTGTTTTAAAATTTGATTACTGGTTGTTGCATTCATTTCTGGTTTCTTCTATTCCTTTATCCAGCATGAAGAATGCCATTCTTTTTATCATAAGGAGAGGTGGGGTGAGGTGCGAGTGAGCTCCATGAATTCTGCAACAGCTCCCACCTCTCCTGCAACCCACTGACTCTGCATGGCACGTTATCTATCGATAATCCTTTATCATGTTCCGTAATAAAATCACACTTTCCCACGTGCTGCTTTTCTTTTCTCTCTTGTCTTCTCTTGTAAGACGTTGGGGGTTTAACAACTGTAGCAGTTCGGATTCTTCTCTACAGCCCTTCAAGGAAGCCAGGATGGATTTATTGGTAACGGAATGTTGCCTAGTCTCTTTATCCCTGTTTTGGGGAGTACCATTTACACAGACATAAACAGATATGCAACTGTACATGGTACTTCACATTGCTCAGATACTTCCCTCTCCTCCACTCTCGCATCCCATGCAATAGGTTGTAAGAGTATGGAATGCCTCTTGACCCAACTGTCTACCTATGGACAGACAACTCCATATATTTAGTCCCCAAGTGTGTGTCTGCAAGGCTAGTTCTATGGAAGAGGGGGTGTCTACTCCCCTGCACCCTTGTGCAGGAATGTGGTCCAATTTATTGTGGGGAACATCAGAATTTTAGAATTAGGTTTTATGGAACATTTGTTTAGTATTATAAACATCTGCAAATGACTATTTATTTCATGGAGTAATTAACATTCTTAATTAGATGCACCTTGCAGCTGCTGTTAATCTTAATTGGCAATAATGCAGTTACATTTGGCTACATATCTTCAGAAGAGCTACAGAGAAGAAGGGGGAAAAAAAAATCTGAAGGGAAGGAAATAAAACTGTTCCCACACAGTTCAGAGAGTTCGCACAAAGAAGATCCCATGGCAACAGCGAGGCCCACAGTTTGCCTTATAAAAATCCAAGAATAGATAATGTATCATCTCTCCTAAAACAACACTTAGCTTCGGAAACCGGAGGGGAAGGGGGGCGGGGGGGGGGATAAATCAAACCTCATCAGGGAAAGAGAAGCAGGCTGACCCCCGCGCATGTTGCGCACCCGGCGTTCAGCCTCCCGCTCCCTCCCCAGCCCCTGCCTTTGCCCCAGCTCCAGCCGCTGCCCCGGGCGGGCGCGGCCCCAGCGCTGCGGGCCGAGGCGGCGCGGGGAGGCGGGCGGCGGGAGGGAGGGAGGCCCCGTACTGGGGAGTTTCTCCAGGATCTCTTCGAAGGGTCCTCCCCCCCCTCGCTCCCTCCCTCTCCCAAACACCCACCCTCCTCCGCCTCCTTCTCCTCGGCGGGCGCTGCGGTGCGGGCGCGCAGCCCGGCGGCGTCCATCGGGTGGCGGTACCGGCAGCTCCCGCCGGCGGGCGGCCCGGTGGAGGACGCGCCGCGCCGATCGAGCCCGGCTCGTGGAAGCAGGGGAGCCTTGCGTACGCTGCAGTTCCTCTGTCTCTTTCCCTCCCGCTCTGCCTCTGTTCCTTAGGATATTTTGGGTGGATTGTGGTTATCAATCAAGACCTCCTCTTCTTTGCTGATCACTTGTCATTCTCACCGGGGATTAGTATCGTTCGGGGCAAGCGGACAACCGATTTTTTTTCTCTCTTCTTTTCCCTTTGGAGATTTTTTTCCCTCACCACCCCCCCTTCTTTTTTTTTTCCCTGGCACGGCGGTGCGGGTGCTAGGACCCGGCAACCACCCTCCCCCCGCCCCGCCGCCCCCTTCTTCCCATCCGCAGCGCTTTCCCCATAGCCGCCAAGCACCAGAGAAGCCCGCCGGACCGCTGCTCGCTGGATACTTGTGCCTGGCAGAGCCCGGATCCGGCCCGCGGAGGCGGCGGCGGCGGCGGGGCGCCGGGTGCGGAGCTGCCCGCGGGCGGCGCAGGGGCCCCCAGGCCGGCCGCCCCCTCCAACACCCTACCCCCCCCCCCGCCACACCTGGATGGTACCTCCCGCCGGCGCCGCGGGCACTTTCTGAACTAGGGAGGAAGGGGCGACTCGTGGGGGGCGGGGGGCGCCGCCGAAGTCTGTATGGAATTACCTGCGCCCGCGGCGGGGCTCGCGGCGGTGGATGGATGGGCGCCGCGTCCGTGGAACTCGCGGCCAGCTCAGCCCCAGGAGTAAACACGGGGCTTCTCCGGCCGAGTGCGCAGTGTGGTGACCGGCACTCTCCTCGCTGACTGATCGCACCAGAGGGATATTGCGGGAGACTCCTGAGGGTAAGGTAATTTTATCCAGGCAAAAGCCCGGCATTGCTAAACTTGGTGGTGTGGGATTGAAATGATGGGTACTTTCGGGATTGCTGCATTACCCTGATGCGAAGGGCTACAGGCGGTATTGGCAGTTGAGTGGAATAACTGCAGTAGGTCTTCTGGTGAGTGGTTTTTGCGATAAAAATCTCCCTCTCCATCTCTGTTCTTGCACCCTCTGGATTTGGGAATGAGTCTTTCATTTCCCCCCTCCTTTTTTTTTTTTTTTCCTTTTTTTCCTTTTTGCCCTGTTATATTATTTTTTGACTGAAAAGATGATAGTAAAGAAGCTCTCCGTGATGGAATCTATTTAATATGATGATCGGATCCCATCCGCTGGTTAAAACAAGTGTTTCCAACTCTGTACAGCATTCTGCTGCATTTCATAGCTGCAATGGAGGGAATGAAATCCTGCTTTTCAAGTTGTTAAACTTTAAGGTGGCGATCCTTATTGATCGTGGTACAGAGCTCTGGTGCTAAGGGTGTTAAATGCCACTCGTAATTTGGGTTACAACTGTTCTTCTAAATCCTACAAGGCAGTTATGAACTGACGGACGGTAAGGAAAAATCTCATCTTGATCGTAGAGAAATATCGTATATGTCCCTAGCCTGAAAATCTCTCATCCAACTGCTCTGATAAATTTTTTTTTTTTTTCACCCAATAACTTACCTACTGAAACCTCAGACCACGTGTATGGGAGTTGAAGATTTGCAAACAGAGATGCTATCTTTGGTATTTCATACATACATGCATCTGGCTGAGGGACCGTGTGTGAATTAATTCCTGCTAGCTGTGGTGTGAAGCGAGACAGGGAGAAAAAGGAGAGAAAAGATTGTGTTCTTAAGAACAGAAGCGAGCAAGGGAAAAGCTTCAGCCTTTAAAGATTTAAAGGGATCCAAGCAATGCACACTAGTAATCTTTCTCTGCACGATCAATTCTGATAGAGGGAATGGGGGAAGGTTGAGGCAATCGATAGTGATTATGTTGTGCAATGCAACACACTGCAACGCTAAAGTTCTGTAGTGTGTGCGAAAATACATACCCTTATGTACTGCTGGTGGGTTCATGCATAATGGATGGACGAAGATATGCAGATCTATCTGTAGGAAGATGGATGTATTTGTGCAAAGACGGCGATTATGTAACTTGATTACATCAGTGGCATTAGTCGCCGATAGTGGAATAATATGCTCATATAGCGTTATCGATCACTTGGGTTAACTTTGTAGTGCTGCTGGCAGCGGGGCATGGAGACCTGGGCAGAGGAAGAGACATCCTTACTCTTCTCCTGACAAGGGGCTTGCCTCTCGCAGGCAGCCTTTTTCTGCCTCAGCGTGCGCCTAGCGGAGTTTCCCCGGGACAGAGAGCCCAGGCGGTATGAGGCTGCCCAGTTGCTAGTGCAGCCACAACCGGGGACAGGGCTCCCGCGAAGCAGCCCTTGCGAGGAGGCTGCACAATGGTCCCATTGAGCGGGTCCGGTTGCGGGCTCCTTGGCAAGGTCACTCGGCAACCTGGGGCTTCAGTGCATGGCAACAAGCTGAGCGGAGGAGGAACAAACCCAAAATTAAAATCGATCCTCCTCCCCTCCTTGCCGTCGCCTGCCCCCAAATGTGGTGTTCTGCTGACCCGTCTTCCAGTGTTCAAGGCAGAGCTGGTGCTGCTTCACCCCGAGGATATGTAGCACTTAACACAGGTAGCGTTGTCTCTCTCGGTGTGTGCAGTGACTGCGTTGCAGCTTTAGTGGGATGCTGCTTTGGTATTTTACAGTACAGCGTGACTGACTTTAGAGAGAAATATTGTCAGATCTAAGAGCCTAATCTACCTGTTACATTTATGGGTAACCTAAGAGGTGGTCCATTAACATATTTCAAGCGTCTCAGAAGTGAGCAGGTGAAGACCAAAGGTGTGACTGGAGTCTCAGAGGTTTAACTTGGATGGCCTTTTTAGCGAATTATCTACAAACATAGTAGTATCAAGATATACTTTATCTTAATAGCCATTTTAGAATCATAAATCCCTGTTTTTATCTGTTCGGGAGGAGTGGGGGAAGAGTGCTTCTGGAAGACAGCTAAGCTTGCAAAGGCACCGCTGAGGCCCCATCCCTCTGACAGATGCATTTTCTAAAAAATTATAAGCCTGATGAAATCTCAAGTCAGGTGAAATGAGTGATCTTATCATCACTGGCCTGTGTCCTTCCTCACTTCACTCTGAATTCATTCCAGCAAAATTTCACTAAACTGCTTTTCAGTTAAGAAGAGGTTAGGGCATGGGTTTTACATCTCTTGATAAACGTGATCTTCACATACCTACTAGATTTAATGCGCTATCAAGCTCACAGTAATTTTACCATGGAACAAGCCTGAAAAATCATTTTTACCTCTGCTTCCTTGAAAACATCAGTATTTTAAAGTTGATTCACCATTAGTTCATGACTGTTTTCATATTTCTGGAGGATAAGTCCGGGCAAGCACTAATAAATCCTGCTAATGTAGTATAGAGTTTGACATTCGTAGAGTATACTGAATAAATTGGAAAAAAAAGGATGTGAAGTTAACTCTGTTTTCATCCTTCAGGGGTCAGAATAACACTATGGCAACTCCTGTGCATTGCTAAAGCTCTTACAGTTTTCAGAACTGTCCATGGCATACTCTGTTCCACCACACATAATTACAGGCATGCTCTTTTCTTACAGGAGTTCTTGTGACACACAGGCTACATACCTGTGCCACCAATCTTAAAGGAATTGCCTACAGGAAATGTTATAAAACTGGTACTGTAAAAGAGTAGGCATTGACAGTGTGGGAATATATCACATGGTACACGTAAGCTGGCATGCAGCGTGCAAGGGTTTGCAAATTCAGGGTAATAGAGAGCAACCAAGTTTTATTAATAGATTAATTTCATTATAGCTAGCAATACCCACTCAGTAAAAACAGAGAGTTTCAGCTCCAATGCAATATCCATTCAGTTTGCACCAAATATAGCATCTTTGAGAGGAAACTTTCTTTGCTGAAGTAAAACTGTAAATCACTCGGACAAATGAAGAGAAAATGTGAAGAGAAATATTTACATAAAATATTCCCAGGCTCCAAATCTCAGACCACTGAAAGCAGTGAGTTTTGCCACCCACTCCTCGCTAGCACTGGAAAGCCAGCTTTTAAAGAAAACAGCAGTGCATGAAGAATAATCTCAGTGCCTCTCTCTGAAGGAGCAGGCTTCTAACTGTCGTTATCACTGAAGACAGTAGACTTGTTTTGCTGCTGATAGGAAAATTTGAAACATATGGGGCAGATCTTAATGAAGCTTTTCTGCTATTCAGTGATGTTCTTGTAATGTATTCAAGAGTACTTTCTGTGGCTATTATGTTGAACCCATGTACTGGGAAACAAAGCACAAAAAGGATGACTGACTGAGGTTTTCATTTGTATGTTTGCACTTGCAGAGAAGTGTTTGGATATACTTCTGTGTTTCATAACAGCTATGATCTTCAGCGGCTGGGAATCTTCTTATTTTTATAGTACACACTGCATGATAATATATGGCAATTGAAACATCCAAGCTCTGATTAATATGATTAAAAACTAGCAACTTATCTAGTGGTGCTCAAGTTGTAATTATAGCAGCACCATTTGCACAGCTATAGATAAAGTTGTGTCAGCATTTCTATTATAAACCTCTATCATGTTGCCATCCGTTGTGTCAGGGGTCCGTGAAATAAGAATTTACAGTAGAGACCATAATGGCTATTTTGGATTACCGTCATGGCCTGTCAGGTCAGTAATCCATGTGTTTCTTTAAGTCTTTACATGCACATCTACAGCAGCCATTATGTTCTATCAGTTTAAGTGTATGCTTGTTTTATTTTAAAATGTAATTAAACATGAGATCATGTAATTAAACATGATCACCACAGTGACTCAGGAGGATCATTTAATCTACCATTTTTCACGCACTTTTGTATTGTTTTCATATTCTTAGACAAACAAGAAAACCCATTTCAAATGCAGAAATGAATTTTACTTGTGATAGCTTAAAATTAATGCACATTTGGAAGAAAGCTCTTTTGGAGGGGGGGAGGAGAGGGAAGAATGAAGATGAAAGGTTGTGTGGTCTTTTAATATTAATATTCAAGCTTTGCATGTTCCTCTAAGCTAGTCACAATGGAACTCCATCTATTGTAAAAGGGAAAAACCCTGTGTTATTTGCCAAAGCTATGTAAGACCAGAGCAAGGAGATCAGGTAATGCTGATTCTCTGTTTTAGCACTGGATACTCTGTTTTTCTAGGTCTCACTGTACCTGTGCATTATAGGTACTCCTAGATCATTTCATGGTGTTACACAGCACACTATTTATGCCTCAATAACTAGGTCTGAACAAATGAACCAAGGTCATCATTCTTAACTGCTTTCTGTGCTGAGAAATTTCGTGTTTGTAAGAATAGCACATAGACAAACAATAGTCCTTCAGTGGTCATAGCATCAACTGCAGCAATTGCCCACAAAGATTTTTTGATTGTGGATGAAGAAGGAGAAAGGGAGAAAATGAAAACATCTAGATTTTTGCCAATTCAGTAGATATTATTTCCATTTTATTTTTAATTCTGGGCATAGTTTAGGAAATGCTCACTGTAGCTTTTAAAAAGGAACACAGAAACCTAATTTCATGTGTTGAGAAGACCAATACAATCTATACAAATCTATCCAATTAGCAGGCAGGCAAAGGATTGTACTACTTGGCGATTGGTTGGCTAGTGGTGTCAAAGTTTTCTGTTCTCTGGTCCTTCACAGCTGTTCTCAGTGAATAGTGCATTGTAAAAGAGGAAGAAGATGGAGACTAGCAGAATGGGTTAAAAAGGGGGCAGAAAAGCGTATAAATATACAGACATTGGAGATGTAGGTTCTGTCTCTTCAGAGATGGGGTATATTTCTATATCCATTTTGTCTGCTCTTCACTAGTGAGACCCGGATGCTTAATGTTACTGTGGTTCCCAGCTCCCCCTGCTCGAGTGTTTTTGAAAATTCTGAACTCTTCAGTGTGAGGGCCATGTTTTCATGCATGTTTCCAGTCACACACTTGAGACCGTGATCTTTCAGCTGAGGAAACTTGAGGTACTTCTGCATAAAATAATAGATCAGTAGCAGGAACATGAGAAAAATAATGTTACCTGTTGACTACTTCAGAAGAGACAGATATATTACATGAATCAGATTCTCTTCTGACAAAGCACAAACTGAGTGGAATCTCACAATGCTCTTACAAGTAAGTGTACTATGAAATCACAGAAATGTGCATCATTATAATGTATGGGGAAAGGCTTGTGCTGGTGAGGTTATGAGCCTGTTTAACCATCAGTGACTTGGCTGAGTTCCCAGACCAGTTGTCTCAGACTGAGAATTGCTGTGTCTGAATGGTGTAAGGGACCTGCATGTACATTCGTCCCTGCCTATATCCATTTGGCAGTGCATCTTTACTGGATTTGACTCTGAACTCAGTGGATCATATGCCTCAAGGATAATTGCTATATCAAGAAGATACATCGGTGTGATGGAAGACTTGGGATGGAGCCACTATGTCTGCAAAGGGATGTGTTTGGCCAGGATGCTTTTGTGTGGCAGTGATCCCTGGCAACAATTTTAGACCTGTGTCTGTCAGGTTGATGCTCAGTGCGCAGAATTTCAGGATGGCAGCACGGCACATCTGTTACCATATAGCACCTTGGCATTCCTGCATCCTTGACTTTTCTTCAATGCTTTCTGGCTGTCTCCTCCCAAATTAAAGCTTTTTTTTTTTCCCCCCTCCCCCCTTCATTTTAGAATAATGTAACTGGAAATGCATGGTATTTCCTTTTCAGCAAGTTGTGTGCATGATGGATATATGTGTGTTTGTCGTGTATCAATCTATCCATAAGATTTGCGTATTTATTACACAGAGTTTATTTTATTCAGCATCTCCTCTTAGAAAACAGAAAAGGCATGTGAAGTTTCTACTAGATATGTCTTTGGGGGGGTCCCCTAGCTGAAGGTGGTGTGCTTACACCAATGTTAAATCAGGTTCACTGGTTGGCACTGTTTCTGTACATACATATATATGTATATTTAGTTATGTACATGCACAAATGCATATGCCCACTTATGTGTATGCATGCATATGTATTTATTGCCATACGTATGCATTTTCTCACATACATACACAGGAAGACTGAGAGCAAGCCGTAAAGAGGAAGTACTCTCATTATTTCTTATACTAAGTGTAGGAAACGTAACACCATTCAAACATGCGATGAGATGGTAGCTGGCTTTGAGGGTAGATTTACTATTAATATACTTTTTTAAATTATCTGTAAACACAGTTTATTTGAAGACAACACAGATTTATTTTGGAATGCTAATACTTTGAAAGGACTATCAAAGATACCAGCCAGGGCTATATGGTATCATCCATAAGTTTAGAAGTATACATGGTAACACTCTGGAAGGTACAATCTGAATATTTACTGTATACCTCTCCAACAGAACAACAGGTACTCTTGAAAATCCTTAGTCTAATATTATAGAAAAGCTCAGAGTGTTTACTCAGTTCATAGCGGAAGGAAGCTATATATATTAAAAAAAGAATGCAAAACTTTGTTTAGTATTTCTGTGTAATACTTGCCTTACCAACTGATGACTCTCATATTCAGTATGAATAATGTGTCTGCCTTTGGTCACTTCCTATCCAGAAACCTATTAAGGAAGGAAGAAAGGAACAGAGAATGACAGCAAAAAGAAAAAACTTCACATAAAAAGATCACCATCTGAAGAAAGATATGAAGGTTTTGTGTTACTCAGAAAAGAGAGGAAGATAGGATATGGAGAACAGGGGAATACTGAAGGCTGTTGAAAGATACTTTGAGTTCTCTTATATATTTTCCTGATGACCAATAAGATTTAATTGTGACTAATCTAAAATGAGTAAAGGAGAGCACTCTAACATACTTCATTCAAATGCTTTGTCTCTTACTGGCAAGGATACAGTGAAGAAAAAGGTCTAGTAGAATAGAATAACTTAAGTAAGTCCATGAATAAAAACATCATTTTAGAATTTTACATTGTAATAGCTAGATAACAAGATTATCAGCATGTGTAACAGTGAGATTGGAAAGCTATCACCTTGTGTACCCCAAGGACCACCCGCTAACTTCCAGTTACAGTGTAATCAGTGGATGTGTATGTCTGTGATTTCTAGCGTAAAAGGATGCTTCTTCCAAAGGCTGGCTACTGGCTACTCTTGGAAGTCTACTGTCTGACTGTATGGACTCTGTGTTCCTGTGACTTTAGTTCTTCACTACCTGTTCCATTTCCAAACCTGGCAACTGCAGTACTGCTTAATAAAGACTTTATTAGCACTGTCTGGGCAACCGAATTTGGCTGTTTAAGTCCTCATTACTAAAGTCCTCATCCAAAACTCACTGAAGGAAATGGGAGGATGCCCTTGGTAGGTTTTGGATCAGTCTTTAGCCTTATCATCTAATTTCCTCATTTTTGTTAGTTTCTATGAAAAAAAGCTCATGCTGCTTCTTATCTTAAATAGGTTAACATTGATTAGAAAAATAAAATCCTGTAAACTTTTGTAAAATTCAGTAAAGCTTCACTTTGTTATTGACAGCATAGTCATCTTATCAATTTCCGTCATTAAAAGATACACAACCCTCATATTTTCTTTCTTCATAGAAAGAAATGTCTAGATTTTTAAATGCTTGTTAGGCTGTCTCTGGTACTTTCAATTGCAATGATGGGAAACTTATTAAGCCCTTTAAAAATAATTACTAAAAATATATGCAGTGTTGGTGTACATTCTCAGCTAGTTATTTCTAAAAATTGGGCAGGTTAACGGAATTATAGATATATTTTAATGTTTAGTTTGTTTAACATATCCCCCATCCTATTGCCTCTTCAGTCCTTTATAATGTATATTCTATTAAAGGGCAATCACATGGCTCAGTGGACAGGCACTGTACTTCTATTTATGGCTGCTCACTTACAAGAGACCTTCCTTAATTAGTGTTTTCTCTGGATTGTGTCCATTTGTAGTAGCACTTAATGCTTAATTCTACCATATTAGCTTATGTAATGTATGTCTCTTATTTCTTCAGCATCCTAAAATTAGTTTTGTAGGTCTGGAGCAAAGATAGAAATAATTAGGGTAGGTGGCAAAGGAAGATGGGTTTCTACAAAGGCTCACAAAACCGCAGACCCTTTCTGTCATTACTGTAAGGAGAGGTGCTTCCAGGGCAACTGAGAGCCAGATGCTAGCTCTAATAAGGTATCACTATAACGTTTCCCCTTTCTGAATGTTCCTGATAGAAACAAAGAAACAAGTCCTTAGTAATGGATTTTGAACACTTCAGCATAAGACCAAAAGTAAAATTCCAGATGAATGACATTTAATTCCAGTTACTGCTTTGCCATACTACTTTTCCAGGACTGCTGATATTTAATAAAATTGATTTGAAGGTATTGGACCTCCAACGTCTAAAATCAGTCTGTTTCACTAGTTCCAAATACTGCTTCTCTGTAAAACTTTACTAGATTTATCAATGCTTATATTTCCTGTTTCTAAACTCTGGAAGACAAAACCACCTCCTGCCTTCTTGTCTTTTGAAGTGTTTTATCTTTTGTAATATAAACTCTTGGTTTAAGATTTGTATTGTATTATATATAGTGGAAGGTTAGAGGAAGATTTAATGTCAATTTCTTCTCCCTACCTTAGTGGAAATTCAGTTTTCTGCCAGCCCTTGAAAATTGTGGGAAGTATTTGCTTTCCTCCAGAAAAAAAGTAATTTCCATGTTGGTTAGAGGGTGGGTTTTTTTGTTGTCTTTTTTTTTAATTTTGTTTTTTTTTTTATTATTTAGAACTTTTATTTTGGGAGGATTGAATCAAAATATGACATTTTACACATAAAATTTTAATGAAATGAAAACATTTTCTGTTATCAAGCAAGATAATATCGGAGTACTTAATGCAAGTTCTTAGCAGAACAGGACTCTCAGCTACGGTCTTTAGATGCTAAATAATACAAATATGAAAATAGTACTGTGAGTCATACTACTGGGGGTGGCTGGGTCAGCTGCAATTTTTACTAATCAGTCTTTTTAATTTAAGGTTACCTTGCTATTAATCTTCTTCTTTTTCCATGTTGCCTGCATTAATTGTGTACAGAATATGGATGGGCATGAATCAAAGGTAGTTTGTGTTTTTCCTTTTTGCCAGGGTTCAGATATAACCCACCTAGTTACCAGGACAAAAATATTAATTGTAATAGGTCTTCCTGGCTTTGATGGCGAACTTTGACCCTGTGTTTGCTCCTATTCATCAAGTCTTAATCCAGTGCCCAGGGAATTGTGGGGAAGACTGCTGTTGGTCTCAGTGTGTAGTGATTTATAATCAAGCAAGATTCTCTTATTTCTTGTGATGAATTTGTGTGTTGGTGCAGGGCCATCACCTGTTGTATGCTCACAGGTATTAGTGCTTTTGTGAAGAGCAGCTTTTCCAAAGGGAAGGCCAAAGGAGAGCAGTTGCTGTTTTGCTAGGAGATAATCCTAGAGGCGAGGAGATCTCTACTTTCATATACGAAACCTCTGCCATTTGTTTCAAGTCTTGTTACTAGAAATGACAAGGCGTGCTCAAGTGCTGTTCTTTGGGCTAATTCCAGCTGACGGCTTTCAACCATGGCCCGACCACAGAGCTCAGTGGTTACGCCGGCAGCATTTCCCCTGTCACAGCCGGCTGCAGGAATACACCCAGCCAGCAGGCTCAGTGCCCACCACAACCTGTCGCCTAGAGGCTCATGGTCTCCGTAGCTTTGTTTAATACAAGATGTTTTTCTCTGCTCTGAGGCTACTGGTGTTTGCTGATTGGAAATAATATGAAGTGAAGCAAAGGTAAACCGATTTCACAGAGAAACTCCTTTCAGACCTCTGTGTTACATCAAGAATAAGCTTAGAGTAACTCCAGTGAAGCCATTTCATTCAGTTTGCCAGATTGAGTCCAATATGAACCTTCAATATAGATATTATTGCATTAATTTTAATAAATAAAGATCACAGACACATGACTTATTCAATTAATGTAGCAAAACCCATTGTCAGCCAGCAAAGAAGTACTGTACAGCCACTCTAATGCAATCACAAGAGTATACTTTATGGCTGTGAGAATATAATTTTCTTGTTAAAAACCTTTGATGTTTCTTTAAATATATAAAACCACAGGAAATGTGTAAATAAGGCTTGCCAGCCATCTCAAATGCCTCATATCAAAATGAATCTTTTAGCTTTAATCTGTGTTTATTTTGGTGTCTTTCAAGTAATACTGTTGTATATATACATGCATATATACAAATATAAGCAGAGGTATACGTGTATGTAAGCAGAGGTATATGTATATACACGTCTTTTTTTTTTTTGCAGAATTGTAGGTGTCAATATTGAAAATACAACTATAACGTCAGTTTTCAGATGTTACCTTTACCTTTTATCTTTGTATTTACACGCTTAAGGGGTGTTTAACCACAAGAGTTTCACTTTTCTTATGCTTTCCTGCCTGATCCGATTCACTGTTGGACAGAAATGTCCCTTTAATTTGTTCTGATGGAATTCAAGAGCACTGAATTGGGCATTGCAATACCTGATCAAGACCCGCTGTGCAAAGTCTTGCCTGCATGTCTAGTTTAGACCTACACGTGTTTTTCCATCTGAACTCCTTCATGCATTACCACACGAGTTGGTCCAAAGTTTCTGAAAATCAAGAAGTCAAGAGGCCACCAGGCAGCTGAACGACAGTATCTTGACATGTGCAAGATAGGCTACTGGCTCTGTATTGGTCCTGAATTCATAACTCGGAGTCTGTGTTTCATGAAGTAGGGGAAGCTGCAGGCAGTACACCTCATAGGTTGGCAGGAGCTGCGTGCCAGGTAGATAGGTTTAGGTTACAGTAAGAGTCAAGATTTTAACACGTATTTTGGTGTGCTTAACCCCAAACTGATACAGACAATGAAAACTATTGCTTGAAAGCAATATATGTGGTCAGACTGGTGTTTATCTAATAATGAAACCTGAACAGAAAAACAGACATGTGAATATAATGTAGTCCACCCAAAACACAGAAATGATTTATTTATTGTTTATTTGGCAGGGACTGTGGTTCTACAATCCCTGCTTTTATTATTATTTTTGTTGCTGTGATTTTAACCTTGCAGAGTGCTCTCAAATAGGCTTTTAAGCTTGTGCTTTATTGTGAAGAATGAGGATGACTAAATTTTCAATTAGAGGCAGTTTCCTGTAGCATTATCTTGTATTTTTTTGTACCAAAATTCACACCAAAATTTTAAGCATTCTCAGCTTAAAAAGGAAATTTTATTTCTTAAGTTTTTTCTTTTACTGGAAATTTATAGTCGAAAGGTTATTGCAGGGTAGAGGAAAAATAGCAGAATAAGACTTATGTTCAAATAATACAATTTTTTACACCCACAAACTTTTGATTTTGTTTTAAGGATTATGTATTAAGACTTGGAAAAAAAAGAACCAAAGCTACTCCCCATCTCCACCCTGCTGAAGACAAGGGAAAGGAACACGTCGAAAAAAAGAGAAATTTTTGTAATTAAATTTAGATACACATTTCTTTAAGTCCGTAACTTGTTTTGAAGTGCAAGTTGTCTTTTTGCTGATCTTAGAGGGCAGACAGTCCCTCTTACTATTTAAAGCTTATTTTTAAAATAGCTTCAGTATGAAGGTGCCCAATTTTTATCAAATCATAAAATTATTTATTTTGTTTGATAAAAATTAAACAAAATGCGATGTCCAGCAACTCTCACTTTCCTTTAGATTTGCAGAAATAGTTAAAATACAGAAGAGAGCACTACCACTGATTTCAGTATCAAAATAGCATATACTTCTAGGGGGTTCCATAAAATTTAGTTTATGGAACTCAAAAATGTTATAACAGAGCTGTTGGTGTTTGACATACGGAATCACTGATTTCAGCAGGAGGTTGTGTTTTGTTGATGTCTGGAAATCTAGCCCACTTTTACTGTTGCATAATATGTATGGTGCATAGCTTTTAAGGTGGCCACAGTCTATAATGCACGGGTGAAAAAAGAACTACTTTGTCAGTTTCCATGAGCAAATGGGGACTTCACTTTCTCTGGCTGTTCATGCCTCTTTTTTAATGAACACTAAATTTAACTTGCAAACAAAGCCATAGGGGAGAAAATACCCTTAAAAGATCCTGTATTTTATGTGCTGTGATATACAAATACACTAATTATCTTAAGCAATGTAGAATATATTTAACTCTATCAGTTGAGACATTCTAATTGTCACCAGTCACTGGCAGTGATTGTGGCTCCCTTCTGCATGCATCGCTTATGTTGTATGGCAATAGTGCATTTATGTAGTATGTTGTTTCTGAGATTTCATAACCCAAATGGACAATTAGCCGTATACCTGCCAGTTAAAATAACGAGAGCTCTGCAATTAGATTGCGGGGCTGGTTTTGACAAAGTTCTGCCTCTTCCTGGAGGTGGGTTGTGGACTGGCACTGCCACCTCGTCTTTTCATTCCTGTGGTTTTGTAGGCATGTGGAATGCTGCTTTTGGATGAATATTAAAGGCTGTTAATAATTAAGAATGTAAGAAATCCCAAGTGTTGGTCAGTGGCCCCTGGCATGACTTTGGGTTGATCACGTAATCTTTTCATTGATGTATGTCATCCCTAGGGAGAGATCCCTGCCTCCTAGGCCGGTGTCAAGCGTTGGCTTAACATCAGCTCACAAGTGAAGGAGGGGGCTTGGCTGGGGAAGCTGTCCCTCCATGGCAGATCTCTGTGGCCAGGAGCTGAGAAAGTGGGCAGTGTGCTCCAGGCTGTGACAGCCAAGTGGTGGAGAGCAGTTCAGAGCTTGGTGCCCATCCCCTTTCTAGCAGGTTGGCCAAGACCACAATATTTATCATTTGGCCTTGTGTCCCTTCTCCGCCGTCTATGGTGGTCCCGGCACTTAGTTGTTACTATTACTTGTTGTTGTTTTCTGTAGGTTCTGGGGGTGTTTGTAGTTTTGATTGTTTGAACTGCAGCTCCCCCCTCCTATAAGCTTAGGGATGGGATGGTATCAGAGGATGGTTCAATACAGTCCAAAACAAGCCTGTCACCTTGGTATTAGAGGCAATCCTTGGAGTGAACCTTATTCCTTTTCTGTTAACTCCAAACAGAAGCCAGCAATGAACTTGCATTATGCAGTGTAGGTGGTCTGTGTGAGGGAGTTTACTCAGGGACTGCATTACTTGGCAGTGCAGGCATATTGCCTGACTTCAGTTCCCACGAGCAGGATGGGGTGATAGCACTTCTCACCTCACTGGCTCACTAAGGGAATAGATACATTAGAAACTGTGAGATGTTAAGATATGATAAGGTATGGTGTTTTGCAATGTGAGGAGAGCACAAAAAACAGACTTCTGTCTGAGAAGATGGATGGGTTTCCTTCAGTAAAGCATTAATGCATGCTGTATTCTTCCTCTGAATTGCAAGCTAATAATCACAGGCTCTGCAGTTGTTTCTGGGGATTTTGTTACATAGATGGTACTTTTTAATTATTACATTGTAAAACTCATGCACACATGAAAGGGAAGACTGAATGGAGAGAGTTATTTCATAAATATGAAAAGCATATTTATAAACATATTTTTCATAAGAGTAAATTAGTTCACTCGTAATCTTACGCTTTGGAGGTATGTTTGGCTTTATTTGTGTTTATAAGATGCCTATGTCTCTCTTTTTTTTGTTGCCCATTGAAAAGTCTCAGAAACCTGACTCCCATCATTGATATGCTGTTGAGACAGGTCAGTGCAGAGCTGGGCACCTTTTCTCTTGCCTGTTTCACCCCAGCAGGGTGGGGAAGTGTGCCCCTCCTGCTTGTCAAATCAGGACTGGGAAGGCAAATGGGTCTCCAATGCAGGTCCCTTTAGGGTATCGCACTTTTAACACAGCTTCTCTTCAGAAGTAAGCTACAAAGCCTCTTGGTGTGGTGCACTCCTTTCCACAAATTGTCCTGCTAAAAAAGGGCTGGTGAAACAAAGGTTTGGTGAAACAATTCTGTTGAAAAGCGGTTTGACACAGCCATGTTTCCCATTTGTAGCGGAGCTGAAATGTGCACAGCACTCCAGCAGATCGTGTTTGCTCAACAGGTTTCAGTTAAGGGTGTTACTGCTTTTAAATGCCAAGCTGGACTTTTCCCACAGCAGATTTTTTCTTTTCCTCTCCATACATTACTCCATACAATTGCTTTATACAGACAAAGTGTGCATCTGCCTATATCCTTAGAAAGCTTTTATGATTAAGTTGCAGAAAAAGTTCTTTTACCTTGCCCCGCCTGAACTGGCAGTTACGTCCACTGTGGGAGGAGGAAGGCATTGTGGTTAGGGTTTGGATGGGTATAGGGATTGTACTGTTGGTGGAGGAATTATTATTATTTCTTACTATTACAAGATCACTAATAATCACTCAGTTTCCATTTCCCTCCATGTTGTGCACGCTCAGAACTTATTCCATACAAGACATAGAAATTGGATGGGGGCAGCTGGGGAGCATGAGGTAATAAAAAAACCATATTGGCAACACTATTGACAGTAGTTGTCAGCTACCACTTCTCAGTTTCTTGTAGGCATTGCAGTAGAGAAGGGATTTGAAAGAACAGAGGTTGGAGTTCACCATCTTTTTAGTCTGCTTGGATGATTGAGGAAGGCTATAAAAAGCCACCTCTGGCTAAATTTCATAGCAGCCAATTCTTATGAAAGGCGAGGTCTGTTGGTAGGAAGAGCAGAAAGTTTCTACCATGCCAGCCCACCTGCAGATGTCACTTAGGAATTAACAATCGACAGCCCAGTTTTCACTGGGCTATCAAAACAGTTAACTTGCTCACAGTCATGTTGATTCTTTAAGATGATTTTACCTACAGAAGAAGAAATTTCTGCACAAATTCCCATGAACTTTTCATAACTCTGTGGCATAAATCTTTCCACCATCAGTGAAATCTCAGCACTTGAAGTTTAGAAAACAGAAAGCTAAGCTATCACTGAGGGAAGGTAAGCATAATTTCATATTACACAGTACTCAGAGTATTTAAATAAAATACTTGGGCTCTTAGTTTGCATTTGGACTTTTGGCCTCCTATTAATAAGCAAGTTTTAATCTATTTGAGTTTGAAGGATATTTAATTTTTAATGTAGACTTTGCGTTGTTTTACTTCCTTAATAATCAGACGGTCACATGGTACCAAGTGAAACACCTTATGACAATCTAAATTGAGTATATCATCATTATTATCTTTATGACTCAGAATTAATTGAATTGCGAGAGTTGCTCATAGGTCATGATGTCTGGTTCTGAAAAATGCGTTGACCTATAAATTGTCCTCCAATAGCCATCTCCAGACTAGACAGGAGTTACTAAAAGAAATTTGTAGAAAGGTGTTTTATGAATGATGGGTGTTAGGACAGTAAAGATGAGTAAGGAGGCTAGTCAAAGCCCCTTGTAAAAGTTTGGGGTTTTTTTGTTAGATCTTTAAAAAAAACCAGCTCTAGTATGACTTAGCATAATTCACATATGAGATATATTTAATTTCTTCTTTCTGTCTAGTTATTTCCATGTAAGACAAGACACTGGCAGAGCATGTACCAACCAGCACATTAATTTATAGATGCATGCTCCTGCTGCCATATTAATTTTTACTCAAACACAGTAAAGTTGTTCAGCAGATGAATAATTCCTGGAACAAGTTATCTTTGTATTTATTTTTCAAGATCTATTTTACAATGACTCATAAACTTTAATTGTGAATTGTTTTCTAAACCTTATCATTTGCTACTCAGGATATACTCCAGTTCTGAATATAAATACCCATCCTTAGGAACAGAAGACAGGGCCTTATTTTTATGCAGTCCCTACTCCTTCTTAAAACAGTTTTCTTTTGGGTTTGTCCTTCTGCTCTGGTTTCTGCTTTCAAGGCCAGACTAATTGCTGGACAGCTGAAATTTAGTGCCTTTATGGCACTAAATGGCTTTTATTCTGACTCATGTCTGTTCCCTGATGGTATACAGAATAACTTCCCTGATATTTATCACAATAAACAAGCTAAAATTTTCTATTCTAGTTAGACTTTTAGTCCTGTTATGTCCTTTAGTAGCTGTCTTTGCACTTTGTGAACTGAGTTCATATTTTGGGGAATACTGGCCAGAAGCCTCTGCATTATGCCAGAATACGTCTCGCTAGTGCCGTATGCAGTAGCTCTCCCACATACCTGTCTTAAAATACAGATGCTAAATTTGCAGCTATTCAGTGAAATGTCATTCTGATTTGTCATTTAGATTATTGTACTTATCCCATATGGTTCTTCTGACATCCAGCGTGTAGCGGCATTCTGCTTTGCTGGGAGTCTGTGGCTGTCCCAGCCAATCTCTGCTGCTTTACCACTCTAACTTAAGTATGTATTTAATGCTGAGAATCTGCCTAGTAGCCAATCTGAACTGTAGCCAAAAGTATTGCTCCCTTTCTGTTCTTGTAAGCGTTCTTAACAGTGGTCTTTCTTCTTGCAATGTGGGAAGTGACATTAATTGTTCATAGCTTAAGCCTGCTTAAAAATCCTGATATTAGAAGGATTGCCTATTTCAGTGTTATTTCGTAGATATATTATACATGATATCATGTAGCTACTAATATGTAGGTATGTAAGATTGAACAGGTCAGATTTACTCACACAATATGAGTACATTCACTGAATCACTGGAAACAAGGATGTGCGTGAGGCAGAGACCTTTTAGACTATGTCTTATCTTACGATATCAAGATACTGTATTTCTGATTGGTTCCTATAGTTACCAAATACTGTTCAAAAATCCCCTCCTCTGGCATTCCAATGCAAATCACAAATGAAGCTAAGAGATTTTTTTTTTTTTTTTTTTTAATTTTTTTTTATTTCAGACTTACAGAAACTTCACATGGCATGTGTTTAGTTAGGACAGGCAGTACTCAGATACCTCATTATTGAAAAGTGAAGAAATAGAAGAATAATGCACCTGGCATAAAAAGAATATTAGCTTCCAAAAGAAAGTCATGTGATTGTAAAGTGTAATGTCAGCATTATTTAAGTATAAAAATCCAAGTTTTGGCTAAGTTTCGCTAGAAGTAATGTAAATTAGCTTTTGTGGAGTATCGTGGCAAGCATTGTTTGGTATCCTGAATATTTTATTAGCAGTTCCTTAGGCTCTTGGCCTCATCAGGTACCAAATTTTTGTTAAAAACCCCTCCATCTTACGTACAATTAAGCTTTACTGAGGATGTAAAATTCATATATAGCCAATGTGAGATAGGGTCATCAATAGCAGTGACATCTGTCAGATGTAAGAATAAAACTACTTAAGGAACTCCTGGCCTTTATTATGTCAAATTTGCATAACCAGTGTTAAAAAGTCCAGTTCTGTTAGGCCCTTACTGTTTCAGAGTGGCCTTTAAGTATAGGAATAAGACTGGGAGGGGGTGTCACATAATTTTAAATTACAGGATTAAGATGCCAGAAACTATTTGGAGAAGTGGCCATGCCTGTATTGCTGAATACAACAGAGCCATGGACCATTCCCTGTCCCAGAGGCCAAGTGGCTAGGCCAGGCTGTATTTGTGCTCTGTCATTTAAGGCCCAGAGGGATTATCCGGTGAGGAACGCTTCTGTTGCTGTTGTCTAAGGCATCATTTTTCGGTTTTGTGAGTTTGTTGGTTTTTTTTTTTTTCAGTTGGAGATACTGGATGTGATGTGAAGGCATTGTGTTGTGTAATGGGGTGACTTGCACCTGATGGGTGGCACGTCAGGGCAGGGAGACACAGTTCTGCCAACCCAAAGCCAATCAGGGAGCGTGCTAGCAGGCAAGCAGTGGGGATGGCTGCAGATCCAGTGCTTGCACTTTCTTCCTGGCTTTGTTTCATTTGGCACTGGTGCAATCAGGGAGTCTGGCTGACTGCAAAAATATAATACACAGTTAGTTTAAAAAGGACTACAGAGCACCAGCCCCACACCACTTATATGTCAGAAGCTCCAAGCTAATAACTCTCAACATCCTATAATTAATTAGAATAAAAAAAACCCCAGAAATTACAATGTGCCACAGAGAAAGAGCAGGAGAAATCAAGGGCATTAGGGGTATCCTAGGATATATATGATGCAGTGGTGAGAATACTGGTGTAACATTCTTTATTAAAGTAAATTAAGAAGTTTTAAAGAAGAAATTACTAAAGATAGATATAAGAACAAGTCCCATGTTGTACAAAAATGGTATAATTTTTCTTCATTAATGGGTAAGATGGGAAAGGACAGATAGGAAAAAGCAATCTAGAAACAGTATGTTCTTACCTACATGAGAGCGACAAAAGCCAAATGAGACATCTAGATGGGAAGCACTTTCACAGGCCCTTCTGTCTCACTACTGGGCACACAGCAAAAATTGCTATTCTTACTAATCTCAGGTACATTTAATCAGCTAGGCAAAGATGTATTCGTCCTGTCACAAGATGTAATAATTGCCCAAGGAAGCAACAAGGAGAGAAAGGATTGCTTTGAGGCTGCTACTGCAGAAGTATGGAGGAGCTAGCTAGGGCTGAAATAGTATTTCCAGGAGGGGAGGCCAGTAATTTTTCATCCTTATGTCTTCTCCTGCTCTCCTTAGTTAAAGCAGTTTTGCCATGTGCTGGTAGTAGTACAGCCAAGCCAAAGGAATCTCTCCAGACACCACCTGAAGAAACTCAACAGGAAAAAAAATAGATGTTTGTTCAGTTTTAGTTTTGATTTTACTTTCCATTGCAGAAATTAATGTTGTGCATTTAGTCAAGTTAATAAGTGCAAGGTTATCACATTCACGGCACTTACACATCATTTTGAATATTTTCAAGGTAAAAAACATCCACATTTTCATATCACTAGAGAAAAACAAACTACACGGAGAATACAGGAAACGAGTATGTTTCCCCAAGCAGTAATTTCACAATATTTCTTTTCCAGTTTACAAAGAGAGACAATTTATTTTGTTCAATGAAATAAAGTTTAAACCACTCTTGTAGACAAGTGAATTCTTGTATTGTAGATGAACTACGATGTTTTCTGTACATGAGATTCTAAAGAGAATTAATGCACTTCTCTCTCAGAAATAATTTCTTTGAAATTCATAAAAACGATGAACAGAGCATTCCAAAGAACGACTGTGAAAATAATGATGACAAGAAACCTGCCTGTTCTTGTGCTGGGTGCGGTGGGCTGACCCTGGCTGGATGCTCTGTTACTTCCCTTCCTCAGCTGGACAGGGGAGAAATAATATAACAAAGGCTTGTGGGTTAATATAAGGACAAAAAAAGATCACTCACTAATTACTGTCACAGGCAAACCAGACTCAACTTGGGGAAAATTAATTTCATTTATTATCACCAAATCAGAGAAGGGTAATGAGAAATCAAACCAAATCTTAAAACACATTCCCCACACCTCTCCCTTCTTCCTGGGCTCAATTTCATTCCCTGCTTCTCTATCTCCTCCCCTCAAGCAGTGCAGGGGATGGCGAAGGGGCTGTGGTCAGTCCATCACACGTTGTCTTTGCCACTCCTTCCTCTTTAGAGGAGGACTCCTCACACTCTTCCCCTGCTCCAGTGTGGGATTCCTCCTACAGGAGACAGTCCTCCGCAAACTTCTCCAACATGAGTCCTTCCTACAGGCTGCACTTCTTCATTAAGTGCTCCAGTGTGGGTCTCCCACGTGGTCACAAGTCCCACAGCAAACCTGCTCCAGCATGGGCTCCTCTTTCCATGGGGCCACAGGTCCTGCCAGGAGCCTACAACACCACGGGCTTCCCATGAACATTCTCCTTTGGGAGGGCACAGCCTCCTTTGGGCATCCACCTGTTCCAGTGTGGTGTCTTCCACAGGCTGCAGGGGGATCTCTGCTCTGGTACCTGAAGCACCTCCTCCCTTTCCTTCTGCAATGATCTTGGTGTCTTCAGAGTTGTTGTTCTCATCTCACTCCTCTCTGGCTGCAGTTGCTGTTGTGCAGTTTTTCTCCCTGCTGCTTAACTGCGTTATCCCAGAGGTGCTACGACTGGTGCTGATGGGCTTGGTTTTGGCCAGCGGTGGGTCTGTCTTGGAACTGGCTCTGTTGGACATCGGGAAACTTCTGGCATCTTCTCACAGAATCCACCCCTGTGGCCCCCCACCTCCAAAACCCTTCCATGCAAACACAATACAGCTGGGGCAGAGTGAATGTTGCTATGAGCTGAATTGTGATTAAGCTGAATGTCACAAAAAAAGTTCTCAATTACATCAGTTGCACTGGGCTCTCTTTACCTTAGCACTCTGGTTTGAAGCAGTAGCACGGTCTTGAAGCAAATTCCTTGGCTGTTCCCACTTCCCACACATTGATTCAGTTCCTGGGACAGCTTTTGGAGACTGGCTCCCTCCACCTCTGCACCAAGAGAGTTCTGATCCCTGTGGGGCACATGTGGATTTAAACCCCTGACTGAGCCTCCGAACAGCCTTGAGCTGGTTTCAAGGACCAGATTAAATCTATTCTGTAGTGCAGTCTACTGCAGTGTAGAAATTGGGGCTTCCATGCCACACGATTTGATCTAATTATTGTTTCACTCTCATCGCCATGAATTAACAGATAATAGGGGAGTGTTTTCTTTTTTTTTTTTCATGAAAACGGAGAAAAGACCAGTGATACGAAACCAGAATAAGTGAAAAGGCAATTTATGGGGATAGTGGTAAATGCGTGAAGGGTATCATATGTGGTAAAAAGCGAAGTGGCTCAAATTAAGAACCATCTTTACCTTTACAGAAGAAATTAGCTTCCTAGTAAAAAATGAGAGTGAGTAATAATTAGGAAGTGCTTTTACCGTTCACATAATCCTTTAAAACAATCTGTCAACAAATTAAATAAAACTTTAACAAAGTACTGCCATGTGGGCTAGACTTTTTAAAGTGCTCAGCCTGAAGTTTGTTGCTAGAGCTGCCATTGCTCCTGTTAAAACAGGAGCATCGACTGTGTCCGTGAGTGTTCCAGCCTCCCTCCCCCTTCCTGCCCTCCTAGGTTAAAGGAGTTTTCCACTTCTCTAGCTGGTTTGTAAATCTGACAACCAAATTTTTTTTAAGTAGAAACTGCTTACTGAATTTGACCTAGGTTTGGAAATAGTTTTAAAACAGCTGAAATCACACTTTGGCGCAAAAAGAAAAGAAAAAAGGAAAAAAGTTTAAAAAAGCAAGAGGAGATATCCACATTGTGTAGCACTATTTTGTCAGGTTTCACAAGAAATTCATTATATAATATGGCCTTTTAATCCATAATGAGATTAAAAATAATTATTTTCCCATTTTCTGCTTTCTTCTGAGGCTGGTTCAGTACAGATCCCATTGTTCGTGTAGCATTGCATTATTTAGTGAAATCCTCATATAGTGAACAGCTGTTTGCTGGATTTGACCTGCAACATTAGAACAACAGCACTACAAAGACCACGGATTTTGGCAGCTGTAAACTGTGTACAGCTGAACTTTGATATTTGCAATTAATGTGTTTGTTAGTTGCAAAATCGCGTTTGCTTGTTTTCATTTCTGACTGCTTTTCAAGTAGCACCACTTACTAGAATCTGCTAAGACCTAAGAAATTTTGTAGATGTGTATGCAGTTACATAATAGGTTTGCATTTATTTGCATTATATGTTTCATATCCAGATTTAAACTTGGAGTCCTAAATTGGTCTGTAGATTAGGTTCATATGAATTTAAGACTGTATCAGTAGTCAGTGCTGTCTTAATGGCAAATGACATCATGTATTAAATTTTAACTTTTCTCCAGTAAACACATATTACATGCATGATTTTTTTCAAATGGCAGTTGTCCTTGTTACTTAGTTGCATTAATTGCCTTACTGAGTAGCATAAGCAGAGTCCAGGTGCAATTACATTAATTTAATGCTATTTTATGCATAAGAATTTATTGACATAAATTCTGTTTGCTGCCTAACTCTAAAATGCCATTTGTCTTAATAAGGTTAGTTGACGGTCATTCTTTTACTGAAGGGAAGCTGGGGGAAGAGATGTTAGAGTAGAAACTGGAAGACGGCGACTTGAGGAGACTTCGCCAGCTGCATAGACAAACAAGGCTTACTTTATTATTGCCTTAATAAAAGCTATTGAGCCCTGAGTACATCGTAGTTTCTTGGCACCCCATACCCTGTGCGCATGGAACATCCGATTCTCCTGTTAAGTGTTCTGTTCAGTTACACTTGATTTCTCTGGCCCATTTTTTGTTGCTTTCCAGCCATCCTATGGTCTCACTAAATAAATTCCTAAGCAACTACTATAAAACTCTTCCAAAAAAGAAAAACATCCAGAAGGTGGGTCCCACTCCTGCCCAGTACTGAGCAGCCTGAATTCCTGTGCAGCCCAGCAGGAAAGGGGTGCACCCGGCACACTGTGGGAACAGGCAGGAGCTTGTTCGAGCAGGCCTCGGTTTAGCACTTCATGCCCTACTGCCTCTTGCTGGAAATCAAATTTGCACGCGTGTGGGATAGCACCAGGAGCTAAAAAATCTGCTCTGTGTGTCTTTTTGTTTGGTTTCTGAAGAAGATTTTGCATTAGCTAAACTGTATTTACATTGGCCAAAAATAAGTAACTTTGCTGGGTCATCAGCCCTTGAGCCTTTTTGTACTGTCTTGGTGTATTATTTAATACTCTCAGAGTCGTGGATCTCCAGTATGATACATTTCCAACTAGGAAGCTTACCCATGACAACCATTTTAACGAGTTAAAGAATGCTAAATCATGGTAACAGAAAAGGAAGTTACTTTTTAAAAGACTATTTTAGACAAAAGTAAGGAAAAAAATTGAACTATGTGAAAGTCATGTAGTATAAAAGTGAAAACATATTTGAGTATTACACAAAATATTAAAAATAATTGTTATTAATAGTTTTCTTGGTCCAGTTCACAAATTAAAAATACAGAATCCATGCTTACCTAGTTAATAGCCATTCAGAGAAAGCTATGCCATATTTGGTCAATATTCTTGAAAAAGTTTGATGAATATTCATTATGCTTGAAAATGACCGATCTAGAAAGAGGTGGTAAAACAAAAAATAATACTGTAGCTGTCTGAACTTAGGCAGTATGCCTTGCGTAATAATTCGTAGTTAACTCTATTTGATTTTCAACTGTAATTGAGGTTAATTGTAATGATTGAGCAGGACAGAGGATTTTGTTATTGTTCTTTCTACATGTGGAAGAGTGATTCTACAGGTTGCCAAATGCTCCAGCTTTCATGCAACAAAGCACATGCTCAAGTAATTAAAGGGCATCACTGAAGCCTTCAGGCATTCTTTGTGGCTAGAGTTAAGCAGATAAAGAATTTTGCTGGATGGAGATATGAATAGAGTTCTCAAAAATAACCCTAACATATTTATTTCTATAATTAATATACTAGAATAAGCTTATTTTATTTACTGCCTTAGGATGAGCCATTTGACAGAAACACTTTAGCTTCTTTGACTTTAATTGGTCAAGGATGGGGATAACGCTTGCTGGTTCCCTGTTGCTATCACGAAGCAGAGCAAGTGACTTGCAGTATCTGATCCATGAGAAAATTTTTTTCTTTTGCTTTATTCAGATTGGAAATACCTTGTGAAAGACTTTCTCAAGTAGTTCTTACATTTTGTATTGAAGACATTTTACATTGAAGATGATCTGTTTATGCTCTCAAAAAATAGGCTCTTGCTTCAATATGTCTTATTTTACAAATTTTATTGTTCTTTGTATAGATAAAGGACAATGAAAATCCATCACCCTTGATGAAACATGTGAAAATTAATGGAGACTTATGTTCTACAGAGTTTATTTTAAATTCTGTTTCCAGGCCTCAAAAGGTGACAATTTTGCTGATTTAATCTGCTGTGACTTTTTTTCAGTGCATTGAAATATCTGCTATAAAGTAATATTGAGAAAGAAAATATAATTCAATTTAAAATGAATTAAGATTGAAAGTATGTTTTTAATAGTAGGCCCAAACAAAAGAAAAAAGAAATAAATTGTTTTTTGCAATGGGAAAAGTACGAATTTCCATATTTACTGTTAGAAAATGGAGTAAATGAATGCTTTTTTGGTTTATGGGTTCTCAGGCCACAGGTTCACATACCAGTTAAGTCCTGATACTTTTTTCAATCTGCATTTGATTATGATAATTTTTTAAGGCTGATTTTTTTTTTTTTTACCTTAGCTTTTTTTTATCTCATTGGACACTGAGACGGTTCAGGTAGTAATAAAATATCTAATACTGAAGTGCAGTCCACAGAGTCATGATTAGTCAATTGCAATTAGTCAATGGTAATGTGAGATTGTACCATTTATGGCACAATCTCTCTTTACACAAACTGCAGCTGAAGTGTTTTAGATGGGAAAGAGGGCCTGACTTGCTTCTTGTGCTCATTTATGGTGTCTGAGTATATCACACTCTTTTGCATAGTAGTGAAGGATGATGCTGATTAGCAAACCAAGTCAATTTTACTTCATTTGAAAGTTCCACAATTGTGTATAACCCATGTTACCTTTACAGATAGAGCAAATTATTTTTCCTCTGGTCTGTTAACAAAGTCTACTTTGATTTGTGACCTTTAAGACATGAGCAGGATACCTTTATTTATATAGCACTGTACCTTTTATTTTTACTTACTTGCTATTGTAGAAACTTTCTTTTCACTTTCATATTCTGTTAAAATCTTAGTTAGTTCTTCATGAGGTTTTAGCATCTCTACACTGCAACACAATTTGTTATACATGCAAGTCTTACAGATGTATCTATATTTGCTATTGCATTTTCTATGTAGACATATCTCTTTCCAGAGGGATAAGTGAGGCAATGAAACAAGGTAATGGTAAAGGAAGGCAAAGTGGGAGGTGAAGAAGGGAGGGCCATGCTGTGTGTGCCTCCCTCCCTCCACCTGACAGTGTGACGGAGGATGGGCTAAAGGCAAACAGTGCTGTAGGCTGAGTTGAAGGAGACCAGGCTCATTCCTCCTCCCACCCCAGCAGGAGCATCCCCAGGAACTCCTTGGAGCTCACTCTTAGTATGGCAGATGATTTTTGAAAAAGACAGAGGTGTTTTAATGAAAACAAAAGACGGTGTCTGTTATATATCATCTATTTATAGATTGTGTAAATATGTTCAGCTTTTCACTTGATGTCTTTAAAAAATAGTAAGGATCATTACTATTAACATACGAATATCAGTTTGGCTTTCATGTTTTGGCTCAGAGCCAGTTTTATGAGTTTTTAATGATGTTGCCAAGTTTGTCAGATTCTCTTATGTAATTGAGGTTATTCATGTGGATGAGTGGTTATAGAGCCAAGGCCTGGTATCTTTACAAACACCTAAGGCCTTCCAAAACAGATTTAATGGCATGACTCACAGATGCAGTGCCTCCAGTTTAGGTTCTTTAACAGTTACCTGTGTAGCTGAAGATATTTGATAATTGATGACATTTAGTAAATGAGAAATTGCCTTTTATTCATGCAACACAAATCAGCAAGAGTATAATATTCAGGTTTTGTGTTCAGTGAGCTTCTGTTTAGATTGTGTCAATGGTAAAAGAAAAAGAAAATAAAAGAAGAAACAAAAAGATAGCTGTTCATTCTTCCCAATAATTTAAATGGGCTGCAAGGTTAGTGCAACTGTATGGCAGAGAGTTCTACAGGCTATTTATTTATTTTTTTTCTTTTAATTGTAGGCTGGCTTCCCAAAGCAGCCTAATTGAAATTCATTGGAAGTTAAGTTTCTTTTATTTAGGTTTAAATTAGTAATGTTGAGAGTGAAAGGTATCTGAGGATGAGGACAAACTGTTTGTATTGAGCCTCTCAGGGTGGAGAAGAACCTAATGTACTAACAATGCAAATAATATTTGAAGAAAGAGGGTAGGTTTATGTATTTTTTATATACTGTTGTATTTTTTGAAAATAGAAAAGTTATTTAAAAAAATCAAGCGTTCTCAAAAATTGAGATTCTCAAACATTCAAATATGCTCATTTGAAATTTCAAACAAGGAAAATGCAAGGGGTCTTTGCAGTGATCTCCATAGAATTTTTATTCTACAGCATTTGTTTACAGCTGAGTTATCAATGAAAATTTATAGCAAAAAAGCAGAACAGGTCAAGATATCTATGCTATTGCAGAGAAATGATAGCAACATGCACTAAAATAATAATGAATCATGAGGCTTCATTGGTTCCAACTTTATTATACTGCTGCTTAGCAGTGTTTCCTGTCCAGGAATATGCATATTTATCCTATCATAAATAACAGTTCATATAAAATATGTTCAATATGTAGCAACCGATTTAAAACATCTATGGTGTTTCATGGACAACTTGGGGCTTCAGCCTTAACCTTTCTTAAAAATGCATGCAATCACGTAATTTTTAAAAGGTACTGTAGCAAGAGTATCAAAGTATACTATCTCATAATCTTTTCCTAAATGTTAATTGGTTTTAAGAGAGATCACTCTGCTATTCCCATACTTGGATATTTATGCTAATGTTTTCAAAGCATGCAGTGTGACATATTACAGGATACAGTCTTTCACATCTTTTGCTGTAGGCATATAAAGCAAAGCAATCATGCACGCAAAGTATCATGAAACTGATGATGCAAACGTCTGGAAAGAGGGAGACGTTTCTTTTGTTAATGGCCTATGCTCTAGGGTGGTACTTTAACTGGAACATGTCATAGCATCATAGAATCACAGAATGGTTCGCGTTGGAAGGGACCTTCAAAGCTCATCTAGTTGCAAGCCCCTACCATGGGCAGGGACACCTCCCACCAGACCAGGTTGCTCAAAGCCTCCTCCAGCCTGTCCTTGAACACTGCCAGGGGTTGGGGCATCCACAACTTCTCTGGGCAAGCTGTTCCAGTGCCTCACCACCCTCACTGTAAAGAACTTCTTCCTAATATCTAATCTAAATCTACCCTCTACCAGCTATCTATGACATATAGTTTATCAGGAATTATGTTATCTTCTGTTCTTTGATCACTATGTATATTTTGAATAGGTCTCTGGGAGCAAAGAAGATCTCTCATGTCTTCCTAGAAAATGCCAAAAGAATATAGCTAGAACTCCTAGTAACTGACAGATATTAATTTCGTAAAAATTTCATGCAAATAATAGCAGGGACTTGTTCCCCACACTAGTAAGATAATACTTTTCTCCAGCATTCAGGAATTCTAGAAAGGAAGGTGCATTCTCCAAGCTGCTCTGGGTTACACAGATCACATCAAAATGAAAACAGAAACGCTAAGATCTTTTTCTTTTCCCAGTGCTGAGCACCAACAGTTACAACACGATTTCCAAGAGATGCTCAGATAAGGTGGGAATTAGCCTCCCCCAAATGCAAACATTTATAGACTGATTTTCCAGGAGAAAATGCAGTGTTTATTATTTGCATACACATTGTGCATGTATTGCTTGTTTGGTTTTTTTGGTTCATGTTTTTTTTTGAGGGTTTTTTTTTTTCTGTTTGTTTCTTTCTCTTGCCACTTTTTTAATCATTTTGCTGTTTATTTTGAGCTTTCTAATTATTTCCCTTATGAAAAATAACTACCTTTTCGTACTAGAACCCGTGAATTGCAAATATTGGACTATCTTCCATCAAATAAAACTTCAATTTGAACATTTTTTAACATTTTCCTGTCTGCCATACTATGGCTGATTTCGAATGCCACATATTACAATGCTCTGCTTGATATTGTTTTACACAGAATAAATATAATTGCTAATGTGGGAACATCAGGCTGTCAGGGCAGTTTCTATAGATTCCATGTAAGAATAAGGCTTTGTAAATGCATCGGACCACACCCTTCTGCACAGAAAGGCAGCTCTCGAAGGATTGCATCCCTGTAGCTTGGTAAACATCTTAAAAGATCCTTTCTGCTATCACAGCTGTCATCTTCATGGCTATTAGGCTTTGAACCTGTAAACATGATATATTTTATTACAACTGTAGATAAGAACTCCACTTTGAAAGCCGTCAAGGGTAACATTTTTGACCTCTATTGATCAATGAGTTTCTCTAGCAGAAAGGCTTATTTTCATGTAGTCATCTAAAAGAATTGCAGCTAATATCTAGCAAAATGTGTGCTTAACTTTCTTTGCATTCTGAAAAAAACATTAGCATATATATGAAGGAAAATGTGGGTATAGGTAGATGGTAAAATTAAAAGCATACAAGAATCTGTGTATATGCGTAGTGTTTGCAGAGACAACATTTGGAGAAAAGATCCTGATAAACCTCACTCTATCACAGAATAATAGGATGGTTTGGGTTGGAAGGGACCTTAAAGATCATCTAGTTCCAAGCCCTCTGCCATGGGCAGGGGCACCTTCCACTAGATCAGGTTGCCGCGTCCAACCTGGCCTTGAACACTTCCAGGGATGGAGCATCCACAGCTTCTCTGGGCAACCTGGTCCAGTGCCTCACCACCCTCATCATAAAAAATTTCATTCTTACATCCAATCTAAATTTACCTTTTTTAGTTTAAATCCATTCCCCCTTTGTATCTTTTGCTCCAAGTGGCAACATTTCCTGTACTTGTACGGATAAGTTAGAGGATCAGAAAATAAATTAATGTTGTTTGTTTGTTTTTTTTTTTTTTTATTAGTAAGCCAGGATCATGCTCAGGAACGTATCAAACTGATCTTTGTTACTTGTTGACTGCTCTGGCTTGGATCTGCTGCTGTAAGGAAGGACTGCTGAAATAGTAGAGGCATTTCAGTAGTGTGTAGCTTTTCCAGAATTCTTTAAGCCAGATCAGTTTGGTCTTACTCTTAGTATTGAGTCAACCTGGTTTTGTTCTGCAAGCTTAAAATCTCCTATCTGCATGTATTTACTTCCTAGATCTGTTAGTCATCTGGTACTACAAATATCATGTTGATATGGATTAAGACAGTAGCAATAATGTTTTTCTCTAATAAGCTCTCTTTTTTTCCTTTTTTTTTTTTTTTTTGTGAGGACATATGAGCAACCATGTTTTGCTTCTGTTTGAGCAGGAGACATTTTTCTAGAGAAGTATTTTAATCTTCCTTAGATAGGTACTGTACAAAAAGTGAATCTTCTACAACAGGCATGTCCTTTGTGTTTATGTATGTCACCTTTGCTGACTTTACTGAGACAATTTTGGCTACTTTTCACTTCTACTGGCCCTATAAATTCAATATAGTTCAGGAAAAACCATGAGGTTCTATTCAAGGCCACTGAAATTAACTTCTGGATAAGATACAATTACAAAATCTGCAGAAGATGGTAAATAAGGAAAGGAAAAAAAATACGTTTGAGAAATGTGGGGGAAAGGAACAGTCCGACTCTCGGGTTCAGGAATGTATGTGCAGAGCTAGCAATTCAAAAAGACGTATTCCTAGTTTCAATATGAGAAGTTGACCTGGAAATAATTAGTAAGAAAATTATATTACACCATTTTAATAACTTCTCAGACTAGACATATATTTAAATTGCAAATGTAAGCAGTTATTACCTAGTTACACTAAATTAGAAAAAGAAAAAGATGAACTGCATGTAAACATCTAAGCCCACAGCTACAACTTTCTGTACAGAGTTCTAAGGTTTGGGGTAAAGGTGATTCATCTAATGTACTTCATTCGTTTACTTTTCCATTCATTTATTTGCTTATTTTCTAAACATTTTAAACTCATCTTCTCAGTTTTCTATCAATAGGAATAGTTGTGCAGATTTCAATTATTCCCACTTTCAAAGTTATTTAAAACATGCTTTTCTTTTATACATACTTGCTAGCTAGGGTTCCAACATTTTCTTGTAACATTTACCTTTTATTGAATAAAATACACATTCTGACTGGAGAAATTATCATTGCATCTCCAGGTACTTCCTGCAGTAATTTCCATTGATTGGAGTGCGTGTGCTTGTGAGAACAAAGATAATCAACTGCACTGAGTCAACAAGACGCTCATTATACTACCAGATGCTTTTATTTTCACATAGTAACAGGATCTTTATGGACCATTGTTTTCTTTTTCTCCCAGAAGGATTTTCCAGTGTACTTATAATTCCAGAAATGAATGTTTTATTACATGTTTAAAGAAATTCCTGGCAAGACCTTAAGAAATACAGGCGATGCTACAGAGAAACATTCTTTATGAATGTATTGAGCTGTCAGCATTTTTGTGAAGATGTAATTCTGGGGAAAAACAGCAGCAGCAACCAACAAAACCAACCAACCAACACCCCCCTCCTCTGCTTCCTTTCTCATGATAAAAATATATTACCTGATTGTTGTTTTTTCTTCCTGAAAGATGACAAAAACACAGACACAAATCACAATAGCTTCCGAATATCACCCCAGAGAGGTTATTTCTGAGCTTTCTCTGCATTTACAAACCAAGTGCGTTGGTTTTCCTGACACATATATTATTCTCCTTCTCTAAACGCTTGTTACAAATCGACTGATAATTCATCAAGTATGTGTAGTGGATGTTGCATATTTGACATACAGTTGAACTTCTTAAGGTTGTGTTTATTCATTCACGTCTTTGGGAAGCCCATTGCCAAAGTTTATCAAAAGCCTTTCAGACCTGCCAGTTGGTATGGATATATCACCGGATTACTAATGCATTCTGCTTCTGTTGGTCTAGTTAGCAAATAAGAAATGTACAACTCTTGTATTTTGTACTTCAGGTTGATGCTAAAGCAAGAAGCACAGAATAAGCATGTTCTAAAAAGTAGACCATGTCCTGTCGAATGCTAAAAAGTAAACAAACATGTGGATTGAAAAGGTATTGGTTGAATCATTTTCCCAAATTGGACATTTTTTCCTGTGTCACATATAAAATTTGAAGTATTTACTCATGATTCTTACTATCCTGGATTAGATTTAGTTTTAGTACAAGAAATTCTATCACATTAAACTGAAGAAGACAGGGAGAAAGCTAGATTTCCACATCTGTTTTAGAGATTTTATAGAAGTCATGAAAGCTGTAATAGTGTATAATTATATAGGACTGATAGCAGTCAGAATCAAGACTAGTAGATGCTGCTACGCCAATAGCATTAAAAAAAAAAAGGAAGAAAAAAAATCCAAGTTTTTTTTGTTTGGGTGGTTTTTTTTGGTTTTTTTTTAGTTTATGCTCATCAAACAAGTCAGCAGTCATGGATCAGTGTAACAACAGAGGAATGTGTAAAAGCTCCCTGTTTGCAGACTAGCCAAATGATTTGTTTGTGTCACTGTTTAGCTTGTAAGCAAGTGAGTGTGATGTTTCTTGTACTTGTTAGAAATGGAACTAAATTCAAAATACAGGCATGAAAAATACTTTTAGGAATGCTTAACCAGGAAATAGAAATGAGCTCTGCCTTCTTTACCTATAAGAAGTATCTCTTGGATTTACGTACTTACTCTCTTCATACAAAAGTGAAGGGCGTTCTTGTCTTACGCTTACAGTGTCTAACAGCAGAGCAGTGATTGCGTAGCACCACACAAAAGGCAAGTGTATTCCATTTCTTTTTCATGCATCATTTAGTGCTCAATGTAGTGAATTTGCATATCCTTTAAGTAATCAAGTTGTACAGAGAGAAAGGAAGAAAAAAAGAAAAACACAAAAGGAGACAAAGAAAGAAAGAAAGAAAGGAAAGCAAGCAAGCAAGCAAGAAAAAGAAAGAAGCTTCAGCAAGTCAATGACCAAAGCAATAGTGTCTCCATTCCTTACAATAGTCTGTCTTCCAAATTCATTGTAACTTTAAGGTAATGTCTAATAGGGAAATGACTCCAGTATGACATCACTAGCACTGCCTGCTGTCATCAAATACAAATCTCTTCTGGATCAAGCAGATCAGAGCAGAGTACAGAGGAATATAATGGGGGCATTGTTACTCTGATCCTTGCAATGTGTTTAATAATTGTTATGTTTTGTGTTACATCTCGTAAAGAATCCTTGAAGGTAGAATTTCCATTTCTCTTATCTCCACCCAGCTGTTTTATATTTCTTCATATGTACTTTGGTTGTATAGTCTGAAGTCTAATAAATGTTTCTGATTTGTCATTCATTTTGGAATAAATCTACTACAAAGTCTATAGATAACAGTCACATTAAGCCTCTTAATGCAAGATTACATATTTCTAAGCTTTTTCAAAACATTAACCTAGTGGTGATAGTTTGAAAGTATCATGGTAGTTTGGAAGTAACAAAAGGTCTTGAAGCTTATGTTCCTGCCATTGAAGCGCAGTGTCGAAATTCCCCAAATAGACATTTCTAATAAACTTCACCAAAACTGTAGAGAAGGCAAATTCAATAGTAATGAATCACAGTATCACAGAATGTTGAGTTTGGAAGGGGCCTCTGGAGGTCATTAGCTGCAGCCATGTCCAGACACTTTTGAATGTCTCCAAAGATGGAGACTCCACATGTCCTCCCTGGATAACCTGTGCCAGGGCTTAGTCACTCTTGCAGTGAAAAAGTGTTTCCTGATGTTCAAAGGGAGCCTCCTGTATTTCAGTTTGTTCCTGTTACAAGCCCCTTAGGGAAAGCATGACTCACCCAGACACAAGTATTCAGAAGATCTAGATGAATTTCTTCATGTTGTGCTTCAGGCACTCATGCAGAATGAACATGTCATATCTCTTCTGCATAGGTAAAAGAGCAAGTACGGTGAAACAAATGGCTGAGATTGGTCACTCATATCCTAAATGGTTGCCTGCATAGCAGGATATTCTGGCTAATGATTCCTTGGTGTTACCTGTTAAATTTAATCTCCATTGGATAAACCACTTAAGTATTGCTTGTAGCTGGAACTGAAATTCAGGGCTTCCAGATGTGTACCATAATTAGAAAATACTTACTGTCTGTCAGGCATAGTGGATCAGATACAGAATATTTTAAATAGTGTGAGAGTATTGTAGGTGGAAATGGTCAGAATACACTAGCAGTTTGGTGATTAAACAATTAATCTGGCAGGAGAGTGATGTAAACTTAAAGTCTGTTTTCCAGTTTAAGCAAAGATGGGATCTAAAACCTGGTTCTTCCCAGGTTTTAACTGCAGCTTCCATATTTCAAATTTAATATCTTACCTTATGTGTGGTACCTCAGTCCAAGAGCAGACTAAGAATGCGACCTTCCTCTTACATTTTTCTGCATGCAAGACTAAAGATTCAGAAAGTTTCTTCTTACATACATTGAGGAACCTGTTCATTTAAGTCAGGCATGCAAACTCTGCTAGGCAGGAGGTTGCCAGATGGAAAACACTAGAAGAACTGGTTTGCAGTGACTGAGTATCTTTTTTGACTTGGCTTTCTATCTCATTTGGTTCTGCCCTCCAGTATGTTGCTGTCTAAAGATGATTACCTTCTGTCCAAATATACAGTACTAAAATCCTTTCCAGCTCTTAACACCTTCCAGGTCTTATCACTCAGTCTCCAGATACCAGCTCTGACCTCATGAACAAAGCATTTGCTAGATGTAATATAAAGTCTCTACCTTGGTTAGTTCCCTGTAGATGTAGAGTGTGATAAGACCAGAACACCGTTCCTGAGCTGATCATGTATATGTGTACAGCATTTTCTATAGGGGCTTTTTTCAATTTTACATAAACTTTAGGGCCTTTTTTCAAAGTTGTCGGTGGTGTTGAGGATATATTGGTGTAGTTATGTAGAAGTATATAGGATCTATCAATTAACAGGACCACATTCTTCTATCTACAAGTCATTTATAGTATTGCAATGACAAATTTTGGGGACATCTGTTATCAGAAGTGCCACCATTTAATATTTTTGAAGAGAAAGTTGTCATAATCACAAATGTGAAAACTTTTTATCAGATGTATTTGTGAGATGCAATCTACGTAGAAAAAGATGATGGCTTTTATGCTATATAAACATTGTCTCATGTAGCCTGTATTTTATGTAAAGGAGCTGTGCATTGACGACAAGCAAAGTGAAAGTTGAAAAAAGTGATGTTAGTTATTCCTCAGCTATGACACCTACTCTGTGGTCTTCTCATTAATGTCTATAGTGCAAACTAGCAAAAAGGTGAATAACAGAAGAGCTATTTAATTTGTTTTGACTGAAGACAGTGCTTTAAATTTTTTAATTTGATCCAAGTTGTCTAGGAACTAGTAGAAACAAATGAAAGATGCTTAGAAAAGCTTCATAATGTTTCAGTTCAGATTAGACAGTAAAAGAGACATTTACTTCTTCCTTTAAACATGGATATACCAGAGATATAAAATAGGGGGTGGAAACAAAGAGCATGCATTACAATTTATTTCGGAAAAATCCTGTCTTTTCCCTGAAAATGTTCTTATGGAATTTAATGTGTAACTGTTTCAAGCAATTTTATAGATGTTTAGTTATATGTTAGATAATGAATAAATGATTGAATTCATGGAGAGCTGAATATTTCAGTATATGCGCCTGAGTGCTAACAGACTGAAGGAAGAAGCTTCCCCAGTTTGGTAGGTCAAGGTATAGTCATTCAATCCAGTAACAGCCCTGGATACTATCTATACCTAAATCTATAATTGTGAGAAATGACAAGTAATCTTGAGATTGGGAGTATTATCTAACAATTTACAAACATACCATTAAATCTGTACTTTGAGTTTTAATCTCCTTTGATAAGCACTGTTTATGTAATGGCAAAAGCCAATCTAGCGTGTTTATCTTCTGATGATCTTGCTGTTGGCTTTACTGCTAAGGAGCCGTGATGCAGCAATTTCTCTTGGAACTGTGGTTTGTTTTTTTTTTTTAAGAATGTAAGGTGAAGAATATGCCAAGCCACTATTTCAAAAATGGCCTTAGACTAATTTTGAAAACTAAATCAAGGAAAACAAATGTAGATACTAAATGAGTCATTTTGAAGGGTAGTCTTTGAAGTTACTGTAGAAGCGCTATGGTTTTGGAAGATTTTTTTTAGCTTTATGTAACTATGAGTATGTATGTATTTAGCACATAATGTATCTACATCTTGAAGTAGTATTTTTAATTATTTTAAAAGAAACTGATTAAAAACCAAAGTCACGTGCCCAATATTTAATTTTGAACTCTTTATAGGAGTTTCAATAGTATAAAAATAAGTCCATTATTTCTTTTTTCCTTGGATGCTGATGTTATCCTGCCCGATGAATAAGTTTAGCAACGAAAAGGTTGAACTTTTCAGTGCTTAAAGGTGATCTCAGGACCCAGAGGAATAGGGACAGAAAGATTCAGTAGGTGGCAGTCTTTCCTTCGAATATTATCAGCTCCAAAATCTCTTAAATTGTTTCTGAAAGCTGTTGTCTTTTTAAAAGGACTTTAAAATAAAGGGATGCTCTCACGTGATTACTGTAGATTGTATGGGATGCTTTAGAAAAATAGTGCTTGCCCTAACCAATTACTATGTCAGAAAATTACATTCTATTGACTTTCATCTCCTCAGTTCTTTCAGTTGGGTATCATTCGTTTCCCAAAATGTGGAGAATTTTTGTTCTCTTTGAAACAATGGCATTATCTTTCAAGGCAGTTATTGCAGTGAAGTTGAGAAAATGCAGGTCCTTGCAACTGTAGTTCTGAGACTGTATTGGCTGGTTTTATGTCACAGAACAATGAGTGGATTAGAGAAGTACGGTATGTTTGTCTGGATAGGAGATTTACAACCTTGATTCACCATTTCTTAGCAAAAAAGGATGTTTGCCTCAAAAGTAATCAGAGTGATGTGACATTTTAAAAGTTGAGAAACACTTCTTGTAACTAGAAGAAATTCAGGCCCAAACACTTTGTAGATAATTCATATTCTTTTTTAACTAAACAAGATATAAAAGTATGAATATAAAGACAAGATATTTGGACTGACGAGATCAGACACACAAATCTTCAGTGCCATTAGCACTAGCTGATACATGTATTCTTGGAAGTAAATGCACATATGCACACAAACAGCTTTGGTCTATCATCCATTAAGTTTTGTTATCTTTTGTCTGTTCATTTATTGACCAATGGTAAAAGAAAAAAAAGAAACATACAGTTTTCCTGCAGTGATGCACACTGGGATAAGATGTGACCCAACGGAGTGCTCTAGGAGGAGCACAGAAACTCATCAAGGGGTACACAAAGTGGCAGTATACAGCATAATCATGTTCCCAGCATGGCTCTTGTGTACCTCACAGTCTAGCTCTCCTGGTGGTTGGCAGCACTCACACTAAATATGACTGTTTGGCATGCTCATCCATGACGAAAGCTTTTGCAGATTTGCCATACTATTTCCTTACTGCGTTCATTTTGTAGCTTGCCTGAATTATGACTCTTATACTAATAGTGCTAAAGGGAGAATGAGGTTCATTATACACTTGTTTCTATTTTACTTCTGTAGGCATTGACATAATTCATCTGCTGAAGAGCAGTTGTCTAAAATCCATATTGTAAAGATGGCTCCCTGTTACTTTGATTTTCAGCCCTATCATTTCATTTCAAGAACAAACATACTTTTTTGTTCCAGTGACAGTATGGTTTGAAGTGAGATTTATTCTTTCTCTGAAACAATTAGTGTTATATTAACAAAGTTACCATGCTAAGATCTAATTTTCTCCCTTCATATGAGAAGGATTACGTTGAACTGAATAAATGTAAGGCTTTGTTAGTCCATTTTTATGCCTAGTAGTCGTTCTAGCAAGAAAGGATACCTGTTGATTTTCTTACACTTACACCACAATTTGTGAGTATAAGAACCAGACTTTTTTCAAAATAAGTTTATTAATATACACTGTATGATCTGTCTGGTACTGAGGGAAATAGCTACTTTCATACTGTAAGAATTTAGTTGAATATACTTGTAGTGCCTTTCTCTTTTCTTTGTACAAAGTGGTTAGATAATATCTTGGCACTGCCTGGGAAACAGAACTAATAGAGGATACAGAAGGCCAGTTTCTAAGGTCTACTTCATATAATGTTGTGTAACTCTCACTGACTGATGATTAGATTTTGGATAGAGGTTAAGAAGCTGATCTCGACCTATGGAACCCAATACAATTTTGGGCCTGATTTCAGGGCTACACATGTGGTGCAGTTACAGCTGAAATTAGTTCCCCTGCTTAAGAGAGGATAAGTTGGTGCAGGCTGTGATCTTTTAATCATTATTACTTAAGGGTAAGAAAGAAAGGCTTGCTTTCTAAGGAATTTACTCCCTGAATCTTTTGGAGCCTGTATCTGTTGATACGTAGGACTCAGTACCTTGTCTTGTTTTTCTCCTTAACATTTTGAGAGAGAAGAGGATGTATTTTAAATATGTTATTTTAGAGTGATGCTTTATTATCATGAGATATATTAATTTATTTTGAGAGAAAACTGTTATTTTGAGAGAAAACTGTGATTTACAGTTTTTATGTTCAGCAAGGATTCAGAATATGTAGTATGGTTCCCCTTCCTGAATGGCAAACTATTAACTAAGGGCACATGAAGAACATATGATTCCTGCAGGTAATCCTATATTTCTTCCCATTATTCTGCTCTTTGAGGGAACAGCTGTCAAATGATGCTGTAGTTCTGAGCTGGGCAAGTAAAATGGTATGTGGCTCCACCGTGAGAAGAATTTTTATATTGAGTGGACCTTTTTTCCCTATCCTATGGTGACTTCTACTGGTAGACATGATATTCATAACATTCTTCTTTCTTTCTTTAAGTTTTCCTTTAAGGCTTTCTTTCCTACAAAAGGTTGGACCAGATAATCTTTTGAGGTTCCTTCTAACCTGGTCTGTTCTATGATTCTATGGTTCTAAGTCTGAAAGAGAACTACAATAACTAGGATACAAAGTTGGATAGACAGTGCCATTACCTGAAGTTCAGCTGCGATATTTGGTAGAACCTAGTAGAGAAATGGAGGTAGGGGTGGCTGCCCATGGAGGAGAAGGTGAAAGGCGGCTCTTAGGTGCTAATCAGCTGCCCTTTTGGACCTGTCAGGGGATTTCATTTACTTGAACATTAGACCTGAAGTTAACGCTGTGAATACAGACTGGGCAAGATACTGGATCAGAAGGTGTTTGACCACAAGGAAAAAAGGTGGGCCAAGAAGAAGCAGGATTTCAGTGGGGCATAGTCAAAAGAAGTGGATAGCAGGAAGAGACTGACTTAGCAATACCATTCCTAGAGAATGTATGTTTATAAGGCTGATGCTTAGTATACCTGGTGATGTGAACTGGCCACCTTGTGTTTGTAGGGGGCTTACTTGTATCCAGATACCTTAAGCAATTTTCACTCTCAGCAGTTATTCCCAGCACTCTGTGAAGAAGGCGGAAGATGGGGAGATGTAGCTAGATATCTTATGACTTCTGCTGTTTGGGTGCCTGCCTGCCCACTCCTTTCACAAGCATTTCCCTGTGGCAAGCAGCTTCCTGAAAGCTTGTAAAAGGCTTGAACTGTTTTACAAAATGCAGTTGGCAGAGGAAGAGTGCTTTCCATCAAGAAAGCTGGAGCACCGTGTTTTCCCAGCTGCTCTAAGGCTCCATATGTTTGCTGCATGGCTATTAACGCTACTCCTTATTTCTTCAGGGGACTTTACAGACGTAACCCTCAGTAGTGATACTTGTGTATGAGGATAAGGAAACTGCTGGTATGTGAAAGTGTTTCACTGAGGTTAATGCCAGGGTCAGCTCTGTCAAAGTAGCTGACACAAAGTGCCTCTAGGAATCAAGATCATCAGTATTACCAGTCACATTTGACACTATAAGACCTTGGGAGCAAGATTTGCAAATCTTTCTGACTTGGTCAGCACAATAGCTGAGATTCAGCTGACCAGGATACTAGAAGGAAGTTCTTCAAATGGCATTTTAGATGTGGTCTTTGCAATTTCTGTTAACAATATCTGTAGAATTTAGCACAGTAAAATTGCACAGTGTATAACCAGCTGAATGTGCCTCCCCCATGCCTCCAGACCTTACTGGGATGGCTGTGTGTCAAGCAGCCAAACCACTCCTCCTCAGGATGAGAAGGTAAGCTTTTGTGCCCCAACTAGTAGTACAGACAACAAACAGGAAGTCAAAACACCAGGTGAGGAATAAGGTCCTGAGCTCAGTTTCAGAGCTCTCCCTGGAGGGTGGCAGGATGACAACCACCAGGAAGAAAAATGAATAGCCTAGCATGTGGGAAGAGCCAGGGTGAATGGCAGTTGCCCAGGGTTTAGAAGAGGTAACAGCCTGGAGTATGTAGACAAAAACAACAGTGTGCTGGAAGGAGTGTTGACAGAAGTCTCTTAAAAATTTGCTCTCAAAACCAGACACGCAAATCTTCTCTCTATTGGTAGACTTTCAGACAATATATATAGTGTAAGGTGAAGAGATCAAATGTCACATATTGGCAGTCAGTGGAAGGGCTAAAACCAATAGGACACCAAGAGAGTATGGGAAGAGGTATCTGCGGGGAGGGAAGTTGGTCAAGGTTTTAAAGTTACAAGGCTCTGGTTTCTAGAGCATTCATTTCTAGAATGACACTGCCAGGGGTGCCCACATCCAATTCTTACCTCTACGGATCATCAATAAATAATAGCATTGATTTACAACTGCTTAAGGCTGTTACTCATCATTCATTGACTTGGCTGCATTTGCAAACAGGAATTTGGGTTTTGGGGAAATGCATTGCTATGTCTGTTCTGCTTCCTATGGAAGTCAGCCATGGTTTTGGCTTTTAATCTGTTTGAATGTCAGACTTCCAGTTAGCATTCTGGGAGAAGGGCTGGGCTCACTGCAATCAGAGCACTTCTGGAGGAGGAGGAAGGAACATAGGGAAAGAAGATAACAGCTTTGAGAAGCCAGCACAGAAGCAGATGTGCAGAACAGGGTTGCAGTAAACACTGCAACTTCATGATGCAAATGAAATATCTTTCAAGGTGGAAGGCAGTTAGAAAACTCTTTGCCAGCCATAGGACTACCGGGGCATTTGCCTATTAGTGTCATCTCACCAAAGCAGCCTGTGTAGATCACTGACTGCAGCTGTTGCACGGGGATACATTGTCATCTTAGTGTGACCAGAGCTATGAAGGTGCTCATAAAAGGCCATCAGTAAACAAGAGAATTAAAGGTGGTTTTCTCCATTTTATAGCATGGATATTGTCCTCTCAAAAAATTTGTCCTCTTTTTCCTAAAACATAAAATAGTGATGTGGCTATATAGCTACACAGGGCTGGTGAGATCACAGCTGTGTCTCCATCATGGGATGACAGGACCACTAGTATTTACCACCGTGAAGTGCTATAACTGACATAGATTTTCAATGGTATGAGAAAAACTTCAGAAAGCTAACCGATACAGAATTAAGTGGGAATTCCTGGATTGCTCTGGATGGGTTACATTAGCGCTATAGTTCTGATCTAGTCAGTGATACAGTTGAGAGAGGTGGGTACTGTGCTGCATGAGAAGGATTCATCATCGGTGTGACAAACACTCAATACTAGATGGTGAACATGGCTGAGTACAACAAATGTGTGCAAGGAAATACACTTGGGTTGGTTGGCTGGGTAAATTTAGTAATGATGGAGCTCATGTGTCAGGTGAACATTAAGCAAAATTAAATCTCTTTAAATTGTGTAATGACCAATTGAACTTACTAAATATAAGGAAAAAAAGAATTAAGGTTGCCCAGTGTAATAGCAATAAGGAGGTCTTTCTGTGCAGTATATACAGTGCATTTCAGCTGAATGGCAAAGGGCCAGCCCTAAGAATTAAAAGATTCAATAGCAGGCTTATGAGCTGAGATACAGACAACAGAATAAAATGTTGTGAAGTTGGGAAGTGGACTTTAAATTTTGCTCAAAGCAGAGGAGAGGAGGGAAACCTCAGGAGACACACAAGACCATCTTTTTAGCTATGTCCAGCTTTTCACTATGTCATCTATGCTCATTCCATAAGGCACATGACTGCTTGACTGCACGTATAGCATTATAAAGTTGCAAACTGCAATATAGTCAGACTTCAGTTCCTGTCATTCAGTGCTTGGGTTTCTGAGTCAATGTCTGTGTAGGCTTAAATTTAGTCCTATTGAAAAGCGGATTTTTCCGAATTAATTTTCTAATGAGATTTTTATTCTATTATTTAAGACTGGCTAAACAGGATAAAAAATAATTTGAAACTGTTGCCATTTGCTACACATATTAACAGACCAGGAAAAACAACCAACCAACCAATCAAACAAAAACACTTATGTATTTACAATGAGCTATGATGCTAAGAGATACAGATATCCACCAAAAAGACTCAATTACGGACTAACACATTTTGGTTTCAAAACCAGAGTTTTTATGAAAATAGCTGTCATATCATACTCAGAGGTAATAATTCTGTAGAATTCATAAGGTCAATAACTAAATCAAGAATAAGATGTGTAGAACATAGAATTTGCTTTAGAAATGCAGGAAGGATATCTTGAAGAGTAATAGTGACATGCTAGTGAGAATGATGAGTAATAGTGTGAACTTAGTGAGATCTAGAAAAGCAAATTCTCAGTCAAGAGAAGCAGTGCTGTAAAAGCTCACAACACAACAGCTTTCAGTGTGTAGGTTCACTGTGGTGGCTCTCAGCAGTTAGAAGTCCTGAGGTACTGTGCAGAAATTAGATGGATTGTTTCAGCAGTGGTACATGGGTGTTTTAGGCCCTGTATTATTCTTTATATTGTGGCCCTGCTGCCCCACTGTAAAAGAACATTATGTAAGTCATGTAATATGTAACCGAAGGCTTTATAGGTTGACATAACTTGTGATAATATGTAAAAATGCAGGAGATATAAAAAATTAGCTAATAGATGAATCCAGAAGAAAAAGTATCAAACTACTATACCGTGATTATCTCAAAATTAAGAATGAACAAGTAATATCAAAAGCTTTGCTTGGGAAACTTTGAACTAGATTTTTGTGCATCTGCTGGCATGAACATGCTTTATTGGTGAAGTTTTAGTGCATTTAGGAAAGAAAGTAAGTTTAAACTTTACAGTCAAAATAAATGTGATAGGAAGAGAATTAAAATAAAAAAAAAAATACAAGTCTTGCTGAGATTATCTTTCAGAATGAGAAACTGAATGAATTTGTTAGGAAAAAACATGGCAAGCTCTTGACGTTGCAGAGTGCTCAATTTTGAAAAGCTGGAGAGTGCTCTCTCCTGTCCCTGAGTGAAGTTGAAAGGAAATCATACAGTCATTACTGTGCAAACTCTGTTATGTTACTTCATGCTGTCACTGCTCTATTGAAGCTTTCTTTTTTAAAGCGTGGGGTGGCCATGTACTGATGTTGCTTCGTGCTGCTGTAGTCTGTGTGGCTTTTCAGCTTCTATTTGATGTGTTATTTGATGTCTCTTTTCCTGCTTCTCAGTTAGGTAATTTTACTACTTTTCTCCTCAAAGAGAGAGTTGTACCGCAATCACTCCGTTAAGCACACCCATCAGAAAAAGTTAAAAAGAGAAGGCTGTGAAAAGTCACATGCTGGATATTTGCTTATATCTCTGCCACAGAAAAGCATGCTCTCAAGGTGACCTGAGTCACGGTTTAACTATCCAAACCCCTTTGCTCCACAAATAGGTCAGGCATGCAAATGCACCTGCATTTGTGCATGCGTGTTTGCGTATATCCAGTTTAGGTTGGTAGGTGTAGCTGACCCACTTCTGAGATAAAAAGCCAGTTAACAGCAGAAATAATACATTTGACTGCTAAAATGTTACAGCAGTAAGCTACAGAAAGTCTTTTGCGTGGCAGTCTGGAACATAGGCTAAGGGTTAATGATTGCGGGAATATTTGGAATTGGGTCAAAAAAGGGCCATTAAGCAAATAAAAGTATCACTATGGAGTTAATTATTGGCACAATATATAAATAGAAAAGAAATTAATTCTTCCTGATAAAAAGCACTAATAGCTCTGACTGCAGGCAGATAGGCACACTAATGCTTGCAGTGCTCCACCAGTATACATGAGCCCTGACCTGCAAATGTCTTAACATTGAACCTCTGTTGAGGATATAGTGCCAGAAGAGTCAAGCTGAGTCACATTATGTTCCGGTATTCTGAAGGTGTGTACATGGGAAAGAAGTGACCTAAATTAAAAGCTGAATTTGTGTTTTCTGAAGTGAAACCACTGTGCATTAATTTCTACATTTAACTTTCAAATCAGCTGACTAAGGATACCCAAAGATTTCAAGGATTAATAATACTAAGCACCCTTTCCTATCAAGTCTCACATCTGGAATAGTTTGGCACTTCTGACACAATATATCAATTTATAAGAGCCAGCATAATTCATTTTTTCATGTAGGTATGTTGAATATTCTGAAAGTAGGTGAGATTCTCACATTTTAAATAATATTTAGTTCCTGGAGTAAATGACTGCACAAAGGGAAATCTTAGCTGTCAGGTGGATTTGTTATCTCTGGATGACTTGAAGAATGAACAGAAATGTGGATAGTACATTGTTAGCAGTAGTGTGGATTCAGATTTTCAGGTTCAGTCTGATAATACATTTTGTAATATCATCAGTGTTATGTCAATGTTATTATTTTCTCCTACCTTTTTTAAAAAGGAAAGGGTTCTATCTCTCTGTCTTGAAGGTAGATTATGTTTAGTTAGTTGTTTTTTCTCTTTGGTTCAAAAAAACCAGCAACTCAAAAGTCCCCAAACTGTGTGCACCCTCTATTCTGGTGCCAGCTGTTTGAGAGAGCTGCTTAGTGACTTTGTTGCACTGCTGATCACCTCCTCAATGATCTTAGTAATGACACTGAACTCTGTCCATTCCAGATGAAAAGGTTCCTTTCTTTGGTATCTGACTAATGTGAACCAATGTACCTTAGAGACAGACCAAGATTTTTTTTCCAGCTGGTGGAATGACATGTCAGATGTTTGACACATGTCTTCATCTCATAATCTTTTCTCTTTTTTCTGAAAGTTCAAATATATGCACCTTTAAGTGCCTGTTCAGATCTGATTCAACTAGACACTCACTTTGAACTTCAGAAATAATACAAGAAGTTAATCTTAAACTATTAAATTCAACATTCGTATCACTTGTAGTGCTATACAGGTAGATTGTAAACTACGAAGTGTAAAATGAATGCACAGTGAATGCAAGGAAGGGCAGCTTGACTGTAATAAGCATCTCCAATTTCCTTGAGGCTAGTTTTAAGAATTGTGAAATGCTTCACACACTACTTCATTCCATTGGAATTGAACTCCAGGTATTTTGCGATTTTAAACCTTTGAAAGATCTACAGAAAAATTGAGGTAAGTACAGATTTTTTATTGTAATGAACATAAGGATTTAATAATAAATCAGCTCTTCTTCCTGACAAACTGATAGAACAAGGTTTGAAGGCAATGTATTGAAATCTCCTTTAAGAACAAACTCAAATAATGTTTGTGATGCCTGATGTTGGTTAAGTCAAGTCATACTTGTGAAAGTCTGAGAGAGGAGATGTATTTTTGACATATATTAAAAAAATGTGGGGTTAAGTAAACTCAGATTTTGAATGCATTGAAAATTGGTATCTAAACATTTTATATGAGTGTATTTCAACTTAGGAAGTGTGATGCTATCTCAGTTATAATTCTAAACTGTTTTTGAATTTGACACTTGTTCCTGTATGAGTAAATCATCTATAGGAATATTCAGTGATTAGACAGTAAGTAGCACAGAAGTAATTTTTTTTTTCCCCCCAAAAAGAGTACAAATGTCATATATATATATTTTTGTCTATCTTTATTACATTTTAAAACTACCAGTTGAGTATTAGGTACTGATAAAGCAAGGAAGATTTGTGAGGTAACTAAATGAGTAATTTCCAAATGAATAGATAAACAGTTGGGTGTATCTTCTCCATCTCTATGTATCAAGATTTTAATAAATGCTTAGTACATCACGTGGTTGTAGTTTAATTATCACAAAGCGTATTTATAGAATTGGTTATATAGAATCTTTATGATACATGCTTTATAGACTTCTAGAAAACAGAAGTGCTCCCTAGATAGAAACATTTAGAGAAAACTTTAATGTGTTACTCAACTCAAGAATAAGTAAGAGTATTTGGAAGCAAACCTGCTTCAGTAGAGTGTTTCAGAGAAGTAAAGTTTAACAGATGAAGTAATTGAATGGTACTCAGTCTATAGCTGAAAGCATCAGAGCTGTAACATGCAGGATAGATTGTATCAGGTGGGAAGATGGTTTTTGTGAGTAGAGAAAAAAGGTGAGATAACGAGATCCGTATTGCTTGCTGGAAGTCATATGCAGATTTCTAATGCTTTGGTCAGTGGTAAATTACTCTCTTAGTCTCTCGACTGCTGACATCAGTTCTTTGGAAAAGTAGGCTGAAGTGTTTCTAATACTGGATATTTATGTATGTGTTTGTTTGCTTATGTATGCACCTTTGCATTGCCTGACTTTGAACTGCTTTGAAACTTGATGCACAAGAAACCCTCTAACTTCTGTGTGGAGATTCTAGGGATGAAATTTAATCATAAGATACAAATCACAAAATAATTTAGAATTCTACATTTGAGGTGCAGTGATGCACTAATACATCCTTGGTTAGTGTATGGGAAAAATGACTTATTTTGATCTCCGTATGAGGGCTGGAGAGGTCGTGGTTCACGGAAGATATCCATCTCTAATTGATCTTTTTAGGGCAGGATGGAACTGGCAGAAGTGTCTTCAAGGTAAAAAAACCTGTTTTATTTTACATGATAACAAAAAAAAAAAAAAACCCCAAACCCAAAATGACACCTACCCTTGTCACTGAAAATAGAGAACTTCATTTGCCAAATTCTGAAAGATGAGCAGAGGTAGACTTAAAGATAATGTGAAAGACTCCAATAAATTATTCCAGAAGATTATCTGGAATAGGCTAAACTGGCATTATTTACATGAATATACGTCCTGTCAAGGTAAAAGCTTTGTTTCTGGAGATTATGAAGAAAACATCCTTTTATGTAGATACAGAAGTATATAACTATTTAGCCAGATAGGCAGATAATGCAAAAACCTGTGAGTTCTAGCGATTTCATGACAGACTGACTAGTACTAGTGTGACTGTCCTTCCACTCTGAAACCTCTAGTTTCTGAGGGCTGTAAGCATCCCTGCAGGATGACCTGGGTAGGCTGGAGGAATGGGCTAACAAGAACCTTATGAAGTTCAACAAGAGCAGATGTCAGGTCTTGCAACTGGGTAAGCACAATGCAAAAGTGCAGCACAGGGTGGGATCTACTTGGCCAGGGAGCATCTGTGTGGAAAGGGACCTGGGGATCCTGGTGGACAACAAGCTCAATATGAGTGAACAGTGTGCAGCTGCAGCAAAGAAAGCCAACAGGGTGCTGGGTTACATCAACAAGAGTATGACCAGCAGAGATAAAGATGTCATTATCCCGCTCTACTCGGTGCTTGTCTTATCACACCTGGAATACGGTGTTCAGTTTTGGTCACTGCTATGCAAAAAAGATATAGACAGGCTGGAAGGGGTGCAGAGAAGGGCCACAAAGATGATCAAAGGACTGGGAAGCCTACTGTATGAGGAAAGGCTGAGAGAACTAGGTTTGTTCAGCCTAGAGAAAAGAAGGCTTAGGGGAGACCTCATCACCATATTCCAGTATTGAAAATATGGCTACAAAGATGATGGGGACTCCCTTTTGATAAGGAGTCACATGGAAAAGATGAGGTTTGTTTTAAAGATTAGGTTCTTTGGGATTCTTCTCATATGTTATGTAAACATAACATCTACTTACTGGAATAAAAATGGCAAGTTATTTGCTGTGTTATTTGGAAATTTTGGTGATGAGTGACGTATACTAAAGGAGGTGATACCTAACTCAAGGCCGATTACAGGCCCTTAGTGTTGTGGTTTAGTGGTGGACTTGGCAGTCCTGGGGTAATGGTTGGACTTGATGATCTTAAAGGTCTTTTCCAACCTAGTTGGTTCTGTGATTTTATGATTCTAATCAGATTCATGGAAGAAAAAAAATGATCAATGTCTAATGACTGACAAAACCAGATGAGGCATATTCAGAATGCTAAAAAAAGTTGCAGCAAGCTTTTGGAATTACTAATATATATGACATTTCACTGAAACTAGACAGTTTTCAGGGTTAGGAAGAGCTGCAGTACAGTGGAAGAAATATTCAAGGACCACAGTATTCCAGCCGCCTTCCTTAAGGCAGGATATAATTAAGGTGAAGAGGTACAAACTGAACAGAGAGACTCACGTTTAATAAAGCTTGTGTCTGTGTGTGTGTAGGTGTGTGCATGTGCCTGTGAAAAGGGAGCAAAGGCACACGAGAGCATAGACAGAATGTACGTGGACTTTAAAAAGCACAGTGCATTTTTGTATTACAGTGTTGCACAAAAGGCTTGCATGCCAGGCCAGGAAGAATTGTATCAAGGATGAACTGCTCTACACCTAGGATAACTTAATGGAGACATATTTCATTCATAGGTCTGAATAAAAACTTTATTGCATTGTAAGTGCAGAGAAATACAAGGTGACTGGTGAAATGTCAAAAGAATGAATATTACAGTCATCATTTACCTTCCAGAAAAAAGGCAAGAAAAGCTGCATTGTTCAGCAAGAAAAGCTTTGTGCTTCAGAATAGCTAAACAAGCATGGTTGGCAGCTGATACAGGTTAGGCTTAGCTAGATTCACATTGGAACTCATACTTAGATTTGAAGTGCTCAGTTGTGGGTTTCAGGGTTGTCCCCAGTGGGATCACAAATAGCTCAGAGAAGGGAATAGAGTCTTGGTGTTTGTTATTCTTAAAAAGAATTAGGATGTTCTTGTATGTTAGTATAATTTAAGCTTCTTAACTATGCGCGTCTTCAGTAGGTTATGAAAACCAAACTGAATTTCCATCACCATGATAAGCTCTTAATTATAGGCTCCCATTCTCACTCAGCAGTGTGTGTGAGTGAAGTCATCTCTGGGAAAGTTTTGTCACAGATTATTCAAAGAAGTAACATATGGAGAGGGAGGAGTGGGAGAGAAAGAGATGTGTGTATTACCAGGCAGCAAAGTGATAACAGAGATTTATGAATTTTAGATGTTCAAGAATAATTAATACAACAAATAAGTCTTCATGGGGAGAGAAAGGAAAGAACTGTTCTGACCAACACACATTTCCACAGGAAGATGCACTGTAGCATTTCTAAGCATAGGACTTAGCTTTAAATGAAAGCAACAGTTGTTAGTTTGGTTTGTGTGTTTGGGTTTTTATTTATGTAAATCAAACATTAAGGAAATGTACTAAAGATTTATACAAAGATATGGCTGTAGAGGGGAAAAAAAAAAAAAAAAAAAAGAAGCCTGAAGCTCATAAATCTCCTTTTAGTGGAAAATTTGACAAGAAATTGACACATAAAAGTAAAAAGCCCATTAATAGCTACCTGTAGCTCAAAAGTTGTTTCAAGACAGAACCAAACATGTCTGCTCCTACATCTGACTTGCTGTGATTAATTCTCTTATATTTTGGCTTCAGCTCATGACACTCAGCACCCTGGCAATTCTGTGTTCATGAAATCGGATACATCATTCTCATTAAAATATTTTGACATTCATATACAATTGTAAAACATAACGTATGAATGTGCGGTTTCATGCAGAAACAGAAAAATAGTGGGTTTGGATTTGCAGTATGTTACTTGGAGAATGCCTTACTTCTCAGCCAGAATTTTCTCAGTACTTCCGAAGCTTTCAAGAGGTACTGAGCATTCAGTAGTAACAGGAGCTCCAGTCAAGAGACTGGATTTGGCGTGGTTTGAGTTGCAAAATTCAGGGGTCGATAAGGGTCTTGTTCCTTTTTCTTTTCTATTTTTTTCCTATAGCAATAGGGAATAACAGTGTCGCACTTTTGAAAGTGTCTGTAAGGAACAGAAATTAATCTGTTCCACCTCTGTGAATACTTTCTCTACATGTGTCATATACTGATAATGTTAAGTCATTATCATTATCTCTGAGCAAGTGTTTTCAAACATTTGATATCTTTTAATAAGGCATAGTGCATTCTGTATGAAAGAGCTGGCAAGATTCAGGTGTTACGGTTACCTAGGAAGAGAACTAGGGGAACAAGAGAAGTACTGGGGATTAAAAATCAAGATAAACAAAAAAAAACATTCTAGACATAAAAGAAGACCACTCCTGCATAGCATTGTTGATTAATAAACATCATAATGTTCTCTAGAGATACTTACCTATTCAAATGTGGGATCATTGAGGATAGAACATTTTAGTCATTTTTGTTAACTGAATGCGTCAGAGTGCTAATTAGGTGTGTAAATCCTTTGCTGCTATTAAAAAAAGCAGACTAGGGATCCCCAATCTCTATCACAGGCAATTTTGTCTGAGGCAAGGCTATTTTCCATTTTGGATGTGTCTTTCTCAGCCAACATGTTTATCTTCTTCCTCTGCCTCCTTGAAAATATTCTGAAAATACTCAGATAGTCAGAGAAAGATCCAATTACCAGTTAGTGACAAATGTCCTACTTCTAAGTAGTTGGTAAATTTGAATTAAGTTACAAATACATACAGTTTCAGTCGTTTATACTGTTATAACTTACTGTGCTCATAGGAGGTGATAATAATTTTTTCCCTGGTAAATAAAGAATATTAAACTGAAAAAGATAATAATTTAGACATTACGTAATGTATAATTACTCTGTATTATACATAATTATTTATTAATGTATAGAGTAATTGAAAATGTCATTGGAATTAATGAAATGCAGAAACCCAAAACTTCTTATGCTTACTTTTTTCTTTGTATAAACTATATATTTTGATACATGTTTTATGACTTCATAATTTTTAATTGAAATGTTTCAAGTAGTAACATTAAAACCACTGTTATATAAAAGCATTTTTTTCCCTCAACCTTTTAATTAAAATGGAAAAATGAAAAAAACCCCACCAAACAACCTAAACCCAAAATATTATTCTTTCCCAATAACTTTTGAGCTGTTCTGTATACCTGAGCTGAAGTATGTTAAAACACATGACCAGCACTGTGTGGCCAGTTGTAAATAGCCTTGAACAGACCAGACCTGTGAAGTCTGCCTAGAACAACATAATCTGATGGGTTTGACCCTGGGACACTGAATCATAAATTCTCATCTCCGTCTATGGAGTTGCTGTGTATAGGTTACTTGGGTTGTTTAAACCACTCAGAGTTAAAATAAAAAATAATTAAAAAAAAAATCCTCTACACCAGCTCTTTTTATAAGGTAGAATAGCAATCATCTGTCTCACAAGGTTACTGTAGGGATTAAGGAGTGAACTGTAGTTACCCACTGGATGTAAGTGTAAAATACAGTTCACAGAAATGTAAAACAGTTCACAGTGGAACATACCAATGAATTAATAAAATACCCAATTCACTGAATATATGTATGACATCATTTTTAACTTGTTTTCTTCACAAAAGGACTGTAACTGTTTATCTTTAATTACTTCATTTCACTTTTGATATAATTTTAACACTCCAGTTGCAAAAATGATTAATGAATCTGCAACTAATTCATATAATGGTTCAAATACTAAGGTATGAAATAGTATGAAAGCACCACACTGCCTTTACCATGTTCCACAGACGTCATGCTTTGCTGGGAAAAATTTTACAGTATATTAACTTCCTGATCATTGAGAATTAATTATGAATTAATTTGTCTTCATTTGCCTTTTCCTAAACCCACGGCAGCATTAGATGTGCTGTTACAGAACTGTGATTTGCAATGATATAAAGGAGTGCACCAGACTTCTGATTGCTCTTTTTCTTCAAAATTATAAGCTGATATAGTTGTAAGTTAATTAGCAGAAAAGAATAGTTTATCATATCTTATCTGTTTATATTCAGGAACACAGTGAACATTTTGCTATCATTAACAAAAAATAGTGATTTTTTTTTTTTCTCACTGTAAGTAATCTTGCCACTTCCATAATTAAATAATTGATTTTTAGTCTCTAGGAAGGAAAATACAGTGTTTTTTCTCTCTCTTCAGTTCTTTGCAAGGTCTGAACTTGACGGTGAACCAGAATAGGTTTTCTTCTGGCACTGTTATTACCTAAATAGCAGTGAGGTGGATAGTACCACAGCAATGCATACATTCCGTTTGCTCTAGCTTTAAAATTTTGGTCGAGCAGGGAAACTATTGAAAGATTTCTTTCCCTTTCTGTTGTGTGTAATAGTAAGTTTGAAAACCAGCCTGTCCCATGTCAGCTTTGTCATGGCAGGCAAAATACATTTCTTCAGTCTTCGTTTCAACCTGAAAACTTGCTATGAGTTTCTTGTTTCAACAAATGCAGTGCCATGCCTCCCACTCCATAGGAATCACACCTGCTTTCCATTGCCTCCGAAAATTCGCTGTGGATCTGCTCCCTACTGCAAGCACTACTCTGTTTCCCTCAAAAGTCTCTCAGTTCAGATAAGCAGCAGCAGGTTTAGGAAAATGGATTTACTTTAGCTCCTTTAGCACTGTAGTACTGTCCATACCTCTAATAACAGGCCATCTGCTTATTGCACCTCCCAAGCAGGTTTCTCCAAAGGAAGGATGTACAGACATGCTCTCAGCGAGGCAAACTCTCCTCTTTGGCACTGGAGTAGAGTAAAAGGAGCAAACCAACAGCCTGCCTTTGGCTGTGCTGCTATTCGCATCTTTTACAGTGGAATGAAACTTACAATAGAGGTACAATGAACTGTAAGCAGGCAGCTTGTTATACTAAATGCTGTACCATCTGATCTAGATACAGTTCAGTTCACCATGGGTTGCTGTTTATAACGCTGATTGACACATCACCTCTGAATTAAATCTTCCCACTGACATCTTGCGGGACCTAACCCTTAAAATACCCATGACACTGTACAGCTATGACTAATCCTTTCTAAGAGTGAGCAGGTCCAGAGGCTGCCAGCACTACCCAGTTACCAGACCGCACTGTTAGCTGACTGTTTTCCTGATAAAAGGCTTGGAGAACACGTGGAACTTCTTATATTTCTTATATTCCTACTGGGGTGGGTGTCTTAAGTTGTGAGAAGGTATTTCAAAAAGTAGGAGTTCAGTAGGAATTGGGGATGCACAATTTGGGATTGTGCCTCTGTTCTCTGGGTACTAGGTTAAATAATATATTTAAAGACTTTCTCTGTTCCTCCTCTTCCCTCTTTCCTGAACCTCAGAATCAAAGACAGCTTTTCAGACAGGTAGAAGTCACTGGGAAAGAAGGTAAAGGTTTAGGAAGTACAATGACTCAGGCCTTTCAGGGGTAGAGGAAGGAATGCAATACAGTCCCCACATCTTCATGAATATTTATTGGGTGAAGAAAATCTGACAGATAATAACAAGCCCTCTTCTTGCTTTCCTTAAGTGCTGTTGTTGAGGTGATGTATTATCTGTTCTCAAGAACTTTGTTCTTTTGCGTATATATAAGCTCTTCCTAATGAACAAAGGCTGCATCACTCCTAGTACTGTCTACTGATCCTTGCCATCCTTTTGCAATGTGTGCGAAACTGCTGCAGTTTAAGATAAAGCTCTGTTATTCTAAATCACTCAAATGAAAAGAGAGTAACACTGAACAGTAGGGAAATGCAAAAGAATAAAATGTTTTAAACAAGCTTCATCTGTAAGAATTAAGTTTGCACATCCATCCAGGTGTGTGCAAACGCCTATGCAAATTATTAAAGATGCAAAAAGCCTTACAGGAAGCCTTATGGGTGGCCTTACCCCCTTTTGTTGTCAGTGACGAGCATGGCAGACTGCAGTAAGCTTCAGGCTTAGTTAAAAAATAAAAAAGCATTTTTTAGTGTAAAGAAAGCATTGGAGTAATGGTGAAAATAAGGAGGAAATGTGTTTCCCTTCAGGGAGAAAAGCTGGCTAGAAAGTTATCAGTGCATCATGAACTGATGACTGAGAAAGACTATGAATGCTGACTGACCTGGAAAAAAGGCACTATTAAATTCTCTGCCTTCCTCCTTCTTCCCCCCTCCCACCCAGCTCCCACCTCCACAACCTGGAGAGGATCTGGAGGAAAAGGGAAAGATACCTAAACATGATTTAGGAACTCAGTGAATTAGCTTCAGTTACAGCTCTGACTCTTGAAATGCTGTGAGGCTCTGAAAGAGGGAAAACAGCATGGAGAGAAAAGATACCATCCTCTAAAGGACAAGATTTATAAAGCATAAATGGAGGCCAACCGATGTTTATGAAAATCTGGTAACAGCTCTTAAGCTGTAAGGAAACAAAACTAATTGCATTCATTCATTTGCTTTTCAATAAACTTATCCTTAAAGCAATACCAAACGGTATCTGGATGACTTCTTATACAGAAAATGGATTTTATATATATACAAAATGTGTTTTCTGTATATGTGATTTCAACTACTTCTGTCTCCATCAACCTCTGCAGGTTGACGTTTTCAGATTCCAGGTTTTGTATTTTGAGCAATAATATAAAATATGCTAAAGAAAATGCTCAGAGCACTTGTGCCTCTGCAGGTACCATATAAAAATCTGTTTTGGTTCCAGGAACTGACTGAAATCATAATGCTTTGTATTACTTTGATCTCTCTTGTTGCTGCGGATTCTCATATTAAAGGAAAGGAAACTCTCTACGGGTTTATTGTATTGAAAGACTAAGTTTAGAAACAGAGGACAGTGGAAAGCATTAAGGAATTACTGATTTTGCTTGTGTGTCAACTCTGAATATGGCTCCTTAGTTAGCATGACATTTATCTCCAGTTTATGCTACAGAGTCATATCTGAGAGTCTGGACACCTGTAGTTACTGCTTATTAAAAATTGTTTATATTGAGACTATCTTGAAAATGAAAATCACTTTTAGTAAGGCAATGCAACACTGTAAGTTAAAAAATAGTTAATAACTACATATGTTTTTAAATATTCTAGTATTGCTATGCTTTGGAAGAGGAATCTGAAATTTGATGTGTGGTTTCCTCATTTATAGCATGTCCTATGTGAAGATGCATATTACATTTTATCAGTCTACATATGCTACAGAGCTACATAGGCTTCTAGCATTCTAAGTATCTGAAAAATGTACTGATGCTTCATGTTTATAGAACATTTTTATGCTGACCTCATGTGGCTTACGACTGCAGGAGCTGAATAGCAATTCCTTGCAGTTCCTTCCAGGAGGTCCTGCATTGGTTGAACATCTAGGCAAGGATATTTGTGGTAACAGAGAAAACTGTAATTGTGTAGTTGCAGAAGGAAGGGAGGAAATATGAACAGTATGATACATGGAGACAGACATGAGATCAGTAACAAGTGCTTCTGGGAATATGGACAGAAGTACAGAAGACTAAGTACAGATGACAGACTAAGCAGGAGCTATGGATGTCAGAAAAGGTTAGGGGACAAGGAAAATGCTCTATAAATAATAAAATACTTGCAAGTCATGGAAACATGGAGTTATGAATAGCTCCATTAAAGAGCTGTCATATGTACTGGTAAAACTCGTGTTGCCACTCCAGTAAATGTCTATGAAGAAGTTAGCTACTTTGTAATGCTACCTTTTACTGCCTTTTTGATATAAAGTTCACTGACCTGATTATTCAAGGTTAGGATGTTTCTATGTTAATGAAGTCACTGCTTCATTCTGCCTAAAACAGAGAAGGAGTATAATTTTTTTGTCATCAAAATCTTTTTAAACAAGATTTAAACTAAGATTTCCTTTTAGCCTGAATAACTAAAAATCTTACACTATTATACAATATAGCCAATTGTGCAATCTTCATTTGCATTTAGTATCTGTATCCATCATGGGAAAAAAACATTACACGTTTCTAAACAATTTTTGCATAAGATCTGTGGTTTTACAACAAAAGTTGGTTTTACAAGCACCATTTACATGGTTTTGGAGACCCTAGCCACAGAAGTGAGAAGGCCACATTTTGTATAGTACCCCCAGTCTGCCTCACTGCTGGAGAGATTTGGAGGGAGTATTTGCAGGGGTACTCTGGTGGGAGCTTGAGAGGGGTACTGTAGGGAAGCCAGGTAGTTGCAAGAGGTGATGCTGAAGCAGCAAGGTCAGATAAAAATGAAATAAAGCCTAGAAGTATGTTCTTGTCTTCTACTTTTGTTTTCAGTACTCATTTCAGAGCTTGTGTTGATGAATTTTAAGTAACAGTCATCTTTGATACATGTTGATAAAGCCATCTGTGAATGACCTGATAAACCCTAGGGTATTCCAGTCCTTAGGATACAGAAAACATAGTTAGGCTTTACTGAATTTCTCACACAGCCATAGCTCAACTCAGCTCAGCCTGGGCAAATTTAGGGAATACTAAGCTGGAAGTGCATTCCACCCCATCACACACACTCAGCTACAAGATTAAGGGACATAGTGACACTGTGGGCCTTTCTGTTCTCAGCTGCTCCAAGCTGAAACAGGAGGTGTCATGGAAGTAACAAGGCATGTCTCACAAGGGGATATGAGAGTGGGAGAGGCCTGGGAAAATGATGGATCATGCAGACATGAAATGGTAAATAAAAAGTGAATTTAGATGTCTGGAGACAGAATTTCTCCAGGATTTGTAAGAATTCACTTAGGAAATATTTTTATTTGCCTTTTGTGCATATCAGGAAGAATTGGAGTTCTTTGTGATTTTCCTGGTATTTGTTTCACTTGCCTTTGTAGAAACGCTTCATGAAAAGTATTTAACTTCTGCAGAGAGAATGCAAATTGTTACATTCTAAGTCTTAAAAAAGCCCACAAGCAAACTTTATCAACAGACAAGGGAAAATAAGACTTTGGGGAAAACACTGGAAAAGATGAGAGCTACACCCCAATGCGTACTAGCTTTTGGTTCTAATTGTCTGACTGCATTGATATTTATTTTTCACCTTTCTGTTTACTCACCTTGTACTGCTGTTTCAAGGTGAGGAGTTTACTTTCTGTTGAAGACTATACAGATTTTCCCAGAGAAGGCACTAATTTATTCTGTGCTAGAGGGACACCATATTTTTAGTTTAATTTTCATCGAAATCTTTCGCTTTGTTATCAGCAGTAATCTTAAAGCTGAGTAAAATCAATGTACACAGAAAATGAAATTATTTACTCAGTGCTAGTTCAGTGCTATCAGTCTTGTAAAGGTTCATAACATACACAGCAGATACATGTCTATTTCCCTTGCCAAATTGCTTTAAAAAATTTTATTCCTGTCTCCTTGATACTATCATATTGTGCGTACTGAATGTAGAAAGAACATATTTTGTGCTAGTTTATATCCTCTGCTGTCTTACTGATATAGCTGAAATTCTGGAGATCTAAATTTGTCCCAATAACTTTTTTAACAGTAAAGTGTTAGAGAATATTTTTAACATGTTTAAAAAAATATCTCTGTGATACAGTTTCTGATAACATGGTAATTTCATGTAAAACTTCTGGCTTTAGCACATCTTCATTGTTTCAAAATAAAACCTTATAGCATACTTCTGCATGCAAGAGACGTGTTCCCAGTTCTACTCTAGAAATGTATACACTTAAACGAATATGCATTCTGGGACTGATTTGCCAATGCTTATTCACTCATATAATCTTTACTTGCACAAGCAATCCTGTTGAAGTTAAGACTTCCAGATACAATGCAATTACTGACATGCTTTAAGGCTGCATGGATCTTGACAATTGTGTTCTGCCCCCCAGCTAAAGGCTTGCTTCAGTTTCATCTGATAAAACCTTCCAGCTGAATGCTTCACTGCTGTGAATATATATTTTGAAAGCTGACAAGAATATGGCTTAAGAAGTAGAGAGCCAATTATAAAACTGACAAACAATTTTTATGAAAAAAGCAAATCTAGCTTGCTTTCAGTATTATAACTCTTTTCAACATTTTAGAATGTTGCTGTTTACCTCACTTTACAGCATTTATTCTGAAGAAAGACATGGTGATTGTAGATTTCTTGCTGATGGTAGGAGAAAGAAGAAAGAAAATGTGAACATTGTCAATACTAGCCTTAGCAATGATCTTTGTTGTTGGGGCAAGAACTGAGGTCGTATTTGGCACTTAGCCCCAGACTGTTCTGCAGTGGTGTCTGTTCCAGCATGGACTTTACCAAAGAGTTCTGCTCTCCAAACTCAAGACAACTATTTGCAAAAGAGCAGTGCCAAAGCTGAATTTTTTAGTCTCTCAAGGACAATACATAGGCTATCTGCATTCTAGGTTATGTTGTGTTATGGCTTCTGGGTAGCTACTGTATGTATGCATACTGGGTGTATACACATAATCTATCTTCTTTATGATACTAACAGTGATTAGAAGTGAATAGTGGACAATACATTGAATTGAACTGGCTTGGCTTTGCTAGGATAGCTGTCATAAATTGATTTTACTATGTCAATAGTGGCTGTTAGCTAATTATATAAACTGGCTTTTTGGTCTGTTTCACATGCAGCCTTACTTTTAGACAAAGTTGCCAAATGAAGAAGAAATAGATTCTCCTTTTTTTTTTTTCCTTTCAATTGTTTAACTGCATACCCATCTCCTCATCTTCTACTCAAAGTAGTTAAATGATTCTTAAAGAATTATTAAGTCAAGAAGTCTTTGAAACACGGTTATGCTTGTGAGTGAGTGTATGCATGTGTGAGACAGGGTGTGATGCTGGTAATGGGGGTGTTGTCTTTGTGATTTGAGCAAACTGAGTTAATGATTGGCTTCCCTGCAAATACCCAATTCTACAAGCCAAACCCACAAAGCATTTCCCCTCAGAGTATCATTGTAATCAGAGTTGTGTTTTGGAAACTCCAGTTCTGCTTGCTGAATTTCTCTCCACAGTACAGTGGGATTTTTGGCAGGCGCTAGCGAGGAGCATATGGGATCTCAGTATTAGACAGAGATGTACTGCTGATGGAGGAAAGTACTGTGCCCTTATCTTGCAAGGGTATCTTATGATGCATGGGAGTTATCTTAAGGTATCTAAACACCATTCCTGATGTGGTCAATTCCAAAGGAAAGATATAGAAGTACATCAGACAAAATGTTATGGAAATGAATTTAGTTAAATGTTTTGCTATCTATTTATATTCTGTAAAGTCAGCTTATGGAGTGTCTGTTGTCTTTGCATGTCTGTTTGAATCAAATGTGTATTACTTCACTGTAAAATGAACGTGTACTTCAGCTCACACTCTTAACTTACAGAAATTTCTGCAACTCCATGCAAGTCAGCAAAATAGCATAGACTTATACCAGTAACACTATGACCCAAATATTTGTTAAGCTAGTACATGTTACCCCATTAGATGTACACTTTCTCTAGTGGATTTTTAATATCAGCTGGCTGCAGCATGTTTTCTGCTATTTAGCCTAGATATCTATTTAGCAGGCTGTGTAATTACTGCTGTATGTCCTAAGGTGATAATATCTTGTTCTCCTATTTAATTTATCCCTACAAGAAAAAAAAAAAAAAAGGAAGTTTTCACAGCAGAGATCACTTGATTTGTGTTATTCAGGGAAGCAAAAAACTTCTGACACAGTTGACACAGCATCGTTTTATTTTTAAGTTATTGTAACTATCCTTGCTAGTCTTTTTTAATTCTGTAAAACTACCTTTTCTTTCTCTTTGTGCATGGTTCTGAGTTACCAGCTGGGCTTAAACCATGACAGTATGCATGTGTAACACTGAAGAGGGCATTATCCTTATCTCATGCTGATACACGTCAAGAACAACATTCCTAAAGTGAAATTACCATTTTACAAATAATGGCAATGGTGAAAAAATCACAGAATCACAGAATGGTTGAAGTTGGAAGGGACCACCAGGGGTATCTAGTCCAGCCCCCCTGGTCAGCTAGAGCACATTGCTCAGGATTGTGTCCAGACAGCTCTTGAATATCTATCTCCAGCAACCCTCTCTGAGCAGCCTGTTCCCTAGAGAAGGAGGATTATTTTCCTTTACCTCTGGCAATGCTCTTCCTAGTGCAGCCCAGGACACCATTGACCTACTTGGCCACAACAGCATATTGCTGCTGACTCATGGACAACTTGTTGTTCACCAGGACCTCCAGGTCCCTCTCCTCAGAGCTACTTCCCAGCAGCTCAGTCCCCAGCCTATACTGGGACCCGGGGTTATTCCTCCCTAAGTGCAGGACACTGCACTTGCCTTTGTTGAATTTCAAAAGATTCCTCTCTGTCCATCTGTACAGCCTATCTAGATCCTTCTGAATGACGGCACAGCACTTGGGGGTATCAGCCACTCCTCACAGTTTTGCAGTGTCAGCAAACTTGCTGAGGAGACACTCTATCCTTTCATCCAAGATGCTAATGGATACGTTAAACTATTGGACCCAGAACTGGCCCTTGGGGGACACTGCTAGTTACAGGTCTCCATCTAGACTCTGTACCACTGATCACAACCCTAAATGTACCTTTCTGCTCCATGTCTCATGCAACACTATTACCTGCCTCTCTTTTCCTGTTCTACCCACAAGTGTTTCTAACACTAAAAAAAAAAAACCAAACAAAAAAACCCCGACATAAATTAAAAGCTTCTAGCTTCTAGCTAGAGGAATTTACTGTAACATAGGAAGGAAACATTGTATAAGGACAGTTAAACAACATTGTTTACACACATCAAATCTCATTTACTTCATTCATTTATTGTTTGTTCAATACGAGTCCTTTATGTGTATTAAAAATCGTTTGATACAGCTTCTTCTGTCTCATCTGCACTAGAGAGCTTGTAAAATGTAATTTGCTGAGCTCTGTGACCATCAGAATTGCTTAAGCAGTCTTAGCATATATTTTTAATGACAGCCAGCCACCTAGCTTCACCAAAATAATTCTCTTTATGTTTTTAATGATTGTATTGCTGAGCTCTATCTAGTTACCCTTAAAATATAAGGAAATACCATAGGCCTGCAAGAATAATTTGAGAAAGAGAATTTATCTTAACCCATTCTTCTTGATCTATTTTTCTTTTTTTAAAGAACATAAGTGTTGGCTACTGAATAGGAATGTTAAACTGCATACAAGTTAGAACACTGGAGAAAAGTTTGTTGTCTCAAATCTGCCCCCGTTGAGGGCTGTATCAGCTCAGGTATCTCCTGCTCCACCTCCACTTGTGCATCCCTCTAATATCTTCTTTAGGTCTGCACCTTGACCAGAGTGATTTTCTGGTCTAAAGTGTGGTGCTAAGACCCAATGCTATGTCATACCTTGCATCACATTTAATATCGCTGCCAAGTACAGTTCATAGCATGAAGATAAATAATGCCATGAAACTAGAAAACCTTTTAATGATTGCTGGCTATTCAGTAGGTTTAGCAATTTAAGCTAACACTTCCTTGCAAAAATCACCACAGTTACTCAAAGTTCTAAGCCCAGCAATCATTTCAAGACAATGTGGTAGCATTCTTTTATAAAGTGGGTCACTGGTGATTTTCTGGAAGTTTACCCAGGTAATTTTTGTATTCTTTTTACTTCTATGTACAGAAAGAAGGTCAAAATGTGATCTGGCTTGTTAAAATGGTATAAAATTTTTTCACTTTAGCAGGGACCATCTAGGAATAAGGCATGCCATGGAGGTCATTCTTAATTCCCATGAGGGCAGTTGGTCTAAGTTGACAAATATATACTTTTCCAGCCCACCATTCTGCCCTTTGTAATGTTTAAGGAGCAGATTAAAAGGACATGGCTTCTCTGTTGCATCAAGCAAATTCTGAGTACAGTTTTTTTTTCTGTATTCAGCTCAGTTTTTCTGAGTACAGATTTTTTCTGTACTCACTCTGGTTTTTATTATGGACTATGCTTTTTATCACTGAGTATCAACAAAGTAGAGAGAGTAGCACTTAGCTCATGTGCTTTCCATTTTACACCTATATAGTAAATATTTCCTATCTAAAAATGGATGAAATATATGTACTTTGTAACTAGAGAGATGTTCAATAAATCTTAAAGTGCAGGATAACTTTTTAAGGTCATGGAGAAACATTGAAGGACACACTCAGTTTTAAAATTAATAACTGGTGGGTGCACATGTAAATTTAACCAGAAATTAAAACTAAATCCTGCTGTGATCCTAAACTTGAAACTGGGTTCACTATTGATTCATTTTCATTTCAACAAGCAGGAACAGGGAATAAAAAGTTTGAAAAGAAACTTGTCTTTTTATTGTTATTTTTCTAAATGTAGAACATCTTTCCTAAAGTCAGGTGAGAATTTGGCAATTTAACATGAATTTAAAAATCCTCTTCCATTTGTAGAAGAGAACGCATACTCAGGAATAGGTATAAAAGGTATAAATATAAGTTCAGCGTGCATTCTTCCAGATGCCTTAGCACAGCCTGCAGGGAATGATGCACTGTAGTGGAGGTTCCCTGGAAGGCTCAGCACGTCGCTCCCCTTAGGTCCCTAACAGATCTGACAGATGACATCCTTTCGTTATTTAATTTCTTTTCCTTCCACACACACTTCATGCATTTCTAAAATCGAAACAAGAATGCGTAATTGAAATCTTTGTTTTGTAATCATTACTTTATCAAAGCACTTTTGGAATCTTAAAACATATTAGTGTTTAATTAAAATTTTGGAGAATTTATTCTCTCTCTTGTCCACTCTGCTGTAGCACTCAGAATTTATTAGGCTGGTATTAAATACCAAAATCATGTTTATTCCAGCATTTCCTAAAAATATAAATGCAATTGTAAACAAAGCATTCACTGTTTCATAAATAATTGATTTAGTTGAAAGGTCAGGGGTTGTTCTGAACAGCATTATAGCAGAATTATTCAGGATTTTCCAAGTTCACCCTTATAGAAGTCATATGCCCAAACACTGAACTGTCTGACAGCTTGCAAAGGTTTTATTACTCTGATCTTTTCTAATTTAGACTCCAAAATGACTCATTGTTTTTTTGCTTAAAAATAAGTTATGCTGTTCGGCAAATATGTTTTTCTATGAGAATGGGGTCTCTAAGTGGGTTGATTCTCAGAGAAGAGAACATGCACATGCCTAAAGTATAAAAATACAAAGGCATGGTGCACATCCTGTCTGAAGGTTAAATATTAAATCTCATGAACTCATTTCAGTCCCTCATAAAGGCTGTCATTTGGAATATATTAAGATTTGCTATTATTTTGCAACCTTTGAATAAGCATGAAGCCGGCAAATGTTGTGGGTTTTTTTTTTTAATTGAGAATATATTAATTACGAAAGGTGATCATGTCAACAAAATAAAGTCCTCGAAGTTTTATGTCTATGCTCTCACTCAGAGTGGGTAAGTATTTTCTGGTGGAGTTTATACAGATGTTTGTCTTCAGAGATGTTGGTGAGCATGCAGATTACAGGAATAAAATATGAGTTCTCATCTTCTGGGAAACGATTTGCCTTCAGAAAGGGGTAAGGGAAAGAAAGCAAGAAGAGAGATCCATTAATCCTGAAAGTGGTATCTTGTATTCTAAGAAGTGATATGGTTAAGATGAGATACAATCTTCTGAGTAAGAAAGAACCTCAGATTTTATCTGGGGGTAGTAGTGAGAGGGTGATACTTCTAAGTAATCTGGCTCCTTGTCTTGCCTGTTTTGGTAATCAAACTGTGATGAGGGTAGGATTACAAACTGAAGCCCTTTTGTTTCAGACAATATTACACAAGCATCATCTGTTGTTAGGGAGATAGTCATCCAGGGAACAGTCATTAAAAGATAGCATGATGTCTTTTCCAAATTCAAGCATGCAAAGACTGTTCTGTTGAAAGCAGAATGGTCCCTTCCCGTTTTATTTTAAGCTACGCTAGCAGCTGCTCTAATACATAAAACAGCTAAATGATTTCATAACAGTATTAATGAATTTAAATGAGAGCTGCAGTCTGCTTTTCTCCAGTCCAAACTTTCAACTAACTGGGATGAACAGAGACTACGATTTGAGGCAAGTCATCCCTTTTATCTATAAAACTCCCATTGATGATTAGACATATTCACAAAGAAAGGTGAACTAACCTTATCGAAAACATTGTAAACCAAAAAAATTTAAACCAGCAATAATCACAGGAAGGACTTTCTTGGCTGTAATACCAATTTTTTCATGAGGGGGCAGACAAAATTATTAGTGAATTGATGTGAATGATAAATCGGAGACGGTGTATATGGATATGATTTTTAACTCTTAAAATCAGAGCTGACATTTACTGTTGACATTCATGTGGAAGAAAACTCTCAGGATAAACCATTCAACCAAAATCTTAGCTAGTGTTTAACTGGCATATTTAATTTAATGTCCAGCAGCATACAAACTGAGTATGCTCAGTATACTTAACATATGCAAAGCTTCCATTCAATGTGCAGAGTTCAGAGGAAGAGAGGCACGAAACATTCCAGCTAAAGTAAATGCAACACAACAAAAATCTTGTACATTTTAATTCTAGTACATATTTTTAATGGTTCAGTACTAAGTATTTCAGTAAAGGAATTATTCCATTAAATTATTCTGGGAAGGTTTTTGTAGTTTATTGGTATTGTAGGAGAGTGTGCAATATTCTTACAACGCTTCTTACAACAGTAACAACTTCAGACATGTCATAAGTCTTTCCTCCATCTAAATACATGTTTATAGTGATAAGCAACTGTTAAATGTCTTACTCAAGTTGAATTTATTATTGGAAATTAAAAAATAAAGAAATCTGACTTGAGAAGCATTGTGATTTGATCTCATTCCTACAGCTATAAAATTACTTTAAGCCACATCTATTGGAAAATACTTTGTCTCATCTACTTTCAAATTGGAAATACTGTAGATGAATAGAACTAAGATTATTTAGTTTGTCTAATAGGGGTCTCATTAAGCATGCCCTTAAATTCATGCTGAAGGGCCTTGCTCAGTTGGTCCAAATGAAATAGAACTGCTAAGTAGGTATTTTTCAACTGTAGAATCAAATGAGTAAAAAATTAACAGGTAAAATCAACAGAAGCTTTGGGTCTGTTCAACACCATGCTTGAAAGACAAATGTCTGATAAAATAAGCATAGGGATATACCTACACTATAATCTTGATGTTGGATGTGATTTGTTTTACTCTAACAAATCAATCTTTTAATCTACCTGTGACAATACAAATGACTTTTCTTTTGGCGGACACCTATCAAACTCCTTTAGAGTTCCATCATATATTACCTCTGTGTGCTTCAAAGAACTTCATGAATTTGAGTGGCATCTTGCATTGCCTTCTGCCATGCCTTCTGTCACATACAATGCTAATTAGCTACTTTGAAGTGTGATCTCACAACCTGACTTTCCTGCCTTCCACCCTCTCTTTAAACCTCTCTGCAAAGCTTTGTAATTGCCTACCACACCACCACATTTATACCTATTGCATCAGGTGGAGACTTGTCGTGTCTCTGGGGATGCAGCACAATGCTGGCAAGGAAAATATTTTCAAGTGTTTAGAACTTCTTAACTAGCACAAAATGCGTATACACAACTAGGGGAACTAGAGGCAGGGGGTGATGGAGCAAGACACCTTTTTTTAAGACTCCTGCTTAACTGTGGTGTCTGCAGCAGTGCCTCAAGCCTATATCTGTGCCCCCTCTGATTCTGTCATATTTGTCCCTACACTATTAAGAGTCCTGTCTTTCTGCCTTTTCTAATGGAAAATAAATGAAACACACACTTAGCTTTGAGATCCACCTCAGAATATCTTATCCCCAAACTGTGGGCAAACATCAACAATGCCAGTATCTATTCTAGGAATGCTTTTTGTCTTCGAATGATGTTGAATAGGTCAGGCAAAACCAGTAATTCAACCCCTAATGGCTGCATCAGTTGTTGAATGAGTCCTTTATAGGACCATCATTTGTTTCTAAATGATACATTCTGAGCTGTGGCTACTGCCAGTACTCTAGAACTGATGGTTATCTGTGTTCTACACTCTTGCTCTCCTTAATAACTCTTTTATTCTCTCTTTGTTTGTTTGTTTTCAGGTATGTTCCAAAGCATGTTCACTTCATAGACATCCCACTGTTATTTTCAGAGGAAGTTTCATAGAATCAAAAGCATAGAATAAAACTGTTCCACTGCCCAGTGTCAAGGTCAACTGTACTAATGCAATGTGTGTAAACCTTAAGTTCCTTAGGTCTTTAAAGGTAAAGATTTCACAATTAGCCTGCTTTCAGCACATCTTAGGATGGCATTTAACTTCTTAGGAAATGTACTATGAGTTGTATTCAGCTTCTGGTCTGCTGTAATCGAGAGATCCTTTTCTGTAGAACCAATACCTAGCCAGCTGTTCTTCGTCCTTTTTGTATTTGGTTCATTACATCTTAATGTGATAATTTACACTTGTTTCTCTAGAGTTTTATCAATTTTGTCGTATTATTTTGGTGGTCTGTCAAGATAATTTTCCATACTGTCCCTGACCTCAAACAGTTATGCAATTCATCCCACTGTATTTAATCTGGAAATGTAATAAACAAAATATTTTTTCTTATCATGTAAACGATTAATGACTAATACTGAGCTAACAACAGGCTGTGTAGAAGTCCACTTGGTATCTGGCCTTCCAAACTGTTGTCCTTTGGTCATCTTGATGGAACAATGGCATCTTTCCTGCCATAATGGGTTTTTGGAAGCCCCAGATCAAACTCCATCCTCAAAATAACTCCCTTCCTTTAAATAAATGTAAAAACAAAAGTGAAAAAAAAAAAAAGAAAAGGGACTGGAACCCCATAAACTGTCCTACTAATAGTTTAATAACTGTAATAGCTCTGATTAGTACCCTGGTGCTATAACCAAGGAAGAGTTAATGGGATATGTGTGCGTGGTATCAAATTCACTGCCTGCAAAATAAATTTACTTTGCATATGTGCCCAATTCCGATCCCCACATTAATGTGTGAGCACAACAGCCTCAAACAATCGAGATAGGAACAGGTAGATGACTGTCACTTCTTGTGGGTCTTCTACTTCTGCAGCGACCCCAAAAATACTGCCTTCCCAGTTCATTGTCTGAAGCTTGGGATGACTTAGAGAGTGGGAGATCGTGCTCCTTCTTAGCATGCATGAGGGAGTATGTGCTTGAATTCAAAATCCTGTGGAAATAATTTAAGCATCAGATGTTGATACATACATTTTTAGAATGTACCTAAAATCTTACTTTTTGTACATCCATTTTTCAAAGAGGTAAAACCTCAGAAGTATTATTCTGAATATAGATTTCGTATATGTAATTTATTGGTATAATAGTAGACAGTCAACAGAATGGATTCACAGACAAATACATTTATGCTCAGTTTTGAATTCTGTGGAAACTAGATGCATTTCCAGTGAGCTTTTAAAACTTCCTGTGGGCTTTCACAATAGGAGCTGATAAAGTTTTATGGAATGCTCTACTTTTATGTTTAGTGAATATGATGGGAATCATTCTACCCTGTGCAACAGGGTAGAAATTAACTGAGTAGTTTTGAATGAGCTACTCATAAACATTTGCTGCATTTATTTTACACCGTAACATTTTACTGGGCACAAACTACTCCTTTGAAAGCACACGATGTGTGTATGTGTTAAGGAGTTACAGCACATGCTCAAGAAATGGGAACATAATTTTGTAAGTCTTTTTGATTTGAAGGATTTGAACCCACATTTCCAAATGCTTCATCCGATTATTTTGACAACAGCAATCTCTATAATTTCTGTGGAAAACAAGATGCTGTGCAGCTACTCATACTAAATTCAGGGGCCTGGAAAAAAGAGGCAAAAGGAAACAAATTCTGGCTTAATAGTTATAACACTTCTGTAGGAAAGGAAGAGTCCCAGTATTCCAGTCATTTCTTCTGTTATTTCTGTTGTGCAACTCATCCATTTTAAGACAGAAAGCTTTGAATTAAGGGCTTGGAATCTCAGGTCTGATCTACCACAGCTGAGACCATAGTGGTTCTCAGTATCCTCCTGATCCATGAGTATTTAAGATCTGAGTTTTGAAGGGGTAGATGAGTACCTGTCATGGTGGGGGACACTGTTCCTAATTTCCAGAGGAAGGTTATTTTTGAGAGTGTTCTTTTTCTGCTTTTGATCATTATTCTGAAATCAAGGTTTTGAAGAATCTCATTATAATAGCTCCAGCTATGAAAATCGCCAGAAACATATTGAATGTACAGCAGAGTGTAATACTCAGCCTGTGACCTGGATATATGTAAATCTTTGATTTGTATTTTCCACTGTTAATAATCTGAAATTAATTTTGGAAGGGTTTGGAACAGCCATTGTTATCCATGAGACTGTTGTTGCAGCTCAGGTTTGGATATTATGTATTTCATGGCTACGCACTGGTGATGCATCACAGGTAAACAGGAAGTTCTGCCTCTTCTGAAAATGTCTTCTTCCTCTTAGCATCATATAATAAATTGCAGCTATTAATAAGCAGTAATATTTAGCAGCACTTAGAAGTTGTAGTTGGTTAGGCCAGCGACACCCTTTTCTGACCTTGGGTCTCAGTACAGTTTCAGATCACAGCCAAAGTTAAGCAATAGAGTCATAGGTCTGCTACTTTCTACTCAGACCAGGAAAGATTCTTTAGCACTGGGATTATTAGGTAGCTGGTTGGTACTGGAGCACTGAAGTAGTGAGCAGAGTTTGGCTAAGAAGTTATGCTTTTCATAATCTGGGCAAACAATATCAACACTAAAAATGAAGTAGGATTAAGGAATGTCATTCCAAACTGAATGATGGGCCTGGGCAGTTTCAAAGTTAAACACTTTACAGTTTTAATGGGAGAAGCTTTATAGCACTGTTTGCAATCTTTTCTTCCTTTTAACCTTCTGCTCTTTTTGATAATAGAAGATCAGAACTTAGGAAATTGTGATGTGATTTTCAGTACTGTGTGTAAGCTGGCTCACAGGATGGTGTGTAGGCATAGCGAAAGAGCTGCCGTGATAATGGCTATACCTACCATTATTGTAAGAAAATAAAACAAAATTGGGGACTCCCTCTCCTTTGCAATAATTACTGTCTTCCAGCCACCGTGTTAGGTAATCCTGTGTGGCATAACACATTGTCATGGAGATATAACAAATTGTAGTCTTGAAGTTTTCTCCCTGAAACTTCAATAAACTGCAAAGGAAAATGCTATGTATCATCAATGCTTGAATCCTTTACAAACCAGTTTAATGATGATAATCCTTGTAGAAATATTTCTGCTTTTAATTATTATACAGAAGATGCTGTATGTGAATGGCAAAGCTGACTTATCCTTTGTATGTGTATTTCTCTTCAGGTCCTTGTTCTTGTGGAAATGGCAAATTCATTATATGGATTCTTTTGTCTTTATCAGGCAGTATTGTCAATCAGCCTGTGAAAGTGAAGGGATAAACACAACACTTATTTCTCACTTTTCACAAATATGAAGTACAAAGTGAGCTCCTATAGTATGAAGTGTAATGTGAATTACAGACCTCTTGCCTAAACATCTAATATGACAAGGTAGAGTAAACATTAAATTAGAAACAGATCATGCTCTAAGGGCCTGAGATTACATTGCATTTGTAAGATGGTGTTACAAACATCAACTGTGGAAAAAGGAAAATACATACCCTGCTGTATATAACAGGAAACCACTGATGTTAGTGTTATGTAAACTGATAATCTTAGTGGTGTTGAGGGGGTTTATTATCCTGCATGTAAACATTCTGTCAGAATATCCACAGTGGAGCTTCGTCCTCCACATTCTTCTGTCCTTCATTTTGAGGGAAAATCTCTCTCTCATTAGTGAATCAGATGGGAGATGATACTATTTAGAAATTTTTTTGGAATTAAATCATTCTTTTAATGTGTATTGCTAGTCAAAGTACGTAGAATCATGTGCCATTGTCTAAGGAACATCACGCTTACTTTGTCAAGTGTCTATTCAGAAAATTTCAGGAAGACTGAACTTCTAAAGAAGTGCTTTTATCCTAACTTAAACTCAAAATTAGAGATTTCTTTCCTTACCTTAAGTTGCATCTTCCATTTTTTTTCCTCCCAAACATGTTGTTATGTAACTGCTACTCTTCACTAAGTAAAAAATGGGAGAAAACTACACCTATAGGAAATTGCAGTATCCCAGCTTTTCTGCTGCTGTTTTTGCTGCAAATAGCTATTCTTTGAAAATTTGCCATATGTAGAAAAGGAACTTGAATATACTTAGCAGAGCAAGGTTATTGTTATACTGCTATTGTCAATATTTCAGGAGCTCATTTAGTTGGTTGAAAACACAGTTAGAATTATCCAATAAAATGATATTTGCAGTATTAAAAACTTGTTTTGTCAGTTTTGGCAGAGGTAGAATTTCAGATTGATATAAGAAACCTATCCATCCGCAAAAAGCAAAGATACAGAATGGTCAAGAAACAATACAAGAGCAGATAATTATGGTTAGATATTTCACATGCCAAATCCATTCCATAGTAAGTTGAATATTGGTTACTCATAACTCATTGGCACACTGTCCAGCTCTTTCCTTTCCTGCCCTTTTTGCACCAGCACTTATAGAATCATAGAGTCATAGAACAGTTAGGGTTAGAAAGGACATTAAGATCATCTAGTTCCAACCCCCCTGCCATGGGCAGGGACGCCTCACACTAAACCATGTAACCCAATACTCGGTCCAACCTGGCCTTGAACACCGCCAGGGATGGAGCATTCACAACTTCCTTGGGCAACCCATTTGAGTGCCTCACCACCCTCACAGTAAAGAACTTCTTCCTTATATCTAACCTAAACTTCCCTCTTTAAGTTTGAAGCCATTACGCCTTGTCCTACCACTACAGTCCCTAAGGAAGAGTCCCTCTCCAGAATCCTTGTAGGCCCCGTTCAGATACTGGAAGGCTGCTATGAGGTCTCCACACAGCCTTCTCTTCTCCAAGCTGAACAGCCCCAACTTTCTCAGCCTGTCTTTATTCGGGAGGTGCTCCAGCCCCCTTATCATCCTCGTGGCCCTCCTCTGGACTTGCTCCAACAGCTCCATGTCCTTTTAATGTTGAGGACACCAGAACTGTACACAGTACTCCAAGGGAGATCTCACGAGAGCAGAGTAGAGGGGCAGGATCACTTCCTTTGACCTGCTGGTCACGCTTCTTTTAATGCAGCCCAGGACACAGCTGGCTTTCTGGGCTGCAAGCGCAAACTGAAGCCGGCTCATGTTAAGCTTCTCATCAACCAACACCCCCAAGTCCTTCTCTGCAGGGCTGCTCTGAATCTCCTCTCCGCCCAACCTGTAGTTGGAACTGGGTAGCTATGAACTTCTGACTGATTGAGCTAGCCTTGGTGAATTATCTGGAAGTGGGAAGGACACCCTGCTGACCTGGATCCCACAATGTTCTATGAGACCATTGGAAAGCCACTCCCATTTCCCCTTTTTATGTTTCTCCTGAAGTAGTACTTTTTCTTAGCCACAATAGCTATCCAAATTATATGTCAGATAGTTTTCACCTATGTAACTATTTTAACCTATGGTTCAGAGGGACAAGATGTTCATCTGTTTCTTCAGTAGAGGATTCTCCAAGCATATGTGTTACATTTCAGGCATCTGCAACCTGCTGCAATTTATTTGTCTCTTACTAGATAAAGCACTATCCAGAAATCTTCTCTATTACTTATCACACAAAAAAAGTCACTTAATGAAATAATTAGGAACATATTAAACAATGTAAACAGTGTGCAAAATATGAATGTTTGCTAGTCCATCAGTTTAAGAGCAAATGCTATTGTTGACATTACTGTTTCATGAAAAACTGGGAAAATAAATATTGAGCTAGACACCAGGATTTTTCTAGTTCTGACAGAAGGTTTCTTGCTTGTAGAATCATTTTTAGCTACTCTAAATGTTTAAGCAATGCATGTTTCTTAACAGAAACTTTTGGGAATGGCAGATTGTATTTTTATATAGAGAGATACATGAAATGATCTTAAATTTTTTCAGCCAAATTGCCATGTGTACTGTACTTTGCATGATGGATGGAGTCTTAAGGAGATGAAAATCTTAGCAATGAAAAATATCTTTAAAAGAAAGCAGTAGAGTGCCAGGTATAATGGGAAATGTGATGATGCAGTTGGTTGGAAGGCTATCGCAAGGACTCTACTGAATTCCTAGTCACAGCCTGCTCTGCTGCAAAGGTGGCGTATTGGTTATCACTGCTTAAAACACTGTCACCATTCCTTCAACACTTAGTGCTTTTTTAATTACCTCCTTTTGTTTTATTTTTTCTCATGACCGTCACAACTTTCATGAAGTTGGGAATGCTGCTTAGCATGAAGAACAGGGTGATTTGCAAAAGGAGAACCAGTACCTTATTGCCTTCCTGGTGCTTATGACTGGTTTCTCATGACTTCTTAGAATTTGATTGCTGAAACTTTCTGTTTCCTGGGACTCTGGAAAGGATTGTTTTTATGTTTTTGAAACAGGTGTATTTTCTTCTAGGTAACATTTTAAGTATTGTTAGGGCTTTCCTTCTGTTCTAGGACAGTAATCATAGAATCATAGAATGGTTTGGGTTTGAAAGAACCGTAAGATCATCTAGTTCCAACACCCTGACATGAGCAGGGACACCTCCCACTAGACCATGTTGCTCAAAGCCCTGTCCAACCTGGCCTTGGACACTGCCAGGGATGGAGCATTCAGAACTTCATTGGGCAGCCTGTTCCAGTGTCTCACCACTCTCACAGTAAAGAATTTCTTCCTTATATCCAGCCTGGATCTTACCTGTTTAAGGATGAACCCCTTATGACAATGAAGTAACACTTGTTTATGAAATCACACTGATTATAATTTACTTTTTCCTTGCAATTTAAGAATTCAAAGCAATTGTTTTCAAGCTGTTTGAGTTGTGTTCTGGATGTACCAAAGATACATTCTATTATTACACTAATATCTTGTACTATCCTTTACACTTTGGGAGATCTAATGACATGCTGTTCAGGGATTTGTGAAGAACTGCTACATAAAAAGAGACTGTTAGTGAACAGCCATTTTGGTTAATTTGTTTGTTATATATTCAGGTTTTGTTTCTTTGTAATTTTGTTACTCATTCATAATTTATCAAGGACAGTTTTGTGCCTTATTTGGTAATATTGGCACCAAGAAAGACATTTTCAGTGTATATCCCAGTTATCACTTGTCAAGAAAGGAAATTGAAAACTGTGAGATTTTTACTGCTGTTTAAAGGCTTTTCTGTCACATGAAAATACACAGGCTTAAGTGAAGAGTTAGTTTTGTCTTTGGTTTTTTTGTTTGTTTGTTTTTTGCGGGTTTTTCAGGTTTTTTTTTTTTTTTTTAAGTGGACTAACCTTGCTAGCAAGCACAACACTTCCATGATGTTGCTACAGAACAGTCATGAAGTATTTTGCAGAGTTTACAGGATCCTGCAATTTTGTAATGGAAGAAGATAATGAAGTTGTTTTGAACAGGTGTAAAAGAACATTCTTCAGAGTTAGGAAGCATGGAAAGAAAAATGATTTTCAGATAATTAGGTAATGGAAGCTGCTAGCATTTATAGGCTAACTGAGAATCAACCCCTAAAATTATTGTGAGGGAGTGAGCCAATGGAAAATTTCTTACTTCAATTAAGTTTAATTCAAGTTTTGGGAAAGGCCCAAAATGAGCATAAGTAAAAGTAGGAAATTAGGAAATGAGAATTTTCTTTTTCATTTTCCTGTCTTATCAGGAATTGCCTTACTATTGTTAATATACACTGTGCTGAGCTGTTTTGGGAAGCATGTGTGTATGTGTTTTCTTACAGTGAGTATTCATGACAATTTAAGGAAAAAAGCATTCTTGGCACTTCCCCAAAGACTGTTAGTGTTGAGATACAGCTGTATTTCTATTTCTGTCTCAACTGGAAAAATAAATACTTGGTGATACAGATGCTAGAGGCTTTCTGTATAATTTTTGTGATGAGCAATGACACCTTATTTTATATATATATATAAAAAAAATAAGAAAACACTTAAAAAAAAAAAAATAATATGCCCTGTTAAAATTTGTGTGGAATATGTTTATCGAGGAATATTCAACATGTTTTCAGTGTTGTGGTTCATGCAAACAAAAAACCCACTACTGAAAATCTGAATTTATGAATACTGCTTAAAGATGAAAAATATTTCAATTCTTGCTATTGTATAAAGAAAAAGCAACTAAAATTCCCTGATTCTTAAAGATTTTGCTAGTTGACTGTTCACCCATGCAGTATAATAGCCAAAAAGTATGTAAAACATGCTAACGTTGATGCAACCTAAAAAGCAGCGATTAAGTTTATAACTACCATACATTGTCTTAGCTTTTTGGTGGAGATAACTGAAAACCAGAAAAAAAAGTAAGTAAAAAGGATTTACGTAGATGTGTATGTAGGCTTATTGTCTGCCTATCACTTAAAGAAACAGCAGACTTTTTCTACTTGTTAAAATAAGAATTCCTTAATGTTGTTAAAAAAAAAAAAAAAAAGGCAGCTACGTGACTAAAATAGCCTCATATTTAAAAAATTCATTGCTGAAAGTTGTTTCTAATTCATGGGATATCACAATTCAGTTATTCTGAAGAATTTGACTTCTCAGAATTATGACTTTTTATTTTGTTTTTCAGTTCAAAACCTAACTGAGTATGTTGCAGTGTCTAGGCCTCAGGCACCTTCATTGCAGCAGTGAAGGCATGTTCTGTGGACTTGTAGGACCCCCGTCGGGTTGTTATTTTTATTCCTTTCTGACTTGCTTATTTTTTTTTTACAACCAATTTCACTAAGGTGACATTTTCTGGAATAGTCAATTGCTCAGGCACTCACCTGAAACAGGGGACATGAGATGATAAGTGTCTGGTTTGAATCAGTCATATGAATGACGTGAAGCAGATTTTCCAACCTCTCAGACAACTTCCAAAGCCATAAGGCACCAGCTCTCTCCACTGTACTGATTGCTAACTCTGTTTTGTTTGTTTGAGCTTTTGATTTTTAAAATGAAGAAAAGACCAGAAAAAAATTTCTCTTACTGCAGAAAAGGGAATGGAAACAGAAGAGAAGGGTTGAAAAGCTCTGGGAAGAGCCTATGTAAGATCTGATTTGTTTCTTATATTGCTGCAAGGAGGCAATATCTGCTGCTGGGAGCCACCCCTCCCTTTTTTATCCACTTCAGCAGTAAGTGTTTTCTTGTATCTCAGAGACAGTAGCAGACTTTACTTTCTAGGGATTTACCACAAGCAATGTAGGCAACAGCCAGTTTTGCTTATGCCTTTAAGCTAGAGCTGAATCTCTGAGAATAAATGTACATGAGAATGGCTTCCATAGTGGTATGCAATCCATACTATACCATTGTAATAAATGTTTCTCCTTGTTGACAATTTAAATGAGTGATATATGCATGGACCAGAAGAAGAATTGAATTGACTGAACTGTTTCTTATTGATATTTTTGTATTTACTGAGGTTTTCTTTCGTACCTTCAAGCTTTATAGCTGCTGCATGGTTTCACAGAAAAAGATGTATAAATACATATGAATACACATATATATACATATATGCATATGTATGTATTTATATGTGAATTTTCATTTCTATCACAGTAATTGGCAATATCTTTTGATATATGGTCAAAAAGGATGTGTGCGGATCTACTTTCACAGTAAGAACCTATTTAGTGAATTTGTAATTGCATAGTGAGATCCTGTGGTTCTTTGGACAGTATTTATTAGGCTCACACAGAGCAAGGAGCTGATTCTTGCTAGTACCCTGAAGGCTGAAGATACCAGCTTCAGGATTTCCTGCAGCATCAGTTAGTGCAGTGACTGAGAAATAAGATTTTGACTTCAGGAAGTCTGACTTAGGTCTGCAGTAAAATGTGGTATAACAGTAATATCTCCTCACTGTGCCCCTGGAAAATTAACCTTCATTTCTAGTTTCTAAAATTCCAAGGATTTGTATTATTTATAATTGCCAGTGATCATGGTACTTCTTAGTTAAATTTTAAACTTAACTAAAAGCGTTAGCGTGCACCTGATTTAACTCACAGTAATCCCATATTTCGTATTTTAATTTCTGCATTGATAGGCAATTTATTGCATAGCTTTTCTGAAGTTGCACATGAAGGTAAATGATAGTCCTTCATCTGTGATACTGAAATGCTAGTTTGTTTACAGCCAACAAATAAGCGAACATAATCATGCTTGTATGTTTCTCTGTGAGTATAAATATTGTTATAAGAAATGATACCACAAACTGTTGTTGTCAAACTGTATTTTCTCACTCTCTCATCTTCAACAAAGTCATAATGCAGTAGGTTTGCACTTAATTCTCAAATGTCTTGAAACATAAAGCTGTAAGATGGGTTCTGTACGAAGTCCTCATTGTTTAAGTAATTCTTCCCATAATGTGCTCTTTTACACCCCCAGTATTTCTTATTTCTAACCTGTTCTCTTCTAAGATGAAGGTATTTTAAGCTACTGCTTTAAAAAAAAAAAAGTCTTGGGTACTCAGTAACATGACTGTCAGTGAAAGTGCAAAAGATTCATGGTCTCTTTTGAAATCAAAGCCTGTACCATGTGGTTCCTTTTGAGAATTTTTTGTTGCTGTATGGTGCTGTGATTAACAGAGGTCAATATCAAAACCACATTAGTTTCATCTGAGTCTTTATTTATAATATTAAAGAACCATTGATCACAGACCCTTTTTTCCCCCATTAGATAAGAATATTTTTGCATAAAATACTATAATGAATATAGATAGCATAGATAGCCTCTGTTGTCTAGCTTGACTAGACAGAAGATTTGGCCTCCTTTTCCCCTTTTAACATACTGAAATGTGAGATGTTGGTCCTATCAACCATTCCAGAGCAAAGCTTATAATCATCATGATGAGATGACACCCTTCTAGTTATATGGGGAATTAACAGAATGTTTATTCCCTGCTTTAACCAGCTGCTCATACCACCTGATCCTCAGAGGACAAAAGTAATAGAAATGCAAAACTTTTATTCACATCTGTTCTGCTAAAAGGCAGGGTACTCAACAAACCAACCACACACTAGCCGTATAATATGCACAGTTTATTAAACAAGCATACTAAAGCGAATAAGCACACTAAAGCAAACAAGCACACTAATGCGAATCAGGTATATATGTATATATATAGAGAGAGTACATAAGCACAATAAAGCAAATCAGATATATATATATATGTAGCACAGATATATTTATGTATAGCATCAAATCATTACGGCATAGAGAGAATAGTGATTAAGAAGAAATACATCATCAGTTACCTCCAAATCATCATCCAGGCCCGTACTTCAAGCTGTTAAGCCCTGTTAAAGCCGATGCTAGAAGTCTCAGGTAACTGGGAAAATTCCTGTGTGGGGCATTCACCCATAGGTGAGGCTTTGGTTTTGGCTACAAGAGGGTCCCATTTTTATACCCTTAGAAAAACAACCAGCTTTATGCCAGATCTGTAATTGTTTACTCGTGGGGCCATGCAGTGTCTCATGATCTCACTGTTGTTCACACTGAGAGCATTGGCCAGGCGCCCCAGTGCGGTCAAGTGTGAAGGTCATAGAACAGCTGCACACCTGTGTTTCCTTGCCTCTTTCTGACAAACAGTTATGAGGAACATAAACATGTATACTCTGCCGAATACACTGTGACAAAAACCATACTTTGTTACGTCTCCCAGTCATTAGTGGAAATCAAATCTCAGCTAGGTTCCCATCCATTATAACATCTTAGAGGTGAAGGATGAGCCACGTCCTGTGATCCACCTCTCTTCCATCCTTATATCATCCGCTTCTGATTTGGTGTTAGCTTGAACTTGCTCATGGGATTTCAACTCATCTAAAAGGAAGTCTCTGCTATATCTACAGGAGTGTCTGCTGCTTCCTCTGGTGCGCTCTTACGTTTCCCATTTCACTGTTCCTAAGAAGATGACCAGATTTGTTTCTAATAAATTGTTCATTTCATTGCAATTCTTATGCTCAATCTGTGGAATTAATAAATGGAAGCAAAACTAATTAATAAGGGCATTATCTTCTTGTTGGAGTGGGTGAATAGATTATATGATAAAAAGAATGAGCTAGACGTTATTTTGCAGGCTTAGTGGAAAGATCACACTTTTTTCATAGAATAAATTGATTAAAATTGTTTCATTCAGGAGATCTGTTAGAAAGTTTTAACAGGACCCACTGAATTTTCGATGTGTAGATAAAACTGGAACTTAAATGCCAGCGTTAAATGTAGTGTGTGTATATGGTTGTTTTATGGTGATTTTAGTTTACATTTTTTCAGAAACAGTAGGTACTTTTTTGTGCATTAAATTGCTCACAAACACTGTATTCAACATTTTCACAATGTTAGTATTATCGTTAGTTACTTCAAGGTTGTTTCAGCACCAATATAAAATCAGTGTTTCTTTCTTCTTTTTGGTATTCTAGGAAGCAGCCACGGAAAGACAGAAGATGAAAGCTTCTATTCCCAACTTGATTCTCTTGTATGCTACCATAACTCAGAGCTTGAAGGTTGTGACCAAAAGGGGATCAGGTAAGTAAATCTCTATCTCTGTGGTTACTATGTAGTTTGGAACAAAGTGCTTAATATATATGAAGAAGTACAGATATATACTGAGATGTTATGGTGATTTGAAACAAAATTAAGAGGATGTCAAACTCTCTAGCAAAAAATTCAGTAGCTTCTATATCTTTTCAGACTATCAATGGAATCATTCATCTACTGAAGGAAAGTTATTCCCAGAACTATTTAACTTACTTAAAAGATTTTGCTGCAGTCAGTGTTGTTAGTGTGAGCTACTAGATTTATCTGTTTGACTATATACTTTACTGTGAAGAATCTTTTGGAAATTAAGATCATACAGTTTTGGTTTAGGCTACTGATTTTTGTAATACAACAAATAGATTGAGCATGTTAAATTTAATAACCACGAAAAGTGAGCAACAAAATGTGTTTTCGAAACGCTACTTGACACATGGTTGAAGAGTTTAATTCAGCAAAGAGGCAGTTTTTCAGAAATCAAGCAGAGGGTGACATGTTTACCAAACATCTTTCATACTGTTACTATAGATTAATTATCTTCATATGTAAATAAAGAGAACACCAATATTGAGACACTTGGGTAGTTTTGGATTCGTTTTTTGCCTGTCACCGTGAAATTCTGATTTTTCATTCCTTCACTTTTCACCGGATTATGAAAAAAAAAATGCAGGATACTACTGCTCCAAATTGTCTTGCTCTATGGCACTAAAGGACACTAAATCCTTAATGGAAGTCTTAATCCCATGTTGTTGTAATTAGTTAATTAGGTTTGTTGTTATTAGTAGTTGTCCGTTTGGTAATGGAATGGTTTGGGTAGTTTTTGTTGTACTGTTCCAGAAGTCTGGCTCTGATTTCTTTTTGTATTTTTTTAAACCTGTTTCCAGATGGTATTGGTTGTTGTAAACTGATGCTTAGGGAGGATGTAGGTCTTCATACACTTTGGGCAACAGCTTAAATCATATCTTGTATTTTCAATGGATTATATTTGTAATAATATTATAAAATTGATTGTATATCTAATACTGTAGCGACTGGAAATGTAGATGGAGGGAAGGCAAATAAGTACCACTATAAAGTAAGGTATTCCTCAACTAAGGTTTGAGATTAAAATATATTTAAACTCAAGAAAACTGGAATTTACAGAGTGCATGCGGGCGAAGGAGTTGGTGATCACCATATCATGATATCATCAAAAGGTGTTTGTAATATAATGTTGAAGCCTAGACAGGTATCACAGATATCCTTTGAATGTATCTGGGTGAGGTGGTTCTGTTTGATTAATATTTAATATTTATAAATTTAAGTTGAGACCCCATGATCCAAATTTAGTATGAGCATTATTGATCATCTTTAAGTTTTACAATGATGTCCATTTTTAAGGAACTGAAAAAATAGCCAGTCATCAGATACCTTTACTTGAATGTGACAATAATAAGAACTTGGGTTGTTTTTGCATTTTATTTCATCATTTTTGTCTGTATCGTCTTCCTCTGATTAACCAATGCAAGGAAAAGCAGTAAATACACATTTTAATTTTTGTTTGGTAAAGTAATTTAGTTGCTATAATAACAGCAAAAGAAAGAGCATACAATACTTTTTAAGATGTACAGAATATATTCTCATCCTGATGCTGTAATAAAAAGGAAAAACTGTAATGGAAATCTTTGGATCATGCGTTACTACAGTAAAATGTAACATGTTTCCACGTGAGATCTGCTTATCCTGTATATAGTTTCAATTAGCTGTATCACCAAGAGGGTTGATTATCATAATGTAAGTGCAAAGGAAAAATCTCTGATTTACTGAAATCTCAGATCCTGATGCCTTTGGTCATGTTGTTTAGTGACTTTAGACTTGGAGAACTTGCACAGAAGTAGGTGAAGTATAATAACGTGTGATACTGCTTGGTTTGGTTTTTTTTTATTGTTATTATTGTCCTTTGGTTTGGTTTGGTTTGATTTATTTTTTTTCCCTCCTTTGGATGCTCATGAGGACTATTCTGCAATCCCGAAGTGTTTTTACAAAGAAATTTAACAGAAGTTTTAGAAAATAAGATGCACTTGTCTGTGCTCTGAAAATAGAAATGGTTTCCTACACCTGATGCAGCATATAATTGGAAGCAGGAAAGAAAAATCAACTTGAAAAACAGAACTCTCGTTTTATGTTAACATGTTGACCAGAGGCAGAGGATGGTGACGACATAGTTTAAGTCTCTTTAGTCAGTTCTACTTGTGAGTTCACTTTGTCCTTGAAATGTCAGCATTAAAGTACAATTAATAACAAAATAAAGATGATGGCATATTTTTATACTTATGAGAATATATAATTCTAAATAGGGAGTAGTAGTATCAACCTTTTAGAGATGTGTTGATTTTGTGTGCTTCCTTCTCTGTTAAAAGGAATTATTAAAAGAAGTTGTTGCATTAATATGCTAAGTAGTTATCTTAATTGTGACTTATGCCTTCTAATGACTTTTGTTGAATTTGTTTCTAAGTACCAGACCTGAAAGCACAGGTCTTGTGTTCTTTATGTATTTAACTTTGGTATTTTATGGTAGAAAGAGTTCTATCCTTGGAAATACGTATTTTGTATACTGTCAGTCGGATTTTTCCTGGTAGAGTACTTCAGTTCTCTTATAAGTTTTTTTATCAACTGTGCTAAAAGAAAGCGATTAATAAGAGTTTCTTCATCTGGTAGAAATACATTTCCAACCACTTCTCTGATCTGTCAAGAACATGAAAACCTACCTTCATAAAGTTATGTGGAATACTTTGTAGGCTGTGAGTTCCTGTTTTTATTTCTAAAAATGGATAACAGCTCTGACTGTCTTGGCTTTCAGGACTGAAGTTATATCAAATAAATAGCTGTATGTGTAAACAGTATCAATCTAGTATTCTTGTCTTTTTTTTTTGTGTTGATTGAAAAGCAGGTTAAAAAAACATTGCAAGAGATAGCTTAGGTTGTGCGGCATTACATTAAATCTCTGATCATGAGAGCTGTCATTATGCGAGGCACTTAAATAATATTAAGGGCAGGCCTTGAATCTTTCTACCACCGTGTGCTATTCATCAGTTAAATATAACAATACAGGGCATAAAGTGAAGAGTATTAATCAAATATTTATTACATTAGCAGGAAAACATGCATTAAATTTGCTTGCTCATAACTGTGTGATGTACCTGTTTAACACTTTATCTTGTATGCATGATTATGCTTCTATCTGACAGAAGATACATCTTTTTTTTTTTCCAGTTAATATTTTAAATAATTTCTGTAATACAATGAACAGTTTCAAATTACTCGTTAACATACAGTGGATTTATTTTACATTTAGAGCATGTAATAACTGTGTGTTACGTAAGGATGGTTGGATAAGCAGTTCCAGTAACAATTCCATTGATAAACAAATGATTTAAGGAACTTCTTCCAATATCCACATATGAAAAAACTAAATTGGACTTCCTCACACCTAAACTTTTCCTGTCAATTGTGGTTGAAAGTACAACTCTAAAAGTTATAGTTTCTTTCTTCTCAAAAAAGAAAGAAAAGATCCTCTGCCTTAAGCTTTGCTATTCCAACCACTGACTTCAGAGTAGGTGTAATGTTTGTTAGTTGGACATTTTAGGTATTCAGTGAAGTCCTCATGAACTTCTGCAGAGGCTTCAAAGCCTGCAACAGTAACCGCAAAGATGAACTTTAATTAAGCACATAGTGGATATCAGATATAATCTACTGAATGGGAAGCTGATTCTAGCATTACTTCTTGGCTTTTTGAAGTATCTGAAAGCGTCTTGCTTCATGAAACAATTCCTCTCTTTGATCACTATGTCCTGCTTGATGCAAAGGAAGAATAAACACTTAAAGCATTCATACTTTGATTCATTCAGCACATGGCTTTACTGCAATTGGCTTAAACCTCATAAGTGTAGGAAATAATGCCTGGTTCTTAGCATGATGCCAAACTTCAGGTAAATTTGCAAAATGTGTAAAAATATGTAGATGTATTGTTTGTGCAGTCTACTGACTATTTATCAAGTAATTGTTGATCAGTTCAGTCCTTGACAGTATTTTGAGAACTTCATGGTAGTGCATTTCTAAATGTTTTCCTTTCAGTGATTTTTCCTGAAATCCTGTTTCATAGTTCTAAATAAAGTGTAGATTTTTTTTTTTCTTTTTTTTAGCTATATGGTTTTACATCCTTAGAAACTTAGGTTTCTTAAAAGCTATTCTTTTCAGGTTGAGTGGTATTTGATCACTTACTTGCAGTGAATAGAGTTTTTGCTTATGAATTATTTAATATTTATCAAAGAGGAAGTAGGTTAGGAAAGAGAGCCTCATGCTGATCCGTACAGATTTTTTTCCCTGTAACATGTATGGTGAATAAAATACTTGAACACTTCATTGCCACCTGGTGGTTTTTTCCAAGCATGCTCAATAGACAAAGGAAATAAAGGGGTTTTTTTTGTGTTTGTGGGTTTTTTTGTGTTTAAAACCAAATCTGATAAAGGGAGAATGGGGAGAAAAGTATGTAAAAAAAAATATTACATAGGAATGATATCATATTATATCAGTATAATCAGACAATATTAGCGTAGTGGCATTTTATACACTCACATTGCCTAATAGCAATCTGGTGTTGCCTTGTATCAAAAAAGGTGAGAGTTGTTATTACTGTCTGTAGTTTTCTGTTTTTTCTACGCATTATTATGCATTACAAATTAATTGATTTTCTGTGTTCAGTTCTGCTATTGTGAATGGAAATCTTCTTTTTTAGATCCAATGTATTATATGATTGAATAATTTAACTGGAAGAACAATCTTCCCAGTGATGGTTTATTAGGATATGTATGAGATCCTTCACATCATTATGATGAGATTAAAGTCTATAGACATATTTTGTCATGTAGCAGAAGATTACTTCTCTTTTTAAGTCTAGTAATTCTGTGCCTTAGCTGTTACAACTGAATATGGGTGGTTCTAGTTGTTGCACTTGTATGGAAGATCCACATGGTGAAAAAAAGAAAAAGCTTTGACATTGTGACATTGGTATTTCTGAGTTTTAGTTTGTTTTGTAAGAGCAAAATACGACTTTTAACTAGGTAAAAATAATTCTTTTGTTTGATTCTAAAACTATTAGAATTCTGAGGGACAGACTAGAAATATATACTAAATTCTCATGTAGTTATTTTATTTGACAAATTCCATACTTGTTAAGAACTATAAGCAGACATTTTTCTAAATTATGGTCCTCTATTAATTTTTTGCTAATCGTTTCTCATGTAAGGATAAGTATATTTTAGAAAATAATACCAGGTGTATAAAGGATATCTCTGCACAAGTAAGACAGTTGCTCAAACCCATTTATTTTAACTGCAAAAGAAACACGATTGGTGCAATGTAGGCATTAACATCAATAAAGCCAAGATTTTACACCTTATGACAAACATCGTAATGAGAACTCATTAATGTATTGATAAAGAAAACAGAAAAAATAATAAAATCCATGGAATAGAAATTACTTGCCTGTGCTATATGTAAGGAATATATCTACAAAAGTCAAGACTGTTTGAGAACTCTTTTCAGGTAGGAAGAATTTTTGAGTTTAGTTTAATCTTTTGTACCTTATAATTGAATTGTCACTATTTTACAGAAAATAATTTAGTATATATATCTAGAATCTAGCAGACATGACAAAAACACTTTGAGAAATTGCACACAATTAAGCGCTGAGGCTCAGCAGAGATCTGGTACCCGGTATTTGAGATTTTGTAGGTTTATGTATTTGTTTTTAATAACCCTTCTCGGTGAGACTTGGTGTCCTAAGTGTGTAGTATTACATAAACCATGCTATTCTTCTTAGAGTCTTTCCTTCAGTGGAGCCATTTTGCCATTCTCTTTCTCACTCTGCCTGTGTCTTGACTACCTAAGTATTTTCTTTTTGGAGTCTTGTCAAAAGGTAATTAGTTGATGAATGTCATATTGGATCTGATATGCACTGAATAGTAATCAGATGGCTCAAAAATAATTTATCTATCTTTTGTTCTTCTTCTTATACAGTTTATAGGCAGAACACTCTCATGTACAGTACTCCAGGTACACTGGGCTTGGAGCAAAGCATTTACAGCAATTAAAGGATATGTTTCTTGCAAGCCATAGGAGTTTGTATCAATTGATATTAATGGCCCCTAACTGTTGTTTTCACTCTGTTACAGAATGTTAGTTTTCCATTATTAATTGATGAGACTTGCGGCTTGTTGGGTGATTACACAGAACCTGAAATATTTAGAGTCTGTCTATGATGTCTGATGTACAAGATTAACTTCTGTGAGCAAGGATTTTTTGAGTTGGAACAATTAAGACTATTGTTATTACTATGAAAACCTTTTCCTGTTTCTCTTTGGTGACAAGAAACAAAAAATCAGACAGTCGTCAGCAAAAACATATACAACTTTCTTATTGCGCTGGGGCGGGGGAGGGATATTTTTCATCATGACCTGATTAAGAAGTTAACCTTATTTCATATGAGGATTGTTCAGAAAAAAATCATTTTGAATTGGCATATGAATGTGCAGCCTTGGTTGTGGTTGTAGCTGTGGAGCTGAATTGGGAAAACTCTGTGAAACATTTTTGGTTTTAGGGAGAAGAGAGAGAAAGATGAGGGGAAAACTTTACAGTTAAAACCACAATGGAGATAAACAGAAATTCCTATGCTTCATTCTCAGGGAACTTTCTTATGTCCTGATCTAATAATATTTTCCATATTGATTTTGTTAGCACTAATATTATTCTGCTTTTTATCTTAAGAATAAAAGATATTTTAATTTACTTTTTGCATCTTTTTTTGGTCTGATGTAAAGATGGTTGTTCCTCCTTATTTTTTGTGTAGTAGAAATCAGTAACTTTTATTTTTAATAAAAATACATGCTTCCCATATACAGTTGGCATAAACAAAATAGTTGAAGAATGAATTAACTTTCTTGGATTTTGCCTAATTATTTTACGAGGTATAAACCTTGTATAGTGTGTATCAGTGGGGGAGGGTGTTATTTGCTTTCTTACTTGCACATTCCTTTTAAAGATAGAAAATTAACAATACCCTTGAATATATAGTAATAGGGTCAGCTGAGATGAATGAATGCTTATGCGTGCTGGAAGGGAGGCTAGAGGATCTAGAGTTGTGAAGACCGTGTAAATGCTCTGCATCCTTCAATGCTTTCACTGTCTGTCCTGAACTTTCGCGATGTATCTGACACAACCATGAGGCCTCCTGGAATTAAATATAGGCCACAGAAAAGAAGTTTTACTACTTGCTATTTATACGTGGATGTTAAAAAAGCAATTAGTGTCCTCGAGCACCTTATTTAGACAGCAAAAGTATCCATATCCCCATCCGGCGTCCAATTCTGACAAAACCATTTATGCCAGTTTTGATATGAACCTCAGCTTCTTTCTTAGTTTATGAAGGAAAAAAAACTACCTGATTATTGTTAGGAGAAAAGACATGATGTGCTTTTTGTGAATCAAAGAATATTGGAAGAAAATAGGAATTAAAAATTAACTTATTTAGTAACATTGTGCATATTCAGGAAATTAGTTTATTGTTTTGAACCTGGTTTTTGTTGTTGTTGTTGTTGTTGTTTATGCCAACTGTATGTGGGAAGCATGTATTTTTCTTTAAAAGAGTAATCCTTTACAATACTGCATGCTTCTTTAGCTACAGAATGTTCCATGTGTTGCATTGCTGTGGAGTAATTTTCAATGTATAGTTTCCATTTGAAAAAACCCTGAATAATAATCTTACTGTACAGAACACTAATTTTGTTAGTGAGCTTGAACAGATGTGTGACCACTGGGATGGTCCAGTTACAATGGCCTCTATTTTTTTTCACACTCAGGACACTCTTCAGTAAGTCAGATAAGCACCAGTGATGTGGATTGTTTACTATAGGAGCGGTGGGGGTTGTATTATAAAGAAAGAAAAACAACTGTGTGCTGCTAGAGGATTTGGGCAATAAGGAACGATTGAATCACAAGCATAAATCCTGTGTGACACATTACTTTTTGGAGACACTGTGAAAGCAGTAACTGTTACTTGTCCTGTGAGCATTTTATGAACAGAACAGCTGGCATTTTAAAGATAGTTATATGACCTTTTGTTGTTGCTAGGATCCATACAGATACTTTTCAGTGCTGTGAGATGGTGAATGACACCACAGTATGTGAAAAGACTGTGCATTAGTAAAGGGTCAATGTTTTATGGTGTGTAATACATATTAAGAAATGACTAATGATAGTAAAGGAGACAAAGCAAAATCTAAAGCCAAAAGGACAGTAATAGATATTCTTACATAGTTTGGTCATTGGGTTTTAGTAGAGGTTCAGAATGACTCTCTGCTTCCACAGACCCTATTTTCCCTGGGGAATGATTAGCAGTTGTTTCACTGATTGGCATCTGTTGGCAAATGGCCTAGAAGATGTAAAAGAACAAGTGACCTTTGATCAGAAATAGCTGTTGCAGAAGATTTATTTATTTGAATATTATGCTGTCAATTTTATGTAGAATAATGACTGTGGAGAATAAGGAGATGAAATAGCCTCAAGGACAAGTAATGGCCATCTGATAGATTTGTCTTTTTTATTTAAGTGTACTCAGTTGTGAAATATTATTAAAACATAGAAATAAGGGCTGTGATCAGAAGTTTTGCCCATTAGAGTATATTTTGTTGTTACACCTAAAGCAAATAAAAATCTGTGCAGTTTGTCCTAGATTAAAATGCTTACTGACTTGGTCTTTCTGAAAGATGAAGGGAGAAAGTGCTCTCAGTACTGCACACACAGATATATGGGAAGCAATTTAGCATGAAAAGAGAAGGTCGTACTTTTAGATTGCAGTGCTGAAATCTTCAGCCGTTCTTGCTCAGACTTAGTTTTGCTGTTATGGTCTTTATTTCAAATGCAAAATGCACATTGCCCATCATTACTTTAAGATATATATTTTATCTGTTTTTCAAAAGCTTTTTGCAATTATAAGGAAAATGATCAGATTGCTATAATGGTAAATTTTGGCACAGTTATGTTAGTTGAAAGGTGAGTGCTCCATAATTTTATCATCTTGTTCTGAACACTTAACTCATTTCAGGAAACTGTCAGGTGTACAGTTGCAAAGCAGATAATTGTGTTCAAGCAATCTGCAAATTCATTTGGAGTAGCACACTTCCAAAAATGGCTTTTTTGCATCCGTGGCAAAAAAGAGCATTTTTTTTTTTTTTTAAATCAATTTTAATTCCAATTAAAATAGTTCCAATTGATAATTCCAATTAAAATAGTTCCAATTGATAATTCCAATTTTAATTACAGAACCACTTAAGTCGGAAGGGACCTCTTAAGATGATATAGTACGACATCCCTGGTTCAAGCAGTGTCAGCTACAGCAGGTTGCTCAGGACTGCAAGCAGTTGAATTAAGTGACTTCAGGACTGGTTTTTAAAGAATATTTTTAAGGTGTTTAGGCAGACCTTTTAGAAGCTATATGTTCATGCTGTAGTCTGTGACGCTCAATTTTTCCAGATTACAACTTTCCTAAACATCTCTTTAATTGTGAGTTGCCTCATTTCCCAGTGGAAATTGTGGCATGTTTAGGATGGTAGCTCTAAATTGCTCTAATGCGGAGCAATATACCAAGGAAACACCTGGAACTATTGTCATGTCAGGTTGTAAAACATGACCTACCTGCAAGCAGCGTCAGTTAAAATTACTTAGCACCTGTTCAGGATGTTCAGTTTCTTTCACAACAAGATTATTTATTTTGTATAATTCACTATGATCCTTTTTTTTAATGAGGTTTGTCATAGTAGGTAGAACAAAGACAGTGACTTGGGATATTAAAAGTTAAAAGAGCAGGCCATAAAGCCAACAACTTCCAAGAAAACCAGTAACATACACGGGTTGTCCACATAAGAAGAGCGCAGCTTGAAGCAAAGCTGTTGTTAATACGAGTTTTTCTTTAAAGTGCAAGGTTGGCTTGTCTGAATCTCATAAATTTTCTGCTGAATGTCATTGGCCACATAACCCAGAGTGAATCCTGAAGGCAAAAATAGAGAGATGGGCAAGAAACAATGAAAAAGTACCTGTGCCATGAGGGAAGGATTAATTCCTTCCCAGGGATCATGGAGCCTATAGAGAAGCTGTTAAGCTGTTGCATAAGTGATTGCCTGGGTGCAGCACAGCTAAGGGGGAGGGAAAAAATGGAGCAATATTGTCAAATTCTGAGCCCTTTCTAATCAAAAACAAACAAGTTGAGCCAAGTATGGCAAGGAACCAAGCTGCCTTTTCTAGGAGTGACCACTGCATACCTCATGATTTCATGAGAGGTGTCCTCGAGATGAGCAAATGCCCTGCTTTTATTCTGCTGACTCTGCCAGGCCACTTTAAGCACCTAGCAACAAAATCACTTTTTCATATTGTAAGTTTGTTTGTGCCATTGACAGTGTTTTAAATATAGTTTATATTTTTATAATTTGAGAGACAAAATCAAGTTTTAAGCTTTGTATTTTTCTAGGAAATTGAATAAGGGTCAGTGACAGAACATTCTAGTTGGGTAATAAACATTTTTTGAAATAATTATTCAGGAGAATTGCAAGCGAGTATAAATGTACAAACAGGTATGCATTCATTTTATAGTATACTACTTGCTGTAAAGTTTTAGCAAAATGAGACTGTTAAGGATGAAGTAGGAAGCTTAAAACAGACAGAAAGTCTGGGAAGAAATCATAGCAAACCATGTTTGTCAGAAAATGCACTTTTATTGCGAAAAGTAGTTGTCAAGGAGTGGAGGAACAAATTGGTTCTGGTTATGAGGAATGATGGAATAGGATGGCTTATATTTTTTAGTTGTAATAATTTTTCTGTATATATTTGAAATTTATTCCATAAAACACTTAAAAATAACTCATATACAGATTTGAGATAAGGTAAACATCTGATACTTTTTTTTCTCAAATTTTCAAAGAAAACAAATCCATGATGTCTGTAGTTTGGTCTGTTAACAAATTTTATTGATTCCCTTGAAATAGCTGCCAACTGTTACTATTATTTGCACTTTCTTTTTTTTTTTTACAGCTTCTACTTAAATTATCAGAGGTCTGTGCAATGGCATAAAAATAATGAGATGATTTAACAAAAAATAGTTTGGACAGGATGTCATTTAGCAACATAAAAATTTAACACTGTAAGAGTTTACTACAAGAGTACATCAAAATGCAAGAGGTCATTGCCCCCACAAAAAAACCCTATCAACTTAATCTGCTGTAAGAAGCAGAGGATAATTATTAGGAGGTAATGCAGTGATTGAATTCCAATGCGATTACACTTTTACAGTGCCTATAGAAGCTGTTAGCTCTGCCTCACAATAAGATTCCCCTAAAAAGCAGCTGGCCTTGCTATTGTCTGATGAGTATCATGCTATCTGTAATTTGGGGCAAATTTTAAAGAACTGAAATTCATATTTAACTAGGTAGACAGCTTCATTCGTGATTTTGTTTCACTTTGTCACTCTTCAGTAATGCACGTGTAGTAAACCTGCATTTCAAAGTAGGTCATGCTATTCTCATACATGTACCAAGCTGACATGTTTTGTATGTGTTTGGTATTGAAGGCAGCTATGTTAAGATGGTGCTGGTGATACCAAATCTAGAGTACATGCTACGCTTAAGGATTCATGATAACTCATACCTAGAAATACTGTTGTACTCAGTGGGGAGACTCGGTCATTCATTTCAAGCTGTGCTTGAACAAGAAGATGTTGAAGATGAGGAAGAAATGCACATTCCATGGTACTGGAAGACTTTCCCATTTGCTTCCTTCAGTTATAGATACACAATGTGAAAGACGTAAGAAGGTATGGTAGTTGCCCATGACTGAACAGGAAATTGTTAGATGTTCCTGGGCTGAGAAACTCTAGAAAAGGCTTTAAAAGCTGGTTTTCTGTGCAAAGATGTATTCATCAACTTCAAGGTATTGACAGTTGTGATAAATGGAGAGAAAGGGGCCTCTGTCTCCTGCACATAATTTCCTACATAACTGTAGACAGTGAAACAACCATCTTCAAAAACATTGCTGTGGAGAATTTTATGTCCAAGTTCTGAATTCTGTCAAGCAGAACTTCAGTTTTATTTAAACTGAAAATCACAGGAATCTAGTTTTCTGATAGAGGCAGTTGCAATTGTTAGTAATATATAGGAACTCCTGCAAGTGAATTACTGTGACACACTGCTGTGTAATTTTAAAAGTATCGAATTCTCTAATTGTTTGCTTATATCAAAGCTACTCTGCTGCACTCTGAAAACCTTGTAGTTCCTTCCTTTTTCTACATGAAATTATTAAAAAAATCGAATTTCATTTATGTTTTAGGCTGATTTCATTAATATGTTCATTAAAAATAGCTCTTTATTTTCTCTCCCATTTGCCTGATCTTAATTTCTAGGCTAAATGTAGTATGAAGGCTTTAAATCTTGTCTTTCTTATGGGAAAGGTCAGGCATCAAGTTCCGTCACAATCTAGAGAGCAGCATAATGTTCTGTATGCTTTGCTCACAGTCCTTCTCTGCTGTGATGAATTCTCAAAGAAAAGCCACATGTGAAAGTAATTTCTGTTTACATTTACTTCAGTCAAAGAAAAAGGTGAACTTTTTGCTCTTCCCCCCCCCCTTCCCCTTCATGAAGACCTCTTTCTTTCTTGCTAGGCTTTATTGTGTATTCGTGGATTATTTTTTGATTTGGATTTATTTTTTATTATTAGTTTTGGTATAAGTAATACAGTGTTGTATATTTTGCTCATTTTGGGATGAAAATGTAATACCTGCTGAATGAGTCTCTGACTTACAGGAGGATAATAACCTAATCTAAACGTGAATGATTAAAGTTGCCTGTGTATATGAAAAATAAACATATATGGAGTTGATAAGATAATTTCTGTTTGAATAAGGACAAATGGAGAAAATACTTAATCTACCACAAATTATTTAATTTTAGCTACTGTTTAATCTGAAGTTTGTAATTTTATAACTTCACTGAAATAATGGAATGGCCGGTTCTTGTGTAATGTTGCCTTTTTTTTTTTTTTTAAATATATTTTGTACATGTGATGGTTAGTTCCACATTAAGATGCATCTTCCCTTCAAAATACATTGGAAAACAGTCATCTCATACCTATTGATAAATTATACATACTGTGTAGCTTTCAGTCTTGAACCTAGAGTCACAAGTGACCTCACTTGGAGTACTGCCTACAGTTCTGGTGTCCTCAACATAAAAAGGACATGGAGCTGTTGGAGCGAGTCCAAAGGAGGGCCACGAGGATGATAAGAGAGCTGGAGCACCTCCCGTATGAAGACAGGCTGAGAGAGTTGGGGCTGTTCAGCCTGGAGAAGAGAAGGCTGAGTGGAGACCTCATAGCAGCCTTCCAGTATCTGAAGGGGGTCTATAAGGATGCTGGGGAGGGACTCTTCCTTAGGGACTGTAGTGGTAGGACAAGGGGTAATGGCTTCAAACTTAAACAGGGGAAGTTTAGATTAGATATAAGGAAGAAGTTCTTTACAGTGAGGGTGGTGAAGCACTGGAATGGGTTGCCCAGGAAGGTTGTGGATGCTCCATCCCTGGCGGTGTTCAAGGCCAGGTTGGACAGAGCCTTGGACCACGTGGTTTAGTGCAGGGTGTCCCTGCCCATGGCAGGGGGTTGGAACTAGACGATCTTAATGTCCTTTCCAACCCTTACTATTCTATGATTCTATGATTCTAAGTAACAAAAATTCACACAGCAAGATTTAGGACAAAAAGATAAGGTATACAAACAGCAAATATTGTGAGAGAGTTCACAGAGATAAATATTCTTTTCAGTCATTGATGACCTTTTTGTATTGTTTTTTGCAGACGGAACAGTAGATTATCCATTACCATTTTTTTGCATATCTTTGATTACTTAGCTTTTCATTTTAGTAGATGCAGACTCGCTTAATTACCATTAACCTCTTTACTTAGGACTGGTTTTACTGCAATAAGGCTGATCTCTTTATGAAGATCAGGTAATTTTTAAAGTATTTCACTTCAGTAGGATTGTTTATAGTTGGTTACTTAACCTGAGCAAGAGGTCTGCATTCTGACCCTGAAAATTTCTTTCTAATATTTGTTAGTAATTTTATGTTAACACATTGTTCTTTATTCAGTGCATTCCAATTTTCATTCTAATGAAGTTTGAAAACAACTTTCAACATTTTGAAAGACTGCAACTGTGATTATACCTACTTTTAGATAAGGAAAAACAGAATACAAAAATATGAGGTTAGTGGAAAACTAGAGCTTTTAGTATTTCAGACTGAAAGGAGTTATATATCTATTTATGCTACTGCTCACGTTTTATGCATATGCACAGTGCTTTCATTGAAAGTAATAAAAATGTTAGTTTTAATTAGAATCATAGAATTATAGATTGGTTAGGATTGGAAGAGACCTTAAAGATCTTCTAGGTCCAACCCCCCTGCTACAGGCAGGGACACCTTCCAGTAGACCGGGGTGCTCAAAGCCCCATCCAACCTGTCCTTGAACGCTGCCAGGGATGGGGCAGCCACAGCTTCTCTGGGCAACCTGTTCCAGTGCCTCACCATCCTCACACCCTCTTCCTAATATCTAAACTAAATCTCCCCCCTTGCATATTAAAGCCATTTCCCCTTGGCCTGTCACTACATGCCCTTGTAAAAAGTCTCTCTCCAGATTTCCTGTAGGCCCCCTTTAGGCACTGAAAGGCTGCTATTAAGGTGTTCCCAGCGCCTTCTCTTCTCCAGGCCCAATTCAGCCCCAGTTCTCTCGGTCTGCCTTCACAGGAGATGTGCTACTGCCCTATCCTGTGAAGATCCTCTTCATGGGTCTCCTCTGGAATTGCTTGAGCAAGGGAGGGCCTCAGAGCTGGATGTGGTACTTCTGCTGGCGCCATTTCTTTTTATTCTTTTTATTTACCTTCTCAATATGAGTCACAATGGTGTTAAAGAGAAAAACCAACCTGGTGTATGAGGAAATTATTATAATACTCTTTGAGAAACTTTTCAGAAAAAAAATGTATTAATGCTAACTGTATAGAAATATTAAAAAAATACTAATTTTAGGTGGAATATATTAAATTTTGAAAACATCTGCAAGAGTTGTTTATAGAAGTACTTTATTATATAGTGAAAGAAGAGGTGTTTTTTTCATACATTGTACTGTTCTGTACAATGCATCTTTATGTTTTTGTCATGAGGAGATGTTTAAACAGCATGATATTAAAATATGCCTGTGAGGAATTACAACTAAATGTGAGATATGTAACTGGTGTGGATTTCCTGTGGATTTTCTGCTACAGTTGTTAGCAGAATAATATTGGAAGTGCTTTTTGACCACAATAGAAGATTTTTCTCAAATTTAGTTGGTTTTGATGGCACAAAGATTTTTGTCATGAGCTGAAGCTGGCTTAGTCAAGTAATACTTTTGATTTTTCAGATTTCTTTTGTAGGATAATTGAGGTCAGAAGAGAACTTTGGAGGTCTCAAGTTTAATGCAGGGCCAGCTTTCATATCAGTCCAGATTGCTTTGTCCACAAGGCTTTTAAAACCTCCAGAGACAGAGCTTGCACAAATTCTCTGGGCAATTGAAGAATTACTTTGGGATTCTTGCCTTCTGCTAGGGCTCTCTTATTACAAAATATTTTCTCATAGTTCAGAATGAGCTAAAGCATGAATTAAAAACTATGCCTGATGGAGACCCCAAAATAAAAAAAATTAAAACCCCCAAGAAAACATACAAAGTTAGTTAGCTGATAACAGTCTTGATTGGTAAAACTTATCTGAAGTAAAATACCAAAAAAGAATTAATATAAAAATAAGTAAATTAACTTTTTCCTTAAAAAAAGCTGTATGATTAAACCAAAAGAGATAATTTAATATTTAGTTAGTTCAACTTTATGCATAATATGTTTCCATATGTATGCTTTTCTTTTGTTTATGCTTTTTTCTTTTTTTTTTCCTAAAAGCAATTTATTGCTCTGTTAAAGACTGCTGTAAATTATGTCCTGATGTGGATAAAAGCCTGATGGACCCTTCTATTTTTTTTTTTTGTTGACATATAAAGTTATTTAATTTAATTGCAATCCTTTCAAAATTTATTGTATGAAGTGTGGGGTTTTTAAATAAATTAAAATTCTGATTAATATGTTAATAGCTTAAATAAGACCTTTGTGTGATTGGGAAGAATTTTAGAGAATTTTCAGAAATGCTTTAAATTTCATAATTATTTTGATCACTAGCATAAATATGTTATTTTTAATTCCATGAAGTGTAACTAGCTCTGTCAATAAAACCTTTATATCAAAACCCTGTTTTTAAGTTGATTGATACATATTTAGTGTATTAGAATACCTCAGAGAAACAATGAATGACACTAATTATTGAATAACAAACTTTGGTTTTCATTAGCTAGCTTATATGACTTTCTGAAAGAGGGCAGTAATAAGCATTGTTGTACTTTGTCCTTTGGAAAAACCTTAACCTTAATATCTACAAAACCAAACCAATTTTTTTTTATATGGGATATAAATCTTAACAGATGTTACTCCTTTTAATTAGGAAGTAGGCACAAAAATTGTAAAAATGTTATAATTACCTGAATCTCCTGTATATGGAGAGTAAATATTTCTGAATGTTATTTTTCTGCACATGATGTTTTCTGAATAGCCTCATTTTTCTAATAAAATATTATCTCTACCTACATGCCTAGGCTTCTGTTTTCCAATGTTTGACTTAAAGCTTAGAATTATAAGGACTCGTGGAAATTGGGGGAGGGGTGAGGGACAGAGAAGTTCCAGCATGGTTAGGGATGTTGTCTGTTTCAGATGGGATCAGTGGGTAATTTTTTTCATGGTAAGCACTAAAACATTTATAAATAATCTTCTTGGTGACAATTGACTTCTCAAAACATTTTAATCTATAATTTAAACTTTGTCTTAAAGGGTAAAAAGAACACTTTCTGGGTTTTGTGAATGGGATATTCCAGCCTCTAATGACTTCTTCAGGACTCTGATGGGTATCTATAGCATATCATGTTCAAGGATGGACCATTGAGACAGTGGTCAGATTCTTTCTGGTTTGCTTTGTTTCTTAGTCTTATTTTCCTTCTGAGGTTGACATCCAAAGGGATTAGTGTGTCAGCTCAGAAGCTAATCACAGGTAGTTGAATTGATCCATATATAGCTATACTCAGAGTCTTAAAGTTAGGTTGACTTGCTTCCACTGAAAAAAAGAGGTAAAGTTCTGGCCAGAGGTAGGAGAGGAGGCAATTTAAAAACAAAAAGAAAAAAGAAAATGAAAAAGAGAACTCTGAATTCATTTTGTTTTGTGTAACATTCTCTTTTCTTCAGTCCCCAAGGCAGTTATAGAGCTGTATCTGGAAAGACTCTTTAAAATAAAATACAAATGTGATAAGAAAACAGTCCTAAAGCAGAGTTGTTTGCATTTAAAGCTGAGATTTCAAACTGGGTTCAAAGTTACTGATCTTCTCTCAGTCTTGGCTGAATGCAGCTAGCATGAGATTGTGCAGAGGTGAAGCACTCTGAGATGAAGGGAAGATGATTTTTTAAAACAAAATTTGTATGGGTCACTTTAAACTCTGCTTGTATTGAATTGCAAGTCCCACACAGAGCATCAGTGGCATGAGTCTGCTTCGCAATGAGAAGGATCTATGTAATGAACAAGCTGCCACTTCAGAGAGAGAGACAAAGGTGCAGCAACAGTTTGAAGTTTTCCAAATAATTTGTAAATAATTTGGAATCTTTCAATCGGTTGTGTATACCAGCCAAATATTTAAAGACAACTACGTTAGCTTATTTCAGATGCTGGAAGATCCAGGAAACAGTATTTATCCTGAATAAGTAAAAGATGTAACTTACATGTTTACTTTAATATAGTCAAACGTGGCAAATATTTTGCCACGTGAAGTATTTTATAAGGAAAATGTTAACTTACCAAATTGGGCACTTCCATGGGGAATGTGTGTTTTAAAACAAATCAATAAAAAAGCAGAGAACATAAACCCCTCAATCTTTAGTCTACAAAGATATTTTCTTAGGTTTAATTAAATACATGTTAATATTCTTTATCTTCTCAATTATACTCTTTCCTCCTTTCTGGATACTCACTTCTTTCTATCCAATAATAGCTCTTTTGGCAAGTTCCCTCTTCACTTTTGAGTTGTTATTGAGCTTCTCAACTTGACAATCTCTGAGAATAGCAAGTAGTTCCTCTAGTTGCTTTTCAAGATCACTGCTTTTGACAATCAAATTTCTCGAAAATCTTTAGAATATGTTCAGAACAGATGCAAATCTTTTCAGTTTCCAGAAACTCAATAGGTTTCCAGGGAATTGCATGTATGGCACTTTGTTCTTCTACTTCAGAAGAAGAAGCAAAACGGCAAATTACCCATCAATTTTAGCCCTTAGGGATCATCTATATATTTTAAAATAACCTGAACTTTGATATACTTCCTCCTAATAATTGGTTCTAGCATAGTATTGCCTTTATTGAGCACATAAATGCAATAGTTGAAATGCATTATTTCATGAGATGCCCTAGAGACATCAAAATCTGGACACATATCTGAGTCACAGCTCCTGTGTCATTTTTGCTGTGGGCAATAAGGGTAGTAATTTGCTGCTGGCCTAATTTTACTAGCACAAAATTTCCAGTTTTTCCTCTACCATGTCTTCCTATGTGTAGCTTCAATTCTCTGGCCAGGAAATGCTCCCTGATCTAAGTTTTTGAAAGACTGTACAAAGAATGAGGGGAGATGTTGCGTTGCATTACTCTTGAGAAAGTGTGCTGTTCAGTTAACAATTGAGCACTTCAATTTTCATTTCTCTCCAGTAGGAGCTCTATTGTGTTTTGACATTTATAAATGCCTGTCAAAAAATGACACATAATCATAGAACCATAAAAGGGTTTGGCTTCGAGTTGAAGGGACCTTAAAAACCATGTTCAAACTCTCTGCCAGGGGTGGGGACACCTCCCACTAGACCAGGTTACTCAAAGCCCCATCCAGCCTGGCCTTGAACATTTCCAGGGATGGGGCATCCAAAACTTCTCTGGGCAATATGTTCCAGTGCCTCACCACCCTCACAGTAAAGAATTTCATCCTAATATCAAATCTAAATCTACCTTCTTTCATTTTAAAGGCATCCCCCCTTGTCCTGTCACTACATGCTCTTGTAAAAAGCCCCTCTCCAGCTTTCTTCTAGTCCTCCTTTAGGTATTGCAGTGCTGCTATAGGATGTCCCCAGAGCCTTCTATTCTTCAGGCTGAACTAACCCAGCTCTCTCAGCCTGTCTTCATAGGAGAGGTGCTCCAGCCCTCTGATCATCTCTGTGGCCCTCCTCTGGACTCACTCTAACAGCCCCATGTACCTCTTGTGTTGAGGGCCTCAGAGCTGAATGCAGTACTTCAGGTGAGGTCTCAGGGTCTCACGAGAGCAGAGCAAAAGGGGAGAATCATTTCCCCTGACCTGCTGGTCACGCTTCTTTTGATGTAACTCAGGATACGGTTGGGGTACTGAGCTGCGAGCGCACACTGCCGGCTCATGTTCAGTTTCTCATTGACCAACACCCCAAGTCCTTCTCCTCAGGGCTGCTCTGAATCCATTTTCTGCCCACCCTGTTGAGATTGCCCCAACCTGGGTGTAGGACCTTGCACTTGGCCTTGTTGAATTTCCTGAGGTTCACATGGGAAGAAACCTCTCAAGCCTGTCAAGGCCCCTTCAGATGTCATCCCTTCCCTCCAGCGTGTCGACTGCACCACACAGCTTGGTGTCATCAGTAAACTTGCTGAGCGTGCACTCAATCCCACTGTCCATGTCACTGACAAAGATGTTAAACAACGCTGGTCCCAACACTGATCCCCAAGGAATGCCACTCATCACTGGTGTCCGCTTGGATATCGAGCCCTTGACCACAATTGTTTGAGTGCAACCATCCAGCCAATTCCTTATCCACCAAGTGGTCCATCCATCAAATCCATGCCTCTTCAGTTTAAAGACAAGGATGCCATGTGGGACAGTGTCAGACGCTTTGCATAAGTCCAGGTGGCTATGTTTCCTTCAGTGTTTGCCAAACAGCACATTCAAATTTAAATCAGTGCAGCTATGGACTGAGTCCAACTCACTGCTTTAAAAGCAAAATTACTTTAGATGGCAAATGTCAGAAGTCAGTGTATTTAACTTTTGAAATTCTGCATTTGACCATCAGAACAGATTTTTCTATTTGTTTCTTTCTGCATGCGTGGCTATATACCTTTTAAATTTCTTTTACTTCACATCACTGATACACTGACTGAGAACTTTTTCTAAATAAAACATTTCCTGTAACGTTACAATTCTAGGAGAGATTCTGTTACATGGCATCATATTTATTTCTTCTGTTCAGCGTAGTGTGTATTTGTGCCTTCTAGTCTGAATTTTGTTAGTAGATCAGAAATAACACAATGGGGTAATCTGTTCGATTGGTGTTGAAAAGGACTGGTAGGGCTGCAGTCAGGCAGGTATGTTTGACTTTTCTACAAATCGTTATATTAATAGTCACATCGTTTTCAATCCCACAAAATTTGGCTTCAGTTTTAAATTTATGTTATGATCATAGGGAAGAGTAATTTTCTTTTCTGCTATTTGACTTCTATAAATGTACCATAATTCAAAGCTGTGACCATGCAGTGTTATATTGCTAAGCAAACACCCTTCCGATGAAGGCAGGTTCTACAAAATACTTTGAGACAAAATTGTTACATAGTGTTTTGTACTCGAGTGCTTCTCAGATCAAATATCCCAGGTAGAAAATGCCTCTTTACTATTTTTGATCTCATCCTGGCATGGGAACTCAGATGGTAGAGGTCAGTTATCATCAGCTAAAGAATCTACTTATAGTAATTTCTAGAAATAAAGTGGCAGTCAAGTTAGACTTTGCACTTAACAGAGCAGGGAAGGAAAAGAAGAGAAAGAAGGAAAGATTGGAACATGGGTTTTGGGCATAAGCTTGAAGTTTTATAAAAAAATGATGTATGTATCGCAGTCCACATAAAGCAGATATGAAACTGAAATGTTACAAGCTCTCCTAAAAACAACAGAAGTTGTTACTGTATGGAGTTGTACTAAAACCAAAGTAACAGTAAAGTAAGGGAGCCTTCATACGCAAAGAAGCAGTCAACTTTTTGAAAGAAGAGTCAAAGGCAATGGTTTTATTTTTAGATCTGGACATGGTGAACTATTTTATTCTGCATATGCCTATCATGTATATGAAATTGTTTGGGACTTTCAAAATTCTCTCCTTGTTTTTATGGAGAAAGTACAGAGTTGCAGAGAAAAGTGACTGAGGTCTAAGCAATGGTGGTTTAGTGGTAGCTCTTGATTTTTACCATCAAGAGTGTTATGACCACTTTAAACACTAACATTCAATTCCACAAAGGCTAAGAGAAGCTGTGCAAGAGGCATCTTGTTCAGAAGGGAACAAAACAGAACACTTCTGTGGCTTCCCAACATTCCATAACAAATGTAAGCTTCACTGATGCATCGTATGGTTCCATGAATGGTTTGAGGCACTTCCCTCCCTCCCTTCATGTGATATTTAGTCAGTTGATATAACCATCTGAGTGTCTACAAAGAAGACACATTTCGTCCATGATGTATGTGCAGAGCAGAAACCAATGCTGTTTATTCAAACTTATGTATCATCTTTCATAAACAACGAGAGCCCTACTAACATTTTCTAAAGCATCTAACATCTGTCTCATTGCATGCAAGAACTCTGAGTGGACTAATGAAGGTGATGTTTTGCTGAGTAATATCATGTAATACTTCATCTCAATGTTCCAAGGAAAATATTACTTTGTTTTTGTTTTTTTTTTCTCTGACCTCCTGACTGCGTTGTGCATTGTTTCTTGTTTCTTTTCCCTAGGCAGGAGCTGACTATTAAATAAATTTGTCTCCCTTTGTTCAGCTACAGTTCTCAGTTTGCTTACTCTGAATATGTGATATTATTTTAAAATCTTTTCCTGGACTGTAATTATATAATAACTACATTCATTCCTACTTGCTTAAATGAAGTATGCAAAGAGTGAAGAGAAGATCAAAATCACTGAAAATATCTTATTTTAATTTTGACTATCAGTTATTCAAACTCTCAGAAGGTGACTTTAAATTTTTAAAATCCAGGCTTTCTTTAAAAGATTGAGAAATTAAGTCTATGTTTTCTTTTTTTTTTATTTCTGAATTCATTTATCTTTGAAGTAAGCATACCTATAAAACTGTCTTTAAAAGCTACATCTTTCTATCAGCATCAATTTTTAAATTCTTCATCTGAGATAGAAAACAAATCACTTCCACAAAAAGGTATCTTTTCTTTTTTGTGAGGATTGATGCTTATAGCTTTGTCTCTACTTCTAAGCACTCTAAGTACCTTCATAGGGTGCTACTGTATTTAAAATCCCTATAGGTTTACAGTCCATGCAGATTTCTGTCACTTGTGCATCCTTAGCCCTATGTTGCCCAATCGTATCTATTTTGTTGTATTCTGGGAGTATCTGTCCAGTTGCCTCTCACTGCTTTTGGAAGAAATAGAATGCCTATAATTCCATCCTGTCACTTAGAAAAAGAAGCATATGTTTAATTTCATTTTCCCAACACAAACTTCAGTGCATGTCAAGGTAATAAAATTCTGGAAACAGTGATTTTTTTTTTTAATTTTTATTTTTATTTTATTTAGCTTGCTTAATGTAGACGTTTACCTTAAAGTTTCCAGAAGAATACACCTATCTGTGATTGTGTACTTCCCCCCTATATGAATGAAGCAACAACATTCTTTTCAATAGCAATGATGTGTGTTTAATCTGCAGACATAGAGCATACCCTTCAACACTCACAGGCATTTTGTGCCTTGTCCAAAGAATTTGGTAGAAGCTAGATCAAAGGCAAAAAAACACCGCCTGAGTGCTGCTGTAAATAAAAGAGATAAACATTTGAAGCTACATACGGATTCATCAGAGAACCACTTGGCACATTATTTTACTCAGAAGTAAAAAATTATGATTGATTCAGTTGTAACATACTCTGTTGCATTGTCCACAGAAACCTCCCATTCAGTTATTGAACGGAGGACACCTTCCATTCTAATTTCCACTAACTTCTTGTGAATCTTACTTAATTTAAAGTTATCTTTAGCCAATTTAGCTTCATCACAAGATTAATGTTCATCCGAATCATTCCTGTGGGGATGATTTTTTTACAGTTAATTAGGCATTCGTTAGCTACTAGCCAGTAGAAAGCAGAAAGTTTCTTGGTTTAACTGTTAATCAGTAAATTAACCCTGTTCTTCCTAGTTAATTTTTTAGACACTGAAAAATGCATGGAAAGATCCTTTCAATCTTCTTGTTAAAATACTTCCAGTGTAAACCAAATGCTGAAGAGAACATGGTGTACATTTCTTCCACCGACGTGAAAATCAGTGTACAAAAATTCACTGAATTCTAATTTCTTTAGGTTTAATTTTTCTTCTTTGACTGTGTTGACATTATGGAAATTGAGTTTTATGTGTCTTATTCTACATGCTGATGTATTTGATTCTGTATTCTGTAATCAGTCAGTATTAGTATACTCTTTTCACTTAAGTACCTTCACTGAAAATAATAGAACACTTTGTTTTTCAGTTGCGCAGATTACTTATAGCATCTAAATATACTCAAGTAAGTTTCAATCGTTTTTACTTTTATTTCTGGCAGGTTTTTATTTCCAATATTTCCTTTTCCTCCAATACATGGAGATTTTTCATGTTTATTATGCTATAGTGGAAGCCTGATTTAGTCTTCTGTTTTCTGCTTTCCCTAGAGCTTCAGAGAGTTGAAAAGAAAAATAATTGAGACTTGTTTTAAAAGACTTAATCTAGTCTAGGGGGATTCTCCTCATTTGCACCAATTTAAAAGGGTCTTCCTGACTCTCATAGTTATTATCTGCTGATTACTCATGAGTCAGACCCCCAGACAAAGTTCTGATATGGCAATGCTAACAGGAAACTGAATTGTTCTATTATGTATTTTAATAAGTGCTAGTGACAAGTCAATGGGAATTACTGTGATACCAGTGAGATATGTGTATATATATATATGTCTAACCTGAATCTTTATTTTTTTCTTTAAATTAATTGAATGGCTTGGAATTGAATTACATTCAAGCAAGTGAAATTTAAGAATTCCATAGTGCATTTCAAGGGTTTGTCTGAGATTCAGAGGGGCAAATAGTACAAGAAAGAGGATAGTGAAATGGAATAGACATGGTCCTCAAAGAAAAAACAAGATTTTTTTTTAACATAGACACACATTTCTTATTATTGGTACTTTTAAAGTCTATTTCAGTAGAGAAAGTCTGAAAATTACTCAACTGTTCTATTTTGTAGTTTAACTCAGGTCTGATTTTTCTCCTTTTGGCTGCTTCTACAAATCCTTTGGGAAACTGTTACCTTTATTTCACTGTTCTGACATCCTCATGCTTGATTCCAGGCATTTATATGATACATATTCAGAAACATATCCTACCACTGAGGACTGATCCTGTGCCCTAAGAAAACACAGTAGAAGGTGTTGAAAGTGATCAAATAAGCAGCTCTACTACATATTATCAAGCTTTCAAAGGTAAATGAAGACTTATCCTGTGTTTGTGTGCTGTAGTTTGCTCTAAATGGGACAGGCTGGAGGTCGTTCTTCAGAACTGTGCGCAACCATAAAGACCTTTTATGGTGTAAAAGCGTAGTGGCTGTATGAACTTTTCTGCTACGTACAGGTTTAGTTATGGTTACAGGATGGCACAGGTTGGAGCTCTTTCCTCTGGATCTTTCCGAACTTTGCATTGCATCGTTCTGTTTTGGACAAGAAGATCTTGAGTTTTTAAGCTATTTCTTTTACCTTCCACTCCCTCCCCCCATGTAGGCAAAGTATCTTAAAATCTCTATTAATCAGCAGATATAACACTGCTAGGCTACCAGTACACTTCCAGTGTTCTCATATTTCTACTTATCAGTGGTAATCCCTGACATTTATTGTAAATATCTTCTAGTAATGACATTTAGTTTCCAGAATTTTTTGAAAAACTGGAAAATCTCTTAATAATATCCAATTCTCTTTTTGAAACTTGAGTTAGTTGAAAGCCTCTAGTTTCTGTCTTCTATGCTTTTTATTTCTATGATTTTCATTTTAATGTGCATGAACACACATGCCAAAACAGGAACACTCTATTTCCTGTTTAAGTTGGCTACTCTTTTTAAAGTCCTAAAATAGAATGGCCAGGGATATGTGCAATATTATTATTTACTCATGCTAGAATGTTGTTGTTATTTTGTTTACTGCTGCATTGTGCTAAACAGTGTAAATTTTGCTTTTAATCCCAGATCCCTTTTTCTGTCTTCCAGTATCTGTAGCATGAACAATGCAATTCACTTCCTTCCCCATTTTCCTCCAGTCTCCGTTAATTTCTTTGTGATGATTTGTATAGGCTGCTTGTTTTCCTGTACTGTGCAAATCATTCTGTGCTTTACTGCCTCCTCTCTTTTCTTGGTGTGACTGCTGTTTTAGTATCATTGGCAAGTGTGATCATTTACAGCATGATCCCTGGCACAACTTTGACGTAATGCACAGATTCAATCATGCTTGATCCACTCTTTATGTATCTTCATGTTTTTTTTTTCCAGAGTTGCTTTTTCTCACATATACTCTCTGTAGCATGTAAAGCATTGGTAATTCCTAAGCTGAATAAAATGAGTGAATTCTATAGAGTAGTTTTCTGAATAGATCTGAATTACATTTTTCACCACATTCATTAAACAACATTTAAAAAAAATTGCTTTTGATATTAGCTTCTGTGTGTTCAGAAACATTTACAAAAACTGCATTCCAGTGTCATTTCTGTCCACACATTCATAATAAAATATATCTGTGTGTTTGCTATAAGTTTCGAGGAGCTGTTGGTTCTTGCTAACTCAAACTCCAAACATCTATGTGCACACTTTTGCATAATCCTTTTAACAAGGATAAATTTAAGACAAATAGCAATCAACAAATTATTCTGTGGAATTAATTTTGAAAGCAACATGGTGGTTAGGAAAAAAACCCAAAGTCTGTAAAGGATACTTTAATATAAATATTTTCTTACTATACAAGCAAATAAATATTTGGTAGTGCGGTGTTTGTTGTTTCCAACAGATTTAGGTGTACAAACATAGTGTATAACTACTCTAGAAATAAAGCAGTTCTCAGCTCTTCTCAGCTCTTCTCAGCTCTTTAGTTGTTTTAGTGAGATAAGAGATGCTACAATAAATATGCATTTTTTTTTTTAATAATAGAATGAATTTTTTTTTAGGTCTTTCAAAGCTAATAGAAATTGGAAGATAAAACACTGCAGCACCTTTACATGTTATTCATTTAAGGTGAAGGAAGAATAAATCACATTTTGTTCTAATAATTTCTTCGTTTATTTTTGTAAGGTTATTACCTGATAAGGTTATTTATTTTATTTCAAAGTTCCTTATCTAGAAATGTGGCAAGTCACACAACCAGTACTATTTCAGCCATCCACTAACATATGTGCTAGATGTAATTTTTTTTCCTGTGATAGTAATTCTGTTTGTAATTTTGACAACAGAATAATTTAAGCTTCAAAACAGTAAAAACAGTATTGCAAAAAATCCAGGTTCCTCTGTAAAATGATCTGAGGGATGGAACACCTCTCCTATGAGGAAAGGCTGAGATAGTTCATATTGTTCTGCCGGGAGAAGAGAAGACTCTGGGGAGACCTTACTGAGATCTTTCAGTACTTAAAAGAGGCCTGAAAAAAAAAAATGGGGAAAGACTTTTTAGCAGGGCCTGTTGTGACAGGACAAGGGGTAGTGATTTTAAACTCAAAGAGGGGAGATTTCAGGCTAGACTTGAGGAAAACGTTTTTTACAATGGAGGTGGTAAAATACTGGTACAGGTTGCCCAGAGAGGCTGTAGATGCCCCATCCCTGGAGACATTCAAGGCCAGTCTGGATGTGGTTCTGGGCAACCTCCTCTAATTGAAAATGTCATTGTGGTGGGTGGGGGGTTCGACTTTTAACGGTCCCTTCCAAACTGAACTATTTTATGATTCTATGATTCTATGCTTCCATGATTCTTTGATTCTGTAACTGGTAAGTCTCAGGGATCTCATTAACTGAGGACTGGAAAGAAAAGTGTTGTAGTTTTGTCCACCTGAGTGAAGCAGAAGTGTTTGCGGATTTTTAAAGAATCTAAGGACAAAACCAGACTCTGTTGTCTCTAGGTTTTTTTTGGTGCTTTTAAAGAGATCATACTGTTGAGTGTAGCACCTTTCTATTTGTATAAATGACAAATTGTTTCATAAAAATATTTCCCCTCAAGGATTAAATTAAAAAAGGGTTAAGGAGAAGAGTAAAGCAGTTCCTGGGGTTTTTTGTCAGCATAATTGTTTTCAAAGTTAATTCCTGAAAACAAATAAAACAGTACTATATTTGAAAAAAAACCCAAACATATTAATAATTTGGTGTCAAAGTAATAGGATTAATTAAATTTTTTCAAGAATTGAAATTTATTTCTTTCTTGCCTACAAATACAAAACTTTGCAATAGTCATAGAACAATTCAGGACTTGTCTGAATAGTTATCGATTGAAGCATAGCTTTGCTTTTGTCAGTTATTAATGTTCATATTTCAAAGCAGAATTCAGCTCTTTGCCTCAGTGAAAGTGAAAGCATTTGAAAAATGGAAGGAAACTGAATATTATAGTAAGTGCAGTTTAATGTGAGCGTTATACCTGACTTGGAGGTGGCATTTACGGAGTATGAAACTAGTAGAACAGTTTCAGCTGTATCTTTTTAATGAGAAAGATCCTTTGTTGATGCGTACATTTTCAAGATACATATTTATCTATTATTAACAAAATCTCTGCTCAAAAAAGTGTCTGCAGTTTTTGTCAGCATTGAAATCTGAAACTATTGACTTTCTTTTTTCCTGATGGATCATAAAAATTGAAATTAGTAAAATCTTTTTACTATTTTTTTGAACTTCATTTATTTACTCACATATTTACTGAAAGTTGCTAAAAGCCTTCCCTAAACTCTTAGAAAACTCCTTAAGAACTTTTATTATCTTGATTTGCGATTTGCTTTTCCCAGTTGCCTGTAATAGAGGAGAAACTTGTCAGTTTTACCTCTAGAGCAGTGGGAAATTGAGTTGCAAAAGTTGGGGCAATGCCCCAACCTTGAATAATCTATCTGCTAATCTGCCTTCTTAGAATTATTAAAGAACAATTTCCCCCAAGGAGCAGAAATCCAGTGTGAATGATCAGAGTCATCGAATAACACCCAGGAAGACCTTGATTTCCTTTGCAGATTGCAGTGAATGTCAGGAAACTGGCCAGGAAATTAGGTGCTTAAATACTCTGGAAGGGCTCTTTTTTCACAAAACCGTCCTTTATCACTTCATAAACTGATAGAAAGGATGTTACAAATGTATAAACGCACTTTTTTTGTTTCCTGAGTACCAGTCATGATATTGAAGAACAACATAACAAAAAATGGGATAAAATATACTGGCTATTTCCCTCACCCCAAACTTGTGTGCAAGGGTAGACTAAGACTGAATTTAGAGAGGTATGTAAATCACTTACTTTTCACCATTATGTTTGTGGTCAGTAACTGAATTGGAAGTAAAAAGAAGCTGTTAATCATGGACCACTTTTCAGAAAGTCAGGCTACACTTTTTGTAAACAAGCTTTGTGTGTTTAGATACTAAGATTTTGTGCTAGGAAACTACTTTAAGGAAACCAAAAAAACCAATCTAGCTTAATTTGTTCTTCATGGAACTGTTGCCCATCCATTAATAAGATAATAGATAAAAGATAACAGGCCTATTTCAGGCTTGTTGAGTAAGCAAAGACCTCTTTGAAAGTATGCAGCAAATCTAGTAGTGTTACTTGTTTTCATTCATTCTTTTTATGATTTTCCTAAGTGTAAAAAGTGACTTAAAATAGGACATTATATAATACATATTTATAATTTTTACTTGTTGTATCAAGATGTTTGAATTCAAACAATCTTTCTGCATGTGCTTATGTGTGTATACAGATTTCTGGCCTCCTAGATCTTATTTTCCCACACCGACTTCTTATATTAAGCTAATTCCACCACAGTAACCCCCAGATGTGAGTGTAATTTTGTATATTTGAAGATTCTGCCCCAAAAATAGCAAATACTGTTTTTTTCCATAGAATATATGACCTCTCCTTCTTACCTATAGCAAATCAGTGCATGTAGTAAAAGAAAAACAATAAAGCCTATTTGCTGAGCTCAAAAATAGCTAGATCACTGTTTGGTAATTTAGCTTGTCATCATAGGGGAATTTCCTTTTTGTGTAGTTTAAGTGGAAGTCATTCCAGAACCCACGCATAGTCAACATTTTTCTCTCAGGTTCTTTGTCAGTCACACATGCTTAGCAATTGCGTATAATAGAAGGAGGAACATGTTTTTCCATTGTCATGTATTATTTTCCATTGTCTGTATTATACTATCTTTTTCTTTTTTCTGTTTTATACAATACTAGTAACTCCTGATTTATGAAAGCTTAAGTAGTTATTCCGTATCTTAAAGAAAAGCATCAGAGAGTAACAATCTTTGCTTACAGCTTTTTGTAGAAAGAGTTCAAAACCTATAGCATAGTTTGAAAGACATCACTTTGTTATTGTTATTTTTTTTTTTCGGTTTGGAGGTTGAAAAAAGCACTGCTCCACTGAAGTACACAACTATGATCTTATCCATAGTGCTGCTTAGTAGTGAAAAGGACAAAATAAGGGACAGAAAGCTCTTCCTGAGAATTTCTGAGTATTATGTTGCCAAATATGAGAGCCTAAAATACTTACGTCACCTTTTACTTTTCAAAATACATTTACTTCACCTTTTCCGTATAGAATACAATTCTATTATTTGCGATTGACTCAAAATGAATGGGCACTACCAGTGCACCTTGTAATTTTTACTAGGGTTCTTCTGCTAGTTAACAGGGACTAAGGAAAAAAAGAAGGAAAGAAAAAAAAAAAAGATGATTCAATGTATTAACTTTGAAAGTTTTCAGTTAAGGTAGAGAACATTTAGTGGGTGAAAAAAACCCTACCTCAACATACATGAATACTGAGAAAACCACCAGACTGTATGTGTTATATCAGAATTGTTAGGAAACAGTCACTAAATGAGGATACAATAGTTACCTGTTTTTTTTCTCTTCCAGTTTGTAAAGGGAAACATTTAAAGAAACTGTTACTTTCTTTTTTAGAAAGGGCTTACATGAATATGATTTTACTATAAAATTAGATTATTAATAAGAGTTCATGAATGCAGAATGAGTTATTTGCTTCATTTATTTGATTCATTGTGTTTTCAAGATTAATTTTTAGTACTGGAGGTGCTGTCAAGCTTAGGATAAAATTAAATACCACAAGGAAAAATTGGAATCTGGATTGTTCTGATTCCCAAATTCCATCCATAGTTGTTGACATTAAAACCATTATAATAATTTTTTATTATAAAATTTATAGCAACTTTCCTTATAAAATTTTCAAACAGAAACAAAATTCATTCTTAATACATGACATAATTCCCCCTCTCCTGACCCTTTGCCTTGATCAAGGGAACAGTGAGGATACAGGCTTGGTTCTCATGGTTATGTCACAGCTGTGTACCTGTTCTTTCCAAGAAGCTGACAAGGTAGCACTGTAGAAAATTAAATGGAGGATAACTTTATTTTTCTGTCTTTTGGTTTTGGTGTTTTTTTTTTTTTTAAACATGCTGTATGAATTTTCACCAGCTCACAGTAAAAATGCAATTAATAGCAAACATAGACATCTCCTGAAGCATTCTCAAACTTGTAAGGAATGTGCTGCAGTAAAATATTTGTAGTCTGTGTTCTTATTGGAAATACTGCATGATTCTATGTTTGTGAGTGATTCAGGTGTATCAGTTTTTTGGACTCTAGTTTTCAGAGAATGATGAGCACCAGTAATCAGGAAATCAATTTTTGAAAAGAAATGAGGCACGGGCTTCTATTTTCAGCTTTAGAACAAGTAGGACAATAGTGTGAACTGCTACCAGAGAGTATTTATGGATCCTAGCATCTACTATTAGAGAGAAAAAGTACAGTATAAACTACTTGTAGCACTTTGGTTTGTTTTGTAGTTATTGGGGGAGGGTAAAGGGTTTCTTTTCATTAGGACCCTGGGCCACTCCCAAATCATATCCACTGATGCTGGATAGTATAGTATTCTTCAAATGATACTCAAGAAAATAGATTTATTTAACTTACAGTGTTTACTATATGGATGTTATCCATAGAATTGCTGTGTCAGATTAGTTGGTATACACTTTTGTGGAGGTTGAAAAATTCCAGATATTTTTACTTATATTCAGTGGAAATAAAAATAGACAGTTGGTGTTTGGTCATGTTTTAAAATATTTTATGCTTTTATGTTTAATGAACAGGTAACTTGAAGGTAGGGGAAATAAAAAAAAATAATTCTTGGCAACATTAAAATTCATATCTTCTTTAGCAGCATCTCGAATGATATGTAGCCAGTTAGGTGTTGCTACATGATCCTCATATTCTTTCCTGAGACATAAATAACACATTTCAGGAGTATTGCACTGCAAACCCTTACTACCGCAAAAAGCTCTTAGTTCCGCCAGAAAACAGACAATGCATTTTAGCTCTGTTGGAAAACAAATAGTTCATCAAGACCTGCTCTGAGAAGGTCAAGTATTGTCTAAGATTGTACTTTTCATTCTACCAGTATCTTTTTGCATGGTCTGAGTATTATTCTTAATGTAAGGCCTGATACCCTGAGCTAGTCTATAAATAATCAAAGTTGTAGCCAATACTTTTTGAAATCCAGATTTTTAAATATATTTTCAGGAGAGAAATAAGTTTGTTCAGAAATACTTAAGGACGGAATCAAAGTAGCTTTGCATAAAAAATTATCCTAACATAAATTGACTCAACATAATGCAATTTTTAACACCTACTTTGGACTCTCTCTTTGCAAGAATCAGTATCAGAATCAGTCTGTCCATACCTATTCTATACTAAAATATAACTATTCTGATAGAGTTTATTTGGTGAGACTGAATTTTCAGAATTTGTTAGTCTGTATGTATCTTAATTTGTGTGACAGCTATGCAGTAGCAAATTAGCCTTTCCTGTCCTTTTAGACTTTGCCACTGTGATAGAAAATTGACTACACATATGATTACTAATTAAAGACTGTTTACTTAGATTTTAAGAACTTTGTTTCAGGATTTAATGTGTAGTAAGTTTAGATTCAATATACAGTGCAGAGAGCTTGCAGGACCTAATTAGCTATTCAATCATTTATTAAAATCAAATGATATGAAGGTGCCTTCATCTTTTTTTCATAATTTCCTTGAAATCTGGGGGGAAAAAAAAAGAAATCCTGTAACTTTACATTTACTTCCAAGGTCTTTGAAAACACTTTACATTATGCTCTAGCTATACATAAATTTAATTAAATCTTCCTGTCAGCAGAATTGAAAAGACTTATTTATTGATAAGTGCAGCTAGGATAAAGTTAGGGAAGTAATTACAGTGCAGACTCTATAATCTCTTACTACAAATACTGAATAACGTTAACATTTTAGCATATTTTAGCATATCTCTTTTTTTTCCTAGCTTAATTAAAAGTAACTCACTTAAGCAATGCTTGTCAGATTCGGTAATTAAAATTTCATTAAGTAGTAATAAACCCTATACTGACCATGTTGTTTTGTTTTGTCTTTTTTTTTTATTTTCACATGTGAAAAAAATATTCATGTGATGTCATCTTTTCCTGCCTGGTCCTGCTAATTAGACTGCTGTCATCTTGCATGATGATCAAAATACATTTATTGTTAATTTTTTCATCTAATAGTGCAGAGGAAATGGATTCGGACAAACTTGTTTTGTGAAAACAGTCTTCAACTGATACTTCACTTTTAATAATAAAACTCTATATGTAAAAATTGAAAAGTAACCTTGTCTAGATAACTGTGTGAAATGCCAGTGATCGCTATGAGACAGGTAAATATATTTTTAGGCAAAAGATTTATTTCATAAAATCTCTGAAATTAAAGCCTGAAGGGGAATATTACATTATCTGACCTTTTATGGTGCAAACTGTAAAATTCCATGTAGTCACTTCTGCACTCCATTGCACACTTCCGTAATGACAATGTATTTTCCAGAATTATAGCTACAGTTTTGTCTTCCTCTGCTTCTGAATTTTCAGATTTCAATTTTTAAGCTCTTCTTTGTAATAATACAGCTAGTTGTTTGGGTTTGTTTAACAAAGAAAAGATAAAATAAGACAAAAGCACTGTTTCTTAAAGTTGCTGATCTTTGAGGAAAAGGAAGACAATGAACTGATGAAACAAGTGACAATAGAAGTGTGCTCTTTTCTCAGTCTTTTAATGCTCCACTAACAAGTTTAAAAAAGAATAAAATATAAAGTCACAAAACGTCAAAATGAAAGAGTGCTTAAGTTATGTTTATTTTGATGGGAGGATACATCTGCAGCTTTTGGTGCAGTCATGTCTTGTATAAATAGTAGCAGAAAGTTAAAGTACATTATGTTACTGTTTTCTCAATACGTTAATATCTTGTCAGTAATGTTTTCAACTAGTAAGCTGCTGATTTTTCACACTTGAAAAAAAAATGCATTGCGTTTTAAATTGGAATATGGCTATACATAGGTCAATGTATGAGGATTTGAATTCTAATGTTACTTAGGCACTTCTGTCTTTCTCTTTGCCTTTCTTTTTCTTTTTTCTTGAAAGAAAAAAAAACCCACCACTTTTCCTGTAAGTGCAATAGGGAATTTATATTTGTCATTTGAGAAACTAAAAAACATTCCCTACTTCTAATTAATTGTTTAAAGAATATATTGCAACCGGTATGCTGTTCAACCTACTACATTCCCAACTCCAAACCAACTTCTTTCATTTTGAAATCAAGTAAACCTATAAGCTTGTCAGCATCTGAAACCCAAATTCTTTAGTAGTATCAGTTACTTTTTTCAAACATAGAAATCCATAAGAGAATCAAAAAGCTCTGAAATACATGTAAGGTTGCAGTTCAGCGTAATTATTTTAACTTATAAAATCTCCAAACCATGTAGCTAGGACCTAGACACTGTTTTACTTTTGAGAGTTGTACTTAGTACTCGAAGTACTCTAAAACTGTGCCTTCCTTCGTATTTTCTCTTGGTGTGCATATGGGTTTATGGAACAGTGCATGATGCTAACATACCCTGAAATACTAAAAATCAATAGATTTAAACCAGTTTGACCTAGCTAAGGAGCAGAAACTCATTGTTTTTAAATCTCCCAAATTCACTACTGGCTCAGAAACCTTTACCATAGGCTGTCACAAAGAGAAGGGTTTCATTTTCTTTCTTTTCAATCACTTAAGGCACTTCCAGAAACACTATAATCTGCCTGTTTTGAATGTACTGTTAGAATATGACTGTGTGTCGGGGTATGGCTTCTGGAGCAAAATCACATACATGTGTGTATGTCATGGATGGAGTAACGCACTTTTCTTATAAAAGAGAAGTAGCAATATGTTGTTTGACAGTAAATGTGACACTGGTTTAACAAAATTCAATGGCAAGGTAGACGATTATTTACTGCATATGGGACAGGGTCAGACAAAAAATATCAGAGAGACATGTTGAGTCAAATTATCAGTTGAGTCATGAGGTTCAGAATGGACCACCTTGCATTCTAAACTCAGAGAGGAGTCTTCCTGAGGATGGATCCAAACTTAGTCCTAGACTTGGTCATTGGTTTATGTCCAAAGGATTATAGGTGCACAACCAATCCTTAATATCACTTAGCTAAGATTTCAAAGTTTAGCATGCTGTTAATCACTTACCAAGAATCTGTGCCGGCAAGGAATCTCTCAACCTTAAGGAGTAACCTTGAGAAGCTTCAAGGGGAGATACTGGTGTGCAGGAGAGCTCAACAGGCCCTGGGCTGTCCACTGTTTATAGAGTAAGATAATTGACTCAGTCATATTTGCATACCAACTACAAAAGTTAGTTTCTTTCAAATTTGGCTTTAGCTGAACCTTGACCAGGACTATGGTTAGGGGGGACGTTGCTCAAATTAGCCTATGGCTGTTGTGGTGTTACCTGTCTCATCTGAATCCACATTGTGTCAGATGCAGCCATTATGAGCAGACACATTCACACACGTTGGGGTTGGGGGAGCATACCATCACAGTATACCACCAAAGTAAAAGGATACAGATAATAAGTTACTTGCAGCATTCCCAAATGATTCTGACCTTTTTGCAGCAGTCACCTTTGCATCAGTTGCCATGCTGTTCAGCAAGACTAAATAATTTGTTTCTTTATCTTTCACTCCAATAGAGAGCATTGGTTTAGTATTTTTCATGTTTAGTTCTAGATTATTTTTTTCTCCCAGACTCATGCTAAACGTATTTTGAGAGAACTGCTGAGAATGGATTGAGTATCCTTTTACTGGGCCTTTTCTACAGTGCAATTACACTTTCGGCGGTGCTTGGGAGCTGTGGGATGTCCTCCACACGCCACTTCTGAGGCTCTCAAAACTTTTTAGATCTGCCATATGGTGATATTTTGATTTGAGTTAAATTAGATAATGTAACTGAGCTTGTTTAATTTATGTAGTCTTTTTCATGAAACATGCATTAGTTCACTCACAAACATTATAATGAATTATTTTTATTACAGCTTCTTGAAGTAACAAGCTATGAGTTGAACTGAGGTGGCAGTGAAAGGGCAAAGTAAATATAAAGCTTTCTGTGAAAGAGTGCAGACTGAATTTAGTTTAGACCTAACTTCTACAAATAATTGTTTTGATTGATAACTGATGTTTTTTTTTGTCCTCAGTATGTGCTGCAATAGTCTTAGTTAGGTAAGAATTATGTTTTTATTCTAAAATGAAACATCCCAGATTATGGCAGTGTTTTAATCAACCCAGAAAGAGTAACATACTCTGCCTAATTATGGTCTTTTTTTTTTTTTTTTTAACAAAAGAAGGCAAAATTATAAGTTCTGTGTTCAGCAGAAGTGGTCTTACTCAAAAGAAGAATAAGATGAAAGTTTTTGCATCAAGAAATTATACTAAAGGTGCTTCAATTCATTTTATGCATATTGTGCCTAAATATTTCACTGCTACATTTATTGTACTCACAAAAGTGTTTCAGGGTTGCCTGGGACAAATTAGGGTTTTATCTTTCAGAAACTTTTGGGGTTCTTGTGGATGTTTTGGAGCATGTTTTTGAAAATTTCTGTTTAGAAGATTGCCAGTGCCATAAAGGGAAGTAAAATCTGAGGGTTTCAAAAAATATTAGGAATGTAAGAGCCTAACTCAGTACCAAATGCTGAAGATTGATGTCATTTGTGGACATATTGTTATCAGACTTTTTTCTGATTGGTTTTTTTTTTTTTTTGTTCTTTTGCTTGGAGTCCTTGAAACCGATACTTTTTCTGCCTTGAAGATTGTGCGGGTTAGAGCAATGAGAGATAGCTTTCTGTGAACTCAACTCAGAGACTAAAAGGATTAAAAATATTCACAATCAGTTTGAGGTTGTTTTAAGTAATCTGTGTAAAGTTGTAGAGCTGAAGTAATCTGTGCCTCCAACAGATTTTCCAGAGCCAAAGAGAGTTGTTATACACGGTTTCTTTTCTAAGCCAAGAATATTCTTTTTGGTCAAGGAAAGATGTTTTATCAGATTTCTTCAAAACATAAATCAAAGATTTATTGCTGCATTTCTATTTATGGTGGATCTCAGTTAATACAATTACATATTTACAAAGATAGTATAATTAAGATAATCAAATGACCTGGTAAAAAGTTCTTGCTCTTGCATAAATCCTAGTAATAAAGTCAATGCTTAGCTGACATATCAACTTCTTGTCTCCCTTTACTTTTCTTGTGTTAAATGTAGTTCCTGTACTTGAAGTACTGCTGTTTAATTTAAACAGTGGTACAATTTAATTTTCGTCCATGCTGAAAGAGCCTTAATATGGAAGGATTTTCGTAAGTAAAAGTGTGTTGTGTACCAGCATAATTCCTGTTTCCCGATGAAAATACCTATACTTCCTTAAATCACTATTTAATAAAAAAATTCCCCCTAGGAATTTTAACTATGCTGGCAAAGACAAAGTAATGCTACATTTTAGTGTACACAGCCATAGGAGAGATGGACTCGCAACTGTTTTTCTGGCTTCCTTCTCCTTGTGCTGATGGGATGAATTAAATGCTTTGCCAGGATACCATGCTGACTGATTTCCATGCTGACTGAGTCTCTTCTTTGCTCTGTAATTCACACTGTTAAATAGCAGTGCTAAAGCAGGCTGCACCACCCTCACAGGAGGAGGCACTGAGATGATAGCTACAGAGTCCCTCAGGCCAGAGCCAGCAGTCCTCAGACTGGAGCTGGAAAGCTAAATAGGAGAACAGGGAGCCTTGTCATTTCAGAGAGAGTGAAAGACAAATGCTTCCTCTGAAACAAACAAATAAAACCCAAATAGACAGTCAACGACTAATAAAATTAAAGGAAATAATTACATAAAAACTCTTCTGGATGAAGCAGATCGACTAGTACTGGGAATTCCTACCAAGAATCATGTACATAGTACCATCTGCTTTTCTATATGTGAAGACTTTTTTTTTTTTTTAATGTGACATGTAACTGTTTGATCTTGATTCATGAAGGTTAAATTTCTTGCTCTAGGCTGATATATTTAAAATTTTATCAGCAAAATACGCTTTTGAACATTCTGGAGAAATAAAAGCCATGCATATTAAATCCCTTATAAGAATTTCAGGCTCAGTTTTTTCATCAGCCTAGGAAGACAGCGTATACATTTAGAGGTTATTTCCAGTTATATTGGGAGCAGGAACAATTATCATTTTAAACAAAACCCCATGAATATCCTGAAGCCATGCATGGGCAGGTATTTTATCATAATCATTAGCTTCACACAACAAAGATTTCTTACAAATATATTCATAATTTCATGTTTGCATTGCAGTTGTACAAAAAGAACACTCAGGTCACTAAAGTGGATGTTTTAGAAATGGTGCAATCTCCCCTCAATAGTCATATAAATCATAATACTTCAGTAATTTAATACAAAAGTTTGTTTATGTAGATTCAATCTGATCTAGATTTTTCTGGTTTTCAGTATATTGTTCTTTAATAGCCTATTCCTGTTATCATCTGTTGAGCTCTTCCATGTCATAGAAGAATCCTGTGGGGTTGGGGCCAGGTCAGGAGAACAATAACCAGTGGTGCTCTGACTGTGAAAAGCTTGTAGGTAAAATACAAGAGTTCCATGCCATTCAGTTCACTAACTCTTTAGTTAACATGTTAGGTGATTTCTTGAACTCTTAAAATCTAATTTAGAATATTATATGATGATGTAACAAGATAAAAATTGAGATGATATTCTTATAAGCAGAACACTTTAGGGTAAATAAGTTTCTAAGAAAACCCTGAAACAAATAGCTTTCTTATTGAAATGCTACTTTGAGGGTAACCACTATAAGTATATAGGTATTTGAGTTTTATTTATCTATCTATCTCTCTATTTATTTATTTTAAAGCATTTAAGTGTCTTGCACCTAAGAATCAATAGGGTACTTAAAGCAGCTACTTTCAGGTTGATTAGAGAGAATCCAGGAAGCTGAATGTAACTCTTATGTGAGTGTGGTGAAGGCAATTCAGAGTAAGTATAGTCATCACTGGAGACTTCCAGGAAGCATGCCAAAAGGGTGGAATGTTGTAAAACTTTCTTCTGCTTTCCTAGTTTATAGACTCTCCTCTTGTAGTGGATATGCTATATCACCTTTTGATGTTTGTTCTTATTCAGTATTCCTATTAATATGTATGTACATTGCTAATTATTAGTATTAGTTGGCATTTAAGTACATAGACTGAATAATGCACTACTATAAACACTGTGTGTATGAATGCATATCTGCATTTACAAATAGGGAAATGAATAATTAAAAAGTTACAATTTGGAAAAAAATATTAGACAAACTTCCGAAGCTGTATGTGTAACCAAATAAATACTAAAGTAGGGAGAAGGATGAACTGAAATGCACTTAGTGAGTCATAGAAGTGAGTCATGGCTCTACGCCATTTTTTTTTGCCTCCAGATATTAAAAATGTAAAGAATATTCCCTTCAAAAAGTCTTCTTAAACTAAACAAACAAATTCATTGTCAGCCACCTACCAAACCAGAAGTTGTTAGGGATAGGTTTCCACTTCCTGGTCCAAGGGTCATCCTTTGCTCATTGCTAAATCATTGGCATAGCAACTGAGAATCAACACTGGTGAGTTAAGAGTGCACATTTATTGCACTAAATGTTGGAGTGGAATGAGGATCTGTAGCTGGGAATCCATAACTGGGAACCAGGCTGAGACATCGGGAGAGTTGGAGCTGATTGCCTCCTACTAGGCTGTTTGTATGAATTGTGGCATACCTGGCAATCTAAAGGCATTTTTTCAAAGCCGTTTAGACACCTTGAACTATTTAGTGGTGGTAAAATATCTCTTAGAAGAACGTGTTGTTAATTTCCCTCTTTCCCATGGGTGGTGTTGATGTTAGGGATAATGGTAATCCATAAAGAAAATTTAGTTTGAGCATTTCAGCTGGTGGACAAATGAGGACCTTTCTTATTTAAATACGTTTAAGATCTTTTTCTGTTTTACATTACTGATGGAAAAGTGTTTTAGGGCTTTACTCAAGTGCCTATGTGTGAGCGTGTAGCACTATCTGAAGTACCACGGCAAGAGGAACCCAGTCTGGTCTCCAGCTACTCATGCAGAAAAGCAGAGTCTCCCTTCACTTCTGCACCATATCTGCCAGCCTCATGCAGGTAGGAAATTTTGAGTGACTGTAAATACGTGAGCCTCTGCCTGACCATTTGGCATAGCATATTGGATAAAAAAAAAACCCAAACTGTTGTGAGAAAGCTGATATAGATAAGTCTGACATTTTCTGTATTAAACTGTGTGAACATTTTACTTAGCTTCCAAGTAACAAATACAGCTGGTAGGAAAGTTAGCATTGTTTTTAAATAAGGAGCTTGCAGATATGTGTATGCATATATGTGCATATATGTGAGCATGTGTAACTTTTATATGTACTTTTATATGTGTGTGTATATAAACATTTCAGAGTTCAGGTTTGTGTTTTGTATGTAAAGAGAGCTGTTTATAAAACAACTTTGATCTTTCTGGAATATATTAATTTATCTCTACAGAAAATATATCTTGTAGACTGATTCATTATTTTGTGGTATAGACAAGAAATTGTAATGGCCATTAGTCATGCTGCCGGGGTTAGAGTCTACAAATGCCCTAGAGAATTCAATGTTTCTTCTGCCTTATTCCTTTATCCTTTACACCACAGGTAAGGTTGGGTTTTTTTTTTTGTTGATCTTAGGCTGCTACTGGAATGTAAGGTTCTTCTTCCCCTGCCACCTCTGATATAAACACTGGCAGTTACATATCCATGCAGAGAGTCACATAGGATGTCTAATCTGATGGGAGGGAAGAACCCAATATGTAACATGAGGGATGGATGGGAGAACATGGCCAAGGATTGGGAATAGGGAGAAGAAAGCTCACAGGTAGATAATATCAAACCATTTGTGAAACTTTATCTCAAAAATGTATGGAAAAAGAAAGTATCTTCTTGAACGTGTCATAATTTAGTAAGATGGTATTTTTGCATGTCACTTCAGACATTAATATCACTGTACTACTATGTTACCTGGATACTAGTATCTTTGGTTAAATGATGGGAGATAGATATAAAACTAGAGTAAGGCACATCTCAAAAATGCACTTCTACAGATCAGAATGAAGAATACTTACTTTGCTGTAATGATTTCTGTTTCTTTCCGAGTGAAACAGAAATGCATCTAAATACAGGTAGAATACTTGAAACACAGAATGTATTTTCAGTAGGATTATCTAGTAGTTTGTCGTGGTTTGAGCCCAGCCGGTAACTCAGAACCACACAGCCGCTCGCTCACTCCCCCCCCCCCCACTTCTTCCTCCCCCCGCTCCCGGAGGGATGGGGAGGAGAATGGGAAGAATGTAACTCCCATGGGTTGAGATAAGAGCAGTCCCGCAACTAAGGTATAACACAAAACCACTACTGCTACCACCAATGATAATAACGATTAGTGAAATAACAAGGGGAGAGGATACAATTGCTCACCACCCGCCGACCGATACCCAGCCCGACCCGAGCAGTGATCTGGGCCTTCCGGTAACTCCCCCCGGTTTATATACTGGGCATGACGTGCTGTGGTATGGAATACCCCTTTGGCTAGTTTGGGTCAGGTGTCCTGTCTCTGCTTCCTCCCGGCTTCCCCTCCTCCCTGGCAAAGCATGAGACTGAGAAAGTCCTTGGTTGGAATAAACATTACTTAGCAACAACTAAAAACATCGGTGTTATCAGCGTTGTTCCCAGGCTGAAAGTTAAAAAACACAGCACTGCACCAGCTACTAAGCAGGAGAAAAATGACTGCTATAGCTGAACCCAGGACAGTATCCACCCCTTATTCCATACCATTCACGTCATGCTCAGATCCCACATCTCTCAGCACACCATCACCCCTGTCCCATATATACACATATATATACACCCACACCCACACACAGAGAAAGATATCGTTCCCTAGTCCATGGACCAATCCCTGTAAAATTGCTGAACTCATCCAGTCCATGATGTCAGGCTCCATCTCTTGTAATAGTCTTTCAGGGCAGGAGGGACGGTACATAGTGTTGGGTTGTTGCCTGCTGATGATACCGCCAAACTCATCTGGTCACTGCTGAGCTCGTCTGGTTTCCTCAAAATTCATTCTTTGTTAAGGTGATGATCGGAGGGAAGTCAGGGTCAATGGCTGGTGACCTGAAGATATCTAGCTGGTGGGCTATAAAAGTGTTATAGAGCAGGCAACAGCGTACAATTGAGTTCATTGGCTGTTTTCCCCCAAAATCAAATCCCCTTGAGGTACACATCAGACTTCCCCATCTTCCCGCATTACCCACCAAGTATATCCAGGTCCCTGAGCAAAAGCAACCCCACGAGTGGGTTTGCCTTTACCTGAAGCAGGAATAACCCAGACTGTCTTCCCCAACAAATTCTTTATGTGCACCACAGGAACTTTATCCCCCTCTACAGTACGTAAAAGTTCTGATTGGGCTGGGCCAGCCCTGTTGGCAGATCCCCTACTGTTGACCAACCAGGTAGCTTTTGGTAAATGTGTATCCCAGTGTTTGAAAGTCCCACCACCCATTGCTCTCAGTGTAGTTTTTAACAGCCCATTGTACCGTTCGATTTTCCCAGAGGCTGGTGCATGGTAGGGGATGTGGTATACCCACTCAATGCCATGCTCTTTGGCCCAAGTGTCTATGAGGTTGTTCCGGAAATGAGTCCCATTGTCTGACTCAATTCTCTCTGGGGTGCCGTGTCGCCACAAGACTTGTTTCTCAAGGCCCAGGATAGTGTTCCGGGCAGTGGCATGGGACACAGCGTATGTTTCCAGCCAGCCGGTGGTTGCTTCCACCATGGTAAGCACATAGCGCTTGCCCTGGCGGGTTGGTGGGAGTGTGATATAGTCAATCTGCCAGGCCTCCCCATATTTGTACTTCAGCCATCGTCCTCCATACCAGAGAGGCTTTAACCGCTTGGCTTGCTTAATTGCAGCACATGTTTCACATTCGTGAATAACCTGGGCAATAGTGTCCATCGTTAAGTCCACCCCTCGATCACGAGCCCATCTATATGTTGCATCTCTGCCTTGATGGCCTGAGGTGTCATGGGCCCACCGGGCTAAAAATAATTCACCCTTATGTTGCCAATCCAAGTCCATCTGAGCCACTTTAATCTTAGCAGCTTTATCCACTTGCTGGTTATTCTGGTGTTCCTCAGTGGCCCGACTCTTGGGTACATGAGCATCTACGTGGCGTACCTTCACCACCAGGTTCTGCACCCGAGCAGCGATATCTTGCCACAATGCAGCAGCCCAGATGGGTTTACTTCTGCGTTGCCAGTTGCTCTGCTTCCATTGCTGCAACCACCCCCACAGGGCATTTGCCACCATCCATGAGTCAGTATAGAGATAAAGTACTGGCCATTTTTCTCGTTCAGCAATGTCCAAGGCCAGCTGGATGGCTTTCACCTCTGCAAATTGACTCGATTCACCCTCTCCCTCAGCAGTTTCTGCAACTTGTCGCAGGGGACTCCACACAGCTGCCTTCCATCTCCGATGCTTTCCCACAATACGGCAGGACCCATCAGTAAACAAGGCATATTGCTTTTCACTCTCTGACAGTTCATTATATGGTGGGGCCTCTTCAGCACGCGTCACCTCCTCTTCTGGTGACATCCCAAAATCTTTGCCCTCTGGCCAGTCCATGATGACTTCTAGAATTCCTGGACGACTGGGATTTCCTATTCGAGCTCGTTGTGTAATTAGTGCGGCCCACTTACTCCATGTAGCATCAGTTGCATGATGTGTAGAGGAGACCCTGCCTTTGAACATCCAGCCCAGCACAGGCAACCGGGGTGCCAGGAGGAGCTGCGCTTCAGTTCCAATCACTTCTGAGGCAGCTCGAACCCCTTCAAAGGCTACCAGTATGTCTTTTTCAGTGGGAGTGTAGCTGGCCTCGGATCCTTTATATCCCCGACTCCAAAAGCCAAGGGGTCGACCTCGAGTCTCCCCTGGAGCTTTCTGCCAGAGGCTCCAGGTAGGACCATTCTCCCCAGCTGCGGTATAGAGCACATTTTTCACATCTGGCCCGGCCCGGACTGGTCCAAGGGCTACTGCATGAACTATTTCTCGTTTAATTTGTTCAAAGGCTTGTTGTTGCTCAGGGCCCCATTTGAAATCATTCTTCTTCCGGGTCACGTGGTAGAGAGGGCTTACAATCAGACTGTAATTTGGGATGTGCATTCTCCAGAACCCCACAACACCTAAGAAAGCTTGTGTTTCTTTCTTGTTAGTTGGTGGAGACATTGCTGTTATCTTGTTGATCACGTCTGTGGGGATCTGGCGGCGTCCATCTTGCCATTTTATTCCCAAAAATTGAATCTCCTGTGCAGGTCCCTTGACCTTATTCTGTTTTATGGCAAAACCGGCCTTCAGCAGGATTTGGATTATTTTCCTCCCTTTCTCAAAAACTTCTTCCGCTGTATCACCCCACACGATGATGTCATCAATGTATTGCAGGTGTTCTGGAGCTTGCCCCTGTTCCAGTGCAGTCTGGATCAATCCATGGCAGATGGTAGGGCTGTGTTTCCACCCCTGGGGCAGTCGGTTCCAAGTGTACTGGACGCCCCTCCAAGTGAAAGCAAACTGTGGCCTGCATTCTGCTGCCAAAGGGATTGAGAAAAATGCATTGGCAATGTCAATTGTGGCATACCACTTGGCTGCCTTTGACTCCAGTTCATACTGAAGTTCTAACATGTCCGGTACGGCAGCACTCAATGGTGGTGTGACTTCGTTCAGGCCACGATAGTCTACTGTTAATCTCCACTCTCCATTAGACTTTTGCACTGGCCATATGGGGCTATTAAAGGGTGAGCGGGTCCTGCTGATCACTCCTTGGCTCTCCAGTCTGCGGATCAGCTTATGGATGGGAATCAAGGAGTCTCGGTTGGTGCGATATTGCCGCCGGTGCACTGTTGTGGTCACAATTGGCACTTGTTGTTCTTCGACCTTCAGCAACCCCACAACAGAAGGATCCTCTGAGAGACCGGGTAAGGTGGACAGCTGCTTAATTTCCTCTGTCTCCAAGGCAGCGATACCAAAAGCCCATCTATACCCTTTTGGGTCTTTGAAATACCCTCTCCTGAGATAGTCTATGCCAAGGATGCATGGAGCCCCTGGACCAGTTACAATGGGGTGCTTTTGCCACTTCCTCCCAGTCAGGCTGATTTCAGCTTCCAGCATAGTTAACGCTTGGGATCCTCCTGTCACTCCAGAAATAGAAATGGGTTTCGCCCCTTGATACCTTGATGGCATCAGAGTACACTGTGCACCGGTATCTACTAGAGCCTTACACTTCTGTGGGACTGATGTGCCAGGCCATCTGATCCACACAGTCCAGTAAACCCGATTATCCCTCTCCTCCACCTGGCTGGAGGCAGGGCCCCTCTAATAGTCATCACAAAATTCTCCACTTCTGTCTTGTAGAAAGGGATTAGTATTCCTTATCACAGGAGCTGGAGTAAAATCAGCTCTTTCGCTCCATCTGGGAAACTGCTCGCCAGAGACTGGAGCAGCAGCTTTCCTGGGAGGATCATCCTTGACCATTGTTCTCCTCTTCAGTTCACGCACCCGTTGCTCCAGAGCTGAAGTAGGTTTTCCATCCCACTTTCTCATGTCTTCTCCATGATCCCGCAGGTAAAACCATAGGGTGGCTCGTGGCGTGTACCTCGTATATTTTCTTTCTCGAGCAGTAGGGCGCCTTCTGTTGATAGCTGAGACATGGGTTGGTACGCGTGGAGAGCTGGATAGATCGGATAAATCGTCTCTCAATTGTTTGAACTCCTGGGACAGTTTTTCCACAGCTGAAATGATGGAAGGGGTGAGATTGTCTTCGAACTCTCGGAGTTGACGAATCAGGAAATCCACTGTTGGTGATACTCCGTCATTCCAGGTCATTGATGCCAATGTGTGGGCATATGATGATGGCGCACTCCGTGTAAGTTTCCGCCACATGGGTCGTGTACATTCGACTTCATCTGGGTCTACGGATGTGTTCCTGGAATCCGGCCTACGATAGATCATCTCTATAATGGCTGATTCCCTCAGGGACTGGATGCCTTTCTCTATCGTGGTCCAGTTGGCTGAGCGATTCGTAATATCGTCTTTGTAGGGAAACCTTTCCTTCACAGCTGCCAGGAGCCGCCTCCAAAGACTGAGGGCTCGCTTTTCTCTTGCAATCGCTTTGTCAATTCCTCCTTCCTTAGCAAGTGATCCCAGCTGCTTGGCTTCCCTACCTTCTAGTTCATGACCATCGGCCCCATTGTCCCAGCACCGGAGCAACCAGGTGACAATGTGCTCCCCTGGAAGATGGGTGAAATCTTTTCGCATATTCCGTAGTTTGGTTGAGGTCCGGGGTCGAGAAGTGACCTCTTCTTCTTCTTCCTCTTCCTCTGACCCACGTAGTAGTAACTCTTGTTCAGGTGCTGTTGCATATAGTAATGGCACTGGGTCTTCATCTTTCTTCGCTTCGCGGGTTGCTCTTTGTGCCTTTCGTCTGCTTTTGCTTACAGGGGCAACAGACATTGTCACAAACTGGACATTTGGTTTAGCTGCAGTGTTTGTCACTGTGGTTGGAGTGGCTGCAGTGTCTGCCACTAGGATTGGAGTGGTTGCAATGTCTATTGCTGGGGTTGGTGCAGCTGTTGTGCTTGGGAGTTGAGTAACACCAACAGCTGCATTATCTGTTACTGTCGGGGTTTGAGTAGCTACTGTGCTTGTCACTGGGGTTGGTGTAGCTGCAGTGCTTGGAGTAGCCATATTGTCTGTTGCTGTCGGGGTTTGAATAGCTACTGTGCATGTCACTGGGGTTGGTGTAGCTGTGGTGCTTGGAGTAGCTATATTGTCTGTTGCTGTCGGGGTTTGAGTAGCTACTGTGCTTGTCACTGGGGTTGGTGTGGCTGCGGTGCTTGGAGTAGCCACATTGCCTGTTGCTGTCGGGGTTTGAGTAGCTGTTGTGCTTGTCACTGGGGTTGGTGTAACTGCTGTATTTGAAGTTGGAGTAGTTGCGTTGTCTGTTGTGGTCAGGGTTTGAGTAGCTGTTGTGCTTGTCACTGGGGTTGATGTAGCTGCTGTACTTGGAGTAGCTGTGTTGACTGTTGTGGTCAGGGTCTGAGTAGCTGCTGTGCTTGTAGTTGGCATAGCTGCGTTGTCTGTTGCTTTGCCATCAGATCCAGAGACATTTTTTTCCCTTTGAAGGTGCTGGATAGTGTTGAGCAGGGCTCTGTAGGCATAGGCCAAGCCCCAGCACGTTGCCAAAATTTGTCCCTCTCTGGTATAACCAGGACGACAGCACACCTCGTTTAAGTGTTTTACTAGTTTTTCCGGATGTTGCACTTGTTCAGTGGTGAAGTTCCAAAGCACTGGAGGGGCCCACTGGCCTAGGTACTTGCCCATACTATCCCACACACCCTGCCACTCATAACTGTCCAGCCTCAGGGAAAATCTCCTGGTGGTCCTCCTATATCGTCGTCTAACCCTAGACCAGATTCGAACCTGATACTGCTGAATTTTTGACATTAAACGAAATAGGATGTTCCTACGACGGGATGGCCGTGGGTAAAACACACTCCGTATGTTTGCCAACATGCTGATCCCCAGCACAATCAGCAGGCAGGTTTCAAGGGTACTCAAAGGCCATCTAAAACCTTCAGAACTCTCAATTGCTGTTGCAAATAGGCTAGTGGGGGAACGGGGGGTGAAAGAGAATGCTTCCTTCGTAAGTTTACCCCCCGAGGAGAAAAAAAAAGATATGCAATTGCTAAAATATTTCATTATATACCTCCCAATGTATAGTGGTGATGGCCATGCTGGAAGCACAAACCAGACCAGTTTCATGATCAATGAGTCTATTGTATTACAAGTCATTACCATGAAGTACAGTGAAACAAGAACCTTAGCCCAGGCCCCCAGCCGATAAACGCTAAAACAGCAAATAGTGGCTGTAAGTAAGGTACAACATGCTGAAACTCTGAGATCAAGCGCAACACGTCTGAGAGCCAAATAATCACCATTGTGACGAGTAGTAACAATGAATGCTTATCACAAATATGATTAAACACACTCTGGTCAGATCTGTCGTTATCTCAACCTTTCGAGCCCCACGTTGGGCGCCAAAAAGAACTGTCGTGGTTTGAGCCCAGCCGGTAACTCAGAACCACACAGCTGCTCGCTCACTCCCCCCCCCCCCTTCTTCCTCCCCCCGCTCCCGGAGGGATGGGGAGGAGAATGGGAAGAATGTAACTCCCACGGGTTGAGATAAGAGCAGTCCCGCAACTAAGGTATAACACAAAACCACTACTGCTACCACCAATGATAATAACGATTAGTGAAATAACAAGGGGAGAGGATACAATTGCTCACCACCCGCCGACCGATACCCAGCCCGACCCGAGCAGTGATCTGGGCCTTCTGGGTAACTCCCCCCGGTTTATATACTGGGCATGACGTGCTGTGGTATGGAATACCCCTTTGGCTAGTTTGGGTCAGGTGTCCTGTCTCTGCTTCCTCCCGGCTTCCCCTCCTCCCTGGCAAAGCATGAGACTGAGAAAGTCCTTGGTTGGAATAAACATTACTTAGCAACAACTAAAAACATCGGTGTTATCAGCGTTGTTCCCAGGCTGAAAGTTAAAAAACACAGCACTGCACCAGCTACTAAGCAGGAGAAAAATGACTGCTATAGCTGAACCCAGGACATAGTTTTATGGTGGAAAAGCTAATACTTGAAGGTGTAAAAATTCTGACATTTTCCATTTAATACAAAATCTGAGGCAACTAATAAAAAAAAAATATTAGGCTTTTCGTCTTTATATCTAGGATAAAGTTTCACACTATCCATTTAAGCAACTGTAGTGAGTTGACCCTGGCTAGATGCCAGGTGCCCACCAAAGCTGCTCTACTACTCCTCTCCTCAGCTGGATGGGGAAGAGAAAATGAAAGGCTAGTGAGTCAATATAAGAACAGAGAGATATCATTCAACAACTGCTGTCACAGGCAAAAGGTAGACATTAGGAAGTTATTTAATTTATTACCAATCAAATCAGTGTAGGATAATAAGAAAGAAAACCAAATCTTGAAACACCTTACCCCACCTCTCTGTACATCCCGGGCTCAACTTTACTCCTGGTTTTCTCTATCTCCTCCACCCAGCAGCAGGGAGAGAGAGGGAATGGTAGCTGTGATCAGTTAATCACACTTTTCTGCTACTCCTTCCTCCTCAGGGGAGGACTCCTCACACTCCTTGCTCCAGTGTGGGGTGCCTTTCATGGGAGATAGTCTTCCGTAAACGTCTCTCATGTGAATCCTTCCCCTGCTACCAAAATCTTGCCAGGCAAACCCAATACAGCGATCTCTAAGTCAGAGCCTAGGACTAAACCATTTTGTGGTTCTTGTTGTTGTACAATGCTCTTAAATCAGAACAGATTTGCCAACTAATTTAGTAATAATTTAAGTGTGTTCTGTAACATAATTTTCAGTAAGAGTCTACAGTCTTATCATTCAGTACTCAGTTTTAGCCTTTTCAACCTTAGGTATACCCCCATCATTTAGATATACCTCCATCATCAAGACACCATCCAGGTAATGTTATTGTAGTCCAATTTGTGTGTACGTTCGATTGCCTTAGCCAACTTCTTTTTTATGTGAAACACAAGAAGGAAGACAATGTTTTCACTTAAGAGGTATGGTCTCTGAAGTATTGAGGGAAGTATTTCCATATTACTTTTCCCTATGGATTTAAAGTTCAAATTCAGCACCTTGAGTTTAAAACAGAAATATACAACATACAGACATTTTTAAAAACAGTGTTGTAGGAGCTCTTAAAGATGTAAAGGTCTTTGGAAATATGGCAGTGCTATGTAAAGGTACTATTGCTAAGGAGAGCAGGAAGAGGTGAAAAAATAGAGAATAATCCATTGCCCTCTCCTACTAGTATCATTTCATCCAGTTTATTAATGCTGGAATTGAGATTGTTATAAATGAATTAGAAGTATGTAAGCAAATTTATGCATGTGTAACTTATTGAGAAGAGAGATAATAATAGGTACATGAACTTCTGCAGTCTCTGGTCTCTTTCTTGCAAATTCCATTGCAAAAAAGAATCATCGGTTTTATATGTATTAACTAAGAATTTAAGACACAATTTTTACCCAAACCTTGGATCTCCCTATTTAAAAATTGGTAAATAGGTGATGTAGTCACATATAATGGAGCATGACTATGAATAATATCTTTCTTAGGAAACAGAATTATTTGCAAAAAGAAAGAAAAAAGCAAGCTTTAAAAACCACCTTACTGTTTAATTATAATACAAAACTAATCCCCACTGGGAGTTTTTCATGTTAGAAAGAGGCAAGCGAAATAAAAATTTCAAGTATAAAGATACAGCAAAGCCTGCAGTACCCTAAATATGATAGCATATTCGTATAGCTTATGATTACAGATTCGTATAGCTTATGATTATGATTAAGGTTCTGAAGTAGAAAGCATAGACTTAAAAAGAAATTAAAAAAGACAAATTGGGAATGCTTTATGTGGCTGAGGGGTTGTTCTGAGTTTTAATGTTTTGTTTGGGTTTTTTTTTCCCATGAGATACTAATATATAAATTTAAAACTTTGGCTGGAATTATTTTCAGAGCTGTAACAGAATATTAGTTCAAAAGAAAGCAATATGGCACAGAATAGCAATACCATAGTTCCACTTATGGCACTTATCCAAGATGTGGGAAATTTTTAATTGGCTGATTTAGAACAGGTACATGAATTTGAGTCTCCTATGTTTTATGTAAATGGTTGAGGTGCTAGGCAGTAGCCTTTTTACAGAAGGTCAAATTCAAGCCAAACCAAAACCCAGAAATCTGTCTCTTATTTTATTAGTTATTTATAACACAGTCTAAAATACTGATATTTCTTGTGTATATGGAATACTGTTTTTCTGGTCAGCTCTACATCTAGGCTTTTTTTCTTTTTTTTTTTTTTTTTTCAATTCACATGTTTCTAAGTAAAGCTTGTGAATTCTAAGTTTCTGCTTAACTGTGTATCTGTACATCTGTATATATATGCACACTTGTGTTTAAATGTTCCTCTGCTAGAGTATGCTAGTCAAAGCTTGAAAAGAATTCCTTGTGAATATTTGGCACTTTATAGGGTCTGTACTTTCATATTCACCATGTACATAGTCCCTTGTCTTTTACTCTGAGTCCAAAAGCATTCTTCAAAATGGAAAATTGTACATCTCCAGGATTTATGAAGGAGTAAAATGTAGATTACCTAGGAAGTAGATATTAAGGGGAAAAAAACCCCCAAACAACAAACCTTGGACATTTCTGTGTAAACTAGATATTTGCCATTAAAACAAATAATTAGAAAATTAGTTGGTAGGGCATTAGCCCATTTTTTATTCCGAAATCATATCTGTTTGAAAATCACTATTTAGAGAATTTGTGACTTCTCAAGGTCAAAGAAGTATCCTGAGGACTCTGGCTGGTTAAAATGCATGTTGTCCAAAGTAACTGCACCATAGTTCTTTCACTCTGAAAGAAATGTGCTGTATAATAAATGGATAAAATTGTGGTTGTAAAAGAAAATGAACACAAAGGCATTTAAAAATAGAAGGCATAACTAGAATTTGTTGTTCTTCATTCCAACTAAAAAGGATGAAATTCATTCCAGTATTGCAAAAAAGCCCTTCATAAATGATGTGTTCATAGCCGCCACTTATCCGGCAGAGATACTGCCATTATTAAAAAGAATATTGATGATTTAGATAAAACTTTGAATACATATTATTTGTATGTATTTGATTTTTTTTTTTAACAAATTTGATTTTTTTTTTTTTCTTCTAATTATACATGTTATTAATGCAATTCGCGACAAAAAGGACTGTGTATTTCAGGCAAGTTGTCTTGCTGCATGTGCTGTCATAGTCTTGTGTTAAACTATTTTCTGTTTCCATTGTGTTTATTATTGTTCATGTGACATGATAGAAAATTAACAGAGAGATTCAGGGGAAGAATAACTTTTCAGTAAGATGGAAGAGAATGTTTGTTTGTGGTTTGTCAAAATGTGGTGATTTGAATATTTTTGGTGCTTCGGGCTTCTAAGGAGAAGGACCTTTATTCACCCCCCCTATTTTTTTTTTTTCAGTATCTATTGTATCAAAGTCTACTATGATACTTAATATTCTGATAGACTACAGTGCAGACATATTTACAGTTACTCAGTTCACCCTTGAGCATTTTATGAAGTTGGCGATTGTGAAGGCTTTATAACTACTGAATTGTACTGTAGGATTTAACACTAAGCATATTTTACCTTGAGAAAAAATGCTCGCTGCAATTTCCGATGCAATAAAAATGCTGTTTCCATGTTCTACTACTGCAATAGTGAGGCTTGCATTGCTAATGTGGTGATCTGAATTTTTTCTGGTTTGATATGATTATACCAAAATTTGTGCAAAAACAAATGATAGAAGAGCAGCTGATGTTTCGATCTCTTGTTTTAATTGCAAGGATCTGTGATCTAAGCTAAAAGAACATTGTTTTGCAGGTGACCTTTATAGTATTTTCTTTATACCCTCTCACGCTACGTCCTCATCTTTGTGAGCCTATGATTAGTATCTTCTTAAAACAAAAAAGAAAGGTCAGGGTAACATTGTTTTGGAGAGACACAAGTTTCATTGTCTCAGCTGTAAGAAAATGCTGACTTTCTCATCTTGTGACTTAACTCATACTCAGTGGTAGAAGTCCACTGAGTGCTTAGTTATCTTTCTTCTATGAATGAATTTTCATCTGGCAATAATGACTGCACGGTAACAGCAGCATTCTTGCTTCCACCTTGTGTTTTGACCCCTCTGTCGTAGGACTGGATTTCTCTGGTGTTTCACTTCGGGCATGCAGACACTTCTCCTCTCACTGAAGGGCCGTTCTAAACAATGGGTTCACCTACATCAGGAATCTTGATGACTATAATATAGTAGCTACGTGTCATGGATTTGTATTTTTGTCTTGAAGCAGCTTAAGATATTTCAGTTCTTCTGAAGTTAATATCTGGTTTGCAGGAGTGTCTTTAGACAGATAAGAACTAACATTGTAACAAATGTGTTTGACTATTGATGGTGGAAACTGATACCAAAACTCATCTGGAATACAATTCTGATTCAATAGCAAGTTGCCAGAGACTTGGCGCTTAGCTTTCATCCTACAAAAAATATTTTCTTGTTGCACATTGTGTGTCCATGTTACTTCTGAAAAAAAACCCAATCCAAACCCAACCCCCCAAAAAACCCTCAAACCGAAAAACAGTCAGTGTCCTCAGAGCAAAATTCCTGTCTCTTGAGTGATAAAGTTACTTAGAATTTGCAGTGAATGTGTAAGAAGTAAGGTAAGGATGCCCTGACGATGTTCAAGATCAAAAGGCTCACAATATGCAATCCCACAATATGGCCAGATGGGAAAGTTTCATCCTTCAAAGTCCATTTTTGTCCCTGCAATACTCCCTTTTATTTCACTATTAAGAGAATAATTATTTTCAGGAACAAATTTTGGCCTTTGCTTCTGCCTACCTCAAAGGCAGATCTGAGCTGCCCAGACCACTGATGAATGGGGAAAGGAGGCTTGGCCAAACCTAAACTCTCCAAACTGGGAGTTTAAGAGGAGAATGAACAAGGAAGTTCAACTGCCTTCCATGGATCAGTTAGTATGGCTATGAGTTTTAGACTGGACCCTATATCCACACTTTGACTTACCTCTGAAGGATGTGTATGGTTAAAATCAGGATCTAGCTTCATTTCTAGGTGTGAATTGCAGTGGTGCAGCATGTAATGCTTTCCTTAGCCCAATGTAATCATCTGAGGATCTATCCACTGTTTCTTGTGCTGACAAATATGGTTTTTGATGTTAGTGTCTAAGAATGTGCAGGTATTTGATAAATACGTATTTTCACAAAGAGGCCTCTGTAAAACCCAGTTAACTTTCTTAGAAGGAAAACTGAAAAGTCAGAGTTAGCTTGTAACCACCAAGTTTAATGGCAGCTTGACAAAATAATGAAAAATGTACTGCAAGCACGAATCACCCCAGAGAATACCAATCTACAATCAGTAATTTTACTGTCAAAACCTAGAGATTTCACCAAGAGGTACTGTGCAGACACTAAAATTAGAATAATATATTATGCACTTTGAAATGGCATTTCAGACCCATAGGTTACTGATGGCTGTATTATACAATGTGTACTTGCAGTTTACTTCAGGGTAATAGAACTGCTGACTCGATATGGGGATAGTGATTTATTCTTACTCAGACATCCTTAATGTTGACCTAATATTATTTTAGTGTATGAATTCTTTTATAAATCCACCAACTAAAATAATTTACAGTGATTGAAATTCTAGGTTTGGGTAAATTATCACTGCTGTACATACAGATAAGCTGCAGTACCAGTGGATACTGATGTGAATAATGCAAGAAATAAAATTATGAGGTCTTGAAAATTTTTCTCGGAGTCAGGAACAGTTTGAATCTCTTTTCAGTGGTGATTTGCTACTCATGCTGCTCAATACTAATTTTTTTTTTTTGATTTACAACAAGAAAATAAAAGATTAAAAAATAAAATACACTTTCAACTTCTGTAATTTTACACTCAGTTGTTGACTTCTGATGATTTAAGTGGACTTAATTTGGAATACAATAAATATTTTAATACATTAGCAATACACACTGAAAATATGATGACATTTATTCTTTCTGGGTGTTTTTTATGAGATATTAATATTGAAACCTCTGCATGACTTATCTTAACCCAGTTTATGCCTAAAAGCAAACTGAGTTTTTAAAGAAAAGGTCCATCTATCAAAACCATTGCACTGTTACCCGTGGTGTCTGTGTTGGTTTAGGTCAGCAGGAATAAATATAAAAGAAACAACGGACACTTATATGTTGTCTATCAAATGATTAACATCACATTAATGGTTGTTATTTTTTAACAGGTTCAAACTTAAACAGGGGAATTTTAGGTTAAAGAAGAAATTCTTTACTGTGAGGGTGGTGAGGCACTCGAATGGGTTGCCCAAGGAAGTTGTGAATGCTCCATCCTTGGCAGTGTTCAAGGCCAGGTTGGATGGAGTCTTGAGTGAGGTGGTTTAGTGTGAGGTGTCCCTACCCATGGCAGGGGGGTTGGAACTAGATGATCTTAATATCCTTTCCAACCCTAACTATTCTATGATTCTATGATTCTATGATTCTATGTGCATTTCTGATTTTAACAAATCCAGCGATTACTGAAACAAACATTATAAGAAAGCTTATTTATTTCTTGTAACTAAGTTATTTGACTTAGATCAACTTATTAATCAATAATGAAACTAAATGAATCACATAATCATAGAATGGTTAGAGTTGAAGGGACCTTAAAGATCATCTAGTTCCAACTCCCTGCCATGGGCAGGGACAGCTTCCACTAGACCACATTGCTCAAAGCCCCATCTGCCAGCTCATGTTCAGTTGCTCATCGACCAACACCCCCAAGTCCTTCTCCGCAAGGCTGCTCTCAATCCATTCTCCTCCCAGCCTGTAGTTGAGCTTGAGATTGCCTCGATCCAAGTGTAGGACCTTGCACTTGGCCTTGTTGAACTTCCTGAGGTTTGCACTGGCCCACCTCTCAAGCCTGTCAAGGTCCCTCTGGATGGCATCCCTTCCCTTCAGTGCGTTGACTGCACCACACAGCTTGGTGTCATCAGCAGACTTGCTGAGGACGCACTTATCTCAATGTCCATGTCGCTGACAAAGATGTTAAACATCGCTGGTCCCAACACTGACCCCTGAGGAACACCTCTCATCATTGATCTCCGCTTGGAAATCGAGCCCTTGACCACAACTCTGAGTGCAACCATCCGGCTAGTTCCTTATCCACTGAATGGTTTAAATCCATGCCTCTTCAGTTAAAGATGCAGATGGGATGAGGGACATGTTGCCTCTGTTTTTTTCATCAGCTAGTATGCAAATAGTTTTAACAAAACTGTTTTCTCTTTTCTTTTTGCTTATGCATTATTTTTGAGAAAGTCAACATGTTCTTTATCTTAGGACTGTGGAAATTAGAAATTGTTTATTTAAAAGAAAATATTTAAATTTCCCTCCTTTATTTTAATAACTCTCAACTGATGTAGATAATTTCAAGCACTTTGATCCTACAGATTTTCGCTTTTTTCACTGGTTTCATTTAATATAAGTCTAAGGACAGTGAAAAGTTACATATATGCAGTATTGTAGCCCCAGTGATATCTTTTTTTCCTATTACCCATTCTTGAATTAGAGGAAAGCAAGAAAAAAAGGGAGCAGTAAACAAAATCTATTTTCTGAAGTAAGTAATGAGAGAGATCTTGGGACTGGCTAATTTGTGAACTAGGTGGTTTTCTCTGTTTTGCTAACTTCCAATTTGCATAAAATATTTAAAACCTAGGCATACTATTCAAATAGAGAGGAATTTCAAAAATGTTGGAAATAAGAGCAAGACAGGAATTACTGCACTCTGAGTGTTTCCATGTGGTTTTCCTATTGCCATGGAAACTAGGTAATGATTTATTTGTCTCACTTGGATTCCAAGAGGGAAGGAAATGCTCTGTGGTTTCAGGGAAAGAAATAGCTAATGATTATCAAAGAAACTCTAATATTTAGCTGCGTGACATGAGAATGCAGTCTTTGCTAACTTTGGTGCATCTTTGAATAACAAATTCTTTTTGGTTTGTTTGTGTGGAATGACTTTATAAATGAAAACTTCCAAGGAAAAACAGCAAAAAGAAGTTATACAAACTTTGCTGCTGTTATACAAACTCTGAGAATATTTTGTTTTTATTTTTCTGCAGTGGAATAATATCTGTGCACAGAAAGACTCCATGATTCTTTTGAGCATGGCAGAGGGAATAATTTGAAACTATTAGGCTTGCTCTTGAACCTTTTTCTCGTCCTTTAGGTCACAGGTGTCTAGAATAATTTCCAAAGCCTTCATTATTAGGCTCAGGATATCTTTTTCAAAAAATTGGGTCAACAGGACACCTGTTTAGCTTCAACTGGGCTATTTTTCCTTAAAGGAAATAAACTTCATCTGCTGAAGACTTTCTTGCATGCAATTCTAAGTTCCAACTAGGAATATGAATAGTGGGTATGCATTTTCTTACTGTTCAACTACACTAGTACTTAACATGGTAAATATGGCTGGCAAGCTCTATGAAGAAATTGCTGCCACCCTTTATTATAAGAATACAAAAGCTTTTTTGGCACTGTATCGTCTGAATTAACTTGAGCATGTTTCAAATCTGTGTCAGTGGTAGTAGTGAAAGATCCTGTGGACAATTTTATGCTTTGGAAAGATGATGTTGATTATTATTAATATTACTATTATTCTCTAGCATTTTGTAGGTATGATTTTTCTCTAGGGCACTTGAGTAAACATTGGCCAAGAGGTTAAAATTCTAAAAAGAGTGTACAGAAATAATTTTCATTTCAGTTAGACCCTTCTACTGATTACTTGAAGTCGTTTAGAACTTGTTTAATCTTCCATTGAATAGATGAGTAAAACTGTCCTTTTGACTTTAATAAACATTATATAAGCTACAATTTGTATGTGAAGATTTTTGCAACATTTCTAACAGAAGTCTTTTCTTATGGCAAAAAGGTAGCAATAGCAATTTCCCTTGAGAGTAGATTATGCTAAACTTATGGCCATAAGTTGTCTTCTTTTTTCCTCAGAGCAGCTGTGGTTTTACTTTCATTTTAACAGTTATCTCGGCATCATTCCTGATGACTCATTTTACCTTTGTTCATCATGTTGGGAATAAAGAATCCAAGGCCATGTTCAAAGTTGAAAGAGTGAAAAAAGGTATAGGCTTTTCTGCATAAAAATTTTGAAAGTACTGTCAAATTTATTACTTCAATCACAACTTTGAAGATAGGAAAAACCCCACAAATGTCTTTAGGCCAAAATCTTAAGTAAGCATACCCTGAGATGCTTATCCTTTCATTTCAGGAAGGTTGCAGAAAATGACTGAAATGAAAATCTTAACTGTTGCTGGTATAATGCTTTCTTTATCAAGATTCAAAAAAATTACCAACTTTTTTGTTTCTCCTTTCCACCTCACTCGTTTCCTGAATAGAAGAGATAGATAGGATTTTTTTCAAAGTTGTAAAACGGAAATGAGAAGAGTGGTGAGGTAAAAAGATAACATTGTTATCTCATTCAAAACATTTTATTTCTCTCCAAATATGAGAAAGTTCTGAAGTATTTCAAGGTCTAGTTTGAGAGTGAAGCAGTATTAGCATGTTTCTAGTTCTAATGGCAGACTGAAATATCTATTCAACATTTAAAAATACTTCTCTGAAAGAAGTTTATTTTCGTGTATTAGTAAAAACCTTTTCAAAAGGCAGGCAATTTGATTTAAAAGCCTATTGTGTAATTATTGATATGAGGGGTTTCTAGATTTTAGTTTAGGAAAGAAAAGAGTGGTAGTGGAATTTAGAAGCATTTGTATTTGGCCAGTTGTGCTGATCTATAGGAGTGCACGAAGCACAAAGAATGCTAAAAAGATGTAAGTGTAGAATCCTTCCCAGAGATAAATATTAAGATTTTTAACTTACAGAAGTACCTAAAAACATTTAACTTGTGGTTTACTAAGATTTAATCAATTGAAATAGATATTTTAGAATTTACCTATAATTCATGGAAAGCAAGTTTTTACATCTTTTGTTCCAATGAATAGCATATTTGTATTTAAAAAAGCCACATTGATAATAGGACACATTATAAATTGGTAATGGAGTGGTTTTCATGTTAATGACAGGATTGTCAGAGTATTCTGTAAGTGCTTAGGGTAATTTCCCTGAAGAACTCTCTAATATGCAAATAAGTTCTCCAAAAAAGAAGATTAGGAGGATAATATGATTATTTGGAACATAGCCAGTACGTAAGAGTTAATATTCCCACTCCTCAGAAAGTTAGTGGAACTGACATCACTGATTATTCACAATGCAAATATATCTGAGAAAGCTTGAGGCTGTTGATGAAATCTTCCAAAAGCAGACGTTTTCTGCTGAAGTCACTCAGAAGTTCAAATAGTATACCTGAAAGTGTTTTTGCCAACTTCAATATTTACATAGGTGTGAAAATTTATGTAGTGTTTTCTGCAAGTGTGGAAGTTTTTTAAATCTAGTGTGAGTGTCTAATTGTATTTAAAAAGACAAGAAACCTACCTGTCTTAACACTAACCTCTAATCAAATACCAAAATAAAGATTAGGGAAATGTACTGTGCATAGTACTGTTAGTTTACCACATCTGGTAAAGCCAAAACTGTTGCAAGTGTTGACCACTCTTTCTGGTTATGTTAAGCTGAAATTTATAACGAAGTTTACTTACCTTAAATGTTTTATCCTTTAAGAGAAGGACCATTTGGAAGTCTACTAGCTTTGTTGGTTAATAAGTTCTGTGTTGTCCCAATTATTTAATTTCAATTTTGGTTTTAAATAGAAAATTATTTTCTAAAGATTTTTATTTACTTTTTTTTCTTGTTGATGAAAACTGAGACCTTGAAATAATATGAGGGAGGGGGTGGGAATGTGTGATTGCTCCATAAACAAAAAAAATAAGCAAAACCAACCAGCCAAAAAAGAAAAGGCCTTTCAGTTAGTCTAAAATGCTGTATTATGGTGTTTGGATTATTAAACAACTGGAATATCTGGGGTAAAAGACCCCATATAAGTCTGAAGTAGGTAAGCATTCTGTTTGGATAGTTTTGCAGTTTTGCATCATATTGAAATTCTCAAATTTCAGAATTACTTTAATAAAACTGTGTTCTGGCAAATTTCCATTCCTTTCAGCTCCTTTCAAGTAAACTGCTTTTACATTACTTTGGTTCCTTTTCTGACCTGTATATCAAATGGTCAAGCTCTGCTGGAAACCTTACTGAAATATCCAACTGCTTTTATACACAGCGTGCACTCTTTTAACTTATTCATTGACATCTCTCACTTGTTTGTTTTGTACTGTTTCTTCAATTCTATTTGAATATTAAGATTTTTTTCCCTTTGCCTCCATTTCTACTTCTTGCCGTAATTTTCCCTCTCATTACCTTGATTTTTTGCCTCTCATTTTAGTTCCATCTACATTCTTTGGTAGACTGCTCACTACGGGTCCACGAGAAAATGTTCCCCTTCTTTTATTATAATAACTATGTAATATCTGAATGTTCTTGTTTCTTCACTTGAGCAAGTATTTGTAAGTACTTCTATTATGTGTAACTCCAGGTAACTGTGATCCTTCATGGGAACATTAATACAGAAGATTAAGTAATTACTTATGCAGTCAATAAAGAGGAGCTCATGTATTTTCATTTCACTGTGTATTCTGAAGCGAACATACCACATAATCAAGAAATGGGTGAGGATTACGCAATAAAATGTAGTTCTGCTATCAGTACTATATTTCCTGGAAGAAAGCAAATCATTGTTGTATAATGTAGAATATAGATTGTATAGATGTAGAATGTACACTTGACAACTCAGCCATCAAGTATAGTTTTGTTTTGAGTAACAAAACAAACCTACACTGTTTAGGGAAGAACTCGAGAATGTGGGAAGAGGGCAATTTCTGTGCGACACTGTCCTCAGCTCCCAGTCAAAGCAGATACGTAATCATTTAGTGCCAGTAGATTGAGTCTCCTGCATTCTGTTTTTCCAGATAATCTTTTCGTAGGCAGAGTTGGGCTCTTCAAACTTCATGCATTGGGGATAAATTACTTCAATAAAAATTCTGTTAAAGCTGAAGAAAGTTATCTCTAATATTCTGACACATTTGGGTAGATGAGAGAATATATTTCATCTGGTAATCGCTGCTCTAGTGGGCAACAGTAAAGTTTTAGGAACCTTTGTTTTGGCCCAGATCAGTTGCTGAGAATTACAGTTAACAGAGCAATAATATTCTGTATTGTAAATAGTATTGTATAATATTCTGATGTAAATAGTTGCTATCTTACTCTGTAAGTCTTTTCCTCTATTCCAGTGGGAAGTGTTTTTACCTTTATCCCTGAAGTGCAAGTATTTTCTATCTTAAGTAGAATCATGTGTTGGTTAAAGTGTTTTTAATATCTGATTATCATAGAATGGTCACTCTGGTATGATCGCTGTATATTCTTTCTCTCATTGTACCCAACAAATTCAGCAGAGTGCTGCCCCACAAAGCAGGATTACTTTTGGTGCATTACTACCTCCCAACCTCCCTTCTCTTGCTTTTCTGAGAAAGGGAACAGCAGCATCCAGCCCTGTGGTCAGTTCATAAATAGCATGCTGAATTGCAGAAGCCTGAAGTTCTCCCCTTTGACGTGAAATTCTGGCACCTAAATATAAATAAGTCAATATAATAAGGCAGACACACCAGAATGGTAACATTTTGTAACTGTTGACGTTTTCTTTCTGATGGATGTCATGCTTCACCTTACTATAGATTATGGTAGCAATATTTGTAAATGGAATAAGGAAAAAAAAAAAATAATCTGTGGGAGGTAAAGGCGACAGGATCTGCATGATGGGCTTGAGCAACACTCTGAATGCAAGCCGTGAGGCCCTGATACCGAACAAGCCTTAGGCTGGTGGGCCAGGATGTTGAGAGACAGATAAGCCAGGATGTTGGGAGACAGATAAGCCAGGATGTTGGGAAACAGGAAAAGCGTGGCATGCCTGGGCATGTTGAGAAGGTACTGAATGAGGGAATAAAAGAGGCTTGATTGTAATAAAGTTTGTCTCAGTATCCTCACCGACTTGAGTCCGTGCTTTCAATACGCCACAAAAATCACAAGTAAATGCAAGTTTTATTTGCTGAAGCAAGTACCTGAGCACTGGTGATGCATTTTGCTGTGGTAGTATCCTTACTGATGATTGAGTACTTAACTTTATTAGGATGCTACTTATTGGAAGCAAGTAAAGCAATGCAATTTTTTAAGGGTAAGTTATAATTAATAATTATTGTTAAGTAGGATCTATAGCACAAAGTACGTCAACTAGTCAGATCAGATTATTTTTCTTGCCCGTGATACCATTTTATCAGCTCTGAGTACATTTAAAGAAAGTTGAGACTGGGTAATGAAAACAATGATATTATTTATATGAAAGTAGAAGGAAAAAAGAGGATAGGGAAATAAACCTTGTTGATTGTGTTCAGCCAACAAAAGAGTTGCAGAGGAAAACCTAAGATGACTACAGCATTACATGTAAGAAGTATAATACCAACATCTCTATCACTCATGGTAATTAGTTGGTGACTACTGTCCAGTTCTTGTCCAATCTCAGATTGTGAGCTTATTTTTTATTTTTTCATAAGGTTTTTAAATGTTTGCAAATTTATTTACAACTTCTGTCTTTTTTAATTGCTTGTACCCTATGCGTATACATGCTTTATAGGTTAGTCACAATGGAGTGATCACAAGAAGTTAACACCTCATAGGAAAACATTCAGAGTTGCCAGACATAACTGGCACTCCCTAGAGTGAATGTGGTCACAGCAGAGGTTCCCATGAAGCCAGGATGTTAGGGATATTTTTTTACATTGATCAGTAAGGAGGCTGTGCAATTTCCATCTTCCAATGAAAGAACTGCTGAAGAAATAGTTGGGGAAAAAAAAAAGGAAAATAAAATTCCAAATGAATTATGTCTAGGAGCATATTACATGTATTTAATGAGCTAACGTCAGATGCACAGTACTGTTATGTTTTAGAAGATAATAATAGACTATTTCAATAACCTAAGAGAGTATTCTAAAAGAAATATAATTTAGTAATTGAATAGACATATTTTCACTGGAATGTAAGTTTAATACATTTCCTGTACAAGCCTAATCATTAAGACTTTCCAGTTTTGTAATTCTTTATTAAGTACACCCATGCCTGTGTGCTTTATTTCCTGAAACAAAATACATATCATCTACATGCTGTGTTCAATCTTTTACTTGTGAGAGTCAACATGACAGTATCACACTTATGTTTTGAAGAAATATCGCTACAGTTTCACAAGCATAAAAATGAGATGAAACATATTCTTTGGAAAAGAAGGGAATTAAAAATGCAAAGCCTGTGCAGCATAGAGCCTCTAAGGTAACATATTAAAAGAGAAATATATAGTTCTCCAGACTTTTAAGTTTTCTGTTCTAAGACAAAAGCAGGTAAATTGGATTTTAAGGTAATCACAGCTATTTGAAAGTTATTGTTGAACTGTAATAGCTGTTATTTTTTTCTTCATCTTTGTTGCAAATTGATTCATTAGAAGTCTAAGTATTTATTTCTACAAAGGGATATGTTGGCTATTCTGTCTCTAAACAAGGCACCAACAGAGATACGTCACAAGTTCCAGTAAATTCTTATCATCTGTCTTGTTATTTATGTCATTTAAAATTTTTGAGGGGAATTCATGCTAACCCTGAGAAAAGAGTTCAGTTCACCAAATTTATCCTGAAACCGATATTTTCTGATATTGAACATATGCTTCTGTGAAGGGACTGAATGGTTATAGAATAGGTTGAAAGCCTTTGAGTTGAGAAAGGGAAAGTTATGAATAAACAGTTTGATAATAAAAAAAAAAAAAATCAAAGAAACCATTGTGCGAAGGTCATTATAGCAATGCACTCATTTTCTGAGTAAAAGTTGCCAATTTTCTAGAGGCTAAACTCAAGTCTGTTGAAGATCAGTGTAATACACTTGGTCAGGCCCTTCAAAGTCAAATGTGGCATCTTAACGTAAATATGAGAAGCAATTTCCCAGTGAAAAAAAATCTCAACTAAAATAAATTCTCTACCTTTATTCTTCTTTATAGATACCTGAGAGAGAAATGATTTTTTTTATTTATTTCAGTCATTGAAAACACCACCCTATATTCCATGTTAAAGATCAATAAGGAAACAAAAAAATAGCAGGTGCTCATGGGTGTGCCAGCAGTTAAAATAGTCAGGCTTTGTGTCTCTTCTTCTCCTTTGCAAGTTGTTTTCTGCAACCTGCTTTGATGTTGATATGCTCTGAAATTGATACTAATATTGACATGTACAATATTAATATGTTTAACACAACTCCTCAATGATAATTCAAGGTTCAAGATTACCTGCTAAATGAAGTCCTGCGGAGTGTATTCATTAAACCAGTAGGTATTTCTTTTTCTACAGATTTGCTTTGTTGTTTTTTTAAAAAAAAAAAAAAACAACAAAACCTCCCCCCACAACCGACCCCCCCCCCCAAAAAAAAACCAAAAAACCCACCAAAAAACCCCCCACAAACGAAACCAGTTACTTAAGTTATTTTTTCTTCATTTTCATCAGCTGAATATTGGCAGTTGGCAGTCACTATGCCAAAAAGCCCTTAGGAATGTGGGTCCGAAAAATAATAGAGGCCTGTTGGAAGATTTCTAGTGTTTAAAGAGCTTCTAAGATTTTGTAATACTTCTGAGGGCTGTATTTAGGAATGGCTGTCAAAATGTTTACTAGTGTCTTTACTGACATTAATGAAAATACAGTATTTAACAGAAGAACCTATTATTGCCTGGGATTTCACCATCAGGTGGTATGCATTTACATACTTAAAGATATCCCTGGTATGTGGAGCTCCTTACTTTGTTGTATTGATGAGTAAATACAACATTTTTGTACCCCTTTATTAAGATACAATGAACATTTCAGCCTCAGTTTGGCAAGTATGTTTGCTTGTGCCAAAATGATTTTTAAGAGGAAACATGTGTTGTGCTTTATATTATTTTGCCATCTCAGGCAGATTGTGCAGAAGGGGAAATGAGGTGTATGAGAAGCCTGGAGAAAGAAAAATTGCAATACTTCCATTTGCTAAAGGGAACTCTGCTGGCAACATTAGGGAGTAAATATCTTCTTATGTTAGTCTCTCCTGCTCGAACTCTGAAACACAGTTTACTTCATTTTATCTCTGACAGGCCACTCATTTAATATCAGGAACAGCTTTAAGTGTGGCTTGAGCTGTTGTTTATCACAGGTAAATAACTGAGAGGACACATGTAAATGATATGTGTTGTACCAGGTTTTTTATATACTGGAAAACAAATGTACAACGTGCTGAGATCAGATGTGCTTGTGGCCAAAGAAAGAAAATAAAGCAAGCTGTTCGGTTTTTGAGTAATACACACCGCTGTTTAGGTTGTTTATGTATGTGACCCTGAGAGTTTAAGGGACTTTTTAAGCATTTTATAGTAGGAAAGGTGCAAGGACAATACAGATACAGGAAAGATAATGAGATAATAGTGCTTGGGGTGTTATCTTAGCCCTCAGTATATGCTGCATTTTTAGGTATCTGATATTTTCTTCTTCATTCATCCATGACTCCCTTCGCAAACAATCCTACTGTGGCAATAATGTACATATATTTTTTTCTCACTGTCTTGGCACGAGGAATATGTGGAAGTTAGCTGCGAATATTTACTTATTTGACTTGTTTGACTGTATCAGTGAAATGCGTAGTATAATGCTGAAAAGATATATTTTTTATTTCCTTTCAGATTGTTTGAAAAGTAGTATTTCAAAATATTGTTGGTTAACTTAAATATTATAATTTCACACAAAAGTTGAACCTGAGGTGCATCTGGGTTATTGATGCTTCAGAACTGACTACTGTTTACTGGCAGGTATAAAATGAGCAGAGCCCAGCAAAAAGGCATTCTAAAACAGCCTTTAAAAAGAGCCAGGAATCTTGTATTGAATGCACTGATGCACACATTCCTCCCAGATATGGTTGATATGAATGAATCTTAAAGGTGTATCAGCAAGGCAGAGAAGCAATTTTTTTTTTTTTCCTTTTTTGAGAGAGGTTTTGTGAGCTGAGAGTTTGGTCAGGAAGGTTGTTTTGCAGACATCCTGGAAGGCCTGAAATGAAAATAAAAACATAAAGGAAGTATTCAAATTACAGGGGGATCATCTCTAGAAACATGTATTTAAAATTGTGTACATTTATTAGAAACTATACCTAAATTTGTATGTCTTGTGACTAGCTTGATCAGCCCATGGAAACATGTTTCTGAGTGGTTATACATCTCCCCTAATTTTGCTTTAAGCAAGTCATTCCAGCTTCCTGTTTGAAGTCTGAAGAGAGAAAGTCTCTCCAGAGGTGGAGACTTCCCTATTCATAGGATGAAGCAAATCATTCCTTTGTGTCTGCCTCTTTCCTTTTGCTGCTTTCAGGCCAAGTTTGGAACAGATAAATACTTGCAGTATAGTTCTCATCCTACCAATATTGATGTGTGATGGGATCGTTCCCAGTCTTTGAGGAGTTCCCTTACATATGGAGACCAGTAACACCATGAAAGGAGCTAATCAATAGAAATATATCTTTGTTAGAATTCAACTGCAAAAAGCAATTTTGTCAATAGATGAACCCTTGATCTTCTGGATCTGCAGAAGATATTTGATATCTGATATTTCAAGATATTTGAAAATAAACCTTCCCAATCCACTGTTTCCTTTCAGGAGGGGTCCTTCTGACTCCAAAAATTTTCAGTAGCTCATTGATTTATATAAACTTTGTTCCAAAGGATCCTAGGGATCCAAATGACCATCATTACTTTAGAGACCTCTGGGACTATTTGCCTTCCCAGGACACTTCTCACTTGTGCTGGTTCTACTGATCCCATGTTTATGGACTTCCTTATTCTGTGCTGTACATTTGAGTTGAGAAGTTATTTCTGAGCACACTCAGTTATTCTCAAGAAGAGAGCTGTGCCCTTTCCCCCTAGAAGTGTCTCATTTGAGCCACAGGGCAGCAATCAGGATAAAGCAGCTTGCCTTTCTGGTGTCCAGCCTCACCCTTAAAAAGAAGAAAGTCAGTTTTTACACAACACGTTGAACAAACAAATAAAGCAGATCTAAGTTACGACTCAGTGAAATGTCAGTGAATTAAACTTACACGGAAGTGGTGTTTCACCAGTACCAAATGCGTGGGCAGTTCATCCATAACATGGAGGTTTGAATTCTGTGTTTTAGAGTTTGACTTTTTCAAAAACAAAAAGCATCTGCTGTGGGTTTGGCTTTGTTTAATTTGATGAACTGAAGAAATCTTACCGTGGCTTCACTATCCTCCATTCACCTCCTTTGCTGTTCATCAAAGAGGCAGGATGACTCTTATACATGTTTTATTTTCACTATTTTACACAAAAATGCTGTGAAGATTTCTCAGTTACTGCAGTTCTGAAGCTAAGAAGGGTCTTCTAACGTTTCAGCCTAAATACTACCTAGGAAAGAAAAAATGATTCATTGAATACTGTGCTTTTCCTATCTTAATCAATATGTGCAAACAGCTTGTAAAATAACTGCATTGTAAAATCAGAGGGCAGAAGTGTGCCTTTGACTTTTGACTCATTTCATATTCAGATTTAGACTTTAAAGTTACTATCTTTTGTATGAATTGTACTTTTTTTGATCTATGGTTACTATTTATAGTTGTGTAGATTTTTTTTTTCCCCAAAGAATTCCTCAATATTAACAGTAAGAAAGAAAAAGTAATGGCAGGCCTCTGGTGGGTCAGTCAGTGAAAGATATTTGGGTGAAAAAAAGGCTATCACCATCGCAGAATTCTATTTAATGTATCACTGTCTTCTTGATGTGTTCTCTAAAATGCCACTAATTGCAATTAGTTCCTGGTGAAATATGCATACATACCATAAAAATGATCCATTTTATATTTAAGGGAAAGAGAACATGAAATTTTTTCTGAAAGCTGTTTTCTGTTTGTGTAATTTTGTAAGTAACTGAATGAAACAGGTTGTAAAAATGACAAAGAGTGAATTTTGTTATATAATCAGTGATATAAACCTAGGACAAGTATGAGAAAGCCGACAAATGCACTTACTATCTATCTGTCTTGAGCAATCTATACTTTGTAGTGTGAAAGTGCATCGTGCATAGTAAGGGACACAAGTAGCACTTTTTATGTCTGTTAGTAAAGTTAGTAAATCAACAAAGCATAAGAAATCTGAAGAATTTTATTTGAACTAGTAGACGTAACAGTCTGTAAGAATGATACTAGAAAAAGAGATGAGAGAAAAGACAATACTTTCCATTTGGTTCTGGACAAGTAGAGGGATATCAGCCAAGTCTTTTCTACTGCCAAGAAAACTCACAGTCTTACTAAAAGTCTTTCTAAGTGTTTAGTGAATTCATCTTGGTGGCAATACTTATTAACTAAAGCCCAGTGCAGCATGAGCTAAAATAGTAGAATGGTAATTCATTGTAAATATGGCTAGTTTTATATCCATTTTTTCGTTGCTTCTTGGCTGATGTTTAGTATTAATACTCTAAAGTAATTGGCTCTCTTCCCGTCTTCTTGCTGTGGGGCTTGAGGGATTTTTACTTTTTGTGAGTGAGATGTGTATGTGCACTGTATTTAATGTATGCATTTGAGCTTTATGGGAAACTCCTTTTTGTCATAGCAAAAAATCCACAAATGATTTGATTTCAAAATAAAACAGTCAAGTTTCAAATTCAGAATATAAGACATAGAACCTGACTTTTCAATATTTTCTGAGAGATTATAGTTTGTATGCTGAAAACTGGAGACAAAAGAATGTGTGTTTAATGTGGAAAGTGTCTCATGACAACCGATGAAATAATTGAATACAGAACAGGGGAATGTAGAAGATGATTAACAATATGATGCTGTGGTGGGTTAATCTTGGCTGGACCCCATGTGCCCACCAAGCTGCTCTGTTATTCCCCTTCCTCAACTGGACAGTGAGAGAAAATACAACAAAAAGCTCATAAGTACAGGGAGATCAGTCGGCAATTACCATCATGGACTCAACTTCGGAAAATTAATTTAATTTATTGCTAAGTAGTAAGAGAACAGGATAATAAGAAGTAAGAACAAATCTAAAAAACACTTTCTTCCCTTCTTCCCAGGCTCAACTTCACTCCCGGCTTCTCGACCTCCTTCCCCAAGCAGCATGGGGGGATAGGGAATGGGGATTGCAGTCAGGTTATCACACGTTTCACTGCTACTCCTTCCTCCTCAGGGAGAACAATCCTCACACTCTTCCCCTGCTACAGCGTAGGGTCCCTCCCACGGGAGGCAGTCCATGAACTGCCCCAGTGTGCATCTTTCAAAAGGGTAGAGGATATCTGCTCCACTGTAGACCTCCATGGGCTGCAGGGGGACAGCCTGCCTCACCTTGGTCTGCACCACGGGCTGCAGGGGAATCTCTGTTCCGGTGGCTGGAGCATCTCCTCCCCTTCTTCCTCACTGACCTTGGTGTCTGCAGAGCTGTTTCTCTCACATACTCTTACCCAGGTCCCAGCTGCTGTTGCACAGCAGTTGTTCCCCCATCTTAAATATGTTACCCCAGAAGTGCTACCACCACCACTGATGTGCTGAGCCTTGGCCAGCAGTGGGTCTGTCTTGGAGCCCACTGGAACTGTGTCTGTTGGACATAGGGAAATCTTCCGGTGTCTTCTCACAGAATGCACCCTTTTATAAAGTCCCCCTGCTACCAAAACCTTGCCAGGTACACCCAATAAATATACACTGAAAGAATAACCTGCACAGACTGTTGCGTGAAAAGGTAATATAATTTGGCAGAAAATAAACCCCCTTGCATTCCAGCTGATCCTCAGATATTAGAGGGGCTGGGTGCGGCTAGGCTTAGATTCTGAGTGATGCCCAATTTACCACTATCAGTCCGGTTGCATTCAATATATTGAATAGTCACGATTCCGGATGCACTAATAGCACACTGCACCTTCAGTCTAATCATGCTCACGAACTAGCATGGCCACACTGAGGGAGCTGGTCGTATTCAATGAGAGATTTACGATTAGCTACTTAAACAGTGCAGTTTATTAAAGCAACAGATACAGGTTCTTCTGGATTGCCAGTGATTGATAAATAATACACTGTCAGCAAAAGCACGTGCAAATAATAAGGTATACAACCCTGCGACAAAGTTATGAATAATACAGCCTGGCTTTAAAGTATAAAAGTAAAAAGTAACTCTATATAGAGATTCCTAATTTTCCTGGGGAAGCACTGGATACAGGGCAAGTCTTACCCAAAGGCGTTCCTATGGGAGGGAAGAAAGGTCCAGCCTGTCGACTGGTCCCAGGAGTCGAGAGTAGTCTGCTGATGGGGTCTTCCTCAGCTCGTCCACGATGATGTCTTCCCTAATGCCCCTCACTTTTTGGGTCATTTTTGTACTATTTTTCACTTTCAAGGTGGAGCTTGAGTGACTCTAGTCATACATACCTTTATTATTATTGGTGTAAATTTTCCTCACTTCGCTTTTAAAGGTATATGCCACAAAAAATTCAAAGAGCATGCTCAAAGAGGGATGGTCTCACTTTGGAGGCGGGTAGCATTGGAGGTGGAGGTGTGCTTTCGTATTAAAATGCGTTAGAATGAAGCAAAGTTCACACAAAGGACAGCATTTTGTCAAAAGATGACAGACTGTTGGCTCAGGGCAGCAAGTATGCAGCTTACCAGTTTTAAGTACCACCTAGTTCCCATCTCTGCTGGTGTTGGGACAGAGCTTGGCCGCAGAATCTCCACTCTGCTCCATCCTCCGTCAGGCAATGTTGCCACGGGAACCGCTGCGGAGTGAATTCCTGGCATACCACGTGCAGCTGCATCTTACTCTGAAAGTCTGTTTTTCCTTTATGTGTGAGCAATACTACATTTTTAAGTATAAGTTTAATTTCTAAATCATATTCAGTAATTATTCCACACAGACAATCCACACCCAGCCTAGGATACATGTTGCCCCTTTTCCAGCCTGCTGTGTGAATAAAGCTGTCACCAAAACAAACTATGATTTCTCTATGGCTAAGCAGTCTTACCAGATGTCAATTTCCTGCATTTTTTCTTCTCTCTGAAGAATGAGAAAAGGTCAGAGAAGGAGAAAGAGTTTTTAAGGTCAAACTGATGGGTTAATTATGAATTTAAGCATGAACATGACTTCTTCATGGTAAGGATCAAAGAAAACACAGTTTATGAAATTAATAAACTGTTAAGTCATTGAAGTGTAGTCTAAAAGTTTTATTCTTAATGCAGCAAAACGTTTCCCATCATTTAAGTATTTAACTAAGGTTTTTACACTTATTAAACCAAGGTCTTCTACTATCCACTTTTCATACGTGTAGTATTTTCTCCTTAGTAAAGAAATTTATCAGAGCACAAATTTTACAGAAACTTACTCAAGAAGTGCCATTTCCTAGGTGGTAATATAGGATGTCTTTATCAGATGAATGCATTCAGGTGGATTCAGGACAACACTAAGCTATGTAGTTCGGTTGATATGCTGGAGGGAAGGGATGCCATCCAGAGGGACCTCGACACGCTTAAGACGTGGCCAGTGCTAACCTCATGAAGTTTAACCAAGCCAAGTGCAAGCCTACATCTGGGGCAATCCCAGGCACAGCTACAGGTTGGGCAGAGAAGAGATTCAGAGCAGACATGCAGAGAAGGACTTGGGGGTGTTGGTTGATGAGAAACTTAACATGAGCCAGCAGTGTGTGCTCACAGCCCAGAAAGCCAACTGTATCCTAGGCTGCATTAAAAGAAGAGTGACCAGCAGGTCACAGGAGGTGATCCTGCCTCTCTACTCTGCTCTTGTGAGACCTCACTTGGAGTATTGTGTACAGTTCTGGTGTCCTCAACATAAAAAGAACATGGAGCTGTTGGAACAACTCCAGAGGAGGGCCATGAAGATGATAAGGGGGCTGGAGCACCGCATGTATGAAGACAGGCTGAGAAAGTTGTGGCTGTTCAGCCTGGAGAAGAGAAGGCTGAGTGGAGACCTCACAGCAGCCTTCCAGTGTCTGAAGGGGGCCTACAAGGATTCTGGAGAGGGACTCTTCATCAGGGACTGTAGCGATCAGACAAGGGGTAATGGGTTCAAACTTAAACGGGGGAAGTTGAGGTTAGGTATTAGGAAGAAATTCTTTATTGTGAGGGTGGTGAGACACTGGAACAGGTTGCCCAAAGAAGTGGTAAATGCTCCATCCCTGGTCGTGTTCCAGGCCAGGTTGGACAGAGCCTTGGATGACATGGTCTAGTGTGAGGCGTCCCTGCCCATGGCGGGAGCATTGGAACTAGATGATCTTAAAGTCCTTTCCAACCCTAAACATTCTATGATTGTATGATTCTTTTTCTTCACAGAATGGGAAGATAGGCTTGCAGAGCCCACATAAGATACTAGCTCATTTACAAAGTATTTCTGAAGTAAGAAGAGTGTAGGAAACAGAAGAAACTGGTGAAAAATATGTTCCCTCGAAGCTGGCAATTAAAAAGAAAATTTTTTACTGGAAGGTTAAATTCCTAAAGTGATATCTGTCTTTTACTATGTTACGGTCCAGCAGAAAAAGTGTATAAATATCCATCTCTATTTCTGTTTTGATTTTCCTGTTAATTTTCATTGCTCTTTTCTCAAAGAGGATTACGATATATTTTCAGAGCATTCAAACAGATTTTACAGCAAGATTATGTTAATTCCTTTCTGTGTCACATTATAAAACAACTTTTAAAAACAGTAGAATACATCTTTGGTTGGTATAAATTCACTGTCCTTATTGGCTGCAGGGTCAGGACAGCAAGCTTTCTTTCAGTTCTAAATAAAAGATATAGACCATAATAATATAAGATATAGACTGTAAACCAAATCAACACTTACTTGTACTTGTTCAGAAAGAAATATAATCACGTGTTTAAGAGTACATGGTATAACTTACACTCAAAGAACTTAATGTCTAATGTGTTGTCATAGAAGGCTCAATGATTACAGTTTATTCACTGAAGTAACTGTTAACATATAATTATTTCTTCCATTACTAATAATTACCAGCCCATTTTGCTTAGACATAAAAAACAAGATAAAAAAATAAAATTAAACAGCCTGAGAAGGAGGAAAAATTTATGTTCTTTAGTTGTGGAGTCTAAAATAAATTATACAGAGCCAATGGGCCAAAAAATTGCTTTTGCTAAACAGTGACATAATGTTTGTTTCTTATTTCTACTTTCTGTAGAACTCCAGTCAGTTGAAAATATGCATCATTAGCCTTTTATTCTGGCATTCACTGTCTTGCCTAGTATCTCATTATGATATAATATAACATAATATATATGTAATATAATATAATATAATATAATATAATATAATATAATATAATATAATATAATATAATATAATATAATATAATATATAATAATCTGTATAGAGTGTTGGTTTTGTATCAGTGATTTTCTTCTGTGTATATAGTTACCATTATCTATGCATAGAACTGCTGCTGTGAAGATGGCTATTCTAAAGGTATCTATACTGCTGAGAGAGCAAGTCCTACCAAAATAGCACTATAAAAATCACTGATCAGAGTGTAGGTTCTCTGGGACAGTGACTCTTTTTTGTGGACCAGAAAATCGGGAAGAAATTTAGGATTCACAATTGGTAGTTTATCTAGGTCAAAGCATTATTAACTTCCCTCACCTAGGACCCATAGTAATGGTTGGACTTGATCTTAAAGGTCTTTTCCAACCTGATTGATTCTATTATTCTGTAATTCTACTAGAGATACATCATTGCTTTTTTTCTGCCTGCGTAGTGTTTGCTTTCAGATTTGGTGTTATAGAGTGGGTGCCTATGTGCTCTCAGAAATAATAAATAAAATGATTGAACACCCCAAAAGAAAATGCAAGAGACTAAGTCCTGCATATTCATGCAGACATTCTCTTCTCTTTGTTTTTGAGATTAAGGCTTAAGGAAGAAAGTCTTTACTAGACAAAAATTTTTGCTTCTGACTATCTCTGCTTTCCAACAGTTGACTTCCAAATCCTTTGTATGAGAGAACTGATAAACCTTTGGTTATATTTACTGGATCATTCCACAGAATTGACTACCTCAATATAAACAGTAGGAGAAGAGAGTTCCCCTCTGATTCTCCACCCCTTCCACCCATGGCAATGGGCCATTGAACATTACTATTTGGTTTTCATTCAGGCATACAAAAAAAAAAATTCAGCATCTTCTCTAAAGCTTTCTTTTCAGAAACATCTAAATGGAAAACAAAGTTAAATGCATTAGTTAGTTAGTCAGATTTTTGGATAACCTGAATCCAATCAGTAACTGCTTGGAGTTTGTCTATGCAATGACAGTTTACAGTGAAGTATTTTTCTAGAAAAACAGGACAAATCCTAGACAAGCTTCCTTTCCTCTGAAATATATTAAAACCTATTAAACTGATTCTATAAATATGATAGAAGTATAGCTTTTTGAAGTAAATTAGAAACAATTATGCAACATTTTCAAAGGCTCATGGCAGCCTTTCAGTGTCATTGCTAACTTGATAATCCATGAGTATTTATCAGTATGACTCATGCTAAGCACCATGGGAAAAATCAGGCGTGAACAAGTAGGAGGATTAGTTATTGAAATATTATCAGATTGCTCACAATAACATATTTTCCTTCTGAATTTGTACTTCAGTTCAGATTCTTGAAGTCCATTCACATTTTAACATAATTAAGCCCTCCCTGTATCTGTTTGCTAGGTCATATTTGATTATAGCAATTATCCAGATTTTAAAATAACATAATCCAGCACAGTCTGATAAACCTACACTATATCCAGATCTGTTTCTGACATTCGTTCTTCTCATTCTTCGAAATAAATTTTCTTAAGGCAACCTAGGAATTATTCCCATGCCCCAAATTTCTCTTGTTTATTCTTGCTCACCTGTGCCTAAGAGTCAAAATCCCACAGCTTCGCTGGTTAAGTAGTGCCAGCCCACTCAGTGATTTAGGTCATGTATGTCTCTTTTTCCATATTTCTTCCCCAAAGTTAAGGAGGAAATCCTAAAAGGAACCACAGCATTCTCCTTCTAGCACATTCCTAACTTGTGGTTTTTTTTTTTTTCCCCTCCATCTTTGAGATGCTGAAAAAGCATTTTACGAAAAAACATCCTATCAGAGAGCACTTTCAGCAGTGCTAAAATATAGGGGAAAACATAGTAAAAAATTATTTCCAGACATCTCACCTTGCAACAGATACCTTTATTATAAGACATTTCTTCATCACAAAATACTCAGCATTTCTGTGGTTTAGTATTTCACTAGAAAGAAATAGTTGTTTATTAAACGTTACCTTCCACTGAAGGAAAAGCAGAATGCAAAGAGAAAATGTGCTCAGTTATCTTTTCCTTCATTTTTTTCCAGATGACTACAAGGTCTGTCAGTTATGAAGCCAAATCATGCAGTCTGTCTGACAAATGCATCCAGTTCTGGTCAGGTTTCATTTATTTGTGCTGAAATTTCTTCACTTGTTCAGACAAACTGGAAGCATCACTACTGGTTAATGATTTTTGAGCAGAAGGCTTTCATATTGCAACAGTGTGTTTGTAAATTTGAGTGAGGTTTGTGTCACATGTAACGAAAACCTTGAAAGCTACTGTGGCTTATGAAAATTGAACGTGTCATGAAAATTACTTTTTATCAGATAAGAAACAGAATACAGGGAGAAAGAAAAACAACATCCACGTAGGTTTGTTGTTAATGATCATGTATTCAAATAATTTGTCATGCTGTCTGTGATTAGTTCTCCCTTCATAAGTTGTCTCATGTCTGTCCCTTTCCTTGGAGTATTTAAGTCCTAAAGAAAACTGGGCAAATGTCTTTTTATCCAATACCTCCATTTTACTGTAACATTCACATTACCTTAGAAAATTAAGGAGAATGAAATCTAAATATGGTAGATTCCTTTACAGAAATTACAAGAGATAGTGATACAAACGAACAGTTGATATGATATATTCCAACTTCTTTGTTCTTTGTCTGTCATGATTAAATAGATTCAACAGAAATTATGCTATTTAGAGATCCACTGGAAATCTGAAATATATTTAAATATCAAACAGAGCCCTTTCTCATAAAAGTACATTGCAGCCTAATAACATTTACCTTCATTAAAGGTAATAGAACTTCTATTCTGTATGGAGTTTTTTAACAACATGCATAGTCCTAATAGACCCAAAATAGGAATACCCTTTATTTGTTTATATTTTTATTATTTAATGTCTTGCCTATTAGTACAATTAATGTGGTCTTGCTTCAATATTTTACATTAACCCAGCAGTATTTTAATTTGCTATTATTATTCATTATACAGAAATTAGCTAGGTTTTTTTTTCTTTTTGGCATCTCTCCTGTTCAAATCCTTTAAGTTTACAGATATTAGCAGCTTTAGATTATGTGTACCATGAAGGAGAAACTTTCTCAATATGCTGCCATGTTCTTATAAAAAAAAATAAAACCCACAAACAAACAAACCCCAACCCCAAGGCCCCTAATTTTTAATCTGATTCAACTCTAAAGAAAGGTAATCAGCTACAACTCAAAATCCCAAGCTCTTTCAATAAGCATATAGTAATCTTTAAGCAGGTGTTCCTGCTGGATTGACAACACTGCTGTGATCTGGGACATGGGATATGTTAGTACTCAGAACGTCTCATTTTATTGTTTGTCATGCTTTGGCAGGGAATAGAGTGCCAGGTGTGGGAAGCCGGATGCTTTTGCCATTAACAGAAACTGAATCATTGCTATTTCTAAGACAACCAAAATTATGTAGTCTGACTGTTCAATTCTATATTTCATGTTTTCCACAGCTAATGGATTGTTTACGAAACTTCTGAATGGCAGTGCACAATAGTTAACATACTAAAATAGTTGAAATGTAATACTAAAATTATGCAACTCATATTTTAGACATTTACGAAATTCATTGGTTATTAACAACTTCAGGCACACAGGCTGCATTAAATTTACATTCTGTGATGATACATGATGTTCCTAAGTACTGGAAGAACCAAATAGATCCTCCTGAGGCATGGGCAAGTTGCTTGCTTAGAAAAATCTTCAGTTAGCCCCTCATATTTACATGAATACCCATAATTTAACAAAGTAAAAAAAAAAAATAAAAAAAATTCCTTAAAGATGTGGATGTCCAGTCAATCAAAAACATCCACAGGGGACTGTAGTAGAAGCTTCCTGGAGGCTCTCCTTCTAGCCTGTTTAGTAGCTTTCCTGCTCAGTGGAGGTGCCCTTATCTTTGGAAACCTCCCATGAAAGCAGATTCACAACCTTACCATTGTAAAAATTTGCTTCTACAATGTTTCAAATGTGAGATTTTATTTGTTGTTGCTCTATTCCTTCCTGTCCCTTAGTGTCTAATCTCGGTAATCATGCAGGTGTTGTGGTCTAACCCCAGGTGGCAACTAAGCCCCACACAGCTGCTCGCTCACTTGCCCCCTCCAGTGCAATGGGGGAGAGAATCATAAAAGTAAAAGTGAGAAAACTTGTGGCTTGAGATACAGACAGTTTAATAAGTAAAACAAAAGCCGTGCATGCAAGCAAAGCAAAACAAGGAATTCATTCGCCACTCGGCAGGCAGGTTCAGCCGTCTCCAGGAAAGCAGAGCTCCATCACGCATAATGGTGACTTGGGAAACAAAATGCCATCACTCCAAATGTCCCCCTTCATTCTTCTTCCCCGAGATTTATATGCTGAGCACAATATCATATGATATGGGATATCCCTTTGGTCAGTTAGAGTCAGCTGTCCGGGCTGTGTTCCCGCCCAGCTCCTTGTGCATCCCAAGCCTACTCACTGGTGGAGTGAGAGGCAGAAAAAGCCTTGGCTCTGTGTAAGCACTGCTCAGCAATAACAAAAACATCCCTGTGTTATCAGTGTTGTTTCCAATACACATCCAAAACACAGCTCCATACTAGCTACTGTGAAGAAAATTAACGCTATCCCAGTCAAAAACAACACATCAGATCACTGAAGTACGTTATGGTTTGTCCTGCAGTATGCTTGTTGCATGGATATGCAGAACTGATCAGTGCTTTTGTGGAATTATTGCCACTTCTTATCAGTCTTAATCATGCAGAAGATTTGTGTATGATACGTCCTAATGATTACTGTGGTAAAGAGATAACTCATCCTTCTAAATGCTGTCACCCAGGTTATACTCTCACTCTTCAGAGAAACTAGTTAATTTGAGCAATCTGGCATGAAATTCTGGTTTGCTCTTTTTTAAAAAAATCTTTAATCAGTGAATCACTGAAACAGCTGGTAGAGGGCAGGTTTTTTCCTCATTTATTTTGCAACCTGATATCTACTTCACTGATTGTGTGGGTGAAAGATTTAGTTAAAACAAGCATGACATTAACATTTAAATTATTCTGAAAACCTGGTAATTGCATATTAAAAAATCCAACCAAAACCTTCTATTCCTATTCCACTAGCATTTAATCTTTTTTTTTTCTTTTAAAGTTTGAAAAAATCTGTTGAAGTACTGGGAGAAATTTCAAGACTGAAAAGTCTTCAAAAATGCATCTCAGAGATCTGTCATCACTTTTCTATGGTATTTAAAAACACGAGTTTTGATGGTCTTTATTCCTTCATTTTTATTAACTTTTTTCTTAAATAAATTGCATTTTTTGCGTGTCTGCTTGTATTGTTGTGTTGTTTTGTTTTGTTTTTTAAAATGTTTGTGTGGCAAACCAGTACTTTCTTCATTAAAGTCAATGTGAGAAGGGATCTTTGCAGTTCATTACAGTCTCAGAGGAAAGGGCAAATACATTTCAGTATTTCAAAGCTGGCAGGCTGTTAATTCTGTGTGTATATTTTGCAGATTTACAGATTTGTTAGGCAGAAGCTGAACTATCAGGGATGGATATTTGAGTGCTGCAGGTTGTGTATTTCTTACAGGAAATTACTCCAGAATTTAAACAGATAAACCTTCCTGGTGGTAAATTTTGAGATGACTTACACAGTCTCGATGGTATCATTTTTAACTAATAATCAGGCAATGATTTGCTTACATTACACATCTACATCATATATCTTTATTGAAGTGTCCAGTGGCACCTAATTTTACTAGTATAATAATGCTAGATTGGAACAGAGTTTTTTTGAAAATAGATATGACATCCACATTACTACAAAACAGATTTCTTCCAACTACTGTTATTGCAGTGAATATCAAATGAATTTATGAAAATGAATGCTTTATAGCATCATTCTTTCTAGTACACCCTGACATTTATTAATACAAATATTCATGATGTAGGAGTAAAAATCATGAGTACTGAAGGTTACAATGTGGCTGAAGGTTGAAGCTGGAAAACCAGATTAGCTATCCGACAGACATTTTTATTGTATGATTGTTTAACCTTTGGAAGAATGATGGTGGTGGATTCACTTTTTTAATAAAGATGGCTGCGTGAGGTCTAGCAGCCAAGGTCAACCCACCACAAGGAATTTTTGCCTCCTCAGAATGTTTTCGAGTTCAAAAAGGAATTATTTCAAAACTGTCCTGTATCTATTTTTATGTATTTGTTGCCATATTAATGGACCTTTTTTGTTTCAGGATTTATGAATTATTGATAAACACAGCACAACAGCACACTGACAGTTTTAGGTTGTTCTCAAAGTTGAAGATGGTACACCACAGTATTACAAAACTATGTTTGCACATTCCTTCCAGTATAATTTAATCCCTAATACTTTTTTTTAATATCTATAATATGTTAGGTTTTAAAAAGGTAAATTCAGCATTTCTTTGTCTGCTCTGCCCAGGATGCATAGAAGAGTCTCTGTATTTCTGAATTGAAAACTGTATTTCAGAAATTCAGAGGCTCTATCAATTTCTAATTGTCAAAGAACATTTTTTTCTTTCCTGATTCAGTCTGTTAATTTTTTAAAAAGTATACTTATATTTAAGATTCATCATAAATACTACATTGATGGACTCAATATTTTTTCAAAGCTCTGTGATTACCTTACAGACCTCTTTTTTTGATTAGTAATATTATGCTTAAAATAAATCTGTTTTTCTCTATTATTCTCTATTTATTCTCTATTCTGTTGGATTTTTTTGGCTGGGTTAATTCAACTTCTCTCTCCTTTTTTCATCTTCATCCCTACATTCCCCCATATTTCCAAATGCAAGTGACTAAATGCATTGTTAGACTTGGACTACGGGTTCATCCTTTTGCTGGCCATCCCCTTCTCTTTCTCCATCTCAGCCAGATTAGAGGCATGCCATCTTTTTTATTCCTTTTCTTTTCAGGTCATTTGACTTCAGGAACTCAGGGTTTGAGATTCAGATAAAATCCTAATGATTGAAGTTTGTGATACTTTCAATTTTTGCTTTGCTATATTATTGCAAAAACTGGAAACAAGTTTCAGTGCCGGATATAGGACATGCAGTCACTTCGTGTAAAACAAATAAATGTTTTGGGGAAAAATTTATGAGTAACTCTGGCTGAAATGTAGCGCCAAATTCGGGTAACAGCTGCAAGCCTGAAATACAGCCTTCCTTCTCTCCCACTTTTACTTATTTCTCTTTGCTTGGTAAGTGTGCCAATGGATACGTAATCACAAAGCATGTACGTTTTCTCCGAGTAAGAGGATTTAAGCCTCTGAGGTATAGGAACTTATATATATATTGTATGTAAACACCCATTTGTCTATTAAGCCAAAAGAATTTTATAAAGTGCTAATCCCAGAGGTGTCGTTGATGCCTGCAAGCAACTGTAGTGGCTTTTATTTTATGCTTGTAAATGGAAGTCTGTCCATCCAGTGCTCGGATTATTTCTTTGTCTTTGGGCAAGGACAAAAAAAGAAGAAAAAAAGAAAAAAGAAGGTTTGCTCTCCCATCCTTCCTGTATGATGGGAAAGCAAAGAGAAGAATCACAGAACTTAAAAAAAAAGAACTGAAAGAGAAGCAAAAAATAGAACTGAATAAGAAAAGAATAAAAGAACTGACTTTTCTATTCAAACTTTTTCCTATTTATAATTAGGTTATAATTGACATACATTTAAAATATACATTTAAAACTTTTGTATGAGTGTGAAAACTGTTTCTGTTGAACATATTTTGCACATTAAATCCTAAAGTCATTCTGAACAGTAAAAAAGTTCCTTCATTTCAAAACTATACTGGTATAGCAGAGATGTATGTTAGTTGGGAGTCTTTCTATAGTGGTCGCCTTTAAGCACATAAACTTGATGGACTGGTTTTTTTTATTATTTGTATTAGCTCAAACTGTGCATTGTTTATACATACTAGGCTTTCGCAGATTTTCTTCTAGTCCTTTGGCTTTTTGGAGTTTACTAATTGGGTTAACATTTCTAAAGATGCAGTGGCACTTCCTCAGATATCTCAGCAAATATAGGCCTATGTCACTGAACTGCATGTTCCCATGTAAAATTTAAAATTCAGAAGGAGAATATAATAAGTAATGTCTTTGGTCATAGATTATATAATGTCGGTTTATTTTTCATTGTGAAATGGCAATATGGCTTGTGAAACACAGCTTGAGCATGCAAGAGAAGTGTGACCATCTTTGTCTACAGTGCCAACAGTCTGCTGCCTCTCACAGGAAAAACCACCAGACTGGTAGTATCTGTTACTATTTGTAGGATTAACATCCCATGTACATTCCAGCTGCTGCTCATGTGATTGGTCTTCCTGGTAGAAAAATGAGTGCTTCTTGTGCCCAGTGAGGGCAACTGTGTGTCAATTTGGCATTTGAAGATCCAGTTCAAATTATTCAGAGAGATATTCTCTCTCCGTGTGCATCAGGAGTCCCTTTCCTTCGTATTTATAAGATTAGAATAGTATGAATAGCTTAAACGTCATGTTTTCTAGGTAGATCATATGTTGCTAATTGTGATTTCATTCTTTGTGTTAAAAGTGGTTGTTTTTCTGCTTTTCATTTGCTCATCCAGGCCTGTTTCTGGCTTTTCCTGCCTGGGTGCATAGTGTGTACAGTGAAACATAAGGAGGATGTTAGTGAAAACGCATTTCATTCTTTCCACTGTGCATCAGTGTGAAGGACTGATCTCATCTGGATGGAAAAGAGTCATGGTATCATCAGCACTGCTGAGCCTTTCTGAGTGCCAGAGGCAGTCTGAGTGACTCATAGCTGAGACAGTAGGGCTTTTGAGGGCTTCCTCTGGGGCAGAGCCACATGGAGTCTCACAGTCCCTCTGTTATGAAAAGAGCAATAAAGATTCAGAATGCCTGTGTGTGAAAACACCAGAGACTGAGCGAGTTGCATTCTCATGCTGATAAGAGTATGAATGGTGCAAAAGTTCAAACTCACATTCTTGGATTTATTTCCTTCATCACTGAAATCATAATAACAGATTGCAAGTCTCTGATTTCATTCCCAAACCTGTCTATTTCAATGATTCCTCCTAGATCTCCCTGTCTTTATCACAGTTGCCTCCAGCAATAGAGGCACCCCTGCCAGCATGAGTCAGAAAAAGTTAGCAGTCCAATGCTAATAAGCAGCACTCTATTAATCACCATCTTGGTGACAAGCTTGTGTGTGATGTATATGTGTGGGCTGGTAACAGATTTGTGCCTTGTATAAGTATATACTTAACACACAAGCCTGGGATTTCACTAATACCTATAAAATTTCTGTTATGGTAGAGTCTCTTCAATACAGCTTTTTATACTAGACACAGATGTCCTAAACAAAAAATAAGCTAATGAACAAAAAAAGCTCTGTTCATCCTTATATTCTTTCAGTGTTGGGAGATTCTGTGTTTTGTACAAACTCTTTTTGGTTTGTATTTGAAAGCCTTTTTTCAGAACTCTTGTTGTTCCTTCAAATAGATAGTGAAAAATTTCATGTGATGTTTAGGCTTTTTTGTTAACTGAAGTGTTTAGTTCTATATATTCTGCAAAGTCTTTGGGGTAGGGAGTACTTTTTCCTTATCCTCCTCCACTACTGTATCATGGGGGTCTATATTCACTTGAATAATGCACATAATAAATGTGAAAATTTAGAAGCCTCTCTTCCACGTTTCATTTTTCTGAGTGACCTGATATGTCTTTAGGTCCTGCATTTCTGTTTCTCTTTATTCTGCCTTTCCTTTATTCCTCACCAGTAGACCTTTTGGTTTTATCTCTAATGACAGTAATTTTTTATTTCTCTGGCTATCATTCTTTCCTGAAATTAAATTCTTACTCATTTTGTAGATGGGAAAATAAAACCCCAATTTCAGAGACATAGTGCGGGGCTCGGTAGCTGCTGAAATTAATTGAGAGCAGAACTCTAACCCTTGTACATCACCACCAGGACAAAAAAATTGCCTTAATCTGGAAAATGAAAGATGAAAATTCCAAACCTGGAGTAGCACAGTGCAGTATTCTGCTGTACAACAAAGTACCCTAGCATGAAGAGAAAGGCCGTCATTGTTTGTGCAAGCTTCTCTGTGACAGTGTTGTTTTTTTCTGACAGCCTTGAATATTATTCTTTACTTACGATTTAGATTACTTCAGTTTCTTTCAATTCCTATGTTTGTGATGTATTTCTCTTTCTTTTTTTTTTTTTTTTGTAAACAAAATGCCGTGGGTCTTCTTGTGATACAGCTGAGGAAAACAAGAAGACAGATTGATCCGTGAGGGTGAGGGATTTCCAAGAGGTTTACATATAAAATACTAATATTTCATCATTACATTTTTCAGTTTTATCATGTTGAGCATCAAAAATACAACCAGAAAATTCACTTGGGTTTAAGATCCTTTGTTTTGTGTATTTTGGACTACAAATACTACACAATGGAACCATACTTATGCCTGTATCCAAGCATCTACAGTTGCTGATAAGCACTCTAGAATAAAACCAGAGGAAAATATTAATAGTATTTTCCTTCAGTTATTAAATATTACTGTAAATATATTCAGACTTAGAGAAAGTAAAGTAGGACAAATTAGTGTGATGTTCAAACAAATATGAAAGTTTTTTTAGAAACAAATAAAACCCCTAAATTGTTAATGGATTGTAAAATTTTGCTTTGATTTTGCTGTTGTTTCATGGAATAGGAATTGGCAAAATACTTCCTTATTGTTGTTGTAGTGGTGTTATAGTCAAGTGTAACAACTTCGTTGTGCTGGGCTCTATGCATATAAAGAGAAAAAAAAATCTATTTCTATTTATGTGTGACTATGGTAAGAGAAATTGTCTGCAGGGAAATAAATTCTATTTCAGGTTGATATTGGGAATTAAAAAAAAGTATGTAGAGGGCTACATTATGAAGAGAATGGGAATATACAGTAGTCTCTTGATGTAGGGAACTGTTCTCTGAAGTCAACTAAGCCTATACAGAACAATTGATGATTTGATTCATGATACAAGAATCAGAGCTCTAGAGATCCATCACTGCTGTTGATATTTCACCCAAAGTGAAATATTCAGTATTCAGGCAGTTATGAACTCAGATACACTGGAAAAAGAATATCTAATGTAAACTATGTTCTAAGGAGCATGCCTATCAAACACTAATTATCTCTTATGCTGTGCTAGTTCATAGTGATAGAATGTTTCATTTTAGCCTTCTTTGCTGCTTTGAACCAGGTTAGATTATATATCTGACATTGTGGCTTATTCATTAGTAATGTTAGGAAGAAAGAAATCATAGAATCATAGAATCGTGAAGGGTTGGAAAGGACCTTAAGATCATCTAGTTCCAACCCCCCTGCCATGGGCAGGGACACCTTGCCCTAAACCACGTGGTCCAAGGCTCTGTCCAACCTGGGCTTGAACACCGCCAGGGATGGAGCATCCACAACCTCCCTGGGCAACCCATTCCAGTGCTTCACCACCCTCACTGTAAAGAACTTCTTCCTTATATCTAAATAACTTAAGAGCATGTTTAGGATGAATTCTATATTCCTTATTCCTCCAAGTTATTTATGTATAATTTTCTTCCCTCCTAAGTTGTCTGTTGTTACCAGCCAGTAAAACATGCAAACAAAATGTATCTCTCTTCAGTGAAGAATAAACTTAAGTTGTCACTTGTCATTTTGCTGTTACTCATTTTGCTGCATGCACACTCAGCAGAAGCCTTTCCAGAAATGTTGGTGATGATGATCTATGGCAATCTCCTGCAATAACAGCAACACTTCAGAAACATGTTTGGTGAGATGCCTGTGCAGAAGATGTTTCATAACAACTTTTATTACTTATGATTAGAATGTTATTTTATTCCAGATGCCTTAGGGCAATAAAAAATACCTGCTTAAATATTTTTGTAGGTAAGATTGACTTTCAGATTCTTACTAACATAAGATTTCTTGTGTATGTTATTCATTCCAATTAGTGCTTGAGATGGAAAGGAGAAACTCAGAACTTTGATGCTTTCATAGGTGAAAGTCATACTGTAATTGAAAAGGACTTCTCATATGACAGAGGAAAACTGATTGTTTGATGGCACTTTTCTTCACTCTCAAAGGTATTTTATGTATATATTAATGTATACTTTTTTCTTTCTAACAAAAGACTATAAAGTGGAAATTATAATTTCATATTATCTAAATAAGAAGTTATGTATGTCATGCTGATTGTTTCTCTTTCAGCTGCATAGTCTGGTGACGAGCCTTACATTTTCTTACTTCAGAGTAGTACCACTTCTCCTTTTTTTTTTTTCTTTTGCATAAAGGCCTTGGAATTTAGATGCTAACATGGGGGAGTAAAGCAATGCAGAGAAAAAAAAAAAAAATATATATGTATGTATTATATAACATGCATATTTTATGGAGTAGTGCAGCTATACCTGACTGCTCTTACTATTTTTTTTTCCCTAACTGATTTAGAATGTCTTTTTTTTGACCAACCTCCATAGGCAAGTTCTGCTTTTCCTGACACTTCATATAGAAATGCATACATTTTGAGCAAATATTTGGAAATGATTGGAAGCTGAGGACTAGAGAAAGAAAAGGAAGAAAAGAGAAAACCATGGTCCATTGAAAAAGATAAATGATTAGTAGATTCACCTGTGATAGCAAAGTTTCACATGTAAATGCACATTTCCCTTGCTTTACACGCACCTGAAACACAGCCTCTGACATTCTGACGTTTCTCTCCCCCACAGCCCCAGTGGTTTTTGCTGACCTTAGCATGTATGTTGCTAGTACATAGTAGATTACCCAAATATTGACATATGAAAGACTTGTAATTTAAATCCAGAGTTATGCCAATGGCAGTCTACCATTGGAGGCTGGTATGAGTGCAGGCAATCTTGGAGCGCACGCCAGGCACTGGGACCTGGCTGCACAGAGCCATGCAGGTACTTCTCTGGCTGTGCTCTGAGCAGGACCCTCCTTCAGAAGATAAAGTTCCTTCCTTATTCCTGGCTACCATTTCTATTGGAATGACTTTCCTTTTTACTTTGTAGTCTTTCTTTCAAAGGAATGCATCACACAGTTTCTTCCTAGCTTCTATAGAAACAATTCAATGAAGGAAAATGCCTCAAAGAAAGCAGAATTTCATCCAATCTCACACGCTCAAGGCTGTTAAGTAAATCTGTTATATAACTAGAAGTACAAAGTCATCTAGCTCTTTTAGGGATGCCTTTGAAAACTACTTCTGTCCTTCACTTTCTGTCTCATAACTGCATCTTTCGTAGAGCAGAGGAAATACTTTAACAACCTGCACAGTGCTAAAGGTCTCTACCTGTTACGTGAAGAGTGCTAGCGTATCAAAGATGTTTCTTATCTTCCTTTAACTGAAATTGTGTGTCAGAGCATAGTTACTAAGAAAAAAAAATAAATCTTTTCTTTCTGATTTTAAATGTAAAATAAATCCAGATGAGTATTTTAGATGTTCCCTGATAAAAACAGGGACAGACAGAACAGCTTATGATTCAGGGCTCTACTTTATGTTCAATTAAGTAAAGGATACATTTCATTAAACAATTACTTAGCCATACCCTTCCCGCTTCCCCACTCTCTAAATGCAGGGGATTATAAGTCAGGAAAATCTGGTTTTATAGCAGATTTGTTTTTCTAAATAATTAAAATTGCTGTAAATTTCATAAAAAAAAATCAATCTTAAACTCAGTTTGTATGCAAAATTGTATCCAGTTTTTGTTATTTTATCACATGAACAGTATTTCTCCTGCCTCCAGTCATCTTAAGGGAACTTATATAAAATGGCTTCCAAAGGAATAAAAAAGGGCTGTAGACTGATGCTCTGAATGAAAGAGATAGCCTTGCTTGTGTTTGGACACTGTAAGTGCTATCCATTCCTGATTGTCAGTTGTTTTGATCTGATTAACTTGTGGGGATGTAAAGTAGGATTGTGCTGAGCAATATTTAACCAGGCTGATTTAAATCCAACCAGTTGGAAAATACGTATATATACATACAATTCTCCTGCATGTTATTTCAATTAGTATCATAATTCTGCATTGTTTCATGTAATAATGTTAAGAGAGCTTGAATCTGTAGACAGTTCTGATTGGTTGGTTCTTTCAAGATGCAAAGCAAAGTTGTTTTTGTATGCATTCATACTTTTATCCTCTATCTGTCTCCTGGGTTTTTTTCAGACATTTTGCTGATTGGATGCTCTTTGTTGTTAAAAAGTGCCATGCTACCAGTCTTTCACTTGTGTTCACAATATTTATTGTCATCAAATTTTAAAATATGCGACATACAGATTTTTTTTGAATATATCTTGAAAAGATTAATGAAGTAATTAAGAGAACATATGGGGAGAGATGATTTTTCTGTACTATTCTATAATTCTGAAACATTTTCTTCAAGTTAAATAGTCTGCTAATAATAAAAGAAATCGCAATAATGTTTCACATCAAATGGAGATTAACGTATCTATAGTTCTGCATTTCTATGATACCAACCTGACTGAAATACCACAGTGCTGTAAAAAAGTTATTTTCTTTCTAGATGTGGCAGAAAGATGAGCTTTATTTTAAAGAACTGAGTCATTACTGGTGCTAGAATCTTATCTTGACATGGCAAATTCGTAGTTAAAGTATCTTTTAGATGATACCTGTAAAAAAAGAAAATAACATGACTCCTCTTCTGCTATGTCAGCACAGAAAGGTGTAAAACAAGGACAAAGTGCAATTCAGACTCAAGTTTTTGCTAGTAGACTTGCAGAGATTTAGGTGTTACTGAAAGAGAATGAGGAAGGTTGGCAACTAAGGCGCTAGTGTGGGCTGAAATAATTCCATGAATTAAATCAAAGTGCTGAAAGTTATATGTAGTTAAAAAAAAAAAAAGTTATCTGCCTATGTTTTTATTAATCTAATACATAATTTAGTGAGTGTATGCTAAACATTTATATTGCATTTTCATATACATCATAAGGATTGCTTATGATACATGAAACAATCTTGTTCTGTCAGAATGGACTTTGGAACTGAGTTACAGATAAATGTCCAAGATAAAAGGCATGTTCTGAAAATGTTTTATTTTTGCTAAAGAGCCATGACAGAGCAATTTATTTGACTCATCTGTACATGAAACTGCTGGGATTAAAGTTCTCTTAAACTACAAACTCTTTTCTATTTTGTGTCAAGGTATGTATTGGAACATGTGATTTCATTGTTTCAGTTGAGAATTTTTGAGTATGAGAGGAAGTACTGTAAACCATTTCTGTCATACAATTTAAGACTTCAGATAACTCAGGGATTTTTCTTTTACAAGTCTATGAGTGGCTATTTAACCTCCTAACTGGAAAACATGAGTGACACTGCAGTTGCCTATTATCCATACCATTTAGAAGGTATAGAAAGTAATTAATCTAGCAGATTTGGCAGATTTGTTTTGATTATGACTGTAGAAATAGAAACTACTGTAGATTTAAGAGTCCAGTATAGCTTTTAGAAACAAATTTGACAGCCTGGCTAGCACCTTTTACATGACTGATAGTTGTTGGGGGGTTTTTATTTCCCTCTTATGGAAGTTATGTAATAAATTGTACGTCATAACTCAGAGTGACTGAAAGGCTAATTTTAGCTCTGAAGGGTTTTTACATCTAAATTGATCAATAAATTAGATGGATTAATTAAGTTCTGCTGTCAGAGCCAAGGACTGTCAGTGTATGTAGCCTTGCTGGTGTATCATTTATTAGTATCTCAAAGAACAGTAACTTTTTAGTATCTCTGTACATACTTTCCATTTTTAAGGCCTTGAAAAGGTCTGCCTATTTATATCAAAGAATAAAATTTCATCCTATTAAGGAAATGCCAAAGTCCTATCTAACACAGACCAGCACTCACCTGAAAAAGATGAACAAATTCTGGAAGAATGTAATTTATTTCTGACAGCTGCATAAATTAGAAAGAAGCTTCCTGACAGATGACATGATTACTTTTTTGTCCATATAGCCAAAGTTTTACCTGATCAGGATGAAATAATGTAGGTGAAAACGGTAGAACTACTGACACATGGACAAACACATATGAGATCCCATTCACTGAATGAGAAGTTGTCTGCATTTATTGCAGCCCCTCAAAGATATCTAGCATAAAAAAGACTTACTTCTCCTGTTCAGAATTTCCATGAGGCACAAATAATTCTGAACTAAAAAAATGCCAGTGCCTAAGGAAAGACCTGGGCTTTTTTCACACAGAACTAGTCCTAGAGTATGCTAAACCACCAGAACTCTTAGGATTCATGTCCAGGATTGTGCTACAGGTTCTGGCACTGTATGATAAAATACATTTTGTCTCTCAATAATGTCATCTAGATGTTAAATCCATAAAAGAAATGGATAGGGAATAAAAACCTTTCTCATTATGGCTGACCATGTAAGATGGTGTCAACACTGTAATGGCAAGCAGGTTGATAAGTTTAAGGAAACTATGAAATGCATAATACGTATCTTTTAATGAGCATAACGTAGTCCAAATTTTACTGTAGAAATGATAATGTAGTTTACAGTTTAGAACAGCAGTTAGAGTGATATATTAACTGTATTTTCTCATTTATTCATACAACGAATGCACAGCTGAGATATTCTTTTACTGGGCTTTTACCAATGATTAATATTAAAGTAAAAAATAAAAAGAAGAGGAAGAAAAGGTAATAGATTCACTGAATGTAGATAAAATGTCACCGACTTTCTTAATTATCAAGACACTTGCTATATTAATTACTATAAAGAATAAATATATCTTCTAAAATGTCATGCTCTAATGACAAATACATACAGGGATATCAAACCATAGACAACTTGGGGGGAAAAAAAATCCCCCACAAAACTGAAACAAGTCTACTCCAGAAATCAAATATAGTTCAAGTAATTTAATCTTTGTAATTCCTCATCTTTTGTTACGACCCTTTTTAATTAGTTTGCATTTGAAACATCACCAATGCATGAAATCTAGATAGGTATAGAAAGGTATCAACTTTTTTTTTTTATAAGTTAATTAAAAAATACATGACAAACCATATGAAAAATTACATAACATATATCAATTCCAGATGTGGTTTGAAAAATAAAATGAACATTGAAGAAGAAAGCTAAAACTTTTAGAATTGTAAAGGGTAATTAAAGTACTCCGGTCCTACTGATGGCCACTGGTATTAGGACTTCTATAAAGTGTACCTTTTAGAAAGAATATGTTTATACTGCAAATAGTGCTCGATAACTCTTATCCCATTACATACTCAGAGGAATGTCTAAACTGAAGTATAATTTCATAATGTCAGTGGCTGACTAATTGTATAACTTCTAATTATTTTGAAGTTATTTAACAGTGTTATAAAGTTAGTTGGCTATCCTGTGAGAGATGTGAAAACCAAAGCATACTCATGTCATTGTAATGGCCAAGGTATGGTTTGTATATTTTATAATGTACCATTTTAGAGTAGTCTTTTTTGTAATCTTTTGTATCATATTTCTTGCTTCTTCATTTTTCCCCTAATTGTTCCATCATTTACTCCTGAATCAGGAAACAAAAATACTTCTGCAAAATTACTTATATTTGGGTTTCTTAATGAAAAAATTTCAACACCTTCCTCTGCATCTTAGTGTTTCTTTTTATTAATCGATCAAACCTGTTTAAATAGAGTTAAGAAGCCTTTGTTACTGGTCTGTAAAAACCTTTGAGTAAATTGAGCTATGATCAGTGGTCAGTCCTATAAAAGTTCTAGTTTGTGTGTTTGCTTATCCATGTTTTGCAGCTGATAAGGGCATATGTCTCTAGCAGGACAGTTCCTCTCCTCATAAATATGGCATTAAAAGTCTGAATAATCTTTATTTCTTTCAATTTCCACTTATAAAAGCAACAACAGGAAATTGTTACAGGATTTATGAGCATCTGATTATCTTTTCATTTCTTTAAAGTGTAACTGGCTTCATTAGAGGTATCTGGATTTGTTTAGGAATGTGTCTTGAATAGATGATCGAACAAACACATACAGAACCAAAACCAAATGAGCTAGTCTTTAGCAAAATGTAATGCTTAACAATTTCCTCCTTTCATTCTTCCCATTTCTATGCTACCCTCACTTCTTATGCTTTCTGATTGTTGGTCGAGAAAGCATTTGGAAAATATAAGTATAAACTCAATACCCTGAGAATTTGTAAAATACTTCAGCTTTATTCTTAAAGACTGGAAGAAGTAGAAAATACATGCTTGATGACAAATGTTCACTTGGCCAAAGCTGAGTGATCAGTTGTGAAGTTTTATGAATTCATGAATACCAACAGACTCCAGTGCCCTCCATTCACACCAAAACCTTCCTACCTGAAATTTTCACCATATTTTGTGTTTAATTTGTTCTTTTAGTTACAGCAATACCGCATCAAGATCACTAATTTTGATGCTAAGTATCTATTTACATCTCAGAGCAATGTTTTCTACTTACAAGTAGTTAGGGACTATTTCTCTTCTGTTGTAGCAATGTTTCTTTTCATTTTATGAACTAATTCAGCTTTATTGTACAAGGTTTATATTTGGTTTAGAAACACATTCAGGTAATACCTTGTCAGGGTTCAAGTTTATGTTGCCACTACAAGATGTTAGATTTCACCTTACTTCAAACAAAAACAAGAAAAGAGAGATAAGTACCATGTGTCAGAGTCTATAGTTGACACTGTGCATTTCTTCTTGTACACCACTGCTGTCTGGTATGCTGTGGAAACAACTACTATAACAAAATCAAAATCTTAGCCACTTTTACAAATTACCAGGAGGATTTAGACACCTGAAGCCTCACATGAAAATGGTAAAAATACCATAGTCTATTAGGAAACAATTTCCTGCAGGGATCTACATGTAGGAATCTGACTTTCATACTTCTAAAAACCTAGCAATGTCTGAATCGCATCGTTAAGTGCCTAAATGTCTTTGACAGTCTTGCCCTTATTCCTTCAAAATCTATCTAATGTAAGAAATAATTGCAGTGAAATAACTCAAGAAGGAAGTATATGTAAATGTGTAGGAAAATGATATAAAGGTGCATACATTCATTGTAGAGGTGTATGATTCTTCTGTCAGTTTAAGGACAAAAATATTATGGCATGTAAGCTAAAGTTTTCAAAGCCACTTAAACACTCATGAGCTTCATGATGACCTTCACTATTAGATGACCTTCAATATTACATTTCATGAGTATGTAACTAACTTTAGAAAATATTACACTGTGACAAATCTAGTTTTCATATTATAAGTTAATGAGTTTCTCTTTTAACTTACTGAATTAACATAAACACTGCACAGAGGATTACTATGGCATGATAAAAACATTAATTTAGTCTTAATTATTATATATCTTTTATTATATTTTGATTCAAAAGTGAGAATAGCTGTAAAAGTAAATATCATAGGAAGACGAACAAAGCATTTCAGAAGATTATTATATATACTTTTATTTCTGGGCCTGAGTGTACTCTGGAAACATAGTCCTAAACTATGCCTCCAAGATTTCTATAAAAAAATCTGTTACTACCTAACTTCTCTGTTACTGCACAGAGAAGGGGAATGAGAAGCCAGATATTTATGGATGACATTAGTTTTTTTTCCTTGCTTGTCCACTGGTAGTCACACAGTACACTGACATCAGTCCAGGAAAGAAAGATGAAGTCCAAATTCCTTCTATATGTAACTTAGTTTTCCCAAGAAATTACCTACAGGTCTCTGTAGTATTTAAAATACAAATCATGTTGCTCAACCCTATCAAGCCCCATGAATTATGAATCCTTCTCGTCCTATTACGTCCTTGCGTTGCTTACAATTCCTGTCTTCACAGTACTGCACAGTGCTGGCTCACTGGCTTCTGGATGTAAATGTGTAAGTCAAGGTGCCATTTATGTCTTCTTTTTCTTTATGGCATAAGGAAGAAGGATCTTCTATAGCATAACCCTGTTGATGTTAATAGATTTTATGCTCATTTGAAATTCATGAGGGTCTCACTATCTTTGATTCAAATTATATTGGGAAAGAAATAGGTAAAATTCAAGAAAAATAGAAGGACCTTCAATTTATTTTTCTCCTTTGCTTGCCATATTATTAACATGCTTTCATTTTTTTTTCTTCTAAGTACTAGCTGCAAAATGTGCCCATAAATCTGATCGGTAAAATGGATTTACCAAAGTACAACCCATACTTTTGAAAATACTAGTAACAGCAATATAGCTTCACTGGTTACCCTAGGATTAATTTGTATTATATGACATAATCTGAAATGTTCTGTCTTTATTTAATATTCAGAACCAGACCCTTCTTGATCCCAAAGCAGCTTGGAAGTTGTTAGGTCATTAAGACCTCCCATATACATAACATAGATGTTTCTGCTTGACCAGTGGGGTTTTTTTTTGTGTGTGTTTGAAAATGTTTTTGCTTTCACAGTACATGAGAGCTTTTGAAAAAGTTGCAAAATTAGCTAAGCCACAACTGCTCTGACAATTAAGTTTCAAGAAATTTGATTTGGTTCTACTTTATAAAACATTTCAACATAATACTGTTGCAACAGTATAAAATTTATTCTCCAGTTTCAGCTGTCATGATGACCAAGTTCTTCCAATGGAGGACCTCTTCACTCTTAATTTGTTGATAAGTTTGCAATACACCCTTCTTTAGCTGACTCAAGCACACTTCATGGCTTCAACCTGTTAGGTTGCATTATGAAAGAAAAGCTGCAGCCCACAGGTTCTGAACTCTGAAAATGTGAAAAGAACTTCTCTCACTAATTCAAGGAGACAAGTAGCCGCTCTGCCAGCCCCCAGACTGACCATTTTGGTTTGGGATGAGAACTTCAGTATAGTAGGCTTACTTAGTCTTTGCTGTTGAATTGTATTGTCTAAAAATATTCAAAATTGTATTGTGTGAAAGTGGTAATTGAAGAAGCATGAAAAAATTGGTTACAAAATATTTTTAATAATATTTTAATAATTTTAAATTAATATTTTATTTAATATTAAGCACTAAAAAGTTTGTTAAGAAGCTTGTAAAAAATTCTTTTCTGAAAAGGGCAACACTACATCCTTAGTTACAAGCAATCACTAAAGCTAGGTGCTTTCTCTCTGAAAGCACTAAACCTCTTTGGATGGGTGACCTGAAGCTGTAAACAAGAAAAGTCTCCGACATGCATTTGATAGAAGGGAAGAATCACCCATGGCTGCTTAATTATGCATCATGGTAAAAAGAGTTTGTTTTAATGTGATTATTGAACATTCATCAATGGTTACTAAACAATAATTAATTATACTGCTGAGTCCTGCTTAGTGTTTATATGCATAGGTTTATCAAGCATGCATATTTTACTGAATTTATGGGACATAGTGAAATTTCATTATACATGTGCCTCTTTCATTATGAAACTCTTCATATTACTGAGGTCACCTTGACAGATCTCATATATGTGGTAAGGCACTGGAACAGGCTGCCCAAGGAAACTGTGAATGCTCCATCCCTGACAGTGTCCAAGGCTGGACAGGGCCTTGAGCAACCTGGTCTAGTGCAAGGTGTCCCTGCCCATGGCAGCAGGGTTGGAACTGAATAATCTTAAGGTCCTTTCCAACCCAAACCATTCTATGATTCTATGATTCTATGATTCAATATAAATATAAAATGTTACTTTTTGTGTAGAAACTCATTTTGTATAGATTCCTCATGGGTGAATTCCCAGTAGTTAAGATTTAATGGTTAGTGTTACATGTGAACATAGGTATAATTAGCCAAAGAAGAGATGTTAATTTCTTCTTTATTTGATCATCTGGGGTGATATTTCAGTCTCTATTTCTGCAGATGAGTGAATTAGTGAATTGCAAATTGGGATTTTGAGAATTAGTGTTTGGATCAGGCATGCACACAGCCAGACTCATTAGGTGACTGTACAGACCTAAAGAGCTATGCAAATCTGTAATGTCATTGCCTTATAAATGGCAAAAAAATTAGGTAGCAAACACAGGAAAAGAGTTTGTGTGGGTTGTTTCATTTAGGTAAAGTTGATTTATACATCAGATTAAGAGAAAGTTTTAATTTAGAAATTATGAAGATAACTGGAGGAGCTCCTTAGAAGAGTACAGAATCAGATCCTAAACAAATAAATACAAAATTTTAGGGCATGTCAGCAAGTTTCCTGGAATACTCAGTGACTATGACAACATAGAATGTCTTAAGTGCTATCTGCATTGCATTATGTTTTCTATATTTATTATATATTTGTTCATCCAAGAGGTGAATTGAAACAAACAAGAGTTGTGTGAAATACTTCTTTCCAAATAACAGGCTATAGAATTGATGTATCAGGGAGCAGTTGTGTTCCCACTATATGGAAACACTCAAAGCAGCACATTATACCAGAACACTTTATCTCTAATGCTTTCTGTACTACTTGCTCTGTAATTTCTTGAATTATTCATTAATTAAGTACAATGCAAGTTATTGAATTTCAGACTAAGACCAAAATAAATAAATGTGGCTTTAAAAGGGGAAAAGTTGCTATTATTGGAACAGTTCTGACTTCTTCATTTATTTTAATTATTTGCATAGCTGTAATTAAGCTATAGTGCACTTCATTCCTGCATAAAATTAAGTAGAATAAAATTATCACTTTTTTAATAACATCAAATTAACTGTCATTAATGAGAATTTAATCACCATGTTTCCTATTAGATATAATTAGCTAATGATATATAAATCTATATGAAACACAACTTAACAATATAACACTTTACATAATAAAATAACTAATCTAAGCCCAGGAAGTAATTAAGAAGATGTCATATGTGTCATATTTCATTTTCCATGAGGGAAGACAATTAAAGCTTTGGTAAAATATGCAAGAATAAATTTGAATTGGCCTACCCAAATCCCTCTCTAATATATCATATGCTTTTATCTTGTATTTTCTGTCTTAATGATATAAATAGTCTTCTATTTTTCTGCCTTTGTGTTATTATAATTGCTGGCAGGTGAGGAAATAGTGTGTTTTGAGTGTCACTCTTTAAACTATTAAGTAGACTTTGTTGGAAATGTTTGCTTTAGTTTTCTTGTTTTGTTCTCACAAGTATTTATATTCTTAAAATGAAAATTTCCTAAGAGAGAATTTTGAGATTTCCATGATGAAATGTCTCGGATTCTCTGAAAAAAATTACTGCTTGAAACCAGTGACAAAAGCAAGATCTACTTAGTTCATTGTAAGAGTGATAGCTTAGGGTTTCAACTTTGATGTCAGTATGACCTAAACTACCCTGCAAGACTGTTGGAGTCCTGTCTTTCTTTCTTGCTTACTCTCTGTCTTTCAGACAAAGACATGTGAAGCCTAAGAAACAAAATCCCCACACTTCTTCGCAATTTCCCTTTGGAAAAAAAAAATATTGATGGCAAAAATAATATTGCTGGAATGTCCTTTTTAACTTGCCCCTTCATGTTCTTGTCTAAAGTTAGTGGACTTTGCAATATTCAAAACTCAGAGGAGAAGAAGTGGGAAATATAAAACTATCTATTCTATAAATTGTATTCAATAGATGAATTTATTACTTAAGGATGCAGTGGAGTTCAGAGCCATGTACACATTGGGTCTGAAATATCTTACAAAATATTTGATTATACAATATATATAATAAACCCACTATCATTTATTTATTGAAGCCAACTTTGAATTTCAGTGGGAATGTAGGTTTTGTCCTTACATACACACACACAAACACACATATAAATACACAAATATAAATCCTATTAATATACATATATGTCTTCAAAAATAGGTTCCTTTTCAGGGACTTTCAAATCCTTGAAATGCTGGTATTCACATAATTATTAACTTTAAGAATTGTCAAATATTCAGTGTTTAACACTTATTCTGTTTCTGCCATATATCCAGCAGTTGTGCCAGCCACTAGCATTTTAGGTAGCCTTAAATTTTAAAATTCCAATTTCCTGTAATGTGTTCTCTAAAATTTAGTACCTGTCTTGAGAAAGGATATAGAAATGCTGTTACTGTTGAAAAATTAGAAAGACAACTTTTCTTTTTGAATTATACCTGTCTGCATCTGTAGTATCTGCATTGACTTCAGTACAGTTATTTCTGATGAAGGACTGCATGCATGCATGTAATAATAATGATGCAGTATACATTTGTTGAAGAAAATATGTTCAAAACTGTAAATGATTTTAAAATTCAGATGCAGGCACTTCAAATTAGAGCCAAAAGGAGTGCAGGCTATTGTTATTTGCCATGTGGTTTGGTGTTGCTTTCAGATTTAACAACTGATCCTTGTGGGCAGGGTACCAAACCAAATATCTTGTCTAATTTATGAGACATAAAGAAGAATACGTTTTATGCATAGTTGAGAATTCAATGTTATTCTAATCAAAGAATTACTATTAGTATAAATTGCTCCAAGCTACTTTGAATAGACTAGGTTCTTAGAGCATGAGGATTCTCTTCAGGTGCAAAGGAGATGTTGCCATCTGCAATTTGTGATTTTACTGATGTTTGTATCTTGTTTACCTGCACTCCAAAATTCCTGGATCCTTCTGGGCAGTGTAGGGAAGATGAGCCTCAACACAGTGTGACCTCTGCAAGTTGTTGTTCAGCCAAGGTTTGCAAGTTGTTGTACAGACAAGGTTTTACATCAGTCCAGACTTCACCTGTCTGCGATTTCTTCCTCTTTTATTTGCTCTTTTGCTTGTTCATAAGTGGTCACCATCTTCTCATTGCTTCTCCATACATAATCTGATTTCTTGTGTTCTCCTGCTGGTGGTTAACACCAAGTGGGAAACAGGTTTGAATTGTTGCATGCAGGAAACATGCTTGCCATGTGCAGTTCTGCTTCAGGTCAGTGTATCCATGCCACAGGCCTTAGGCAGAGGCCAAAGTGTTCTAGAGCAACACTTTACGATGAAAGGAACAAATTCCAGATTGTCTTAACTTATAATATTGCTAATTCTAAATTGTGGCACAGTGAAAACTGATGAACTTTCTCATGTTCACACTTTCTCTGTTGTTAGGCTTACCCTTTTTCTGATCCTCTGGGTCCCAAATTCAATGGCAACAACCTTCTCTATAGAGAAACAGAATTGCAAAAGGGCAAAGTTTCAGCAAGTGGTCTGTGGCCCCCATCCTTCAGCATTAGCAGCATGATGTTGCAGATTTACAGTGTGGTTGCTTGATCTTTCTTTAACAGTTCTTATCCTTAAGAACATCTTTACCAAGTCTCTCAAGATCCTTTATTAAACGGTAATTGACCATTTATGATTTTTGTTTATAGCCCTGGAGCCTCTGGTATCATCTTGTGCTAGCAGGTTCAATGCTTCTGCCTGTATCTTGTGCTCATACTTTTGGGGACTACAAAAATTGTGATCCATTAAAAGACACATAGAAACATATAGCTACAATCAGTTCAGCAAGGAGTGCGAAGTTCTGCACCTGGAGAGGAACAACCTCAGGCACCAAGTTATGCTGGGAGACACCCAGGTAGAAAGATCTTGAGAGAAAAGGACCTGGGGGTCCTGGTGAACATCAGGTTGAACATGAGCCAGCAATGTGTCCTTGCGGCAAAGAAGGCCAATGGTATCCTGGGCTCCATTAAGCAAAGTTATGCCAGCAGGTTGAGGGAAGTAATCCTTCCTGTCTGTTCAGCACTGGTGGTGCAACTCCTGGAGTGCTGTCTAGTTCTGGGCTCCCCAGTAGCAGGGAGATATCGACATAATGGTAGAGTCCAACAAAGAGCTACTAAGGTGATTAAGGGACTACAGCACCTACAGTACATACAAGAAAAGCCTGAGAGAGTTGGGACTGTTCAGCCTGGAGAAGAGAAAGGTTGGGAGTATCTTATCAATGTGTATAAATACCTGAAGGGAAGGTGCAAAGACAGTGGAGCTGAGCTTTTTCCACTGGTGGCCAGTGATAGGACGAGAGGCAGCAGGCACAAACTGAAACACAGAAGAGGCTATCTGGCCATCAGATGGACCAAGGCCTGGTAGAGATTGGCCAGAGAGGTTGTGAAGACTCCCTCCTTGGAGATATTTCACAAGCCATCTGGACACCATCCTGGGCAATCAGCTCTAGGTGGCCCTGTTTGATCAGGGGGTTGGATCAGTTGACCTCCAGGGATCCCTTCCAACCTCAATCATCCCATGGTTCCATGAATGCTTTGGTACCATCTTGTTATTAATATCTGGTAGTTACAGCAGTGCTACTGGCACACTACCAGAATTACAACATGGGATAAGCATGTCCTGTCAGTTATCTCAGATTAGCTGCTGCGAGGTAACGCACTAAACCAGAGAATCTTGTTTGCATTTAATAAGAAGTGCCTGTCCTTGAAGCAATCCGTTCAAAATAGAGGAGTCATTTAGTAAGCATATTGAAATTCAGAGCAGAGTTTGTATTGACATTTCATTTTTCTCCTCACCTCTACCTTCTTTTATACATTGATTTAACTGTCTTTGGAGACAGAGATTGAAAATGAATCTTTCCTTTTCACATGCTTTACTATGTTTTAAAGTTACATGTGGCATTACATCCTTAATACAGATTTAAAAAAGTAAAATTAATTCATTGATCTAGATACGTTAGACAGTTTTTAAAATGTGTGTTGTTATATCACTCATGTCAAGCCTTGCTTAGGAAGTCTTTAGTAATCAAAATTGTCAAGCCAGTCTTAAAGAAGGAGTGCAGTGATTTGCTGTTAATATAAATGTCAGATAAAAACCACTGTCACATTTTAAATAATTCAGAATTTTTTTTTTCAATTAAGAAGTCCTTAAGATAGCTTCTAAATACTGACTGGTACTGCGTGAGGTTACACTTAGGCAGAAAAGAATTATCAAATTACTTTTTTTTCCTCTCTCAAAATAAAGCATGATGTTTCTTCATTGTTGCTTTGAAAGTAAAGTATCTTTAAATTCATGTAATACTGCTCCATACATAAATATTTTCTGTGTAATTCCCACATCATAGAATGTGTAGCTATACAAAACTGAAATAGTACTACTAAAATTTCTCCACTTCATAGTAATCGAATGGGATGTCAAAGCCTTCTTTCGTTTTCCACTCATTTTGTGCTGCTTTCCCACACTAACAAATTATTTATGCTTTTATAAAGGTTGTACTTAGATCCTTAATCACAAAACTTGATATTCTTTGATTTTTGTAAGACTCGCATCACCATCCTCAGAGGTCTTTCATCACAAAGCAAATGTACAGGAAGCAATTAATTACAGAGCATTGTTGAAGTTTGCCTGGGTGCCAAAAGATTAGCACATGAAAGAGGAGTCCATTAAGTGATAGCAAAACCAAATGAAGTAACCACCGGCTTTGGAAGTCCTTGAACCACTAGTGGCTGGAAGGCGACAGGGTTAACTGGAGATGTTCTGGGATATGGCTATTCTCACTGTTTGCTGGGCACAGGCCACTGGCCAGCGATGGGGATGGGGTGCTCTGCCAGCTGAGTACTTACTGTCACAGGCTTACCCACCGGGTGGCTCAGCCACGTGCTGATACAACCACATGCCCTGGTTGCTGGGGCTCTGTTGATTTGTAATAGCTGAGAATCTTCATTCTATATTTCTGTATGAACTGTGAACTCAGGGACAAAGTATCTGTACTCAAAACATGGGTGTGTCCTGGTTTTGGCTAGAACAGTGTGTAATCAGTAATCGCTCAATAGAGAGTATGATGATAACCATTTACTCTCATTGTGGATTTTTTCTGGATTTACAAGAGGAAAGACTGTTCCTCTCAAGGTGCAATTTTATGAACTGATTAAGGTAAAACTAGAGTATGTATTATAGAATGTTGGGAAAAAACTCTGAAAGGAAGCATTCTCTGATCCAGAATATATTTTTCACCTTCCAAAAATGAAAAAAAGGGAAAAGACAGACACCATCATTTGTTACAAATTTAATTATATTCAGATAAATATTTTCAATTAAACTGGGAACTCTGATTTTATATAACTCTTTATGAACATTTTCATAAGCAAAAATTGGAAATAATTAATCATCTCTGCTAAGTTTTACCAGGAGAAAAAGGAAGGCATACATTCATAATTACATGTCAGAACTGTCAATAACTTTGACAGCCTTCCAGATAAAGGAGGCCCACAAGAAGGCGGGAGAGAGACTTTTTACAAGGGCATGTAATGATAGGACAAGGGGGAATGGCTTTAAGATGAAAGGGGGGAGATTTAGATTAGATATATGGAAGAGGTTCTTTGCTGTAAGGGTGTGTCATGGTTTAAGCCCAGCCGGTAACTCAGAACCATGCAGCCGCTCGCTCACTCCCCCCATTTCTTCCTCCCCCCGCTCCTGGAGGGATGGGGAGGAGAATCGAAAGAGTGTAACTCCCATGGCTTGAGATACAAACAGTCCAGTAACTAAGGTATAATACAAAACCACTACTGCTACCACCAATAATAATAATGATAAGGGAAATAACAAGGGGAGAGAATACAATTGCTCACCACCCGCTGGCTGATACTCAGCCCGACCCAAGCAGCGATCTGGGCCTTCCGGGTACCTCCCCCCAGTTTATATACTGGGCATGACGTGCTGTGGTATGGAATACCCCTTTGGCTAGTTCGGATCAGAGTCCTGTCTCTGCTGCCTCCTGGCTTCCTGTGCACCTCCTCCCTGGCAGATCATGAGACTGAGAAAGTCCTTGATCGGAGTAAGCATTACTTAGCAACATCTAGAACACTGGTGTGTTATCAGTGTTGTTCCCAGAGTAAAGTCAAAAACACAGCACTGCAGCAGCCACTAAGAAGGAGAAAAATGACTGCTACAGCTGAACCGAGGACAGGGTGGTGAGATGGATTTCCCAGAGAAGCTGTGGCTGCCCCATCCCTGGAAATGTTCAAGGCCAGGTTGGATGGGACTTTGAGCAACCTGGTCTAGTGGAAAGTGTTCCTGCCCATACCAGGGAGGTTGAAACTGGATGATCTTTAAGGTCCCTTCCAACCTTAACCATTCTATGATACGTGTGTAGACAGCAGGGATAACACAGTGGCTGGGCACAAAACTTCGTCTTTTCCTTTCACATTTTATTTAAGTGGATGTGTTTTTTCCTTTCGTATTCCTTTCTGGGGCCTGAACTTCTAATTTGTCATGGGAGAGGAAGGACGGGATGTGAGACAGTGCTGAGTTTTTCCAAGCCAGAGGAGGGCCAGGAGGTTTTGATGTGAGGTGTTTGGTTTCCAGTAGCAAGAAACTGATGAAATGAAAGTTGTGAGAATGAACTTTAGTATGTGTGGTAGGACATAAGGCATTGCTGCATGAGAAGTCAGAGAGTGCAAGGATATTTGGCAGTATCATATTAGTGTTGAGATTTGCAGTATAGCAATGTGTGTAGATTTGTGTGGTATTTGATGAAAGTTAAAAGTTTTGGGACATCCAGACTTATCACCCATATTCTCTGTAGTTCAGTTTTCCACATACTTCAGAAATGTTTGTGATTTGTTGATTTTTAGGTGCCCAGTTAAAGCTACCCTGCAAATGCTGCAAACCAGCTACTAGGCTGGGCACAGGATTTCACTTCTTTGCCAAATAACTTTGAACAAATCCTAAAAGTTAAATGATGACTAAATGTTTAAAAATACTTACTTATACTAATTCTAACAAGTGTTTTGTTTGCAGATACTGTGAAGTCCCAGCCACTTATCAGGTGAGGCATATCTCTTGGCATGGTGGTAAAGAGGCTATCATTTCCATCTCTTGCAACTGATAGCTGCTGGTAAACACCCTTTCTTTGAAATGGGAATGATTCCAGTTATACTAGCTTGATTCTTGTCATTTCAGCAAAATAATCAATTCAGCCTAAGCCAAGATTGTCCAAACAAAATACATCGTTTCCTTCTGCACATTTCCTTGTTCTGGAAGTTTCAACAGAGATTAGTCAGAACTATAAATCACAGGCAGACAATCTTAAGGAAATAATTGTACTGTCTAGCCAAAACAGCCTCTCAAAGAGGCAGTGTACCCAAGTCGACTGAAGAAGGAGATTTGTCTTTTTAGTATTCACAGTATGTGAATATTTAGTCAGGGTTTTCTTCATCATGCTTCTGAGGGTCACAGCCCCACAAGTTCATGTATAGCCCAGGTGTCTCCACCATTGTAGGGGTTAAATTTACTATTTACCAGAGTTCATCAGAAATTAGTTTAAGACTGTATAAGTTATTGGTTAACATGTCAGTCCTAATATAAAATCTCAGACTGTTTTTGGTGAAGACTGTACAATTTAGGTATTTTGTTGTCAATTTAAGTCCTGCAATGCATTTGGGTTTTGTAACATTTTTCTGGCAGGTAATAAATCATTACACACTTCAAACTGTAATCTCAGACCTCTTCTACTTTTTCCCTTTGCCATACCAGTTCTTAGGCATATTTTTTTATTGCGGATTATTAATTTTGAGTCCTACAGTGTTTGCTAGTAGATTAGAATCTGTTTGGGATAAAGCCTGTCATTTTAGTATTCGTATACTAGTTACTCTATAGGGAGCAGTTCTGAAGTGGGAAATTAAGTACTGGTATAGCATGCATTTTAAGTAATCGGGCCCATTCAGACTGGATTGGGGGATGTTTCTGAATCATAAAATGCAGATGTCTGACTTTCATTGAAGGCTTCAGCTTAGCTGCTGTTTGTCTTTTTTGAAGCCTCACCTTACATTTAACAGTATTTAAAAAATAGGAAACTTAAACAATTTGGAGACTAAAAACTCCACTAGTCCTTGAGAATCATATGTTCAATGTAGTCTTCAGATAATCTATTGACTGGGAGACAGCTTTAGAATAAAAGATTATGACCAGAAGAAAGAAAGGACACTATTTTTCAACACCTTCACTATGTTATTTGGGAGAGCTCGCTGTGAAGGAATAGTGCTGTAATACCTCAACTGCTTTGTGCCAGGAGCATGGATTCCTTTGCTTGATGTGGGTTGAATTCTGCTTAGGCAAAACAAGAATCACTATTTTTCTTAAAAAGTAGAACTTTTTCTGAGGCCAGTATGAAATGTTATCTCCCATAGTTCTCAGTATTGAAGTGAATTTCATAATTTTTTAGCATGTTATTCTGTAGCACTTTAATAATTGATAACATGGTTTCTTTAAGTAAAATTCTGTCTTATGTTTTGCTCTCTCTCTGTTAAATTGACAAAAGGATTTGGACACTGAGGATGCAGTGTCCCAGGCATTCTTTGCTGCCCTGCTATCCATAATTATTTTCTTCAGATCTCTATCCTAACTGATATTACAGGCAATAACAGTCAAAGCAGAGAGATTTTATTTTTCCCTTTGTGTTGGAAGGGTCCAAAGCCTAGCTCAGAAGTTTGCTCTTCTGCTCTTCTGTCACTCTTTTGTGAGATTGCTTATTCTTGCAATATTTCTCCAGAATTCAGCTGTGCATCTGTAGTTCCAAATAAACACTTGTCTCTAGCCTTAAAGGAGGCTTGCTAGTCTCCTATTCTAATAATAATGCTAAGTGGTTCATAGTCACTTAAACTTAACAATTAATGTAAGAGAAACAGTGTTAATATTTGACTGAAAAGAGTGTTTGACTTCAGGTAGGTGGACCTTTCCAGTTCTGCAGGATAATGTGCTGAAATTTCCTGATTTACCAAGTGATAGCTGGAAATCCCTCCTTCCTCCTATCTCGTGCATTTTATAAACACATTTCAAAGAGATACCATTTTTTTAGTGATACAAAGAATTAGGTATAATTTTCTCTCAGCAATATGTTCTTATTATGTATGTTTGCAATTTGCAAATTCCCAATGTATTTTCCCTAATTGAAACCTCTGTACATTTAACAGAGTTACCTTTTATTATGTTTTTCTTTCTTGATATTAATATCACTATACACTTGTGATATATAGACTTACACTATATGGTGCCTGTAACCTAGTCTATAGTGGGATATTAGTTTACCATATTCTCACCTTTGGTGAAGCACTGTATGTTCTTTCTGTGGAGAGGTCTTTAATCCAGACACACTGTTGTCATTATTTTTACCAATGATACACAGAATTTTCTGAAGCTTGCAAATCCTTGCAAAGCAGTTTAATCCCATGTAGCCCTAGTATGCTTTTCCAAATGCAAAAATATTTGTTCATGTTGCTTGACACATCACAGACATATCCATGAGCTATGCTTTTGTGGAATCCAGCTGACAACTTTACATATTTTAGTTACAGAATGCTCTTGCTGAGCGTTGAATCCCAACGAATTTACAAAGATGCCAGAGCACAAAATTTGTTTTTTGCTCTGGCATGTTTTTTGCCCTTACATGAAATTTGTTCTAGAAGTGGTGACTTACTTTTTCTCATAAAATTCATATATAAACTTTATATTATTTACAGTTCATTCATTATTTTTTTCCTGAGATTTTTTTCAAGATTCAGGTGTAACGCTGGCTGTTCTCCAGTAAGGGTGTTGAAAACTGAAAAATTGTCTCTCTAACTTGTATGCGTTGCAGTCTATTCCACGTGCTACTTCTTGTAAATTACCTGTTTTAGAATCTTTTGTTTAATTTTTATGTATCATGAAATAGTTGTTAAATTTTGCAGTAATATTTCAGTGTCAAGTTATTCAGATAGTTATTGGCAGAAACACATGTGTTTTATGAATATCTTTCTTCTTCTGCCCTTTCCGGATTGGTCTTTCTAGGATCTCTTTAAAGTGAACTTATTTTCCAGGAGTGGGCAGATGGGAAAATAATTCTTTCCATAATTTCTACTGCTCCATGTGCAAGATTATTCATGGCACTTGAAGGTATTATTATTTTTAAGGCAGATTTTTTTTTTCCAGGCTTCATAGCCTTGATATGATTTACATTTCAATTAGCTTAGGATAAACTAGAAATAAAAACAGAAAGCCCCTGAATGAAAGCAAATTAACAAGTTAGGCATGAGGTCAAACAGAAAGGAAATGCACAGCCTGTAGGCATATCAGAACCATCCTGGAGAAACAAATGTAAGCATGCATGGATATTCCCATATATTACCTAGCGACAAAAGCAAAAAAAAGAAATCAACCTTGATCCAGTAAGGTTAAAATTAAATGAAAGAGAGGGAACTAAGGGGGGAAGATGTATTAGCATATGTTGTACTTTTCTTAAGTTGTTAGTGTATTTGTTCGTCATTAGGCAAAAAGAAGTATTAAAAAAAATGCTTTTAGTAAACAAATGTATCTTTCATGCTTTTGTTTCAGTTTCAAAGCCTCTAACAAACCCTTATGTGTTCTCTTCCTTTGTAAGTCTGTTCAGTGTCTATTACTATATATGCAGTGGTTGTTAAAATGACATTAAAAAGCACTCAGTTTTCTTACCTCTAGTCCGTACATAGTGGGTTTAAACAACAAATGATGTTTAATCTAGATACGTGAGATTTTTTTAATGTTGTAAAGTTTGTCATGAAGTATGGAGGTCTGGAAACTTCTGGAAGCCTGAATATGGCTTATTAAAAAAAAAACAAACAAAACAACACACACACATACAAAAACCCCAACAAAGCCAACCAACCAAAACAAAAAAAAACCAAAAAACCAACACCATTACCTAAACAGCAACAAAAAAGCTTTAAATAAGAAATAAAGGATTAGAGTTACCTATAAGAGCACTTCAGTACTACATACACATTAAACTAAGAAACTGATGGACACTTAGAAACTGATAACATCTGAGTTACTTTATAGTCTGTGATTCAGTTTACATCCCCAATACTTTAACCATTGCACATTTTGAAACAAAGCACGGATTAGAAAATATTTTTATTTAAGAGTACCAATTTCCTGTGGAACCGTGAAGCATGTATATTCCTCTTTCCTCAAGGAATTTGCTTGTGCTTTATCTGCTAGTTTTTTTGTAGGTCTCCACTCCTCTAATGAAGCAAAGAGCAAGCAGTGTTAAAGACCGTATCTTTCAAGTACACTGGTAGAACTTGGTTTTGACAACCTCTGCTGCTATACTGCTGAGCCATATTTTATGAGTGAATTTTTTATAGTATGCAGATGTCTTGGTGTTAGTAAGTAATAATGAAATGCATAAATATACTGAAAACATCCCTGTGAACATCAGTAGTAGAACATATAGTAACTGCAGCTATTTGTAACCCACGTCTGAAAACAGAATATGAATTTCAAATCATGTTGATGTTTTTTTCATTCAGTCAAATCATATTTTTTCATGGATAAGAGTTTGAGAGCAAAGCCAAATTCAGGAAGGCTAGCAAGGGATCTCCCACTCTCACTGATTTTGACCTATTTCTGTTGTTTTTTATTGAATTTTCACTGTGATTGCAATGTAGCTGGCTGCAGATTCTTTCTGGAGGGGTCAGACACATGTTCCTGGGACACTTATGAATGACAGTGACTCATTTGTTTCTACATTGATCTAGCTTTGAAAAATGAAAGTATAAGTAAACATAACTTTGTAGACAATCTCTTTTTGTTGCTGCAATCACATATCATAGTGAATAGGTTTGTATCATCTCTGGCTTAGTTAAAAAGCAGCAGAAGAAAAAAAATAACCAAAGTTTATGAAAATGTCTAGAAAGACACAACTTTACTAAAATTACAATTAGAACTGCTTATGTATTAAAGCAGCATGTGCACTGTAGAATAAGAGAGCTATGGAAACTAGTCATAGGAATGGACCTCTCATAAACAAAATAGCAGAAAATTCTAAAGAAAAATCAAAACTACGTTCACATGGTTGTTTGTAATCCAGTTTATCTATGGGGAATTCCAAGGTTTTACTTGCTCAAGGCCAAAGGGTAGATCAGTGGCACGACTGAGAGTAGCTATTAAAAGCATCCTCAAAACTTATTCTTTTAGACTATGTCTCCTCTGGGACATAGAGTAATGTATTTTTTAAATATACATCTTAAAAGAACTTTTGACATATGTCTGGGAATTGAACTAGAATAAGCCAAGTATGGTTTAAAAAAAACCAACAAACATGTAAATAGAAAATGTTGCATTTTGCTTTCCAGAAGGTGAGTTTCCAAATTGAGATTATTATCAAATGTACACTTTTAAAAATCTTTTTCCATACTTCTGCATCATTTTGGGTAAAGACACTGTTTGGTTTAGTAAAAATGTTCAAATACTGTGGTGATAAGCATTTTAGAAGATACTGCATAGAAAATAATTTGTAGGGACTAAATTCAGAAGGCTCAAATAGTTGAAATAATGAAATTGTGGTACACTGAGTAGACAAATTCCTGTAATTATGGAATTATTATTCAGAGTAAGATCAAAGGCAAGATTGACAAGGAATACAAACCTTAGGGGAAATTCCTAGCAGTGTTTTGTTACCTAGTGTTTAATTGTGAAATGAGTTCCTCTTTTTTCCTGCTTCTGATGGCTGGCTACTGGGCAAATTATAAAGGAGCAATATCTGAAAGGAAGTCTTTTACACAGCTAAATGAGCTGCAGTGTAAGCATTCCAGAATTAGTATATCTGTACTTGATGCAATGTGTACATCCTGCTATATTAAAACCCTTCACAGATTAAAATATTGATATTTAATAAATGCATCAAAATATCATCAAGGAATATACAAACACATATTTTATGTTAAAATTTATGTTAAACAAAAGGTCAGTTGGCATACTTTTTATGCCATATTTGTTGCTAACATGCTGTGCTTCTTAGAAAATAAATAGAATATTCCTTTGAGTCCAATATTGTTCGCAAATCCTTTCAAAATTTTATATTCCAATGGACCATGGAGATCTCAGTATAGAATTTTAGACATTTCAGCTACTCACATTGGAGCCAGCATTAGAGTTCTTCTATGGTCCCTACCCCAAAAGAAAATTCAAAAGGGAATGATCCATGATACTAGTATAATTAACAAACCATCAAGCACAACCTCCCTTCTTCATTCAGATGATACTTAAAAGACTTTGTCCTGCCATGTTTAGACATTAGTAATTTAAAGGCAGGTACTGGAAATTGTGGAGGGCTATGAGCTAACCATGGACTAGTCTTTCAACTAGTATGTATTTTCCTTTATGAAATGAAAGGGCAGAATCACTGATAAGTTGTTCCTTTATATTTTTTTTTTTTCCACAGTTCCTAATCTTTATTTTTCGCATCCTATTCTTTTTGTAGAATTGGTGAAAACTCATACAACCCTTTATAGTTGTTATCATAACAGAACATATACAAATTATACATTATATGTAGAATCATAGAATCATAGAATAGTTAGGGTTGGAAAGGACATTAAGATCATCTAGTTCCAACCCCCGTGCCATGGGCAGGGACACGTCGCACTAAATCATGTCACCCAAGGCTCTGTACAACATATCCTTAAACTATAAACTGTTTGAGAGAGGAACTACCCATTTATTTTGCATTTATTTAAACCTTACTAAATGGTTATGGTATGTTAGTTGAGGTTTGAAGCAGGATTGTGAAGTTGGGAATTAAGCAAGGAATTTCAAACTTCCATTTTATCAAATTTTTTTTTTAATATAAATGTGTTTCTTTATATGCTAGGATCACTTATTGGGTCCAAGATTGAATTTTGTAACTTAAATGTAAAAAAGGATGTAGAGTGAGACTAAGGAATTGATCGAGAGTCACAATGCACCATTATTTTTCAGAGTGGTGATTAGCAAGAGGTACTCAGGAGGTGGATCACTGGTCTCTTTTACTTTTGTTGGAATGCTAACGTATTTGAAAACATTTAATTATGGATTAACTTTTTTAGCGTTTACTTTCTTGTGAGGAGAATAAATGTAAACAAACCTTACTGCTTGGTTTTACTAAGACCAAAATTCAGAGAAACCAGATGAATCACCTTCATGGGCAAAGTCAATAAGCCTAAGTAAAATTATTTTAAATACTCAAGATGTGAAGTGAGCATACATAAATTTAAGCCTATTTAAACATAGGTAAATTATGTCATTCAGAATTAAAGTGGTTTTAGAAGGCTCTAGTTTATTATTCAGCATAGTGAACAGCAGCTGGGCAGTTACTTTAAGTAATAAATATCTCGCATTTATCAGCAAAGTTAGTGGTGCTGGTGTGGATGCCAAGGGAGCTGAAGGAAGCATAGCAGAGCTCTCAATTTGCTTCATGCTTCCTTCTCAGACGTCCTCCCTGTACAGTTTAGCTGTGTGCTCGCATTCACTAAGGCAGTGAATGCGAGATTGCAGTGAAGCTATAACGTAGTCTTTTCTACTCCCTTACAGATAACTATCAACCAGCTCTAAATCACGCTGAGGATAATTTTTTTAACATTTGCAAGACTCCTTTAATACTGATTTTTTCTGTCTTAGTCATAAATACGCCTCTAATCTGAAAGTACTTAATCTGAAAGATTGTCCAGGTGAGATGTCTGGCACAAATATTTTAAGAGGTGCAACTTCACTTAAAACTCTAGTTCTTGTAATGAGAGGTATTCTGGTTCTTTGTTCTGTTTGTTTGTAGTATTTAAAGGTCTGAGAAGCTCAATATATTTTCCATGGGAAAATAAAAAAATTCAATACTAAGTTGAAGTGAAAATAAATCTGCATTGTCAGGGGTTTTTAGAATCATGGGATTTTAGAAATGAGCTGCCTTTGAGGTATCATGTTGGGGAAGTTTAGTCCTGAAGAGACAGGCATGCAAAAATTGGGTTGTTTGGTTGTGGGTTTTTTTTTTAATTCCCCTGAGCCCTCACAATATAAATACTGACCTCATGATAAGCGAGCATGCACTCCGTAATAGCACATTTTGTATATCAGTTTTGTTGAAACATTGGTGTTATAAACATCTAGTGATGAAATAAGAGAGGGATTCAGGAGTGTGTTTAAATCTTTGGTCCTTAACAAGTCTCTACAAAACTTGTTCTTCTAAAATTTTTGAACTGTTGAGATCAGCTTTGCTTTAGCATCCAAAAGATACCACAGTTTAATTGATTACATCAGTGATTTTCTGAAATTTCTAAGTTAGTTTTTCATGAGCAGGTAGGCAAAGCAAAATGCCTATAGCAGGGCAGTTATAGGAGATTAGGTTAGGTTTTGTGACTGAGGAACATGTACCAAAAATATTGATATAAATAATTTCAGTGATTATGAGAAATGCTTAGAAATTAAGAGACTATTTCAGAAAATAGCATATACTCAGTAGCTAAAAAACGGGAATGCTGTCAGAAGAAGAAAAATATTATTGCTGAGGACCAAGAGCAGTCTGCTAGACTTGAGGAGAATGTGCTTTATGCTTCATTATTTTAGGAAACAAAGTAAAATTCATGACATTTCTCTTATTCTGCTGACTAATCCAAACATCTCTATAAAGATGAAAACCTTCCTTTCAGGTCAGTGCACCCTTAATCCTGAAACTGAGTGATTTAAGTGAAAACAAAGAAACAAAGCTTAGCATTTGTATCTTTATGTAAAACTGATGTGAAGCAAACCTCTTGAGACTCTTTAGATTACCAGTTATTGATCCAGAATGCAGCCACTACTGTTAAAATGGATGTGTAGGTTTTATAGGTGTAAAAGTATTATGTACCTAGTAAATACCTAAGGAAAATGAAATTGGCTCTGGAGTAAAACTGATAAAGTTGTCTCCTCACCTTTACTTACTTTCTAGACTTTATAGCACAGGGATTAGTGCTCGACTGCTAATCTGCCTCAAGGCAGTTTTGATGCATTTTGATCCAAACTGGTGAGTCGATTTCAAGACAAAAAGATGGGGAAAAGATACAGCTTTACCCACTTAAAAGTCATAGTTTTGGCAGCTCTTTGTTGGAAAGGTCTAGTACATGTCACAGAGGAGAGACTTGAACCTTGCCAAGGATTCTGTATGGGGTGACACTCTTGGCCCTCCCCAGGACTTCACAGCCCAGCTGACAAAGACGTGAGCTTTGCACAGGGCACAGCCAGCACTGGTGCAGTGGAAGCCTTGGATCAGCTGGAGCATGGCCTGCTGGGGTGGAGATGGGCTTTTCCTGGGTCATGCCAAGTCTAGATTCAGGCACCTGAGCCAAAAGCAAGTAAAAGGAGGAGACAAACTCTTCTGTGCTGACAGTAAAAGCCTCCTACCCTAAGTAACGGGCAGCATTATACAGGCAATTCATCTGTATACTCTCTCTCATGTACATAGCTACACGTACTATTATTAATGAAATATTATTGATTGTACTCTTCTAGCTCTCTTGTGGTACTTACCTAGGCTTGATCTCAGCAATTCTGTATTTTTGCTGCATGGCCTCCCTGTTTTCAGCAACCTACTCCATCTCTGTAGGGTTACTGTGGAGCTACATGAACTCCTTTTTTCATGGAGTAGGGAAAAGGCTGTAGGAGTATCCTGTCTCCTTCTTTCTCTTCTGCAGCCACTCATGTTTCTCACTGAAATGTGACTCAGAGAGGAAATCTATGAGTCCTGAAGGAGAGGCCATGGGGAACTGCCCACACTGAGGCACCCTGGGGTGCTGTAAGGAAATGGACAACACTTAGAGGGACCGAAAAACTCAGGAAGCAATCTTGGCCTTTTTCATGGGAAGTGTTGGTCTCCATTGGAGCAGGGGAAACCTCCTTGAAATCCCACTTGTGAGCCGAGAGAGAAACTTGAGCAAGCGGAGGAAAAGAAGGGAAGAAAGTATACAGGAGGGTGGGTCTGATGGGGAAACACAGTCAGACAAAGGGACCAAGACTGGTGTTAGCAGATGGGCACGGGTAGCGCCTAGAGCAGGAGAGCGACTATTGGATCCAGTTTTGGGAAAGCAGATGAAGGAATGGGACATTTGGGCAAGTGAGCATGGATAAAGAAAAAAAAGTGGGGGAATGACTACATGAGGAAAAGGGATAAACTAGGAAACAGAGTATAATATCTATAGGTGTTTGGATGAAGCATGTAAGGAAAAATGTCTGAAGCAAGGAGTTGAGACTTGAGTGAAAGACAGGGAAGAATGGAGTAGAAGAGTCCATATTTATTTGAAGACAATTCAAAGTCCATGTTTGTCATTCCTCTGCTGTTGGAAGATAGACATTTTTCAAGCACAGTGCCTCACTGCGTAGTTTGTAGACAGTAAATTGCTAATGTTGTCAGTTACTCTGTTTCAGAAATCTGTGAATAATTCATAATTTTAGCCATGATAAATTTGATGTATTTTGTCCAATTTACTGTTATTAAAATCATAGAAATTAAATGTATAAAATGTACTAAAACAATAGATTTCATGCTTTTTAAATTAATATTATAGAAATACTGGAAGATATTAGAAAATTCACAGCTTCAGTTCTGTTGCATTTGTGTATTTATTATGAATCTTTCATAAAAGCACTAAATCATTACAGATCTGAGTGGTCAGTATGGTCTAATTTGGGCTGAGCCTGCATGCAGGAGCAAGAAAAAAGATAGTTGGAAGAGGCATTTTTTATGCCATTACTTTAATGATTGTTGAGGTAGGAGCATGTCAGTAAGCAATTTCTAAAATAAAAAGCCAACTTTCATCAAAAGAAAAGGTGGAGATAGTTACTGGTTTATGAGTTTCTGTTTGTGATCATTACTGAAAAGATAGTACAAGGAAAAAAAAAAAAAAGAGGTGGTTAAAGAAATCAGATATTGCCCTGGAGAGCTAAATTTTGTCTCTGCTGGAGAGTAGCTATGTGAGTAGTTTCTTAGAACTGCTTTTTTCAGTGTATTAATGACTGATACCTTATTTTCAAGTTTTGAACTTCAGATCTTGAAGTCTGATTACTAACCAGTGGGATCATATAACTGAAAATATCAAGTGCTTGTTGTAAGTTTAGACACCTGAAATTAGAAGATACTTCTAATTTTCTTTCTATTTTTCTAGTTGTCTTCTGTAGAAGGGGACATTAATACAGTCTTGTCTCATAGGGGTGCAGATAGGTATGGAGAGTCAAAAAAGCTCTTGAGATGTTGCAGTTTGTTTTCAGAAAATGGTTTCAGAAAAGGGTCTAACAATGAGGAGGAAAGAAGGTATTGAATAATTTGTCATTAAAAAAGCACCACCCATTGTAAGATTGAATGCAGCAGGGATTCGATTGAAAAAAAATAGCATATTACCATGTCAATATAATATGCATATGCAGAGGGTTTGACAATTCAGGCCTGAGTTAGTTTGGCAATACTGTAAGTGTTCTTTTAGAATAATTAGTTTATATCTAATAAATGTATCTTTATTCATAGTTTGTGTTCAGAGAGGAGGAAAAGATAGTTTCTCCTTTACACGGGTACAACTAAACAGATGTATGTGTAACAGAGGGACGTTCTAATACCTGACTTATAAATCCTGGTTCTATTGACATCCATGTGAAACTTGAAACAAGTTATTAGTAATAGGATTTCACTCCAAGAGATTCTTTTTCTTACTGCTTTTAGAATGTGAAAACACAGAGACAGGCATTACACATTTTGTATTTTAAATAAATGAGACTGCATATTGAGTGCCATTCAGCTAAAAATCCTATCTTTTTGACGTTTCCATTGTCAATAATTTCTAATTCCAGTAAGAAACATACCTATATTTATATATATTTCTATGTCTTTAGAATACAGATAGGGTAAGTTATTTTTTTCCTGCATAACCTACACTGTAAAGCATGCAGGAAGTTAAAATCACTGGGACATATTGTGAATATTCGGCAAATTGACCTCTTTGTGCATTTTTAAAATTTTTTGCGTGATCTACATTTCAGGCCTTATTCTGAAGTTCTAGTATACTGCTTTTTATTTTTAATAACAGTCATTTCACTCTTAACTTCAGATAGACCTGCATTAGCTACACGCTTCTTATCTCCCTCATTTCCACTAGCCTCATTTGGTATGACTTTTGGTCTTTTTGTTACTGAGTTGTCAACCTGGTCAGCAGGTGGCTCACACCTTCTGAATTCTGTGTTTCGCCTGACTTCACTGTTCCTTACTAACTACCTTTGAAGGCTTAAAACTACAAAGCAAATGTGTAGACTAGATGAAATTGAAACTGTTTGAATCAGTACCTTGACTTTTTTGCGACTTTTAATGTGAGATTATTGGTGACATCTTACCTTCTTTTGTGAACCCCTGCTTACTCTTTCCCTTCTTCCTTGGACACAGTTGCTAGTTCCTTTTGAACTTCGTGCTTGCCTGTCTTGTGCCTTTTCTCCCCCTCTCCATACTTTTCTCCTCAATATTTCAATTTCTCTTTGTGCTCTTCTTTGCAAGGTAAACATGTCCTAGTTTCCCTGGCTGAAAAGGAAACATACTTGACCTGACTTACGTCTCCAACAACCGCAGCATTCCTTTTATTGCTTTAATCTCTTGAGTTTATGGAATACTGTTTTTAATGGATGTCTGGAGCTCCTCTCCTTTCATCCCCACCCACTCTCTCTCCAGTCTACCTTTTGTTCCTGACACTTCACTCCAATGACCTCTTCCTCACCAGGTAACAGAACCATTACTTCAGCCTCATCATGCCTGTGCTTTCTGTACAATTGAACACACTTCCTTTCTTGAATAGCTTCTGTGCTTTGGTTCTTCTCATGTTTTCCTTTCCTAATCACTCCTCCAGTATGTCCTCATATTTTTAACATGGTTGTGCTTTAGCCAGATTTCAGTAAATATTTTAAATATATATACACCAAGATACAAATGTATCTCAAGTAAAAAGGTAGTAAAGAAAAAAAAAATGCCCTACGTTATGGGTGTGGGAGATAATATTTGCTTCATAAAGGAATGCCTCCTTAAAGTATCCTTACAATTCCTAAGCTGAGTTAAAATTTAGTATTTTCATCCTAGTATATTGGCAGTAAATAAATAAAAGCTTACAGATTTACAATTAAAAACATTTTTTCCTACCTTAAAGGACTTTTTTTCTGTGAGTCTTACCTCCACTTTTTGCAGAGTAAAATATTCCAGCAAATGTATTCTCTTAATTAATTCTCTCTTTTTCACATCTGCAATCTTTTTTTTTTCTAAAACAAAATTAATCCAATTCCCTTTCGCCAGACACCTGGGCACCTAATGAAATCTATCTCCACCATGTCTCCAAAGGTTAAAATGTTTTTCCAGTTCTAGTAAGGCTTGTGATCCAGAGAACAAAGTATTCAGGGTGGAGATCTCAAAGCTGAGAAAACAGCCAAGAAAGAAAAATCTGTCTAATTTTTTTTTTTGTTTGTTTTAATGTTTTTATTTAATGAATTATTTTTATTTAATGAAAGATAATATACAAATTGGTTCACTTATTTTAATTGTTATGTAGCAGATGAAACCTAGAGGAATTCAGAAGGGTACAACATTAAGCCATGATCTGCTTCAACATGGAAAGTAGCTAGCATTCAGATATGATGGTGATGACAGTATCAAAACAGAACTAGACAGGTGTTTTAATTTTGCAGCTCATATGTGTGAAGGAACAAAACCAATCAACCCATCAAGTGCACACACAAAATACAAGGTCGTCTCTGTTAGTTTTATAGAATACTCAAGCTGAATTTACCTTCCTGCTACAGGAAAGCCAGCTTTTTTCTTTAGAGTGCTAGTAATGATGTCCCGCAGGAAGTTCAACAAAAGGAAGCGCCAAGTCCTGACCATGGGGAGGAATAACCCGAGCCACCAGTAAAGACCAGGGGCAGCTAGAAAGCAGCTATGTGAAGGACCATGGGGTCCTAGCGGACAGCGTGTTAGACATGAGGTTGCAATGTGCCCTTGCAGCAAATAAGGCCAATAGCCTCTTGGGCTGCATGAGCCTTGGTGTTGCCAGTAGGTCAAGGGAGGTGATCCTGTTTACTCAGCCATGGTGACACCACACCTGAAGTGATGGGTCCAGTGAAGGGGATGCAAAGATAATTAAGGGAGTAGAATATCTGACATAAAAAAAGAAGCTGCAAGAGCTAGGATAGCCTGGAGAAGAGACAGCTCATGGGGATCTTATTGGTGTGTGTGAATACTTGCTGGGAGGAAATTCTGAGGGAACCAGACTCTTCTTGGTGGTGTCCATTGACGGGACAAGCACCAGTGGGCACAAAACAAAGCTCATCAGATTCCTTGAGAAGAAAAAGGATGCTTTTATAGTGTGAAGGAAAACACTGGCACAGGTTTCCCAGAGAGGCTGTGGAGTCTCTCTGCCTTGAGATACTTGAAACCCAACTGGACACAACCCTGAGCAACCTGTTGACTGCTCTGGGCAGGGGGTTGGACTAGGCAGAGTCCAGAGATGCCTTCCTGTCTGTGAGTCTGTGATGTGGGCTTCAGATAAGGCTTGTAGTACATGTCTCTGAAAGATTGATCAGAACTGAGGCAGATTTTTGTCCCTGTTAAAAAATCCTTTCTTTTCTTACCCACACTGCTTCCTTTTCCATAGATTGGTCCCATCCTAAATATCTGGAAGATTACACCTGTGTGCTTTTTGTTTACTTGTTTTTCTTGTCATGTTCTTGTTGCTACATACAGTCAGAGAAAAAATGTTCACAGATTTTAAGATGACAGTAGAAGACCTAATCAAATGATCATTTTTGGAGACCGCATGTTACTTCATTACCAATTAGTTCATCACTAAGTTGTCCCCTGTCTGGTGAAGACAGTGGATTTAGGTTTTATTTGCCTTTGAGTTGATATATGTACTATGCAAGTAAAGCTTTCTTGGAAAGAGGTGTAAGGTATGCTAGTAATTTCCTTTACTTTTATTATCATGTCAGAAGCTCAGGCACAAAAAAATACTGGAAGGAGGAAGAAAAAGTAATTATTATCTGTGCATTCATAGTCATGCATTCAGTGTGCACTTATGCAAGCATTAGGGCAGAAACTGAGTTTGCTACAGGCAAGTATGACACTGCATATAACTTCTTCATTTTAAAGCAGTTTTCCTGAGAGGTTTCCTAAGGCTGTATTTAAGGTTGTATTTAAAGGTTGTAAACCTTGTATTTAAAGGTTGAAAATAGTCAAGTTTTCCAACCAGGTACTGAAGAGTTAATGGAACACATTCATTAAGTCTTATTTCTAGAAAAATGAATTGAAGAAAATGTCCGTCATGAACAAGTTGTCAAGCTACCATTATTCTAACCTGCAATAAACATTAATGTTTAATCTTGCTTTGTATTCTTCTTAAAAGGATATGAGAATATTCTAGGTTTAGATTTTTTGAAGGCATTATATTGTGTGAATTTTGATTTTTTTTTTTTCTACTTTTACTTCTTTTCTTACAGAGCACAATAAAGAGGAAAGGCATTAAATGTACTCATAAATCATACGAATACCATTTACATCTACGGTGCAAAAGTGATAGCTCATCCATTCTGGCCTTAATCTCACCTGGTTTTTTATCTGCTATTAAAATGCTAACATTCGCTATCAATTACCGCAGCATCATATCTGCGGTATTTCTCAATAGCTAAAATAAGAAATAGCGGTAGTATTTCACATAATGTAGGGCTGAAATTGTTAGAAAGTGTACCACAGTTGATACCTACAGGATTCTTGGAAATTATAGTAGGTTGGGGAGCAGTGATTACAAAGGAAAGATTAGATGAAATACATATATGGTTAGAACTCAGGTTAGTGACATATCACTGAGTTTGTTTAAAAAAAAAAAACAAAACAATAACAAGTTTGGATTAGAAAAATGATAAGATGTTAGGAGATTCAGTCTTTACTCTACGTTGCCTAAGATTTTTGAATTATAGGACACTACCCATTTTGCAAAGTTCTCTTTTAGTGTTCAGTGTGAACATCAATATTTTTCTGAAAATTATTCTTTTGAAGTCATAAAAAAGGCTGCTAGCAATATTTTTCTGAAACTTAACATTTATCCCAAGGAGCTAGAGGGGAGACAAGAGAGCTAAAAAAAAAAATCCTGTCTATTTGAAGTCAGTCAGGATTATTCCTACAATTTACTCATGACCATGATTTCTTTGTGATTTGTCTATTTTTGTGTTTACTTTAAACTATAATATAAAACAGAAGGAAATTCGAGCAAAGGTTTGGGAATAGAAAGCAGTAAGTCTATTGTGATACACTAATATTCTAAGACGCCCAAAGATCCTATTTCTCTGAGAAACTGATGCTGTTCTTACTAATGTCAGATGAAATACTGTAATCTGATTTCAGTGGAAATAGAATGGAGCCCTCATTTTGAAAGGCTTCAAAAACTTTTTTTTTTCTCTCTGTATATAAACAGGCAGTAATGACGGTAGAGAAAAAAAGGGGGGGTGGGGGAGGAGCAGCAGCATTTTTATAACTTCAACATTACAATAGGTTTTGTTTGCTTGTTTTTCAGGCTACTAACAAGCATCAGATTGTTCACCACAGGCTTTCCAATATAGATAGAATTGATAGAATTGAAGTGATAGAATTGTTTCATATCCTCCCCTGTAGGGGCAGTTTAGCTCTGCAAAGATAACATGAACAAACCGTTGCTGTGTATTGTTTAAGCATTATCAAGTAACTGACACAGATTTCTGTCATTCAGTTAGGAATTAGTCCTCTCCTTGAAGTTGGTGTATGTTCTTCAAGCAATGAGTTTGTCTTGTCCTTGGCACTTTCCTGAGAAAACCACATGAGCTGTAATTGTTTTGCAAGAGAAAGTGAGGGATGCATATTTTGTAAATGTCTTACTCCTCTGAGCATTACCTTTTTTTACATATATTTGTCAGAGTCTGATATTCTTTGACCAGGTTCTTTTAGCTGTTCCTTGTATGGATGGAAATCAGATTTACTTACATGAAGCCAGTTGTTGCATGGGATTTGTGATTTAGCAGAACAATACAAAATACATTTTATAATACAAATCTAAGTTACACTTAACAAAAGACAACAATATACACAGTTCAATCACAATAGCAATGTGATTCTCATTGCCCGTCTCTATTACGTGCTCACCATTATGATGCTGAGGATCCCCACTCAGCAGGAAGGCATACATATGGATTGAAGCCAGCTCAAGCCCATTGCTCTGTTCAAAATTCTTTTGTTAATTGTTCAGATTTTATACTCTATGTTGGGCTGAGCCAGGCTTTCACTCCCCCCCATGCTGGTCTGGCTAACTCAGGGGTACATTCACACTTGTTTAATGAACTCAGGGAGAAACATTTACACCATCAGCTGATCCAGTCACCTGTTGATAGCTGTTTACCTAAGCAAAGGCCACCCTGTGGACACCTTGGTGGTGAGGTAAGTCAGCTTCTATGCACAGCTGTGGTTGGTCACACTCTGCATTATTTCCTGAGATTCATGGTCACATCCCATCCTCTTGCCCATCTCTTCTGAGCCTTCTTCCACTGTAAGGGTTTATTTGTCAGTCACAATGTTTTTGGAAAAAGGTCTTGTTATGAAGTCTGGATGATAAGGTAGTCACGTAACATTTTGCAGTTGACTTGAAGGAAGAGAGGATTTCATTTCAGGAACACATACTTCTGTTTATAAAGTCCAAAACCAGCCAGCCACATTAAACAAAATCGGATTCTTCAGCTTCTTCCTGTAGTACTGGTGTATTTGTCAATCTACAAGACTTTCGGATAGAAGAAGTAAAGGTCTTCGATATAAGTAACAAAAAGGAAATTCTTTTGAATAAAACTCCTGTGTGTGTTTGAAAAATAAAGCTATAAGTTTTGTTGCTTTGTCATGTAAACTTTTGAAATGACAGTGCTCTTCCTTGGTATTTCCCCTCCCCCCCCAAAAAAAAACAACTAATCATTCTCAGAAAAGCAGACTAGCCTCTGTTTATGTTAGACTTGGGGCCTGTAGATCCAGAAGCGGTTCTTACATGCCTGTTGGCATGTAAGTGATGATTTCCCACATCTCTCCTCAGAACAAACTTCTGCTGCAGTATATTTTTTCCCTTTCTCTTTTTCTTTCTCTATGCACAAAGACAGACATGCACACCCATGCAAGTACATGTATAAAAATAGATGACCCAAAAATCTTTACTGTAATTTCTACTTCAGCTTGACTAGTGTTTGTTATATGTACTTCAGCTTGATTCATGCATGTTATTTCATAAGTATAAAAATATTTTTTAGTAAGTAAAAACACTTAGAAATGTTTCTAAAGATTATTTGAACTTTCCATGTGACTTTGTAAGAAGAGTGACTTTAAGAAATAGTTGGTTTCATAGCTTTAAGGCTTCCCTTTTTGGAAAAATTGTCAATAGGTAATGTATGCTCTATGAAGATGCACATTTAAAACTTCTGAAACAAATATTCTGTTAATACTGTTATATTGACTGCAGATAATCAGTGTGTACATCTATGTGTGCATGTGTGTGTGAGCCTTTACCTCCTTGAGGTTTCTTGCTAACCTGAAATAATGTGAATTCTCTTCGCATTTGCCAAAAAGTCTGATGGTATCGAGCTATATCAGGATATGAGTGACCTGTTCCCTTCTCATTAATATATTTGGAACTAGACTACACCAGATACTCTCAAGACACAGAGTAGACATGCTAAAAAATGCACATTCTATTTTCAGAACTTGCCTCTAATGGTGGGAATGCAGAATATTTCAAAATTATAAGATGAAACAGCTTATTTCCCCTCTCTCTCATATTTTTTTCCCCTTTCCCTTTCCTTTTCCCTTTTCTTCCCTTTGTATTCACTTTCACATCTAAAATGCTTGCTGAGGCCTTCAGAGTTGAGCAGAGAAACACAAGAATGAAATAATCAACTTTCATTCCCCCTATTCCTTTCTCTTCCTAGTGTTTTCATCTAGGGTAACTGGAAGTTTTAAGGTTCATTAGATAACCAGACAACTCAGGACAAAATCTTTGACAAATGATGCCACAATCAAACAATTAGTCTTTGCCAACAAATCAGAAATCTAACAGAGATGTCCGAAGTCAGAGTGTCTGCTTTTGAAGTTTCTTAGTTGAACCTGTGACATGATGATTGTTCTGAAAATAAGCATTTTGAAATATGCATTCATCAACAGATTCTCTGCCATAAATGCAAAAGAAATGGAGACCAGAAAATGTGTCATGCATGCAGAAGCCTTATGCATTTTATTATCAGAATAATCAAAGCACATTTTCTCTGGGGTCACGTCTTAAATCTCTTGTTATGTACCAGTATGATCAGTATTTTTGAATAAAAGTTAATTATAATGCTGTTAAATGTTGGGACACAGAACATCCCATCACTTATGAATCGTTCATACTGTGGCAAAAGATTTTTTTATGTTAGTTTCCCTAACTTTTTAATTCTCAAGTAATCCCAACAAATACATGGCTTGTGAAACTATGACATTTATTCCCCTTGTCAAAAGCAATCTCCAAGCCTGTAAAGAGGTACTCCAGAAGCTCTAAGCATCCAGATGAGTCTGTCAACCTCAGCACTTCCACGTTCTCTCATTAGAGACCACAGCCCTGGATCGTGAGAGCCACAGGCTTTGCAACACTTGAATTAATTTCTTTTAGGGTTCATGGAAAATTTTGGCACCTTCTTTTGTTGGGGCTTTCTGGTACTCTTGCCATAAGGGAGAGTGAGTATGAAAGTCTTAGCCTGAAGAGAAGTCCTGAAAACACCAGATCGTGGAATTGTGCATGGATGAGGTGTAGAACACCTACAGCATTTTTTGTCAACTTAATTGACTGAGAAAAAAGTGTTATTAAGTTGCTGGAGAGTCTGGGGGGTCATAGGTCAGGTGGACATCAAGGTACCATTTCTATGAAACAGTAAACGATGGAGGGTATCTGTCTTGGAAGACTGCCAGAATTATAATGATGGCACTGGGCAGGCACCTACTGGGAACAAATAGCTTGATAGCTGCCTAGATTTCACAAAATTTGCAATAAGCAATGCTGGTTTATTAAAAAAAAAAAAAAAAATCAGTATTTTGATGTTCAAAGAGAACCTGCAAAATAAGTCACATCTCTTGGAAAAAAAAAAAAATGCTTTGTTTGTACTTGTGGAAAAACAAAAAATGAAGCATTACTGTTGACAAGGGCATCTATAACTGTATGAAACTAATTTTTACATAAATGATTCCTAAATGCATAAATACGTAGTATTTCTGTGGCAAAGCTATATAAGAGGAAAAATTGAAATAGTGAGCTTCATTAAAGCTTATGTATTTTGATTAAAAGCAATAATGGTGGGTTTTGCTTTATAAATTTAGATTGATGTCAGTGAAGCTAGGCAGTGACACAGGAATGAATTTGAATAACATTGATATATGTCTCAGATTTGACTAACATTGATATATGTCTCAAAGGGAAATTCCTGTAAACAGCATAGTAAAGTCGGAGTTTGGAATATGCTAATTATTTTCTGCACTTCATCAGTCCTTTGAACAAGAAACACTTCACCCCAATTAAGATACCACCCTGGAGATATGGCTGACCCTTGTAAATGTGACTGTGTGAAGATGCCATGGATAGCAGCAGTGAACAGGGTGCTGACAGTACATGTAAGTGTTATTTTCCTCTTGTATGTGGCAATAGAAATTTAGAAAATAAGTTTAATACTTCTACCCGAAGCAAAATTTTCTCTTGGCCAATATTTCTGGAAATTTTCTGTATAATTCACATGATCTTTTGCCATATAGCTTCTCTCTAACAGTAGATGAAGTAATCAGTAGAAGGGCTTTGTATTCTTGGGTTGGTTGGTTGGTTTGTTTGTTTTCTGATCTTATTTTTGTCCAACTCCGGTATGCTTATTAAAAGGAAATCCTTTGCTTAGACATGCAAACATCCTGATTAATAAGATAATAGTAAGGATAACATAGGTTTGTGTCTTCTTAACTTAATAACAGAAAAGATTAATTACAAGAGGCTGGGGAAAGGCGTGTAATGAACAATATTTTTTAAAAAAGATATTACTCTGTTTTATGGGCATTTGTCTGTAGACTGAGGCAAAGTCCTGTAACAGAATCTTTTCTTCCCAATACTTTAGTATTTTTTGTACCCTAGGCCTAGAATTAGCACACCAAAACTTATGAAAATTGCTACCGAGCAGTGAAATCAAAGCCTAGCAACATCTATTCCACTCTTTACTTCTGTGTGCACAGGCAAACTGCTACTTGTACTAAAGGACTTTAAAACACAAATTTACTGTCTGTCTTTTACCTGTACATCTTCACTCTTTCAACTTTTTACCTGTACATCTTCCATGTTTCTGTTTCTCTTACCTTTTCAGTTAGAGGGAAGACAGCTCCTAGGTCTCTGTAATTCAGTCTTTAAGTGTTGTGGTTCGTAATAACTTATTTACTAGTCTTGCTTCTGTTGCAAGTCATTCTGGGATTTTTTCATCACTGAAATTCAGTCATTGAATACGGAATCTTAGTTTCATAGTTAAAAATTCGTTTTCTTATAGCCTGATACCAAACCTATCAAAGTGAATGCAAATTCTGTCTACTAATTTCGGTTTATTTTTCGTATCCTTTCTTGACAACAATACTGAAGTTAAATGCAGAGAGTATCAATGGTCTTGCTCACCATACAAAAGGTTAGGGTACTTTAGTACCGTGATAAGGTGTCACACCTGAGTTAGGACCTAGAACATCTTACTGTGAATGCTGTCACATACCATCCGTCTACGTATCCTTTGCCTTTTTTAATGTAGTATTATTCCTTTCTTTTAGTGTTTTAGGGATAACTGGTTGATTGGCTGGACAGCTATTATGCATTTGGTTTTAATACATCACAAGTTTTTTTCCCCTAAACTTACTGTGGGAATAGGTAGGAGAAAACTGCAAAACCAGCATTCCTAAGCAGTGTCCCAAGGACATTGCTACCATGTCAAAATTCACCTGACTCTTGAACTTCTAAAGAATAGAAGTTGTCACTGAAATAGAAAAAAGAGATGAAGAAGAATATTTGTTTTTGCAGTTCATAGTCATGCTTCACAGGAAAGATTGAAGATACAGATAGATATATGGGATGCTTTAACTGCCTAAGCTGGAGAGAGGTCTGGTATCACTTCCATGATAAAGTAAAAAGTCGGCTCTAAGTAGTCACTTCATTCACAGTGGAAACTCCTCTTAACTGGACTGTGATGTTATAGGAAATACTTTAATGGAAAAAAAAAGTTATCTTTTACTCTTAGAATCATAGAAATACAGAATGGTTATAGTTGGAAGGAACCTTAAAGATCATCTAGTTCCAACCCCCTGCCATGTGCAGGGACACTTTACACTAGACCAGGTTGCTCAGAGTCCCATCTACCCTGGCCTTGAACACTGCCGGGGATGGGGCAGCCACAACTTCTCTGGGCAACCTGTTCCAGTTCCTTACTACCCTCACAGTAAAGAATTTCTTCCTTCTGTCTAATCTAAATCTCCCTTCTTATGTTAAAGCCATTCCCCCTTGCCTTGTCAGTACATGCCCTTGTAAAAAGTCCTTCTCCAGATTTCTTGCAGGCCTCCTTTAGGAGTTGAAAGGCTGCGATATGAATACTGAATTATTGTTAAGTATTTCATAATTCCAAAAAATCTTTTGTAGCCATGTTAAATACAAAAAAAGCTAAGATTCTTAGTGAAAAGAGGCGGTCACAGCCTGTATTTTTCATGTTTAACTATTTTACAATAATCTATTAATTGACTCTGTCAGTTATTAAAACAAGTAAGCAAGATGCCCTCTGCACATCTGTCAGGATGACTGGCCTAATCAGGCTCAGCAAATTCAATGAGTATTTTGCTAAGCTTAATTAAAATTCAGCCCTGCATTTGAGCAAGCCGCAGTGGTTTGGCAGACCTTCAAAGGGCTATACTGCAGCACAACAATAAAAGTGATAAAGGCACACATAACAATAAATATAATGCAGATGTTCTCATTATTCACAAATCGGGTATGAAGTTGCTGCTTGAAATATCTTCTGCTTTCTGTGGTGATAAAATTCAAATATGTGGATTTTTCGTTTTCAATCTCTGCATATGTTATTTTTATCAACATACCATTTTATGGTTCTAATGAAATAAAATAATTCTAACATTTAAGAACGATACTATATGTACTTTATTTCCCACACTAAGAGAATTGCACATGGGTTTGTTTTTTACTCATGGATTAAAAATTGTGAAAGAGGACTTTAGCTTTGCAGTGCCAATGCTGTCAGACTCTTAGTGGAGTAATACATGAGCTTGACCAGTTACTCCTTCAGGTATCCTCTTTATCTACTGTTTTTGACTGTATGACCCAGCTCTAGCTTTCTCCTAGCATTATGGAAATTACAGTTCTTCAACATTAGACATGAAATGGAGCCTTCCCTGCAGGTACTTCAGTTTTGATTTATAAACTGGAATTGTACGTCTTTATAAATTCTTATTTTCCTTTGTTACAAAATCCCTACTGTTACCCACATACCTTAAATATCATTGGAATTCTTATTCATCACCCCTCATGAAACTTCTTATTTAGACCATATGATTTCTTTAGAACTAGAATTTCATTCTGAAAAATAATTTGTTATGGTCACTTTGAATGGCCAGGGGTCTGTATCAGAAATCATTAACAGCATACTTGTATGTCTTGCACTTCATGATAGCCCCATTTTACTTGTCCCATTAGCTTTGTAACATGGTATGTGCTACTGATATTTTAATATTTTGTTTGCTTTCTTAGGAAACACTACAGTGGCAGTCAGTCAGTGGCTAAAGATTTATTACTTCTTTTTTTTTTTTTTCAGAAAGAGAACTCTTGGAACAGTTATGCCATTCCTTATCTTCTGCAACAAAGTAAACTGACAACTATAGTAACAGATTTTTGTAATACTATTGAGAGAGCAAATTTTGGCAAAAAAAGCTTTTTTCAACTACTAGAGAAAGCAAAAGAGGAGAAAACAGAAAAAAAACCCCCAAACCCCAAACCAAAAAACCCCCAAAACAAATAGGCATTACTATTGATGAGTATTTCTAGAATCAGATTTTTGTCATAGGAAATAAACCTTGGGATGATTTGGAAAAAGGGTGATTTAAAGAGTGGTAGAAATATCACACAAGGGAAAGACGTATTCCTAGTTTATGACACATTGTTTGATATTTAGTATTTGCTAAAATTAATTATCTTTATAGTGGCTTGTACAATCAGAATCATAAATGTCTTTCCAGACAAATCATAGAACCATAGAATTATAGAATCGTAGAATGATTAGGGTTGGAAAGGACCTTAAAAAGATCATCTAGTTCCAATCCCCCTGCCATGGACAGGGACACCTCACACTAGATGAGGTTGCTCAAGGCCCTGTCCAGCCTGGCCTGGAAGACTTCCAGGGAAAGAGCATTCATAACATCCTTGGACAGCCTGTTCTAGTGCTTCACCACTCTCACAGAAAAGAATTGCTTCGTTATACCTAACCCTGTTTAAGTTTAAACGCATTGCCCCTTGTCCTATCACTACAGTCCCTGATGAAATGTCCCGTGCTGGCATCCCTGTAGGCTCCTGTCAGATACCGGGAGGCTTCTGTGAGGTCTCCATGCAGCCTTCTCTTCTCCAGGCTGAGGAGCCCCAATTTTCCGAGTCTGTCAAAATCCACATAAATATATAATATATAATATGTAATATATACTATATAATATATAATATATACTATATACTATATAATATATAATATATAATATATAATATATAAGAAAGTACACCTAACCATAAGAACAGTGTAAAAATAATTTTTCATGGGAAGATTAAAATTCTCGTGTAAATGTAAATTATTTTTCTGAATGAAATTGAAAAGGTTATTCAGTATGTTAACTGTAAGTTAACATGCTTCTAATAATACCACTGTCATAAATAAGCAGAGTAAAGTGGAATACTTGTTTACTTGAACTCCATAAACCTTGACACAGCAGAACAAGTATGCATGAAGCTTCTTCGCATTTCCATGGGAGCACATGACCTATATCTGCCATTTTATCATTTCTGTTTTCTGCAAATCTAATCTGGACTTTGTTAAACAAAAACCTTTGCTTTTCTTAAACAGATTTGCAGGGAGCAGATCTCTTTCATTAGGTAACTGCTCAGCTATCTGTCACTGGCCATTTCACCCTCCTCCATTCAGCCTTACTGTTGTAGAGTCTTAAAAATGCTTCTGAAAACAGCTTGCAGGGGACATTTAGAATATTTCCAGGTAATGGTAAGAGGAATAAAATGGAATTGCAGAGCTTATGTATTTTGTTGGGGATTTTTTTTTTTTTTAATTTATTTATTTCATTTTCTTTAAGTGTAGGAAAGGATTTTATTACATGAGAAAAATGACTAAGCATCTAAGCTCTTGAAAGATTAAGAGTACTGCCTACAAATTGTGAATAAACATTTAATTCAGATTAAAAGCTATCCTTTATCATTCAGTATTTTTTTCCACAAGTCTTGACTAAGGATGAAAAGTCTTGTAAATCTTTATAAGCAAAGATTCCTTCTAACTGTTTTTCTTAAATTGCCTCCTGATACAATTAATCACTACCAGTAAAAAGATTACTCTATTGCAAGATTTTTCTTAATAAAAGTGAAGACTCAAAAAGAGTCAGATTTTTAAAAATAAGGCTTACCTCAGTTCTCTTATGCCTAGAGAAAGACATGAAATAAACTTTAAGACATTAAATATTAAACATTTGCCACTGTAAATTAGAATATTTTCACAGATTCTTATAACTATTTTTACATGTTTATTTCATAAAAGTTTATTGAAATAATATTAGGTTGGATACTCTGCTTGCTTGGTAACAAAACCACTTTCTATAAACTTACATTAAATATAGCATGATAAAATTTTAAAATAATGCAGTTCAAGGAGGTTGAAAAAGTCTGTTCAAATAGCTTACTGGAGATTTGATTTTAGCATGCTAGGAATATGGAATGTAATATTCCATGCTAAAAAATCCTAATTCATATAAGTGGCAGTCTTCTTTGGTATGAAATTCATAGAATCATAGAATCATAGAATGGTTTGGGTTGGAAAGGACCTTAAGATCATCTGGTTCCAACCCCCCTGCCATGGGCAGGGACACCTTGCCCTAAACCACGTGGTCCAAGGCTCTGTCCAACCTGGCCTTGAACACCGCCAGCGATGGAGCATTCACAACTTCCTTGGGCAACCCATTCGAGTGCCTCACCACCCTCACAGTAAAGAACTTCTTCCTTATATCTAACCTAAACTTCCCCTGTTTAAGTTTGAACCCGTTGCCCCTTGTCCTACCACTGCAGTCCCTAAGGAAGAGTCCCTCCCCAGCATCCTTGTAGGCCCCCTTCAGATACTGGAAAGCTGCTATGAGGTTTCCACACAGCCTTCTCTTCTCCAAGCTGAACAGCCCCAACTTCCTCAGCCTGTCTTCATATAGGAAGTGCTCCAGCCCCCTTATCATCCTCATGGCCCTCCTCTGGAGTTGTTCCAACAGCTCCATGTCCTTTTTATGTTGAGGGCACCAGAACTGTACACAATACTCCAAGTGAGGTCTCACAAGAGCAGAGTTAGAGGGGCAGGATCACCTCCTGTGACCTGCTGGTCACGCTTCTTTTGATGCAGCCCAGGACACAGTTGTCTTTCTGGGCTGCAAGCACAAACTGAAGCCGGCTCATGTTAAGTTTCTCATCAACCAACACCCCCAAGTCCTTCTCTGCATGTCTGCTCTGAATCTCTTCTCCGCTCAACCTGTAGCTGTTCCTGGGATTGCCCCGACCCAGGTATAGGACCTTGCACTTGGCTTGGTTAAGTTTCATAAGGTTGGCATCAGCCCACCTCACAAGCGTATCAAGGTCCCTCTGGATGGCATCCCTTCCCTCCAGCGTATCAACCGAACCACACACCTTGATGTCGTCGGCAAACTTGCTGAGGGCACACTCAATCCCACTGTCCATGTTGCCAACAAAGATGTTGAACAGGACTGGTCCCAACACCGATCCCTGAGGGACACCACTCGTTACAGGTTTCCAACTGGACATTGAGCCATTTACCACAACTCTTTGCATGCGGCCATTGAGCCTGTTCTTTATCCACAGGGTGGTCCATCTATCAGATTAATGTCTCTCCAATTTAGAGATAAGGATGTCATGCGGGACAGTGTTGAACACTTTGCACAAGTCCAGGTAGATGACATCAACTGCTCTGCTGCTATCCATCAGTTCTATAGCCCCATCATAGAAGGCCACCAAACTAGTCAGGCAGGATTTCCCCTTAGTGAAGCCATGTTGGCTGTCACCATCCACCTCATTGTTTTTCATGTGCCTTAGCATGCTTTCCAGGAAAATGTGCTCCAAGATTTTGCCAGGTACAGAGGTGAGACTGACTGGTCTCACTATCAGGACCGGTAGTTCCCCGGGTCTTCCACTTTCCCCTTCTTGAAAACGGGGGTTATATTACTCTTCTTCCAGTCATCAGGAACTTCACCTGACTGCCAGGATTTTTCAAATATGATGGACAGTGGCTTAGCAACTTCGTTCGCCAGCTCCCACAGGACCCGTGGATGGATTTCATCAGGTTCCATGGACTTGTGCACATTCAGGTTCTTAAGATGGTCTCCAACCTGATCTTCTCCTACAGTGGGCCTAAGGTCCCTGCATTTGCCTTCCAAGACTTGGGTGATGTGGTCAGAGCATTTACTAGTGAAGACTGAGGCAAAGAAGTCAGTAAGAACCTCAGCCTTCTCCAAATCCAGGGTATCCAGTTCTCCCAGTTCTTGAGTCTATCTTGAAATAGTAATTTTCTTAAGTAATTAAAGCATCAGGACCCTGCGTTTTACAAGCCAACGAGGAGGCATTAGTAGAATTAAGGAGTGGAGTTGGATTTAGCCTTTAATGCAGATGTAGTAAAACAGTCAGTTATTTACGTATGTATAACATTTAAACTGAGAGACGCTTGCATTTGATCAGACTTACCTTACACAAGAATATAGGAGCATACAAAGAGCAATGCCATTGATGGAGTTGCTTGAAGATCTTTCTGTATGAAGCCTTTCCCTTCTAGTTGAGCTACAATTTATGTTCAATTAAACATGGTTACTGTATATTTGTATTTAATTTTAAACAACAGAAGATCACCTTGCCTTACGAAACTAAACATGTCTGGTATTTGAACTTCATCAGTCCCTCATCAGCTGGCATTTGAGTGAGAGGCTTCTTCAAAATCCCAGATGCAGAAAACAGAAACCAGAACATGGTTTTCATTTTTTAATTATTTTCCTTCTCCTTCCTTATCAACTCTTCTCTTTCCAGATCACCACTGAAAAAGGAGAAAAAAAAGGATACTGCTTTTTACCAATATGCAGAAGAGTTGTTTTTTTTAGAGGCTTGCAGTCTTTCTTGAATCTTGTATTTCAACCATCTTAATGATACTATTGTTATATACTGTATATAACTGACAGGTATGTAGGCCTTTACTTACAGCCTCATAGTCTTGTAGAGTTAATACATATAAAAGTGAAGAAGTGATAGAGGCACAAAATGCTACAAAGAGCAAAATCTAACATAAGAAATTACACATTGTTTTGTTGTGCCTCTGCTAAGGGACTGTGTGGTCTCACTACTGAGTTGTTCTGATGTCTCTTATATAATTAGCCTTGATCCTTTCTAATCTGGTGTTAGGAATAACTGCAATTAAATAGGTACTGAAGCAGTGATTAGCAATTCTCATCTGAAGGATCTGTTGCAACTTAGGCCTGCTTAATGCCAGAATATGCATAAGAATCGTAAGGGTTGGAAAGGACCTTAAGATCATCTAGTTCTGAAAAGAAGTAAAATCAATTAACAGTAGAACTAATAAATTACTATGCCATATTTACATTTTCTTTTCTTGAATGTTAAGTGAATTGCATATTTTAAAATATCTTAAATTCTAATAGCATTTATAAAAAATGCCTAACTAACTACAGAAATGGCGATTTTGTTTTCTGTTTCAGTGCTTACAATTGCCTTGTTCTTTTTCTTTCTATGATTGCATCAGCTGTCATATTTTAAAAGTTTGTTTGTTTTTTTTTTAAACAATCAGATGTCCAGGGTTTCCACAGTAATTACATAAAACAATATATCCCAAAGCATTTTACCATTTCCTGAAGCTCTTTCTTTCTCTTTGTCTGCTTTCATAAAAACATTAGAAAAATTGCATAACTAGTGATGCTTTCTGGCTCTTTGGGGTACCGTTTTGTCTGGGATTAACACATACAACTTCTTGCAAATATAACACATAAAACTTCTTGCCTTCTACATAGGCACATAGGCCTTATGTCCTTATGGCTGATTTTCGTTTTATTCTTACCTATAATTTTAACTTTAATTTGCTCGAAGAGACCTTATTAGGAAAACCAGATTGGAAACTAAAGACAAATGGAAAGGAAATTAAGATTATTTGGTACCATGTCAAAACTCTGATCTAATTCAGTGGGCTGGTGTGCCATTGCCTTTGCCAGTACAAACGACGAAGTCAGATTTTACCTTTCAGTCAATGCTGCAGGTATAGGTCACCTTAAAACAATAGGGCAGACAACATCAGTAAGTTCTCAGAGCCAACTGGCTGCAAGCAAATCGTTACTTACAGCTGGAATTAGTATAAATCACCAGTACAACATAGCCAAAACATAAGATTTTTGAATGACAAGTATTATAATTCTTGGCACTTTTATTTTTCCAATATAATTCACAACAGGCAACAGCTAAAGATTCCAATTTCCATAGAATTCTGGGAGATGATTAACAGAAAACTTAGTTTGGTAGTTTAGTAATATTTAAAGTAGTTCAAAGTTTAAAGAAAAAGTAACAGTTGAGGCACAGAAGCTGAAAGTTGTTCCTAGTTGTTCCACTACATTCACTTTAGAAATGCAGTTTGTATTTCATATTTTCTCTTATTTCTGAAATCACAAGAACAGTAATGAACTAGACTCAAAACTGGGCAAAAAAGATGGAAGTTGTTCCCACAGCACTTACACATGATACAGGAAAGTCAGAGATGTGTGGTGGAAAGCTCTGGCAGTCAGGTGCCTGGATGCCTAATGTTTATAAGGGTACTACTGCTACAACAACAACAACAACAACAACAAAATAATAATAATAATACATGATCATTTGTGGGTTGTTTTTTGGTTTGGTGGTTTAGGTTTTTGGGGTTTTTTTTTGGTTTTTTGGGGTTTTTTAATTGCTTTTTTTTTCAGATAAATAATTTGCATTTAGCTGTGGTTAAAACAGAAAAGAATGCATGGCACCTGAAAGCACAGCAGTAGAAAAAAACCGTCAGGTAAAGATCATCGGTGAGGCATTAAATAAGTACTTCAAGCACTTTGAGTATTTCAAGATCTACAGTATAACAATGCCCACACCAGTGCTTGAGAGTGTTTTTATGGGCTTGAGTAAAATCTACATCCCCTCCTAAAACTGTGCTGTATATGTGGTAGTCCATAATTGCCACAAATCCCAAGGTGAAACAAAAAAACCCTGCAACCTTCTGCATTCATTTTCATGCAGCTCCAACACTATGCCATATTCACATCTGTGAATCAGTTTAGCTGTACTTAGGAACAATTTACAATTGTACAGACTGCCTGAGCTAAACCTGCATATATGTTTACCCTACATGTATCATCTACCTTCATATACATGACAATTTATTTCTTACTAAATTAGTTATTTTATTCAACTGCAAGGTGGAATTTGACTATAGTATATTTCAGTATATATGTAAGTGTTCAGTAGGTGTAAGCCTAAAAATCAGTATGTCATTTTAGGAAATATGTTAGCTTATTGTACCCCAATATATAGCTTGAATCACTTAATAATGACATAGTTAATATTGGTAATTTTTATTCCAGTTCAAATTATCTTAATGTTTAAGAGTTGGGGAGATTGGGCAGGGGAGAGTTGTAATATTGATTGCTAATTTTTCACCTGGTACTGTTGCAAGAAGCATAACAACACTGGCATTGGAATAGTTTTGACTGGTGAAAATACACACTTTTCTTTTAAAACTTACGTGTTTGGCAGTGACCTATGTATAATTCATTTCACTTCATGTTATTTTTTTCTGTAATTTTGGGAATTACTTTTTCTAGAGAGCAATAGGAAAAAGAATTTTTTCATAATTAGTTCAGTATGGCCTTAAACTTGACAACTTTTCTGAAACACATGGACATGTGCAGAAACTTTAGTTTCTTTATAACCTTTTTATATACTTTGAAATCAAGTATATATCAACCTGACGACATTTATTAATTTTCTTGTGCCTTCTGTTTAATGCTAGCATCTCATGTTTGTATTTTAAGGAGAAGTGGTAAGACTGTTAGGCTCCAATCCTATAAATTTCTCTTGGTTCATGTATTTAGGTAAAATGTGTTGCTATGAGTATCTGTGTCGCATTAGGTCTGTAGCCCCATATGATAAGCAGCTAGAAATCCATAAGAAAAGGAATTTGTCTTTGTACTTTGTTGATCATGTGATTTATGATAAATTATTTTGAAAAATATTCTATCTGATGTGACATTGAAACTATACCGACAGTATTATCTGAAAACAGTATTTGAACATTTATTTCCCAGTAGTTTCACAGTTTCATGGGCTGGTAAGCTGGCATGTCTCCTTAGGCTACCTTGTTTCTGAAATTATTATTTTCTTTTCTAGAATCTCTTTTTAACTTTTAGTTAAAATAAGTCAGAAAAGTCTGTCAGTGTTACAGTCATGAGGAAATTGTGCAAGAAAGAATGATATGATGTGGCTATTTTCATGACATACCCAATAAAATAAATTACATGGATATAAGATTATATGATGAGATCCATGAATGGATTTTTTTCAGGAGTATCTGTACAGTGCAAATCCTGCATATTTCCTCAGATGTTACAGCATTACAAGTCTTTATCTGGGATCAGTCATATATGAATGTGGCTTGTAAATATAAAAGTGAAGAGAGATCTGTAACTTGATGGTTCTCGCTGTCTTAGGCCACCAGCTAGCTCTTGCACATAAGCGTGATGAGCTGATCTTCACAGTGAGTGTTGCTCTGATCCTAAATAAGCTTCTTGGTTGGGAGATACTAACATACATCTTGTTGGCATGGGAAACCTGGTGAAATTGACTGTTGGTGATTTGCAAAAGGCTACATGGTTAACTAGACAAAGCTAGAGCTCCTGAATCTCAGTCTCTTGCTAAACTTAAAATCATCAATAATTGTGAAATCATAATACATTTTATTAAATTATTTATATTGTTAAGCATAATTCAGTTTATATATTTACAAATCAGCTTCTTAAATTTTAAGCAACACCAGTCCTTCAATTACAGCCTCCTGATGTAACTAGCTTGTCTGTAAAAACAAAAGTACCAGGCATCTGTATGTTGGATTCTGAACTATATCAAATTAATAGCCTTTAAAAAGTGATTACTAGGAATTCATTTAGTATTTCATCTTTGCTGTAGATTCAAAAATCACATAAGCAAACATTAGTTGATTTATATGTTGAACTTCAGTTTTTGCTAAGGGAAGTTTTAGGAAAAGCTTTTTCCTCCCCATTTGGTTTCAAATCTTCACTTACTTAGTATTCTGTTCATATTCAATCTTAATTGCCACTTAATAGTTTGCAAAGATGGTATGCAGCTGTAAAATACTACATTTTATTGCAGCAAGAGGAATATTTGTCTGAACAGATACATTACTGTTACTGAAAAGAATGGGTCTATTTTACTATATCAGCAACTAAGGGGAAGGTTAATGGCCATGATGTATCTTTTATGTCGTGTGTGAAACATGGAGTGCTCTTCACTGTTAAGATTTACAGTGTGGAAGACAAAGCATGTGCTATTATAAGCACTCTCTTAACAGCAGACTGTAAACATGGAAATTAACTTCAAAATGCCTAAATGTGTTAAAACAACATTAAGACTCAAAACCAAAATAATTTCTTCTCCTGAATTCATACTTCTAAGCTTATGTGCATGGGAAAGCCTTATAATTTTTCTGAGTGTCATAAACAAATATAGAATGCAAGTAGCAGGGATGTTTTCAGTATTTATTGCATTTCTGTCTATAATGTCAGAACAGTCTCATACAAAAATAATACTCAATTTTTGAGAAAGAATCAGTACCTCCAGAAAGGATATCATCATCCTTTAGCATACCAATGAATTTTCAGCTATGTTAGCAGTATAGTTCTTGTTCATGGTGGGAACAGGAGACAGAAGGAAACATATTCTGAAAAAATCCCAGGTTTTTATTTTCTTTTAAACCTGAAATATCCTCATCATTTTGATTAGGTTACCAAGTTTCTTTTCATACATTGTACTTTTCAAAATGCAAGCAGCCATTATAATTTCAGAGCTTCAGACTATTTTCCTTCCCTTCCCTTCCCTTCCCTTCCCTTCCCTTCCCTTCCCTTCCCTTCCCCTTTTCATTCCTCTCCCCTTCCCTTCCCTTCCCTTCCCTTCCCTTCCCTTCCCTTCCCTTCCCTTCCCTTCCCTTCCCTTCCCTTCCCTTCCCTTCCCTTCCCTTCCCTTCCCTTCCCTTCCCTTCCCTTCCCTTCCCTTCCCTTCCCTTCCCTTCCCTTCCCTTCCCTTCCCTTCCCTTTCCCTTTTCATTCCTCTCCCCTTTCCTCCCCTTCCCTCCTCTCCCCTTCCCTTCCCCTTTTTTTCCCTTCCCTTCCCCTTTCTTTCCCCTTCCCCTTTCTTTCCCTTCCCCTCCCCTTCTGCTTAGTACTACATCAGTCAGAGAAAATTCTATTTCTAGATATTAAAATAATCTTTCCACTAAATGATAAAGAGAAGTATTCTACTCAGTCTTTACATAATATGTCATTAGTTGCCTGGTTTTCTTTCTTTTCATTTTATTATTTTAGATAATCTTCACAGACATTGCAAACTTTTCAAATGAGAATATCCTTATTTTCTTTATCATAAAGTGTTAAGTACATTCACAGTTTTCCATCTGCAATGTTTTGTAGTCTGTCAGACTTAATAGAGCCCTAAGAAAAGCAATATTTGGGGATCATTCTGGTAATACTTTACATTTTACATTAAATATTTTTTCAAAATGGAGCTATAATAGCTAATGTTGTTATACATATATATATACACACTAAACATAAATATGTTAAATACAGGGCTGCTTCTTCTTTGAACAATTAACCACCCATTTTACTTATTCATTTATTAAATATATGTATTTTTTTTCATATGCAGTGCTAAAATGTGGAGGTCGGTGTGGGTAGCAGCTGGCAAGTTTGGTTGTAGGTGCAAGTCTGAGAACTTATCTGCTCCTCAGTGTTAGGAACACTTCACACTTCTTGTGTCTCACCTTCCCTTTTGCAGACCAGAGACTTAAACAAAATTTCTAACTATGTGCTATGCAATTAATACTGTGTTCATAGAATCATAGAATAGTTTGGGTTGGAAAGGACTTCCAAAGGTCATCTAGTCCAACTCCCCTGCAATGAGCAGAAACATCTTCAACTAGGTGAGGTTGCTCAGAGCCCTATTCAAACTGGCCTTCAATGTTTCCAGGGATGAGGCCTCTGCCACCTCTCTGCGCAACCTGTTCCAGTGTTTCACCACCCCCATTGCAAAAGATTTCTCCGTTATACCTAGTCTAAATCTATCCTTTTTTAGTTGAAAAACCCTTGTCCTATCACAACAGGCCCTATTTCTCAGATCACATGAAAAGCAAAATTAACAATATTATATTGTTATTACTAATTACTATCTTACTAATATTTTCTTCTCAGAAGACATATATAAATGCCATATGAAGAAGTATTTGTGGAGTGCTTCTTGAGAAGTTATGTTCCAGAACTCATATGCATGCATCCTGTTCATATTAGAACTGAGTATGATTTAAGTTCCCTTATCAAAGTGGAAAATAGTGGTTAACTTAATAAATATTTAAAAAGTGAAAGTGAAGTTCTCATCAGTCAATCCATGCTTGCTTTTTAAATTTAAAAAAAAAAGTAAAACTTCATGTAAAAATGACTGTTAAAATACTACCTTTATGTAACAACTGATGACTGAGGTTTTAAGACCTGAGACAGTTACAGTGCTATAGCATTGTACACACTTCTTTCATCCAGCTCCAGCTGCATATGCTATACATTTCCCAATGTCCATTTGGCTATGTGCTATTCCCATGGAATTTTTTTATTTTGTGGCAGCTGGAGAATGTCCTTTCCTTTTATCTAAAAGGAAATGGAGTACTTAAAGATCCAGTTGTCCCTCTTTGTTGCTTCTGGTGATATAGACTTGCTTCTCCTCTTCATATTCTAGCATATATTTTGCCTGTTCTTTTTCAGGGATCATGTTGGCATGGTATCTGCTTGAGAAGAAAGTCACTTCCTAGAAACTGGGGTTTTGTTTGTGTGTTCTCAGTTTTTTTACTGCTAAATTCATTTTCTGACTGTTGAAATACTCTCGTGATTTTGCTTGACCTAATATCTGTATTTCTTCAACTCATCGCAAGATTCCCAAAAAATATAGCATTCACACACTTATTTGTGGAAACTGTTTTTCCAACACATTCCAAACAGTTCAGTCTCTATACATTTCTCCACTTCCTGCAGCCAAACTGAGAACACGTCCTTCCAAGATGAACAATGATAAAAGTAAATCATTTGTGACCCCTGCAGCAATGCCAATGCTGCAAAAAATCCTGTTAAGGCCATTAACAGCCATAACATCCTGGATTCATAAATCATCTAGTTCTCTTGCTAGCTGTTTCTTTTACTCCAGCCGCTGAGGAAAGAAGCTGCCACAAAGCAGAACTGTAGAAGGTTTAGGTGTGAATGCACTAAATTCAACCTGTATCTGCTCTACCTTGTAAGGCTGTCTGCAGGCTTGCAGGGGAGAAAAGGTGATGTAAGTGAAAAGACATATTTATGTGCTGCTGGCATAACGAAAAGACCTGATTTTTCTGAAATTTTAGAAGTAAAATTTGAAATGTAATTGTACGCATTGTATTGATTTCATAGATTTCAGTTTAAATAATGACATCTAAAAGAAATTAAAGAACAGGATTTAAATAACGAAAGCTTTCACTAGAATAGTTACAGATTTAGATAGTACAGCTAGTTTCTAGATGCTACATAATTTTCTTCAAACTAAAGCTATCATAAGCAGGTAAATCTGGAGTAAAATATTAATAATGAGACCACTTTGGGCAACCCAGAATAGCTCTTCAGAAACTTGGATCCCAAGAGTAAGTTTTATAATCAAATTAAAAGAATCATCCTATCATTAAAGTCAGATCTGAGCTTTGCCTCACACTTCAGTGGTGTTGAAATCTGAAAGCAGAAATATACGTCTGTTTCTAAGATTTTTTTTTTCATGTCCTGCTGCCTTTTTAAGGGCCTCGCTGTATTCAGGTGTTATTTTCATTTTTTCATGTTTACAGAACCTCTCAGTCCAGTGGGAAGAGATTCATGCCATAAACATGGGATAAATAATGAAACTCGAAATTCCTAGGTCACGTTCATTTTTTATTTTTTCTTGTGAACACATCTGCAGAAGTCATCCGCTAAAGTCTGGTTACTGTACTTAAATGGAGTATATCAGTAGTTATTACTGGTTACAGCTCTGTGCACAACGTAGGTTTCTGTTTGTGTGTGGGGTGTCAGTTGGACTTCAGAAAGTTAGTTTTGATCAACGATGTTATTTGTTATATTTCACTCTCAAGTATATATTAAGCATGATGCTCAATGCTGATTGCCATGCAAACTGTCCAGGAATAAGCAGAAAATTCATAGTAAGCAATTTTCTTCTAGGCAAGTTAACCCTTCATGTTTGCTAAAACAAATGCTCATGAGATGTGTTAAGTGAAACTTTAAAAAGTAATATTAGTGTAAAATATTAGTGTAAAATAACGAGATGAGCTCTGCCCTCAGACAGTGCCTAGTGTCATAGGCGCCCTAGGTTATCCCATCAAGATTCTGGTTTCTTTTCCAAAACAGTGCAAGTGTCTCACAGATTCATATCTGCTAGACCCACACAGATGTCTTGAAAATCCTAGGACACTAAAAATAGCACTCAACACTACCTTCTATTGAATTCTGTAAAAATCCTCAGAATCCATCAATACCACAGACTTTCTACAGAATTCATACCCGATGCTAGTTAGCAGATTAACTTTTTCACAATTTACTTTAAATCTAACATGGGATTTCAGAATTCAGTTGATTTCTGTCCTCACAGTGATAGTTTGGGAGTGCAACCTGAACAATTCAGCTTTCTCAGAATCCCATATTCTTGCAACTCAGCAGGTTTTTATTACTTCATTTGCTGTAAACATAATGTAAAGCAATGAAGTTACTTACTCAAATCTATACAGAAGTCAAAACTAACAACAAAAGCCAGTGGTTTTGATTCTTAGTATCTTGCGCAAATACAGTTTCCTGCTATGAGCACCACATCGTCTCTGGTGCATTTCCCCTTAAACGCCTAAATAAATTACTTCCAGAAATTCAGATGTGAAACTAAATAGGTATTTCCATCTGTCAGTGTTTGAACTGTTTAAGATCAAGAACTAACTGTGTCTTGCAGAAGCAAAGAAGGGTAAAGCTGTACAGAAGGCTATACATGTTATTTGTGCCTTCAAAGGGAAGCAACTTTATAAAGAGGTACATACTGTCTTTTGGTAAATATATTACTGTATGCTTTAGAAAAATAGGCTTTTGTATAAGAGAAATCTTAGGTAAATAAGTCTTCCATGACAATAATAAACATTTTATTAGCCTTTTTTTTCCTAGCACTGGCTTGTAAAAGATTGTTAGTATTTGCTACAATCTCTAAGTTATAGATGCAGACTGATTAATTAATTAATTAGTAATTAATTATTCATAAAATTACTAGTGTTGCTACTAAGTAACAGAACTGTGTTTTGTACAAGTGCAAACTTTGTTTCAGTCATCACAGTGTTTGCCAATCTAAGTATCATGGCTTGGATACCTACATGTTTTGAACTGGACTGAAACTACTGCTATATTTCACAAAAGTACTGATGCTAATTCTGCAAATTCTGACCCATGTATTTAAGTTTAAACACATACTTCTGCTAGTAGCTTTGTGATTAGTGAACTGTTAAAAGATTGGATTAAATGTTGGTTCCTCTATCACTTGGAGAAGAAAGTTATCAACACATTCCAGGAGCCTCCTGGATTGCTTGTGCCTTGTGGTATTGTCCCTCCAGCAGGTATTGGGGGTTGAAGTCCCCCATGAGGACCGGGGCTTGTGAATGTGAGGCTGCACCTATCTGTCTGTAGAGGGCCTCATACTCTCGGTCTTCCCAGTTGAGTGGCCTGTAGCAGACCTCCATTATAATGTCCCCCTGTCCCTGTCCTCCCTTTAATCCTGATACATAAGTTCTCAGTCGGCCCCTCATCCACAGAATCATAGAATCATAGAATGGTTTGAGTTGGAAAGGACCTTAAGATCATCTAGTTCCAACCCCCCTACTATGGGCAGGGATACCTCGCACTAAACCATGTCGCCCAAGGCTCTGTCCAACCTGGCCTTGAACACCACCAGGGATGGAGCATTCACAACTTCCTTGGGCAACCCATTTCAGTGCCTCACCAAACTCATGGTAAAAAACTTTTTCCTTATATCTAACCTAAATTTCCCCTGTTTAAGTTTGAACCCGTTGCCCCTTGTCCTACCACTACAGTCCTCAGACAGAGCTCTGTGCACTCCAACTGGTCATTGATGTAGAGGGCAACACCCCTTTGCATCTCCCCAGCCTGTCTTTCCTGAAGAGCCTGTATCCTTCCATTCCAACACTCCAGTCATAGGAGTTATCCCACACATCTCTGTGATGCCAGTTATGTTGCAGTCCTTCAGGCATGTGCACACCTCTAACTCCTCTTGATTGTTCCCCATGCTATGTGCATTGGCATAGAGGCATTTCATATGGGTCCTTGATGCTGCTGGCTTATTGGCTGGAGTGGTTGGAAGTACTTTGTGCTGCTCTTCAGGTGCTCCCTTGCTGACCTGTGGTCCTTCTCCAGATTCTGGACATCTCCTACTGGCACTAGCATCAAACTGGTAGGAGTGGGGTGGATTGTGGTTCCCAGGTAGCTGGGAGACAAGTTGTTATGGAATAAGAAGCTTTCTCCCTAAATCATTTAGCATTTTAATACAATTAAGAAGGGCAACCTATTTGTAAAATGTAACATAGTTGCTTCAGTATTTCTTCTAGATATATGAATCAAGAAATTTATTTCACAAACCAAGTATGGTAGATGAGATAGATAGATCCCCAGATGATGATGTGTTGGCTGCTGATGTTGGAGTAAATATTCCTAAATTTCTTACATTCATAGTCTTTTCTTTACTGTTAAACTTTCTTATAATGTCGTCGGCCTCATTATTTAAGCTGAGATTAGAATCAGTATGGAAACTTAGATTGGTAACTCAGTTTTTTAAGATTTGAAGGGCATATTTCAACTAATTCAGGTAAACAAGATGAGAGTAACATCTCTCCTGAATAACAAGAGCAGTAACATCTGGTCTCACAGGTATATCTGTTATTTTTTAAGTTTTCTGTTTCAGCTACCTAAATAATCTAATACTTAAAAGAAATAATGGACATACAGCATGGAAACAATCCTCAGTGTGTCTTGATGTCACCCCAAACCTCTAGTGCTTTTTTGTTATAATAGTTTTAACTAACTCTGAAGGAGAGCTATATGGTGACAAAAAATCTGAAGCTGATATATCACCTCTTCCAAAGGAGTCATCAAGTTCAGTTTGCTACAATCATATATATTTTCTCATATCAAATTCAATTGAAAATCAAACTATTTTTTTCGATACCACTACTTAAAATATGCATAGTAGACTACCATTTATCATGCATTTTTCTATGGCTTAAATAATTGCAGTTATGTAAGAGCAGAGATCTGGTGATAATACATCTATTAAATACTGTGTTTTTAATCAAGCAGTGTCTGATTGTTACAGATTTCAAAAATATAAAGCAAGAGAAGAAAAATCTAATTGGTTACAGTATTCATAGATTGGTTAGTGTGGATAGTCTCCAAAATGAGGGAATGTTTTTAATGTCTTAGTTAACAAAGATGGTAATTCAACTTAATTGTTACAGAAACGAGGTCTTTTGAAAGGAATGGGAAAGTGATACCAAATATTCCCATTCCTATTTAAGCACCCCTTCCATAGTTTTACAAAGGCTGATCATGTTTTTTTATATGTAGTTTAGATACAGAAATGTGGAAAATAACAGGAAACCAATCCTGAGCACATTTTATTTTATAACACTGAAATTCTGTACTGCAGAAATGTGGTGAGTTTTTTGTTGTTGTAGCTTTTTTAAGCAAAGAGAAACACCCCTTACTTAAATCTCTCGATGAGGAAGAGGGCTTGCTCAACTTTCCTCATATACCTAGAACTCCATGGTTACCTTCTAGACCTACAGTCATACATAATACAAGGATAAATGAAATTATGTATTTCATAGTCTATGTTTTCTAAGAATAAAAAAAATCTGCATTTTCTCTTTTAGCTGAAGTAGTTATTTTTTTTCTTCATTCTTTTGGTATTGCTTTTATAGCTATGATATTTTCAGATAGAGATTTAACCTTTTCCTCTACTCACATGTGTGAAATCTATAATACAGTATTTCAACATTTTCATTGCAAAGTACATGAAGAATTTAAATTGTATTTTCTGATCCATATAAGTGAATCATTACAACTGTAAGTAAGTGCATTATTAATGTTCAAATGAATAAATAGACAGTTCTCATATTGAGGGCCAAATTGTTCTGTGATTTACATTTTCATTAGCGATAAGAGATCTGCACCTTATCAGATCTGCTGTCCCCATCAGATTTTAGTGAAGGATGAAGATCTCAAGATGGTTTAGGGTGCTTGGAGCTTAAAGAAGGAAACATAATTTTAGCTAGGGCTTGAGTCCAGGATGCTCATAGCAACTTATTATATGAAAAGGAGATTTGCAGGAATGTGAGTCTTTAATTGTAGAGTCTGCAACACACAGACAGGAGTCAGAAAACTTTGAAGTTCAAGCCAATTTCGTACTTAACATTTGCTGAGCTTTTTATCTCTATACAACAGTGATCTAAGGACAATTGTACTAATATCTGCTTTTGAGCCAACTAGTGAAATTATTTTGAAATGTCATGTTGCCTGCTGAGCTTATTTAGACATGCATTCTGGCAAGGTGAACATTCCAGTATGCAAAAATTATGTAAAATACAGAAGTTTCTCAAAGGTGTTTAGTACTTGTTGATTAAAACCATTTAGATTGTAAACATTCATATTCTGAGGCTGGAAGACAAACTTTGTTTTGCAGATTAACCAATGGCATACAACATCTAGATGTCTTAATCAATTCATGAAGATAGTTGTCCAGAGTTGCAGAGTAGAACTATGAAAGGAGTTTCCAAGGATTATAGCTGATGCATGCTTGCAGTTTACTTTATCTGAGAACAAAAGACAATTGACAGTATACTATCTAGCTCTGTAATGATTTTATCAAAATTAATTATGTCCTTGTTAATATAAGAAGGTAAACATTGTCATCAGTCTGCTCTGAAATAAACAATTCTATGTTTAGGTGCTCAGCTATGAAATGAAACGATTCGTAACTTAATTTTATTTCTTATGATACTTTCGTTATGTATGCCAACACGTAAAGTATGCCAACATTGAAAGGGAGGATTCTCCTTTTCTTCCTCAGCCCTTACAAAATTTGTGAGGGTGCATTTACTAGTAGGCACTCCGTAAAGGCAGCATGTTACGCTGAGCCAGCAGAGATTAGACTAAATGAGAACATACTAACCATAAATTTAACAGGGTTCATTTTCTATAGTGACTGCTTTATGCATCTGCAAATGGAAAGAAATAGAGCATCAAGCTTTTTTCTTCACAAATAAAAGCTGTAGTACTGAATGTCTTCATTTAACATCTTCAAAGCAGTATTATTTTTATTAGACAGTAGGACAGAGTACAATGCATGAAAAAGGGGGAGATGATGTAGGATTTTTGTATTATGCACTTTCAGTAAAAAATAACTGTTTGGGTTTTATAACTCTTCCTGACATCTTTCTAAATATTGTTGCACAAATCACTGGATTGTAATGTTCTGTAAACTTCTGTATTAGTGACTGGGGGGGTAGAACTTCATATAAGTTTCAATGGTGCATGTAAAATCCATTTCTACAGCCTGTTTATTTGTGATTCAATCCATTTCCAGTTCAAGTCACTAATAATAATTCTACTGACTGGAATGGAACAGGATCACTAGATTGCATATAAGTTGCTATTAGCACATAAGGTGTCTGAGTTTAAAGGCAGGAATAGGCTTTCTAGCCATTGCCTGTTTTTAAAATATCCCAAATAGACAGGTTCTTTAAAAACAAGTACTATCTCAGAAAAACTAATAAACTGCCTTCCCACACAATTCCTGCTTATGAGTTAGCTTTTGGGGGTATTTAAAAGAGTAATGCAGAATGTCATGTGTGGTCCTGAATACTTACTGTAGATACAATTATTCAGAATTGATTTTGCTAAAAGTAGTATTTGTCATGAATTTGGGGCTTTTAGGTTCTATCATACAAAGTCAAAGAAACTAGTTTTATCATATAATAAGATATAAAATAAAAATATAATGCAAGTCAGGCTGCTCTAAAAAAAAAAGCTGCATCTTTATATAGCTCTCAGACAAAAGGGAAAAGAATGAAACAGTAGGAGACTAAAGAGGCTTTTTAATGCATCAAAAGATATGCAAGGTAGCTGCCATGCACGAGGAAGGTAAGCACTCAAATGAAAAAGAAATGTCTGAGAGTAATGACACTTCAAATAGCAATTAAAGAATATCTAATTATCAGAACTGCAATTAAGTCATTGTCAGGCCAGATAAAAACTTTTTTTTCCCCCCTACTAATAACAGTTGAATACTTGGACAGCTAAATTTGAGATGGCACTAGATAGTTTTTTATTTATTTCTCAGAAACATTCTGAATGGTATGTTACATTTTAAATAAAATTTTTCTACAGTTATCAGAAAAGATTGCTATAATCAAATCTTCATAATATTTTTCAAATCTCTGCATGGCTCTTAGTGGTAAAATTTCACATATCTGTTGTCTCTCTTTAAATCACAGTCTAATATGAGAGTAGAATATCTTGTATAGAATATGGATGATAGCCAGAAAAAATAGTGATTCAGCAGTCTTAGTATATTGTACTTCAAAGTTGCAGACAGAAAAATTTACATAATCTATACTATTTTATAAGAAAGGAAAAAATATGGGATATGTTACTTAATTGTGCAGAAGTAGTTTCATGCTACCTTTTCTACTTTTCTCAAATATTCTGACTGAGCATCCTCATTTGAAAGGGGAAATTGGTTATAAAAATATTTGACTGTACCTTTTTTCCCCACAGCCAAAGTGAAGAGAGAAAAGATAGAGCAGGAAATGAGCTGTACTGAAAGTCTAAAATGCCAAGAGAACATGCGCGGCAAAGCTTCCCAAAGTCTGTGGGCACTAGAAATGTATTCAAGTCTTTCAGTATTCTGTGTCTAGCTGTCCTGGGTTCAGCTGTAGCAGTCATTTTTCTCCTTCTTGGTAGCTGGTGCAATGCTGTGTTTTTGACTTTCAGCCTGGGAGCAACGCTGATAACACACCGATGTTTTTAGTTCTTGCTAAGTAGTGTTTACTCCGATCAAGGACTTTCAGTCTCATGCTCTGCCAGTGGGGAGGGGCACAAGGAGCCGGGAGGAAGCAGACACCGGACACCTGACCCAAACTAGCCAAAGGGGTATTCCATACCACAGCACATCATGCCCAGTATATAAACTGGGGGGAGGTACCCAGAAGGCCCAGATTGCTGTTCGGGTCGGGCTGGGTATCGGTCAGTGGGTGGTGAGCAATTGAATTCTCTCCCCTTGTTATTTCCCTTATCATTATTATTATTGGTGGTAGCAGTAGTGGTTTTGTATTATACCTTAGTTACTGGACTGTTCTTATCTCAACCCGTGGGAGTTACATTCTTTCGATTCTCCTCTCCATCCCTCTGAGAGCAGGGAGAGGAAGAATAGGGGTGGGAGAGTGAGCGACCAGCTGCGCGGTTCTGAGTTACCGCCTAGGCTTAAACCACAACACTAGTGTCTTAGATTTTTGGGCCATTTGGAAGATCTTCTCAAGTTTATAGCATGGAGTTTGTAAGTCTGCTACAGCTGCACTTCAGGTTGTGTTGAAATAAGATGTCAAATATTAAAATTTTAGAGGCTAGGCTGAGCACACAGGTCAATTGCAGAGATCTTAAAAATAATGTATCGAGGCTCCTAAATCCCAGCTAGCTTCCAGCCTGGGTTTAGTGAGACTCTTCTATGACTGCAAGTTGCACAGTTTCATGGCATCATGAAAATTACTATAGTCAATAACTGTGTTTTTTATTCTCTGTGTCAGTTACTCCAAATGATATGGTGACCTGTAAACAGTTGAAATATTTCAGTCAAATAAAAATAACTGATCTCAGTTCTCCATCCCTCCAACTGACATTTAATTACATGTTATTCAAAGTTTCCCCTACGTGGAGAAGAATCAGGACCCTAGTACTACCTGTGGCTCTCAGCGCTACAAACAGGTACTGTCTGCTATCAAATATGAAAGAAGTTCTGTTTTTCTCCCCTTACTGAAGCAAACAAACTAACTAACTAACAAACTCAAACAAATAGCTTAAATGGTCATATCCTAATGTCTGTAGAAAATACATAGCAAAATGAAAGTCTTCAATATGACTTGGTATATAGATAATGCTGACTCATTTCACTAAATGTTTGGACATTAATTTGCTTCTGTCCCACTGAACTGGACGTTTATATGATTTTATTCAACCTAAGTAGACCTTTTGTTTTGTAGGAGAATACTGGGGGTTGGAGCTTTTTTGTCAGCAGAGTTAAAAAAAAAGAACATTAAATTACTCCTTCTAATTAAAGCGCATATGCCTACATGGCTTAACTGTCAGCATAGGTGCACCTTGGGGAGGATGGCACATCATGGGAATATGCTCTAGGCCTTGGGGCGTATACTTGACTAGAAGTGACTATTCCAGAAAATGTAGTGGTATTTTCAGGAGAAGATGAGCATTTCAGTCTTCTATACATAGATGTGAAAATAGATAATTGGTTTTAGCAATTTTTCTAAGAAATTTAAAACATCATTTTCTTAACCTGTCAATGAAAAATTAGTCTTTTCATATGCTATCTTCATCAAGTCTCATGTTTGGCTAGTTGAAGCTTAAAGGCAGAATTCTGAATTACAAATAAAATTCAACATACCTTTTTTAAATGATTGCCATTTTCTCTGTCGAAATTTGCAAGTCTTCAGACACTCCAGATTTATAGAGAATGTATCTTATATATTTGTGAAGTAGATGATGTTGACTTGGGTATTGTGGCTTTTGCTCTGATAATGTGTCACATTCAAAGAGGCATAAATAGCCAAAAGTTGCTTAACTAAATGCTGTAAACTGTAACTGGTTAGAATAATTCCCTTTTAATTAAATGCATTCCAAAACTAAATGAAATAATTTAGTGAGAACGTTTTATTTTACAGTAGTACTAAAGCAGCAATAAATACAGGAATTGTTGCATTAATTAGTCTGCATCTACCTTAGTGTTTTAGTCCAAATTAGGAGGGTTCTTTTTAAGTGAATGTCGTTTTTTTCCCTACTCACTGTACTTTGATTCGTATCTTTGGATAGCCTTTGAATAAACAGTTGGGCTTATTTTTGCATGAAACTAAACCAAAATCTCTAGTCACGATTGTGTGTTCAGCCTGTGGAGCTAGACTAGAACCAGTCTAAACTAAAATCCACAGAAGAGCGTGTATCATAAATATCAGGTGCACAACACTGTCCACATCAATTTCTATTGGACATGTAAATATATACTAAATACTCTTGACATGCTGTGGTATGGAATATCCTTTTGGCTGGTCCTGGTTAGCTATCCTGGCTGTGGTCCCCCACAGCTTCTTGTGTCCCTCCTCACTGGCAGAGCGTGAGAAACTGAAAAATCCTGGATTAGGATAAGCACTACTTAGCAACAACTAGAACATCGGTGTGTTATCAGCGTTATTCTTAGACTAAAGCCAAAACACAGCATTGTACCATCACCTAGGAAGAAAAATAACTAGCCCAGCTGAAAACAGATCAGGCTTACATTTTATTTTATTTTTTCTTTAATGAATGAAACCGGCAATTTTCTAAAATCTGCATTTTTTTGCTTGTACAGTTAAATCTGTTCCTGCCCACACAAACAGTAAAGGAGTAAATGCAATAAATGCATTGGGTAGCTGTTATTAAGGAGACTCTCTCGTGTATTATTGACAGTCTACAAAGTCTTTGGAACTTAGGAATTCTTAAATTAATTTTAGTTATTAGACAAGGTGGTGAGGCAAACATTCTGTAATATATGTATAGTCTTTGGAGAGCAGATTCTGCATGAAAGCTTAGATTGGAAACTGCAATAACTGTGTCATTGGTTGACTTTTTTGGACATGTCCGATATCACATAGATATCATAGATCACATAGTATCACATAGATTTTTAAATTTCTTTAGTCACATCTTTTATTTATATGTATATAAACCTTACATATATAAAATTAAATTTACAGTTCAGAGTCATACCTTCCATTTTAGAATACTGTAGACACTAAATCTCTCCCTTTTTTTTATGGCTATCATCTTCTGTAAAGATGTATATGCACAATTAAGCAATATTATTGGGTGCTGAGAAACTTTAATGGGATGTAAGATGCCTAGAACTTGACAGGAGTACTTGGCATCATCATAGTTGTTTCAGCAGGTTTCAGCGTGTGTTACATATTCACACTGCCCAACTCTTGGTAACAGTATTCTGACTCTAATGTCATTTCAGTGTTTCTATAGACAATGGAAAAATAGAATCACTTCCATGATGAAGATGATGGAAGTGGATGATTCAGTTTAGTTTTTTAATTCAGGCACCTTATTTAGGGTGATGATTAGTGACTGTCTTTTTCCTCCACCCCACCCACCCTGCCAATTGCTACAAATATGAAACATTCGTCTAACACCTGGAAAAAAGAGTATCAAGCTTACAGAAGATGCATAGAGAGCTAATAAAGGAGACATTTTCATTATCAATTTAACTTACTGTTGCTACTCACAAATCACTATAATTTTAAATTTCTAAAGAACTGTGTTGATGAGAAAATAGAGGTGCATATCAAAGTGAATTCTAGCCACTAATGGCTTTTACTCTGAAAAAAGAGACAAGAGCATGTAAAAGCAGCAGCTGATTTTTCTATCCAAAATACAGGCCCCAGTGTCCCTAAAGGCTTGATCATATTTTTATACCAGCAGAAGCTTTAACAAAAAAAAAAAAAAAAAAAAAAAAAAAAAAAAAAAAAAAAGTAAAAAAAAGAAAAGCTAGGGCTACAAGGAGGATCAATAGCACAACATTTTATGATCTGCCAAAACTTTGAATGTAGTGTAACTGAAAAAATTTTTGTGAAATTGTAAGCATTTCAGAAAATGGCTTTACTTTCTGAATGGCAATAGACCAGTACTTTAAATAGTTTCGTAGCTGAAAATACGGTGTAGGATTAGATTTGCATCCTAGTATTTACTGATCCCAGGAGGGGGATCAATGGCCTAACCATATGCCACAGTTTTCAGTGATTTGATTTAAGTCCATTCTAAACTATATCAGCAGGAGTACTGTATTACATTAAAAGTTCACATGAATGGACACACAGTGCCTGGAAAACCACAATGGTCTTCACAGCTGGCTCTGCCACCGGCACCAGCGTTCTCCTTCGTTGGGTGCTGCGGCTCCTCCCCCCCAGTTTTCCCAGGTAAATGAAAACCTGTGGACATGACACCGTACAAAGTGAAGAAACAGCTTTTATCCTGACTGTTTTCCTTCCCCTTTACAATAGACAATGTTGTTCTTATTACCTGTTGGTGTCCAATTCCATCTTGCTGTTAAAGGAGGCCAGCAATTGCTCCCTGACAGTGAATGGCTTCATATACTTAGCTTAGACATTCCTTTTTTTCTCATGAAACCTGAGCCAAAGGCGTCCTTGTAGAAGACCAGAGCTGGAGGCTGGAAGAGAGCTGGCACATGTCATGCTGTGGTGCCTTTTTTTTATTTAGGCATCTGCTGTTGGCCACTGTGGGAAGGAAACTGGGCTTGATGGGCTTCTGATCTGACACAGCACAGCCATTTCTGTGTTCTTCTATATACCATCAGAAAATGTGTTAAGTACAGTGTGAACAGATCTTTTATGAGCATCTCTCATGAGACAAAAGAGAATCCAGAAGTATATAATAAAGTTCTGAGGCAAAAAAGTCAGTAACTTTTTCTTACTTTCTGCTTCTACATAGACCTTATGCCTATTCAAAATGCAAACCACTTAACCGTTCTGGAGCTCAACAATGCATGCAGCACACCGGCTGTTTGTGACAATATTTTTAAATTGTATTTCTACTATTGATTAATGTTTAAAACATTTCAAATGAAATGGATCTGCGCTTTATTGCGAAGTCAAATTTGACTAGTATAACTGAAAAGAGGAAAAAATTAAACCTCTATAAACTGTACTTCAGTGTTAATTGTATATTTAATTAAAACAATAAATAGTTTAGCAATCTTGAAATGGTACTTGTTACTTCTTCACTGTTTGAGAGTCACTGCAAATCATCATGTATTTTTGCTGCAGATATTAAAAGATATAAAATTAATTTTTCCAGAACAAAGATGTAATTCAAACTATATCTATTAATCACTGTAAGTCCGTAGATTTGTGACCCATATAAGTGCTAGACATTTTTTATCATTAAAGCAACATGCTTTTCATAATATTTGTCTCCTAAGATAAAATCCTGTAGTTGCTGTGAGACAAGTATTTTTCTCAGTTTGTTGGGCTTTACAAATCCTACACAGAGTCCAATAGAAGCCTAGCAATGCCAAGTTGGCAGTGGCTGTGGTATTAGCTACAAGAAGGCTTAAGAAAGAGACTGTCAACATTTCCTCCTACAGACCCTAAATAGCTATGGGACATGAACAGAGCTTTGTATAAAAATGAGCTCTTGTCCAGCAAATAAAGAAAATCAATTCTGAATTCATGCTATGGTGTATCATGATACTGCCTCTACTCCTCTTCACTAGATTTTTTTCTCTGTAGAATTGCAGTAGAATGTAGTCTCAGTTTGCCCTTTTTAATGTTCATAATTTCAGTCAACTAAAGTGATTTCAGGTAGAAAGACAAAGATTAACTTTTTAAAAAATACTGTCTTCTCTCCTTTTCTCTCCTTCTCTCTCCTCAATCAAAAAATAAAGATATACTGAGAAAATGCAGATATTTTGGGACAGTGAAGGCTTGGAGAGCATCCGATCATGATTCCACTTCATCATTTAATTTTAGGAATAACTCAGATTCAAACTTGGTGGCTTGAGCAAAACCACTGCTGCTTCTGGACCAATGGACATAAACCCACACATCAGTGCTACTTCTCCTTTTCCTGTTTAAGCAACCAGATCTCTTTGTGATGAATGCCTTTGTTTTCCTCCACCTGTCCAGTAGGCTGTCTGTTATGTATTGCCATTGGAACATCATCTCTTTTTAAATCGGATTCAAGATATTCATCTTTGAAAAGAAGCCAGTATAATGTCACTGTTCAAGATCACACATTCGATCTTTTTCTATGACAACTCCCAGTCAAATACCAAAAATTATATACAGTGACAAAACTTATTCAGAAAGTGGGGTACTCCACAGCCCACAGGCAATACTTGTCATAACAAGTGTGTTTTCACTTCTTATATGCTGACAGTTAACAGGTCGTAAGGAAATTAGAGATTATGCACAATGTGGTAAAATAGAGATTCACAAGGCATTATTTAGCTAATTTCCTATATTCTATGAAATACCTGATACCTGAGAGAAAAATGGAGATTTTATGAGATGAAACCTTGGCTATTATTAGCCTGGTAGTTTCTGAACTATTACACAAATCATAGAGGACAAGTAAATTAGGACAGATTTTTTTTTTTTTCTCCTTGCTGTGTGTAAGAACATTTTTGAACAATATAATTTGAAATAACCCAGCTTTTTCTGCTAGGGTTTTGCAACTGCTGGGTAAGCACAAATATTTAATTTCTAGCAGAAAACATTTTGTAACATTTTCTTTATCCTAGCTGTACAGAGGGAGAGCTCTTATAAGTTCTATCTCAATATGGAGATGGTTGTTTTAGGCGCTGGAATGTTCTCACCAAATGATTTCTTAAGTTTTGTGTCAAAAACCTGAAGAAGTTCAGCTAGGAATGCACCATTTGGATTTGAATCAAATTAAGTTTATGCATAGTTTATGTGCTTCTACTCATTAGAATAAGGAATTTTTCCTTCTTTTGAAGACAGTTATTTTGAGAAATGTTAGTGGTATATTGTAGCAAGAAGACTTTTCTGGAATTGAGCTTCTGTAAAGAACTTCTGATATGATATTTCAAAATTAAATTGTTCCTCAGACTTAAAATGGTAAATACAGCTACTGTCTTCTCCTTCATGAAGATGAAGAAGGCACTAGAGAATCTACTTTTGACCTTTCAAATTCTAAACACTTACATTTTGTAAGACTTCTGAAGATAAATAGAAAAAATAACACTTCTTTTTCTGTCTCTCAAAGGAGTCATTTTCCCCAGCTTCTTCACAATTCACAAATTATTAAATTGATATTTTTCAGCAGATTTTTCTTCCATAGTCTGGAAATCATTAAATTTTAGAGCTTTTTATTTTCTGTTCGTTTGAGGCTTTCATATACATACTCGGTATTAATAGACATTCCAATTTATATCATTTCACTTCTCTTTTTGACACCTATTTGTAAACATTTCGTTAATCTTTACTGCATTTAAGATTCATTGACTGGTACTGGTATTTATTTTGGGGACTCTAGGTAGGCTACTGAGACACTGGATGTCTAAGGCAGGGACACCACTGAAGAATAATATACTGGTCTTCAGGTGTCTACATGAGTAACTACAGCTCTGCCATGTGTTCAGAATTTCATTATCATAAATGGATACCTGCTGAATAAAATCAGTGTATTTAAAGAGCAATTCCTCTCCTTCTGAAGTGGTCACATTGAGTAGCAAAGTGAATCTCTGCCTCAGTCTACTGCCTGTAGGAGCTGGATTTTCATGTAGCCATCTATTGCCATTTGAGGTGTGCTGGGATATCTGAGACCCTGTGCGACACACAGCCTGCAGAGACTTGCACCACTCTGGTATATGACTGGTTTGTGGTAGAAGCTTCTGTCATTCTAGTTAAACAAGATTATTCCTGTCCAAGTGAAAGACATTTGCCACTTTAAAATGAGTTGTGAGTTCTTACAAGAAGCACGTACTGCAGCACCTGGAAATGTTGGTTTGTTATGTTTGCATGGTTTTATCCTCTCAACTTTATGCTAAAACTGAAGGACTGAGTCTACCACCTTCTCTGGGTTTTCTTTCAGTACCACTGCTGAGTTACTTGGCTAGGTTTAGAATATTTTATACTTTGGTTTTGCTTTCTGTTTCAAAAGGTAAGATGATGAATTACTAATGAAGCCAAGTAAATAAAACAGATGGAAACTTTTCTAATGGATTCAGAAAGAAATGCCTGATTTAATTACAGTGAGCATTCGGTCAGACTATATTATTGGAGTTTATATACAGATAATAAGAACTGTAAAGGTTATTTCAAAAGAAATTTAGGATTTACAATGTTATCAGCTAAAGTCACTTGTGTCTAGGATGTGCATCATCTTGAATTGCTGGATTAGCAATTTGTCTATTGTGTTGTCCAAAATTGCTAAAATATTATTTTATTAGCAGAGATTGTTTGTTTCAGATGCATTTGCTTTCTGTTAATAAGGCCATGTTATGTGTGGGTTTGTGTCTGTGTGGATTTGTCCCTGCATAAGATTGTAAATGAAGAATGACAGAGGAAAAAAGCCCTTTAGTTATATAATTTTAAACCAAAATAAAGCTGTTTGTTTGATGAATGACAATAAGATACCACATAACTGCCAGTGTTACTAGTTAATAGGCTTTACAGGTTTTGATATATTCAGCAGTATGACTTGTGTTTGTGGCTAAAAATGAATGTTAATGATCTGTGTAGTGTTACAGTACAGATAGCACATTGTCAAAAACTGTTAAAAATGCAAAGACTCATTTGTGCAAAATCTGTAAGAAGAAATAAATACAGCTGTAATTCTCAAATAAGTGATTATCCTCTCACTGATGTGTGCAGAAACCTAGTTCCAAATCAAAGTGTGGCTATTTTCATGTTGCGTTTCGTATGAGTTTCTTGACTAGGTTTAGAAGATTTTGTACTTTGATTTTGCTTTCTGTTTCAAAAGAGGGTGAATTACTAGCAAACAAAACAGATGGAAACAGTTGGACTTTCAACTTCAGTGTTCTTTGAGAATCCCTTATCTTGTATTTACTAGTTTAGCAAACTTTGGTCCAGATCTGCTCCTACTGATATTAATATAAATTTTCTCATTTATTTTGTTAGTTATAAGTTTCACATCGCTTTGTTCTGTTAATGATAACTCCCTTAAAAAGTAAACAAGACCTTTTTTTCTCTACAGGAGTATAGGCAAGACTTTTTTTTTTTTTAACAGTGAACTCAGACATCTTTTCCGCTGCACATATTAATCATCCATAAAGTACACACATAGAATGATGTATGGTAATAGTACATTCCTTAGACTGAGATAATGCAGTTCCGTTCTTGGTATAATTCATCAGCTTTCTAATTTTCTAGAAACCAAGCGAGTCACGGGAGAGAAGCATATGTTAACTTAAAGGTGCAATCATACATGTGACATTTAACTATTCACAAATAAAAACTCTACTTAACAGGAAAGAATTGGGCTTTTGACAAAGACAGAGAGTAATAAGCTGTTGAAATAGCAGTAGAGAGGAAAAACAGATTCTAATTCAAGTTTAGACTTTACTAGGAATTTACATGTCTTATAGGCAAAGAATAAAGGAGAATCAAGGATTCAGACATGTCAGCCATATTCACCCGTCCTTCAGTCAATATCCTAATACATTTTAAATATGCGCACTGGGACATATTGTGGACTTAGAGTAGCTCCTATGAGGATCTGTTCCATGATCTTCCCAGGCAGAGAGGTGAAGCTGACAGGTTGGTAGTTCTTAGGCTCCTCCTTTCTACCCTTTTTAAAAATGGGTGCAGTGTTTTCCTTTTCTTAGTCACCAGAGATTTCACCTGACTGCCATGACTTTTCAAATATCATGGAGAGTGGCTTGGCAGCTACATCAGCCAGTTCCCTCAGGACTCTGGGAGACATCTCATCAGATCCTATAAAGTTACATATGTTCAACTTCCTCAGGTGATCACGAACCTGATCGTCTCTTACAGTGGGAGGGACTTTGCTCCCCCAGTCCCTGTCTTGCAGTCCATCCACTCAAGCAGTGTGGGAAGAGAGGTTGCCAGTGAAGACTGCGGCAAAAAGGTTGTTGAGTAACTCAGGCTTCTTGTCTGAGTTACGAGTTTGCCAGTGTTGCGCATCAGGGATGGTGCACTTTCTTTGACCTTCCATTTTTGTCTGACATACCTGTAGAAGCCATTCTTGTTATTCTTTGCATTCCTTGCCAAATTCAGCTCTAGCTATGCCTTGGCCTTCCTGACCCCATCTTTGTTTAACCAGACAGTGTCCCTATACTCTTCCAAGGATACCTGTCCCTGCTTCCACTCCCTGTGCATTTCCTTCTTGCCATTTAGTTTGACCAGCAGGACTCAACTCAGCCATGCCAGTGTCTTCCCTTCCTTTCCTGATTTCTTACACCTGGGGATCAAGAGCTCTTGCACTCTATAGAAAGCTTCCTTAAGGAACACCAAGGGAGTTCTGCTCCCTTGTCCCTGTGGGTAGTTTCCCAGAGCATCCTGTTCACTAACTCCTTGAACAGCTGGAAGCTTGTTTTCCTAAAATCCTGGGTCCTGATTTTACTCTTTGCCTCACCCTCAGGACTGTGAATTCCACTACTGCATGATCACTGCAGTCCAGGCTGCCTTCAATCTTGACATCACCAATTAGCTCACATTGGTGACCATCAGGTCCAGTATTGCATTCTGTCTGGTAGGGTTGTCTATTACCTGGATTAAGTTGTTATTCTCAGTGCACTTCAGGAATCTCCTGATTTGCCTACAGCTTGCTGTGCTACTTTTCCAGCAGGTGTCAGGATGATTGAAGTCCCCTAGGAGGGTAAGAGCCTGTGAGCATGATGCCTCATGGAGCTGAAGAAAGAAGGTTTTGTCAGTAGTCTCCCCTTGACTGGGCAGCCTGTAGTAGGCACCAACCAACAGAGGTGCCCTTTGTTGCCTCAGTCTCTAATTCTTACTCACAATCTTTCGATCTGCTTATGGCTGTTCTTCAAAGACAGCTCTTAATACTATATCCATCTCTTGATGTAGAGGGCAACTTCAGTACTTCAAAAGCCTCTAGTATATCTGAAATCTAAAGTGTATCTAGAGTAAGTGTATGGAAGACAAGCTTTTAACACAGCATTCGTCAGTAACACTCTTCACAATTTTTGAAAGTGAGAAACTACATGTGGGAGAGAAGTCTTTGGAGAACTACCCTTGAGTGTAATGGGGCTTTTTTTTTTTGTTTCTTTTTTTTTCCTCTCTTTAATATTGCTGCAAAAATTTGGTACAATTTGGTAGTTGACATTAACATTCTTAATGAAAGGAAACCACAAGGGTCCCACAGTTGAGTCAGTTCCAGAAGTCATGAAATTGGGCTCCCTTTGCTGTTAGGATGTGAAGGCAGGAATTGTGGGTAAGCTATTCTGTCTGCTCAGGTGTGGCTAGAGTGTGTGTGTGTGCAGTGAGGGCACAACTAGCAATTGCATATCCCTAACTAGATAAATTACTCTAGAGGAAAGCTATAATATAAACCTTTTTGTAGTCTCATCCCTAAATATATGGTTAACCAAATACAGGATTATTGCCACTGTCATGGGTATTTTTCATCAGATTTTAAAGGTTCAGAAGATAGGCAAGCTATTGACTTTCCTTTCAGAATGTGCTATGTGTTAAATTATATATAATTGCTTGGAGCATGCAGTAGAAGTATTGCAAGGAAAAATTGAAGCCTTTGTTGGTTGCCCACAAAGCCTTTGCTGCTTTTGATTGCTAAAATGTCTCGGTATCAGTCAGATTGCTATGAGATTAAAATACTTATGAAAGAAAATTCATTTTGTATATGGTAAAGTCTACTTGTACAAGAAAGGATATGAAGTTCTACAGTTACTGATCCTGACTAGTGATCCTTAGAATTGTTGGCTTTCAATTAATTTAGTGGGAGGTAAATGCACTTAGGATTTTAAGAGCAGTACATGTGCCAAATATCATTAATATATAAAAGAGGTCTACTGTATCTGGAAGCACTGGTTTTTATTGCCAATCACTTTACTAGCTGGACTATTTTAATAGAAAACATGTTCATCCATATAGGAAACTCCCTGAAGACAGCTGAAAACTCTGATGTAGTGACTGGGAAATAATCTCCACTGAATTGAACTATTTAGAAGGTAGTTGTCTGTTTTAAGTTAGCTGATTAGACATCTTTTAAAGTCACGGAGATTGAGTAGAACTTCCAAAAGGCACATTTATTCACTCATTTTAGATACCTCAACTCTGTTTTCCTTGCCTTTTTGGTCCTCATTAAACAGCTGGAATACTTAGAAAAACAATTTAGACGAAATGCTTAATAAAATATTTTGGTGAAGTGAACTAAGCTAAGTTAGCAGCCTGAAAGGTGGTTAATTCTGAATGCGTCAGTTCAATTATATCTTCCCAAGCTACACATATATACGTAATCCAAATAGGACTGTAATTTAAGAAAACTAATCCAACTGAAAAAAATAGCAGCATTAAAGGAAGCATTAATGTTTACTATAAATTTATTCTTACCTATGGTAGCTGAAGTAGTTGACTATTTTAATTATAAACGTACAGTTTATAAGCAAACACTAGAATAACACACTAGAATGATCTAAGAGGAGGTGAGATTCATTCGACTGAGATTTCTTGCAAGTTTGAACATGCTTTTCTGTCTATTATAGATTATATTTACTGTTGGGAATTCACCATAGCTATTTACACTGAAATATCCATTACTCTGCATTTTTCTTAAGAAGATATTCTTTGAAAATTCCAGAATTATCAGTATATATTTGTAGTTATTTTCTTGTCATATTGTATGGCTCAGTGCATATGCATAATAAAATGCACATGAATAAAGTTGGGGGATTTTTTTTTTTTTGTTGTTGTTTTGTTTTGTTTTTGAGAAGCTTGTTTCAGTATCGTATTGTAAAAGCAAGGATCAGAAGTTGGAACAGAGAAACAGAATATTCTTGGTATTTTACAGTAGGGAGCGTTGTCATGAGTTTCTAATAATGCTTGATTAACTCCTACTGGTAGTCATGTTATTTTTTTTTTCCTGCCTGGAATATAACAGATAGTTTTCACCTTGATTAAATATAGTACTTTTAATTTTGAGGATTTTGGGCATCTTCACATTCATACAGACACGTGCCTTGCAATGAATATCCAGTTTCATAGTAGTTTCTAAATGTCTTTATCTATAGCCCATGATTGCTCGCAGAGCAACAGGGATATCATCAAGGTGGCACTTTCTGAGGGTTTGAGGATGCACAGAACATTGTTTGCTTGGATCCAGGCCCAGCTGTTGGCCTCAGAGATGAAGATATAGTAAAATACTTCTGTTGCAGTTCAGATTTTATTTAATGATTTACTTGAACTAATACAATTTTCTTTATAGTTAGATTAAGGTCTAGCAGTTCATAAGTCTGTTAAAAAATATTTGAAAATAAAAATAGTGTTGCTTGAATAGAACTTTCCCAAATATTGTTTTAAATAGCATCTTGCCCAGTCAAATGAACATCTAATAAGAACGAATTATAATTTTCCTTACATACAATAATAAATAACAGATGTAGGGAAAAAAAACAGCATGAAAGCCAGTCAGAACTGTTTTAGGAGACAAGCGCATGCCATTTTCACCCCAAAATAGTATGTTCAGTTTACATATGCATGGAGCAGAGTGACTCAGCGTTTACCAACACTTCATGAAAATAATATTTCGGTAATACCTTTCTCAGCTTTTCTCTTAATTTCTAATAAACTTTTGAAACTGCAACCGCTATCGTTCATCCTACTGTCTGTTTAATAAAGCTGAAAAGAGCATGACTGATCATACCTCTGTATAATTGATTCATTAATATTCAGTGCAAGCAAGTTTAACAGAATCTGTCCTTTAACATGAAGATTCACTGACTACACCCTACTTCTTTATCCTATTAAAAATAAATTGCCATATCACACCTGTCTCTAATATGTAAGTAACATAACAGTTCCAACTACCAGAAAAAAACCCCAAAACAAAGTAATAATGTAAAATTCAGAGATGTGCAGCAAGTAGATAGAATGACTGTAATCCAGATGTCGTGGTTAGTATTGAACCAGTGATTCATTTTTACTTCATATCTTACATATTTTGCATTAGGGAAAATGATTCATTGCTAATATAACTGTAAGTGATTTTAACATCTATCCTAGAGGTATTACAGGTGTTTCAGCCTATCCCATTTATTAGAGTAGTTTGTATTTTTCTCTCGAGTATCTTCCTTCAAAAGGGATTTCTGCTGCATTTCTGCATCTTATCCAGCATCAATCACTTTGATTAGGGTCTCACTCCATAAACCAAACAGCTTTTCTTCCATGGCAGCTCCGTATGTTTGCTGCAGCTGTTACAGTTTCCAGGCAGAATGTGACTGTACTCTGTTCTGAGTTTGTGTCCCTGTCAAGAAGGCAGGAAATTATTTCTCTCTGCTTTGATTTGCCTTGAAATCAAGCGGCTTGAAATCTGTACTACGGTTATACTATAGCTGCCTACAAAGATATACATGAAATTGCATCTGCATCATATTTTCATAATTATGACTCTGGAAAGCGCACACTAGCAAGGTTTGTTCCCATAGAACTGTTTGAATAGCACTCATCTAGAGTGATTGCTTGAAAGGTTACTCCAGGGAGATTTTTAACATGGACCCAACAACAAAAGACTACAGTCAGTTGCAGGCCCGTTACTTAATAGCTATGAGCACTAAATATACTGAATTTTATTTATGATTTTATGGTTTCTAGCTTGGGAAAATATTCCTGTTTTATGGGTTAATATTTTTTTATCTTGTGCTAAGGCAATATGTAGAACTACATGTAGTACACTATACTTCAGTACAGTACTACTACGACGACTACTACTACTACTACTACTACTACAGTACACTGAATGCAGTGCAAAGAATGTACCAGCTAGGAGATTCATCTCTATTTGCAGAAATGCTAAATATTCCCATGAAGGAAACCTTGAAGATCACCAAGTCACTATTGTTTTGTTACATCTAAGAAATAGAGAGATCTGAAGTTATTAAAACATACGTGTTTGCAAATAAGACTCCACACAACAGTAAGGAGAGCTGAATTTTTTTGTTTGTTTGTGATCATTGGGTAAGTCTGACAGTAGTCAGTATTGTAAGAACTTTATTAATCCTAAAGCATCATGCGTTTGTTCACCAACTATGCATTGCTGTGTCATTTTACACTGCATTTGGTTAGCCGGCTGCCAGGATAATTATGTAATGGACTCTTAAATTTTGGTGACAAAGAATCCAATTTGGCATATCTTATATATGCTTTTAATGAAACTTGTAATAGTGCACATTTTCAGGTGACAAGTATTTTTAAAAGCCTTGGGAGGCCACAAACGCAGGTTGACAATTAAGGTCTGCCACAGATGAAAGAATGTAATATATCCACTATACTAGAGGTATGAAAAATGACTTCAATATCAGAATATCTTACTGCTCAGTGATCCTTTACCTCTGTGATTCCAAATTACTACTCTTGATTTTAGCAATCCAGTTGCTGGAGAGGCAAGTTGTTCCTGACAGTGCCAAATACACTGTTTCTCTGTGTGGGACTTCAGGATGACTGTAAGTTGTTGGGCTGTCACAGCACAGAAGCTTCCTTTTTCTCATCAAGAAATAAAAGCAGAAAGCACATGCAGACTCTCAGACATATGCACTGTGGTAGCAACACGATGATTCTTACAGGAGCTAAGACCGTTGACATAATAAAACCAGCTCAATGAAAAACTCTTTTCCAAGTACAAAATCCCTACCTACAGTTTCTAATTGATTGAAATAGGTCTCTGTCACACAATTTTGTTTCCTTTTTCCCATTGAATGTAAATTTTGGCTGAATATATATCAAAATCACCTGTATTCCACAGGTTAAAACCAAATCACCTGTATTCCACAATAGGTGGTGTTAGTTAGGTATGTTTTAATTGCAGTGAGTCAAAATCTAGTCATAGAGACACACAGAAAGAAAAAGTCTTTTCTGCTAGATTTTCTAAAATATGGATTGTCTATGGATGTATATTAAATTCTTATATTTGTCTTGCCTTAAATATGAAAGTAAACTTACATTAAAAGTAAACTTATGCTTGTATATGCGCAATCAGTCACTCATACTTTATCCAACAAAGTGCTTTAGTTGTACTCATTTTAAGAGGTAAGGATGTAATTTTGTAGTACTTAAGGGTCTTTATAGTTTAGCAGCTTTAAAAGAAACAGAGCAGGGTACTCCCCCATGCACAACAGCTGACTAAGATGTTTCTTAATTAGGCTCTTATATATAATATATTGATCTCTTGGTTTTATTGTATGCATAAAGCGTGGCTGTTCTAACATAATACTTGAATGAAACAAACAAAAATCTAAGTTAAGGCAAGAGTGATGAGACAGACTGCTTCCATATTAGACATCATATGTCCTAGATTCAGTGGTGGTGGTTTCCATGAGAACTCCAAAGGTCTCGAGCACTTGGATCCTGTATTATTCGTTACAGTGTCTTGGCATATTTTTATTTCGTATGTTTAAATAAATTCTCAATAGCTGTAATGAATCCTTTCCTTTCTGTCAGGGAATAATATGATTCCCTAATATTGATTCAGTTCCCTTGAATATTCAATGCAAAATCACTGGAGATTTGTTAATAGAAGAATTAACATGTACCAAAAAGGAAGTGCATCAGGGAGATTATATTTGCTAATAGATTTTTTTTCTGCTGTGCTAAATAATATTCTTTCTCTATAAATCTTTGTTAACACTGCCAATTCAGCATCTTTAACCTGATTGTTTCATTTGCATGGTTTGCCTTTGTGATTGGGTTACAGTTTGTTTTACTTTACTCTCTATTATTAGCTCGCTGGATATGTAATTATGCTTTATTACTTAAAATTCAATTTACTTTGATCAATATTTGAGTATAAGGTCTTACACAAAGGCAACAATGCACAAAAATATTTTTCTGCTTTTGAAACCCTTCAGTTCAGCCTCTGTAACTTTGGGAAAAATTAACTTGCAAATGACATATTACTGCTGCAATAATTACAATCAGCTGAAGAACTTGAAAATAAGTTTAAATTTATATATAAATTGGTCACATTATTTACAAGCTGATTTTGTATCCTCTATTTCTTGCCCCCCCCCCAAATTAATGAAGTTGTTTTCAAGATTATCATTGTGAATCTTTTATATAATTTAAGAAAGAAAATAAAAGACTCAATTTGGCCATTTTTTCACAGACCGTATTACTGAAACAAGTCTACTTATAAAGAAAAGTTTATTTTAAAAATGCTGTCAAATTTGAAAAATATGAAACCCTGAAATTTACTAATTGGATGTATTTTTCATTCGCCTCCTTATGTTACTAATAAAAAAAGGAGAAATAAAAAATTATTTTTTAAAAAGGTGTTTTTTTTTTTTTTTTCAGAATAAGGTAATAAGAAAACCTATTAGTTCTTTTCCTGCTGCTTCTGTAACTTGGATTATTATTTGACATATCATGGATATAAAACTTTTTTTATAGTCACTGGTGACTACTGTTTAGAAGACACTTACAAAGAACTATTGGCAAATATAATAGAATATTACAAAATTTAAAAAAAAAACCAAAAAACAAAAAACCAGGTGGGGTTGTTTGGTTGTTTAGTTGTTTTGATTTTTTTTTTTCGGCTGTTTCTCCTAGCCAGTTTGTTATAGAGCAGTGATTAGAAACAAGACAAATGGTAGAAAAATGCATGTAAAATACTTGCAAATATATTTAGTTCAATGGGTCATTTTATATTCAGTATTAAAATATTTTCAAGAGTAAGACTTTATTAACCAAAATAACTGTGATACTCAAATTTGAGCACACAGTCTTCATTTGAAAATTCAGAATACACTGTTAATTTTATTTGAAATGAATGATAGTCATATGAAGACATTGGTCATTTAATCAGGAATCTGAAAAAAAACATTGATTTAGGTGCCAAATTTTCAAACATCCTTTAACAAATTATAAAGGAAAACGGAAAAGCACAGGGAAGCAAATAGTGTGATAAAATGTGCAGGATTATATCAAATGTAAATGACATCTAATTATTTAAATATTTACAGTAAAATAATAACCTTTAAGACAAATATAATGTGGGGTTTCTAATTTACCTATATTTAAATAGGTAATTTACTTAATTGCTACAGTAGAGTGACTTAAGATGCAGTCGATGGAAATAAAGAGAAGAGCTATGTAGGAGATAACTGGCTAAACAAGAGACTGCACAGGATTTTTATTAGGAATTCTCCAGATAGGAATTAGTAATGAAATTTTTTCAAGGATAATTTTTCAGGTTGATCCTCAGTAGTGTGTTCATTAATGACATTACAGAAAGAACGAGAAATATGCCAATAGAGACTTTGGCAATATTGAAGAGAACTGTGGCAGTTCATAGATAAAAGGCACAAACCAAAAGCACATCAGTTAGAGGTGGCAGTTCAGGAAACTGCAAATGTAATATATCTCTTGAAAAGTCTATCATGATTTTAGGCATTGATAGGGTCTCCTTTTCAGAACTGTGTATATTCTAGGTACAAGTTGCACTGGGACAGGTTTTATCTCAACATAAGAAAGAAATTTTTACAGAAGGAACAATCATTCACCAGAACAACCTCCCAAGTGACCTGGTAGAATTCTCATCGCTGGAGGTGACAGTTTTCATGATGGGATTGCACAAGGTGCTAGATAATCTCATCTAGGCTCCCTTTCCCATGGATCTGATTCTCTAGTTCAATCTCAAGTAAATATCAGCCTAATCAGTGAGTCACGTGGCATTAAGACGGATGCTAGTTTGTTGTTTGTTCTTTTTTAAGAACTGTTCAGTAGCAGTTTTAACGTCATTTACTCATGGTTCTGTAAGAAAAAATATTTGTTACAGGGCAGATGAAGAGGAAGTACTCCTTTGCAGGCTTGATCTCAAAATTATACCTGGAAATTAGCACTATATTTAAATAATGAAGCTGTAAATTCTGCTATCCTCAAACCAAACTCCAGTAAGCTGGTAAGCATTTAATAGTTTGCTATAAAACCTGTGAGATTAAGCAGCATCATTATGTCTGGCCTTCTGTATTGTCTGCTAATGAGTGACTGTCTACAAGAAATAACCAAATACAAAACTGAATACTGATGCTGACTAGGCAAAGCCATTTTGCAGAACAATAATGACAATAATTTAATCCGAGGCTACTAACCTTTGAGATCGCTTCTGTTCTGAAATTTTAGATTTTAGTGAAGAATGATATTTCACAGTCTCAAAATCATAGAATCATAGAATCGTAAGGGTTGGAAAGGACCTTAAGATCATCTAGTTCCAACCCCCCTGCCATGGGCAGGGACACCTTGCCCTAAACCACGTGGTCCAAGGCTCTGTCCAACCTGGCCTTGAACACCACCAGGGATGGAGCATCCACAACCTCCCTGGGCAACCCATTCCAGTGCTTCACCACCCTCACTGTAAAGAACTTCTTCCTTATATCTAATCTAAACTTCGTCTGTTTAAGTTTGAAGCCATTACCCCTTGTCCTACCACTACAGTCCCTAAGGAAGAGTCCCTCCCCAGCATCCTTATAGACCCCCTTCAGATACTGGAAGGCTGCTATGAGGTCTCCACGCAGCCTTCTCTTCTCCAGGCTGAACAGCCCCAACTCTCTCAGCCTGTCTTCATACAGGAAGTGCTCCAGCCCCCTTATCATCCTCGTGGCCCTCCTCTGGAGTTGTTCCAACAGCTCCATGTCCTTTTTATGTTGAGGACACCAGAACTGTACACAATACTCCAAGTGAGGTCTCACAAGAGCAGAGTAGAGGGGCAGGACCACCTCCTTCGACATGCTGGTCACACTTCTTTTGATGCAGCCCAGGATACGGTTGGCTTTCTGGGCTGCAAGCGCACACTGCCGGCTCATGTTAAGCTTCTCGTCAACCAACACCCCCAAGTCCTTCTCTGCAGGGCTCCTCTGAATCTCTTCTCCACCCAACCTGTAGCAGTGCCTGGGATTGCCCCAACCCAGGTGAAGGACCTTACACTTGGCTTGGTTAAACTTCATAAGGTTGGCATCGGCCCACCTCACAAGCGTGTCAAGGTCCCTCTGGATGGCATCCCTTCCCTCCAGCGTATCAACTGAACCACACAGCTTGGTGTCGTCGGCAAACTTGCTGAGGGCGCACTCAATCCCACTGTCCATGTTGCCGACAAAGATGTTGAACAGGACCGGTCCCAACACTGATCCCTGAGGGACACCACTCATTACAGGTTTCCAACTGGACATTGAGCCATTTGCCACAACTCTTTGCGTGTGGCCATCGAGCCAGTTTTTGATCCACTGAGTGGTCCCTCTATCAAATTGATGTCTCTCCAATTTAGAGACAAGGATGTCATGCGGGACAGTGTCGAACGCTTTGCACAAGTCCAGGTAGGTGACGTCAACTGCTCTGCCCCTGTCCATCAGTTCTGTAGCTCCATCATAGAAGGCCACCAAATTGGTCAGGCAGGATTTCCCCTTAGTGAAGCCATGTTGGCTGTCACCATCCACCTCATTGTTTTTCATGTGCCTTAGCATGTTTTCCAGGAGAAACTGTTCCAAGATTTTGCCAGGCACAGAGGTGAGGCTGACTGGTCTGTAGTTTCCTGGGTCTTCCACCTTCCCCTTCTTGAAAATGGGGGTTATATTACCCTTCTTCCGAATGTTAAGAAAGAGTTTGTCCTAAACTTCTACTACAGAGCAATAACCTGCCTCACAAAGAAGACAAGATAAACCACCTCAGCTTTTGCAGCCAACCACTAACAAACATGTATCTGTACAATCACTGATTGGAAAAGCCATCTGTGGCATCTATAACTTTGTTACATTCAGTATTGATAAAACTCTTTGTGACAGAAAAGTAAGTGTCTTGCCTGAGGTTGCTGTGAATGAGAAAATCTTTTTCCTAGTATTTGAATTTAGCACAGTCTGTTACTTTTCTTGCTTCTCAAAGCTACTGTGCTTCTGGTCACAGATTACGGCATTACTGTAGGTAATCATCCTAAATTCATTTGGTTAGTTTTGCTTCAGTGATGAATCAGAAGACTTCATTTCAGCAACTGCACCAAAAACAGACAAACAAACAAAAAGCAACCTTGCCCTAATATCTTGTATATACCTATGTCAAAATGTATTTTTGAGTATGGTTTGTACCTGATATTTTGGTTCTTATGAGCACTGAAGTGAATGCACCTTGCTGTAACAAAACTTTCCATTTTTGGGGAAAAAAATTATTCAATAAAATTCATGCCCTCAGGTTTGTATTACAAAAATAGTTTAAAACCTATAAAAATGAAACATTTGAACATGATAAATCTTTAGTTAGGAAAATTACCTTAAATCATGTCTGAACTAAGATACTTTTTTTCCTCCCCCTCCCCCCCCATTACTCATATTACTTTTAAAATAAGTATGGATACGATAGACATTTCAACAGGGGAGACATCTCTCTCTCTCTTTCTGTAGGTGTACCCACACAAATGCACACATACCCCTATATACATTTAAAGGACCAGACACTTTTCCTTCCATGTTACTATTGCTAAACAACGACTTCCTCCGGCCTGCTGCTCTAATGAAAAGTATGCTTATTAGAGCTGCTTGAAATCATATTTCTCCTGAGAAGTCCTTGTGGTCAATCTAGGACGTCTTCAGTCATGGGCTTTTTAAGAGTAATTGATGGCACAGTGTTAGAGTTAGTTAACACTTTAACGATACTTTTGAGGTATCAATCACAAACAATGGTTCAACAAGCTCATTTGACCTACCTCTTGGTAATTTTAATGAATGGAAAAATCATCTCAAGTGGCTTTCAGTTTCACCATCAGAGTGATCTGTACTGGTTTGAGACTGTAAATAGGTTGATTAACTTTATTGTACATAGACGTGTGTGAGTTTGCAATGCAATCTCAGTGTAATATCTAGAGAGTCACTACAAAAATATGATTGTTACAGAAATGTATTTCCCCATTTCCCTTGCACTTTAAGGCTTTTTCACTTTATAAACAGTTCCAGCTGTTCATGGACCTTCTCCAAAAAGGAGTGAACCAACCAAAAATAAGCATACAGAGTCTTTTCAGAGGCAACCAGTTATTTTCACTTCCTGGAAGTCAGAACTTACTATTTCCTATTGTTCCTTATTTTAAAATGTTTTTGTATATGAGTGTTTTGATGATCTGTTGAATAACTGATGCTAAAATAGGTGGACAAAAGGACAAATATATGCTTTCCTGACAACATAAATCAGATTATAGCACCAGACAACTCTTTTTCTTTCTCTCCTCCTCTTCATGTATGTGCTTTAAATAGATTTGGTTATCTTATCACCAATAGCTCAGTAGGAAAGATTAATTTTTATCCGTAAAAATTAAAATAATAATAAAAAAAATTCAGTGACAGTAAGATTTTGTTAAAATTTTTTTCAGATCTGTTAATTCCTTGCCTCTCACATATGCCCACCATACTTTCCAGAAATACAATAATTTTTAAAGAAGCATGTAAATACATAGTTTGCTGAAGCAAATTCCTACCATTAATTTTTTGAAGTAAAAAAAAAAAAAATAAAATCAATGCCGGTATGTTTATTTACTAAGCTGTTACTTTGACTACTTGCAGGAATTATGGTTGCCTAGGTAGATAATTAGAAGCATCCAAAGTTTCTGTAAAGTATTGATACCCCATTCCAGGAGATACATAATAGTCCTGTTCCTACGGGTTTGCGGACCAAATGCCATGTTAGCACTACTCACAATCAAGGTCTTGAGCAGTTGCAGTTAAAATAATAGCATTTCATATAAATATAAAAATATGTGTGAAATATATCCTATGGGGTTTATATCAGAAGCATTACATGTAGTACTACTAAGAAGTCCTGTTAACCACCTGGTAATTACAACTGTATTTAATGGTAACTTGTCTTCTGATGAACATTCGGATCAGATGACTACCCAAGTGCCACACAATGCCTGGAGATACAGCAGAGCTCAGAAACTTCAGACTGACTTAAAAAAAAACACCCAAACAACCAGAAACAAAAAAAAAAAAAACCAACTCAAAACAAGAACAAAGACAAAAACCCAACAAACCCAAAAAGACATTTGAAAGAACCTCTTGTAAACCCTTCAAATGCTACAGGAAATGGTAAATAAGTGGTAGAGTAACAAGAATAGGCAATAGTCTTCCTGTTATTTTTAAAAATACAAGACCAGAATTATCCATCCTAGGGAATTTAGATTTAAAATACCATCTCATAAACATTATTGTGTCTTATGGGTTTCTTCAGTGAGACCTGCATATAGACCCTAGATCTGAAGCAATACTTTGTAAACTCACGATACTTCACAGCGGTCCAGTTACAAATCCTCAGTTATCTCTGCATAATGTTCATGGGCTCCTCCTGGTGTCTTATAAGGGACGTATTTAGTTCTGCACAGGACTTGTCAGGTCTGTAGGAGAGCTGACTTGCTCAAGTGCTACTGTTACTAATCTTTCTGAGCTTTTGATGATGGAGCAGTTTCCACACAACAAGTTTTTAACTCAAAGATGCTTTCATCCTAAACTTTTTAAACTGGAATCATTTTCCCAGTAGCATCTCTATGTGATAAGTAGATGATAATAACTTACATAGGCAAATGAACATGCATGCTATATGAAATACTCTGTCCTGTTCTACAACTTATACTGAGCCATTCTGTGATACAGAATAAGTCATTTAGTGTGACAGTGGATGAAATGTTTAATCTCTCCATACAGCAGTTACTCTATTTAAAAAGAATACAGATTACTTACCCATTGTTGTGTAGTATATTCAGATCTCTGGACTCAAATGTGCTAAGTAGAAGCATTACATTCACCATCACTGCATGTATAATGAAAAGTCATTCATAGTAGCAATTTCAAGGGTACAGTGCCTTTATTAGGCTGTTAGGAGATCAAGGTTTCCATTTGCCTACTACCTAACCAATTTTCTAAACATTAGCATACTGTGACGTCCATGTCAGCACATAATATTTATAAAAAAAAAAGAAAAAAAAGGAAAAAAGAAAAAAAGAAAAAAAGAAAAAGAGCTATACTACACATTCTTGATTGCAGTGTAAGCTGCAATTAAAAAAATGCCTTTTCTTGGATGACAATCAGAAAAGCTACTTAAGTGCCAGTAAGTTAAATGCTTAGGAGGAGAGAAAAGAGAAAAATCACCAAATAGATTATTTTTTTCAGGACTTTGACTTCAATGTCCTTGCCACTTTTAGCTGTTTCTATGTGAAAAAACCAGTAACCTATTTTTATAGGCAACATGCAAGAGTTTTTTAAAGTATAAGCTCCAATTTAGCTTTCTTTAAAATAAGAAAGGTATTTTTGCTTACTTCTTGATTAAAACAGATGTCTGAAATTATCATGTATTATATTTTCTATCTACTTAGGGATTGGTAAACACCTTACAAATTTTATAGCATGCTGTAGTATAGTATACTGCAATAGTTGCACTTTATTTAAAAGAGGAAAGCAGATATTCTACTGTTTTGATTGGGTTGGTTTTTTTTCTAGAATACAATGCCAAACTGTGTGTCTGTGTGGGGGGAGGGAGAGGTGTGTCATCCTAGGTGTCTCAGGATGTAAACAGGAATTCCCTTTTTAAATAACTTTATCTGTAAATACACTTAATCTTTTAGTATTTTTGTTCAGTCGTTTAGCCATTATGCTTACCTATATAACATTATAATTCTTCTATCAATTGAAGTGATTACATGCAAGAACAAAAGTACCTTTTGACTTTGAAACAGTTACTCATGCTGCTTATTTGTAACAGGTATAGTAAGGCTTTGGCCCAAGAAAACATCAAAATCTGTTGTTACCATGACAGACAGAAAAATGCAGGCATGAAAGAAAAATACTTAGTTTCAGTAGTTGGAGAATAACTTAGTTATTTTTAGACTGGTGGAATTTAAAAATACTGTTTAAACTTTTGAAGTTTCTTAAAGTTTATTTAACAAATAAAAGCATTGATATTTGCGTAATTAAAATGTTAATTAAAATGTTAATCAAATTTCAAATCAATTATTCTAATTTTAACAGTGACTTCCTTAATGCCTATTTAGGATTCTTTTCATATCTAGGTAAGAATTTGATATACTGTGAAGCACAGAATCCCTGTCAAATCTTCCCATTACTGAAATACCAATATGTAGTGCTCTTCAGTTTAGGGACTACAACAACAATAACAAAAACAAAAAACAAAAAACAAACAAACAAACAAAACCAAAAAAACCCCCCAAAAACCCCAAAAAACAAAAAAACGAAACCAAACCAAAACAAAACAAAGTGTATAAAGACTTATGCATTTCTGCTTTCTGAGATTGCTAACCATATTTCATCATTTCATCATGCTCAATCCACCACTGAAATGCAAAGTGGCAGCTGCTTAGGAGCACATAGCAGTATTTCTTTTCTTACACTGCTGAGTAAAGAATACTGTATTCAATTCAGATTGCAAGGGCAATTAGGAAGACAGAAGGTAATTACTCAGGGTATCTCGGGAATAATACTTTTAATCTTGTGAAAAGTGTTATGGGATACTTAGCGACCCACTTGGTTGAAGCGTCCATCACACCTATCTTCCAGCTACAGGCATTTACCTCAGTGCAGCTTGTTTGAACAGTTTTTTGGTGAACTTGAGTGAAAATCTGTGACTTCTGTGAATTTAGATTGTATCTTGGCCTTTCCAGCTGCCCAAACCCAGGAAATCCATCCAGGAACCCACGAAATTAATCTGGACTTTGGATGTATAGTGAGACTTTGTAAATTGGTTATAAGGTAATACTGCTTTAGGTTTGAAATTGAATTAGGACTTGTCTTCATAAAGGCAATCAGGAAAGTTAACCCAAATTGACTAAAGTTGTGAATTCAGAGGACCATAATTAAAGTAGATTAGTGTATTCACATCCTGAATAAATTAAATTAAACCAAATGCAATCCTTTTTAATTCCAAATGAGAGTGTCTAGGTGGGAGTTTAATATAGTTTAACTATTCAATTTTAAAAGTTAATTCTGATTGATCTTGATGGATGTCCGCAAAAATGAGGCATGCAAAGTTGTACGTCTGCCCATGTGGGTGAATTCATGCAGAATATCAGAGAAATACAATAACATTAATAAAATATAACTTTCTTCATTTACGTCTTCCATTTCAAGTAGTATACTGATTGAGTGGTCAAGATAAGAGTTCCATGTTTCCAGAGATACTAGGTCTCACACTTAAGTGTGTTGATCAATCTCATTGAGCTTTCTGCTCTCTTTAATAGGTATATTAGATGTAAAATGAGTGAAATGATATATACAGAAAACCTTAAACAAGGTAGCACTGTACACAATAAAAAAACAAATAAACAGCAAACAATAAATAAAATAAAACTTGAACAATATGTCATACACATACAATTCGTTGCATAAGGTCCTCAGTGCTGCAGCTGCATCTTTAAATGGGCTGGGGAAAATTAGAGGGGATAAGGAGTTGAGGTATAATAAGGACAAAATAGATTGCAAGAGTGTTTATAGCCTCCTCTTTATTTTTAATTTCCTGTTTCATTTGCAATATATATTCCCTTTCCAGCCTTTACTGCTGAAAACTTTCCTTCATTGTACAAATTATAAGTCGTGTTTCCAGCCCAGTTGGAAGTAAGTGTACTACATCTGTATTTCCTCGCTGTAACCGGTCCTTCTTATTTATGTGGTGACATACACAAAATTTGTTATTGCAATTTCTACTTTCTGAATAATATTAATTGTTATTCATAATAATATTTACCTATTTGTACATAACACTTTTTCAGCTGAAAACAAATTATCTGGGGAAGTGAAATTTGTGTGCTGCATAGGTAAACTAGTAATAATATGGGGAGTTTAGAGTGAAACGAACGATTTATTATTTTATAATATTCTTTACTAAAATCAAATTCATTATTCCTCTCTGATGCAGTGAAATGATGCATACAATAGATTCATTCTGAATGATTGCAAATTCGAGCCAAAAATCTGGGACATTTCTTGTAAAAAGAGAATATTGTCATATGCAAATTGATAAAATACCAAAAATAGAGTGGATGAAAGAAGACACATTTTGCATTCTGGACAGAATGTTAATGTGCCCAGGAACATCTAGATGACCTAATCATTAAAAATAACAGTAATGTGTAATGTGGGAAGCTTAACACTCAATAGTGTGAACAATAGGAAAGGTCAGCTATCTAATTACTGAGCTTGTCATTGCCTGGAAGTATTTGTAGGAACAATATTGTTAAAGTCTGTTTTCATATTGATTTTATGACTGGTCTCAGTTTTTCTTTTTGTATTTACTAAGTTCCTCATCATACTTAGATTTCTTAAGAAAACTGTAATCTTACAATCCAGGGCTAAAATGTCAATTAGATAGAAGTGAGAAATGTATTAATATTTTCCTTTTTAACAGAAGTTACTAGCATACAAATCAATTTCTAGCTTTTAGTCTGTGCAGTACATTTGCTTTAAAATTATATTATATAAACTGAATAAGAGAAATGTTAAGCTGAAGTGAAATTCTGAAGTTTCACCTGGTAATTCCCATTACTAAATTTTTAGCCATCTTAGCCTAATAAAGCCATATTTCTATGATATTATGTAAAAATTTGATTCTCTAAGAATAGGTTTCAACTGTGCATATTGGAGCAGTTTCCAGCTTCTATCTCTTAAAACAATGTCTGGCTTGCATCCTCCAGGCATGACTGGATGGTGTGCAGTCTTTTCTGTTTGACCTGGTTTCTGTGAAAGGGACATAGAGATGTGTGGGTCCAAAGTAGTCCAGAGCTCCTGGGACAGGTCAAAATTGTGGGACAACAGACCTGCACTTTGATGTACAGATTCAATAAAGCCTTCCTGCCTTAAGAAGGTGGCTTTAGGGAGTGTTTGGTTTGCCTCTTTCCAGGGCACTGAGAACTGGGATCTGCATTTATTAACTGGTTAGGCTAAGTAGGCTCTTTGTTGTACAAGGTCAGGAGAGAGATATTTCAGGGAGAAAGAACAGTTTGCATGCTAAATTTTCAGTCAATAGGAGATATCAAATATAGATGTCAGTGCTTTTTGGTCTTTGAGGGCCTTAGGTGTAGAATTTGTGAGTGCAGAAATACTCTGTGCTGTTGGGCACCTAAGTTAACTCTTTTAAAAATGGAACAGATGTTATGTGGTCCTTCTGAATCACAGTGGGAATTTAGTACTGTTTGAAAGCTTCCTGGTGCATTACACTAGCCCACACTGTGGGAGATATGTACTCTGCCCTTGGCAGTAAAAGAGGTTCAAGCCCGTATCTGTCCCCAGTCTGCTCTGAGGTGAGAGTACTCAGTCACCCGTGATGGACGGTTTGGTTTTTTTTAATAAAGGCAAGAATGCAAAGTGTTGTGTGCGAAAGGCAAGAGGCACAAAGAAACGTGACATTCTTGGTCAAGTTTTAGAGTTATCACATTAGAAGTGAGTTTTGGAGACTGCAAATGTATTTGATCCAACAGGTTTAAAACAATACAGGCTTACAATAAATGTATACACCGAATACTTTCACTAAGTATGTGCTGAACTTTTTGACAAATGCTTCCTTTTAAGTAAAAAGCTTTAAAATATCTGCAATAGACTTCAGAGTCATTTAGTGTGGTGTAATCTCATAAAATCTATTTTTGTGTATATAACTAAAGAAAGTTAAAACAAGGACAGCAACTATTTGTGTCTTATATTAGGAAAGGTTAAGCACTTAAAATTATATTGTTCAGTATGACACAGAAGAATTATTTTTCTCCTTTGCCCTATTTCCATTTTCAGAAGCAGAAATGAAATAAAAGTTTAAAGGAGAGATTATGTCAAATAGGCCAAAATTATATCAAACCTTGATGGCATATGCAACCAGAAATGTTCCTAAATCGGAAAACTAAGAATTTCTTAGATGTCACAGAGTACTAGGCTAAAATGAAGGCATTGCAATGAATGTCCTGTGTGCTTTGGTATCTGAGGGCAATGTAACAGCCCCTGTGAGACAATTAATTACTAGGCAAAATGATTTGGAGCAGTTTTGTGGTTGCTCTGTCCTACAAAATAAATTAGAATGCAGCTGCCCGAGGGATCTAGACAACACAAAGGTGGTCAAATTTTTACCTATTTTCTTTTTCAGTTCTGACCAAAAAGTCTGCAGATGTGCTCAGAGATCTGTCCAGTGGTAATTGGATTGGTACAGTAATTGGACTGTAACTCCATTTATTCACGCAAATGAAGGCTAACTCATTTTTTTCAAACATTTTTTGTTCTTTTAGCAAATAGAACGTATTATTTGATAGCACATTTAATTGATTCTTTTTTTTATCTGCAGATGTCAGATTTTTCAATAGGTGAGAAAGTTCCTCGAGGCTCCAAAGTTACATCATTACATATGAATGGGGAAATTAAAAAAAAAAAAAAAAAGTTATAAATCACTATTTTCTAATCTTTCCCAAAGGACATACTACGTCTCAATGAAATGGGATCAGTACAGTTAAATGTATAAAAATTATCACTTTGGGATACTGTAGGAGGCAATATCCTTTTTCTTTGGTATTTCTCATTTCAGTTACTGCCCGCTTATCGTGCAGATGTCTCACAGCCCAAAGCCAACATTAGCTTAATTCATTGGGGTTTTTTTTAGTTCTATTTTGGTTGTCTTTTACTTAATCTAAATCAGACATATTGCTAGCCTCATTTCCTTAGTTATTAGAATATTCTCAGTGTGACTTACAAAGTCCATTACCTTTTGACTGAAAGGTGATCTGATAAGTTTTAAAATAGAAGCAAATTGCTTCCAGGAAACCTGATTTGTTGAGCTGAACTGGCAGTGCATCAATTACTTCATTTGTTAGTATCTATCTTTTATTTATTTTCATTTATATAATTTATATGTGTAGAATATGTAGGAATGGATATTATTTAACATATGAAATGATCTGTTAATGCATGAGCAAACATGCACACATTACTTACTGGATATTTGAATATTATTCCTTCTCCTTCAGTGAGTTAAGTCATGCAGTGATGACGCTCAGTCAGGACATAGCATGCTGTGTAAATCCTGTCCAGGAAGGAATTCAGAGCATGGTGATCTTTGGACTTTTTGTAGTATTTTTGTAGACATACACAAATCTGAGATAAAGACAAGGATGTGATGGTGGTGTCATCGCCAGGTGCCAACTGCCATGTAAGGCCATGTCCTTCACGATTAGTCAAATAATTTATCCTCTGTCCGGTGCCTGCTTGAGTCAACTGCTATGTGGATCATTAACTCCACAATGTACAATGGTCCTCCAGGTAGCATCACTATGTATGCCTCTCTTGTAAGTGTATTTTAGTCTTCTACCATTTCAGAAGAGACTCAACACTAATAGTTCTTGTTAAAATTGTTGAAGGTGTTGGGTTTTTTTCCCTACAGTGTTGGGTTTTTTCCCCCTACAGTGTCATAACATATTAGATACTGGGAACAAGAAATATATAATAAATTATATATGCAAGGCCAGATATGAGGGTTAATTTCCTTGAATATAATTTGGGATGACTGGGGTGGGACTTTTTCCTTTTTGCATTTATGATTATGAATCAAATGAGAAAAAGTAAAAATTGAGAGGGTAGTTGCCTATTCTTAATCACCAAGATTACATGTAGCTTTTACTCTATTTTAATATTATATATTTGGCCTAAACCTGCAGGTCATGGGTTTCTGATCTGACTTCCTCCTCAACATTGTCAGTATATAATTAGCTGCAGTCTTCTATGAAGATAAATATTGAGTGTAATCTCCTCAGTTGATATGCATATCTATGCACATGCACCCATGCGTGTGCACACAGACACACACACGCTTCAACTCCATTTGAATGAAAAAGACTTGCAAATTATTGCCACTTTCAACACATGAAGGACAGAAAAGAAAACCCACCTGACAAAAAAATCTTGGATCTCTGAACATTTTAGGGAATCGAATACAGAAGGGAAGGTGCCTGTTGTTTTGTCATTGAAGTTCATATTTTAATATGAGTATAGGCTGTAAAATTCATATGCCTTCAAACTGCAAATACAGAATTCTTGCAGATGCAACACAAATAAATACTTAAAGTGGTAAAAATAGCAGAAATGACAGGAAGAACTGCAGCATAGCATTTAGTTGACAAAGTTGAAAAGTTTCTTTTGTTATGAAAGAACATCATTTGTGCAAAGCATGTTCTGTATGAGGAGAAAAAAGGTCTGACTTTGCCACAACATGTTAGCAGTTTGATTGCTATCTAGGAGAACAGTTTTGATAAAGTTTGTAAAATATTTATTTCTACCTCTGTTGGAACAGAGGTGGACA